>NC_087436.1:87353132-88603132 GCF_036321535.1 Camelus dromedarius | reverse complement strand
TTGTTTAAGTATATAAAGCAGTGTCTTCCTCTGTGTATAATTCTGCAACTTGCTTTTTTCACTCAAAATTATTTTTTGAAAATTATCTATGTTAATATACATAGAGCTATTTCATTTTATAATATTGTTTGTTAATATTGTAACTTATATACATCATATTATATTCCTTTTTTCTCATATTTCTCCTATTAATTAATATTAAATATTATCATATTTCTCCAGTTTTTTTGCTACCATGAACAGTGCTGCAATAAAAATCCTTTGCACGTCTCCTTAGATACATGTGCAAGAGCAGTCATTATGTCTACATCCAGAAGAGAAATTGCTAGATCTAGTTTCTGTTTATGAGAGCCAGTCAAATTGCTGCCCACGGTCATGTATCATTTAATATTCTGTGAGCCTTATACAGGTGTATCATTTCCCCCACACCCTGACCAATCCTTAATATTGTCAGATTTTAAGGGTTTTTTTCCCCAATTTGATGAGAGAAATTTATTTGCACTATGGTTTTTGATTTGCATTTACTAATGAAGTTGGACAAACTCTCATGTGTCTGTTAGTCACTTAGATTTCTTCTTTGTGAATTAGATGTTTATATTATTGGTCAATTTTTTCAGTTGGGTTCATTCATCCATTTAACACATATTTAAAGCCTGCTAGGTGTCAGGCTTTATTATTATTATCCCCCATGTGAATATGTATCCCTGGTCCTCTGACTATTAATTACCCTTTAATTTTACCTTTCTGGATATAAACATAAAATTCTGCCATTTACGAAAGTCATTCATGTACTTTACTAACCTGTACATGCCTTAAATCATTTAGCGGCAAATATTTGTTTACCGGTTTATGGCTTACAAAACAACCTAACTCCTAGAATCACTTTTAATTATCAACACAACTATGTTGTAATTCGTAATACGCTTTATTATTAAAGGCAGTGAACTACTTCTGGATAATTCTGAAAACTGAACAGAGGAATTCAGCTTGAAAAGCTGGCAGAGTACACAGACTTTAAAGCATCATGTTTAAACAAAGACAGTTGCATATTATGCAGCTCAGAGCACCCACATCACTTAATTATTTGAAGACAGCCAAAGATGACTCAGCATGCATGAGGATTCCTGTGTGTTGGGTGCATTCCATAGTGGAATTCTCTGTGAATGTTCCAAAAGATTTGGATAAATGCTGTATTTGTTATTTACAAATTATTTTGTTATATTGACACTAATAAGTATGTACCTTTTTTTTAAAAAAATGATGCCCTCTTCTTCTTAGTGCAAACCTTTTTTTTTTTTAATCTTTTCTAAAGAAGGTACTCTAACCTGTAGATGCAACCAGTAAAATTCAGGCCTCATAGAAAAGTGCAGAACAATATGCAGTGAATTGTAAACAATAGTTGCCTCTGGAGAGTAGATCTCTGTATTGTTTGAATTTTATACAATGAGAACCTATTAATTTTATAATAAAAGTGTATTTTTTCATCTCGATAGTTTTTCTCAAAAGAACATTATTTAACAACTTGTAGAACTGTTCATGATATGATGTTAAGCAGAAAAAGCAGGTTGTTAAGCAGTATTTACAGTATCATCACTTTTTATGAAAAATTCTGTATATGTGCACAGAAAGGATAAGCACTTTAATGTTAAACATGTTAAGTTTTTATGGGTAGGATCATAATTTTTTTGTTTTGTTTTCTTCTTTGTGTTCTTCTGAATTTTCTCCTAATTTACTTTCTTAATGAGTAAAAAGAAGGTAGTATTTTTAAATGGGATTTTGTTTAGTAGCAAAAATAATTTGTGTTAGCACTTTTACTTCAAAATAATGTTTTCTAGTCCTTGCCCAATCTCAGTATCCACTGCAGACTAAGGTTGTTTCTTAATATTGAACAATGCTCTCAGGGTTGTGTAAACATCCAGAACAGGCTTTGCTGGCTCTGCCACAGAGAGGTGGCCAGTGCCTGAAAACAGCCATTCCTTGCTTGGCGAAGACTTGGGTTCTGGCCCCAGCTCTTCACCAAAGTGCCAGTGAGATGCTGGCAGAGAGCTCTCTGAGCCTCAGTTTCCACCTCTGTAAAGTGGAGAAGCTAATGCCCACCCTGCCTACTGTACTGATTCTCTACAGGGAGCTAATGAAAAATCCGTGCAAAACACTATGGAAGGCTGTGAAGAGTTACACAAACGTGAGTTGATGGTGTTATTATATAATCCCCAAACTTGGAGAGAGAGACAACCATCAGTTTTCTTGTGGAGATGAAGAGAGCTAAAATGCTTAAAATAATCTTTCTGTAACCCCTCCCTCCTTGAACTATGACTTTGAGAAGTCAAATTTGTCAAACCAACGATTTAATAATTATCTTTATAAATGTGAAAAGGAATGTATGTATATATATATGGATGACTGAAACATTATGCTGTATGCCAGAAATTGACATGACATTGGAAACTGTCTATACTTCTATAAAAAATTATCTCCATAGAATCAGAAGAAAACTGTGATTCCCAGGAAGACTAAAACAGAACTGACACAACACTGTTGCTATATGCGTGCATAATAAACACAGGGACCTTTCAGCCCCGTTAAGTCAACCGATCAACTTACAAAGAAAACACACTTTCTCAGGAAGAAACGATTTCAATAAGGAGGTCATTATTATCATAGCTATTATCATCACTTTTAAAATCCACTGAAAATTTACAAAGCAGCTACCACAAAGTCTCAATTAATCAAAAGCTAATTAATAAAACCAAATATGTTTTCCAGACTCCTTTTTTTGGCCAAAACATTTTAGAAGAAAACACGATGATATAACAGAGTGATTTAAATGCCAGAAAAAATAAGCAGCATAAGAGCAAAAATTCCTTGCTCACTACTCCATTCCCAGTGACCAGAACTAGGAATGTTTTTCAAATAAATTTAAAGACTTGATTACAACAATAAAATCATATATACTATGACCCTGTGGCATCATGAGACCTTACATAATCAAAGAAAGTTTTCTTTACAGTCAATGTGTTAGGAGGGAGGGTATAGTTCAAGTGGTAGAGTGCATGCTTAGCATGCACTAGGTTCTAGGTTCAATCCCCAGTAGCTCCATTAAAAAAAAAAACAACTAATAAACAGAGACAATGTGTTATACTAGCTAAGGGTAAGAATGAAGGCTTTCCACAATGGTCAGAAGCCTTAATGTGTTATCCTTCCCACTTTCCTCATTGAATCAGAAAGTATTTTGAATTCTAAAAATTCACCATAGAAATTAATAAATTCTATTACCTGAAGGTTTCCTTGCCTTTTATATTAGGGTACCTCACCCAAATATCTGTTTCACAATGGAATTTCTCAAGAAATGCATGTTCATGAGAAGTGCTTTTGGAAAGTCTAACTTAAGGGTCCATCTTCTATTAGATCGACTGTGGTTTCACCATCCATTACATGTATTGACTGTACTTTGAGTCATCACTTTGGCCATAAGCATTTACTTCGTTGTGCATAAATCTATGTTTGCATATGAATGTCCCACTTTCCCAATATTCTCTAAGCTTCTCAAGAGCAGAGAACTTTCTTTTTCTCTTTATATACCCTGGGACAAAGCAAATACAAACTTTTGATGGAAAATAATAAAGGTGAGTAAACATATAAAAAGGCAAATAAATACTTAGAACCCAACACTTGAGATCCCCTGGACTCTAATTACACAGAGATTTTTGTCAGTCACAAAAAGTATTTGGAATTTAGGATAATTTTCTTCCTGCTTTTCTTACAAATCTATATCTTAGACCCAAAAGAACATATAAAAAGTACTAATATTTTATATTGACAATTTGCAGATAACATATTCCAATCTGCCCTTAATTAGTATTTTTGCTTCTCAGCACTGGTTGAGCATGGGCTGTGTGAGCAGCAGAACCATGTAGCTTGCTGTGGTGTGAAGGGGAGAAAGAAAAGAGGAAGAATAGAATGTTGACAGGCTTCCAGCCCTGCAGAAGTTAACAAGAGAACTTTGTAAGTAATAAAAATCCAACATGACAACTTTGTGTGTACACAGGCCAACTCTGTAGAGTTGGGAGACTCACGAAAAGCTTTCAAAAGAAGGGAATATGGAACTGGATTTTGAAGAAAGAGTAGGAGTTTGCTAGGCAGTAAGAGGAAATGAGCATTCTTGGCAGAGGAAAGAGTATGTGAAGGAATTAAAGAATGAAGAAAAGAGCGAGTATTTCTCGTGGCTGGGATTAGGACACCTGGGTGCCTGCGGCTTCCCCTCAGCACTCACATCTGCGGAGCATTTACCATCAGGGCACTGACCCACTATTTTATCACGATCCAATGATCAGTGTCTTTCCCACCAGACTTAAAAGCAGGTACCAATGAGCTCTGATTTTTATGTTTTCAGAAACTTACATAATGCCAGGCTTATAAGAAGCATCCAAAAAAATTTTGCTTCATTTTTATTATTTATTTTATTGTGTGAACACTACTCTCAAAAAATAAACATCTACACTCTGTCATCATTTTAATGATAGTAATTAAATAACTATTCCTATAACAAGTACAACGTACATTTATATTCCCAGTTGCCTTTAGAATAATTTTATCAAGTTCCCAAGTAAACAATATGCTTTTAAAAAGAGGTTTCATGAAATTTATGGATTAATTTTGGGAGAATCAACATACTTAATATATTTTAAAAAATTTAATCACATGACAAGGGACATCTCATCATTTATTGATGGCTTTTAAAAAGCTACTTTGTTAGTCTTCATAATTTTCATTAAATAAGCGAGGCATATTTCTTATTAAATGTACTCTATGTATTTAAATTTTGTATCTGTAAATAAGATCTGTTTTTTGTTATTTTGTCTAACTAATTATTACTGGTTTATAGGAGAGCTATTAATTTATATATTTCCTTTGTAGCCTATCATCTTATTGAACTTTAGTTTTAATAGTTTTAAATTGATCCACTTGAGTTTTCTAGGTAGACAATTTTATACATATACCCACAAGTACTGATAATTTTATCTCTTCAAAATGTATATCTCAGGGGGAGGGTATAGCTCAATGGGAGAGCACATGCCTAGCATGCATGAGGTCCTGGGTTCAATCCCCAGTACCTCCTTAAAAAAAATCAAATAAATAAATAAACCTAATTACCTCCCCCAAAAATGTAAAAAAACTTAAAAAAAAACTTACCTCATTTCTTTTTCTTATTTCATGTTGATGAGTAGAAGTTATCAATGTTAAATAGAAGATATTATATCTTCTTGTTTCAGTCTCTAGAATTTCTCTTATTTTGCCCACTGATTTCAGATAAATTTCCTTTATTATGTTAAAGAAGTTTTCTTTTATTACTAATTTCCTATTTTTCCAAGAATACATGTTAAAAAAAAAAACTCTCTAGCGGGGTGGGTAATAGCGGCAATGGTAGAGCACATGCTTAATATGCATGAGGTCCTGCATTCAATCTGCAGTACTTACATTAAAAAAAAAAGAATTTATGTTAAATTTCATGTCATCTCTCATCAGCTAAAGCTGCATGAATTATTAAAGTTAAGTTGATTCATACTTTGGAATATTTGTACATTTCAGAACCATTAGGTGTAATTATAAGCGCTTGTCTTTTATTTACCATTACACACTGATACTTCACCACCACCATGTCCATTCTCTTTTGTCTGCCTGCTTGATCTAACAATGACATGAGTGAGCAATATTTATGGAGGGAATGCTAAGTGAAAGAATGAATGTAGTAGAACAAATTGATTCAGGAATATGTAAATAGAAAAGGTCAAAATGTAAAAAGCCAACCATAAGACGTGTCTTTATCAGTAGGAACATTTTAAAAGCTTAGTTTAATAATGTCTAACTTTCTGATATAGAATGAAATCATGAATATTTAAAATCCCATAATCTTGGCACAACAAAATGATCAAGAGTAGTTTTTAAACTTATAAAAATAAAACATGACAGTAATTGATGTTTTTAAAGTCTAATTAAAATATACATGCCTATCATGGAGAATTAAGAGAAGGCAAGGTGTGGTGTCAAAAGGCCAAAAAATTAATAAATAAAAATAAATAAAAGGCAAAGTGATTTAAATTCTGGCTCCATCACATAATAGTAATATGTTGCCTTGAGGGAGTCATAAAATCTCTTTAGACCACTTACTTATTCATCTCTAAAAGGGCATATGCAAGTTGTTATAATAATGCTTATAAAGAACCTAACACTTAAGAAGTTCTTAATCCTCATATTTTCAGGAGTTAATTTTTTGTTAAGATTTATATGGATTTGACAGTGTTCTGCCTTCAAATGTTTTAAAGAGAAAAAAAACCTAGTATATGCTACTTCCTTTGGGAAAAGACACATCTGCCAAAGGTACTGCTTTGACTTCTAAAAACGAACTTGAAATTTGCAAAAAGGTAGCATTTACTATGTTTTGATATTCAGGTTAGCAGAATCATTGCCATGCCTTATGTATTGCTATTTTTAACTAAAATGGTATTTTAGTAGGATATTCATGTGTCTGTCCAAAAAACCCAAGAAGTCAATAAAAATACAATCATCAGCTGTAACTAGAAAGCATGTAACATGGAAAACAAAGCAAATCCTGATGCTTTTACAAAACAGAGGTATAAACACATGTGAAAATGCAATTGTAATGACCACTGGGTTCTTACCTTTGGTTGCTTAAGCAGTATACACGTGTCTTCTAGAAATGGAAGTCAGCAGTGTATCCAGAACAAAGAGGGATACAGTATAAATCTTGACATTGTCAAAAGCCAGGTCCTAATTTTTTTACATAATAAATATGCTGATCTTTTTGCTTTCTTTAAACATGCACAAACAACTAGTTTTCTTCATCATTCCCAAGGAAAGAAGCAGTTCTGTGGCACGGACAAGGGAGGATATTCATGAGTCAGTATTGGATTTGTGGATTTATATACAGATGAAAATAACAGCAACCAAATCACCATTATCCTTCGCTCAAGCCCGAGCTTATTAACATGTGTGAGGGTGAGGGATAAAAGGGCATTTCTCAGAACTACAGCTCTCTTAACAAATTTGCAAGTAAACTTGACCAAAGGGAAAATTGCCTGATGAGTTTTATTAGGGTTATGTTATCAATACACCCAGGGTTACAATCTGGAAAGAACTCTAGGTTTCAACAAAGTGTGACTAAATTTTTAAATAGAGTGCCATCTTATTAAAAAAATAACTGAAATATAAATTGGGTGCACTTATTTATTCATTTGTCTGTTTATTGTGTGTATTTTGTCAAAGAACTGCATGTTTGAAATATATCTGGTCAGAAATAAAACAGCTTGCCTGAGAGAATAATTCATACTTTTAATGTGCAAAAAACATGAAGATATGACACTTAATGTCTAAATGTTATTCTAATGACCTAAAAGTAAATTTTCCTCAGAATTTTTAACGCAATATTTGACCGTTTACATACTCACAAAACTTTTTTTTCTGATTTATTGCTGAAAATCAGAATGTCATGAAATAAATACTGTCTCCATTTAGCAACTGCCTTAATTTTAACCTTTCATCTCCAAAAATACAGCATTCTTTCTCCAGAACTTGCAGTATTTGTCCTACTGAATAATTAGCCACTGAATCACCCAGTAATGTTTACCGTCCCAGTTCAACGGCTTCAGTTTCCAGTGGGGCTAAGAGGTTCTCAAAAGAGGGATACCCCAAGATGTTTGGAAAATAAAATTAGCAGAGTACTGAGTACTTTTGGAAAATTGACTTTTGGATTGTAGATTTTTTAAATAATATTTTATTTTTAATTATAAAATAAAACATGTTTCATAGAATTTGGATAATACAGAAAGGAAGAAAATAAAACAAATACATTCTTACCATTTTGGTTTTGGTTTATACATTCTGATTTATATACATATATATAAGTAATTCTGATTTCACTTATTATCATTTTATACTACTAAATATCTGTCCAAAACATCCTTTGTAAGACTGCATAATATTCTATCATATTCCATTATTCCATGACCCCATGATTTATTGATTGATTTTCATATCATTGGACATTTTCTCTGGTCTAAAATATTTCGAGATAAACGTTCTTATTCTTAAATTGTTATGCACACATGTGATCATTTACTATTTTCTTAGAAATGAAATTACTAAAGCATATTACCATTCTTATCACTTTAAATTTTTATTGCCAATATAATTTCCAGAAAATCTATGTTTACCTGTTTGACTTTATAAAGTTAAATAAATGACTATCATTGGTAATTTGTTGACATCTTTCCATTTTTCATTGATCAATCAATATTTTACCAAATTTACTATTTTGAGTTGCTTTTCTGCAATCTTGTAGTTAAACACAACCCTTTAAGCTGCTAGTGTGTATTTTTGATAAATCAATTCATTGTAAACCTCCTCCAAACTAACCACTATGGCCACTTGTGTGTCACAAGTTAGCTTTATGCTAAAACGATACTGTGTCAGTCTCATGCTGTCTCCTCTTTAAGCAGTTACATAATCTACTTAGAAAACTAAGCCCCTTGCTTTGAGTGACATGGCTGGACCTTAAGCTCATCTCTATGAAATTACTCGTAAAAACATTGCAAAAAGCGCAAAATGGTAATAAGTGTTAAAATGACAGGTATAAAAGAAAATAAGTAATGAACAGACATACAAAGAGAAATTCTCAAGGTGGGAAGGAATTTAACTTTTCTCAACACTAAATACATGGCTTAAATCCCAAAACTGGGATACAGAATCTACTTCATTTTATAGAGGAGGACATGAAGGCTGGGAGATGAGGTAATTTGCAGAGGGTCACAATGGCTAGTAGCGTGTCAGTTAGCTGGGATTCACACAGATTCAACCACATACGGTTGCTAGATTTAGCAAATAAAAATACAGTATGAGTGTGTCCCAACTATTGCATTAGACAAACTTATGCTAAAAATTTATTTGAAAATAAACAAGTTCATACTATATAGCACAGGGAACTATATTCAATATCTTGCAGTAACCTATAGTGAAAAAGAATATGAAAATGAATATATTTATTTTCATGTATGATTGAAGCATTGTGCCGTACACTGGAAATTAATGCAACATTGTAGACTGACTGTACTTCAATAAAAAATATATACAAAAAAAGAGAAAAAAAAGTCTTTTGTTACTTATCTGAAATTCAAATCTAACTGGGTGTTCTGGATTTTATCTGGCAACTCCACACCAAGACCTATCTAACCCCAGAGCACCACACTGCCTTAGTTATCTGGAAAGTAAGAACATGAAAAATCATGTCAATTCACCCATTTCAGCATTGTGTCTCTAACAGCAACAGCAAAGAGCTCCGTATATTAGAAAAAAACTCTTGTTTTTCACCAACTGTGATTCAGTTTCTCATCGATAAGTTGGACATAACCTACAAGCCCCTTAGCACATCACCTACACAGAAGTGCTCAAAAACAGTTTTTATTATTACTTTTTGTATGATGATTATATCCTTCACATCTAAGAAATTTTCTCCTTGAAATATTCTAAATGTTTCTTAACCGCCCAACTGGGATCTATTATTCCTTAAAATACTCAGACCCTTTGTGGACCTCTTTAACATTCTCAGTTAAATATTACTTCTTGGGAGTGAGGGTTTTCAGAAAATTATATACTTGTTGTCTGATATAAAAGATCCTTTTGTTCTTAAATCCAGTGTTTACTCTATCTATGTCTCTCTTATACCAAATATGGCCACCGACTTTTTGGTGGGGGCGGTTTCTGTGGCATCACGCTAGGTTTAAATGGAGAGGTTGTGGAGTCACGGGCCTGAGTGTGAACCTCAGCTCCACTGTTCTCTAGCTCTGGAATTTGGAGCATGGGTAGTGAGCCTTCTAGGCCTCAGATTCAGTTCCCACGGCATAGACATGATATGTAGCAGACTTGTTCTGAGGTTTAAAATGAGATGTAGTAATATGAAGAATTTATTACACTTCCTAAAGCATAGTAATCACTTGATAAGTGACTATTATTGTAATTTTTTAAAGACCAATGGCAGAGTTAAGCTTTTATTTTTACAATAAATTAGCTTACTGTCATGAATTTGCCTGCTTTCTTTAAAAAGTTGAAAATACATTTTCTGGTTAGGAAATAGACTAGGTTAGTTAGAGCAATCTTTTCCTAGTCCTACCTCACACACAAAAGATATAACTAAAACAAATATACCAAAAAATTAAACAAAATGACAAGATTGGGAACTTGCTCCCACATATAGCTGTGGAATATTCATTTTCTCATGGATTGCTCATTGACACTTTCTAAAATAAGTCAATGAATTAAAAAAAAAATAGTTGAAGCAATAATTTTAATAAAACTTTCTTCCTCCTGCCGACTCAATTCCTGGCTGACATCATAAAATTTCATAGAATTTGTCGTAACATTGCTCTTCCCCCATGACTCATACACAAACGCTCAGGAAATTCTTCACCTCTTTGGAATGACTCACTTGTTTCATCTCAAGTGCACCTTCCCCTACTTGCTCTCACACTTCCTCCGTGCACCTTCCCACTTCAAAACTATAATTAAGGGTGAATTGAATTTCGTTTTTTTAACTAATCCTTTTTTTTTTTTTTTTTTTTTGTCTTTTCATCCCCTAAGTTTTAGTTTCCTCATTTTTTAAATTGAAGTATAACTGGTTTATAATATTGCTTTTACTATTTTTAAACACTCTTTTTTGGGGGTGGGTTGTAATTAGGGCTGTTTTGGTTTTTTTTAGTGGAGATACTGGGTCTTAAACTCAGGACCTTACGCGTGCTAAGCACGCGCTCCACCACTGAGCTGAATATTTTTGATTCTTGGGATATGCTTATTGGTTGTGTAGTCTTGAGAAAATGATTTAAGCTTTCTGAGCCTCAATTTGCTCATCTGTAAAATGGAAATATAACACCTACCTCGTTAGGTTTTTGTGAGGATAAATGGAGCAAGATTGGAGCCTATGACACACTGCTGGTAAATGAAAGGACCCTTAATAACATGCTCCCTCTCCCTCTCCTGTAAACTGGAGCTTTGCGCTGCAGCTGGACTTCTGAGAGCCAGGTACATGTGGCTATTTAATAACTAGTCGGCAAAGATACAGAGCCATTATTTATACCTTGTTTCTAAATACCTTATTATATGATTCAAGCAGAGTGTGACTAAATGAAACAATTCATTTCAGCTTTTTTTAAATGAAAATCTGTGTTTTAATATGTGTAGAGCACTTAACAATGTGAAACAATAATCCTTCGTAAAGGCATAGAATTCATTCCAGTATTTGTTCATTCATTCAGCACATAATTCCTGAGCACTGCACTGGGCTGAGCACTGCTGTAAGGTCTGGGAGCACACGCAAGCCCTTTACTTAGAGTTTATACACAGGAGGGAGACGGGCAAAGAAGAGATGCTTACGATACAGTGTGATCAAGAGCTGAGGAAGCACATAAAGGAGCCCTGAGATTTTGGGAGGAAAAGAGCTGGACTGGAAGACTTCAGGGGGGAAATTATCTCTTTGCCGAAATTGAAGGTAAGTAGGGATGTTATTTTCATAGATATGACACACATGCTAGGATATTTTTCTGATTTACCCAAAATTATGTTTAATTTTGTTTTGTTTTATTTTGTTTTCCCTCCAAAGTACAGTTCGCTTGACCCAGTCTATCTATCAATGGATTTCTTTTCTTGGGACCTGCAGTAACCTTGACTGGTGGAAAGAACACAGCCACATTGGATTATCTGTTTAGTAGGCTACTTTTAGTCTGGTTCCCAGTCTTGCTTTGTCAGCTCCCTTTAAATCTTTGTAATCCTATTTAAACTGCCTCTAACTACAGATGCGCATTTGCATGACATTGACTCTTTCGTATTTTAATTTCAAAAATTATGTGAGTCAAGGGATTTTGGCTCTTGGCCCAAAATTATTAAATATTGAAACTGTAGGATTCTACTTGTATGAGGTTCCTAGAGGAGTCAAATCCATAGAGACAGAAAGTAGAATGGTGGTTGCCAGGGGTTGTGGGAGAGGGAGTGAGGAGTTAGTGTTTAGTTGAGATTTTAGTTGGAGAAAATGAAACAGTTCTGGAGATGGCTGGTGGTGTTGAGTGTACAATGATGTGAATATACTTATGTTGCTGATCTGTGTGCATTAAAATGACTGTTGTAAAAATAAAATAAAATAAATATTTGATCGTCTGTCTTCCAACACACCAAGACCTTCAGCCAGAGTGGTCAGTGATGTCTCCTCAGCACTGATAACCATGATAATTAAACCTCATGTAATTCATTGTTTACTGTCTGTCTCCCCAGTGAGAGCTGTGAACTCCACGAGGCAGGGGCTGTGTCTATGTTGTCCATCATTGTATCTCCAGTGTCTGGCTCAAAGCCATGCATAGTCATTCATTCAACACTTATTTACTCAGCACCAGGCTTTCTTCTAAGCACTGAGAAGTCAATAGTAGTTCATTTGTGTCCCTTTTTTTTTAGATCCCACAGATAAGCGATATCATATGGCATCTCTCTTTCTCTTTCTGGCTTAACTTCATTTAGAGTGATGATCCCTAGGTCCATCCATGTTGCTGCAAATGGCATTATTTCATTCTGTTTTATGGCTGAGTAGTACTCCATTGTATATATATACACACCACATCTTCTTTATCCAGTCATCTGTTGAATGAATTATTTATTATTTATAACTTAGATGATTGATTTCTTGAATATGTGTAAGCATATTTGACTGTCCTTTATGATTGGATTACTGCATTCTGTTGATTCTTAGTTTGTGGTTGGTTTTATTCCTTTGATAACTATGTAAGTTTAAAAAGCTAAAGCTCTAAACTGTTAGAAACAATGAACAGTACATACATGTAAACTTTTAAAAATGTGCAGTATATTGTATGTATGTATTTACATGCAATATATTGTATATACACATTCAAATTATATCAATTTTACCTAATAAAACTGAAAAACGAAAAAAAATAAATATTCACGTTAAAAAAAAAAGAAGTCAATAGTAAATGAAACTAAGTTCCTGCCCTCGTGGAGTATATATTCTAATGGGGTAGGAAAGACAATAAACAAAGCAGTAAACACAGAAGTCAGACGGTGATTAGTAATACGATAAAGCAAGGGGATAGAAAATGGTGTGGGGATGGGGGAGGATGTTTAGATGGAGTATTCAGGGAAAGCCTCATCCAGCAGAGACCTCAATACAGGGACAGAGCTAGCCACGCCCAGTTCTGGGGGAAGATCCTGCCTGGCAAGAGGACATGTGCCAAGCCAAGTGCTTAGCATATTTAAAGAACAGCAAGGAGGCCAGGTGGCTAAGTTGGAGGAAGCAAGGGGAGAGGGGGAGGAGTTAAGGTCTTAGAGGACAGATCATGTAGAGAACCATTAGGTTCAAGCTGTCAGAGCAATTCTGTGAGAGATGGCAGTGGGTCAGACCAGGATGGCAGAAAAGGGTGGAGCTGGTGAGAAGGGGATATATTTCTAAGATAGAGGCAAAAAGATTTGCTGATTGATTGGATTTGGGATTCAAGTGAACGAGTAGAGTCGAGGTTGACTTTAGGTTTTTTGACCTAAGAAACCAAAGAAGAGGCTGCAATTTAATGAGATAGGAAAGACACCAAAAAGAATAGGCTGGAGGGAGAGGGAGTTCGGGGGTTCTGTTTGGAAAATAATAAATGAGTGCAGGTCAGTGCCTCAGTAATATTCATTGAAATGGATAAATGAAAAACGTATGTATTTTCTTGTACTGTTACGGAAACGACAGGCCAGTCAAGAAACAAGCACCACTCGGAGGGTAGGAGTACTCAGATGTATTACGCCGGCGGGCTCAGAGGGGCTTCTGCTCCGAAGCTCTGAGCACCTCCAAGACGTGCACATGAGGGTTTACAGGGTAAAGTACAAGCTTGGGGTATTCGGCCAATAGGCATGGAACAGCTTTAGCAGCATTATCATCACAAAAGTGGAGGCAGGGAGGCAGCAAACCAACATTACAAAGCCAGATATGTATCTTTGAAAACCCAGCTGGCTAGCAAAAAAAAAACATCAACAGCAAACCAACACTAATTAACTTAGATTTACAAGTTAGTCCAGCAGAACTCAGATCAGTATTCCGATACTTAGATTTGTGAGTTATCTTGTTAGCCCAGCCCAGCTTTTCCTTCACAGTACCTGTACTTCTGTTATTAATCAAGATTCCAGCAAGAGGAAATGGAGGCTGTGTAGCTCTGAGAGTAGTGACACTGACAAAGAGATAAACAGTAGAACCGCCTTCCACTGCTTTTTGAATACAAAGATTCTCATACAAATTCCATCGGCAGATTTTGGGGGTCCAGGACCCCATGACATTGTAGCATGATTTAACATATACATGAAAATGTGTTCTTTTTTGAGATGATCCATGATTTCCATCAATTTGCCTCCCCCAAATAGCGAATATATATCAATATATTCACTTAATATATACATTGTTAAGTACCTGTTAACTCTTCTTTGTCTAGTGAACACAGATTCGAAAATATGTGAAATGTGCAAGATTAAGAAAATGCTATTGTTCTTATTCAAGAAAAAATTGAGTAGTATTACATGCCAGGCACTGGGGTAGGGAGTGTCTGTAAGATCACTCACTATGAGAGGCAGTCTAGCTTAATGGTCAGGAATATCAGCATTGGATGTTAGACACATTTTGGTTCACATTCCAGTTCATCCACTTGCTAGCTGTGCTGCCTAGGGCAAGTTATATAACTTTTCTATTTCTTAGTGAAATGACATGTTTGACTCAGGAAACTGTCTTCCACAAATGAAGTGCTCAATATAGGGCTAGATTTCTGCTAATGAGTAAACCAAATCCTTGAGTATAATTTAGTTTCTCAGGTAGATCTATTTACAGCGAAAAAACTCACTAATTACAGAACATAAGCATCCAGTTGTTAAAACCAGACCCAGACTTTTAGAGCCCACGGAGTCACAGTCCTCCTAGGAATTGTGCTCATACCAAGTTACCATCATGCTATTGTAACTGAAATTGCAAAACACTTCATAAACTATTATGTAATTTAAAATAAATAAAATATTTATTATTACATCTGAATTTAACTGAACTTGAAAACGGATAGAATTTTGATTAATCCTCTGTATATCCAGAAGATGTTGAATAATAGAATAGAATTTTAGTATCTGATGTTAATAGCTGCTTGGAATATTGAAAATTTAATAGAGTCTGGAGTCAGATTAATAGAGACTTGCATCCTGGCTCTGTCAACTACCAACAGCACTGAGGTCTTGGGCCTCTGTTTTTTTCATCAGGATAATGGGGAAAATCCTTTTTATCAGGTTATGATAATCAGAGATAATCTACATAAAACTCTTCCCATAGGTCTGGCACAAATCAGGTCCTCAATTATAGTAACTATTAAGATAGTATTTACTGAAAATTCCTGGAGCTCACTAGTAATTAATTAATAATTCACTGTTATAGTATCAAATTTCTAGTTATGTAACACAATTAAATATGGAGGGCTCAAAAGCGTTCAGAGTAGCAAAGGAATTGATCATGGAGGAGAGTACAACTGTATCTGAGGACTGTGTTCTATTGACTAGTAGTGCCACGTTAGAAAATATTTCTTGAGTTATCATAGATTATTTTACTAATTTCTGTGTGGAGAAATTTTGCCCTGTTTGCTTGTCACTACAACTCATTAAATGATGTTTAGATGCAGATGTAAGTCATGAACTTCAACACCACGTTCAAACACTGCTTTAGCCTCCAACAAATCACCTATACTGTAGACTTAGCTTTTGCTCATTAAAAAGTAGCTTGACTCCAAACTAGACAAAAATATATAAAAACAATTGTTTTTAAAATATTGGGCAAAAGGCAGTACAGGAAAGTGATCCTTTGGGGGGGGGGCGGGAGGGGGAGAGGTACAGATTAGTTGAATGCTGCCCAGAGTCAGTTTCTGAACTGTGGCATAAGAAAAAGTAAACTAAGTGGAGTCCAACAGTCTTGCTTAGTTGAGGAGCCAGAAACATGATGTTGGAGGCCACAATGACTAGAATTTGCCGAAGAGTACCTGAGAGGAGGAAGCTGTACAGAGAAAGCTCCAAAAATCTGCAGAGGGATCTTTTCAAGTCTTTGATGGAATACTGCATATGCCTCGGCTGAAACCCCATGTGCTAGGCAATGAATAACTGCCAGGAAACTAAATGTTAAATAATTCCCCAAGTTCACACAGACCATGGAGACACTCAAGTTCCTACCTGTCAGAGTGGAGAGATCTCAGTGAAGACCCAGACATTAATAGGGTACACAGAAAAGCCACACTTTAGGAGTAGGGCTAAACTAGATCTCGGATAAAGGATATTTTCATCTATCATAGCAAATCTTAAAACAAGCTTATAAAGGATCCAGCTAATCACGTAACTCATCTCCCTTTCTCTTTTAGGGAGGCAACAAAATCCAAAAACTTCACAATGTAACTTCATAATGTTTGGCACTCAGTCAGAAATTACAAGACACAAAAAGAAGCAGGAAAATGTGAACTATAATCAGAAAAACAAATCAGTCAATAGTTGCAGATCTAGCAGAGATGCAGACATGACAGAGATGATGGAATTAACAGACAAGGACCTTAAAATATATATTATAAATATGCTCAAGAATTCAAAGTAAAATGTACAGAATGTATAAAAAATATGAAAGACATGAAAAAATAACAAATGGAAATTTAAGAAATTAAAATTAGACTATCTAAAATGAAAAATTCACCAGATGTCTATTCAATGGACTAGACAATACAGAAGATAGACTCTGTAAACTTGAAGACATAGCAACAGAAGCTGACCCAACTGAAGCAAGAGATAAAACATCAGAGCCTATATTAAGTGGCTCCATAAAACTGGTGTCCTAGAAGGGAGGTGGTAAAAACAAAAATTTGAAGAACTAATGGCCAAAACAAACATTTGAAGAACTAATGGCCAACAATTTTCCAAATTTGATGAAAAGTGTAAACCTACATAATCAAGAATCTCAATGAACCCACACAGAATAAACACAAAGAAAATCATACCTAGGCAAATAAAAGCCCAATTACTGAAAATAAGTGGAAAAAAAATTTTAAACAGCCAGAGGGGGAAAAAAAGGTATATTACATACAGTGGGAAAAAATCAAACAAATAGTCACAGCCTTTTAATAGAAACAATGTAAGCTAGAAAACAACGGAACAGTATCTTCAAAGTGCTGAAAGAAAAGAAGTACTGTCAACTACTATATATAAAGTAGATAAGCAACAAGGTCCTACTGCATAGCATAGGCAACTATATTTAATATCTTGTATTAGCCTATAATGAAAAAGAATATGAAAAGGAATATATATCTATATATGTATAACTAAATTATTATGTTGGACGCTAGAATTTAACACAACATTGTAAACTGACTATGCTTCAATAAAAATAAAATAAAATTTAAGAAGAAATACTGTCAACTTATACTTCTGTACCAAGAAAAAGTAGCTTTAAAACACAAAGACAAAAATAAAGACTTTTTTCAGGCAAATAAAAATGGAGAAAACTTATGGCTAGCAAATCTACACTATAAGAAATAATAAAGGAACTTTTTTAGTATGTGATCCAACCACATAAATAATTATAAAATATATAAGCAGACTTAAAAGGCTCTTTAAAAGCAAAAATTGTCATCTTGGTTAGAAAACTAAAATGTAACTATATGTCATTTATAAGAAGTAAGTTTTAAATACAAAGGTAAGTTAGAGGTAAAGGGATAGAAAAAGACATAACATATAAACTCTAATAATAAAACAGCTGGTTCAGCTATATTAGTATCAAAGTAAATTCAAATCAGAAAGTATTACCAGGGACATTTAATAATGACAAAAATATAAATTTATTAAGAAGACATAATAATCCTATTTGTATATACACCTAATGACAAAGCTTCAAAAAATTCATGAAGCAAAAACTGACAGCACTAAATTTGTAGTCAAAATCACAATTACAGGTGATTTTAATGCTTCTTCCTCAGCAACTGATGGAACAAATTTAAAAATCAGTAATAAACTAGATTTTGAGCAACCAGTTTAATCTAATTGACATTTATAAAACACTCTACCCAACAACTGCAGAATACACATTCTTTTCAATTTCACTTGGAACACTGACCAAAATACATCATATGCTGAGCCATAAACCAAATCACAATAAATTTCAAAGGACTGTTATTACACAAACTTAATTTATATATCAATAACGGAAGGATGTCTGGAAAATCCCCAGATATTCGGAAATCAAGTAACACATTCCTAAATAAACCATGGGTCAGAGGAAAAAAATCACAAGCAACATTTGAAAATATTTTAAACTTATTTATAATAAAAACAACATATCAAACATATCAAAATATATCAAACATATTAAAAACATATCAACATATCAAAACTTGTGGGATGCAGCTAAAGTAGTATTTGGAAGCAAATGTTAGCTTTAAATGCTTGTATTAGAAGGAATAAAGTTTTAAAATCAATAATCCAAGTTTCTACCTTAGAAACAAGTAGAGCAGATAAACTCAATGTAGAAAGAAAGAAATAATAAAAAAGGCAGAAGTCGGCGAAATTTTAAAATTTAAAAATCAGTAAAGAAAATCAATAAAGGTAAAATCTGGTTCTTGGGAAAGATTAATAAGATTGATAGCCTCCAATCTAGAGTGATTGAGGAAAAAATAAAGAATCACAAATTCCCAGTAGTAGACTTGGAATAGTGCTAGGCAGAACTATAACATTTCTGCAAATAGTCTCAAGCCCCCTCCACAACTACCATCCCCTCTGCCTTAGTCACTTCATTCTCTGCCCCAGGAATCTCAGATCTCTCCAGAATCTAGCAAATGAGGGATTCAAGCTTTACACAATAGGTACCCTCTCAGACTCTGTGCTGCTCAAAGAACCTGCAGCCTTATCCCTTGAGGCTTTCTGGTTTTAATGATTGTTCATTATTTTGACCATCACTACTGGGTCTAGGTAACCTAGTACAAAAAACAATAAGACTGGAGCAGACATTTTAGAGGATCTCATTTATTACTAGAAAAGGAATTTTCCCAGAGTCATAAAATGGGCTGGTTTGAGGTTTTTGAATGTTCTTCTCCTGGTTAAATAAACATTATGCCTTGGGGGGGAAGAAAAAATCCTCAAAATGAATGTCATTTGTGACAGTCTATGGTGCTCTAACTGCATAATATCCAAAGTTATCTAGAAATAGGCAGTGAAGGAAAATACAGTATAAAGGCAACATTTAAACTGGAAAAACAGTGATCTTAAATAGGCTTAAATATTTTTTCTGTATGTTTTCACCTTTATTTTCAGAACTAAAAAACAATTATACCAAAGTGCCTGCTACCTCAGATAGACTTTAAGAAGAAATTAGAATTAGTTTTTATCAAAAATAAAAACTCAGAGGTACATTTTTAGTTTTTTTTATTTAGCAAATACGTTAAAAGCGTATACTGAAGCTAGATTTCCTTAGTTAGCATACCAGCTCCACAACTTAATAGCTGTGTGCATAGGCAAATTACATAATCTCTATATGCCTCCCTTCCCTTATCTGCAAAGTGGGGATTAATAATAGTATCTATCTATTTTGCTGATTTAAAAGGCAAATATTTACAAAGTGCTTAGAATAATGTTTGCCCACACAAATGCTAAATGTATGTCAGTTAAATAAGTAATAAATAAATAATACTTTGGATCACTGTTTACTATCATCACCAATCTCTGATAAAAGCAGCATCAAGTCTGTTATTCAAACAAAATTTTTTAAATAGAAATCTAAGTCTTAAGGCTTGTTATCCAAATTTGAGAAAAATCTCCCTCCCTTCCAAATTTCACCTATTGCCCTCCCCACGCTATTCCTTCTCCACCAAGCCAACCACTGTGAAAGTGTGTGCTTTGTATTGTTTGGTTGACTGATCTTAACTCTTCTCTCTTCAGCCTAAGAACAAGAAAAGCAAGATTGAGGCCTCTGCTGTGAAACTCCTAGGTAATAAAGTCAATAGCACTGCTTTGCTTACCCAGGGCAAAGGCAAGCTAAGCAGACAAGAGGACTTCCTTCAATGCTGAAGTCCCAGAGCACAGAGGCACTTCGTTCCTGTGGTGAGGGTTTTAGCAGGAATTGTGCCCATTTCGTGTTGTTTAACGACCTTGGGAGCATATGTTACGAAGCCTTCCATTGACTAGTTGGTTAAATTACTTAATCTCACTTTTCCTCTGATCCCTCCTCTGTAAACTAGGGGTTAATAGACTATGTTATGAGATATGAGTTAATGCATATAAAGTGCCTGCCTACATACGCACAGTAAAGCAGGAGTATCATAAATGTTAACTAGTATTATTTTGCAGGAGTTAGTCTCTTCTGTTTGAACATAGCTTTTCCTTTAGGGTTTATTGCAAATAACTATATGGCTTAGGAAAAGAGGTGAGGGAGGGGCGAAGTTTGAAGCCGAGGGACTGCGGGAGAAGCTGATAATAACACAAAACGGCAAAGTCTGTTCTGAAGCCGCCAGAATAAACTTTAGCATGGTATTCCGAGCAGAATCCCAGTGGCCACAACTTCCCTATACAGCTGCTAACTTCCAAAGCAGGGCCCTCAAAATTCATTAGCAGGAGACTTTTTGCCCCCGGAGGAGCCAGAAGGGGGCCTCTCAGCACAGACTTTACTCCACCAAATTCCCTGAGAGTTGGCCCGGCGGCCTCCACGCTCCGAGAGGCGAGTTTACCCTGCGAGGCGTGTCTGTGCTTCTGCACTGCTTGGCTCCTGCGGCAGTCCCGCCAGTCCCACCTGTGCCCTGGGGCGGCCGCCGCAGCCGGGTGGGGAGAATTAGAGCCCTACCCTCGGACCTCGGGGGCGTGGCTCGCGCGGAGGCCCCACCCCGCCACCCCCATTGGCTGAGGCTGCCAGGGCGGGTCTGCTCAGACCAGCCCGAGACCCAGCGGCTCCGCCCGAAAGTTGGTCCATGGGGAGAAGGAGAAGCCCAGGTGGGTGAGGAACGAGCTTCTGCGCCCAGGAAGCCCGTAGGGGCCATGGGAGGACAGGTGAGGCTACCGCCTGGAGAGCCCTGTCGAGAAGGTGAGTGTCTGCCCCGAGCAGGGGGACCTGGCATCGGGGTGGCGATGAGACAGTGGCGACCAGAAAGGAATACACGGACTCTTAAACACTCATTCATGCATTTATTCAGTCATTCAGCCAATCAGCTGGTCAACAGATATTTATTGGCGTCTACAATACGCCAGACTCTGTGGGAATGCCTGAGTCGAACTAGACATACGTGGCTCCTACTCTAGTCCGGAAGGCAGATCTATGTAAATTACGGAGAGCCTGAGTATCGTGACGGGGTACTCCGGGAGGTGTGGGAAAACTCCCAAGGCTCGGCTGAAAAGACACGCTTCTACTGACTCAGACTCACTTCCAGAGTCCGTGATCAACGTCACCCAATGGGCAGAGGGCGTGCCCCGGCACCGGCGGGAGTCGGTCTTGCGCCCAGGGCTTGGCGAGGGTCACACACTGGAGAGTCTGGCGCCTTGGACCCCTGGGGAAAGGCGTGGATAAGTCTTGGCCACCCACACCTCCCTTCTTCCTTCGAGATGAAAACGTCTCCAACCCCAGCAGCCTCGTGTCTGACTGTGCAGCCACGTAAGGCAGGAGGCGAGCAGAGGAGACCAGGAACTGGGCTCAGTCACTGGCAGGTTTTTCACAGCTTTGTGGTCTGTGGTTTCCGCCGCCACCCAAGTCCTGTAAAATCTCAGGGTGCTGCCCCTTGCCCTTGCTAGGTGTTTACAACACTGGCAGGCTTTCCACAGCCTCAATACAGAACGCCCTTGTGAATCTAGATAAAAGTAGGGACCGGGGTCCCGCGGCGGGGGTGGAGGGAAGTGCGGACGGCTCTGAACTGAAGTGTATCAACTGAAACGACAGTTTTCAGTTTTCAGAGTCCAGGGGAAAGCCGATTTCTAATTTATCTGGTAAGGAACGTAAATAGTGAGGGGGCAGTGAGAGGCGTGGCAAGAACTCTACTTCTCCAAAATTGCTGGTAATTTCCCCGGTTTTCTCTCCTTTTGGCTCTCCTAGCTTATTGCTTAATGCGGGGAGTTTTTAGAAAAAGAAAAGGAAAGAAAAATAAAGTCAATGAACTAGTCAAAACTGTGCCAGAAGGAGAAAGAAAGAACACAAAGAAAGAAAAATGCCTGAACAATTCACAAACTATTCAAAAGCCAAGGTTTTGGAAGTGGTTACTAAGGCAGCTGGATCTGGAATTATTTCCTAGATAGTCAGATTGTGTGACCTTTGTCTAAAAAATTCCTAAACCAGTAAGTCAGACTACTGATACATCCAACCCTTGTTTACCGAAGGATCTGTAAGTAAGAAGGCTGTGTGAATTACACCACTTGTTTGAACTTAAGGATGGTTTTCCTGCTTTGCTCATGCGTTTAGTTTCAACAAGAAGTATTCAAACTTGATGCTTAATAACTGGGATTAACTGTGGTAATTAATTGAGTGGGAGACTGGTGGCAAAGACTTGAGAGAAATCAGAATCATTGTAAGTAATGGGAAGAGATTAGGCGTTGCTTCCAGTCTTCTCAGCTATGACAGCCTCCTTAAGTCTTCGTCTAGAAACTGGGAATAATGCCTACAGTTTAGAGTTGTGAGGAATAGATGCAGCTGGGATTTACCTAAGAAGCACACAGTTCAGAGCCTGACAAGGACTAAAGCCTCCATTTTTCACTTGTTCATTTATTCAAATGACAGGAGTCCCATGTGCCAGACATTGGCCTAGGTTCTAGTAGACAGGGATTTGCCAGACAGTCTGGTCCTAGAGGCCCAGAGAACTGATTAAGTTTTCAGAACTAGCAATCAAACCAAGCACAGAATTATTTGAGCCTTTGATTTTTTTTTTTTCCTGTAGGTGACCATCCCCATTCTCTGGCCTCTTGGATGCAATGATACACATTTTAATGATTCTGAGATTTTACTCTTAAAAAAATCGATATCATAAACATTTTTCAAAATCCCACCAAATGCACATAATTTTTACCATCAAGACAAGCTGCATTTTCTAAGTAAAATATAGCCTCTTTTATGTTCCACTAAAAAAGATTTTCTCCAGATTTGCACAAGATTAAAAGCATGAGTTTTCCCAGTCTTCCATAGATTTCATAAGTGCTGAAATTCCAGTGCTTAAAGGAAGTAAAATTCTTCACTAAGGTTGTTCAGAAAATATGTTATTGATTGTAGCAGTTTATGTAGGGATTCTGATGGTCAACAGTCTCCTCATAGAATATTTGGCTTCCAGACAACACTGATCATGGGATGATCTTGTTTAGAGATACAAGTTTTTAACTTTTTTAAAAAGTCAACAGTATCTGCTCCATTTTATTTGGGTTGAATGAAATAATGGGCTTCTTACCCAGCGCTATCGGAGTTTATCTGTAGATATATCTACTATGACTCAAGTCCCAAATTTGCTCAAAATTATTTCTCATACTTACTCTGCTCCAAATTTGCTCTAAAGTATTTCTCATTTCTATTCTACTCCCCTTATTCCTGCTTCATTGTTAGTTTTCTCATGAGCATTGTCAGCTCCAGGAGAACAGAGGCCTGTTTACTTGTCTTGCAGATCACTATCTCACCAAGTTTCAGAACAGGGCAGGGCACACAGGAAGTGCTCAGTAAGAATTTAAATGTTAAATGAATGAATACCTAACATGGTGCCCTGCGTGGTAGGAACAACAACTGGTTTGTTGGGTGAATAAATGAAATAGATATATGGATATACAGCATTGTTAAAAGGCTTCATTAAGCTGTAAGAGCAAGTTTGCTTGGTTGGCAGTATTAAGTTGTATGATGGAAAGTGAGAAGTCCCTTTAGATGGGAAGGGCAGAGAAGGCATTTTAAGTGAGAGCTCAGTGAAGGAGTTAGCCCTGCCAGCCACTTCTGGGACCAACTAACAGGTAAAGGCAACTGAAAAGCTTTAAGGTGAGATGGAGTTTAGCCTATGAAAGAAGGGGGTAGGGAGTGAGGTTACAGAGATAGCTGGAGGCAGGATTCTGTAGGTCCTTCTAGTCTGCGGTGGGGATTGTGGATTTTTTTCTGAATGAGAAGAAAAGCCATTGTAAAATTTTGGAAGGAGAAATGACAAGATTGGGCCCATTGATCTAAAGGGTCATTTTGTCTGATGCTGCTCCCTGGTACTCTTTGACCTCATCTCATATTATCTCCCTGCTCTCACTAGCCAGCCTGGGTGGTACAGTTCTTTGCACCCCCTCAAGCAAATTCCCATGTCAGTGTTTTTGCATTTACACTTAACAGAGAGGTTTTTCACTTAATGCTGTTTAAAAAAAAAAATCCTCTTTGCTTCTTTACTGTTTTCCACGGCACTGAGCATATTGTGAAGTTATTAGCTCACTTGTTTATTTCCTTCTATTAGAATGACTATAACAGAGCAGGAATTGTATTTTATTACCTCTTGTATCCCTAACTTCAGAAAATGCCTAACGGATAGGAGATAGTCAATAAATATTTATTGAATCAAAGAGTGAAAAAAAATTAGTGATGTTTCAGACAGTGAGAGAGACTAGTGCAGTGTAATGTCAGAAGTGAGCAAGCTTTGAGCATGGAAAGCTTTTTAAAAGTCCAGCGGAAAAAAATCAAGGGGGGTGGGGAATTAAGCAGAGGAGTGACATAATCCAATTTGCACTGGCTGCTATTTGGAAAATAAATTACAGAGATTTAATTCATTCTTTCCTTTGCTAATATAAATAGGCAGGTGTATCAGTCAGCTGCTGCTGCATAACACACAACCCCAAACCCAGTGGCTAAAAACAACAGTCACATATTTCTGTTTATGTGTCATATAGTCCTATTTATGTGTAGGTCAGCTGATGGTTGACTAATCTAGACCAGGTAAACCTGGGTGACTCTGCATCAGGCTAAATACCCACCTGGCTTTGGCCCCTTAATGTGGGATGAGCTTAGGTTTGCTGTGTGTTTTCATTCTGCGATCAAGCTGAAGAGGCAGCAGCTCTTCAGGGTTGCTCTATTCCTGACAAGTACAGAGGTGCAAGAGAGTAAATCCAACCACATAAGTACATTTAAACTCTCTCCTTATATCACTTCTACTGATGTCCCATTGGCCACCAACTTGACATCAGGGGAAGAATACTCTGCCCAGGTCAGGAGGGTAAGGAAGTGAGAATGTTTGCAGAATAATAATTAAACTAACCAAGTAGAATAGATGATGAGATGATGATTTCCTCAAATTGGAAGTATCTTACAGCAATTAAAAATGTAGTTGTATGCATTCACTGACTTCTCAGAAATGAAATATCCTACTCTATGCAATAAATTGGATAATTTAAATTATTATTCTCTATATATAAATAGGACTTGAAAAATTATTCAGAGCATTTCATCTTTGTGTAAACATTAATAAAAAATTTTAACTGTCTTTGTTTATACCTTATGTTTTTACTTTTCTGAAATAGAATAGTAGCCTGAGAAATGGGTTACCAGCCCTAATTTTGGCAGTTGCATGACTTTGGCGGGTCACTTAATATCCTGGCTTCAGTTTCTTTAAAATGTCTTCCAGCTATAAGTACCTATGAATTTAGAGCTGGTCCATCAACAACATTTATGAACAGCCAGGACTGTAAGTAAATTACTCTGGGAACCAAGATGTCTTATGATCAAACCATAAAATTACAGAAGGGATCTTTAGAATCATTGAGTCAAACTCCCTCATTTTACAGATGAAAAAATTGAAGCCAAGAGTGATTATTCACCTTGTCCAGGATTATAGATACTTAGTACAGAGTTCAAGGTGGGGAAAGGCATATAACCCTGTAGAAAATTCAACTTTGTTTTTAAAGTGTGTATGTATGTGTATGTAGATGTTCACACTTGTATATGAAGATACATATTAAATTGAATGATACGAAATTGCTATTTCTGTAGGGTCAAAAATGGTCAAATATCATCAATTTCATATGGTTCAACATATTGAGAACATTAGCAATACTGTTTGTAAAAGCAAAAACAGTATAAATTACACAAATGTCTGCCAACTATAAAATAGAAAAATTAATGGTGAGATTGTCATACAGTGGAATTCTATAGAACAAGGAGGAAAAAACAAACCCTACAGCCACATGCATCAAGACTGATAAATCTCAAAAACAAGCAAGTCACCGAAGAATACATACTATATGACCACATTTTCATAAGGTCAAAAAAGAAGCAAACTAAACACTTTATTATTTAAATATATAATCTTATAGAGGAAATTTTTTTTTAGAGTAAAAGAATATTAGACAAAATCAGGATAGTTGTTACCTGGAAGGGTAATGTTTTACTTCTTAAACTGGGTGGTTGATGGCGGGGAGGGCATAGCAATGGCAGAGCACGTGCCTAGCAAGTACAAGGTCCTGGGTTCGATCCCAAGTACCTCCATTAAACATAAGCAAATAAATAAAACCCAATTACCTCCCCCCCAAAATGAAATAATACAAACAAATTTTTTTTAATTGGGTAGTTGATACATTGGTGTATATTGAATTATTTTCTTCCTTATAACTGACACATATTTCCTAAATATTTATTATTCAATATTTAGATCAGGATATAATAACACCAAAGAAGTCATACATGCTCTCTGCTGACAGGAGTGTAAATTGGTACAGTCACTTTAAAGGGTTATTGACAGTGTCTATTAAAATGAAAACTAAGGAATGTAATAGATTTTCTGTGTTGAGTAAAATTCAGATTAAACTCCTCGAGAATTACTTTGCTTACTAGAATCTTAAGAAGCCAACTCTGATTTTGAGATATTCCTCTAATTCCTCTGCAGCCCCGAAGTCCCGGCCCACACATTCTACTTTACCCATCTCTCCCCTCCTGCCCTGCACCACCCCGCACCCACCAACCTGCCAGTCACTCCCCCACCCCCTCCTTCAGTCATATCTGCTATAGGTTCTCTCCTTCCTGTGCTCTCAAAACATAAAACAATTTAAGTTCTAAGGTCAGTAACTAGACAAGATTTTTATTATTTTTCCTGCCATAAAACTTGAAGCATGAATGTCCACTTAATGATGAGAACTTACAAAATGCAACAAAGATTATTTGCTCTTCCCTGTCACCCTCGGCCCCCACACCCCCTAAAATGTCGGGAACATTTTGCTATGTCAACAGCTCAGAAGGAATATTGTTTCACTGAAATGAGATCCACCCACACTGTTTTCAGAGATAAAGTTTTGGAATGGTTATGTTAACTACATACTAAGTAACACTAACGCAGCCACAGAATTTACTGCAGTCAGGTCAGATGGTTTCGCAAGAATTCATGTAACGGAAATTCTTACTACCAAAAATTACTTTGCACTCTTGGGGTTTAGATGAATTGAACAGTACCCGGGACAAGATTGCTAAGGACTAGCCTATTTGAAAAAATGCAACAATTCTTACTAAAACAATTCTTACCGAAACATTCCTCGGTTACCACAGAATATCCCTGAAGTAATATATTTCTCCTTGGACTATTTAGAAGTTTTGTCTCAGAATTTATCCTGTATCTCTGAATCAAAGTTGGTTCATTTTCAAATTATAGAGATAAATAATAATCATGAAAAAATTGAATTCAATCATTTTACCTTTCTGTTGACTTGATGGTTGTTTCTTAACTGTGCACGTGGTAAAATTCACATAACTTCATGATGCTTTGCTAGGGAGGCATAGATCCCATTTTTAAACTTTTGTTTCTAAGACATCATTTGGTCAAGCTGTCTTGTTGTTCAAATGCCTTCTTAAGATTTTTGAGACATAGAACTGATTTTTTTTTTGACGGAATTCTAAAATTGTAGTTGATTAATTTTTTTTTTGCCCATTTTTGTTTAGGTAATTTTTTAAAATACCTTTATTATGGTATGATTCCTGTGCAGTAAACTACACATATTTAAGATGTACAATTTGATGAATTTTGATAGACGTATACACCAATGAAACCACCACTGCAATCAAGATAGCTAACGTTTTCATCACTCCCTAGAGGTGCAAATTTCAAATTCTCAATTTATCCTTTCTCATCCCCTTTACCCCCTGGTAACCATAGATTTTGTTCTCTGTCTGTGAGTCTATTTCTGTTTTGTAGATAAAGTGGGGAAAAAAAGTTGAAAAGATGGTCCAAAAACCTAGTCACAGTGTCACCTTGTTGGCAGCTTTTCTAGTGGAGAACAGATTATGAAAAGTTTCTTACGTGGTGTAAAATGTTTTCATTCTGTGTTTTAGTGTTAGCCTCAAAAAAAAAAGCACTTCTAATAATGGATCTGGATTTACATGTTTATTTGAATCCTGCTTAGGAAAAAAGAGCCTACTGATGTTTAATTCATTTTATTATTAGATTCAATTTTATTAAGGAGAAGGTGAGTTAGTAGACCTGAAAAATCATTCTCTTTAAGGAAAGTGGTACAGAAGACTAAACTCGCTTTTAAACACGTTTTCTGAAATGCATAATTCATCCCTCCCGAAGTGGGTTAGCTCAGTTCCCTGTAATGCAGTGATTTCTAGGCTGACGGGGTTGCTGTGCCCTCTCCTACATTTAGGCATCACGAATGCTTCTGCTTTCCAGGTGACACACTGATAGCATGAAGGAGAGAAACAGCTGTCTTGGGGCAGGGCAGCGGGGGTGTGGAGGCACTGTGACGAACTGCTGGGCCCAAGCCAGTACCGACCACTCAAGTTTCTCTTTCTTGTAGAAGGTAAACATGAATGCGCCTCCCTTTCGTTTGTTGACATTTCCCTCTTTCCCTTTTTCCAGGCTATGTGCTGCCTCTGATCTGTCCAAATGCCTCCCAGGCTTGGTGTGAGATCACACGTGTGTCACAGCTGCTGGCGTCTCCCGTCCTCTACAAAGGCATGAATTCCAGCATAACCAACTTGAGCATTTCTGCAAGTGCAGAAAACAAATACAGTCTTTATGTGGGCCTGGCACTGGCAGTAAGTTCCAGTATTTTTATTGGCTCCAGTTTCATCTTGAAAAAAAAGGGCCTCTTGCAACTGGCCAACAAGGGCATTACTAGAGCTGGTAAGAAACCGACACAACTATAACAAATTAAAGTTTCTACTGCAGAAATAATCCTGTCGTAAGACCATAGTGCTGCAGGAATAACTATCTCACTGTCTCTGTCTTAGCCCCTATCTCTCTTCTTAGCAACTGTTCTTGGCACGTTCCAGGACGGAGCCAGCTGTGTCTCCTTTAGGGTGAGAATAAAATTCAAGAGCTTCGGAGTGAGGGATGGGTCTTCTTTCAGAGCTTTAGTCTGCAGTTTCAGGCTTCAAAGGCAGATCAGGCTCCTCCCCTGCTTAAAACATGTCAGTGGCTTTTCTTTGCACTAAGAGTAAAATCCAAACTTTCTTCCATGGTCTCTGACTTCCTGCCTAACATGACCCACGTTACCTCTCCAGCGTCATCTTCTGCTGCCCTCCCTGTCACCTGCTTTTCTCTGGTTCCTGGAATGTACCAAGTTCTTTCCTACCTCAAGGCCTTTTCCTTTGCCTGGAACTCTTCCCTACCTTTCACTTGGCTAACTCATTCTTGAGACTTCAGCTAAAATATCATCATCCCAGCAAGGCCTTCCTTGACCATCCTCTCTGGGGAGGTCTCCCTCACTCCACCCCTGCTTTTCTGTGTCACTGCACTAACAGCTTCCTTCACTGTGCCTGGAATAATTTATCCTTGTACGTTTATTGCTTCTTTACTTGTTGTCAACAGGCTTACTTGTTTATTGACAGTGGACTCGATAAGAGCAGGAACCTTCCCTAGCATAGTGGCTGGCACCCAATAAATATTGTCAAATCAATGAATGGATGGCAGTAGAATTAGGTTACTATTTATAGTGACATTTCAGATGCTGTTTAACTCTGCTTGACTATCCTCCATTAACCATGAATTTTCTGTTCATTCTTATCAAGAATAATATCATATAAGAGCTAAGGTTCTTAGGGAAAAATAAATGACCATGAATTGTGGAAACAAGTTTATTAAGAGTACTATTGAGGGGAGATATGCACTATCAGAAAATAAAACATACTATAATGATATATTGAGTAAAATAGTTTGGTACTGGCATTAAGATAGACAAAATAATAAAAGATAATTGAATTTAATATATGATTTTTAAGCGGCATTTCAGTCCACAGGAGAAAGAATGAATTATTCAATCGAAAGTACTGAGACCATTGGCAAAAAAATAGAGAAAAATGTAAGAAGAGTTCTACTTTATACCACTCGGCAAAATAGATTCAACAGAGTTTAAGTTAAATTTCAAATAAAATTCTCTTTAAAAAAACTTAAAATCTTCCTAAGCATAAAGATAAAGGAAGAATCTATTCTATATAAGGAAGAAGTTATCTGGATTGACCAAAAAAGAAAAAAAAATCCTACATGGAAACAGCCTTAACTGAAACTAAAAAGGAAATGACATATAGGGAAAAAAATTTCAAAATATATGACAAAGTGTGGTTAAGATCCACAATATGTAAAGAGTTACTATAGTCAATAATAAAAAGATTAGCACCCTAACAGAAAATAGACAAAGCACATAAACAAGGAACTCACAGAATAAGAATTGTAAATGGCCAATAAATATACTCAAATAAATAATTTCATTAGTACCCAAAGAAATACCAACTATATAACAATGAGCTCCTGGGTTGTTGCCTACTATTTTAATAAGGTTTCATTTTCTTTAAAAAAATAATGTCCTATGTTGGTAAGGGACTTTGGGAGATAAGTAGCCCTCTCAAACATTGCTCGAACAGTATAAATGGGTACAAATTTTCCTGAGAGTAATTTGAGAAGGCTTAAAAATGTTAATATCTTAAAACCTAACAATTCCACTTCTGGAAATTTATCTTGAGAAGTTAACAAAAATAATAATAATAATAAATTAATTTTTAAAAAAGAAGTTAACAAAGCTACAGTAATCAAAACAGTATGGTATTGGCACAAAAACAGACATATGGATCAATAGAACAGAATGGAGAGCCCAGAAGTAAAACCACACACCTACAGTCAATTAATCTACAACAAAGGAGGAAAGAATATACAATGGAGAAAAGAGAGTCTCTTCAGCAAGTGGTGTTGGGAAAGCTGGACAGTGGCATATAATCAATGAAATTAGAACACTCCCTCACACCATTCACAAGAATAGAATGGTTTAAAAACCTAAATATAAGACATGACACCATAAAACTTGAAGAGAACACAGGCAAAACATTCTCAGACAAAAATTGTAGCAATATTTTCTTAGATTGGTCTCCCAAGGCATAAGAAATAAAAGCAAAAAAATGAAACAAAAAAAATGGGACCTAATCATCTTAAAAGCTTTTGCACAGCAAAGGGAACCATTAACAAAATGAAAAGACAACCTACAGAGTGGGAGGAAATATTTGCAAATGATGCAACCAACAAGGGATTAATATCCAAAATATACAAACAGCTCATACAACTCAATATCAAAAAAGAAAGAGAGAAAGAAAGGAAGGAAGGAAGAAAAACCTAAATAGACATCTCTCCAAAGAAGACATAGTTGGCCAACAGGCACATGAAAAGATGTTCCACATTACTAATTATTAGAGAAACACAAATCAAAACCACATGAGGTAACACCTCACACTCGTCAGAATGGCCATCATCAAAAAGTCTACAAATAATAAATGCTGGAGAGGGTGTGGAGAAAAGGGAACCCTCCTCAACTGTTGATAGGAATGTAAACTGGTGCAGCCACTATGTAAAACAGTTTGGAGATTCCTTTAAAAACTAAAAATAGACTTACCTTATGATCCAGCAATCCCACTCCTGGGCATATATCTGGAAAAGAAAAAAAACCAACTCTAATTCAAAAAGATACATGCACCCCAATGTTCATAGTAGCACTATTTACAATAGCTAAGACATGGAAACAACCCTAGTGTCCATCAACAGACTGGCTTAAGAAGATGTGGGGGGATGTTTATAACTAATATTACTCAGCCATAAAAAAGGATGAAATCTTGCCATTTGCAGCAACACAGACAGACCTAGAGAATACTATACTCAGTGAAATCAGTCATACAGAGAAAGATAAATATATGATATAACTTATGTGGAATCTAAAAAATAATACAAATTAATCTATATACAAAACAGAAGTAGACTCAGACAAAAACAAACTTATAGTTACCAAAGGGGAAAGGGAGTGGGGGAGGGATAAATTGGGAGTATGGGATTAATAGATACAAACTAATACACATAAAATAGATAATCAACAAGGGTTTACTGTATAGCACAGGGAACTATTTTCAGTAAATCTTGTAATAACCTATAATGGAAAATAATCTGAAATATATATATATATAATATATAAATGATATATTATATATAATATATATATATTATATATATATAAATGAATCACTTTGCTCTGCACTTGTAATACAGTATTTTAAATTAACTACACTTCAATAAAAAAAAAAAGAGAAGAGAAAGAAAGAGAGAGAGAAAAGAGTTAACTATCTTGCAAGATAACCCTTACAGCTAATATATCCTGTTTAGTTTAATTACAACCAGATCAGATAGGTCAAATTCACCAGATTAAGTATATTAAAATTGGTGAGAACATTACATTTTTTAGAACAAACATAACAATGACCTAAGGTCGCAAATTACAGTAGTGGGAGGATAACTCTCTATCTTAGGAAAGGTTTTTGTCCTGTTCAGTAGACTAGACACAAAGTCAATTTCATGGTGCCCAAGTAGAGAATAGATAGAATCCAAGTGGCTAATGCTCGTCGTTCTCTGATTGACAATCCAAAATCTCCAGCGCTCTTATGTCAGCCATCTACTTCCCTTTACAGTCCTCATTAGGTTACCATTCTAATTTATGATTTATGGTTTTCTGACTTTTAATTTTAACTGTGGCTGAAACAAAGTATTTAGGGCTTACATTACTCTATGTCCACACCTCTGAATGGCTTAAATACTGTGTGGACAAAGAATGTCACCTGCTGAATCAGTAAAGGAAGTATGTTGTGGCCATCAAGCTACCAGCCACTGGAGCCACCCCTAAGGGGATCCAGGACGAAGAAAACAGGATACAAAGGAATGATTTAGTGAGTTCAGTGAGCCCACACTCTTGTATATTCCCATACATAGAGAAGTGCTAAATTCATTAACTTGATATGTTTTCTTTAGTTAACAGTAATCTTCTGATGTTTCGACTGGTTTTTTTTGTTTATTTATTTTTGGTGGGATTTTTTTCTAACAAAAATTGCTATATATCCCGGCTCCTCCCTTTCCCTATTGGAGAAGTCCCTCAGAGCTACCTTAGAGTGTATCTCCCAGGCTCAACCCCTCAGCAAGTCCGGCCGAACAAAACATAATTCTCAACTTTTAGGTTGTGCTTTTTTTTCTTTTTTCCAGTCAGCAATAAACCTGATGACTAAATAAAATTTTCCTGCAAATGAAAAAAACCTACTTTCTGTAGAAATCAAAGGTGACATAGAGAAAGCTTTAGAGGATCTCTGGAAATGACCAAGTAAATAAATTAAAAGATGAGATAAACTGAGTACACCTTAAATCTTGCTTTTTCGAACCATATTCCAGTACCTTTCATAGAAATTAATCCCTCAAACCCTCTTCCTCTACTTTAGAACTTACTTTCTATTTTTATAATTTTTCTAGGACAAGGTGGACATTCTTACCTCAAGGAATGGCTCTGGTGGGCAGGATTACTCTCAAGTAAGTCCTTAACGCCAAGAATAGTGTTTGCTTGCAAAATAATAAATAAATTACGTGGAAGTCGTTCAAAATCAATTAATTTATCTTCCTGGTAAGGATGGCATTTAAGTCTAGACATTTTCTGGTGCACATATATCTTATATAAGTCACATGTATTTAGAATTAATTTTTACTCTTTCCTCCGCCGATCTCTATGGTCTCAATACTGTATTGGAATGCAAGGGGGCAAATTAACATCTGAAATCTTACATTTTATCACAAAATTCTCCTTCTCTTGTGTTTTAGTCCCTGTAACAATTGAGGGAAATGCTTTCCTCTCACATTTTCCCAACTCCTAATTTGATATGTGACTATTTGAGCTGCAAATTTGCTAAGAAATGGGTACACTTGCCTGGCCAGGAGCAAAACATGGATAAACAAATGTACGCTCGGGCTGCTTAGCGCTGAACGAATGGAGAGAAGAAGCTTGTTCCCGATCTCCTTCCTCCTAGACCTGCCCTGAGGATTAAATGAGACTTTGTAGGATATGAAAGCTCTTTCTTGATGCTAATGTGACATCCAAAGAGAAGGTAGTGTTCTCTCCCTCAGATGCTTTTGCAGATTGAGAGCTCCCTCCTGACTCTGAACTTTTTCGAATCCCAAGCCTAAAACTTCAAAGAAAGGCCCTCATAAACTGCAGTTTCACACCACTTGCCAGCCATCTCCCTCAGCAGCCAGAAGCCTTAAAACTTCCAGTGATCTTCCTGTAGCAAGTAACACATTTCAGTATTTTGAGATCCTGGTATGAGAAAGAACTGGATAGCTTTTCTTTAATAAGCGGTGGTATCTAAAAGCCTTATTACCCAAAAAGTGGGTTCGCCTCTTGGCAGGGGTTGAGGCAAAAGACACAATCAAGCCAAAGAGTTGGAGAAGGAAGGATTTATCACTTGCAGCAAGTAAGGAGAACCCTAGGATCTTTCCCAAAGCAGTGTCTCCCGAAACAGCAAGTTGCAGACGTTTTAAGCTTAAGGGTACGTGCGAACTCATGAAGGGGCTTGAGCAGAGGAGAATTCAGCACAGAATCGGGGTAAAGGTTGACAGAGTCCAAGCTTTAGTTGATGGAAGTCTCTGAGGGTCAGAACAGGTCATCATCATCCCTTAGGCTCCAGTTGATCAGGTGGTTGAGCACTGGAAATTCTGCAAAACAGCTCAACAGAGGGCTTCAGGCTAATCTTTACCATTGAAACAGCACTGGGAGTCTTTATAACTGATTTATCATCTTTGTTATTGTTACTTCTCTTGCCTAATATCAGTTTGTTCTTTTGTTCCCTTAAGATCATTATCACTGAGACCTGTTGAAGGGCAAGCACTGTGGTCAGGCTGAGATCACAGAATGGCTTAGGCTAGAAATGGCTTCTCTTGTGTCAAAAAGCTATATCTGGTTCATTTCCTCCAGGGACCCCCTAGCCGTACCTGCTGAGAGGATGATGAATAAAAATAATTTAAATTTGTATAGCTTTTTCCATTTTTAAGGTGTTTTTATACTTTATTTGAGTGAAAGTTGTCAGGGAGTGTACTGGGAAGATTTCAAATAAATATTTGGAAGATTCTTTCTCCTTTTCTCTCTGTTTCTCACTCTCGTGTCTCTCCATACAATAGAATGAAAATAGGAGAATATTACGTGGCTACATTTATCATTGTATTCTCATCATACATAAAGTTTACGCCCATGTTGAAGAGAGAAAAGCACAAGTCTTCGACATTAGAGATTTTATCTAGCAACAAACTTAACAGTACTTTAACCATGACATCAATATTTTCCTGGAAAGCTGTCTATACAGATAAAAATATAAATAATAGGCAGTATTCAAGAAAGCTTATGTCGATGAAGGAAATTGATTAGTCAATCTAAGAGAGAAATGGAAATTTTTATTCGCGCCAAATTGAGGATTATCACCTGGCAACAGCCTCTTAGAAAGAGAACTGTTCCACCTGTTAGAGGTCAAAGCACAGTTATGTAAGTTTTTGAGACAGGGGGCTATACAATAAATGATGTCTAATTGACAGTTTACACAATCCAGAGCTGTAATTACAAAGAGAGTAGTGGGCCCTTCCAAGATTCAGAAGGAAGGTTATCTCCTAAGGGAGTCTAGTAAGTGTGGAGGCACAAAACACAACGGGATGGAGGAGGCCCAAACAAGCAAAGAAAAACTTCATGTTTAAATTTTTCTCGTCTTGCCATAAGATCTGAATTTTATTTCATCCCTTACTATTCCAAAAAAAACCCTACCATTGTTGTTCTTAGAAGAGCAGCCTCCTCATTGTTCTTTTCTGTAAGTTTCAATTTGTTTTATGATGTTTTAAAGCTGAGTCCTCCTGTCCATTCAGCTGGGGTTGGGGCAGGGGTGGGGAGAGTGGTGTGGATAGCAGCCAGAAGGAACAAGGAAAAGTGTGCTGGTGTCATTCATCTGTTCCAGAGGCTCTCTCTACAATAAGCGTTTGCTTGGCATCGTTTGCAGCGGGAAATACTACATTCTGTGGGCAAGTGTCCCAGTGGTGACCCATGAGAATAATTTGGCCCCAATACAAGTGCTGGGCTCTTAAAGGGATTTTCCCTCACTCTGGAAGTTAATTGCATCGCAGTATCTCATGGAAGTCTAGAGTTCCTCAGATAAGACAAAGATTACAGGAGTACATTGTTAGGACCTTCAAACAGCTGGTTGGATCTCCTTGGGCTACTAAGATAGTGTTACTTGATTGTAGATCGTCTGCAGTCTGCAGATACCTGACTGCCGGGCCTGCTGTAGGCATCTCTGCCCACCCCCTGCCTAGGCAGCAGATCTCTAGAAAGCATTCCCATTTTACAAGTGGCTTTACTGTTAATTTGCATAGCAGTAGGTATTCTTAAACAAACAGAATAATTCTCTGCTTACTCCCAAGCTACCTCTACTAGATTTCATCAGAGTGACCAAATATGTTTCTGGTACTAAAGTAACTAAAAGCATTATTGAAGATCATTTAAAATGAATATCCATCTGTCACCACTTTTTACATTAGTTGAGTTTGCATCACCAGATAAAGTTTATCTGCATCCTTTTTTAAAATTTTTTTTTATTGAAGTATAGTCACAGTTTACAATATTGTGTCAATTTCTGGTGTACAGCACAATGCTTCAGTCATACATGAATATATATATATTTTCATATTCTTTTTCATGATAAGCTACTACAAAATATCAAATATAGTCCCCTGTGCTACACAGTATAAACTTGTTTATCGATTTTATATATACCAGTCTGTACCTGCAAATCTCAAACTCCCAATTTATCCTTTCCCATCCCCTTCCCCCCTGGTAACCATAAGTTTGTTTTCTATGTCTGTGAGTCTTTTTCTGTGTCTGTGAGTCTGTTTCTGTTTTATATATAAATTTATTTGTCTTTTTTTTAAATTCCACTTATGAGTGATATCATATGGTATTTTTCTTACTCTTTCTGGCTTGCTTCAGTTAGAATGACATTTTCCAGGGCCATCCATGTTGCTGCAAATGGTATTCTTTTTTATGGCTGAGTAGTATTCCATTGTCTAAATATACTACAACTTCTTTATCCAGTCATCTGTCGATGGACATTTAGGTTGTTTCCATGTCTTGGCTGCTGTAAGTGGTAATCTGCATCCTTTTAATACCAAACCATCTCTACCTTCCATAAAAGAGGTTAAATTATTCCTTTTTGCTAGATCTATCAGCATCTTTGGAATAAAAGTCTACTGCTTTCCAAGTGTCGTTTGTTTTTCTCTGAGGATAAATAAGCCCATCTTTTGTATTAATCCTGCTGCTTGCTTTCCAGTGGGAGCAGGAGAGGCTGCGAATTTTGCAGCTTATGCTTTTGCACCTGCCACCTTGGTCACCCCACTGGGCGCTCTGAGTGTTCTCATAAGGTACGTGAGCAGTTATAAATTTACAAATGTGATCAAAATGTAAATACTATATAATACAAAACAAATCCTGAGACACTGCATCACCCTGAATAGGGCACACTTCAGAAACCTTTTGTTAACAGGAAAAACCTGTCTCTATGGCAAAAGGATGAGTGACAAGATAGCTAAAGGTAAACTAGAAATCTTAAGGAATTTCCATTTATTCTATGAGTAATTAAGGTCCTCAGAAGTTTTAAAACATATTACTTGAAAAAACTTGTAGAGACTGATGAGCATAAGCTTCTCACTGAGAGTTAAGTGCATAAATCATGCAAAAAGTGGTGATGCTTGCAAGTGGACAGAATTTATGTTGTTTGTGGTATCAGCACTTTCCCTTTGCTTCTAGGGCATAATTAAGAAAAGCCTGTCTGGATAGTCATTCATAGTGAGCAGTAAGGAGCTTTGCTCCTGTAGGGATTTTAACACCATGATAAACTTAACACAAGAAGTATACTGCTAAGCATATTGCAAAACAAAAATTTTGAAAATCACAAAAATAATTTGAGAAGACTACACAATAAATAGCAGTAAAAATAGGAGATACATTGTCTTGTTATTTAGAAAACCTGTAAGAGAGTGTACCTGGTTTCCTGCTAAACATAAAGTAATTGTGTGGTTTATTTGTGACCATTCAACAAAGCCTAGCAGATTTTTTTCCCCACTCTCACCTGAACAAATTGCCACAGCCCTTTTCATGCTTTCTGTTGTCATAGTGGTTAATGACTGTGGTTATCAGAGGCCTTTAAAAAAGCATGGGGTTTGGGTTAAATTTCAACTCTCACTAAAAGTCTTGCATTGTCTGCTGGATACTTCTGTTTGGAGACGTCTTAGTTTCCTTTAGTACTGGACACAGGAATCATTTTCCTGTCAATAGACTGGGGATCTGATATTTCTGAGTTGGTCTTTATTATGATCCCAAATGAGTGTGTTCCATGAGCCCATGAACTCTTATTTTGTAGCTAAGCAACTGTTTTGTTTGCTGTCTTTTTCTTTTCCTTTTATCTCTGTTCCCTATCAACCCCTAGAAGAAAGCTTATGACTTGGCCTACCCAGTTCTTTTCACCTTTGTCGGATTGTTAGAAGAATTAAGTGAGTCAATACACATAAAGCGCTAGAACCCTGTCTACTGGATGAATGATAGCTATTGGTCATAGCAGTATTTTTGCGGAGGCTGCAGTCCTCATGAGTGGCCACATGGGGGCGACTCTAAGAAAGCAGCTGGTAATTGACCATAGTTTTGGGTGCAAATGGATACTGATAATGCCCTGGCGGGAGTGCCAGGGCATTAGGAGCAGGTGCCACAGCAGACCTACTGGTAGAGCAGCAGGATGGCATAATCTGGTGTCCGTGGTGGTGCCAACCTAGAACTTCCTGAGGCCATGGCAACCAAAGTAGTGGGAGCATTGGATAGGTCAACGTACCAGGGCAATAGCAGCTGGTAAGGAAATATTTTAATATTTTGACAACCTATGTGGTTGTACTTGTGTCTCCTAGCAAAATATGAGCCCTGAGAAGAGTAATTCTTCTTTAGGCATGTATCTTTCTTTGAAGTTTTCATGAGCACACATGTTCTAAATGTATCATGCCAATAAGATGTAAAAGATCTTCCATTGTGTTTGGCTTTACAGGAGAAGGTGGGAAAATTGAAAATGAACTGAGTGGGACCTCTTAGAAGGTCATGAGAAAATTACAGGGGTATAGAATGCTTATTATAGCTTTTCAGATCCAGAAGCAGTTAAGCAGGTTAACTTAACCATCATGTCTGAGTTTTAAAACTAATCAGGTTTTTCCGTAACACACGGTGATTTCAAATTAGTTACTGGGATACAGAGTGGCATGTACCATAGTGTGATGCCTTGAGCTGCAGTGGAATCAAAAGGTCATCAAACCAGAGTGATTCTTTTTTTTTTTTTTTTTTTTTTTGCTCTTTCCACAGTGCAATACTGTCTTCCTATTTTTTAAATGAGCACTTGAACATTCATGGGAAAATAGGCTGCATATTAAGTATATTGGGGTCAACTGTGATGGTTATCCATGCCCCACAGGAAGAGGAAGTCACTTCTCTGCATGAAATGGAAATGAAATTGAGAGACCCAGGTTTGTGATTCAACCGAAAGAAACACTCAAATTCTGCTCCACTTTCTCTCCTCATCAAATGAATATGTAATAATGTTGTAATAGGCTTCCTTCAAGCCTAGCTGTGGGTTGAGAGGCACTCAGGTTTGACTGAGTAGCTCAAGTCTTCTGAAAATGTGACACGACTTACTTTGTGTCGAAGCTTCTCCTCTGCAGAATGAAAGGAAGGGATGGGGTTGGGAGAAGCCAGACTTACACTCCAACCCAAACAGCATCTTCCTCCCTCTGAAATAAAAAGTCAAACAGTCTCTGCTGTACCTCACAGTGTTATCTCTGAGGTTCAGATGATATGTCTGTGAAAGTCCCTTGTGAAATACTGAGAGCTATGCGGCAAACTGTTGTTACTGCTGTTTTTAAGTTAATCTCACTTCTCTTTCTAGAACACACCCATGCTCCATAACTAACAAGATTTCACAAATCCTATTAGCGTTTTCAGAGGTTTAATTCTTTTCTCCTCCTAACAGGATTTATCTCCTTTGCTGTGATCGTAACTGTGATCTCCTTGGTGCTGATTTTGATTGTGGCTCCCAAGAAAGGACAGACCAATATATTGGTCTATATTTCAATCTGTTCATTGATTGGAGCGTTTTCAGTGTCTTCTGTCAAGGGCCTGGGGATTGCCATTAAGGAGCTCTTGGCATGGAAGCCAGTTTACAAGCATCCCCTGGTCTTTGTTTTGCTGGCTGTACTTGTGCTTTCAGTGACGACACAGATTAACTATCTCAACAAGGCACTAGACACCTTTAATACATCTCTTGTGACTCCCATTTATTATGTATTCTTCACGTCCATGGTAGTGACTTGCTCTGCCATCTTATTCCAAGAATGGTATGGCATGAAAGCTGGAGATATCATTGGGACCCTGAGTGGGTTCTTCACCATTATCAATGGCATCTTCCTTCTACATGCTTTTAAAAACACTGACATTACCTGGAGTGACCTGACATCCACTACCCAGAAGGAAGTCTTCTCTCTGAATGGCAACGAAGACAAATATGTCTTACTAGAGAATGTGGAATGTTCAACCCCAGGATTCGAGGATGACATTATCTTGTTTAACAGGACTGAGGACCAAAGATCCTAGAAAGCCTGAACTTTGACCACTGTGAGCCACTCGGAGAGGAGAAGGAAAACCTGATTCTTGGAAGAACTATTAGCAAAGCTGGCATTTTTAAAGTTCTAACTAATAATTTAGACATGAGGACAAACATAAATGCCTTCATTTTTGGACATCAAATTTGAAAATCAAAGAAGACTTCTGCTGCTTTTCATTTCTGCAAACTTGAAATACTTCCTAAGCATAAAACAAGTCAAAGCGTTAGATGACTCTCACAATAATCTCTTTCTTCTGGGCACAGTATGTTTGGCTCTGCCAGGTGGCTCTTCATTTCTTTGGCTGCTATTCTTAATTTCTCAGTAATTAGTAGATAAACTCAACTGTGTGCTGATAGGCAGACTATCAATCATCATTCTCCAATGAGTCGTAGTTTCAAATGATTAAAACTGAGAAGTGAGATCATTGAAGCTTCCTCCTCCTTCTACAACTTCTTTCTAAACAAGATAGCTAAAGGGTAGAGCATTAAAGAAAAAAACAGGCATGTTGGAAATGCTCCTTGGTGGGCTAGAATGTGCAAGACACACGTACCCATGAAGGGCTTATGAACTGCAATTTATTGACATATTATAGAAGTTAATTATCAATTAAAAAGGGGAGAATGGAGGAGGGAGAGAAACATTTCAAATCTTAGGTAAATGAAACAGAATTTTCCTTTTCACAAAAACAAAAACAAAAACAAATGTAAACAATTGTATTCACAGGTTCTTTTAACTCAGACCTGAACAATATAGGACAAAATTGAGTTCTGGAGAAGTCCAAGTGATGTCACCTTTGAAGTTCCTTATATTAATTTTGTTCTTTACTTTTCCTGTTATCCCAAGGGTAATTTTTTCTTGTTGATGTAAAGACTTTCACAAAGTAACTGCTACATTATTTTAGGATTATACTGTACACTTCAGTTTTTCTCAAAGGTTTAATCCCCAAAGGGTGGATTTTCCACGGACTGGAAACAAGAAAAATCTTTATGAAAGACTTAAATAAGTTATAATTGTCGTCTTGAAATTTGGTACTTTCACATTTATTAAGGAAATTATAATTAGTTACTAACCTTTTTAAAAATATACATATCCTACCACAATAAGTGGTAAATTGTATTTTTCTGTTGAATTTCATCCTGACCATGTTTTCCATACATTTTGTTGATAAGTGTTTTGGGAGGCTAGGAAGGGGAGTTAAGATCTTGGAAAACAAAATATTAAGACCTCAGGGACTATTACACGAAAATACATTTTCATATTAAAGCCTCCATAAAATTTCCCTGTCTCCAAGTACGTAGCAGCAATAACATCTGTGGTGGTCTTTAACATTTACGGACAGATACTCATCACTCATTGACTTAATGGAGAAGAAATCAATTCCTATTTCTAGACTAAGCTTATTTCTCTCAAAACAAAAATCCCAACCCAAAAATTGTGACATTAAAAAACAGAAAAAAACCCTTCAGGCTGACTGGATTTCTCTCTACTAACATCAAATGTTATTAGTTTTGTTTGTTTGTTTGTAATCTAGCGTGTGGATCCTGGGTAATAATGTAAATTCTGTTCTTTGGAATTCTATTCAGGTGACTTTAGCATTTCCCCCCAGTTCTGCTGAATCATGACTGATGATCACGGTGATGACCTGAGCTGATCGCACTCCTACAGTGCTGGTACGGTCTCTGTGGTACGGTCTCCGTTTAGTGTTGAGTGCAGTTCAGTGCATTCCAAACTTTTGAAAATTGAGAATCCATGGAAGATTCATGGGTTGATAACTCAGGTCAGACACATGTTTACTCTGTTGATTGCTGTTTCACCTTGATTGCATAGCAGATATGTAAGCTATGAACACAAGTCTGTAGAAGTATTTTCTGAAAAGGTAGTATTTGAAAGTTGGAGAAATTCTTTTTTTTATTGAAACTGTTGACTTCTCAGGACACCTTCTTGGTGAGGAAATTAATGGCATCCAACCTGCAGCTGGGATGGTTCTCCACAGTACTGAATTTTCATGTCAAATGTTGCTTTGCCCTCAGTGTACTGTGCCCAGGTTGAAGGTTCTTGGAACAGAAGAACTCATGTGTACCCTGGGTTGGAAAATGAACTGGTGTTGACATGTATGCCCAGGGGAAAGTCTGAGAAAGATTTAATGACTTGAAATATGTTGAGAAACAATGAAACACTTGAAAAGCTCTAAAAATCCCTGATGGGCAAATACATTGAAAAACCAAAAATGTTACAAAGCCAAAATCCAGAGTAATTTTTCCCAAATAGGAAGATGTTGTCCAAGGAAGAATAAAATGCTGGATCTCTGTATTCAAACTGTGTTAGTCTTAACTGGTAGCCTCGGATGTTTATATATTTTAATATATATACTTTGTCACATAGGTATCTTAAGATTTATTATGTGAATATCTGTACATGTGTCATTAAGGATTACAAAGCTGTCCTTCCACAGACAAATTGAAAGCTTTTCCTAATTCTGTAAATACAATAGTTTCATTTTATTTTTCAATTTATTCTTAGGTCAATGATTAGTGATTTTATTTTTAGTTCAGATTGCAGAATGTTCATAAAACCCTTTAGATTTGGCAGTATGGAATTAACATTTTTGTTTTAAGAGTGCTCAATCAAATACATTTACATGGAAAGCACCCGTATCATGCCTGATACTGAGGCATTTAATAAAAGTTATTTTCTTTGAATCAGTGTTTTAATTCTCATAGTCTTATTACTAGATAGGTTAGACCCATTAGTTGCCAGTTTTCATACATCCTTTTCTCAATTCGTGTCACCTTAGCTCATTTTTAATAACCCAAATGAAAATGAATTCCATTAGTATACTATCTCAACAACAACCCAAAATGATTCCGACAAAAATAATCTATTTTTCTCGGTAAAACTGAACTAAATGCAATCATCACATCCCAACAAAACTTTGTGGAGAAGTAATTTATGTGGATATATATGAAATGTTTTCAAATATTTTGAAATAACTATGACAGTGAAGCTTTCCATATTTTCAATCTATAAATACTGTTCATTTTAGAAAGTTTACAAATTTTAAATTAATGTTTCTGTATGTTTTTCCTTTGCAATAAAATAATGTGGTTTAATTATGTTTGTTGGAGTTCAAGTTTTAGTTTATTGAAGTTAAATTTATGTAATGAAACAAACATCCCTGTTTAGAGACTAAAAGCAAGTTTTGAGGTTTAAGAAAAAAATCTGCACTTCACCTAATTTGGCTTCATCATTTTCCTTGACATTAAAATCTGTGTTTTAGAAAAAGGCTCTCCACAAAACCATCTCTGTATAACTGATCTGGCACCTGAACAAAAGGTAGAGAAGGTCTTATCTTCTGATAATTTTATCGAGCAGTCAGTGTAATGAAATCTCCCCTCAGTTTAGAATTTAAAAAAAATAAAGAGACGGAGAAGTAAAAGCATTATAAAAATACTTGGTAGCATTGCATTATTTTAAATTGACTTTTACAGGGGTGAGGGCAGGGCTCAGTAGTAGAGCACACACTTAGCATGCACGAGGTCCTTGGTTCAATCCCCAGTTAATAAATTTACAAACTCTCAGCAAATTGAAACAGCAGAGAGAGAGGAAGAAAGCATAACAATATTTGGTAGCACTGCATTACATTAAAACTTGGATTTACAAACCCTCAGTGAGTTTCCTTCTAACCATGGAACTAATTAACACTGTGCTTCAGTATTAACTGCATCACCGTGACTTTGGCAGTTTCCCTCGTTTTGTTCTGAACTCATGTTTGTATGGAATTGTCTAGGTACAAAAGGCCTCTTTTTTACTTGTGTCCCACACCCCTCTCTTTCCTGCCATTTTATAAATGAAGAAACAGAAAACGTACGCAGTCCCCTAAGTCACCTAGTTACTCAGGGCCAGCCACAATGAGGACCAGAATCCAAGCCCCGCAACGCCCCAAGCTACCCACTCCACTGAGCGCGGGCACGTCTAAGGAGGCCTTGGTGGAACTCATCTCAGCAGCCAGAACCAACTTCAGTCCTCCCCAGCAAGCTGTGTTCGCACACACCAAGCGTTTCAGCGCCCTGGCTGCGGTAGACAGGAAGTCTCTAAGAGGTAGGCTTAGGTTAGAGGCTTACATTTTATCTATAACAATAAACAACGTATTTTTCCAACGGAAAGCTTTGGTTGCAAACAAACAAACAAAAAAAAAGCTTTCTGAGAGAGCCGAGCTTGTCCCCCTTCAGTTACAAATCACAAACAACCTTCCTTCTTGAGAGAAAACTGAATCTCCATAAACATCATTCGTACGGGAGAAAAGCTTTGGGTTAGAAGGCATTTCAGTTTTCACACGTAGAGCTTCCCCTGTGGCTGAGGATGGAGCACATGGGAATCTTTGCGAGCCAAGTTCTGTCAGCCTCGCACGCTTGTCCAGCCTTCGGGAGACAAGGCCTCACACCAGTTTTCTGCACAGACACTCGTAAGACCACACAGTCCTCCCTCCCACCCAGCCACGTGTAGTCCCCAGCCACTACTTGACTGGAGGGAAGCAGACGGACAGGGTTGGTAGTGGAGGTAAGAGCCATGCTCTCAGTACCACGTTCCCAGAATCCCCTCCCACCCTCTGCCTTCTGTGATCCCACCAGTGACTCCTGACTGCCAGCATGCAACTCAGCCTGGCCCAAAGGCTTGTGGGCTGCTTTGTGAATGCCTTCTATAGGGACCACAGAAACCAAACACAGGGCGCTGATTGTTTAGTATCTGTGGATAAAGTCTCTAATCTTCCCTGGGATGGATCCTGGGTAAAAGTATATGGCCCCTTCTTGAGTTAACTGTGCCTAACAAACACTTAAAAAATAAACTCAAGGACATCCCATAGCCCAAGCCAAATAAAACAGATTGTCTCAGAGACCACAAATGGACAAACTAGCCCTGCAGCTCAGAAGGTCACCTTCTCTCTCAATTATCTTTTGCCTTTGATTTCACTATGAACATTTCATTATATTACTAGAAGAGTTTAAATAAAAATGTATTTGAGTAAAAGAGATCACTATTTTTCTCATACCACGGAGTGGGAAGGCTCGGGTGTTAATCCGCAAGCCTTGCAGGAAACAGGCAGAAAATAAACTCTTATGGGTAGAAGTGGGTTTTATTTACCTTTGTTACCTACCTTGAACTTCACCTTTGTTACCTTATTTGAATTTAATTCCTCCTGAGTAACCTTGCATGCACAGAAAAAAAAAGTGGGGGAAGGCTTTGAGATTCTGGGATCGCAGGATTGCAGGGTGCAAACTTAAGTGATTCAGGGATTCAGTCTTTTCAGCAAGGACTGAGACAGACAGACACTCAGCAAAGGGAGGCTGTGGGACTGAGTTTACCTGGGCAAAAAGGAGGACCAATATCGATGGCATCACAATGTGGTTTCACTGTGAGAACCAAACTGGTTTAGAATCAGGCGGACTGAAGGAATTCAAGGCAATTCAGGTTATACACAGCAGTTCACTTCTTACTGGGAGGTGCCTGCTGATGGGAGATTAGCCCACAGCCAGGGGAAAAAAAAAGTGTGGAGGAACTAGTCAAACAAGATCAAGCATTATATTATTGTTTTGCTGCCCAGTGTGGAGTAGCTGGGGCTGGATGGAGCCGGTCTGCACAGCAGGAGCACAAGTTCTACTTTCACAACATCGGGATAATTTACGGTTCAACAGAATGAAGGTTAAACGCCTCCGCCAAACACATATGTGTGTCCAGTGTCTCTGAAAGGTGGTGACTTCAGAACGGGCAATGAGACATGAAGGCTGAGGTCTAAAACACGCAGCTGAACAGAAACACGTCCAATCTGGTTCCCAAGCTGATCAGAAAATGAGGCTTACTTCCAAAGTCACCAGTAAACTCACCTGACTTACATTTTCCCCCAGTCAACCAGCAGACTCCACATAACAGAATTATTTATAGAATTATTTCTAAATCTAATGGCTGTCTCCTGAGGTTTCATGGAATTCTGCATGCCGTGTGGTACCCCCAACGGGACAGAGAGAGTAGAATTCTCTGCCAATTTCTTGGCACCTTTACTATCTTCCCCAGAGATCTGGTAGTACAGCCATCAGGTGAGAAGCTGCAAACTCCCTGCCTTTGGATTTCTAGCTCTTTGTAAAAAGGCACTGTCTTCCCCCCACTCTCCTTAGCTTCGATTCCCTAGCCACGCTGGTGGCTGACTCAGGGAACTGGCGGGCAGGCTGGCTTGGTAAGGGACCGCCTGCTGAACAGCTGTTACTCGTCAGATACTGATGAGACATGTTTCTCCCTTTGTTCCACCTTTTAATGAGAAGCCTTGGCCCAGAATAAACGTATCTCTGCACACAGAGAGTATTTTATCTAGTGCAATGATTTTTAGCCCTGACTTTACACTACTTTTGTTAGAACAAGCACAGAGCTAGATATGAGCAGAGAAAGGAGGGCAGAGGTCAAATGGCAGGAGCTGGACAGAAAGGAGGGACACAGGCCAAATGCAGGAAACTATACGTCATGTAAGCACCAGGGGTCCCTGGGCAGAGAAAGAAAAGCAGGAACCTCTGGGCTAAGTGGTCACAACTTTTGGGGTGACAACAGGCCTAGAGACCAACAAAGAAAGGTGGGAAAAGGCAGGAATCTCCACTGTCCAAATGTAACCTTTTGATCATTATGCCCTCATTTCAATAAAATTAGCCTTGCAGATTAGAAGTAGCCATAATGCACTGATGCCATGACACTTCCCATCCAGACAAAATAAGGACAAAAATCCTTCCTCCCTTGGAGAAGGTGGAGTTGGGATGAAAATCAAGGAATACAACCCCAAACCCTTCCCTCCCCAGTGAATGCTCCGCCCATTCATTTTCACACCGTATGTAACCAACTTGCCAAAGAAACTCGGGGCCCGCCGCTCACCTGAGCCTGCCCGCTCTCCCCTTGAGAGTGCACTATCCATCCCTTAATACATCCCCACTTTACTTTCTTCTTGTCTTGTCTCTGAATTCTTTCCGGGATGGGGTAAGAACGTGGACACTGGTTACATCTACAGGCAACTCTTCCACCTGAGAAGGCTTTTTTAAAGGACTGTGCCTGAGCCCCACCCCAGGCCAATTAAAGAGAACATCTGAAGGGGGGTGTTGCGCAACAATACTTGTTAGAAGCTTCCCCAGGTGATGTTAATATGCTGTCAGGGTTGAGGACAACAGATCTAAGACCCCCCTCCCCCGTAAAAGTCACATCCCAACTGCAAAGTTGTTTTTTTTAAGTGCTGAAATATACGCACATTCTGAGGTTGTGGCTGTTTTCAATTTCTCAGACAGATTTCAACAATCTTTGAACATAATCTGGCAACAGCAGAGTCAGCAGAGATGTATCCTTTAGGGACGGGCTCCGCTTCAGGCAATTGAACGTCTGACTAATAATGGCTGAAAGATACAGGGATTCGTTTGTCTCAGAACAAGGGGTCTGGAAGTGGACCATTCAGAGATGGTGCATTGGCTCAGCAGCGCCAGGAGGCACCCAGGCTTTTTTATCTTTCTGCTCTATAGATAAGGCTGCCAGATTAACGACAACAACAAAAAGCCCAGCTGAATGTGAATTTCAGACAAATAACAAATTCTGTATAAATCTGTCCATGTAATCTTTGGAACATACTTACTGTAACAGTCTGACTCCATTTTTTGATGTTTGACTGATGACAGTTTTCAAGCCCCATCACTGCCCTTTCCCTTCTGCCCACACGTGAGTCAACTGTTAAAAAAGGCTGCTCCCTCCTTGGGTACCAGCTGAAGTTCAAACCACGCAAGCCCAGCCCCCCCCACCACAAAACCCCAAGGCAGTGGCCCCTCCCTGCCCTCTCAAGTTATTTTTGGATCTGCTAGGGAGCCTGCTCCCTGATGTCCCCCGAAACTCTCATTATGTGAGTTATAAACTTTTCATATTCTCTTGGTGCCTGTATTATGACATCAACAGACTCAACATCTGAACCAAATTTGGGATCGGGGGCTCATCCATTTCTGGGGGTGACCATGACAGAAGACGAGGCTACAACAGTCACACTAAAAAAAATTTGTTTTATCTGAGATTCAAATTTAACCGGGCATCCTGTTTTTTAACTGGCAACCCCATTCCTGGGCCTTCATCTTCGTGCCTTTTCCTCAGAGTCACGGATGGGCACTATACCTCCTCCAGTTCTCAAAGCCATGTTCCAAAAAGGAAGAGGCAAAAAGTTTTCCTTCTGGTGAGACTCAGGTTTTTTCTTCGGGAAGGGATGTTCTCTTCAGGTGCCTCTCACTGCATCTCATTACGTGGAATTTTCTCACGTGGGTATGCTTGCCACAAGAGAGCCAAGAAACTGAATATTTTAAACTTTCACAACAGGAAGAATAAAGGTTATAGCTGACTTTTGGAAGATAAACCCCCAACACCTGCAAGGAAGTACGTAACGGGTATAAGAGAATTGAAATACCTTCATTTACTCATGAGCCAATCTCCCTCTCTCTGAGTCCTGTTGCTCTGCGGGGGTGGGGGTGCAAACGTCTCTGGGAAGAAGGATATGGTCCAAAGACCTGCACCTTTGGCATCAGCTGGGAGCTTGTTAGAAAGAATCTGAGGCCCCACCTCAGACCCACTGAATCAGAACCTGCTCTTTTAACAAAGTCCCCAGGCAATTGCATGGACATTAAAGGCCTCAAAGAACACTGGTTGTCACATTTGACTGCCACTGGAATAACCCAAGGAGCTTTAAAAAAAAAAAAAAATACTGCCCTCGTGATTCTGATTTAATTGGTCTAGGGTGCAGCCTGGGCACTGGGAGTTTGAAAAGCTCCCCAGATGATTCTAATAAGCAGTGACGTTTGTAAACCACTGGCCTAGAACAGTGGCTGTCAACCCTGTGTGAGAATCACTTGGGGTGTTTTGTTATAAGACCAGCAAGGCCTGGGTCCCCCTCAAAGCAGCTAAATCAGACCCGGGAAAGGGGTGAAGAGCTGGGACCTGGGCAACAGTGTTTCTGGAAAGCTCTCAGATCACTGTAACATGTGGGGACCAGCCAGGAAGAGGAAGTGAAAGGCGCACATCCCCTAGCGCAGTGGTTTGTGGGAAGAGCAAGAGTGGTGGTAGAGGGGCTGCGGGAAGCAGGGAGGCAGGAGGGCCAGGTGGAGGGCACTGCCAAGGATGGGGGTGTTGCTGTGATTCGTCTTTCAGACTCCTGCAGGGGGCCACCTCACAGACGCCCCTGCCCAAGCCTGGGAAGCGGCGGTGGGGAGATGAACTCTGCCAATACAGCAGGACCCAGCGGTGGGGGTGGTCCCCCTGCGGAGTTATAGTTTCAACTTTCTGACTAGGCTCAGTCCCCATGTGGTATGGACAAGGCCCACGAGCTCCTGCATGGGCTCAGACAGGACTCAGGAAGCACCTGGACTGAGAGCCAGAAGCGCTATCATGGTGCCCATTATTCAAGGGCCAAGGTGACCTGCAACCTTTGCTGCTATAACCAAGCAGGACCCTGTGGAGCCTTCGGGGACAGACCCCTCCCCCAGATCCTCTGCTGTAGCTCCTGTCTGACCTACCCAGATAATAGTATCTCATGTATATTTCCTGAATTTTTCAGATGCTAAAAACCACCACCAAAGGGAATAAACTACTTGATGGTCATGGGCACGTGGCCCCAGACCTTCTGGTGCCTAAGGGTTGATGGTGTTGACCGCCCTGTTACCTCAACATCAACCAATCAGAGAATCGTGCACCAGCTGATCAGATACCTGTGACCCCCCACTCCCTTACCTGGCCTTTAAATATGCTTTGCTGAAACCCATAGAAGAATTCAGGGTTTTCTTGAGCATAAGTCACCCTCTCCTCCTTGCTTGGCCCTGCAATAAACTTCTCTCTGCTCCAAACTCAGGTGTTTTCATTTGTTTGGCCTCACGGTGCCTTGGGCACACAGATTTGCCTTCGGCAACACTACCACATGGGCGGCCCAGGTCGAGGGGCAAATGGAAACCATGGCAGAGCTAAGTGGGGAGGGGACCTATGGTGCCAGCAAGAGCTGGGGTGAGGTGGAGTCAGCCAGGAAGGGCTTCTGGGTCCTGACCAAGTCAGCAGAGGCCAGCCACCCACTTGGTCTGCAGATGCCAGCAGGGCAAGCGGCAAACAGGCTGATAAGAAATGTTGAGATTAGAGGTGCCAGGAGACACTGCTCTAATCCATTAGCCCTCCCATTCACGTCACCACCCTGAGGTCACCTTGCCAGAACTGATAGTCACGGTCCACGTCGGAAGGGCTGGACTCATCATGGGCGGTCAGCATCCATTCTGATTGGTCTGTGCCTGGGCCAAATCAGTTGTTACATATTTTGAATATCACCCCTGGATAAAGCCACTCTTCTCTCTTCTCTGCCCAGATGCTACCTTGGCAGAAACAGAGCGAGAGAAAGGCAAACCCACTTCACCCATGGAGGATATTTTCATTTTTGCATGAGTCTAAAGTTACAAGATTAAACTAAATTGAGTTTTCCCAGCACACCTCAGCAAGGAGGGGCACCCGAGGAAAATAGGATTGTTATGGACAAAATTAAGTAGCTGCAGGTTGCTTGGCAGTAGCGTGAGGTAATTTCCATCCTTGCTGTAGACATAAGGATAATCTACTTCCTCTATTAAATATTGATGTGTCTATATGGATTTATATTTCTTTGTAGATTTATCCAGGTATCTTTTTTTTCTGCTAATTTGATGTCAGTCCCTCACATAATGTGTTTTCCTCTATCTGTATAAATTAGGAAAGGGAGATATAAAAATTTATGTGTAGGTCAAATTGTCCTGGATAAAGTAAGGTCTCTGCCAAAAAGAAGGACAGATGGCCACCTGAGGTTATACACTACAACCAGGAGGAGAAACAGTCCCCCACTATGTGGAAAAGCAATGGATCAGCCCAGAATCCCGAGAGGAGAGCTACTTACCAGACTGGAACCCACCCCACCATCTCTGGAAAATGAAGCCTCTAGATAGTTCTACTACTTTTATTTCACCGAGTTATTCCATGAATATTTATTTAGCTTAACTCTTGTGTCAGGCCCTGTTCAAGGGACTGGGGATACAGCAGTGAACAAAACAGACAAAACAGGGAATGTCCCTGGTGGGAAGGGGGTTTATCATTTTGAAAAGGGTAATTTGAGAAAGTCTCACAGGGAGGGTGACAATTGAGCAACAACCTGGAGGAGATGAAGAAGCAAGCCATGTATGGATATCCAGGAAAAGGGCTCCTGGTAAAAGGAACAGCAGGTGCAAAGGCCCTGAGGTGAGGTGCCTAGGATATGCGAGGGGAGCATGGGCAAATGGCAGAGAAGCAGGCGATGAGGTCAGCGAGTGTATGGGTACAAGTGACAGAGAGAAAGAGAACATGATGCTTCAACCTGAGCTGATTCTTCACCTGCACTTTCAACTTTCCCAGGCAGTTTAACATAAAGGAAGTCATGAAACCCACCAATTGTGGCATGAAAGGAAGTCACCTGCAAAGGACTTCCAGCTTTCTCTTGATAGCCTCATATATTGCTAAGGCTGTCTAATCGGAGAAAGCTTACCTCAGATCACTTCAAAATATTAAAGTGCTGGAGATAACTGCCCAACTGGCACTTAATACTAATGAAATCTCCCAATTTACCAAGCGTATTTGAGCTAATCTGCATTAAAAATATGGATCATAGCTGAACAGCTCCAATTCGTTACTCATGAAGATGGTGGACTGTGCATTAAGTGCCCAGAAAGCAAGAGAGTAACTGGGAAGAGAAGAATGGTGGACATTTGTTGATTGTCATTCCAGCATGCACTACTCACTCCTCCCCAGCCCTCCCCAGAGCTCTCAATTCCTATTTCCAAGTGGTTGCAGGTAAATGGATTCCATCCTGGCTCTTATGGGAACATGTAAGTATGAGAGTAACAGGGCTCTGGTGGAAATGCTGAGATGAAGATGCTTCTGCCCTTTGGATGGTATGGTGTGTCAAAGTGAAGCATGTAAGAAATTAACCAAGAAAAATCTCAATTAAATAGAGTCAAGAGACCAGAAGGGGGAGCTCTCATGCCCTGTGATGATATCAGAGTCTAACAGGAAAAAGAAAAGACTCCTCTTCTTTCCTAGCAAGGACTCAGCCAATAAAAGCCACAGACTGTTTCTTTACTGTGGCCCTTGCAACTTCTTTTTCCTCTCTATAAAAGTGTTCTCCTCCTATTTATTTCAGGTCAACAGGTATGTGGTTACAGCAGCCACTTTTCATCTGGAAAAGGTACAGTCCGCACCCCCAGACTTCACAGTCATAAGGTCCAGTAATACCCCATCCCACCTCAGTGCTACTGATGTTGTGGGCTGGATGGTTCTCTGTTGTGGAGGGACGTGCTGAGCACTGTAGGACGTTTAGCAGCATCCTGGTCTCTGCCCACTAGAAGCCAGTAGCATCTCCTACCAGTAGTGACGGTCACAAATGCCAGCCTGAATTGGGTTTAGGGTTTTTGGATAGTTTTTTTGTTGTTGCTCTGGGGGTTTTTTGTTTGTTTTGTGTTTGCGTTTTGTTGTTGTTGTTGTTTTGCCTTCTGGTTTTGGAAGTGAAATGGAGCCTCAGAGAGATTTGATTTATCCACTTTCTCTCCCTCCAACTGGCCAGGTGTGGAAGCTCCAGAGGAGAAGAGAGACAGAAATGCCCATCTGGAGCTGGACTCCACACAGGTTCAAGGGGCCGCTGGTATCCAGCCTCCCTGCTGCCAAACACAGGGGCAACTGAGACTCCACTCCCAGAGGGCACAGGCAGCCCAGAACTGAGGAGTGGCCCTGACAACGTGTGCAGAGTAGGGAGGGAGACGGCTCTGAGGATAGAAATGCACGTCAGCGAATCAGCCCACAGCACTGGCCCAAAGGACATCTCATAGGGCTTCTTTTAAGGCAATGATGAGCATGTGATCCGTGTGGCCCAGCACAGACAGACCTTTCCAAATTCAGAAACTCTGTTCAGTACAGGGGTTCTTAACTGTTTTATGCCATGAATCACTTTGTCAGTCTAGTGATGCCTTTGTACCCCTTCTTGGCATAATGTTTTTAAGTGCATAAATAAAAATACATACAACTAATAAGGTAACCAATTATATTCAGAGAAACTTATTGAAATATTTTTAAATGCATGTGCACCTTAGTAACATGTCTTTTTTATTGAGTTAAGTGACAAGGTCTAGTGGCAGTACTAAAAGCTGTGAGACTTTGACGTAGTGATGAATGCAAATTCTTTCTCATGAAAAACTGAAACAACTCCCATGTGATATGAAAAGAGCAGTTTTTCACAGACCAAGTCACAGACATTGCTATTATAAGGTACTGTTTTTGGGGGGGAGGGGTTGTTCGTTCTGGGGAGCGCTGCCTACATCTAGAATTACAGGAAACGCTAAATTTTAGTGAAAGTTTAGTAAAAACAAAGATGTGATTCCTTTTTTTTCCTTTCAAGTTCATGGATCTCTTTAATCTCAGATCAAGATCCTTTTGTAACTGGATCAGTGGTTCTCAACCAAGGGTGATCTTGCCCCCCAGAGAATATTTGGCCATGTTCTAGAGACATTTTTGGTTGTTACCACTGGGGGAGTGGGGTGTGCTCCTGGCATCTAGCGAGGAGAGGCCAAGGATGTGGCTAAATATCCTATGATGTGCAGCACATCCTTCTACAATAAAGAATTATCCAGCCCTAAATGCCAATAGCACTGGGACTGAGAAGCCTTGAACTAGAGGAAGAAACTTTGTAAAAACTAGAGTCTGCATAAAGAAGATATTGTAAAGGGAGCTGGGGAGTCTGCCCCTTGCCCAAACCACGTACCCAGTCCTCAGGACGCCTGAAAAGAATATCAACCCCATCCTCACCCTAAGTGTCACTGTGTTTGGAAGATGCTTCCGAGGGAACACAATTTGGGGCAGACACAAGGAAAGAGAGGAGGAAAACACTGGCAAGGGAGCAGGGTGAGTTAATAAAAGAAAAGCAACCAACTGGTAAAAAGGCCTTGGCTGGTTTTCCATAGGAACTTCATCCAGAAACAATGGAGTGTGTCCTTTGTGAAATGTTGCTGAGGATGTGAGGCAACTGGAAGGCCCTTACCCTGCTGCCAGTTGTGTCATTGGTTACATTCACTTAGAGACACTGTTTGGCACTAGATACAAAAGATAAACATACGCATATGTTTTGGCTCTGAATTCCACCCCTAGGCATATACCAAAATACATACAAATTTTTACCAAAAGACATGGAGAACAATATTTACAGCAGCATTTATCTTAACAGCCCAAAACTGGAAACACCTCAAACGTCCATTAAGAGTAGAAATGCAAATCGAAACTACAGTAAGGTACCAACTCACAGGGGTTAGAGTGGCCATCATTTATAAGTTTACAAATAACAAATGCTGGAGAAGGTGTGAAGAAAAGGGAACCCTCCTACACTGTTGGTGGGAATGTAAATTGATGCAGCCACTATGGAGGACAGTATGGAGATTCCTTTAAAAACTAAAAATAGACTTACCATATAATCTAGCCATCCCACTCCTGGACGTATATCTGGAGAAAATTCTAATTAACACCCCAATGTTCATAGTACTATTTACAATAGCCAAGACATGGAAGCAACATAAATGTCATTGACAGATGAATGGATTAAGAAGATATGGTATATATACAATGAAATACTATTTAGCCACAAAAAAAGAATGAGATACTGCCATTTGCAGCAATATGGATGAACCTAGAGATTATCATGCTGAGTAACGTAAGTCATAAAGGGGAAGACAAACATATGATATCACTTATATGTGGAATCTAAAATATGATACAAATGTTATTTACAAAACAGAAACAGACTCAGACAGAAAACAAATATATGGTTACTGGGGGGCAGGAGGGTGGGGGAAGGATAAATTAGGAGTTGGGGATTAGTAGACACAAACTACTATATATAAAATAAACAACAAGGTCCTACTGTATAGCACAGGGAATTATATTCAATATTCTATAATAAACCATAATGGAAAAGAATATAAAAAAGAATGTATATATATGTATAGATAACTGAATCACTTTGCTGTACACCAGAAACTAACACAACATATTAAATCAACAATATTTCAATGTTTTAAGGAAGAGTAAAATAGATAAATAATTTGTGGTATAAATACATGGTAGAAGACTATACAGGGATGAGAATGAATGAAATACAACTATGTACACCATGGATGGATCAAACAAACACCCTAAGTGAAAGAAGCCAGGCACAGGAGAGCATACACCATAGGATTCCATTTAGAAAGTTCAAAAATAGTGCATACTAATTCATGGTGTTGGAAATCAGGATACTGATTACTATTGGTTTAATGACTTAAATAGAAAATGAGAATTTTGAAGTTCTAGATTTCAAAATTCTGAAATTCTAGAATGTATAATATCTTGATATAAATACTCCTTACACAGATGTATCCCCTTTGTGAAAATTAAGCTATATACATATGATTTGTGTACTTTTATTTACAGTGAGCAGAGGTTAACAGCAAGCCTGTACTCTTTTTCTCCTAGATCTAGACCTGCCTGGGAGGATTTTAGGTTTGCCTTCTTCCAGCACCAGTCCCCTTGATATGTCCCAAATTAAGACGAATTTGGAGTGTTGGGTGCCAGGGCCAGACATGTGTTTCATACACTGTGAAATCTCTGATCTGTGAGACAGCACATGGGCTGGGAGACTATAAACCGTAGACCCACATGATGAGTGAGAAACACAGGGAGAAGCTTCTTTGCATCATGATGAACCCCACATCCCATAGCCTCACCACCAGCAAACATCTGCACTCTCTAGGCAGGAGAAGAGGGAGCCAAGCATCTATGCATACAGAGAACTGGGAGACTTCTGTTGAGACTGAGGGCTGTGCATGATCTTTCCTGTTCTGAGTCCTTCTAAAAGCCTAAACAAACTTAGTGCTGGATCAAATGCTACTGTGTCTTGTGAGTTTGATTGCCAAACACATTACTTATGCAATAGTGGGACTGTGTATTACACATCAATAAAAAGTTTACTAAAGAAAAGAATTCCTTTGTCTATTCTGGCCAAACTGTTATTCACACCGATCACATGTTCTGCTTGGTCTCCAAATTCCTTCCATTTTCCTGAGCTTCCCCTCTCTCCTTTGACCTCCTGTCTTCTTTTTAGGACTCTCACCCACAACCAACCCCTAAACTTCCTGTTCATTACTTATGCAGAGCTGATTAACTATTGCACTACCTCACCCCAAACTAGTACCACTACCCGCAGAGAGCTCACATCAATAACTAACATGAAGATTGGTTGGAAAACATAGTTCCCTTCCAGGAGAAGTTGTATGACTACTTCGCAAAGAAATTTTTTTTTTCTTTTGCTGGACAGAGAATGCTGAATCTCTGTCTGAAGACATTCCACATTCACACATTATTTGGAGTCTCAGTTAGCTATGTGACAACCAGGCATTCCTCTCCTAATTGGGTATCTCAAAATTTCCTGAATTGTTAAAATAAAAGGAATAGAACTTCCTTGCCACCAACAATATATACTCTTAGAAGTGCCAGCTGCTGCAACGTGATGCCCCAGGAATAACTCTTTGCTCTGTACTGGCTCTGTACTCCATCCCTAGAGGGATGGAGGATGCTCCATAGTCAGTCCTATCTTTTCAGTATTTGGGTTTGGGGCTTTTTTGGGGGGGGTGGCGGGGGGAGTGAGGACGTCTAAGGATAGATACCTGCTCGCATATATTGGTAAGACTTAATTTCCTATGTCATAACATTAACCTCCTCTCCCTCAGCTTTTGCTGATAAATCGTCTCATGCCTTCCTGAGCTAGACATTCACACATCCTCCTTGAGCCAGCATCTCAGTAGTAGGAGCCCTGTCTCACCTCCCCACAGCAGGATCATAAGGGAAATGGGGTGTGATAGTTTCAGAAACAGCACAGTAACTCATACAGATACTTCTGAGAGCACCACTTACATTATCAAGGTTGATAATTCTTGTGCCTGCTGCACGTTAGTTCAATGCACATTGACTGAGGACCACTGATGTTCTAACATACCACTCCTGGAGTGGGCAAATGTGATTTAAAAGTCACAACTGTGGACAGCCAGCAACTTATAATCTCACGAAACTCATAAAGCACATTCCCCCAGAACCACGGTGCCAGGTGGGACAGCACACGAATAAGAGGCTCCTGTCGTTAACCCTCACGGTAATGACTAGTGCCTTCTGTCGCACCCTTCTCCCTGTGTACTTCTGAAGCACTCAGGACAGCAAAGATCAATTTCCAATCATTCCCACATATGGTGCACGAGAAGTTAAGATTTAATTCTGATGACTGGTTATTTCATCTTGAATCCAAAACCCTGGACTTCAAAAATAATGGAACTTCATGTAACATGTGGGTTTCTTGTTTTTGTCTCCTCTTGCTCTCGTGGGAAAAACAAGTCATCCTCTAGAAGGGTACTAGAGGCACTTTCTATGACAAAATGAGACTTCTTAAATGGTCCAACTTCACACGTACAAAGTGTGAAATCTCAGAACTAAGATTCCAGTTCTGAATTGTTGCAGACAATGGACATCGCTGGAAATAGAAATGTCACCAGGACCCACTCAAAGAACTCTCTCCTATAACCATGCTCAATCCTGGAACACAGGAGACTGTCCCCCAGATAATCAGAAATGTGCAAAAACAATCTGTTAAATAACACAGGGAAGGTTGTGGGGGAGTTCCAGAAGGCTCACATTCACGTGGTTTGCAAAGGTGCATTTTTCATGAAGCTCCGTACAGCTCAAAAGCATGACATTCTGCAGGGGCTGCTCCTTCATTCCAGGAGTTGGAAGACTTTATTTTCATCTTCTGTGCATGGGCCATCAAAGGAAAGAATGTCACTCTTCTTCAGGAAAGAAATGTCCTCAGACCCTTCCTCAGTAAAGGATGAGGTTTTCACGTGCCCTCAGGGGGCCTCGGGGCTGTTCTCACGAAGAGTAGCCAGTTTGAAGGCTGCTATGGAGTATTTTTCCTTCCTTCAGACGCAAAGAATATTACAGAAAAATCAGAGCTTCGAAGTCTCTGTCAAATACGCATGTAGAAAAATTGTCAGAATATGCTTAAACTTTAAAAAGTTTGAAAAGTCTATGATCTTTGCGCTGTTTCTGAGAGTCAGTGCGTCTAAAGGAAAACATTCACCATTAGCCAGCCACACACAGGGTTTCCCTGTGTGACAATCTTGCCCGACGACGCCCTGGGTCGGCATTCCGTCCAGGTCACCAGGTTTCCGCGATCTCTGTGAGCACCCGCAGCAGCTCAGCAAACGTCGGGCGGCCTGCAGGTTTCTGGAAAAGGGAAGCGGAGGCGGTCAGCTCAGCTTAAGACTCACTCGGACAACAGCCCTGGAACTTGCTGGCAGAGACCTGGATCTGGGCTGCTTCACCACGATCAGAAGACAAAGATATCCTGGCTGACACACAGGGCACGAATGGCAGGTGAGCGAGGCACAAGTGTGAAAATACAAGGGTGGAAAGCCCTCCAGAAATCAAATGACGGGAGCTGCAAACACCAGCCACGTGTGGCCGTTTCAATTAGTTTAAAATTCAATTAATTAATTCAGTTAATTAAAATTCAGTTCTCAGTCACACTAGCCACTTTTTAATTCTTCAAAAGCCAGCTGCAGCTACCGTATTGGACAGTGCAGACACAGCACATTTCCAACATCACAGGAAGTTCCACTGGACAGTGCTGCCCTAGAGATCTGTTTGGATGACTTGATAGGCACGGGGTAAAGGAAGAGCTGGGAGAGAGGGGCAGCTGGGGTACCAAGCTCCCAAGCTCAGCCCCAGTTACTCACTATACCTGACCACCTGGGGAAAGAAGGATTTTAGTCAGAAAAGCAAAAGGCATGTTTTCACGAGGGACTTTGCAGGTCTTGGAGCACAGGCGGTGCTGTCTTAAGGCTCAGTTAACAAAAATCTCAGACCATGAAGCCAAGGATTGGAGCATCTTTCCTCTTTCAACATGGGATGTGGTTTGACTCTGGCCCCATGAGGAAGCTCCGTGTTATTTTTGGAATCCCTGGGAAATAGAATCACTCATAGTAGCCACATTCTCACAGGGGTCACTGGCAGCAGGGTTAGCGGGGAGACACCACCCTCAGTGGCTTGTAAACATAAGGCATCAGTAAAAAAGACAGAGCAGATGGATGTGGGAGCACACGTGAGAGTCCTCCTTGAGACTCCAGAAATAAATTGTGGAGCTTTTTGCTGGTGCTGAGGTTGTGCAGATAACAGAGCCTGTAACAGGTGTATCAACGCTAATGTAATCATGTTTGAACCTAGAGGTGCCTCGTTTACTTGGTCCTCTTGTCAGCATCTCTTTTACCCCCTTCTCTGTCTCCTCTCCACAGATACGTAAAATCCCAACAAGCATACTGTATGCACATATACAAGCATGTAGCTTAATATGCAATATATATTCCGGAGCTGTTTACATTGTTACTGCAAAGATGCTCGTAAGACATCTGTTTGCTACTAACAGCTTACTTTAACATTTTTTATGTCTTTCAAGATTCCTTGCAGAGCAGTTAATCATGTATAAAGTATTTTCATACACCAGGGAATCTTCATAAAATTAATATTTCTCTGGAATGGGAACAACCATATTGCTCTTGAAATATTGAATTTTCTCCTGTTTGTGAATTGGGAGTCAAGTAATTTCTTTTTCAGCCAAGAGGAAACCCCTCATCCAGCTGTAATTTTTCTGGGCTGAAACTGTCAGCTGGAAAGAGAGAGGAGCTGTCAAAATCACAGAGGGGTCTGCCTTGAAGGGGAGGGGTGTGTTGAGTCGGTGCCCAGAAAAGACGGAGGTGGGATATCAACTCCTCTGGCTTTATTTTTAAGCTTGGCATTTCAAGAAAAAGAGAAACTGGGCTCCCGAGAGAGAATTTTTCTGAGTAGAAGTTCCGGGCGCACATTCTGCCTTCATTTCTATTCTGTTTTAATCTCTCTATAGGAAGTCTTGAGTGTCACAGGAGAGATGAAATCCATTACTTTCAGCCTTGGAAAAAACAAGATGAATCAAAAGGACGTAAATAAAAACACCATCCTTCGCTTTCAGTGTGGAAGCGTAACAAGCCTGACTCTGCCCTTAAGTCCTTAAATGGACTTTCCTTTTTCCACCAGCAGTCCTTAAAAGGAATAATATATCTCATCACTGAGGCTTCAGTAACATCGAGAGTTTCTGGGGCTCCAACCTCAGAAAGATAAGACTTGGAACATGCACTGAATTCCTCAAATGAAAGGCCATTGTCAGAAACAAAATGGATTAATGGTTTCGCAAGGGGAGTACTTCCGGCTCTCCGGGATCATTCCTGAGAAACAGAGACCTTGTCCTGCCATGACAGAGTCCTGGAGTAATGCTGGCGATAATCAGGTCTGCCCTCAGATGCTGAGACCGCCAACCTTTGCAGGAAAGTAAGGGACACTCACCTCATGCCAGCAGCTGTACATGACTTCATACAGGGACATGGGTGCCAGGTGAGGGCGGTACAGCCTGAAGCCTTTAGAAATAGCTTCTACCACTTGCAAATTTGACTTATTTTCAAAAGGCATTTTTCCTTCTGTAAAAACTTCCCACATCAAAACTCCTGCAAATAAGTGCATGAAAACAAGAGGTTAGAGAACAATGTTTACGGGGAACTTAAAGAGCTGTTTCAAATTCCAAGGCATTCTCTTCCTCCTCCAGCCTTGAGTTACAATCATCCAGAGTGATGGGAAGCAGCCCCTGTCCATCTTCGTTTTTGAAGACACCTATAAACTGAATATATTCCTAGTGAAGTCCAGGCCCTTCCTTTTCCATTGGTCTCGACTGCCTCCTTATTGGAAGAAAATGCCGGCCGCATCTTCATTTCTAAGTACTGCTCATGCCTCCACACCCTGAAATCAATGGAGCTTCCTGCCATTCCATAGAAAATGACAGAATTGCATGATCCTCTGTTGCCGGCAAGAGTTTACCAACCAACAGAAGGTATGTGTTCCCCTCTTCCTACCAAAAGACAGACTGCTGGATAGAACCCCCAGAAAATCTGTCAGGGGCTCTGTATATAAATAGGTATTCAAAAGTCATTGATTGATTGATTGATTGATTGATGGTTGAAACTCCTTCAAGGCTCCCAATTTGAGTTTATTTAATTACCCACTTATGCTACAAATTGATCAGAGGCCAGGCACAGGCTAGAGCCAGAGGATTCTTAAGCCTGAAAGCAGTCCATGTGCTCGAGAAGCTCACTGTCCAGTGGGGAAGGAAGACAAGTGGTCAGGTAAAACTCAGGGAGTTCTCGTTGTTCTGCAGCCACCTGGTGAGGTGCTCGTGTTCTATCCATCGGTCTCACAATGTAGCTGCTCTCTAGTACAGCTTACAATGTCACCTGCCAAGACTACCACATGTCACTAGAAAGCTAATAAGATCAGTGGTACAAGCCTAACCTCACTGTGGACAATAAAATTCATCCCCTTTGAGGGTACAGATGTCTCTCCAAACCCAAGATGCCACCCAGGAAGTTCTGGATGAAAGAAAATAGATTACTGTTCATTTATTGCCATTTTGTGAAAGTCAACTCAAAGAACAAACTCCACTGGACATGGGTCCACGGTGTCTCCTTCTCAATGAGGAACACTACCCAATATAAATAGCAACTGATAGATCCCAAGGAGGCCTATGTCTAATTTCACAAAATATAAAGGTAATGATGTAAATGAGATAGCATTGCTCGTAGTTAGACAATGAAGTTTATTAATCACACTCAAAATTCAATGATACCATAAGATCAGTTCTCCTTGCAAGTCTCTGTCGTGTGGAAAAGTTGGCTGAGTTTGTTTTCTAGATCAGTAGATTCTGCTATGGTTTTGCAACAAGTGCTCAATGGGAAGGGAAAAGATCCAAAAGGCAGACTTATGTAAGAATGCGTATGACACAAATTTTATTTACAAACCAAAAATAGACTCACAGACAGCAAACTATGATTACCAAAGGGGAAAGGGCGGTGGGGGGAGATAAATTGGGAGTTTGGGATTAACAGATACACATCACTATATATAAAATAGATACACAACAAGGATCTACTATATAGTACAGGGAACTATACTCATTTTCTTGCAATAACATATAATGGTAAAGAATCTCAAAATATATGTATGTATGTATGTGTATATATAACTGAATTGCTTTGCTGTACACCTGAAACTAACACTGTAAATCAACTACACTTCAATAAAAAATAAAATGAAAAGCGAAAAAAAAAAAAGAAAGAGTATGACACCAGCTGCCAAAGACACCTTGATGTGTTCAGAATACCTAAGACAGAAACACAGTCATAGGAAGACTTTCAGCAACATTATATTAAGAAATCAAAGTTAAAAGAGATTGGCCTTGCCACTTGCAGCAACATGGATGTCCCTGGAGAATGTCATTCTAAGTGAAGTAAGCCAGAAAGAGAAAGAAAAATACCACATGAGATCATTCATATGCGGAAACTTAAAAAAAATAAATAAATGCAAACCAGAAACAGATTCATAGACATAGAATACAAACGTGTGGTTGCCAAGGGGGCCGGGGGTGGGAAGGGACAGACTGGGATTTCAAAATGTAGAATAGATAAACAAGATTATACTGTATAGCACCGGGAAATATATACAAGATCTGAAGAGAAAACATCTCAAGAGAAAAAAATGTGACAATGAATATACTTATGTTCATATATAACTGAGAAATTGTGCTCTACACTGGAGTTTGACACAACATTGTAAAATGACTATAACTCAATGAAAAAAAAGTTTAACAAAAAAGAGATTGGCCTATATTATTAAACAAAGCTCCAAAAAATGAACATCAAATTCACTCACCAAATGACCAGACGTCAGATTTGCTGCTATACTTGTTGAAATGGAAAACTTCAGGAGGGGACCACTTGATTGGGAACTTGGCTCCAGAAGAACTGATATATTCATCATCCAAAACGTACCTAGGGCAGTCAGATTTCAAAGCACATTGTGTTCATTACCTCTGTTTCCTTCAAATCCTTTTAGTTAACTCTGATTTCTAAAATACAAACTGTTTTACCCCAGGAAGGTTCTGTATATCTTCTCTTTTTGCTATCAAAGTGGAAGAGAATCCCTTATGGAATTTCCTCCTTAAACCAAGCCTCAATTGTGTTTATCTCATTTGGATCTCAAAATACCTTAGCAATTCTTCAGTCTAAAACACATCCCACTGATCAGTTATGAGAAATTCTAAATTCTGCAAAGAACAACCAAGGTTATTTTTTAAAAGATAAATATTTGTGGAAGAATAAATTCAAAATTGAATGCTTTATTTTCTTTCTTTATACATATATTTTTGGTAGGGCAGAGAAGGGGAAAATAAAAGTATTTGAACATAATATATCTGATGCGTAAAATCTCTTGTGCATTTGAATGGCCCTAAACGGAAAGTAATCAGGAACAGCTATCAAGTTCTTTAAAATGTAACGACAAAAAAGGTAATAAACCCTCTCTCTTTTTTGAGAATTGCATGCAAGAACATCCAAGTGTGGGAATCTGAAAAGAAAGGATAGCTAACCTGTGCCATGCAGCCCCTTGCATGTGCAATACAGTATTTTTGAAATATGTATTAATGCTTCCCCACACACCTGCTTTTTTCCCCACGTACCTTACCTCACCCCATCTTTAAGCCCTTTATTGAGCCCGAGGTCATTCTACCAGGGGAAAGAATGAATAACAGAAATCAAAAGGAAAAGAGCCACATTTATTATAGCTTTTGAGTTTCAAAAGTCTAGACTTTCTAGAGAAGGAGAAGGACTGTGTTATTAACAAAATATTTGGTAAAATGGCTCATGAATATGAGTGATATCTCACTATCACCACCACCATCCATTCTGCTAGAAAAATATCCCGTATAAGACATGACATAGTTTTATTCATAATGACCTGAAAGTAGATCAGAATAGCTTAGAGGACCCAGCTAAAACCGGTGCACGTCTTAAAGTTCAAAGTGGGTCAGCAGACCATCCAATCACATCAACACTTCCCTCCAAGGAAACAGAGCAAAGCCAATAACGTCTTCAGTTTGTCCACAGACAAATGTAAGAGTCCCTTTTATACGTAAACAGACAAAAAAGAGCAGCATGTACCTTGTCATTCCAAAGTCTGAAATTTTTACTATGCTTGTAGAACTGACCAAGCAGTTCCTCGCCGCCTATAGACAGAAGAAAAGAATCCCGGTTTGAATACAAGGGTTTTTTCCAAGCATTTCTCTTCTCCTTTTCCTCACCCGACTTGGGCCCCAGCACTACTTCTCTGTGTGAGCAGACACGTTATTTTTACGGTGATGCCTGTCAATCCTGTCTACGTATGATTCACCACGTCTGCCCTCATGTTGTTACGGAGTTCGGTAAGTGGGGGGACCGGGCAGGATAGGCGGAGGAGAGGGACGATGGCTGGGAAGATGGCAGTATCCCTGCCTCCAGCATAAAGGGGCTTCACTTCCTCTAAGTGAGAGCCAGCAAGAAACCGGTTGGGACCCGACAGCCACAACTGCACAGTAGCAAAAAGAACCTAACCAGACATGACCCAGTGCTCATGGTAATGTAATTAGCACTGTGGTTTAGCACCCCCATGGGTTTTTCTGTCTACACCACAGGGAAGGCCATGCGCAAAGGGACCAAACATGTAAGCACTCCAGGGGCAAGAGCCATCAATCCATCAAAAGACCACCTCTGAGTGGGGGTGTAAGAGAAAGGGTGGACAAGGATCATCCCTTTTCCTCGCTCGGATCAGCCCACCTCCCATTCTTGGACGTGTACACTTTCCCTTTTCTAAATAAATCCTCTAAAATCTTTTACTACACAACGTACCATCTCCCGTTTGTAATCCTATCTTTTGGGTATGACAAGAACTGGGGTCTTCTTCTTTTTTCTTTTGGGGTACCAGTGTGATGGATTTTAATGATTCTTCAAAGAAATTTAAAAAATGAACAGAAATTTTTTAAATGTGTAATCTTTCTCAAGAAGTATCTTTGGTACATATCAGGATTAACTCAATCTAAGAGATAAACTATGAATGTTGGTAAAAAAAAATGTGTATTTTTAAATTTATCTTCATAAATAAAAAGAGGAAAGTCCAATATGCATGAGGAATAAGGGACAGTCAGTATATATCTTTGGGATTTATAATTGCTAATAAAAACTAAGAAACTGTATTTTAAAACTTACATTACATTAAATATAACCATTTACAGTGATACTTTATCATTTCCGTGATGAACTAAATATAGTGTGAACTGAATAAAATGTAGAGACAATTAATTTGATACAAAAACAATCCATTTTCAGTCAGCCTAGTCAAGAAAATCATTGATTTGGTTATTTAGCCTCATGTAGGTTAATGATTTGACAGAATTTTTTCCTTTTCAGCTAGTCTGTAGTTCAGTCAGTCCAAAAAGAAGCAGAAAACCTGAAGTGGAGAGCCAGAAGGAGCCAGTTTGGAAGATGTTGACAAATGCCTGCAGTGATCTCAAAGCCAAACCACAAGGCAAGCCCTCGACAGGAAAAACTCCTCTTAAGCAGATATATTTTAAGTGGCACGTAGGTGGAGAAAATAGAACACAAAAGAAAGCGATCAAGGAAGAAACCAAGACTAGGAAGGTCTGCAGAAGCCACCCAGAGCAAACAGAATGACCAGACCTGTCACCCAACTAAATTTTGAATTCTAATCCTTATCAGGAAGGGCAAACCTACAGAGACTTAGGAAAGTGAGTGAGATGGAGCTGACACCATAGCCACCCACCCAAAAGCGCGCTCAGTGGCTACCGTGTGCTGGCCCCTGGGGAAGGAGCCGAGCGGCGTCAAACAACGGCCGAGCTGTGTCAGCATGGCTGAGCTTTTCCATGTGCCAGGCGCTGCTTTAACTGCTGACACGTATTAATTCACGTAACCCTCCCAACAAGCCCATAGGCAGGAAGTGCTGAAATTAATACCACTTTACTAGCGAACCAGCTTGCCCAAGGTCACACAGCTGGTAAGAAACAGAGGGGAGATTTTAACAAGCTCTGGAGCAGGGTTCTCAATCTTGACTGCACAGGGGAGTCACCAGGGACATTTTCAAAAAAAATGCTGATGGCCAGATTCGACCCCCAGAGATGGGGATTTCGCTGGTCTGGGCTATGGGCTGGGTACTGCGATGTTCTAAAAAGCTCCCAGGTGATTCTAACGCACAGCTAAGTTTGAGAACCACTGGTCTGCAACTTGTGTTCTCATCACACTGCACTGCAGAAGTCTAGGCCTTGATGTCAAGTTGTTTACAGAGCCTAGTATCTGTATAAACAATGTAAACAACTATTACCGGAAGTAGTAAATAATAAATGCCATGAGAACTCTAAGTCGTGCGTAGGACAAGCAGTGGTGTGCTGGGACCAGTGAACGTATGCCTCCTTTCTCTCCCCAGCATAGCCTAGCCTGAACGATGGATTATATGGTCCCGTGGTCATGGCTGATGGAAGTACAGGACCACCGCTGGGTGACAGTGTCAGGGACTTCTCATACATTTGCAAATTCTCATTGGGTTTACTTTGGGGACTTAGAAATGAGACATGGAAGGACACAAAAGGAACAGTATGAATATCATGAATAAACATGGAGCAGGTAGAAAATGTTTGTCAAGGCTCTTCACCATTGTACTTCAGTGCCTCGCAGAGTGCCTGGCATACTCTGGGCACTCAGACATCCTTGATTATTGGTTGAAAGAAAGACAGGTAGAAGGAAGAGAAGGAAGAAGAGAGGGAGGGAGAGGAAGGAAAGGTAAATTAGTTTTAGTTGGTAGATTAGCGGTGATTAATTAGTTCAAGGCTTATTTAGGGTAACACTTTCCTTGGCTACAGCATCAATGGGCAATTAAAAATAAAGTGACATTTCCCAACAAATTACATGAATAGGAAAATCTTTAAAATTAAGCCAAGGGGTGGGGAGGGTATATAGCTCAGTGGTAGAGCACGTGCTTAGCATGCATGAGATCCTGGGTTCAATTCCCAGTACCTTCACTAAAAAAAAAAGGAGATAAACCTAATTACCTCCTCCTCCACCCCCCAAAAAAAGCTTAAAAAAATTTTTTAAAAACTAAGCCAAGGGATGCATTATTTAAAGTTTTGGAAGACTTCAACTGTCATGTCCTTCTGAAAATAAGTACAATACGTAAAATAATCAGTGACCTTGCACCATACTTACTAAATCCCTGTGAATAAAGCAGTTTCTCTCCAGATACTCCATCCCTTCACAGATATCTTGGCACATACTCAGCAGCATCTCCTTCCTAAGCTTTCCTTTTCTCTCTCTGAGATAGTCAAGCAGGCAGCCATTTTCCATAAACTCTGTCACAATATACAGGGGCTTCCGCTGTATACATACTCCATAAAGCTGAACAAGCCGTGAATGAGATAATTTCCTGTTTAAGAAAAACACAGACCCATGAGCAGAGTCGTTTTTGCATTTCAAAGTGTTTGGACTCAACTGGTGATATTTTCCATCCCCACATAACGTTCATCATTGAGCTGTGATAAAAAATAGCCCATCCACAGAGAAAGGAGCACAGTTTCCTTTCCACTTTACACCCTGAGAAGGTGGGGTCAAGAGTGTACACGGCGCTTCCTAAGTCATTGTAGATATTAGAGCAGTGCATGCCCCATACTCTGTTTTGCTCTTTTCTATTTTGTAAGCCTTTTGCTTCCTCATTACTGCTACTTTTTGCCCAGTTTCTGTCCCTTGAGTCTCAATCGTCCCAATTGCAGTTGCCTAGCAAAAAGTTCTAGACAGACAGGAGGGAGGAAAGAGTGATTGATGCATATTTAAAAAGAAAATTAAATTCTAAAGAATAAAGGCATTTACATCATTAAAAAGTCCACAAAAACAATAAATGCTGGAGAAGGTGTGGAGAAAAGGGAACCCTCCTATACTGCTGGTGGGAATGTAGTTTGGTGCAGCCGTTATGGAAAACAGTACAGAGATTTTTCCAGAAAGTAAAAATAGACTTATCATATGATCTAGCAATCCCACTTCTGGGCATATATCTAGAGGGAACTCTAATTTGAAAAGATACATGCACCCCAATGTTCACAGCAGCACTATTTACAAAAGCCAAGACATGGAAGCAACCTAAATGTCCATCGACAGATGACTGGATAAAGAAGTTGTGGTATATTTCTATAATGGAATACTACTCAGCCATAAAAAGAATAAAATAATGTCATTTGCAGCAACATGGATGGACCTAGAGATTGTCATTCTAAGTGAAGTAAGACAGAAGGAGAAAAAAAATACCATAGGATATCCTCATATGTGGAATCTAAAAAAAGAAAGAAGACAAAAATGAACTCTACAAAACAGAAATGGACTTGTAGACATAGTAAACAATCTCATGAATTTATAATGTTAAAGCTTCTTTTTCAAAATCTAAAATACTTTAGCATGAAGACATGATGTAGAAATAAGGAGTGAAATGAAATGAGATACAAGTGAAAAATTTTTTAGAGAAATTAAAATTATTTATATATATTTGCTATTATACGTGCAACTAGTTCACATTATCTACCTATATGCACTGCTACTAATAAGCCACATCCAGAGACACAAACCCTAAACAACTAAAATGAAGGATCCTTTAAAAGCAACGCAGGGTTATAACAACTTAAATAAAATGTAATGTTCTAATCAAAAGAGCTGAATTCAAGTTGCTGTTTTATCACCCATTGATGCCTGACCAGGGGAGACTTACTTTAAACTTCCAAGCCTCACTTTTTTTATATGTAAAATGGGGCTAATAGAACCTGTCCTTCCTCCCAGTGAACATTAAATGAGTGCAGGCCCCCAATTTACACTCCAAAATACAGTGGTTAGGAACATAGTAGAGGTTTGAAGTCGCTCCTCTAGGGCACTGGGAAAACTACACAGGATGACAACAGCTTTGGTTAACAGTTATGGCAATGACTATAGATCAGGTATACAGCAGTTGCCCAATAAGTATTTGCTGATTATTATATTAGGTAGGATGATGGACTTCATGCCCAGACACTGTTTTAATTTCAATTCTTCATGCCCAATAACCATTTTGATTTCAATTAGAAACTCTACCAATGTTTTGTTGAGGAACTGTAGGCAAATCATGTAAGTTTTCAAACTTTCTTTTTTATCATTTGTAAAATTGGAGTCTTAATAGAACCTACCTCACAGAATCCTGGTAAGGATTCATTAACTCATTCAATAGTCCACAAATATTTTCTGAACACCAACTACACGCTAGCCATCACTTTAAGCACTCACCAGGTTGTAGAGAGAGAAAAAGAAGGCTCCATCATTGTGGAGCTTATGTTCTAGTGGGGGAGAAATAAAATAAATACACATGAAGCTCTGAAATAGTGACGAGTGCTTTGATGGAAATAGAAAAGCATAGGTAGAATAGAAAGTATTGCAGGGCGGTGGAGGGGTTGCTGCCAATTAAACAGAGTAGTTAGGGGAGATATCCTGGTGGAGGGGACATTTAAGTTACACACTTACCAAAATGAAAGTAACATGTACCAAGCTGTATATTCTTGGCAGATAGAGCTCAATGTGTATCAGCTATTTAATTTTTTAAAGATGACTGTATTTGCAAAATGACATTAGAATGGAATTTTTCCTGTCTCACTTTCAAAAAAATCAGGGGAAAAAAATCAGCTACATTCAAGCCTAAGGACACATTTTATCTGAACTGACTTAAAAATAAGCCTTGTAGCCTCATTCCTGCCTCCGTAAACTGCCAGGGACTATTTCTCTTCCTCACACTCCATGCATCTTCCATTGCCCTCAAAACATCATCCTCAGAGATCCTGACCCCAGGCCTGAGCCTCAAGGATCCCCACATAGTGATGTCAGAGATGTCATTATGGCAGGTTCTCTAGGGGAGCAGTCATTTGTCAGCCACCCATGTAACCAGACAGCTACAACCCAAACATTCAAATAAAAAGAACTGTAATTTATTAAAAGGGCTCCTAATAAAACATAATGAAATTTGAAGTAAAAGTGATACATTTTTCCTCAAAGTTTAAATTGCCCTTATGAGATGCATATATTTAAACATCTCAGAAGAGGGATTTAAGCTTTAATTCTTTCGTTTTGATAGGGGTTCTAGGATGACTTCAACTTTCCCTTAATCACATGTCTCCCCTTCATTCTTCTATTTATTATACTTATTTAATCCAACACACAGGAACGGAATTTTTATCTATCCTTTAGATATAGGAAAACCATGATCTGATGCACATAGTATCAGGGAGCAAAGGCCAGTAGGGTAACCAAGGGGCACAGAAACGTCTTAGGGAAGCTGATGTCACTGGAAAATTGCGCTCATCACTTCCCTGGGAATTCATTTTACAGTAAGTGGATGGAAAGGACATTCTGATGGGACACTTGGGGTATTGGTTGGGAGCCCCAAGAGACATCACTGCTCTGTCTTCAAATAATGGGTCAAGTTAATCACCCTTAGTTTTGAGGGGGTTGTTTTTGTTTTTTTCAACTAGAGTCTGCAAGTTTGGAACACAACTAAATTGCTTTGGGTAATAAAACAGGATCTAGGTAATGTCACCTGGAGTTTTCCCTCTTGACCACATTGCTGCTCCTCTAAGTAAACGTTCAACAAATACTTAAAGAATATTGATCTGAATTATGCCAAATGATTGACCTATTCTGGTCCACCCAAGGTTACTGATGAAAACCCCAGCCAAGGGTTCAATTGAGGCAAAATACTACTCTGGGAAATCACAGAAGAGCAGTATCCAATGATCTGCAAAGAGCCACTTCTGTCAGAGCTCAGGATTCTTAAATTCTCTGAAAATAAATATTGTATCCTTTTATCACTATTTAATTTTTTTTCATTGAAGTATAGTTGGTTTACAATGTTGGGTTAATTTCCGGTGTACAGTATCATGTTTCAGTCAGTTTCAGTTATATATATATATATAGATATAGATATAGATATAGATATAGATATAGATATATATACACACACACATTCCTTTTCATATTCTTTTCCATTATTGGCTACTACAAGATATTGAATATAGTTTCTTGTGCTATACAGTAGGACCTTGTAATTTATCTATTTTATATATAGTAGTAGTTAGTATCTGCATATCCTGAACTCTCAATTTTTCCCTCCCCTCCCCACTTCCCCTTTGGCAACCGTAAGTTTGTTTTCTATGTCTGTGAGTCTGTTTCTGTTTTGTAAATAAGTTCATGTGTGTCATTTTTTTATATTCCACATATAAGTGATATCATACGGTATTTTTACTTCTCTTTCTGGCTTACTTTATATCACTGTTTAGACAAAAATCAGTATTTTTACTTCTGAGAAAAGGAAAAAATGTGCCTTTTAAGCACCTATTATTGAGCTGAAAAGAACACACATGCTTGTCACTTTCATAGATTAATCTTATTCAATTCACACATTGATCCAGTGAGTTAGGTGTTGTTATCCCCATTTTACAGGTGAGGAAATTGAGGCCTGGAAAAGTGAAGTAACACCCAAGCCACACAAAGTTCAAACAATTTGCCCAGGTCACACAACTAGCTTGGGCAGAGTTATGACAGAAATCCAGATGTGACTGACTCTAACATCTGCGTTCTTTCCATGACACCAGGACGTTGTGCAACACTTATCTGGGTACCACATATACTTACATCATCACTTTAGCCTCTTCAATGAAATCCTCTTCAGACATGGAGCCTTCGTTGATGGCCTTGATAGCCACCTGGACATGTGCTCGCCATTTGCCTAAATGGACCACCCCAAACTGACCGCTTCCAATCTCCTTTACAAAAGCCAACTCAGACGGGTCTATCTCCCACTTTTCTGGAAAAGTAAAACATCTGTGTTACAAGCAGGGGAAACATGTTAAATTTTTAGAGCTAGAAAAGATTTAGGAGTTATCTAGACCTATTCTCCTACAAAGAGGTTTAAAAAAATTTATAAATGAGTGGAAGAGACCTGTCACCATTTTAAATACCCTCATTGTGACTTTAAAGTGTAATTCCAGAATTCAAGTTTAAAAATACAAACTTTAGTTCCTTGGAGAGAAATTATAGGTATCAAAACATGCTTTTTTTCCTGAGATGCCCAGGATGAATCACAGTTCTGTGCCTTTCTAAACTAAGCCTACCAAAACTAGACCTGGGACCTACAATATGTGTGTCCCCAGTCCATTTATGTCCTGCTGAGTAAACTTGTGACACAGAGAACATTTGGGCTCCCCTGTCTCAGTTTCTTTTATTGTTCCTCTGCCCACTCCCACCCCTAAAGGGTTTTTCTGCCCTTTCTCCTTTGCAAAAAGTCTAATCAATGTATCTAATAAACATTTCCAATATTAAGGTTCTAATCCATATTTAAGTGTATGTTTGCAATGAGATTTGCATTACTGAATATTTCTCATTCAACAGATATAAATCAGAAGAAAAAAAAGCAAAAGAAAGAACTGTTTTTAAATTCACCCTCTGGAAAACTCTTGAAAATCAAATCTTAACTTTTTAAGTATCTCCTTTTATATAGCAACACCACCATCTGCTGGACATTTAGAATAATGCATTTAAAAGAGTTGTAAGGGCTTATTGTCATTTTTTCCAGCTTTTCTTTCTTCCTTTTTTTAAAAATTTCATTATTTATTTATTTAAATAATTTACTGAGGTGAAGTTCACAATCTAGAAATTAACCATTTAAAAATAAACAATTCAGTGGCATTCAGTACATTCACAATGTTGTGCAAACACCACCTCTGTCTAGTTTCAAAACATTCCCATCACCCAAAATAAAATCTCTTACATATTGAGCACTTTCTCTCTATTGACACCCTCCTCCCAGCCCCTAGTAATCACCAAAATGCATTCTCTTTCTTTGGATTTATCTGCTCTGGATATTTCTTTTTTTTTTAATTTACATATATATATACTGTTCATTGTTTCCAAGAACAGTTTAGAGCTTTAGCTTTTTAAACTTACATAGTTATCAAAGGAATAACGCCAACCACAAAATAAGAATTAACATAATGCAATAATCCAATCATAAAGGACAGTCAAATGTGCTTACACACATACAAGAAATCAGTTATCTAAGTTATAAATAGTAAGTAGTTCATTTGTGTTCTTTTCTTTAAGATTCCACAGATAAGTGATATCATGTGGCATTTTTCTTTCTCTTTCTGGCCTAATAGGTGTGTTTTGAAAGTAACACAGGAGAAAATATACGTGACTTTGAGGTGGCATAGATTTATTCAACAAGTTATAACCATAAAGGAAAATATTGATAAATTATACTTCAAAAAATCCTATTTATTAAATACACCCCGTTAAGGGAATGAAAAAGTAAGCCACAAACTGGGAGAAGATGTTTTTTACAACACAAAACCAACAAAGAGTTCCTAGTCGAAATAAGAATAAATCAATTAGGAAAAGGCAGATAATCCTATTTTTTAAGAGTTAAAAAAAAAAACTTGGAAAAGAGGGTAGAGTATAGCTCAGTGGTAAAGTATGTGCTTAGCATGCACGAGATCCTGGGTTCAATCCCCAGTACCTCTATTTAAAATACACACACACATATATATACACACACACACATATATATAATTAAACCTAATTACCTCCCTGCCACAGAAATAATTAATTTTTAAAATAATTTTGAAAAAACTTGAATAGAGTATTCTCTCACAAAAGAGAATACCTGAATGGCCACTGAACGTATGAAAAGTTGATCAACATAATTAGCCATCAAGGGAAGGCATATTTAAACCAAAATGGGATACCACTACACATGTGCCAGACTGGCTCAAATGAAAACCAAAAGCAAAACCAAACCAAACAAAACCCACAAGAATACAACAACTGGCGAGGGCAGAGGCAGAGCAGCTAGAACTCTTAGGCACTGTTGACTGAAGTGTAATTTCATACAAGCTCTTTAGGAAACTGACTAAATCTGAGCATGTACACACTCTATGACCCAGTAGTTCTACTTTTAAGTGTATATCCAACATTGTGGGGGCACAAGTGTGTATTATACTTTATCAAACACAAACAAGAATGTTCATAATAATATTATTTAGAAGAGCCAAAAAAATTGCTTACAACCAAGACGGCCATCTAAAGAAGGATGGGCAAATCAACTGTGGTGTGGTCATGCAGTGTAGCAGTGAACCACAATGCCGATGAAACAGCCACCCCAACACCGTGGTTGAATTCACACTCTGAATGATGAGAGAAAGAAGCCAGGCATGGGTGCACGATGTCTGATTCCATTTATATAAAGACGTCAAAACCAGGCAAAATTAATTGGGCTCTAAACTTATGAATTGTGCACTGTTTTGGATGTTAAAAACTTGAAAATTGTATTTTTTCAATTAAAGAGGACCATGTTTAACTTAGATAAATTGCTAATGGTAGAATTTTTATTATATGTAGTATTTATGGGGCAGAGAAATAATCTAGGCCCTCATAATACTCTGAAATCACATTTCCATCCCAGTTCATAGAAACCCTGATTTCTGGTTAACTATTACACAATAATTGTGTTATCTTTTCTCCCCACACTTAATGGAGGCACTGGGGATTGAACCCAGGACCTCATGCATGCCAAGCACACAATATACCACTGAGCTTTATCTCCCTACCCTGTGTTATCATTTTTTTTTTCAGTATATTTTGAGTCCCAGTAATGAGAGAAATTTAAGGAAACAGTGTCACCAAATTAGAAAGCAGGATTCTTTGGATCTCACTTATTTTCACAGATTTGCAATGATCACATTCACTAGAAAATAGTTCAAATCAAACTTTGTCCAAGTTCTACTTGAAAAAGGTAAAGAGGACACATTTTAGTGGTTTTCTTGAGGAGCAGTCATTTGCCAGTCACCCACATAACCAGGCAGCAAAAACTCAAATGTTCAAGTAAAAAGAATTGTAATTTATCAAAAGGGTTCCAAATCATGTATAATGAAATTTGAAGTAAAAGTGAAACATTTTCCCCCTAAATTTAAATATGAGATGCATATATTTAAACATCTCAGACAGGAGATTTAAACTTTGCAAAGAAATGTATCTAGACAGTCATCTCAAAAGAGTTGAGGCTTTAACGAACATAGAGGGAACTTGGGGTACACTCTTCACTGTACTTGATGTTCGCTCAGGCACAGATGAATACTTTACCGTAGCTAAAACCAGCTGTGGCTGGCAAACAGCTGCCCATCAGCCCAACGGGGTAGCGGAGACGGGACATGAGCCCTGGGGAGAAAGAGAAGTCAGCCTTTCAATCCTAGTTACTAAAACAAAAGAAAAACCCAACTATACTAGAAGATAGCAGCATTCCTTAAATAAATCAGTCAAAGAAGTATTCTACAGTTAGTCTCTTTGCTCTTTTCCCACTTGAGAAACACTTCACAAAAAATAATATGCTCATTGAACACAAATTAAAGAATCCAAGAAAATAGGAGGATAAAATAAAGAGTCCCTTATAAAATCTTAGCATCCAGAGATACATTGTTATCATTTTGGTGAACATCTTTGCAAAAATCTCTGTATGTTTATTTGAAAGCATAGATGCATAAAATACATTTCACAGAAATGTAAATGTTTTGCTATAAGCTTTTTACACTCAACATGTAATTGATATATGTCAATGACTATAAATAGAACTTAGTTATTTCCAAGATTTCACTGTTGTAAAATATGCTATAAGTTCTTAAATATCCATTTGGATGTGCCTCTCAAATTATTGCCTCAGGACAAATTCCTTAAAATGTGTTTTCCTGATCAAAGGGTGTCTATAAGGTTTGTACTAATTTCATTTAACGACCAACAATGTTTAAGTGCACCCATTTGCCCACCCTTCTCTTTGAGAACAGTTTTTTTTAATAGCATGGTAAATGCTTTAAATCTTTTAATCTTTTCATTGGGTCAACATGTAGTAGTCTATATAGTCAATTTCAGTTTTGTTCAACAAGCCTTGAGTATTTCTTCAACTAATATTTATTGAAAGCCTGCTTTGTGCCAAGCATTATCTAGATGGCAGGAGACAGCAGTGAGTAAGACAGTGATGGTCCCTACTCTCATGGAGTATATATTCCAGTGGAGAAAGAGAAAATAAAGAAGGACATGCACACACAAGGAAAAGCAGAAGATGATGAGTGCAAGCAAAGTACATAAAATAGAGCTTATTTAGAACAAGTGCTCACGGAAGACCTTTCTGACAAGATGACAGCTATGCTGACATTGATTGACAAGGAGCCATCCGACAAAGATCAGGAGGAAAAGCATTCCAGGCAGGTGGAACAACATGTGCAAAGGCTGGAAGACAGAAACAAGCCTGGCCGGTATAAGAACAGAAAGGAGCATAATTAAGTGCCCATTGTGAGCAAGATGCTCTTCTAGGTTGATCCCAAAGATTCCAGAGGACCAAAGATGAGGAAAAAGAGGACTCTGCCCACCGGGGCTCCATCTCAGTGAGGAAAGACAGGGAGAGAGAGGCAGGTCATTTCAATATAAATGGAGTAAGTCCTGTGATGGTGACCACAAGGTGCTCTGGGGCACAAGAACTCAAATAGGGGAGTGGTTTGTTCAGATTTACATTTTTGGTAGATCATTCTGGAATCAGTATGAATGATGGATTGAGAGGAAGTCAACATCAGAGAAGACAAGATCGGTTAAGAGGCCACTGCAATTGTCCAGGTGAGCAATTATTAGGGGGGCACCAGTAGGCAGCGAGAGGCAGGGACCTACATGAGACATATTTAAGATATGAAATTAATTGCACTTGATTATTAATCAGAAGTTATCTATTAAGGGGAATGGAAGCATCTATTGTGATTCCCATGTTGCCAGCTCCTGTATGATTACCCGAGACAGACAACAGGAAGAGTAGGTTTAGAAGGAAAGCCATGGTATTTATTAGATAAAGAGTTTCATTTCATCATTGAAGTTCATGGCCTTTGGGACTGCAGGGTCTGTGTCTACCAGGCAGAATAATTATGCAAAGAGATATGTCTAGGGTAAAAAGAAAAGTGATCAGGGATGGATGCCTGAGGAACACCAATGTTTAAGCAAGAGTAGAAGCAGGACCCATTGGTAAGACCCATGAGGAATGATCTGAGTTAGAGAATCAGAAAGGGTGGTGTCAAACATCTAGGGAGCAGGGAAGTTCAAGAGATGCCACTGCCAAAAGTAGCAGAGAGTACCTGCAAGTGCGAGAAGCAGAAAGCATCACTGTATGGGGGTCATTGGTAAAACACAGGGCAATGGAGGCAGAAGCCAGATGGCAGGTGTTTCAAAAACAAATGGAAAGTGAGGAAGTGAAGAGAGTGCATGTGGACACATTTTTCCAAAAGTGTGATTTAAAAGAGCAATGTCTGAAGGAGGAAAGGACCAAGGGAGAGCTTTGTTTTCATTTTTGTACTAAGTTTACAGACTAAAGGGAGAAAGGCAGAAGAAATGGAAGAGATACAGGAGAGAAAGAAAGAGTGGGTGGTGGGCGGTCCCAACAGGAGAGGAGTGGTGGGAATAAGCACAGGCTTGGCGGGGAGGTTGGTACAGCTCAAGAGGTAGAGCGCGTGCTTAGCATTCATGAGGGTCCTGGGTTCAATCCCCAGTCCCTCCTCCAACAAATAAATAAATTAGTAAACCTTTAAAAAAAAAAAAAAAAAGCACAGGCTTGGCCCCTCCACTCCTGGAGGGGAGGAGAGGGTGAGAGCGTGGGGGCAGGAGGATGTGCCTGACATAGGTGACTCCAATTTTATTTTAATTTAATTTAATTTTTTAAATTGAAGTATAGTTGATGTACAATATCATATAAGTTACAGGTGTACAATACAGTGATTCACAATGTTTAATGGTTGTACTCCATTTATAGTTATCATAAAACACTGGCTATTTTCCTGGTGTTGTATAATATATCCTTGTAGCTTATTTTATATGTAATAGTTTGTACCTCTTAGACTTCAGTTTTCTTATTGAAGTAGACAGCGAGGCAATTTGCTGACAGGGCAGTGGATAACACTGTCAAGGGGGTCTTGAGGAGAATGATAAAAGTTTGAACAGAAAACAGGAAAGGATGCTGACCAGTGACTCTGAAGACCTAGCTGAGCCCTTATGGAGCTGGTGTCTGTAACATATGATCCAGATACAGAACATAATGAGAATTTCCTTAAGACCCTAACACTTTCCTCTCACTTCAAAGTTGGTGTTTGCCAAACATTTTTATTCTGTGAATTACTACCAATGGTTTCATGATAGTCCATCTCTCTAACAGAAAAAAAAAAAAATGTCACTCTTTGCATGGTCCTCACTACTGGTAAGGAGATGAGCTGTCATGAGCTAAAGCGACCAGAAGTCAAAAAGAAGACAGGGTGGTCATGGGTTTCAATTTACAGCGTCTTCTAAACTGGACCCTCCAATGATGTAATTTGCCTCTTTCTAGAGGAGACAACAGGCATTAAACACAGACTCTGGAGCTGGTGGGTTCGATGACTGCATTGGTTTCAAAGATTTCTCCTAGTTAAATCTCAGCGCAAATACTTATTAACTGTGTGACCTTGAGCACAACTCATGCCTCGGTTTCCTCATCTGTGAGACAGAGATATCGACAGCATCCCCCTCACAGGATCTCTCTGAAGATTAGATACGCAAATGTACACAAAAGCACTCAGAGCAGGGGCTGGCTCAAAGTGAGTCTTCAATACACATCTGCTCTTCTGGGTCCATGTCTTTCCTCTGACCATCCCTCTTCCTCTGTGTCTTATCTCTTTTCTGCTCTCTTTTCTCCCTAATAAACAGCAGCCACAGTTGTAAGTTTTCAACCCTGTTTTTCATTTTTCTTATTGCCTGATTGAGCTTATATTTTAAAAATTACTTGTGTGGTATATTGCACATTATAAGAATAATTTATCTATTTCGTAATTTAAAAGCCCAAGAGCAATCTATAAAGTAGAAAACAAAAGCTTCCTTATTCCCAGTCTCAGTCCCCAGAGGTAAACATGAACACTTTGTAGTCTGCTATAATCTTATTCGTCTAAATATTACCTACACTTTTAACAGAGGTTTTCTATGCACACCTGAATGTGTCGATGTAAGTATTTATTTTGCTAAAGCAGGACTATAAATGTACTGCTTTACATTTTTTTCTTTACTAAACAACATATCACTAACATCTTTTCGTGCCAGCACCTCCTGATCTACGTCAGTATTCTTTTAACCTCACACCATAACCATCTGTTTCTTAAATTTTCTCTTTGAAGGAGCGGGAAAGAAGAGTGTGAAGACAAGTCAGCGCTGATCTCCTAATTCTACGGGTTTCTATGTCTAACCACAAATGCGTCCTCACTGGCCCTGCTTAGACATGTCGCCACTTCCTCTGTAACCCAACTCCCAGTGAACACCGGGAATACCCATGTGGACGCATCCAACAAGTGGCTAAAAATTTCCTTGGATGTATTCCTGATGTTTAGAACCAGTGCAATGGAAAAGTGGCCGCTTTCCAAAAGGGTGTGGTTTTTTTTTTTTGTCATTACACTTTTTCACGAGAAAAATTTTTTAAAGTACTGCATGGCAAGAAGTCAAAACAATATGAAAATTGCAGTGGGTTCCAAATGCGACAATGCTGAGGTAAAAAGATTCCCCCATGGGCTCAAAGCAATCCAGTACAGGTTAGAGGAGGGCTGAAGGCCAGAGCTGTGACTGTAAATGTGGTGGAACCTTCTGGAATCCTAAATCTTTTCCATAGATGGTAGGTTTGCAAAAATGGTAATTATAAATATGTAAATAGGTAAATATGCCTCTGGTATACTCAAGTCAAACTGTCACTGTGAAAGGCTCTGTCTTGTATAACTTCTTCTGTTCTCCAAGCAAGAAAGAACAGAGAACAAGAGATTTAAGGGTAATTTGCTAATGCAACTGTGTAAAGCAGAGAGCAAATTTATCAGAGCAAAGAGAAAAAAGTATGATTCTTTAGGACATTTGAAATTGTATTATATTTCACTCCATGTAAATTTCAAGGGCAAATGCATCATGATTAAATGGCCTTTTGCTTCTCTGTCATCGATCATTTTTCTAACCTGGCAGAAATGTAAAAAGTCAGCCTACCTCTCGCCCCCTGACTAGGAAAAGAAAAAAGCAGCAACAGGGAAGAGAATCGCTCAGAAGACAGGTTGTATTTCAAGCTCTTGAACATTTTTGCAGGGTTATTTGCTCCTGTTAAGTCTCTGACCAAAGATGCGTTGCCTGTCTGGGGCCCGGCGCCCCAGCTCTCCCCACCTGAAGTTCCCGACGTACCGGCTGCGTTGTGTTGGTGATACCAGATCAGCTCAGGGACTGATTGAAAGAGGTGCCTTTCAGCCACGTACCACTGCCCAGAGTCATTCCTTTTAATCTGATAATGTTTGATGGTGGCCTCCATGCTTCTACAATCAATAAAACATGAGTTTGTCAACAAGCAAAAGATCACTTGGGAACTAAGTCGGTGCATTAAGCGACAGGACTCCACCTCCAAAACGTGCACCCTAGCAACACTGCGCGCTGAAGAGGAGACTGGATTAAACTCCACAGGCGCCTCACCGCCCCGGGGAAGTTCCTCAGCTATCGTGTCGGGGCCTTAGGTTCAAATATAGCTTCAACCAAAGTGGTCTTGGTGGTTAAGTCTAGTGTCCAAAAAAGTAGACCTCATAATGGACACTTGTAAGTATTCACTGAATATTAAATATCGGTTCAGTGAATGAACAAATGCACTGTAAGAGATGCGAGGAGATGTAAGACAAAGAAGGGGGGAACCAGTACAGGGTGTATGGAGGAGCAGGTCTGCTACGGGCAACTGGGGCTTAATCCCTCCAGGAAGTGATGAGAGTTCGGGGAACACACCTCGGAGTCACCCCACTAAAGTGCAAAGGGGCTGAGGGACTTACCCTCCACTCCTTAAGGATGGAGAGTCACTCCTAGGATGCTAACTCTCAGGTACTTCTAGTCCACCCCTGGGCTCCACGAGCTCCCACAGCCAGAGAACATCCTCAGGCAGGAAGAAACAGGAAGCTTTCTGAGTGCAGGGGCACTCTCTGCAGGAAAACCCCAGGTACCGGGGCTACGAGGAAAGCACCCCTGGTGCCGAATACAACTAATCAAAGCTCCTCGCGTGATGGTTGAGAAAAGAAGACGAGAGAAAGTGACTTATCCAAAGTCACACACAGAGCTTGTTAGGGATACGACTGGAAACGATTATTTGACCCAACTTCCAGGCCAGTAATTTTCTATATTACACTCTTATTTACATTCTCTACGTGATGGTATCTCCACAACAAACACTGTACCAGGAACAGTTATTTCTAAAGTGACCAAAATCACAATTGCTTACCTCCTAGCCTTTATAAACACAGAAATGGTGTAGGATCCCAAATGTCTTGAATCTCTGACAATAAATGCACCTTCTTTAGACTGCAAAGCAAATTCATTCATTGTACAAGGTTATTCCTTCTTAGGAAGAAAGGTAAACCTACATCTCAATAATGAAAACCAAAGCTATACTAACTTACTATAAAAGGATGATACAGTTTTTACAAGTACACACAATCTCATCTCAAATCTTTATAGGTTTACATGTAATACCCATAAAATAAAATATAATTGGGACAAGGATTTGTAATGTGTGAGTATTTAAAACATTTTTGCTCCTGATTTTTCTAAGAAGAGTTCTGCATCTGACAACCTTGTACCCCACCATTTAGTTATTTTTGTTATACTGATAAAGATAATAGATAAAAATAGGTGATGAATATGAGAACTCTGAGACAGACTGGCAGGGTTGTTCTTTAGAGGAAAAGACACAACATGGCAAGTGTGGGTGAGGGAGGCAGGGAGAAATACATCTGGAGAGAGGAGGAGTGGGAAAAAAGACCAAAGTTCATGGTATGGATGGAAAGAGAATAAACTTGGGTGAGTCTGGAGAGAAGAGTAAGGAGAGACATTTCACTTGCTCCAGGGGTAGGTAGGGAAAGGCAGAATGAGAAATGGCAAGAGGGAAGACTATTATAATAAATTTGATGTTAGGTTATCAGTTGGACCCCCCCTCCATTGCCGTGTTCTGGGAAACACCAATAACGCTGTGAATTGCTTTCAAATAAGCTTGAAGGTTGGACTGTTTTGTTTGGTTGGTTTGTTTGACATTGTAAAAAAAAAAAATGTTTCACCTTTATTAAGTGTGCTTACACTCATGAAGAGGAAAATATCTCAGGGGGAGGGTAATAGCTCAGTGGTAGAGCACCTGCTTAGCATACACGAGGTCCTGGGTTCAATCTTCAGTACCTCTATCAAAAAAAAAAAAAATCTAAAAAAAATCATAGTCATTATATCAATAAACAAAAGGAATACAAAATAAGTGTATCCATCTGAAGAAGTTAGGAATTATAAAGTAAACCCAAGTAAGGTAGAAGAAAAGAATTAATACAGACAAAAGCAGAAAAAAATAAATGATAAAAATAAGAATATAATAAAGCTAATGATTAAATTCAAAATTTGCTGGTCTAGGGAAAATCAATAAAATAGGTAAACTGTTAATTAACCTAATCAATAAATAATGGGATAAATCTATGAAAAAATAAGTCACAATGATCCAGAAAAAAATTTAAAAATCTCCTTGACTCTGTGCAATAAATGTGAAAACTTGAATAAAATGGGTAATTAGCAGGCAAAACACAAAATTTATCAAAATTGATTCCAGAAGAGCCAGACGTTGAATGGATCTATGGAACTGAAAAATGGATAAAGTTTTTAAAGAGCTGCAAAATTAAAAAGCACTACAGTTGCATTGTGATGTTACTAAATCTTAAAGAAATCATAGAGAGACTGATTAAATGATCCAGAGCACATGGAAAGAAGAAAAACTTCTAAATTATACAAAGTGAGCTTAACATTAATACCAACAACACAGCACAGACAGCGCACAAAAGGGAAAACTACCAACCAGTCTCTCCCGTATCAACGCAAAACTCCTAACTAAATAGTAACCAACAGAATCCAGCAGCATGAAAAAAGAACAATACACTGTGACCAAGAGAGATCATGTACAGGAATGCAAATGTAATCTAATATTAGGGATTTTATTAATATGATACATCATATTAAAAATTCTAGAAAAAAATCCTATGACTATCTCCATAGATATTGAAAAAGCATTTGATAAATTTCAACTTCTAATACCAGGGTTTAAAATTCTGGGTAAGATGGGAATATACGTGTACTTCCTGAACACCATAACCATTATTTACTTTAGTCCCAAGTCCAGTGTTATGCTTTATGTGGAAGTAATTTCAACTAAAATCAGGAAAAAAGGAACACCCACTGTCAGCACTGGTACTTAACACTGTTTTGAGATACCAGCCAATGCAATTAAATGAGAGGCAGACATTAGAAACGTGTTAAAAATGTAAAAGAGTGTTGAAATAATCACTGTGTTGCTGATAAGATGATGTACCCAAAACCGAAGAGAATCGACTGAAAAACTACTACAAAAAATTTTGAATTTACCAAAGTTGTCAGTTACAAAATTAATTCACAGAAATCAAGATCTTTCAAATGTAAAAACAAGATATACCTACTTATAATAAGAACAAAAAGATAAAATACCTTAAAATCAACTTAAAAATACATGTGCAAGAGCTAAATGAAGAAAACCTTAAAACACCCTGAAAAATACAAAAGCATCTGCTTTTTCTTATTAGGTCTTCAGCCCATCTAAGATTTATTTTAGTTTGAGGTAGGGATCTAATTTTAATTTTTTCTATAGGGATAATTAATATATCGGTCCTAAAACAAATTGGTTCCAAACCCCATTGATTTATAATGCATAAACAATATTCTCTAAATAAATCTGTAAATTTAATGCAATCAACTGGAATGTTTTTTTTTTAAACTAGGCAGAGTAATTCTGAAGTTCATGTGGAATATATATATGTATATCCAGAATGTTTCTAAAAAAACAAATGAAGAAGGGAGGATAGCCACATCAAAGAAAGTGTTAGTATTTAAAACAATATAATGGCAGAACATGAATACACAGGCTGATCAACGAAACCAAGTAGAAAGCCCAGGTATAGGTTGTTTGTGTTTACGATGAAAGTGGCAACTCAAATCAACACAGAAAAGAACACTTGGTGAGGAAAAAACTTAACTTGGGTCGAAACCTCACCCATTATAATAGGAAAAATTACAAATGGATCAAACATGCCTGTGTGAAAAAATAAAACCACTAAAGTAATCAAAGAACATGGGAAATCTTTTATAAACTTGGAGTAGAGAAGTAATTCTAACCTGATAACAAACCCTAACGTCTTTAAAAAAATTGTCTTAAAAATTCCAATATATAAAATTCAAATACTATTCATGGCAAAAAAAAAAAAAAAAAGAGAGAGAGAGAGAATTCATAAACTGGGGAAAATGCTGCCACACATCACGAAGAGCTAATTTCCTTAACGTAGCTACATAGGTCCTACAGATTATGAGAAAAAGCATCAAAAATGCCATAAAATTGTTGCAAAGGAGATGGACCGCTACAGAAAAGGAAATACGAATGCATAGACTTTAATACAGAAAAAGAGGCTTAACATTCCCAGAATAAGAGAAAAGCAGATTAAATCCACCCTGAGAATGAGGTGTCAGAGAGCAAAGTTCCAAATGTTTCATTAAAACACTTAACTGGAATGACTGTGGGAAAATAAGCACTCTCTTACATGTCTAGTAGATATATAAATTGGTACAACCCTTACAGAGGGCGTTTTAATACCTTAAAAATTAGAAATGTACACTGCTTTTGACCCAGAATTTCTACCCTTGGGGATTTACCCTACAAATACTCACATAAATGGGAAAAGATGTATGTACTGGTTACCCATGGAAGCACTGTTTTAATAACAAAAGAGTATATGCTACTTAAATTTCTGTAATGAAGGATTGGTTAATTAAACTGTGATACATCCACACTAAGAAATACCATGCAGGTGTAAAATGAATTAGGATACTTTTTGTGTACTAATGTGGAAAGACTCCCAATATATACCATTAAGTGAAAAAGTAAGGTCAGAGAGTACATATATCATGTTACCATTTGTGTAAAAATAACACAAGAAAATGTATATATAATAAATATCTCTTGTATTGGTAATAAATATCTCTGAAAGGATACAAAATAAACTAATAATAATAGTTCATCTATAGGGAGGGGAATTGATGGGTTGGGGACAATGATGAAAGAAAACTTCAAAAACCTTTTGATTTTTGAGCCATATGAACATATTGGCTACTGAAATATGAAATAAATAAAATTATGAGACTTCTATGAATAATTTATGCAATAAGTTTGAAAATAAATATAAAATAGGCAATTCTTTAAGTAAATATGTTATCTCCAAAAAGTATCTCAAAAAAGAAAAGGAAATTAAATCAGTAGTCAAATAGCTATCTGTTTGAAAACATGGCATGCCAGACTATTTTATGAAAGATATAGCTGATTTTCAAGGAACAAATAATTTCTGTCTAATACAAACTATGCCAGAAATTGGAAAAAGAGATTAAAACCCCCACATTCCAACTCATTTTATGATGCTAGTATAGACTTTATACTAAAACTAGACAAAGGAAACAAAATTAAAAACCAGGCTCACTCTGAACATAACAGAACAAATGCTAAATAAAATATTTGGAAACCCAAACCAGCAATATATATTTTTAATGTCTCAGAACCAAGTAGGATTTAACCCAGACATATTTTTTAAAATAAAATTAGAAAATATGTAAATTACAAAAACTATTTTAAGATATACAGGAAAAATATGTATATTTTAATATATCACATACACACACTCTTCAGAGGGATTAAAGACCTAAATGTGAAAAGCAAATTTTTAAAACATTTAAAGGAAAATAGAAAATCCCTTTATTACTTCAGGAGAGAGAAGAATTTCTTATAGTAAATAAAACAAACAAAAGCAGAGATCATATAGGAAAATATTGAGAAATTTAACATTAACTTTTTAAAATTCTGTAAAAAAAAAGTTTTATAAAAATCCAGAGACCAAAAAAAAATACTTGTAACATATAACTGATGAAAGATTAATATTCAGAAAATGTCTTTAAAATAGACATTAATCAGTTTGAAAAAGCAAACACACTACAGAAAGATGAGCAAAGGATATTAACAGGTATGTAACAGCAGAGGCAGCACAAGTGGCCAAAAGACACGTGAAAAATTACTCCACTGAGCTGTTTACCAAGGAAATGTACATTTGACAAGATAATTAAAAAAAGTGAATTGGAAAAAAAATAAGTGTGGAAACTACCTATTGGCAAGAATGTAGAGAACAAATATTTTCATTCCCTGTAAGAGTATAAATTAGTACAAGTACTCTGAATCATGATTTGAACGTACAGTATCTAGTAATGTTAAAGCTGCACATACCCTCCCACCAGACTGTTCCATTTGCGGGGCAGAGCTGAAAGAACCATTTGCCCTTGTGTACAAAATGACATGGGTAAGGAAGTTCTTTGCAGCACTGTTTGTAAAAGTAAGAAATCAGAAACAATTTGAATGTTTATAGTGAAATGGATACATTTTCATACACTCAGATAACAAAATATTACGCAGTAGTTAAAGGAACGTGTTTGACCCATACGTACTCACATGAATTACGTTGAAAATACAATGTTTAACTAAAAAAATCAACATATATATGATCTCCCTTATGTCAAATGTTAAAACAGATAAAATAACACATTGTTTATGCACATTTATGTGATAAAAATACAAACACTCAGGCAAAATGGGGACACACCCTTCTACTGTGGTTGCCTCTGATGAGTGAGGACCAAAAAGAAGAGGGAGGGGTGGGCTTCAGCTGTATCTGGAATGTTTTATTTGGTTAAAGAGTGTTATGGCAAAATATCACGACTGGTAATACCTGGATTGTGGGTCTGAAAGGGTTTCCTAAAATTCCCAGTTCTAGTTTTTGTAGGGAGATCAGACCTCGCCGTGCTCTGGCCCCCAGTCAGATGCAGAATCTCTCATGCAAAACCCGCCCCATCCAGTGATTCGGGTCATATTACCTGTGACCAGCTGCTTACTGTGGACCTACTTGTCGACTTCCCTTCTCCAGTTCCGCCTGCGTGTCATGACATCATCATCCATTCTGAACTACTAATACGTAATGTCATCATGCCAAGCAGACACACATTTGCCACCAGGCTCCACTTCCCCACAGCCAGTGAGGCCAGGCCTGACCTCCACCTCCAACCCCTCCACCACCTGAGGCTGGCTCTGTGTCCTTCGTGCACGGCCACTCCCCCAGCTATCAATTGGAACTTCCCGTATCCCGAGCCATTACTGGCGCTGAGTTTTTAGTTACAGAACTGATTCTTTCTCTCTCATATTTCTAGATTTCCTCAACATCCGACATCAGGTCATAACGACACACATTCTTCTCACCTACTTTCTAGTTTTGACTCTACATTCACCCACAGTTGATATTTATCATCAGTTGGAAATTTAAACTATAAGCTGTTTTGTTTTGTTTTGACCTAAATGAGCAGTTTTGACCTACGTTTGATATTTTGGCTACTCCACTCTTTCTTTCGTTCCCAAAGAACGGAAGTACAGCCCCATGTATTTTTCTAGATCTGTGTTTTCATGAATCTGAGCTAAGCTCAGAAGGACAGAGTGTATATTGGATTGGCACTGTTGCAAAGGTGAACGGGCAATTCAAAGAAAGACTTCTGGCAGAACATTTTGGAATGAATGAAAGAGTTTTAGCATGTTAGAGTTAAAATCACTTCAAGAGAAAGACATTCCTGACATTATGGTTAAAATCAGTGGAAAACATGATCTGATATAAATACACCTAATTTACAGCTTATTAGAAAATGTTTAGTAGAGATGAAGTTGTAATAATATTTAGAATTGAAAAAAACAGAAAGCAATAAGACTTTTTTAGTTATATAGTCTTAATAATGTACCTCTCAGAAAATTTGAAAATATTCACAAATTTATTCATGAATAAACTGAATTACCTCTTGTCTCAAAAGACGTTCTGCCTGATTTCTGGTAATATTTTTATGGTACCACCTGTAAAAGCAATAAAAAAAATTTTTTTAATTTTATATTCCATTTCTTTCCAGAAAAAAAAAAAAAAAGCCTGCTTCATTTCCTTCATTTTTAAGAACTCATTCCAGAACTGATTTTACAAAATGGAGTGATTTTTAATTCAGATACACAATAATATACTATTATGTGCCAATTAATTTAGTTTAATACAGTTTTATTAATTGCAAGCCATTATCCTGTTTATTCTATCATAGCTCAATTCAACTTTATGACACACACTTAGTATATAATTTTGAATGATTTAACCTCCTGAAAATTTCCATGAAAAGTATGTGGTTAAGAAGTCATCATCTTCAACACACACTTCAATAACCACAGCTTTGGTTAAACAAACTAAAAAATTCTTTCCTCTCAGGAACATCTTATTTGCATGCTTTGATATGTGCTATGTACCTTTCTGAAATTAAAGTCATGCTAACATCTTTGACTCTGCTAACTATGTTACCTTGCAGTAAAGTTAGAGGTTCAGTAGAGTAAATGGAACAACCAACATGTAAATAACCCTGCCCCACTCCATCTCAGGCCCCATCTGGTTCCTTGGTCTCCCCTTATCACTAAGTTTGGTCACACTGGAATTCTTTCCTCACTCAAATTCCAAGTCCTACTCTGCCTCCAGTCTTGCTGTTACTTCTGCATGACACAAGTCATTATTAGATAAACAAGATTATACTGTAAAGCACAGGGAAATATTTACACGATCTTACGGTAGCTCACAGAGAAAAAAATGTGACAATGAATATATATATGTTCATGGGTAACTGAAAAATTGTGCTCTACACTGGAATTTGACACAACATTGTAAAATGATTATAAATCAAAAAAAATGTTAAAAAAAAAAGAAACATGTCATTAAATGACTTTAGAACACTGGAGCTAGACACAATAATCATAATTAAGTAACACTGTAATTAAAGTATATGGCTTGATATGACAACACATCAGTGAGCAAATGTTGCACAGGAAAGACAGGAAATAGTAAAACAAAGGAGAGAGAAAGAAAAATGGAAGAGCTTTCATTTCAAAACAAGATTTTTAAAAGGAGTTAATCTAACATTACCAGAAATACTGTTTGCGTGGACAGCGGAAGGAAGAATGCGTATATAACCATGCATTAAGTCAGGTGGGTGGGCCAGATGATGGCTAAATGAAACTCATACCTGCCCTTGAGAATGGAACCTATCTTATCACGTGGACTTCCCCTCTCCATTCATAGCAGAAAGCTGCCACTGAATTAGAATGGTCAGGTTTTAAAAATACTAATGTCCTCAAATTGAAAATGGACTTTTAAAAAGATGAACCACAGAGAATAGAGGATGATGACAGGTGATTCTGGAGTAATACAGCCACCTGTCGCTAATGGGATAAGAGTAGCTATGATGCTAACCCGTGAATATCACTCAGTACTTTTTAATGAATATTCATATTGTGGGAGGAAATTTCAAGATGAGTCTGAGACCTCTTGTTACAGAAAGAAGAAATTCTTTCAAAATAAATGAAGCAGAATTAAAGACACAAGGAATTAGTTTAAAGGGCACCCCTCACTGGCTACATTGTGAAATATGGATGCTAAAAAGCCAAGACTGCATAATGATATGCAAAAAAGGGAAAAATTAACATAAATTGATTTTTTTCTAAATAAAAAAATGTGTTGGTATTAATTTTGTTGCTTTGTATGTATTTATTATAGTGATAAATGATATAAGTAAATATATTAATTTTGTTTAAATGTAAATTGAGTCCATCCATGAGGAAGTCATGCTTAGAATGACTTTAAAGTAGTAACAAAAGAGCCAGATAGAAGTAAATGATGATGTAAATCAACTATACTTCAATTATAAAAAAATTTGAACATCACCTTACAATTGATGATATTAAAAAAGAAACATATGATGAATTAAAGATCCTTTAAAATAACGCAGAACTCCATCTGCATTATTATCATAATATATGTAAGGCAGAAAAAGATAGGAAGAATGCAATTTAGAGGAGGCTGGGGGCATGGTATTTCAGAATTTTATCTATTTAAATCAAAGGGTAAAAGTTAGAAGAGTTGTTTTGTTTTGGTTTGTTTTTTCAGAGAGGTAAGGCTCTCTTTTACCAAGACAACACTGATCATTAAACTAACACTGAATGATGTAGACAGGATTGGGGTGGGGCTTCTAACAACATATTAAAAAAAAAAATCCAGCATGTCCAACTGTGGTTGGGTACAATCATCCTATATATATGTAAGCCTCAAGTTCCATGTCCCAGTCTTAGGTTTCTGATCAATAAGTAACAGATCAATAAGTTATGGTCTTGAGTTTTAGACCTGGAGACCCTAATAGATCTGGGAAGGCAAATCAGCTTTAGTAAGTGACTTCCTAACCCTGAAAAGATTAAGCATGCAGCATAGAGACAACGAGATAAATCAGACTCATACTTCCATAGCTCAGAATAATCAATGTTTGCTATTTTAGATATCTATAATTTTAAAAGAATCTAGCATATCAGGTTTTTGTCTTTGATTTTAAATTTATAATTAATCTTAAACTTATTTGAAGTTTAAGAAGATTTAACTAATTTTTAAAATGACATTTGCACAGTTAAGAGAATTTGATTTACCACACATATATGTTTAATTTATTACATTTCCAGGATCATGTAAGGGCTTACAAAGAGCTGTTACAACTGCAGATTTGCCCCTCAGGCATGTGAAGCACTTAAAAAGAAAACTGAATGTATTCCATTTATTAATGGAAGTTAAATGTTTCAGGAAATTTAATTAACTGAACTTATAAATAAGACTGATTGTTTAAGGACATTTCCTATGTTGAGTATGAATTAAAGTGATCATTCTTATTTTTTTAGATTTATAAACAGTATATCAAGATTTACAAGTTAAATTTGAAGGCTTACTGAAAACTAGGTTTTTATACTATAATGTTGATAATTTGGATATTAATTTCAAACCAAAGGAGCCATAAATATTCCTATGTATAAAAACTCCCTCGAGACGTCAGAAGCCCACATGCACAGAGCACTCCTTCCCCTATCGGCCCCCTAACTCTCTCCTGTCCTCTTTGGCCCTCAAGTCACTTCCTTAGAAAGAGCTCCTCCCACCCAACACCCTCTTCCAAATCACAGCCCCTTCCCTGCTGCTTTCTCCTTGTGTCCCACAGCGTTCCTTCATACCACCACAACTTACAATTATCTATTTATTTGTGAATTTGGGGTTGTTTAATGTCTATTTCCCCATGAAGCTATAAGTTCCATGAAGACAGAGACTGCTTCTCTGTACTCTATTTCTAATGCCCAGAACAGCTAACATCTGGTACACTCTAAGCATACAATAAGAAAGATTGAACAAATAAAGTGACTGGGGGGCAGAAGTAACTATGAATGTAGCACACCTGTAATACTAAGCAAGCTGGACCAAACTATAAATGCCCTTCCTTGTTAGTTTCACAGTTCAAGGAAATAATCATTGCTAGAATGTACTGACCAGTTACTATGCACTGAATGAGACAGGCATTATTGTCCCCAGTTTTCGGATCATTCAGAGGTTTAGAGACAGTAAAATAACTTTGCCCAGAGCCAAACCATTAGTCAGTGATGCTGCTGAACTTGAACCCAGATGTCTCTGATTTATAAGCCCATGCCACTCCACTTCAACACAGGGCAGTAATCTCTATACGGTCATTAGAACAATGCTCGGCATAGGGTTGATGAATTTTAGTGATTTATATTGATAATTATTATATCTATATTTTAATAAACCCTTCTTTAAAGAAACAGCAATAAAACTAAAAATTAGTCTTTTCATAATTGGAGTCATCAAAGACAATGACTTTTACTTATTTATCTATCTATTTATTTATTTATCTAGTTATTCATTTAAATGGAGGTCCTGGGGATTGAACCTAGGACCTCATGCATGCTAAGCATGCGCTCTACCACAAAGTTATACCCTACCCTTCCCTAGAAGATGACTTTTAAAGATACATAAATCCAGGCCGACGAAATGAGATAATAATTCGAACCTCAGAGTAGTTTAATTCATGATCCAATATCTACAGTGTAAGCAACTGGTGAGAGACAAACTCCAAGCCCAGTCTAAACAGGGGAAGCAAGGAGAATTAATTCCTAGTGAAAGGAAAGAAAGCAGCATTGCTGCTTAGTAAGCGTCCACTCACTAACCACCAGGCACTGCGTTAGGTTCCTTCACACAGATCTTTAATCGCTTAGAAAATCCAAACTGGGGTTATGATGGGTTTGGGGGGAGTCTTATTTTTCTGATTTTTCTTAGCAGATTTTTCAAACAAAACCTCCCCTGACCTGGCCCTGAAAGAGACCTGTTTGTGCTGGGCTGCTTCAGCTGGGGCTAGGAGTAAGACCCCCAAGGGGCTTGCCTCTGTAACTGGAGGTCGTTGTGCAACTGTTTGCTAAGGAAGGTGGGTTCACCCACTGGGGGGCTTTGTTTTACTGAGTGGAGACGGGAATTTCTGAGCAGAGTTAAATGACACAGGTCAAGAGACGGGCATGACAAGCTGAGTGAAGAAGGAAAGAGAGGAGAGACCCTGTGGTGGAGCTAAGGGGAGTGACTTGGGAGACAGAACAGAAAGAGCACACTGGGAGGTCCGGTAAAGTTATGTAGATGTGTCATGGATCCTGCGGTCACCTCCTTCCCCTCCAATACAGTCTACATTTTTCACTAAGGCTTTTAGAATTGGATTGTTTTAGGAGAGGGATATGTTGAGTCTGGCCTGCAGGTGGGCTCAAATTAGCCGCAAGGCAGACCAAGGCGGGGCTCAGTTTGCTCAACTTGCTCAATTTGCCTGGTTCTCGGAGAAGCACCTGTCCTAATGCCTCAACTCGCATCACCTACCACCTCTGCTGGAACACACGCTAACTGCAAAACAAGTATCTAAGCAGGGAGCAGGTCCTCCAGTGCTCAAACTGCGAACCTAAATTTATAAAAGACGAGGACCACTCCCAGCTCTGCCACTCCCTACTTGCACCTTAATATCTCAGCCTTAGTTTCTGATCTGCAGAATGAGAGGCTAAGGAAGAGATTGCTAAGAACTCCATCTTCCAAATCGGTTAAGTGTAACAAAAATGAACTTCTAAGCAGAACTCTAGTGAACATACCAAATTTCTTCCAAACCACAGCATTAGCCTACTTCTCATCTTCAGCGATTTCCAAAACATTTCAAAACATGAGCCAAAATACAGTAATCTGTCTATATATTAAGTCCGATTTCCCACTCATTTAACAAATTATGTCATTTTTAAAATAATAACTTTTCCATGTAGGACATACAGTAAAATAAGTGCAAGATGACTGGTTTCACGCTGTCACTGTTACAATTTTTTAAAAAATGGCCACACAAAGCAAAACAAAAGTAATTTTAAGAAAAGAAGTTTCTGAATCAACCATTATAAGGATCAAAGAACTCTTAAGCTAAAGTTGCCAAATGTGTTACTTTCTTTTCCTTTCACAGACCAAAACCAGCATCTATACTTACAAGCTGCCCAAATGTACTTGATTTTCATAGATCAACCATAGGACATATTTTGGAGGAAACTTACTCATATATTTCTAAATTAGTTGGTTTGTTTTCAGTCACATAGTTGCTTGGAATTAAGCCTTCATTCCTACAACAAAAGACAAAGCAAAAATCAAAACGCTTGGCACATTTGTGGCATTATTGTGGCAACAATCCTTTTAAACACCTAAAGGACGTGGGGGGAAATCGATTCATTTGACCACTTAAATTGTTGAAAGAAGAAAAAAGCTTTTTTCATTTCAACATTCAACTAAAATCTCTGCATGAGAAATACTAAGTTTCTGAGTTACAATATGAGTAGTTCAAGATGTTTTGTGACATGAAAATCTTTGCAAAGAGGATAACAGGCATTTGTGATCACTAGCACATCACAGTGTCTAGATTAAAAAGACATCTTATTACAAAGATATTGACTTAACTCTAATTGCTACAGAATATTCCATGAAATATTTTAGTTTAGTCACACCCCTATTACAGCAATGCTATTTAAAAAATACTTGAACATGCCTTCTTGTGTACAAGCAAGAGTATTTCTCTAAGACGGATACCAAGCAGGGAAATTGCAGGTCACAGAATATGTACAGCTTTCAGTAGACATGGCAAAATTGCTATTGAAGGGAAATATATCCATTTACACACTAATTGGCAGGGGAGGGGTTTCTCTTCCTATACCTTCATCAGTAAAATCTGAAATTTAAAATCATGAAAACATCTCCAAGACATGTTGTTGAGGAACACAAGCAAGTTGCAGAGCAATGCATAAAATATGGTAAGATTTAGGTCAGTCAGATCTGCAAACAATATCATATATTTCAATACATGCATGAGAGTGTGTTTAAAATAACCTGGATGGGTACTAACTAAAGGAATAATGGTGCTTACTTTGGGGAAAGAGACTGGGTTTGGAAGTGTAGCAAAACAGAATTTTGGCATTAATTATCTTGTTTGAATATTATTTTTAAAAAGAATATTCACTTATTAGCTTTGAAGTTAAAAACTGGGGTTTTTTTAAAGTCCGAGTCATGCCAATAGGCCACCTGCAGGAGTAACTAATTACACAGCCCTGAACCTCCTAATACCTCTTTTCCCACTGAAAGGTCTCCATCACATGTTGAATCTCAACAAAGAACTGGTAAAAGAGCCAAATCATCAAGAAAACATAAAGAAAGAGGGATGTCTGTACTTCAAATGCTTAGATACTTATAATCTCCAAATCTTGACAAGGATCAGAAATCAATGCCAGGATTCTCTCCTAGAAAGCTCAGATACTCCTCAGAATTCTTCTCTACCCAAGACTCCAGTCTGGAAGTAACAATATATTGCAGCTGAAATGAAGTTTTTTTGCATCCCAGGGTCTTTTTTCCTCCAACTTGATACAGCAACTATTGCAATGTTTATTTCCAAAATTAGTTATTGTAGAAATATGAAAATGAGTACAATTCTGTTTCTGTTTCTACCTTGGAGCTTAACAGGAAAAACGTCAAATTCCCAAAGAAAGCATAAATCAGAATAAGAATCTATACGGTAGGAATTTTTTCCCACATTTTACAAATAAAGAAACAAAAACTTACTAAAAATAGAACTACCATATGATCCAGGAGTTCCACTTCTGGGTATTTATCTGAAGAAAATGAAAACACTAACTCAAAAAGATATATGCACCCATTGCAGCACTATTTACAATAGCCAAGATATGGAAACAATCCAAGTGTCTATGGATGGATGAGTGGATAAAGAAAATGTGGTACATATATCTACAATGGAATATTATTTGGCCATAAAAAGAATGAAGTATTGTCATGTGCAACAACATTGACCTTGAGGGCATTATGCTAAATGAAATAAATCAGACTGAGAAGGACAAATACCATATTCACTTACATGTGGAATCCAAAAAAAAAAATTAAAAATTGAAAAAACAAACAAACAAGCTCATAGATACAAAGAACAGACTGGTGGTTGCCAGAGGCAGGGGGTAGGTGGAGGATGAATGGGTGAATGGGGTCAAAAGGTATAAACTTCCAGTTAAGAATAAGTCCTGGAGATATAACGTATAGCATGGTGACTATAGTTAATAGTACTGTATTGCATGTTTGAAAGTTGCTAAGAGAGTAAATCTTAAAAGTTCTCATCACAAGAAAAAAAAAATTGTAGCTATGTATGGTGATGGGTGTTAACTAGACTTGTAGTGATTATTTCACAGTATATTCAAATACTGAATCATTATATTGTACACTTGAAACTAATGTAATATTATATGTCATTTATACCTGAGGAAGGAAGGAAGGAAAGAAAGAAAGAAAGAAAGAAAGAAAGAAAGAAAGAAAGAAAGAAAGAAAGAAAGAAAGAAAGAAAGAAAGACAGAAAGACAGACAGACAGAAAGAAAGAAGAAAGAAGGCAAGGGGAGAAAGAAGACTCAGAGAGAGTGAGTGACTTGCCCAAGGACACACAGAAGTACCTGGCAACATCAGGATATAAACCCACGTGTGCCCAGTTCTGAGAGTCTGCCTGAAATCATGGTGCAAAAATGCTCTCTCATACAGATGGGGAGGTGTGGGAATGGGTTCTATTTCATTTACAAGGAAAAGTTATACACCTGGAGAAAATAAACCACTACTTTATGCTTCAAAAGTCTTTAGAGAACGAAAGAGGAGAGATTTGGTAAAGACCAAGCCACCAGTCTTACCCCAGGCGGTCTCTGGCCTTCCACCAGTGAGGATTATACTTCTCCAGTATCAGGTACTCCTCTGCTCTCTTTAACGCTAAATCATAGGGCTCTCTGGGCAGATAATCATACAGTGCCTTGACTTGGATCCTCTCTTCAGCAACCTCAGATGGCGGGAGGGGAGGCAGCGGCTTGCGTTTTGATGGTTGCACACGGCCACTGTTGGACTGTAAGAACTAAGGAGTGAGTCGCTGTAATTTGTTTCAGTAATCTGTACTAAATAAGAAGAGGCATATATAGGCTGTTTGCCTGCTGCTTCATTCTCCTACCCAACTGCACCAAAACAGAAGCCAGGGCGGGATAAACGTAGGAAATGACTAACTCTAAAACAGCCTTTCAGTCCAGCCACACACTCATCATTTTGTAAACTCTCAAGATCACAAATTCTCTTGCCAGCATTGCATTGATTTTTTTTTCATCTCACAATTCTTAAAATTTTATCTCCTTAATAGTTACACTTTAAGGACTTTCCTCTCTTGGAAACAGAAAAACAGCTCTTCCCTTTCATGTACTGTAAGCTTGTGTTTCGGTTTATCACACTTCCCAAGGAAACGGATTCTCCAACACTGAACAGAAAATTACTCCTGGCTTCAAAATGGCAGTAGCCAGAATATATTTTTTTTTCCTATTTCCAGTTCTGCCAAAATGTAGGAGAGTAGGCTATTTTAACTGGCCTTTTTTTCTTTCACTTTTTTTCTAGGACATTGATTCACTAAATGTTTTTTGATAGCTTATTATGTGCCAAGCATGATACTAGGTTCCAGGCAGTGCAGCAAACAGTACCTCATGAAGCACAGACCCTAAAAATGCCACCTTCCTCTAGCCCTTCTGCCTCATCAAAACGATACTCACTTGCTTCTTACTTGGCAATCCACTGAACCATGGTCTGCGACGCTGTGTGTATTTTTCGGAAAGTTCTTCATCCTTGCTCAGGCTTATTTGTGTCCTCACTTGTCTGACATTGAAGAGTAATCATGTTACAAATGATCATTTGGACCCAAATTGTCTATAAATCTACTAGATTATCACAAACTAGTGGGAAAATCTCCTTCCTACTGCTTTTTTATTTAGAAGACTTCCTAACTCCATTTCCTTGGGCAAGTTACTACCTTTCAGAACTTCATTTTTCTTATCTGGGAACTAGAGATGCTAAGAGTATATAAAGTTGTTATGAAATAAAATTAAGAAAACACATGTCACATGCTCAGTACAGAATCTGGGGCATATTAGGGGCATAAAACTATAATCATGATGTGAAGACCTTCCTCTGTGTCAGACACAGTGTTGATCATTTTACAGGCATCACCTCATTCGATGGTATCTACTGTTTCAAGTGGGCACGGTGGAGTGATTAAGAACATGAGTTTGAATCCCAGATCTACCATTTCATAGTGTGGCCTTGGGTAAGCAATGTCACCTCTCTAAGCTTCAATTTCCCCACCTGTATAACGGGGATTGTAAAAAAGCATGAGTGGTTTTGAGAGTTACTTGAGCTAGAAAAAGCAAACTTCCTAGCATAGTCTGACACATAAGACACTCCCACTCAATGCTGGCTGATACTACCATCATGGTGCCCTGGATTTTATCCTTATACATCCTTTGCTGGGCACCAAAGTGTAAAACACACTGATGGTTTTGGGGAGATACTCAAATACATAAGACAGGATTCTTGCCCTTAAAGGGTAATAATTACAGAGTGAAACACAGACATAAACATGAAATAAATATGAAATATTTATGAAATATTATGAAATAAATATGAAATAAAGAACCAAGCTGCATGCTTTGAATACACCACAGAAGGAGTAGTTAAATCCAAGAGGATCAAGGAAGGATCACAGACCTGACACTTTGACCTATAGCTAGCTTTAAATGAATGTGCATTCAACAGCAAGAAAATGGGAAGGGTACAGCTCAGTGGTAGAGTGAGTGCTTATCATGCACGAGGTCCTGGGCTCAATCCCCAGTACCTCCATTAAAAATAATAATAAACAAATAAATAAACCTAATTATCTCCCCCCACCAAGGGAAAAAAAAAAACAGGGAGAAAATGGGAGACAGGTTTCCCAGGCAAAGGGAACAGCAGATACAAAGAGACATGGAGACCTGACAGACAAAGAAACGGAATGAATTAATTTCCAAGGAGTTGCCCTCGGAAACAGACTTACCGCTTCTGCACAGAACAGCAACAGCAGCAACAGAAAATTGATTGGATGGTATTATCTGAAAAGCAGATCATTCTCAACCGTTAGAAATCATGAGTCCATGACATTGGATAGATGAGGCTGGTGGTGCTATTCCAAAGGAGGAAATCCCTGAGGGCAGGGGGGATAGAAATTTTTCTAAAGCAGATGCAAAGTCTTGACCATGCCCTTCCTCACTAGTAGAAGATAGAAAGTTGTCACTAACACAAAAATAAGTTACTGGCACCCTGGCCACTGCGGTTTCCCTTCTCAGGCGTTTCTCCCCGGGTCTGGTTTCATGCATTTCCTCAGTCAGTGAGTGAGAAATGACCACTGCAGCCTCCTCTACCCTGATCAGGACTTGCTAACAAACATCGAAAGAATATGATTCCAAAAGCAATGTTCTTGAAAGTTTATTAGCAGGGATTTTGAATTAGGTCCATCACATTTCTTCAAAAATATTTTTAATATATATATTTATACAAAATAATACAAATATATTAAATATAATATTTAATATATTTATAATGCATTTAGCATAATATAATATATAATAATATAATTTACCATATTTATTTTATTTTTACATTTTATGTATAAAAATATATTTCTACCTTTTGGGCTCTCAAATTTTCTATGGAATAGGGCCAAACATAAACTGAATATTTAAAGAAAGCATTAGCTAGCTAGTAAATCCTAGTCATGTTTACACTTTTATTGTCAAGCTTAATCTTTGTTTAAGATCGATCATTTGCCCTTTTTTAAGCTATAAATAAAATTTGGCTTTATCAAAAGGACGTTTTATGTTCCTAGAATCTGTATTTCACCGTCAGTTCTTTCTCATACTGATACCTGGAAAGGAAGTATTATTAAGGAAGCAGAGTACATTAGATATGAGTGTTAGCTTTGAGGTTAGAAAGATCTGGGTGTGAATTCTAGCTAGGGGGCAGGGGAACCAACTATATCTGAGATAAGTCCCTTTACTTCTCTAAGTCTTTGTCGTCCTATCTGTAAAAACAAGATAATCATACCTACCCGCTTTGAGAAGCTATTAAAGGGCAGATGTTAATCTCCAACTTTGTGGGTTAAATAAGTTATTTAACTATTCTGTGCTTAAGTTTCCTCATCTGTAAAATGGGAATAATAGGATACTTAGTATATAAGGCTTCTGTGAACATTAACTGAATGAATTCATATAAAGCACCTAGAACAATAAGAGTAACCAAAAATATTATTATCATTATAGGGTTGTTGAGAAGATTAGATTAGATATTTTCCCTAAAGTTCTGGAACACAGAAGAGGGGTGCAAACAAAAGACCCCAGTACAATCTACCCCTCCGCATCCACTCTCCCCAGAAAAGGGGATGCAATGGAGTCCCATCAGGTACTATAGTATCACCAGGTGATGTCAATTTGATCATACTCCCACCTGAAACCTGGTACATTAACCACCATTAGGATTCCTAAGTAAGATAGAGAAGGAAATGAGGAGAAAAGAAGAGAAATATAAAACATAGCTGCTACAATTCCCACCTCTATAGCTGTCCTGAGTCCACAGTTGATCACAGATGCCCTCTGTCACCACTCATTACTTGTTCCCCCTTGCCTCTGCCAACACTCTGGCTTCAGGGGGTGCTTTATCTGATGGAATTGCCCAAATGTTCATTCCTGAGGGATCTGGGTCCATAGCTGATCTTATCTTAATGGGGTTGTTAGAATTTTCCACTGACCAGGACTATTATGAATTTTAAGAAGTAAAGCGAGTGAATTCCCTGAGTTTCAAAGCCCTTTTTGTCCTCATCAGGAAGAATGAACCCAATTCCTTCTTGGGAATCAGGATACTCATCCTGGCTACCCTGACCCCTTCCTGTGCCTATCAATTCAGTGACACAAGGAATCCCAAAATGGTTAGAGGGCAGCCTCAACTTCCAACATTCCCTAAGGAAATGACTCTTCTGTTCGGCACTGGACTCTCCACATTCAGCAAACCAAGGTCACAGGGAAACAGCGTAACAATATTCCAGTGGGTTATTAGGTAGTGAGAGGGGCCACTCTAGTCTCTACTCTTTTGTTCCCAGACTCACGCATCCTGCTGTATGGGAACAGCACCATATTTGCTGCTGGCTTAAGACATTTATTGCATCCTAGAGGACACCACTCCCACTTTGCAAGATGTCGTCTCCCCGATGTCACAGGAATTGAGCCTTTAACAGGCCACTCCTCTGTCCTAGCAAGCCAGCTGCTTCTGAGTTACGGGACACGTGGTAAGAGTATTCAGAGAACCACTGAGCAAGGACCAGTGGAACTAAGAAAAGGTTAACTGACTCCACAAGATGGATCATCTTGGAGACTTTTGGTTACATCTTCTCATTCTCTCCCCATCCAAGAGTTTCAAGCACATTCCTCTCCGCCAGATCTTTCACCAGTCTCCCAGTCTTGTTCTTTCCACATTCACGACCAGCAGGCCAACTTCTTTGCCATTGCCTATGAGTCACCGTAGATCAGTGCCTCAGATTATTTTCCCTAATGAAGTGAACAAACTGCTGTACTTCTTGAAGTACAGAAAGAATTTCTTTTTAACACAATCTTTCAGGCTACCTCTGAAAGGGGTCATAGTACAATGGCTGTTAATTTCCTGTTCATGTGGACTCAGGATGCAGATCTATCTGTAAATCAGCCCCAATGGGAAATTCCTCTTGGGGCCTCTGGTGTGAGTGGAAGGAGAAGGAGGAACGGGAGCCACGTGAACATGAAGCCTGCTCATGAAGTTTTCTTGGGCTCACTCTCATGTATACCACTCCCAAATTATGATGGGTTACTGCTGTGCATGCCCAGTTTCTTGGTTCAGTGAATCAGGTAACACTCAGCTCACGACAGGCAGTTTGGATCGCATAAATATTTCACGGTCCGTGGATGAAGCATTCAGTCTTCACCAGTAGCAAGCCAGGAACTACTTTTCCCAGTCAAAAATAGTTATCAGCACAGGCTCAAGTCACAGCTCCAAATTTCTGGAGGTCTGTGCTGTGTTCTCATATTGGGACTTTTAGAAGCCTCATAAAGCCAACATTTTGCCCTTCATCCCAGGCACCAGTGATAACGTGAGTGATTGACAATTGGTAATTGATTGATAATTGATAATATTCCTCCCAGCAATAAGGCTGGACCTCTAACTATATGACCAAATAAATCCCAGATCCAATTTCAACTCTGTTTCCCAAAGCCACTTCTGATACCAATGACTGTATCAGTGTCAGGGCTCCAACACAAAACATGACATACTTAAATTTGAATAATTTTTAAAGGGTTTATTTACAAAGAGACTAATTACAAAGGTGTGGAAGAGGGTAAAGTAACCATAAAGAATGTGCAGAAGCCTGGGTCCCACCATGGTGGAACTGTCACCATCCCTGGGTCCAAAAGGATCAGGAAAGTGAGAGAGAGTTAAGTAGAGCAGAGACCACTTTACAGGAGCAATGATCTGCTGTTGAGGGACACGGCCAGCTCAAGGCCCCCACAACTTCCTTCCAGGGCTCCCCATGCGTGTAATGCAAACAGAAGCCAGAGGGCTTGGAAGCTTATTGAACCAAGCCCTACAGCCTGCTTTTCCAGGGTAGAGTACAGGGTGGATAAGAATGAATATCAGAGGCTGGACTCGCTGAGCCATCATGGAGGCTGGCTACCACATTTAATCCCTACAGGTCATCCTTCCTGGGTAGAATAGGGTGGATGAAAATAAAGATTTCCAGCACAGCAATCAATATATATTGGTCCCCTTTCCTTTCACAGAAGTAACCTTCAAAACCTAGATTCATGCATTAGTTATTTGCCTTTCTCTGATTTGGACATGGCCATTGCTCAGTCTTTGGGCTACAGACATGTTGCTGGTCCAGTGGTACACATCTCATTTCTATCCTGGAGATACAATTCCGGTTCAAGCCCAGGCAAAGATTAATCTCTGCTCCCACTGCTGTTTCATCACCTACCCTTGATATAATAACTTTCTTTCCTAGCCTGTACAAAGAAACTACCCATTTTCTAACCCAAAGTTGATTTCTGGAGACTATTTAGAGTCCCCAAATCTTCACTACCTTGTATATTATTAGGTTTTTGTTGTTCAACTGCTTCTGACTGTCAGTTTTCATCTGGTGGCCTCTGCATGAGCAAACTGCCAAAAACACTCCCCAGAAAGAGGTTACATCAGCACTTGGTGGCTTGGTCTACTTTGGCAGGAGTGGGTCTAATTTACATTCTTACCAGTTTACTCCAGTGCTGTATTGGAGCCCCATACAGATATGCATCTATCCAGGCCAAGAAATGCAAAGGCAAATGTAGGTTACACAAGTGAGCGAAGCAGGTCAGAGTATGGTGTTGATTGTGCCAAAAATGCTGTGTCAAAGCCGCAGGTAGAGGTATTCAAATTCAAAAAATTTTTAAATACTCCTACTTTCTCCTACATAACCATTTTTTCTCCTCTCTACTGGATCATTCCTAATACCATATAAACAAACTGTTACTTCACCCATTAAAAACAAAACAAAATACTCTTGATCTTATTTCTTCCATCAGCTTTGCCCCTCATTTTCAGTAACATCTAGAAATGAGTAGTCTTTACTTGCTGCCTCCAATTCTTCCCCTCCCACTTTCTCTTAACCCATTCCAGCCAAGCTTTTGTCCCTCCTACTTCCCCAAACTGCCCTTGTTAGGGTCACCAGTGTGTCGTATGCACTGCTATAAACGATGGTCAATTCTAGAGCCGCATCCTACCTGAGCCCTCAGCAGCATTTGACACCATGTCCTCCAGGTTTTCCTGCTTCTCGGTCTCCTTTGCTGCTTTCTTCTCTTCCTCCCTCACCTCTTAAGCTGGGTCTAATGCTAGACTGCCCCAAAGCCCCTGATTTCTTTTCTCTGTCTCGTTCACTCCCTTATCTCACTCCTTCCTGTGTCTTAAAAACCACTGATCTGCTGATGACACCCAAATGTTCACCTCTAGCCCAGCTCCAGTGACTTCCAGACTTGCATGTCACACGCACTCTCAAATTCTCCACTTGGATGTCTAGCGGACAGCTCAAACGAGCATGAAGACATCTGAACTCCTTCTCTTCCTTCCTCCCCAGATTTGCTCTACCCATTCCTCTCCATCTTGTCAAGAGCAACTCCATTTTTCCAGTTGCTCAGGCCAATACTCTTAGAGTCATCTTTGACCTCTCTCTTTCCCTCACATCCCAGTCCAATCCATCAGGAGCGCATGCTAACTCTTCCTTAAAATTATATCCAAGAGTTTCAGCTTGAGATGACAAAAATGTCCCGGAGGTGGATAATGGTGATGATTGTATGGAATGTGTGTGTACTTTATGCCATTGGACTGTATACTTACAAATGGTTAAAATGGTGAATTTTATGTTAGTTATAGTTCACCACAATTTAAAACACACACACACACACAGAATCTAACTCCTTTTCCCCACTCTTCTGTTACTACAAGGTGGAAGTCTCCGTCATCTCATCTGGATTATACCAACAGCCTCCTAACTTCTTCCTGCCTCTGCACTTAAGCCACTCTATGGTTTATTCTCAGTGGCCAGAGTAATTCTTCTAAAACCTAGGTCAGATCATGCTACTCCTTGTCTCAAAAACCCACAGACTTTCCATCTCAAGGAGAGTTCCAGCCAATTTTCTCAAAATAGTCTATAAAACCCTCCGTGATCTGGTCTCCCAGTGCCTCTTACCATCTCTCCAATGTGCTTGTGCTCATTTCACACCAGCCACACTGACCCATTGTGCCTCTGGGCCAGGGCTGATCTCACCAAACCTTCTTTGCTTTCGTTCTGCCTGGACCGCTCATCCCCCAGGTGTCGGCCTTGCTCAGTCTCTCCATTCCTTCAAGCCTGATCAAATCTCACCTTCTCAGTGAAGAGTACCCTGACCCATCATTATTGCCACCTACACTCCACTCCCCAACTGCAGGATTCCTTACTTCGCTCTACTTTTTCTTCTTTTTTTTAATAGCATTTCTCACCTTTTAACATGCTCTGCAATTTATTTATCTTTTCTTTCTTTTTACACTGTCTGTCTCCCCTACTAGAATGGAAACAGGGATCTTTGTCTATTTTGTTCACAGGTATCTCCCAAGAGGCTAAGATAGTTTTTGACACCTAATATGTACTCAGCAACTATTGGTTGAGTGAATGAATATATGAATAAATTGATTTGAAGGAGCACCAAATTATAACCTTTTCAAAGCACCCACCTGTCTCGATTCAGTCCTACTGGGAACATGGAAACTATCTGTGGGCAGAATAAGCAGGTACAACACAATAAACAGTGAACAATAAGAGTGGGGATATAGGAAAAAGCATATGAAAAGGAATCTATGTATGTATGTGCATGACTGAAACATGCTGGTGCACCAGAAATTGACATAACATTATAAACTGACTATAGTTAAATTAAAAAAAAAAAGAGTAGGGATGTAAGATTCGACAATGAAAGTCCTTGAAATAAGGGAAGATAAGAACTTAACTGTGTTTGTAGAAGGGAGTCTTATTAAGTAGTGAAGATAGAGAACAATTTGGCCACAGGCTAAAGCAGAGTAAACTCTGTACTCAGCCTAGAAACCTTCCTAAGGTGATCCAGCAAGGTGGGCTATGACCATTTATGGCCATGTTTTACTATAAACTAAAACCATTTAATATCACCAAAGCTAAGTGTCTATAACGGCCACTTTACTCCTTGAATAACTGCTGGCATGTTATAGTATTCTCTGTATTTTTCTGTATACTTGAAACATTTCAAAACTAAAATTCGTAGATTTTAAAAACAGAAAACCTCAGAAAACATGGATGTTACTAGAGAATGTTATTCTAAGTGAAGTAAGCCAGAAAGAGAAAGAAAAATACCATATGAGATCGCTCATATGTGGAATCTGAAAAAAATAAAAAATAAAAAAAATCCAAAAACCAAAAATACAAAACAGAAACAGACTCATAGACATAGAATACAAACTTGTGGTTGCCAAGGGGGTGGGGGGTGGGAAGGGACTAGGATTTCAAAATGTAGAATAGATAAACAAGATTGTACTGTGTAGCACAGGGAAATATATACAGGATCTTGTGGTAGCTCACAGCAAAAGAGAATGTGACAATGAATATATATATGTTCATGTATAACTGAAAAATTGTGCTCTACACTGGAATTTGACACAACATTGTAAAATGATTATAAATCAATTAAAATGTTAAAATAAATAAATAAATAAATAAATAACGGAAAACCTCAGAAAATCAAGTAGGTCTGTGATTAGATAGTTAGGTAGCTATTCTAGGATTGAAAACTTTTATACGTACATGATTTTTAGTGATAGATGTAAAAGGCTTTTTATTTCTCTAATTCAGCCAACTGTCTCAACTTTTAGTCAATCAAAATTATCGTCTTCCTCGCTAGCCCCAATAGGAAAACTAGCCTATCGGTTCCCCTTTCCAGTTTTCCTATGTCTGTGTGAGTCCACCAGAGTAACCCTGGCTTCTCCCTGAGCCTCATCCTTTACAACCAGTTCACCATTAATCTGTTCAAATTGTTTGGCTTTTTACTTCTTGTCTTCCAACCTAGTCCAAGACTTCAACAGCCCACGCCTGTATTTCTGCATTTATTCATTTAATCCTCACAACGACCCCATGAAGTAGAAGCAACTTTACAGATGAGGAATCTGAGCAGAGAAGACCATCATTGCTGAGAATCAGGGACTTATAAATGGAGACCCAGGATTGGAACCCAGGCCATCTGACCCCAGAGTCTCTGTGGTTAACCCCTGAGGACCTGGTGTTGTTCAGTGACTGGATGAACAGGCCAAGTTCCCTGCCTCTGACAGAGAAAGACAAATATCACATGATATCACTTATATGTGGAATGTAAAAAAAAAAATCATACAAGTTCTATTTACAAAATAAAATAGACTCATGGACACAGAAAACAAACTATGGTTATCAAAGGGAAAAGGCGGGGGAGGGATAAAATAGGAGTCTGGGATTAACAGATACACATTACTATATATGAAATAGATAAACAACAAGGGCCTACTATATAGCACAGGGAACTGTATTCAATTTCTTATAATAACATATAATGGAAAAGAATCTGAAAAAATATATATGTATGTATATGTATAACTGAATCACTTTGCTGTACACCTGAAACTAACTTTGTAAATCAACTACACTTCAATAAAAAATTAAATTAAAAAAAAATTCCTGCCTCTGAGCACTCTCTCCCTCAATCCATTCTATATCCTCATTTCCCTAAAAGTCTGTCTCAGCCAAATGCTCTACATCTTCACCATCTTCTCTGGTGACTATAGCTGATAAAACTGTATTGCAAAATTGCTAAGAGAGGAATCTTAAAAATTTCTCATCACACACATAGTCACATTATAACTATGCACAGTGACTGATGTTAACTAGACTTATTGTGGTGCTCATTTTGCAATGTATACACATACCAAATCATTATGTTGCACAGCTGGAGCTGATACAATGTTGTATGTCAATAGACCTCAATAAAAAATAAAATTCAGTAAATAAAATAAAATACTCTCCATTGCATATGGCATCAAGATGATATCTTTCCTTATTTCCAATGCCTTCCACGATCTGGCCAACCACACCCTGACATAGTGATCACCGATTCCTATTACACCAGCTTCTATTCTTCTGTTCTCTGTTCTCACAGACATCTTGCCAAATTCTGCCTCTGGCCGGAAAAAGGCTTCCATAGCAATTCACTCCCACCGACTCTTCCTTTGGGCTCCCAAAGCACATGTGATCTGTCTTGTCCTGTGGCTCCTAATCAGGTACCATCTTAGATGGTGACTTACGTGTCTTGGTGTCGCCTTCTACTCTCACAGGGATTCTCAGTCTCACCACTGTTGACACTTTAGAATGACGAATTCTTTATTGTGGGGTGCTGCCCTGTGTATTGTAGGATGTTTAGCAGCATCCTTGGCCTCTATGCACTAGGTGCTAACAGCAACAGCCCCGTCCCCACTCTATACCCTCCCCTCCCTCCCTAGGTGTGAAAACCAAAATGTTTCCAGGCATTGTCAGATGTCCCCTGAGTGCAAAAATCAAGAACCACTGAGCTAGACCGTAAGCTCTTCAATTTCACAGTCTGAGTCTTATACTTTTTTGTCTTGTCCATAGCATCCAGCCTTGGCATCTGGTACACAGCAAGAACTCAACAGACAGCAATTAACAACTCCTCCCCGATATCCACACCATCACGTTACACCTTGGCTCTACTTTTCAGTAACTCCTTCCACCACACGATACCTCACAGCTCAATGATGGCCGCAGGGAAAGCTAGGTTGACCAAGACCTTTTGACTAAGTGTAACAGCAAAGTTGAAGAAGACAGTTTCCAGAGCTTGTGGTAGGTCATGAGTCTAAACTTTTGTTCCAGATGTAGTAAAAAAGGAGGAGGAGGAAGAGGAGGAGAAGAAGAGGAGCAGCAGCAGATTATTCAAAATCAAGCATCAATCCATGAGATGCTAAATGAAATGGTTAAAACCTGGTGTTTGTGGCTTTTTTTCTGTATTAGGACAGCATATAGGGTTGAGCAGGCTTTAGGGTCAGGGTACCCTGAAGTCAAATCATGGCTTCGCTTTCTTGTAGCAACAGTATGATTTGGGGCAATTACTCAGGAGCCTCAACTGGAAAATGTTGGAAATAAAACCCACCTACTAGGAAAAGCACGTCCCCACTCCTACCAACAAAGCTTCTACCATCTGCAGGCACTACAGCAAGATCTTTACTAACTCCCTCCCTCCCTACACATTGAAATAAGTCCTGTTCTTATCCCCACTTTACAGATGAAGAAACTGAGTAAAAGAGAGGTTCAGTAATTTGTCCAAAGCCACATAACTAAAAAGGCAGCTGAGCCAGAATGTAAGCCTGGAGAGCTTGGCTGAGTCCATGAACATAATGAGACCAGCCTTGTGGATGAGGTGACAGAAGAGAGCAGAGTGAGGTGCCTACAACCCAGCGGCTGCTCATTGAGTCTCTAGCCTTTCCCTCACTCAGCAAGTCTGTTCTGGGTGTTCGCAGGCAGATCTAAGGCAAACAGATAGAAGCAGATGTGGTTCTGTCTCTGAAGACAAAATGGGAAGAAGGCCAAGGAAGCCTTGGGCTGCCCTTCAGCTCCCAGCTCCCCTGTTCTGAGCCCATTCTCTGCCCTGTTCACTCCATTCAGGACTCTGATGGGCTCCCTCCCCACTATCAACACAGCTCTCCCAAGAGGCTCTGAAGCTTTTTAGTAAGGTGTAAATGATATGATAGTAAACTGATGTAACAGGAAACACCTACTACAGTACTTCTTTTAAAGGCATTTTCATGTGTGTAAGCATGACACCTGTATTTGTCATGGTGATGAAAGAGAGAGAAATTGATTTAAGGAATTGGTTCACACCATTGTGAGGGCTGGTGAGTCCAAAATCTGATGGGGTGAGCTGACAGGCTGGAGACTCCAGAAAGAGCTGCAGTTTGAGTTCAAAGGAAGTTTGCTGGTGGAATTTTTTCATGCTTAGAGGTCAGTCTTTGTTCTAGTAGGGCCTTCAACAGATTGGATGAGGCCCGCCCACATTATGCAAAGTAATCTGCTTTACTCAAAATCCACTGATTTAAATGTTAATTGCACTCCAAAAATATCTTCACAGAAACATCCAGAATAATGTTTAACCAAATACCTGGGCATCGTGGTCCAACCAAGTTGACCCATAAAATTAATCATCATTATACCTTAAATTTAAATGCATAGAACTTTCAAAGACAAATTGCTGGCATTTGTTAGCACGAATGATACCTGAGGACTAGGAAAAGGCCTTGCCCTGTTCAATGAACTTAGAACACATGACTACAACACCAGCAGAGTGGCTTATAAACCCAACAACAATCTCTCAGTTACTTTTGCTCTCTGCTGCAGCCTAGAATTTTAGGAGGAAGCTTTTTCAAAAACACTTATTTGTCCTGATTCAATAGCAAAGGCAATTGCCTTCAAACAGGGACAGAGCCACTCTGACATGAGAGTATGATAAGGTTTTGTTCTGTCTCCCCGAAGACCAAGAATAGCGGTGCGCAGGAGGGCGGACTTCTGCTTCGTTTACGGCTCCTCTTCTGCCCAGGACAACTGCTGGGAAGTAGCTACTGCCCACTAAGTAAGTGCTGAGCAAGCAAAAGACAAACTGTGGCAGTTTGTCTTCCAGTGCTCCCCGCTTTGGTGTGGCTCTCCAAGTCACCAGGCATCTTTATTTACAGACTGAAGCACTGATTCACGACAAGGCAGGTATCAGTGATTACTCGATTCAGGGTCATTTTCTATTTACATCATCAAGGGTCTTCTGGGTGAGCGGTAAATGAAGAGTCATTTCCACATGCCATTACCGAAGCCATTCTTTCAACTGTTTAGCTCATTAACCTGCAGCGAGAAAGCTCTTTGGCACCTTTGGAAAAATTCCCAATTTAGGCATAAATTCATGCATATTTGGCCTTTGTCAGAGAAAATCCAAAATGCCCCAGAGATGGGCAATGACTATTTACCAGCTGGAAGGTTATACTCGGGGTTGACGATGATCGCAGGAAGGAGCTGGAGCTTCCGCTCCCAGGCTTACATCTGTGCTGTTCTTTTCATCTGCTTCTTACTCCCCAGCAAATATCTTTAATTACATATCGTGTACCAGCAAACCAGGAAAAGGGCATTGCATCCCGGCGTAATCTCTGTGACCTTTAGAAACTGGCACGTCTGGGTAAGAGAGTCGAACCTCTTATTTTATTTGGTATTTGCGGTCTTTCCTGGGAAGCCTTGCTCCCCCTGCTCCCATCTCTGCAAGGCTCCTAAGAGCATTCCTTCCACCTCCGGGCTTGTGCGGCTTGGGAACGGGTGTCCACCAGGGGGCGCCGGAAGGGAGAGGATGGGGACGCTCCACTTCTCGGACCGGCTCCCCTGGCGGCACTCAGCCCAGCCGATAACCGATAACCGATAACCGACAGACCCAGCGCTGTGGGACCACCGGTGTCGGGGGAGCCAAGCTGGTGGCGTTCCCTCCGTTTCTAATGTTTTCAGGTTTATATTGGCGTAACCTCGCGTTCATCCCCTGACGTTTCCGATGGTAGAGTTTCGTTTTGAGTCAGTGCTGCAAGTGAAATTCGTTCCTCCTGAATTTGGTCGTAATGACAGGCAGATGGCCGGTGATTTTTATTTGAAAACTGGCTCATTTTAAGAACTGCCTTTAGCCAAACACCAGGCTTGTCGCCCAACCCACACGATCCAGGCTGTGGTTTTAGGGCAAGGAATTCTGGTGCAGCTGCAGCCACAGCTTAAGGGCTCAGGGGTCGGAAACCTCTAGAAAACCTGTGGCTTTGGAAAAATGGCCCTGGGCGATTAGAGCTGATCTCTGAGTTCACTACAAGATGCGCCCCCCCCCTTTTTTTCCTTCCCGGAAATCTACTAAAGGCCAAACCTCCTCACGACTATAATAATTTCCACCACTAGATCTATTTAAGGGACTTTTGATGGCAGATACATTTTAATGGACTTAACCCATGTCATCTGGGGGGTGTGACACAAGCTAGCTTTTTTTTAGCCTGGATTTCTACTTCTGAGCAGGCACCAGAAAAGGTTTACCGTACACCAAACCAAGAATCCACACCAATGAGGGAAATAAAGAAAAGGAAATAGAGAGGGAGGGAGAGAGGGGGAGGGACAGCGGGAGGAAAGAGAGTGAGTGAGAGGAAGGACTGACGGACGGACAGTGAGTTTTTCACAGAACTATTTATTCAGTTTAGAGTTATCCTTTATTCTAAGCTTATGCTCTCTGTGTATTTGTAGCATTAAATTATCCTTGTTTTGTGCGTGTGCCTCCTTTGGTATTAAAAGGACGCTCCTTTCATCAGAACTGCTAAAAGACCACTGTTTCCCTTCAATAGTAAAATGTCCGTTCTTCTAAGAAATGATAGTCACCAGAGATGTTATTGTTCTTGAATGTATTGACAAAGTAAATTAGCAACCCTAGGTTAGATCCAAAACTGTTTCTTGACATTACCCTGTCTGTGAAACCTCCAAGTAAGCAGAACAACTACATGAGGAGATTTATTTGTTCCTGACAGAAACAGCCAGCCAGCTCGTGGGACAGTAACTGGTAAATCTGGGTGGAGGAGAAGGGTGCTGTGTGTGGGGAAGGGGCCAGGAGACTCTGGAAGCCCGGGGAGCTGGACGGGGCACTGGGCACCCGGGGAGGTAGTGTCCTGGGAGTAAAGGTGCTGATAGGAAAGGCAGAGTCTCCCTGAAGACTGACGGCTGGTGTGTTCACAGCTTCAGCCGGGCAAAGCCCAGGCACCAGACATTCCACCATCATCCTTATTTGCTCTATGCAGGATTTTATTCCTTCCCCATCCAGTCATGAGCTGGTGTGAGGCAGACTTTGCAGGCATCTTGCACACAACTCCTCTGCCCCCAGGTCTCAGAGAAGTGTTTGCTAGAAGACCGTCGTCTGTGGGCCCAAGGTTCATGAGGGGCTCACAGACATCACACCCCAGACATCTGGCCCACCTGGGATGTGAGTGCTTGGTCACCAGACCTGCTGGCAGCCAGCATGGTGCAGGGCATCCTCTGGGCAGAAAGGGGACAGACACGGGGCAGTGGGCTTCCCTGTGCAGCAGGGGCATCTGCTGAGCACCTGCGGGTCACACAAGGAGGCGTGGAAACCTCCTGGATGCAGTTCCAGATGGTGGCTGTAGTTAGCATTACTGCTCCAGATCTTAGGCAGTTGATCTGGAGTTGATTTTAGGGGGATAAAAGTGAAGTGATTTAGGAACAAAAGACATATATTAGTGTCCATATTAACACTGAGCCTATTTTTGAGAAAGGGGACCAACTCTAGCCTGAGGCCACATGGCAGTAAAAGTGGCCAAGTCTGGTTTTGGTCTGTGGCTTTGCCCGCTGTTGCTGCTGAATTAGTAATCTACTGTTGGAAACAAATTAGCTCCAAACGTAGAGGCATAAAACATTTATTATCTCACAGTTTCTGTGGGTCTGGAGTCCAGGCACAGCCTAGCTGGGCGCCTCTGAATCAGGCTGAGAAGTTCACAAAGCTCATGAAATTGCTGTCGAGCTCAGCTGGACTGAGCAGGAGAACCCAGGGCCAAGTTCACAAATACGGCTGTCGCTGGCCTTGGTGCCGGGCGTGGTTCCTCGTGATGGGGATTCTCCACAGGCCACCCGAGAATGTTGCAGGCCTGGCAGCTGGTTATCCAGGAGACAGAGAGCCCGAGGGCATGGAGACAGAAGCCACAGTCCTTTGTAACCTAATCTCCAGGTAACACTCCATCCCTCCTTGTATCATATTCATTTATGCTCACGGAGAAGGATGCACAGGGGTGTGAACAGCAAGTGGGGGACATCACTGGGCATCTCAGAGGCAGGATGGCCTATGCTGCCATCCTCCGTATCCTCAAATTAATTGTAAGAGAAATGACAGAAGATATTAACTTGGAGAGGCTGGTGTGGTACTCAAACACAATAAGGAGTAAGAGGAGGCTCTGAAAGCAGAGGCCTGAGAAAGGCAGTGTGATCAAGGGGTCCTGACCTCAGCCCCAGCTCACCTTATGGAGATGAGTCCAGAAAACTACATTTTAACAGTACCCCAAGCCCCCTGAAGGCACATGAAGACTTAAGAACCACTCATATAAATTACTTACTTTCTCTTTACTTCATAAATTGGGAGGAAAAGACAGAGAAGTCAGGTGATGATGGGGGGAGCAGGGTAGAAAGGTGGTGAGCTTTCTGGATCCCCAGCTCTCCTCCCTGGTCCCTGTCCTCTAAACAGTTACGCTGGGCTGGGTCTGTTCTCAGAGGAACCATTATGTGGGAGACACAGCCAATCACGTTTCACAAAGTGACCCTCACCAGAGAGGGGAGGCATGGGTGTCTCACTGTTCAGTGTGCACTTAACCCCCTTGACTTCAACAAGGAGCTCCCCACTTGCTCTCCTCTGTCCACAGAAAATTCTCACTTGGTTTCTCCGGAGAATAAACCCAGGGGGAGAAAGGCAGCTGCCTCGCTCTTCCAAGTGAAGGTAGGACTCTAGGTATCTGTCCTTCATTGTGGTTCTGAACCAGTCCTGACACTTCCAGTCCTACCCATCACTGCATGATTGCAAACTGGGCTTCCAGCTTCTGAGTCTTTCCAGGGCACTGTGATGAGTGGGCTTGCTTTTCTTTGCACCATCCCCTGACCCCAGAGAGCTGGGTTTCAGCTTTCTTCACATTTTCACTGTTTTTAAATTGGATGTCTAGCCAGAGAACAAACTTGTGGTTACCAGGGAGGGAGGGGAGTGGGAGGGGATAAACTGAGAGTTGAGATTTGCAGATACTAACTGATATGTATAGAATAGATAAACAAGTTTATACTGCATAGCACAGGGAACTATATTCGGTATCTTGTAGTAACTTATGGTGAAAAGAATATGAAAACGAATATATGTATATCCATGTATGACTGAAGCATTGTGCTGTACACCAGAAATTGACACAACATTGTAAACTGACTATACTTCAATAAATGTATATATATACAAAAATTATATGTCTAGCAAATAAATTCATCAGTGGCTGATGGAGAGAAAACAGGGGGCTTTGAAAGGTTTACAAAGGTTTACATTTTGACTGGGTCTTGAAGAATCGGTTGGATTTTGACTTTCCTAAGACCAGCTGGAGTATCAGAACGAAGGGAAGAAACTTCTAAGTCAAAGAAACCACAGGAGCAAATGTGGAGCCAAGTGATTTAGGGTAAATGATTTCTTTACTCTAAGGCAGCCCTCACAGGGAAACCAATCACATCTCATAAACTGACTCTGGTCCCTCGTGCAGGCTCTCCCCACCATGATCAGTACCTCTGCTGCCACAACCATCTCCTCTGGCCCCACAGCAGCCTGCGAGGCCAGACTTCTGTGACAGCCCTTAAAACAACCAATGACTCTGGCCTGGCAAACACCTACAGACATTTTTTGATTAGTAATACCCCTTGGGGCACCTCTTGGCTTTCTCTTGTCAACAGTAAAAACTCACTGTTTTACTCAGAAGAAAATGGAACCAGAGCTAAGTGCAATTTACAGCAGCAATAAATGGGTGGTGCTTACCGTTGAATCAAATCGTCAGAAGCTGGCAGGGACAGTAAGAGTTCATCAAGTCCCTGCCCTTCCAGACCAGACAGACGGACCCCCCAAATACTCCCACTAATAGTTGGCCTCTTATTCAGTCCTTCAGGCCATCTAACCCTTGTCTCTCAACTGTTACTTATTTTCTATGTAACTGAATCCTTCCTGTTATCATTCACATGCTTTTCTCTTGCTCTGCCCTCATGAGAAATGAAGAAGAACAGATGCCCACAGAGCTTTTAATAAAAAGATCCTCATTAAGTCACTGCTTATCTGTGTCCTGTCATTAGGGGAGGTGGGGACATGGGCTGCTGCTTCTCAGCTCTTTCTGCTCTGCTTGGCCTGTGTTTCTGGTAACAGCACCCACGATGGTATCCATGTGTGGACCGGGACTCCAAGTTACATTTCAGAAGGGTACATGTGAACTAGCCTGGTTTATTTCTTACAAATTCTACCAGTGAGTGTTGGGTCCTGTGAGGTGATCTGGCTTAAGCAGATGACATTTAAAAACTGCAATCAAATTTTCCTAATGCCACTTAAAAATCAGAAATGCAAAAACGTTGTCAGCTGGCCCTATTGCTTTATTCTAAAATGACTGAGCTTTGTTGAAACTTGGTTCCATAGTCATCCAGGATTAAAATTGGGCAGTATTTTTTCTTCTGAATTTGTAATTATTTGCACGATAAGGCTCTTTTGAGTCCTAGAGCTAAATTCAGCATTTCCAAAAATTGTACATGGGCCTCAACAGTCTTCCAAAGCAACTCCAAAATTAAGTTCATGGAGAACCTAGCATCTTTATCTATTGTTTCTGTATATCTCGTTGGCAGGTTGGCAAAAAGAGGCCCCATGGTAAGGATGGGGACCTGGTATAAAGAAGTTACCAAAGGTGACCCACCAAGGTTACAGCAAATCTCTAACTAGAACTTGGTCTCCTAGCCTTCAGACCTGAGTTGTTTACACTAAACATCATCCTAAAAACAAAACACTTTTCAAACTGATTGCATTTCTACACACACACACACACACACACACACACACACACACACGTAGACTTAAGGACACTGTTTTGTTTTCCTGTGTGTTCTCCACCCCAAACATTTAACTAAAATCCCATCACCATGATGGTTATTTAAATAACAAACAAAACTCTTGTCACAACACCTGGGGAAATTATCTTCCAAATTTCACAATCCCTGGCTTCAAGAATAAGTACCATGCCCAGAGGAAGCCCTGGAGATAAAGGTCAAAGCCATCTTACTTACAGGTGGACAGAATCATGGCTGCACTTGTGCGGGGAGCATACAACACAGCCTTCAGGTCTTCGGCGGTGCCCCCATCACAAAAACACATCTTTTAACTGAAATCATAGCTCGCCCAAGATGTTTCTCACGGGCAGAGTTAACCCCACCTATTTTCCTGTTCTGAAAACCTCAGAGAAGTGTGTGAATGACAGCCGGGTGGCCTACATGAGAGAAAGCGCAATCACCTACATCTAGATCTCTGCGGGGAGCGCCTGTCACAGCCTCACCCTCGACCGTGTGGGTGACGCCAGCAAACAGCATTTTCAAGAAATCACAAGGTTTTGGTAAAAGGAACCCTTAAAAGGAGTATGAATTCAAACTGCTCCCTTCGGACAGAGAAGGAAACGGAGGTGCAGATAGAACAGGGCACACAGTGTGTTGTAGAAAAAGAATCAGACTCTACGTTCGAAAGTACCAAGTCCAGAACGTTCTGTCCTCCCACTGAGTTCTGACACTTGAGGCAGCAGATGAGGAAAGTTTATTTTGGGTGGGGAGGGGATGAGGGAGGGAAAACCAATCCAGCCCCAGGTGACTGGGGCGTGACCAAGAAATACAAAAACAACATCAATAATATAAACACGCACACAGGAGTTTCACTCCATCCCACTGAAAAATAAAGCCCCAAATTCACAAAAACTGAAGGGGGCAAATGTCTGAAGACACAGCAGATTCACACTGCCCTTCCTATTTCCTGCGTTAGAGATTAAGATCTCTTTAAGCATTCAGGGTGGATTCTTCTATTTTTTACTTCTCCTTTTGCCGTAGCTAGGGTTTTATAGAAAAACTTTTTTTCTTTTCTTTTTTTTTTTTTTTTTTTAGTTCTAGTGAAATATTTCAAGGTATTTGAAGAAAATGTTCCCAAATGTTGACAAGTTTCTTATCTAATCTTGTTTTCCCATCAGAAATCTACGTTGACTGTTGGGGCAAGGGCTGTACTTTCTCCTCTCTTTCCAAAGCCACTCAGCACTGAGACACAGCTCCTCAAGGTCGAGGGAAGTGTGGGCTGGGGCTGGGAGGGGTGGCAGGAGTCAAGGTGAGGGAGGAAGGAACGAGGAAAGTGTGACAGTGACAGCAGGGTAGAGCTCACGTAGGACCGACTCCCTCAAGGAACTACAAAGCTTGTGAGCGATTCAGTGAAAAGGTGTGTACATTTTCGTGATGAGGATACAGTTAAACAGGAAGATGCCAAGGAAGCTGGCAAACAGACAAAAATATTTTATTATTTTCCATTATATTATTTTCCCTTGTAAGGGGGACAGGGAGGAATTGAAGACAGCCGTCAGGGGATGAGCTGACCAGAATGAAAAGATGATTCTCCAGGGTCGTTTGAAAGAGCTGCTCAGAAGAGCCAGCTACAGCTTGTGTTCCTTAAAAGGTCTTGATTTTCCATAAATACAGCATGCATTATCATTTATTTAACCATTTAAGCGTTAACTGAATTAAATGGTTCCAGTCACACTGCTATAGTATTCAAGCCATTGCAATCACCGAAAGTGGGTAGATGGGTCATTCCCCTTGACTCTGGCTGCCCTTCCTCTAAATCCTCCATACAAACAAAGGAAAGCAAGCAGTCACACGTAGAGGACACACGGCCCTGCTCCACACAGCCTGGCATGGAACAAAGGAAGCCCCTTCCCGGTTAACGAGGCTTGAAGATGGTAGAGGAGGTGGGCCTTGAATATGCAGCTTAAAAAAATCAAATGTAGAGGCCTCAGCTCATTCTTGGAAGCAAGAGCCATAATAAGCCCTTTGGGATCCTGAGTCCTGCTGTACAGAGGTGTCTTTGGGTCCTACCTAAGTGGATGATTTTCAGTGCTTCAAACACAAACCACAGAGCTGCCTTTTGATGTTCCAAGGTCTACAGGGAGTCCTGGGGGAAGCAGGCAGCTGGGGGCTAGTACCTGCGCTGTTCCGAGGCCGTGGGCCATCTTCCAGCCTGGTACTTGCCTGGGGAGCCTGGCGGGTAAACTCGTGAATCCAGCGCTGCCCTCCTGCGAGCTGTTTCCTTGGCAACATCGTGTGGTTCAGCAGCCTCAGTGGTTTCCGGGGAACATTCTGTAGGGTCTTGTTGACCAAGACAACTCACTGTGGGGCATTAAGCAGCTTCTTCACATAAGAACTACTGACATGAACATGACTTCAAGTATGTTCCCCTGACACTCCACAGCCTGTGGGAGACCCCAGTCCCCAGAGCAGACGAACTCCTGAAGAAAGGCCCCTGTCTTCCTGGGTTTTCTGTGCCCACAAAACCAGCAACACTGCGTTGGGAGACACATGAGCTCTGCTTTGATGATGGAGACTCATGAGTCAACGAAGGCTCTAACCCAGAGGGTGTCTTGGTCGGGAACTCTAAGGGTCAGAAACCCACTCAAACGAACTCAATCACAGGGTCTACTGTGAGGCTATAACACATCAGCTCTCTGATCCAGGAACCCAAGTCCAACCAGGCCTCTGAGAACCATCCGGGAGACAGCTCAAAACACCATGCTCTCCGTTTTTCCTGGTTGCTTCCTGGACATGGCCAGAATTTGGCTTGCTCGTGGGTCTTGCTAGTGGTGGGAGCAGCCTTTGTGGTGAATATCATCTGATCCCTCTGCTCCCAGAGCCCAGCACACCTCCACTGACAGCATTTCTAGTCCAGGGACAGATTCTTAAGACACAGAAACTGATTAACTGCCCCTAGTTCAATTCTCCATCCAACTCCAGTTAGCTGTGAATTTCATGGGCAGGATCACTTAGCCCCAACACAAGCCCTGTTGGGGGCTTAAGCTGGACAGGTACCCCCAAACATGCCTGTGGGAGCCCATGACTGGGTTAACAAATTTTAACAGATCCCAGCCGCTTATCTCCTTAAAGAAGATGTGCTTAGTAACTGCCTTGAGGTTTTAGCAACGACCCAGGCCCCCCCGTAGTCTTCTATCCCCAAAACAGACTTGGGCTGGAACGGTAAACAACTTATAAAAAGCTGCAGACTAAGATGTGAGTAGGCTGGTTAGCCAATGACGGTAAGATCCAATGACCAGCAACCTAAGACAGGCACAGCCTGAGTCCAAGAAAAATCTTGTTAAGCAGTTGATTCTTATATGTTCTGCCCTGATAAGCTGAAAGGCTCAACACGAACATGATTCACCAAAAAGGGTCTTCTGACCTTGAGCCAAACACCAACAATAAACAAAGCCTTTGTACTCATTGTGATCCCACCCTGTCCTTCCCTAAATTCCTGCATTCCTCCTTTGACTATACTCAATAAATATGAGAGATTTGAGAGGCTCAGGGAGTTGGCTCCCGACTCCCTCTCACTCTCTTGACTTTTCCACAGAGTCCTGAGTAATTCATTCCATCTCGGTGGGACTTCTGCTGGGCAGAACCCACAACTGGTGTCGAACCCACACATGTCTACCAAAGTGAGGAAGGGGCATAGTGGTAGAAGGGTCCAGGCGTTTTTCTCTCCAGTAGGGAATATTTGATCCTCAGGGAAAAAGGAATTGACAGCTGTAAGGGTCATTCCCTAGTCCTAAGAAGGCTGGCTCATTCACTACAGAATTAAATGTTTCCATTAAAAGACAACTCATGTTTCTTATAAATATATAACTTTATATATTATATATATTTACAATATATACAGCATACAAATATGTGGTAATGTAATACTAATGCAGTCTTGAAAACAAATGTTTTCAAAACAAAAAGTGGGTACTTATCCCAGGTAGGTTCCTGATCCATCCAGAACCCAAATTCGAGACAATACCCAAGCCCAGATTTCTGCAGAAGTCAAAGAGGGGGGTGGCTGGAACATGGTTCTGACACCCCTCCCTCCCAATTACCACTGACTCCAGCTAACATGGCCCCACGTGCACCCCTAAAATGGGCAGACCCTGGGGCCTGGGCACAGCACCTGGCACACAGTGGGCACCCCAGTACTTGCAGAAGGAATAAAAGTGTGTGCTTTTAACCACCACAGCATTTAACCACTGCAGCATTTCCATGATCCAGAAGATTCAGTCACAGAGCTAAGGCTGGTCTAGGAGTAAATGGTTTAGGTGTTTCCACTCAATCAGTAAAACCATCTACACAGCCAAGTGCTAAATAAATTAAAACTCTGCCACAAAGTGCCGTTTCTTCCTTGTGATTTGGAGTCTGGAAGCCGCTGGTCACAGCACCACTTATCTTCCAAACGTTTCTCCACATTCAACTAGTTCATCTATCGTGCACAGCAAATCTTCAAAGGAAGGCCTTCCCTCGGGTTTCTACAATTCAAAATCAAAGAGAATCTGTGGGTTCCAAAATCCATCCTCCAGAATAATTCCTCACTGCTCAAACTCAGACAGTGCAGTGTACTAGCGCAGGGGACTCACTACTTCGGGACTGGAACCTGCAGGCACCTCCAGCAGGTCTCCTCCATCCTGCATGTGCTGCTGCCTGACTAACCTTCCTGCCACGTGGCTTTTGTATCCCATTCAAGAAGCTAACAGAGAACCCTACTGCCTGCAAAATCAAGTCTTGCTAATTTTCAGTGCCTGCTGTAACCTGCCCCACCCCTATTCCCTTTCTACCTACCCAGTTTTATTTCCCACAAAAACCCCAACATGTGCCCTAGGCTCAATCAGAACAACTGCTACCCAGTGTACACACACCCAGTTCATCGCTACCACCTTCCTTTGCTCACTGCCCTCTCTCCCTTTTGCGCCACTTCCTGGCCAGAAGGCCTCTGCTCATCCCAGTCAATGCTCTCAGGAGGCATTACAGCAAGTGACTGAGGGTCTGGGCTTTGAGCCGGACAGGGCTCTTCTTCTCTGGAGCTAAGTGGCCTTGAGCAAGCATCAACCTGGTGTTCTCGTCCACACTGCGGCCACAGTAGAAGTAGCCACACCTCAGAGGGTTATTCTGAGAACTCAATCAAATGCACTTAGCACAGTGCCCAGCACACAACACCTGTGAGCTAGCATTGCTGTTATCTTTCAAAAGTCATTTTGGTGTCTAACCTCTTCTATGAAGTGATGTTGCAACACGTGGGGAAGGAAAACTTCCAAAGACTGTGAGTCAAGAGACCTGACGAAGCTGAGGTTTGGAGAAAGAAACCCTCTCTGATGAAAATGTGATAATTCCACGATAAGAAGTCTACTGAAAAAGAGCTACTTCTCTGGGTTTATTCCCCAAGTCCCCGCCTCGGGCACCTGTGGCAGGATTCCCACTTGGGGGTGTGGTGGCAGCCTGAATTTAGTATCTTAATTATTTTCCACTTCTTCACATCTTCTTCCTGTTATTCAGTCTAGGTTGAGAAAAATCCTTCCAAAGGGTTTGAAATCATAAAACACATGCAGCAACTCACTAGGCTGTAAGGACTACACACTTTTAACCTACCAAGTCCAGATCCCTGGATGCTTTAAAGACGTAAGAAGCACACAAAAAATGTTATACCTCCTGCCAGCATCTCAGCATGACCTCGTACACGTATCTGGATGCCAACTTCGGCTGGTGGAGTCGGTGGCCGCGAGAAACCATGGTGACCACTTCATAGTTGGTGTTTTTCTCAAAGGGCATTTTGCCTTCGGTGAATACTTCCCACATTAAAACACCTGGAAGAGGATGAGGATTACCAAACGATGCATCCACTTCCTCTTCAGAGCAGAGCAAGGAAAAGTGGAGCAGGGGTCTCACCAAATGACCAGACGTCTGATTTGCTGCTGAAGCGGCTGTAATTAAACACCTCGGGTGGACACCACTTCACAGGAAATTTAGCACCGGAAGAACTCGTGTACTGGTCGTCCAGAACATACCTAGAGTAACATACTGAGTTACGACCTGTATTTTGTACGTGTTCTTTAATTTTCTCCCCCCTAGAATCAGAAACACAGTTGACTGAAGGCCAACAAGCATCCGGTGGAAGCTCAGCGCTGGCCTCCGCGGCCCCGCCTGGTGATCGCCATCTTCCTCCCGTGCTTGAGATGGACCTGCAGCCCCGGCAGCAGCCGCACTTTCACTTTTCTGGTTTTCCTTTTTGTAAAGTGATGGAGGCAGAATGCAGTAAGAGAGTCGGCAAACTCTTTTTTGGCAAGCAATTTTATTCTTTAGACGAAATTTTACCCAAAAGCCCCACATGAAAAACATCTAAAAAGCAGAGCTGCTCAAAAGGAAGTGGTGCAAAGCGTTTGGAACACACGTGCTTTCACCCACCCCCCACGATTCCACAGAGCACAACTTAAAATTACAGCAAATAAAAAGAGCAAACTGCAAAATGATGTGTGTAAATGGTGGAGTATATTTACACACCTTGACATCCCTCCTCCCTGCACATACACTCAGAACAATACTACATATTTTTCTATGGGAGCTTACTTATAACCTCCTGGAAGGACACGCACCAGCTGGTAACACTGGTTACCCCTGCGGAGGATCCTTGATCAGGGTGGTAAACATGAGTCCTGAAGCCCTTTCTGTAATGTATTCAGTATGTATTTACAAGAGGAATGTGTTTATGTATTATATGAATGTAAAATTAATTTCTAAAAGCTCCATAAGAAAACATGTAAAGAACTGCACAAACTTCCTTTGCTGCATAGACAAACACGGTGACAATGCCACCATGGGCGGCTGTCCATCAGGGGAGTCTGGAGTGAGCGTCTAATGAGTGTTTTAGAGGGGTTGATGCAAAAGCACAGGTTTTTTGAAAGCCAAACACATGAAAACCAAACATGATGTTGGAGGCCTGCCAGTCAGATACACAACATCTACGCAGAAAGCCAACAGAGAGCCCTGGGTCGTTACTGCCCTGACAGCCAGCAGACCTGGTCCTGTTTCCGACAGCACTGGCTTCCTAAGCTCCCTGGGCCCAAGCTCCCAGGACTGAACCCTGGCCCTGGCCCCTGCCGGCCTTTGTAACTGCTCCTCACGCTGGTCATGGGCCAGCCTCCCCCAGCCCTCCCCTCCCACCCTCCGGCCTCTTTTGACTTTTAAGCAGCTAAGCTTGTCCCAAATTTCAAGCCTTTGGTCTCACTGTTCCTGCCACCTAGAATGTTTTATCCTCAGATTTTCACCTAACTGACTACTCTCTGCCTTTTGAGTCTCTCTTCAAACATCCCAGTCTCAAAGAGGACTTCGGAGGACCAAATCTTAAGGAGCTACCATCACCCTGCCCCGCACCATCGCTCAGCACCCACCAACCCCAAGTTATCGCTATCACAGGGGGCGGCAAACTTCTTCTGCAAAAGGCCAGATAATGACTCTTTCTGATTTTGCAGTAGTGTGAACACAGCCAGACAACATATCTGCAAATGAGCTACGTCCTAGTATCACTTCATTTATGGACACTGACACAAATTTTAGGTAATTTTCACGTCATAACATTTTAAAGTCTTTTTCCAACCATTAAATAATGTGAACACCATGGCTGGCTCACAGGTCATGCAAACAGAGGTGGTGGGTTAGATGTGGCCTCTGGTTTGCTGACCTCTGCTCTGTCCCCTCACTCTGTGTTTCCCAACTTCAGCGGGTCTCAGGTCTATGTTTCTCTCTCCTCCTGAACATACGCTGCACGTGGGCAAGGACTCGTATGTCTCATCCTCGGCTGGGCTCAGTCTCTAACGTGGGGCCTGGCACACAGCAGGCCCTGAGGTTTTTACAGATGGACATACAGATGAACGAATGGACAGAAGGAAGGAGGGAAGGAAAGGACAAACAAAATACTTTTTAAAGGTCTGTTCTAACACCCTGTTAAAATTACAAAAATTAAGAAAGTTAAAAAATTACCGATTTGGGTATTCTAAAAACTCTACCCCAAGCACATTTCTGTAAAAACAAAAGATTCTAGAAATTTAATCCATACCAGGGAGAAAACAAAGCAGTGTATTTAACAGGCTATACCACCACCTAGTGGAGAGAGTGATTAACAATGATTAACATAGTGTATACTTTGTTATTTTAGTATATTTATCTATCTCAAAACAGCTAACATGATTTCCTTTCCGCTTCATCAGTGCAGATTACTTCCATGCTCATCAGTCCTCTAAACTAATGTGAATATCACCTAAAGCCACATAATGAAGCATTAAGTAATCACAATTTCTCAAGCTTACCTAAGAAAAAGCCAAAGCTAATAGTAAAAAGACAAATTCAGCATAGAAATCTTTCAAAATATGATCTAATTTATTTTCTAACCTTAAATCAAAAACGCTAAGAAGCAGAAAAATCAGTTAGTTCACCCATGCGAAAATGACAGGTCCTACTACTGTTTTGCCAACGGGACAAAAGATGTTTAAAAACAGCTCTTTAATAAGCTTCAGAGGAAGAAGTTGACACAGTCAAACTGCAAAGAAAAAAATCAGGCTTTCTGTACTTTTAAGGGAAAGGTCACAGCCTTACATTCATTTAACCCAAAATTTATAGAAAATGTTTATATATAGTCAGCCTTACCTGGCCATTCCAAAATCAGATACTTTCACAATTCCCGCCTCATTTACTAGACAATTTCTGGCAGCCTGGAAAACAACATTACAACAATATATTTGTTACAAAGCTGCCCAAAGAACATAGAAAAAATGTAAGCTCGGTTTATATTAAATTTAGTTCAACCCAGTCAACATCTGCAGAGGTGTATCTTTATAAATTTTTTTTACCCCTATGAAAATGTCTTCAACATGTATTTGAAAAAATGGGTAGAAAGACAGGTCAAAACTCTTATGTGCAAAAAGGCATTATTACGTAATCTTTGCCAATTGTTACACGTACATGAGGACTAACAGAAGGTCAACCAGCTTCTTGCCCCCCCCATTTCTATTCTTATTAAACTATCTGATTTTCTTATTGATAGTGACAACTTCTCAAAGTCCTTCATCCAGGTTCTTACTAAGCAAGCTTAGTAACACACAACCATCAAAGTGAAGAGTGAACAATCTTTTACCCAGTGACCTTGCTCAGTGACTGGTCTTCCCAATCTCAGACAGTCAAAAGAACAGCCATGTGTAACATGGTTTCCTTTGTCATTTGTAATGTTTCCAGTATATTATAACATGATATACTAAATTGGTCAAATACAATTCTGGATTATTTATATTTTCTTGCCCATTCTTTAAGGTTATAAGGGTCAAAAAAAAAAGTTTGGAACAAGACATGATAATACTTTTAATGACATTATCTATGGACTAAGAATGTATTTTTCTTCCTGATGCTTCAGAATTTTATTCTCTGTATGTGGCAAATTGCATTTATATGAGGTTACTTACGGCTGAGTGCATTTTAAGAGTCTTTTCTAAAGTGAGAATTAACACCCATTCCCTGGATTACTTCCATCTTCCTATAAAGACACCCCATAATGCCTTTACTTGATGGTCACCAGGATTCTTCACCCAGGAGATAGAAGCATCAGAATCTTCCCTTAAGGGATGACGAAAACCTACCATAATGATGTCAGTATCACAGACACAAACATATCAAAACTGCTTTCACCTAGATGTGGTATGTGCAGACAGGTGTAATCTGTTATAACTATGTAGACAATTTCCATCAGTTTTAAAACTTTTAAAAGTGCAAAAGGAAGAAAGTGCTTAGTTTACAAGTTTCAACATGACAAAGAGAGTTACTGTTATAACAATGATTAATGTTTTATATATATATGTCACATCTTCTATTTTACAAAGTCCTTTGTCCCAATCATAAATGTGATCATTAAAAGTCTTGTGAAGGAAAAGCTCAGGACCAGATGGCTTCACTGGTGAATTCTACCAAACATTTAAAGAAGAATTAACATCAAACCTGAGTTCTCAAACTCTTTCAAAAAATTTTAAGAAGTATATACTTCCAACCTCTTTTCACAAGATCAAAGTTACCCTAACACCAACGCAAGATAAGGACATTAACAAGAAAAGAAAATTAAATATCCCTGATAAACACAGATGCAAAAATCCTCAACAAAATATTAGCAAACAGAATTCAACAGCACATGAAGAGGATCATACACCATGATCCACTGGTATTTATCCCCAGGATATAAAAATGGTTCAACATATGCAAAACAAAATTTGATACACCACACTAATAGAATGAAGGATAAAACATCATATGATCATCTCAGTAGATACAAAAAAAAGGCATTTGACAAAATTCAACACTCTTTCATGATGAAAAACTCTCAACAAGTTAGTTATAGAAGGAACGCACCTCAACACAGTGAAGATCATGTATGACAAGCCCACAGCTAACAACATATTCAATGGTGAAAAGCTAAAAGCTTTTCCTCCAAGATCAGAAACAAGACAAGAATGCCCACTCTTGTCACTTCTATTCAACACAGTACTGAAAGTCCTAGCCAAAGCAGTTAGATGAGAAAAGAAAGAAAAGAAAAGAAAAGGCATCCAAATTGGAATACAGAAGTAAGACTGTCTCTGTTTGCAGATGACATTATCTTATACATAGAAAACTCTAAAGAGTCCACTAAAATGCTATTAAAATTAAAAAATTCAGTGAAGTTGCAGGATACAAACATACAAAAATCGGCTGTGTTTCTATACACTGACAATGAAATAACTGAGAGAAATTAAGAAAGCAAGTGAATTTCAATAGCATCAAAAACATTAACATACATAGGAATAAATTTAACCAAGGAGGCAAAACATCTGCCCTCTGAAAGCTATCAGACATTGATGAAAGAAACTGAAGACACAAATAAATGGAAAGAGATCCTGTGTTAATGGAGTAGAAGAATTAATATTGTTAAAAAGTCCAAAAAAAAAAAAAAAAACGCAAAAAATTGTTTAATTTCATGCTACCTAAAATGCCTAAAATGATATACAGATTAATGCAATTCCTATCAAAATTCTACCACCATTTTTCACAGAAATGTAAAAAACAATCCTAAAATTCATATGGAACTACAGAAGACTCCGAATAGCCAAACAATCCTGGAAAGGAACAATAAAGCTGGAGGCATCACACTTCCTGATTTTGAACTAAATTACAAAGCTACAGCAGTCAAAACAATATGATACTGGCACAAAAACAGAGACATAGGCTAATGAAACAGAATAGAGAGCCCAAAAATAAACGGTCAGCTAATATATGGTCAACTAATCTCTGACACAGGCACCAAGAACACACAATGAGGAAAAGATAATCTCTTCAATAAATGCTGCTGGGAAATTTGAATATCCATATGCAAAACAGTGAAACTAGATCCTAACCTTACATCATACACAAAATTAACTTGAAATTGATTAAAGACTTAAATGGAAGACCTGAAACCATAAAAACTGCCAGAAGAAAACATAAAGAAAAAGCTCTTTCTTGTCTTGGCAATGATTTCTTTGGATATGACACCAAAGTACAGGCCACAAAAGCAAAAATAAATAACTTAGGGCTACATAAAACAAAAAGTTTCTTCACAGCAAATGAAACAATTAACAAAATGGCAAGGCAATCTACAGAATGGGAAAAAATACTGGTAAGCCATATATCTGATAGACAGTTAATGTCTAAAATTATTATATTTATACATGCAACAAAATAGTCAAAAAGCAAAAAATCCGATTTAAAAATGGGCAGAGGGCCTGAATACACATTTTTATCAAAAAAGACATACAAATGGCCAACAGGTACATGAAAAGGGGCTCAACATCACTGATCATCAGGTAAATGCAGATCAAAACTACAATCAATGAGATTATCACCTCACACCTGTTAGGATGGCTGCCAACAAAAATACAAGATAAACACTGGCAAGAAAGAAAAGGTGGAGAAGCAGGAACCCTTGTATATTATTGGTGGCAGTATAAATTGGTGCCATCACTATGAAAAACAGTATGGCGGGTCCTTAAGAAATTAAAAAGAGCTGCCATATGATCCAGCAATCCCACTTCTGAATTTATCTGAAGGATACATATTTTGTATATATCTGAAGGAAACAAAATTAGTATCTTGTAGAAATATCTGCACTCCCACATGCATAGCAGCATTATTCACAATAGCCAAGATATGGAAACAACCTAAATGCCCATCAATGGGTGAATAAATAAAGACAATGTGTTATATATACTATATACAATGGAATATTATTCAACCATAAAAAGAAGGAAATCCCAACAGCTGCAACAACATGGATGAACCTAGGAGACATTACACTAAGTGAAATAAGCCAGAAAGAAGATGACAAATACTATATGGTATCATTTATATATGGAGTCTAAAAGGGAAAAAAATGGAACTCATAGAGAGAGTATACTGGTGGTTGCCAGGGGCTGGGTGTGGGTGGAAATGCAGAGATATTGGTCAAAGGATATGAATTTCAGTTACAAGATACGTTCTGAAGATCTAAGGTATAGCATGATAACTATAGTTAATAACAGAGTATGTGTACTTTAACTGGGACTAATGATTCTACCAACATATTGAAAATAGACACATTTGGGAACAAGAGGCAGAGAAGAAAAAGAGAAAGGCTGAAGGAGATAGGGAAACAGAGTGAGACAGAGAAAAAATTGAGAAGTGTCTCCATCATAATTAAGAATCAATAATAGAAGATTACTTTTTCTGGTATTTTCTAGAGTTATCATGCACCTCTGTCTCTTCCCAGTGATTTGACAGATAAAGAATTGAACCAAAGGATTTCTGTGATAGTTTCTGCTTATAGTGTGTGAGATGAAAAAAGGTTAGGATTTAGTTAAAGGATGAGTCAACTCTTAACTTCCTCAATTATGATCATATGCAAGTCATTTCACTTCTCTGATGCTAATTTTCTATAAGACAATGATGGTCAGAAAATCTTTTATGACTAGATTCTCATGGGATTCTTATGGAGATAAAATATTAATCATGGTAACTTACTTGGAAATGGTACCTATGTAGTTATGTATGACTTATGCAGGTGTGTATGTAATTATGTATTATATAAATTCGACTTATTAAAGATCTTTCTGTTAAAATTATGGGGCAAGTTAAATTTACCGCATTTAAAAATAATGGTGAAATACTGTTGAGAACAAAAACTGGGTATAAATCCATGATGGCTCATTTGCTGACCCAGATTACAAAGGAATTTGGCCAGTGAATGGGAATGTGGGGGGGTTATGATTACCAGATCTCTGTGGATGAAGCTGTTCCTCTCCAGGTACTCCATCCCTTCACACACATCTTGACACATGCTCAGCAGCACATCTCTACTAAAAAGGCCTTGTCTCTGCCGGAGGAAATTCAGAAGGCATCCCCTTTCCATGAACTCGGTAACAATGTAAATTGGTTTCTGCTGGGTGCACACCCCATAAAGCTGTACTAACTTCGGGTGTGTCAGTTTCCTGGGAGGGAAGTCATGCATACACAGAGTTACTGTAGGAAAAGAAACCACCACGGGTATTAGCTGGTGAGGGGCCACTTTTTAACACGAAAAGGGGAACCGGAAAAAACATAGAAACTTACATCATCACTTTAGCCTCTTCTATAAAGTCTTCCTCACACATGGCTCCTTCCCTAATAGCTTTGATTGCTACTTTGTACTGAGCTCTCCACTTGCCAAGCCTCACCACTCCAAACAGTCCACTCCCCAACTCCCTCATAAAGGTCAGCTCTGATGGGTTAATCTCCCATTTTTCTGTGAGATAGAGGGGGAAAGTGATAACATGTATTAAGGAGAACATAGTATGAATCAGTGGGAAACAAAAACTATAACCAAGGTCAATCTCAAAGTCACATGATAATACCACTGCCAGTAAAACACAGAGCAGACTTGCAACCTGCATGTAAACTGTAAAAGGTGGCTTTCCACTCGGGGGAGGATGTTCCCCTTTCTAAGCTGTTACAATGCACACAAAGTGAACTGAAGGCAAGACGAAGCTGTGTAATAGGCTAATAATAACAAAGCTTGGAAGTCAAAGGTACTTAAAAAAAACCCAAAACTTCCTTTACCTCTCTTCCCCCATCAGGTTTCTTTTTCAAGTTGGAAAGAGTTTAACCTGTTTAAAAGGCTTCTACCAGAAGCAACGAAGACAATCAAGTTGGATATCTCTATTAACTCCATCTTTACTTTCCTCTGAGTGGCCAGTAAGGCCGGTGTGAACCAGGAAAGGCTTTGATTTATTTTAGATGTAACAAGGTAATGCTTATTTTTCACTGACAGTTTTCTGTCCAATAATGAATAATGATGAAAACAGAAAATCTAGGGTTACGACAGCTATAAATATAATCATCCAACAACCCACACTATAAACTTTAAAATAAGTTACATTCTGTGGAATTCTACACATCTAAATTGACCTTGTGATAACGGGTTCTTTTGGAGGAGAATTAACCAGGCAACTACAAACGGAGTTACCATAGCTGAATCCGGCAGTGGTGGGTGCCCTCTTCTCCTTCGCGCTCACTGGGTACCGCAGCCTCGTGACAAGTCCTAGATGTCAAAGGGAGCATTGCAGTTGAATTCACTCTTAATCATTCCTCGGGGAAAAGTGCTAAACTCGAAACTCACTTACAAAGTTCATCCATTTATTCACTTAGTGCTCATTCTCTGTGTGTACATACAGCACTGTGCTACACGCTAGCAGAAAAATTATCAGAAAAGAAGGCAGGAAGGAAGATGATCCTACTCTTGTCGAAATCAAGTCCATGTGCCTGATGCAAAGTGAGGCCAAACAAACTGAAACGTCGGAGTTCAGAGCAGAGAAAGGTTTACTGCAGGGCCAAGCAAGGCAAACGGGTAGCTTGTACTCAAAACACTCCCCAGTGGCTTACATGCAAAGGTTTTTAAAGACAGTGTGAGGGAGAGGGCCACAAGGTGTGTGATCAGCTGGTGGACCTTCTTCTGATTGGCTGGTGGTGAGGTAACAGGGTAATATTTTGGGAATCTCAGTCTTCAACCTCCTGACTCCAAACAGCCCAAGTTCTACCTCTTGTGGCCACCATGTAGTCACCATCCTCCACCCGGGTGGGGAGCTCAGTTCCTGCAGAACAGCTCAAAGATACACATCAGATTGTCATCTGTGTCTCTTCTGGAGTCCTGTGACTCTAATTATTAACTGCTTGAGCTGTTCTTTGGAACTTAAGGAAGGCCTAGGAGACTAAAGCCTTTTGTTTTTTAATAAACAAGAAACACGGAACGTGGAGGGGCTTTTGTATCCAATAAGGCCCCACAGAGTCCTGTTTGGTTTTGCTACTCTCTAAGTTAACAATTTCATATTTTTATGAAACACAAAAAATTTTAATAATATGTATCATTTTATTCATTCAACATTGTCTTTAAAAAATATATATGGTGTTTATCAGGCACCAAGCTAGCATACTGTCTTTGCAAACATTTTTAAAGATGTTAAAAGGTTTCCAGCAGTTATTATCAATTATTATTTCATGTTCTTTTCTAGTATGAGATCTGAATTATGAAATGGCATTACAGTAGTCTACTAAAAATTAAAGTGATTCACCTGACATAGCTCAGTAATCTTAGCATTAAAAACTTGGGCTCTACAATATTAACGACTGGGAATATCAGCTACTGGCTATCATTGAGGTACATCAAATCCTTTAAGTTAACTTGCTTACAGCACTAAATAAGAAATCCCAGGTACCTCTCCTATAAGCACCCACAGTACTCCGTATTTCCTCTATTACAACGTATCTCATAGTAACTCCAAGCCATCATGCATTTCTCTGCCTCCCCCACCAGATGGCAAGACCTGGGAGAGACAAGGTCAATACCTTCTAGTTCACCATACTCCCCCTAGAGCCCGGCACAGCTCCTGGCATGCAGCAGGTGCTTAATCCATGTTTCTTAAATGAATGGAGATAATGGTGAAGCATAAAATTCTTACAAGGACAAAAGAAAGAAATAGGGGAATGTGAACACTGAAAAAGAATAGAATAAGAGATAAGGAAAAGGTTATTTGGAGGATAAACTGATACGAAACTAGTTTCTCAAATGTTTAACACAGAGTTACTATATGATCCGGCAAATCTATTCAAGGTAAGAACTCAAGAGGAATGAAACATGTTTCCATGCAAAAACTTGTACACAAATGTTCATAGCAGCATTACTTATGATAGTCAAAATATGGAAACAACCCAAATGGACATAAATGCGGCTTCTGGTTCTGTTCCTGGTGTCTGGTTTTTTTTCCCACTGCTAATGGACTGCTAATGGGCTCAAAATTTCTTTGCGGGGGATGGTGAAAATGATCTTAGATTATGGTGATAGTTGGCACAACTCTGTCAATATACTAATTTACAGACAGCTGAGTTGTGCACATTAAATGGATGAACTTTATGGTGTGTAATTTATGTCTCAGTAATCGTTCTATCATTATCTGAGAAGAGTGAACCAAGTCACAAATAGCAACAGACTCTGCAAAAGCCTCTGATAAAATTTCAAAAGTTAATTTCCCATAAATTGGGTTGGACACTCGGCTAACTCCTTCTTGGTTACATCTTTGAAGTCTAAGGCTAGAAATCTTTCTGTCTCATCCTGTGCAGCCTCAATGGGCGTAAATGTGGTCTGCGGTTTTGATCTCGGTGTTTGGTGTATTCCCACTCTGGGGTAAGTGGAGCAGAGTTCGGGAAGATTGGAAGCATCTGGGACACGAGTACTCTAGTCTTTTGAAGCCTGTAACATAGACTAAACCTATGCTGCTTGTTGGCAGCTTCTGTGACAACGGTGACGTTGACATGTACTGGATTTTAGGTTAGTGCTGTTAAAGAAGACAAAATACCCAATAAAAGATGATGTGGCAGACTTTATTTAGGACCACTGTGACAGGTATAGGGACCACTGCAATGGGATTTTAGAGTCGGGGGTGGAGCAGGGAAGATGGGCTCAACTCCAAACACAGCTGTGGGCAAATGGGAATTTACAGCCACGAAGAAAGGTGGGGATCAGTGGATGGAAAATTACTAAAAGGAACATCAACACGAGGTGGGGGGATGGATTATCTAAACCAGACTATTGAGATTCTTACTGAGGACAAGCCAGGGTGACCAGACTTCATCTGGAGGACAGTGGAAGATGGAGAACCTGACCAGATACTGAGGATGCTCAGATATCAAGAGCTTGAGGGTAAGGGGTTCTGGTTAAACTGACTTAGCAGGGTTCTTGCTGAAACCATATTTTAAAAGAAAGTGTACAGATGGGCCTAGGAGATGGTTCAGGGGCTTGACTAAAGTTGGGTCAAGCAAAGAATCTTTGTCAGTACCAAGGAAATAAACCACAGAAATGCAGCATGTACCACATACAGTAAGAGTAACTCATGTCTTGAGGTCAGGGCTTTTTTAGAGTTGATATTATTTCTGATTTTTCTTTGTATATATCATTTCTTTAGTATGCAATCATTTTAAATCACACTCTACAATTAGCTACAATATAAAACTGCTCAAGGAAGAATTCATCACAACGTCTAATCAATTTTAATTACTCCCTTATATCTGAAATAGGCTTTAACGGCTCACGCACCTGCTGCATTGTGCTTATGATACTCTATAATCTCAGGAATTGAACCAAATGCATGCTTTTCTGCCAGATAATACTTCTTTGGGGATGTTGCTGTTTCCTTTATATGATAATGCCTGAAACCAGATGAGCTTTCTCTATAAAAAGAAAAAAAATGTGTTAGAACCACGTTGGAATAATGTAACTTCACTCTTAAGAGAAACATTTTCTACCAGGTAACTGCAGGGTCCCTACATATGGCCCCTTTATTCTCTGCACGAGTTTTGTTTTCCCTTATATTCTTCTTAGGTTTGCTTTTCACATTAACAGATCCAAGTTTTAAAGTAGTCACTGATTACACACTTGGCTCCCTTGCATGAGACTGTGAGAGAGAACATTTATCACCTCCATTTGCCAATAGTTAAAAGTCTTAAGATAACTATTAGCTAGCTACTGCTTTTTGTCCCTGCTGTTGGTGTAAACCAGCAAATGTCTAGAGGACTTACACCTCTAAAAGTAAATAAACTTGACTTATAAAGTATGCACAAATTCTACTTTAGATATCCTTCTAAAACACAGATCTCTTGCTAAAAACCCTTTCAAGAGAACTCCTGCTGCTCTTAAAATAAAGCTTAGATTCCTTGACATTGAGATGATCTGTCTTCCACTTTTATCTCTCAGGCTTCTCTCCCCTCCCTTCACCACGTCTCTCCCAGTCTACAGTCCTGCTGAAATACACTTTTGTCAGTTCACCATATCCTCCCTCGTTTCTGGGTCCAGGCAGTTTCCTGGAAAGGAAACACGCTTTCCCGTCCCCTCAACGTTTGCCTGCCTCACCCATCAGGTCTCAGCTTGGATGTCACTAGACAACATTAATGACTAACTCAGCCCCCACCCCACCACACACACAGACACACAGGTGCACACAGACACACACACTGCCCTCCCCCCACAGCACCTACTCATATATACCATCACCACCTGTCTGCTACAGAAGCCCCCACTAAGCTGTTGGAGGGCTGGGTCTGTGTCTACTTTGCTCACTACAGTATCCTTAGTGCCTAGTGTAGCACAATGTAATTGTCTGTTGAATGTTGCTAAAGTTCCTACCGCTATTCTGAACAAATATATATGGAAAACAACGTGGAAAACTACTAGAGATGAATATAAAAATGTCATAGACTTTAGAAATCAAGTTCAGATTTTATTTTTTAATGCTGAAATGCAGCTTATTGTTTGAAAATTAGGAATCCATACAAACTATATAGGAACTTCATACAAAAACTCTGAATTTAAAAAAAAAAAAAGGAGCGAGAGAGTGGGTTTACTTACCCTCCAAACTTTGTATAAAGGGAGACTGTGTACATGCCTGGATGACTGGAATCCCTTACCATAAAGCCACCTTCTTTATCCTAAAATCCAAGTTAAGAAAAAAATTTTCAGTCCAATAGCAAATATCAACGCCATGGAGAAGATTCAAGAACCCACTCTTATGATTTTATGATTATAATCCTTTGCCCAGAAAATCTGCTTTGGAGAAGCACACCTTACCAATAGGTAAGTCATCCATGGGACTTTCTCCCATCAACACGACTTTCCCTTCACATTACTGGGCATGAGATTGGTTAAAGGTAGCACACTCGTAGTTCCCCACCACCACAAACACTCATGTGAGACATTTCAACAAGATAATCTCTCAAGGCCCTTCCAGAACTAACAGACAAGATTTTGCAGTTCCTTTAAGTCCTCGACATGAGGGGAAATAGTTACTGAAAAAATGTATTTCTTAATGGCTGGGTTTCATTTCATACATTTTTCATATTTGCTGTAGGCTCTGAATCCTGACTCGATAGCATCTTCCATCCATATAGCTTTCTTTCTGTAAATACCTCAGTGCTCTTTACAAGAACGTCAAAAAAAAATCCTTAATTCCCTGGAAATCAATGTTAAATACCACTCTTTACAAAAGGAGAGATGGAGGCACAGCAACTTCAGCAGAGAAGACCGAAAGACAGCAGCAGCAACACTGAATGACCAAAAGATAAATCTTCATTGGGCTGCAAGCCAACGAGCAAGAAACAGGGGCTAGGAACCTCAAGTGCCTCTCCATCAACACCACACAATCAATCTCTAGCACTGAAATTGCTTTAAAATGAAAGCGTGCTTAACAGACGAAAATAAGCTTCCTTCTTATTCCTGGCGAAGACAATGGGATCGAATAAAGCCCCACAAATAAATCTGTTAAGAACAATGAGGGACAATGATCATAACAGTTAACTGATCAGAAAAAAATATAACAGCTACACAGATTTATTGAAACTGAATCCGTTTTATTATGTTCTAATGTGTGGGATTTACTCAACCCTCAAAACTGTCCTATGAGGTCAGTACTAGTGTCATCCCCGCTTTACATTACACATAAGGAAATAGGACACAGAAAGGTTGGGAATTTGCCCCAGGTCAAACGCTAGCAAGTAGCAGAGCCAGGATTTGGACCCCAGGCCTTCCAGCTACCCATTCCCCTGGAGCTGCCTCTCATTGTGCAGTCACCAGGGAGGCACGTGTGTTGGGGGGAGAAGGGGGGACCATGTCATTCAAATCAAGCAAAGTTACCTGCTACAGCTCTCTTAACATGAACTACAGAAATAAGTGCCCAACCTCGACTCGGGGTAACAAGCAGGAGATTCACAGAGTGAGCATGGGTTTAAAAGACCGGGAACTAAACAGAAGAGCTAGATCACAAATGCAGGGAACTGTACACGTCTTCTAATCCAAACTCCTTGTCTCACAGATGTGGAGAGCAGGCTAGAGAAGTCAGGGCTACACTCAGGTGGGTCTCCTCACCCAGTCCACGAAGTTACCTCTACACTAGATTTCTTCCTTTGATTTTGTTTCTTTCTAAAGTATAACAATTTTAGCACATTTCCTCCTAAAGGCAACTACATATTCTGTTAAAACTTCATTTATAAAAGATAGCATGGAATATTGGTGTAAATTATTTTAAAACAACTTCAAGCAAAAAGGAAAGACACATTTACGTACTAAAATCAAGGCTGCAAATGATAAATCAGTAAGAAGGAGAGTAAAGAAAATGTTACCCATGTACAGCTATTACCGTTATGGGTTTGCTTCCCCCTCAAAAAAGATATGCTGGGGCCCTAACCCCAGTGAAAAAGAAGTCACAGAGTGGGCCCTAGTCCATTATGACTGGAGTCCTTATAAAAGGGAAATTTGGACACATGGCCAGACGTGCGTAGAAGGAAGAAACACAGGGAAGACAGGATCCTCCCCTCACCGCCCCCAGAAGGAGAGAAGTCCACTGCCATCTAGACTTCAGACATCTAACCTCTAGATCTGTGACACAATAAATTTCTGTTGTTTAAACGGCTCGGTTTACAGGACTTTGTCACAGCAGCCCCAGGAAACTAGTACACCAGTCTTCACTTTTAAATGATTTTTAAAAACCCCAAACCCTGTACTTATAATATTTTTTAGGCTTTAGAAACAGAGGTATGTGGAATTACTAATCCGGGATGCGTTACAATTAATCTGCGCTGAAACCAAACCCACAAAACAAGTACAGACACTCACTTCACTTCTGAGGAGTTGCTCTGCTTTGCTTCTGTTCGTATTTCTGCAGTACCACCTGAAGAGAAAAGATATGTGTAAGGCCTTGGGTTTTAAAAATTATTCTTTACTCTTTTTGGAATTAGCCAGGTAATACTGCTCATCAAAAACAAACACGGTAAGTAAGGATAAGACATCATTCATAATCTCAGTGACATAAACCACCACTAGTAGCATTTGGATGTCCACACTTGCGGACGTTTTCCATCCATATTTTTATGAAGACACATACACACCAACATTCTTACTTTTTTGTTAAAGTGGAATCAAACTATACTGGCTAGATCAGAACCTGAATTTTTCATGTAACAGTATATGACAGACATCTTGGCAAAGCAATATAGTTCTGTGCATCATGGTCTGGATGTGCCACAATTTATTTAAGCAATTCTTTATTATTTAACACAAAAATCGTATTACCGTAACAGCAAGAATGAATTTTACTCCATAGACTCAAATACGCAGGAAGTGTTATTTTATATTATTGTCTTTCATTCAAATTAAATCTAATCCCAAGCCCCCACCCCACCAACAGGCAGGAGATTCCGTATCACATCGTTACTAAGGCCCCCCCACTGAATTTCACAAAGGTCTCAAGTGTCGAAAGAAACAGAAGCAAAACAGAAGAGCTGACTTCCTGCGTCTTCCAGACTTACTGGTTCTAACACAGCCCTAACCCCCACCCCCAGCAGTCATCCAAAACTCTACTGTGGGAATCCCACCAGGACCAAGCAGTGGTACCTGTCCTCCACCAGGTCCTGCCACCACTATGTGCCACCACCCCAAGCCCCTGCATATGGTGTCCCTTCTTAACCCTTGGGAAATCTTTCCCAGGGAGAGAGATGCTGCCCTCTCCCACCTCAGAGGCTCTGCCCTCTCCCTGCTTCCCAGAGCATACTCTCTCCATGGGTTATAAGCCAGCAGGCCAAAGAACATGAACTCAGACTGTTTCCTTTGGCCTTCAGCTTTGAACTTGGACCCAGTTGTTTTGTTTGTTTGCTTTCGATGGCCTTTAGCGGACAGAGAACCCTCCACCACAGTCATAATTCCTGAGGCTTCCAATGAAGCCTTTATGAAACCAGCTGGCCCCTCTAAACATATGAATTTTCCAGCACTGTTTCAGCCTTTTATGAAAGAACCAGCACCTGCTTTGGGCCCAGCAAACACCCTGAGACAAGGGAACATAAAGGCCTTCCCTGATCGAGGAAGGCAAAAATACAAAGAACAAAATACAAGTTATTTTTTGGCCTGGATTCTTTTATGCAATTGTAGTGGCCCAAACTCAATCCAAACCGACAACTATTATTTTATTTGGAGCCTGAAGTGATTCACCAGGCCTCAAAATTGTGAGTATCGAAATGTCATCGCTGTGGACCCCACTTTCTGCACTGAGACCAAATTCAACAAAACTGCAGTTCTGATCAATTTCTGAATGCAATTGAGAAATGTGACAAGTGAGGAGAACAGAGTGGATTCTGTCCCAAAAACATTTCTGTTGATACAAGAAGTATTTGTCAGGACACCAAAACAGTCATAAAAATTAATTAAAGAAAGGCAACTGGAGCCCTCATTATGTATTATGAACCAGCAGGGCCTGAAAGATTGAAAAAAAAGTTCTCAGTATTAATTACAGGAGTGCCAACTCCACACGCTCACAGCGAGGGTAAGCATTGGAGGTTTCGTCCCATATTCAGACGCAAGAAATCAGTGACCTAAATTGTGGCTTTCAAGAGGAAATCAGATATAAGACACCCAGAAGTAAAAAGAGGTCCTTCCCTCATCTCTGCTGTATTCAAGCTCCTGGGAAGGGGTGAAGGAAACAAGAAAAGGAACCTACGGCACAAAGGGCAGGCTCTGTGAAAAGAACCTCTGCTCCGATGGGTCCTTTTTATGGTATTTGTAGGTTCCCCGATGCTTTTCCTCCACAGGATATACACTCAGACCCTAAAGGGTCTGTTGACGGAAGGAAAGCAGGAAGGCGTGATGAACAAATCGAGAGACGAATAAACGCGTGGTGCGTACGTCCTAATGGTTCTGCGCAGCCCCTCTCCCTCTTCTAAGACACCCACTGCCAGGCATTCGGGGAAAGACAAGAGCGGCTCTGCTGAGTCGTCTCGTTGGGAAGAACCACACCCCCAGGCAGAACGGGAAGGAGCCCATGTGGTGGGCAGAGGGGAGCTGCCACCCAGATGCCAGCCCGCGTGCGTCTCTCACGGGCGCATCACAGAAACACCTGTTGGAGGCTAGTTAGCGCCTTTTGAGGAAGGAACGACAGGCCTCCAGATAGACTGCCTAGGACTCGTAAGTAACTTGTCATTCTTTTCTTAGATATCAAAACCCTACTGTGAAGGGGGTTATCAGATTGGCTGTCTCTGCAAACACTTGAAGGAACAGGGCTTCACAGTGTGTCTGAAGAGAGGGAAGAGGGAGATTTGGGGACCCTTAGTCCTTTCTGGAAAGGATGGATCTGGGCCAGGCTTCTAGGGAGGCTGGGTTGGGTAAACCATAAAAAGAAGAAATAGGTATAAAAGAATGAACAATAGAAAACCAACCAACAAGCTGTAAGTCTTTTGTCGGTTCTCAGTCTGGCCCTTGTCCCCTGATCACCCACTCCAAGCCTGATCCTGGACTTTCCCTGTTCTAAGGGCCCTTTCCCTCCCATCACCTGCCTCCTTTACCATGTTTCCATCAGAACCTCTTGCTGACTACCACGATGCGCCCACTTTCTTTCCTGCAGCACTTCCTCTGGTCCTCTCCTCCCCAAACTGGGACCTGGGTGCGGAGGTCAGAACTAGCTTTCCTACAGCCCTAGGAGCGACAGGCCAGCAGCCCTGAGTCCTGCCCCAGGGGACAGTCAGTGCCTGGGGCTCCTCCTAGGCCCAAATGAACAGGAGAAGGGCTCTGGATTCAGCAGCTGGCAAAAGCCTTTTTAACCCTGGTGACATTTAAGACATGTTAGAAGATGAACTTCAACAAAAGCCAACACAAACCACGGAGTGGGAAGACAGCAGGAGAAGACGTGGACTCTGTGAACACGGAGAACAGGTTTTTTCCTTTCTCATCTGGCCAGGCCTGGCTCAATGCCACATGGAATCCCCACCCCTGGGAAGATGACTGAGGGAACTCTCACAGCACATTCACTTAGCCACACAGAGCTAGAGTCGTGCACATAAAACATGCATGGCAATGAATCAGAAACTTCCCAAAACCCTAATCTGTAATCCCATGAGTCATAAGGGGAATTCTCACACTTAAATAAGGATTATTTGGTTTTCGAGCACACTCCCTCCTCAAATTACCAGTTAGCTCTCAGTCCCAAGTTTTCATCTTTCAGCGTCTTCCCTAATTCTGAGGATTTGCTATAGTTTTCTAAAAAAAAATTTTTTTAACTGAGTTACTGGCGACTGAGCCCAGGACCTCAGGCACGCTAAGCACACAGTCTACCACTGAGCTATGCCCTCTCCACTCTGTTTGTAGTTATTTAAGGAATCTCCATACAGTTTTCCATAGTTGTATCTTCTTGAAACTTATTTAAGAACAGAAATACTGTTTTATTTATGGGTTTTATACCCTCACCTACTTCTAAAACAGCTTTGCGGGGTCACACCACTGGTGCTATGACTTTTGCATCTCTTCATCCTTCTCTGAGGCTCACATGACAGGAAGTGACATGGACAGAGGAAACAGCTTTGCGTTGGTAGTGGTGGTAATGGTGTTGTTTTTAAAGAAGTGAATGAAGCATTAATGCCTCACCTCAGAATGACCACAAAAGAGTATTTGGTATATATAAGCCTCTCACTCAAACCTGGCCATGCTCTGCTAGGAGGCATATAAATGGTAGCCCATTGCTCTCTCTGAGAAGTAACTTGACAGCATGCATTAGGGTCTGAAGAAGTTCATGTTAGCCTTTATCCCAGTACATTGATTTTTACAGACCCAGTTTAAGACGGTAAGCAGGACAAGGTATCCTAGTATTTTTATACAGCCAAGATGCTTAAACAACATAATGCAGGGGGGAGGGTATAGCCCAGTGTGTGCCTAGCATGCACAAGGTCCTGGGTTCAATCCTCAGTACCTCCATTAAAAATAAGCAAATAAAAACCCAATTACCTCACCCCTCCAAAAAAAAATAATAAACAAATAAATTTAAAAGAAATATTTTTTTTAAAAACAACATAGTGCCACACAAATAAGGAAGTGATTATATAAATTATTGCACATCCACGCACCAGATGTCTGATTGTGCCCCCTATGGCCTAGCACACTGCCGGATACATGCTAAAGTCTCAGTTGATATCCGAAGAATTTACGACTGAATGAAATATAATGCAGTTATGAAAGTGTTTTCAAAGAATATTTAATGGCATGAGGAAATACTCACCACTCATAATATGCTGTCAAGTAAATTAAACAGGATCTAAAACAGTATATATAGCATGATTCTGGTTTTTTTGAATAGTAAAAAGACTGAAAGAAAATACATCAACTTGTTGACAGAGGTCAATTCTAGTAGGTTTATGAGTAATTTTTCTTATTAACATTTTTCATATTTTCAAACAATTTTAAAACAATAATCACATGCTGTCATTATAATTAGAAAGAAGAAGCAATTAAACCTTTTTTAAAGGCCACTCTGGGAAGCTGTATTTTGATTTCTTAAATGAATAAACAATCATCCACATTTAAAGTTGGCTAAGCTGTGATCTGTTTAAAATCCATTCAGCTGTATTTGCTTCTGTAACTCCATTCACACACAGTACCTTCAGGTACAGAGTATTATAGAAACCAACTCTCACCATGTTTTTAACCTCTCTAGACAATTGAGTGAAGGGTAAGTTAGTACCACCTTCTAAGGACGATGGAAGATGACCATTAATCTCCAAAATGCCTGACATAATTAGGAAAATAAAAACACTTTCTGGATCTCCACATCCACAAAATAACGTTTTACTTACTCATAGTGATCTAAGTTGTTTGACTTCTTTCCTGTTACGTAATTACTTGGGATATATCCTTCCCTCCTAGAAATAAGAAAAATACTTCAGAAAAACTGAAATTATTTTACTGACAGATTATTAAAAGAAAAATTATTCCCTTTCTGAAATAATTAAAGTATAATATTGACTAAAGTCTATAAGGAAGTCTAGGTGACTCCCAATAATCCAACAGATCTATAGCATTTGATGCTTTTCAAAGGAGTTCCTCATTTGATCCTCACAAAAATCCTGAGGTAGCAGGCACTCCTGTAACCGCTTTCTGGTGGGGAAACCAGGACTTAGAAAGGATTAAGGGACTTTCTCAAAGTCCCAAAGCCAGACAGCAACAGGGCCAGAACCTGAACTCTGAACTTGTGACTAGGTTCAGAGTCCTCCCTAATATTCCATGATGCTTCTCTTGAATTCATAATTTCTTGGGATGTTTTAAAGAAACCACTACTTCAGAAAAGGTGAAGCGTTGGGTAGAAACACCCATCACTCCAATACTTAGTCTGTGCAGTGCGTTGTTTCACGGCGGGTGACCCGTGACCTCTACAGCAGTGTCACCGGGGGCACTTGTCAAAAAGTCATCTCCTGGGTCCTACCCCAAGGGAGCTAACTGAGAAGGCCTGTGGGGGGCCGAGGAATCTTGTATTTCACCCCAGGTGACTCCTAAGCACATCACAGTTTAAGAAGCAATCTCAGTAGGTAGAATCTTGGTTGGCGCGAAGACTTTCAGCATAAAAGAGATACATGTATAAAATTTCTAAGTTGAGTAAAAGCCTTGTAATATTAAATCTGAACTATTACTAAGAACTCATAACACACACACAAGTGCACGTACGTGGCTCTGCTGCCCTGAGAAAGGCCTAGAATCAACGACAACCCAGCAGCAGCTAGAAGCCCAGCACCCCGACTGCTGTCTTCAAATACTACCCCGGCTGAAAGGGGCCAGCACTCCCTGGGGAAGCGGCACATCGCGGGTCTGGCCGGGAAACTACAGGGTGACCTTGAGCCATTTCATTTTATTCAGGAAACAGGGAAGCTGAGAAAGAAAAACTAAAGGGGTTCCCCAATCAAAAACGGCCACCACTGACCTAAGATGTGACAATTCAGGCAAAAAGAATAATGACTGCAACAGACTGAAACTGTAACAACACTTAAAACATGATTGGTTACCAATGTTATCAACAGAGGAAGCTCCGTCATCAACTTGTGATTCTGAAAAGTGGTAAAGAGGAAGAATCCAAAACTTATCTTGCCTTTCCTGTGTGAACTAAATGAACTGCTTCCTGAGGCGGGGCTTCTTTAGAGAATTAATAAATGCAGATGGAATGACACAGTTAGAAACTCACCATTCTGTTATCCCTAATGAAATAATGGATCTAAGGAATGGTCATTAGGTGCAACACTGATGAAGAACTTTATGACGGAGGAATAAGGTTGACACCGGAACCACTGAGCAATCCTGGCATCATTAGAAGTAGGACAACCTGATGCTGGCTTCTAATGTGATCAAGCCTGCAAATCACAGTTTTTGAGAAATACGGGACACAGTGCCATATTAAATGACACCATGTGCTTCCACACAAGTAGCTTAATCTAGACTGTGGCTCATTTCATAGAGTAAATGACCTGGTTTCATCAATAAATCAAAAACTATAAATTAAAAAAAAAAGGATGAGGACTGTTGTGGAATAACAAAGGTACATAAGAGATACAGCAGCCAAAATGCAATGTGTGGACCTTAATCTTGATTAAACTTTAAAGATACGTATTTGAGCTAATCGGGGTAACTAGAATTACATAGCTGGTACCACCCTTAGACCTAGGCCAGAGTGGCCCCTGCTCTAAAGTTGTGCTTTCAAGTTGCTGAAACCCATGATCCCTCAACCCTCTTCTGGACCATCATCTAGGTAACTAGGAGCCCAGAATTCTCTGCCCACTGCCAAGGCCTACCTGGGCCTTTCCACTGGGTTTCAGCCACTGAAAAGCAAATGATGCTGGTCATGTGCACCCCTCCAGCCCAGGTCCAAGGAGTGGCCAAGCTGGGGGGTGGTTTTTGCAAGCAACATGGACAGAGCTTGGATGTGTGGCCAGGAGAGCCACATGGTGCATGTGAGATGGAGCCTGGACAGAAGAGGAGAGAGAAGGGAGGCACCCCGGGAAGCCAGCCCTCTGTGCCCTGTCACATTCTGGCAAGGAAGTCTAATTCACATCTTGTCTTCCTTGTCGTTTTCAAGGTATGTCTGTCAAGTTAGAGGTGAAATTGTACTTATCGGTTTGTTATTTGTTACTTATAACTTCTAAATATTTAGACATACAATGTCTAGGCTTTCATTTGTACTCTTCTTCTAGTCCCAAAATATCGGGGGGAAGTCAGAGACAATTTTTTTTTTAACTATCATTAAGCATGATACTAACACAACAGCTATTTTTTAAAAAATCTTTAGCAGTTAGACTTAGGAGGTGAAATGGCATGATGATTTGAATTTACTTTTAAATACTCTAGAAAAAACAAACTGGGAGGATTGGATAAATCAAGGCTGGAAAATGTGGGTAATTTCTAAAGTCAAGTGACAAGAGACTCTATTATACTGCTGTGTACTTTCATGGACATTTGAAAATTACTGTAATAAAAAGTTAAAATCAATCTTCTACAGTGTTGGGCAAAAAAAAAACAAAAACAAAACAAACAAACAAAAAAAAACAGTGATGACCTTCTTGTAAACATAGATTAAAAGGGTCCCCAAAAGGTAATACTGCACAGCAAACAAGCACTCAGCAGATCCACCACTGCTGAGAAGTGAGCAGAAGACACAGACCCTGCCTGACGCAGAGGCTTCCATTGCTTCTCCAGAACTGACCAGAGGAACACAGAACTGGAGCTGGGGGTGGGGCAGGAGGTGAGAAAGAAGACTAGCAGGGAGGGTGTGCTCTGAACAGGACAAAGAGTCCTCCTCTTCTTATTCACAGGAACTTAAAATATAAACAGGATCATATGTCAGAGGTAAGCATGGGATAGAGTTTTCTTAATGAAGCCTTAGATACTCATCCCCTATGTTTATCCACATTTACCCATTATGTACCAATAAAAAGGTTGAAAGGACTGTTCCCTTTAAATCCTCAATTAGTATGTATAAATAATTCTCATTTTTAAATTTACTGAATGTATGTATTTTAGACTAGACACACACACACACACACACACACACACACACACACACACACACACACTCCCTCTCTCTTGGACAAATCTAAGATTACTTATTTACCTGGGGTGGGGGGATGGGAACCTAAAATGTAATTTCCCCCAAGATCAAAACAATCCAGTTAAACATACAATGGATGAGAAAAAAAAACATAAAATGGATTGTAATTTCTGGAAAGAAGTGTTTAATCCATTTACATTTATTGAGTCACTACTAAGAATACATTGTGTTACTGCAAAGTAATGTGCACTTCATTTTATAGCTGCTGAACTAGTCTCATTACATGATAGTTAGATTATCCTCTTCTCAACTCAGTATTTAACTCCCAGCCACCCACTGTGTATCGTCCACAGAGAGGGAATACGTACCCGTATTTATCTCTTGCTTTCCACCAATGAACATCATTCTTTTCTAATATGATATACTCCTGACCTCTCTCTAATCTGAGATCGTGAGGTTCTGTTGCTTGAAAATCATACATGGCTACAACTATTTCTTCACTATTATCTTCTTCAGGCGGAATTGGTGGGGGAGGCCTTCGCTGAGAAAAAGAGATGACGTGTAAAAGTTTAGTCTTCTGTTTGAAACTGGGTGTGAAGTTCAACACTAAACGATGCACACATCACCACAGAATACAGTCTACCTGAGGCAATCTGGTGAGCACTCCCATGAGTTTGGTGATGACAATGCTACTGGACCTCTCACGGGTTTCAGAATATAGGACAAGAGCAAAAGCTGTCTTTAAACACCAAAAGGCATCTGCTCAGTATCAGGGCTAGCTTCCAGGGAGATGCAAGGGTAACGCGAGTAGAAACCAGGAGGACTAAAGGCAGACCCACCATTTAATAGTCTGCAGCGGGAAAGTGCACTACAGAGTAGTCTCTCATCAGGCCTCCTCCCACTCCAAGGAATCTGCACTTCTTTGTGCCTACTATGTGCAAGGCACACTCATAGTACCTAGCACACTTTTTGTCATTTATTCTTAATACTGAGCCCATGAAGTAGGGTATATAATTCCCATCTTACAACTGAGGAAACAATGGCTTAAGTAACCCACCATATCAGATTCACATTGGATCAAGTCCTGTCTGGGTCCAGAGTATATGCATTTTCTACCATACTCCACTCTTCCAAGGCATATCATTTAATCACTGAAGTCACTCCTTTGTCACAATACTGTGGTCCTAAGACTGAAATATTCCTTTAAAGACCCACACTTCCTGTGTAATTCTTGAAGCCAAAATTTGGCAAAATGCAAGATGATAAAGAGGGTCCCCAATGATATATAATCCAATTAAATGATAAAGCTTGACACAAAGAAAAAATCCACTAAGCCACAGTATATCCATTTCTGATATGATCCTTGCAGTGGGGAGCATTACATGAATAATATAAACATACTTGATAAACTGCAAATGCTTCCAAAGGTTAAAAACCACTTTACCTTCTTTATTTCTGGTGCTGGTGTTCGAGGTAGTGCTTTTCTTATACCTGAAAATGACAACAACAAAAATAGGTCAAAATTCCATCCACCAATGATTGACACTTTAAAGGAAAAATAAAAATGAAACCATAACAAGAAGCTCACTCTGACTCTCTCACTGTGGGGCACGTTGCTTGTATTACTATTTTAGAACAGAATTTTAAAATGCAAGCTGGTTTGTCCTTCTGCCTTCCTAAATTGACTGTAAAAGCCATAGGGATTAGGAGGACCATGTTTCATGCTTTGTAAACAAGTGGGACTACATCAAATAAAAAAACTTCTGCTCAGCAAAGGAAACCATCCACAAATTGAAAAGGCAGTCTACAGAAGGGGAGAAAATCACTGTAAATCACCTATCTGACAAGGGGTTAATATTCAAAGTATACAAGGAACTCATATAACTCAGTAGCAAAAAAAAAAAAAAAAAAAAAAAAAAAAAGAAAAGAAAAAGTAAATATATAACAATTAAAAATGGGCAAAGGACATAAAGAGACATTTTTTTAAAGAGGACATACAAATGGCCAACAGGTATATAAACAGGTACTCAAAATAACTAATAATCAGGGAAATTCAAATAAAATTAGATTATCACCTCATACGTATTAGGATGACAATTATCAAAAACACAAGTGGTAACAAATGCTGGTGAGGATGTAGAGAAAAGAGAACCCTTGTGCACTGCTGTTGGGAATGTAAATTGGTGTGACCACTATGGAAAAGAGTATGGAGGCACCTCAGAAAGTTAAAAATAGAACTACCATATAATCCAGCAATCCCACCTCTGGGTATATACATAAAGGAAACAAAATCAGTAGCTCGAAGAGATATTTGTACTCTCATATTCCCTGCAGCATTATTCACATTGTATGGAAACAACCTAAGAGTCCATCAACAGATGAATGGATAAAGGAAATGTGGTGTACACACACACACACACACACACACACACACACACACACACACACACACAGGAATATTATTCAGCCTTTAAAAAAGAAAAGAAGGAAATCCTGTCATTTGCAACAACACGGATGAACTTGGAGGGCATTATGCTAAGTGAAACAAGCCAGACAGAGAAGGACAAATACCACATGGTATCACTTATCTGTGTAATCTAAAAAAAAAAAAAAAGTCAAATTCATAGAAATAGAGTAGAAAAATGGTTGCCAGGGGCTGGTGGGGAGGGTAGAGGAAACAGAGATGCCAGTAAAAGAGTATAAACTTTTAGTTATAAGATTAATAAGGTATGTTAATTATAACTCAATTTAAATCTATACATAGCAGAAAAAAAGATAAATGAGGTCTGAGTATCTAATGTATTACATGGAGACTTGAATTGATAACACCATGACGTACAACTTAAGTTTACTAAGAGAGTAGAATTTAAATGTTCTCTCACACACACACGCACACACACACACAAAGGTACACGTATGAGGTGATGGTGTTAATTAACTTGATAGGAGGAATCCTTTCCAACGGTTAAGGATACTCAGTCATCACATTGTAAAATTGTTAAACGTTACAGTTTTGTTAAGTATACCTCAGTAAAGCTGGGGACAAAAAGAAAAAGAGAAAAGCTGCTGAGAGTGCTAAACTAGGCTTACACTTCTAACAGTCATTTTTAGCAGGTTTTCATATTGTGATAAAAACTCCCAATGATAGACCTCTTGATTCCACGAGATGGTCACACTGCTAACTAAATGAAATTATTCTTACAAAGTACATCTACCTTGCATTTATGCTACCTTGCATTTATGCTGTGCTAGAAAGTGTGAAAGCCATATTTAACCAACATAAAAATCAAAATCATGTCATTTTCTTGCTATACCAATAATATGTACATCCTGAGCATAATAAAGTACAGAATAAAAGGAATACTCACTACTCTCAAAAAGATTATATTTTTCACATCCAGGTGCTAGTTTTTCAGTTTGTCTGCAACACTGATAACTTCCATCTGTCCAAAATTTAGGATGATATTTGATCATAATATTATTGTTGTTCTTTATTTCTGTAAGCCATAGACACATAAAGTGATTAGAGAAATAAAACAGAGATGACAGAATGTTTCATTAAGTAACACATTAAGTCATTTCTTCTTTCTTAGGTACCATGTTTATTATAAGGACACTCTCATAACATCAGGGTGTTATCACACTCAGAAAATCCACATGGTTTTCTTTCACTTCTTTTTTTTTTTGGTGAGGGTCCCTGGTTGGCAGAAGTGAACTCTGCTGCACCATGATGGATAAACAGAAAAGTCAGCCCACCACGATTTTGTTCTGCAGAAGAAGCGATGAAGATTGTGCAGGACAAATCACCGATTAATACACTTTACACATAAGTCAGTTCATCCAAAACACATGTTGACTTCATAGGCAATGTCTTAGAAAATACCAAATTCTGCTATCATAGAGGCCCAGTGCTTAGTCATCTCCTAATGTGTTACATGTTAAATGAAAGCATGTTTTTCTTAGAAACTTAGCAACCAAATTATAAAAAAAGGAAGGACACATCTCCGATACGTCTCTTATAGTAACAGAATTTCCTTGGAGAAACACTGTAAATTGAAAGATTAGAAATGCAGAGTACACTAGCTGCATTTATATTTTAGTGATAACATTATGTTATATCTTAACATTTTAAACAGATTAATATTTTAATATATGAGTTTTACCTTCTTTCAATTTCTTCACCCACCGATCCCTGCTTTGCGCACTAGGTGCAAAAATGTAAAGTGTGTTAGCATCATGCACAACCTGAAATAAAACAAAAGATGGGATAGGTGAAAAATGCTTAGACACGGCACTTCTGCCTAGCACAGGGCCCTTGGCACCACAGGTGCCAATAAAGGATTCTGAAACGACTGAGTGAAAGTCAGTTACTTCTGATCCAAAGAACCTAGGTTCCCTTCTTACAAAAGCACATCTGTTTCTTCATGTCTACATCAAGTGAGATACACATGTTGCAAAGAACTGTGTTTTTATAAAAGAAAAATATATATACAGAGGACAGGATGCTTTGCCAATCTTGTCGTTTCTTTGGATCTAATTAACTAAAGTTCCTCAGGTAAACTTGGTACAACAAGGATTACTCCAACCCAATACTTTTCTAAATAATATTTTAAATGAATGGACTACTCCTTCCATATCACTCCTGACCTTCCTTCTGCCACTATAAGTAATCGGAGTATCTAGCTTTATTAAACTCTATGCTTCGTACTTTACAGACATGAACTCAATTAATCCTGCCATCAAGCTGTTGGCATTTCCATCATACAGAGGAGGAGACGAAGAGCCATCCACAGATCCTCTACTCCTATACAGAACTCCAGGAGGCACCATTCATACAGAATGCACTGGAAATGGTGCCCTTAATTTATCTGCCCATCAGCATTTGGCTGCTCATCCAGAAAGCCGGGATCCTGATGTCAGAGGAGGCAAGTAGCTCGATATGAGCAGAAAAAGGGGGACATGGGCCAAATGGCAGGAAACCACACATCTTGTTAACAACGGGGGTCCTTAGGCAGGCCAAGAAAAGCAGGAACCTCTGGACTGATAAGAAATCAGACACTGTGGGTTGACAAGTGTCCTGGAGGGAGACAAAGAAAGGTGGGACAAGACAGGAATCTCCACCATCCAAATGTAACCTCTCTCATTATACCCCTATCTGAACGTACCCTTCCACTCATTATGCTCTCATCTGACTTCCCAATCAAGACTAAATCAGGACAAAACACCCCCCCCCCACCTTGGGAAGGTGGATCTGCACAAAGATCGGGAAAGATGACCTCAAACCCCTCCTCACCAACGAATATTCAACCCATTCATTTTTACATCCCATACAACCAACTTGCCAAGGACATTCGGGGCAGCTACCCACCTGGGTCTGCCCGCTCTCCCCTTGAGAGAGCACCACCTATTGCTCAATAAATCCTTGCTTTGCTTTCTTGTTCTCTGTGTCTCGTTTCTGAATTCTTTCTGCGACAAGACAAGAACCTGCTCTCCAATCACACTGACTCCAGAGTCCAAACTTTTAACCACAGAAACCTCTTTTAAAAATACCTCCTAGTGAGCAGTTACAGTCTTATGCTTAATGTTTTTAATATGAATAATAAAATTAAGCATAGGAAACTAACCCAAGAATTTTGTCTTTGGTCTGTCAATTTACCCTTCTGTCACAGGGCAGAAACACCTTTGATTCACTAAAAAGAAATATCTGGCTAGAAACCTCCCTTAACCACATCAACATTCACTGGACTGGACACAAATAGTTCTTCCATTGATAAATGGCTGCTTCTGACCATATTCAACAGATAATCCCTTCTCGTTCACTTTAATCAAATAAATGCAATGTAACAGCAATGTGAACACCACAGAGCAAATACGCCTGTATTTCATTCAGTGATTAATTCATCTAACTAGCACTTTGCTGGGACTACATAAAATACAAAAATTAATCAAAGAAATACCTTATTACAAGACAGAAGGTGAGACGTGACAAAGACATAAAGGTCAAGCGCTACGAGAGATGTAGTGGGGAGGAGGTGTCCATGCCTCATTTGGCCCATGATTTTCACACCTGTGATACTGTGCTTTACAACAGGAAATATGTATTTGGTCTCTGCCCTGGTTCTTGGCACAGAGTTCCTAAAAACCCTTGGAATTTCCTGTACTGAGAATGATAAAAGATGTCTTTTGTTATGCTAATAAGGTGACTTTGGGAGAGCACCTACAGAGGGAAGCTGGTTGTCAGAAAAACTAACCCTATGATTAGAAGGTTGGAACTTTCAGTCCCACAACCCCCCATCTCCAAGGAGGGAGAGGGGCTGTAGGTTGAGTTCAGTCATCAATGGACAGTGATGTAATCAATCGTGTATATGTAATGAAGCTTCTATAAAAACACAAAAAAGAAGGGTTCCATGAGCCTCCAGGTTGGAACATGTGGAGATGTCCGTAGACAGATGAGTGGATAAAGACAATGTGATACACACCCACACACACACACAGACATATACACACAATGAACTATTATTCAGCTTTTAAAAAGAAGAAAATCCTGCCACTTGTGACAACATGGAGGAACCTAGGAGACATTCTGCTAAGTGAAATAAACCAGACACAGAAAGATAAATATTACATGATCTCAGATGTGGAGTTTTAAACAAACTTATAGATACACAGAGCAAAAAAGTGGTTGCCAGGGGCAGGCAGGAGGGTTGAAATGGGGAGATGGTGGTCAAAGGGTAGAAATTTCAGTTACGTAAGACGAATGAGTTCCGGACATATAAAGTACAGCATCGTGACTAAAGTTAACATCTGAAATTCAATAAGGTAGATCTCAAGTGTTTTTACCACCAAAAAAAAAGTAGGGGGAGAAAATGGTAACTACGGGAAGTGATGCATATGTTAACTGGCTCGATAGTGGCAATCATTTCACAATGTCTACATATATCAAAACATCAAATTGTACACCTTAAATATATCTATTTCTTATGTGTCAATTACACCTCAACAAAGCTTAAATAAATCAACCAGTAAAGCAATGACAAGAAACTCTAATGCCAAACAGTAACCATGACTAAAACCCCAGAATTTCACTGCTGCAAAAATATGCCAGCTCACCTGAAATGGATATTTATTTTGACAAGGAATGACACCATCATCATTCTTCACTATTTCCACACACTTGATTTTTGAAATGTCAATAAAACCCTTTCTGTTCTTTTTCTGTTAAAAGAGAAAAAAAGGAGAACCATTACAATCATAAGATAAAAGAAAAAATGTTAATAGTAATATTTGTTTTAAAAAAAATCAGATTCAAAACATTACCATTTCCTTAATAATTACCTACATCATGTCTCCCTTTATTGTTAAAATTATTCAAAACACGAACACTCTGAGGATTGTAATAAAAATAATTAAGTCCTTTAATTTCTAAAGATGAAATTGTTCTGTCCTTGCCCTGTCCCCAAAGCTCTAGAACTGAGGGACTCCCTCTGATTGCTGCCTTCCTCTCTCACACACACACCTTAGCTTCTCCAGCTTCTTGATGACAGGCCCGTAAAAGAAAGCGTCAGAGACCAAACTAAGCAAAACTCCATGCACTCAGTCACAGATGCAAACTCCAGACAGTTACATCTTCCACTCTGGTACCCAGAACTCAGGAGGATGTGAGGCGGACTTAGGGCAGTCACATAAGGCCTCCATTCAGACTCGATTACTGAATCTTCTTTTTTTTCCCCCTTCCCTTTGGCCCTCACTTCCTGCTCACTGCAAACCTCCCTACAGCAAGTAACTAGTGACATACCAAGACATCCCCCTCCAAATCATTCCCACCCTTGAGCACCGTCTTCTCAGATCTGAGACTTTATCCCAGGGAAAAACCAAAAGGATACGAAGTAGTATGTGCAAAGGTAACTCGATACATTGTTTCCATTAAAAATTACCACAAACACAATGTAGAAATAAAAAATGTTTATTGAATAATATTAACTGATACATCCCACATGAAAAGCTGTATAAAGACTCAGGTTACTTGGGGTCAGGGTAGATACTCATATGATAAAGAACAGAAGGAAAGTAGAGAAATGAAGAAGAACACTGCAGTATTTGGGATGAGCCAGCCCATCCCCTGGCCCTGGGCATTCAAAATTCCTTCATCTAATACTCTGAAACCCCCCTCTGGCCACAACCTTTGGGGCCTCTACCAGATCTGCATGCCCACTGTCACCACAGGACTTTCAGACCTGCCAACCCTCTCAGGCCACCTGACTGGACTATCTGGCTGTCCTTTCACTAGTGCATCCTCTCTCTCTCTCTCTGTCACACACACACACACACGCATGCACACCCCATACCCCCCTGACATTTCTGTCAGCCCCCAGTTCTATCCACACCTTCCCCCTCCTCCTGCATGCCTGACCGCACAAGGTCACAAAATAATCCTGTCCTCTCTGTGCTTAGCCAGGCCTTCCCTGCCATCCTCAGTTCTTCTGCGTACCCTCCATGGAGACCACCAGTCTCGTGGGAACTACAAACCCTGCCCGTTCCCCTTGCCCCAGCGGACACGCTCCCTCACTACTTCATGGGGACGAGAGCAGCTGGACGTCCCATGAGCACACCCTGGACTTCCTCCTTCAGCAGGTCAAAAGCACCCTAAGATCTACCCTTTTTTTTTCTTTTCCACCCTGTCTTTCAGAGGACATTAAAAGCACACAACAGTTAAAGACACTGTAGTTGGCACTTAGCAGCTGCCATTTCCTTTTATGCTCACGATTCTCCTCATTTTACAGATGAAGAAACTGCAGCTCAGACAGGTTAAATCCATTACCCAAGGATCCCAACTGGCCCTAGAGCCCCCTGGACCTTGGATCCTTGCAAACAGGTGACAGGACTAACAGAGCCGAGTCCTTGGGAGGACAACACGGAGTCTGAGTGCGGCCAGAGCTTCGGCCATGACAGGGAGAGGGCCATTCTCCCCGTGCGTTCTTCTAAGGCCTCTACTCCTCCTGCCGACCCTACCCAGCACCTTCTTCTGGCCCTGCTACTGCCCTTCCCTTCCCGAAAGAGAAGATGATTACACCCTCAGCCTTCACTTCCTTCCCACCCCTCCTCCTTAACCACTTGCGAGCTGCCTCCCCCTCACCACAGCTGCTAAAGCTGTTCTCAAAAACATCACCAATGACCAAACCCAACGGCCTCAGCTCAGCTGTCTTCCGCCCAAGGCTTTGAGGCACTTGGGGGTACTTCTACTCTCTTCTCTCTCAGTGGCCTTGACTTTGGGTCGCCCTGGTTCTCCTTCTGTGTCTTCCCCTCAGTTTCTCACAGGACAACACCTCTCCTGTGCCAGAAACTTCCTGTGTCAAGGAATACAGATTCCAGACAGGGAAAGCTCACTTCCTGAGCATACAGCCAAGTAGCGTGCCATTCAATCCTCACAGCTCCTCTGTGAGGTATGTCATTAGACACATCTTACAGACGGAAGAAAGGAAAATTAAGTAACTTGTCCACGTTTACACAGTAGAGACATACACAGTAACTGTTTATTACACAACGTATTAAGTACTGGATATAAAAAAGATGCTAAGAGAATACAGAGGAACCCAAGCTTATATGACACTTTCAGAAAAGAAATTCTGATAACCTGTTAGGAAGGAAATGAACAGCATGGGGAAAGAAAAACATATTCCAGAATGACCTCAGTTGCCTCATCTATAAAATGTGAACAATACTAGTATCCATGTCATTGATACTATTGGACAGTTATGTGAATTAAATGAGTATTTGCCAAGTGCTTAGAAGAATGTTTGACCCGTAATATGATATCTGTGTTTGCTACATAAAATAAATAAGGAAATAAATAAGGAAAAAAAGGTGCCTGAGGCAGGATGGAAGAGGGGTCAGCTTGTAAAGAACCTGATGCACGGTGCCAAGGGGTCTCATCAGACAAGGCCCCCACCCTGCTCCTGGGCCTGTGCCAGTTAATGGGCAGAAGAAACCGCCAGAGGACTAGCTTCCTATTAATAAGTCACGCGTGTTGATCATAAAAATCTAAGAAAACACTAATAGCACGAAGAGAATCAAATGACCCCTAATCCCCCAGTCCTGGAGAAAATCACTGCTGACATCATGGAGTTTTTCCAGACACTGCTCTGGGGTCATCTATCATCTGCCAGCTCCCTTAGCCCTTGAGCAGCAGACTCTGGTCGGCTTCCAAGACACGCATCTCCACTCACCACCTGCCCCTGCGACTGAAAGCAGCTGTCAGATATGGATCAATCTGCACAGGAAAATCTGGGCTGACTTATGCCCCCCAAATTCATGTTTTGTGATATATAATCCATTCATGCACTGTACTGATATTTGGGCTTATTACTGCAAATACTTTAATATGAAGTTTGCAGATAAAGGTTCATATTTAAGTGGCCCATTCATTATTTTACCTGACTCGCCAGCAACACTGGTCAGACACCAGGCACGATGCTGCATGCTGTAGCTTCAACACCGTGGAAGGGGGCTGAGGGTTCCCTCAGAGGAGTTCACAATACTATGGCAGGTGGCAGCGGAAGAGGGGATTGATTCATTATCAAATAAAGATGAAGTCATGTGTGCTCACAGTGCACTGTGGAGTGGGGCCAGGACTGGGCCAGGAGAATCTGGGAAAGTTTCAGGGAGGAAGTCACATTTTGATTTGGTTCTTAAAGGATACGTAGGAGTTTTCCTATAGAGAAAGTGGAGTAGAGAATTCAGGCAGCAAAAACAACAAAGCAGTGCTTTAGGGAACAAAAAGAAATTCACAGTGGCTGAAGTTCAGGGTGTTCAGGGGAAGTGTAGGAAAGGACACCAACAAGGTTATTTGAGACCAAGTTAGGAAGAGGCCTACCCGCTAGACTCAGGAGTTTGGATTTATCCTGAGCAGTTTGAAGTGGGGAATGAGGAGTGCAGGACTAAGGCATGTTTTTGGAAAGATGATGATTCACGGCGGAGTGAGGAAGGCACGAGACATGTTGCAGTAGCTCAGGGCGGGGTTCATGAGACTGTGAACTCAGTCCATAGCAGTCAGTCTCTGCATCCATACTCATATCTCTACGGGTACACGAGGAAAGCAGGGTTGCCAGAGTATTCAGAGGCAGGGTCCACAGAACTTTGTGATCAGTCAGATGTGGGAACTAAGAGAGAAGTTTGGGAGCCTCAGGGACTCTGAGTCTGAGTCTGAGTGACCAGTAAACACCAGCAGCATGAACCATGATGAGGAAAGAAGGAAAATCAGCTTTGAGAGGGCAAACTCGGGGTACGCTGTTTGAGTTGACTGTTGGACAACCAGGTGGAAATGTCTGCAGAGAGTTGAACAGGAGGGGCTCAAACTCAGAAATACTTAGCACTTTCTATATAAAGAGCATTCTGCTTTTCATAACACATATGCAGTATATACTGTAGAACATTATTCTAGCCACAGCATACGGTGACCCTGGGAGATTAGGCAAGGCTGAGGAAGAAAAGGTTTAGAAGGATTAAGAAACTCACATTTCAAAATGTAGAATAGATAAACAAGATTATACCATATAGCACAGGGAAATACATACAAGATCTTATGGTAACTCACAGTGAAAAAAAAATGTGACAATGAATATATATATGTTCATGTATAATTGAAAAATTGTGCTGGAATTTGACACAACATTGTAAAATGACTATAACTCCATAAAAAAAGTAAAAAAAAAGAGAAAGAAAGAAAGAAAGAAAAAGAAAGAAAGAAAGAAGGAAAGAAGGAAAGAAAGAAGGAAGGAAAGAAAGAAAGAAAGAAAGAAAGAAAGAAAGAAAGAAAGAAAGAAAGAAAGAAAGAAAGAAAGAAAGAAAGAAAGAAAGAAAGAAAGAAAGAAAGAAAGGAAGAAAGAAAGAAACACAAGGAACCTAAGAGTTACTGAGAGAGCCAGGTGCCCTCTTACCACCTGGTCTCTCCTAAACACCTGCTCTTCACACTCTGGTTAACTGGAAGGGACATACACAGTTTGCTTCCCTCCATTTAGACTATTTAGAGTTTCTTTAATAAGAAAATTACTTGATAATTACTGAAGTGTGCTAATATTGTGGCCCAAAAAGTTATTATTTTTTTCATGTGAAGTTTCTATAACCTTCACCCTGCCCACCAGTCTGAAAAATCACCATTAAGCTGAGACTCTCCTTTTACTCATCTTTGAATCCTCTGAGCTGATAAAACTGACACGTAGTAGGTGTTCATTAAATAGTATGCTGAGACAGTCTGCAAAGAAGTATGAGTGACACTGTGTGTGTGTGTCTAAGATATATATATATCTCTTCTCTTGCACATCTACTGTATATTTCACAAAGCTTGAAAATGAGGTAAGTAATGGCCATTTCACCCATTTGTAAACCCGCATAAATGGAGAAACTATAGACAGAGATGAAATATGACTTGCTTAAAATCACACATCAACTGAATGGCAGAACTGGGAATTAGACGAAAGAGATCCTGTCCCCCTGTCTTAAAAGAGTCACTGGTTTCCTTTAACTTCCAGGATATTCAGTACTTTTTAAAGTCTCAACATCAATCCTAAATTAAAATTTTTTTAATGTATACAAATATCCAGGGCTGGCCTCAGGTGAACTTGAGAAGTCAGAACACCCTCGGGCCCTCCTTCTACACCCTCTCCCGAGGCATCCTGAGACCCATTATGCACAGTGAGAGACTCACCAGAATTCCCCTCCAATATTGTCAATGATCCACCCTTCCCCCATATCACAACTTGTATCTAAGGTCGCTATTCCCAGCTGCCTGCCACAGAAGAAATTTACTGGATGAATCACCTGTGCATTGTAAGGCGGCATCCTGAGTCCAGTCGGGCTCTGCCCTCTCTCAGTTCCTTTGTCTGTGGGAACAGGATATTACTACTCACTTTGCTAAGCTTTACACGGGAATGAAGATGAGACACATAGGTGCTCAGAACGGTGTCTGGCACAGGGAAGCCACTCCCTAAATGGCAGCATTTACTATTCAGTTTTCACAACAACCCTGGGAAGTTGTTAGGAACGTGAGCATGCGAGAGGTTACAAGAGGGGCTGAGAGGCTAAGTCAGAATTGAACCAGATCTCTCAGGCTTTCACCTGACTCCCTGCCTCTCAAGCTTGAATATTTGGGGACTCTTACTATAGAAGAAGAAAATTAACTTATGTCAAAATCTAACAAGTACAGAACACCCACTCTGAGCCAGGCACTAGGTTCTCTCTTTACATGGTGACTCAATGAATGCTCACAGCATTAGAATGTGAACACTTGTCACCTCATTTTACAGATGAAGAAATCAAGACTTAAAGAATATAATTAAATGGCCAAAAGTCACACAATAAACCAGGAACTGAATTCTGTCTAATTCCAACCTTGAATTCTTTTATTTTTAATCTTATTTTTTATTGAAGTGTAATTGATTTACAATGTTAGTTTCAGGTGTACAGCAAAGCAATTTAGTTATACATATATATTATTATTATTATTATTATTATTATTATTATTATTATTATTATTATTGAACTACCATCAGTTATAATGTGTCCATTTCTGGAGTACAGCACATTGTCCCAGTCATGCATATATTTTTAAGTTTCTTTTCCATTATGGCTTATTACAAGAAACGGAATACAGTTCCCTGTGCTGTACAGTAAGTCCTTCTTGTTTATTTTATATATAGTGATGTGTATCTGTTACTCTCAGACTCCTAACCTATCCCTCCCCCACCTCTCCCACCCTAGTAACCACAATTTGTTTTCTATGTCTGTGAGTCTATTTCTCCAACCCTGAATTCTTAAGTGCCACGTACACTTGACTAACTTGATGTCACTTAACCAAGTACAAATATAAACTGAGTGGAAATTTCTCATACTCATAGCTCTTGACAACTATCAGACCAAAGAGAGTTCACAAATTAAATACAAACAAAACTGCACAATAAATAAGATTTAAATTAACAACCTATTTGAACATGAAGGACAGGGTGTGCTGGAATGGAATCCCTCTCCCAGAACTAGTTCCTTGGCGTCCATGTGCCTGCCTGTGTGCCAAGTGGTGCCCTCTTCAACCCTCTCTCAGTTTCAACTATGGGGAACCCCTGTCTGCACACACACTGCCAGCCTATCATGAGGCCTCCGCTTGGCCCCACCAAACTGATCAGTGTTCAGTCAGCCTCTGTTCTCTCTCAAGAGGGACAACAATTAAAACAGACCATAAATACAAACACAAAGATGGCTGCTGACACAGCATGTCTAGTAACAAGGGACCATCCAGAGAACACAGACAGAAGACATTTTATATACAATATACAAATAAAATTGCTAGAACTTGCAGCCATCAGCAGATGGACAGGTGGACCAAAACTTACTACTGACATTCATCATGACACCATGTTATCATGACCCTTCCTTCACTCAGCCACACTCATCAAAGATTGATTCTGACTTCCTTCTGCCACCAGCAAGACACAGATACCCAAGAGCCATGATAGAGATTTTAAAAGTGCAGAATTTCTGGCCTTTAAGTAATTTACAACCAGATACTTGCTAAACTTAAGGGGAGGAAGGATAATGTTGACAATGAAAGTATGGATGGGTCAATATTGAAAGGCTAAAGAATTCTAGTCAACCCTTGAAAAGGAAAGAAAGAAAATGATGAATTCTACCAAAAATCTCAAATGAGCCAAAAGGCCTGCTTTGTACATGAAGGTTCTTCTCCATTTCCACTCAGAACAGAGCTAGAGGAATGGGCCCTCCAGTGCAGCAGGACACATTAATCACGAGAAACAAGGACAACGTCAGGATACGTGTGGCATTTTTCTTGTGGATACTGGGAATAATTTTGACATAGACCTTTGCAGTATCAGGAAAAGTAGAATAAATAACATATAAAACCATTTCGAATTTGGTGATTCTATGATGAAATGCCCCCTCTTTACCAAGTACTAAATTCTAGTGAAAAGTAGAAGAAAGCAAAAACAAAAACTTGGCTTCCTAATATTTTTTCCTCCCTTTTAACCAACCAACCAAATAATAACTGACATGGGCACTTTACATTTTACAAAGTGCTTTTTATACTAAACAAACAAACAAACAAACAAAAAGAGAACTTTTACATTAAGAAGCCAATAGTTAATGTACACACGAGTAGTTTAATTATGAAGATTGTGGTTTCTAACATAATATCCAGAATAAAAACAGGATGCTGAAAAACCTCCATAAATGATAAGGAATCTGAGGGCAAAAAAAATCCCATTTCCAATGTAACAATAATCTTCATATAAGATTTTGCCAACGCAAATAATCGTAAGGTTTCTAGAGCTAGTTTTTCACTATATTCAAAGTTAAAGTTTTTATTCCCCTCAAGTGGTCATTTCCTCTTACTTTCTATACTTCTGGCAACCCATTTCCCAACTTCCCTTTGCAGCCCAAGGATACTTTCAAAAACAAATACCATGTATGTTTTATTATAGTTGAAAACAAAACTTACCAACATAAGTGTTTTGAAATAAGTCTTAAAATTAGTAAAAATTTGAATAAGTTATGTAGAAATCAACATACACAGATCCCTTACTTCATAAATTTCATGGAACAGACTCCCAAATTCAAGGAATTCCAGAGTTAGTAATTTCAATCCAAAAACGACAAATCCCTGGGAGCAGAGACAATGCTAGTAATCTGGTTTGCCACATTTTGCCCTTCTTTCTGGGTGCCCAGCAAGACTGCATTTTCCCAGCTCCGTGCACTTAGGCGAGGCCGTGCTCCTAAGCTCTAGCTAAAGGACTGTAGGCGAAAGTGATGCAACCCCACTTCCAGGCCTCTAAAACCTCTCAGACCACCCTCCATCTTCCATCGCCTCCCTCGCCCCCAGCTACACGTAGAAGATCAAGTGGAAGATTCTGAGGACTGCTAATGGGTACAAGACTTCTTTTTGGGGTGATGAATATGTTCTAAGTTGATTGCAGTGATAGTTACACAACTCTGTGAACATATTAAAAACCATGGAATTGCACAATTTAAGTGGGTGAACTGTATGGCATGTGAATTATATCTCAATAAAGTTGTCTCTAAAAACAAATAAACAAAAAAGACAACAGAGCCACTAGATAGAAGGAGCCTGGATCCCTGAATCACCATGTGGAAGGCAGTTATATACAATGTTGGCAAGCAAGAAATTTTCTATTGTGTTAACGCACTGGATTCGGGGGTTGTATGTTACAATAGTTTGCTACCTTGAACAATACATTCTAGAACAGGAAGACCTCACATCTCAGCTACTCAATACTTGAGACTCCAGATCCAGAAAGGGAATATGTTGAACTAAATCAGTGTTTCCCAAGGTATGCTATGGAGGTTTCTGGGAGGTGGTTTTAGGTAGAATTTGGACAAACATTTCTTTTCATTGTATTTAGTTTTATGGTTACCTTTTATTAATGGTTTACCATTTACTGAGTGATACAGTTTCCTTTCAAAATCAGTATATTTAAGGGAAATTAGTTAAAGGAAAACTAGTATTAAATTAATACTAGTATGAATGAGATAGCACATATATATGTGAAAATTATGTAAGTAATATGCATAATGGCTTAAGTTTGGACAACACTGGGTTAAATTATCACTTCATTTCCAATTCTAACATTCCTTGATTTTTGTTATTTTGTTATTTGTACCTGTACTCCTCCACTACCTGGCCTGCCTGGTATACCTTCTGCTACATAAGTTAAGAGTACACTTATGTGGGACAAGATTCAATCTAAAGGTCTATATTCAGCTAAAAACCCCACAGACATTACACATAATGATTCTCAGCCACCTCTCCTCAGAGACACACATTTCTGCACAAACCCCAAATGCCTACTTGTTCCCACCCCCACCAGATTTCAATATTCCTTACTGATAAGGTATAGAAAATGCAGAAGTAGAAACTGGATTTTTATAGCAACATTTGACTTCTGGGGCAGAACTCGCACCTGGACACATTTTCTGCCTAGTGTGGTGCACAGGGCAGCATTTTACTAGGAAATAAGAACACATAAGAAACTCGGTATTGAAAATTGGGCTCTGAATCTGGCAGCAAAAGGTACAAAATAATGAGACTCCCTGGGGTGAACTTAAATATATTAAATCAGAGCATCTGATTTAACCCATATTTGAGTAGTTAACATAGTAACAGGCAACACACATGCATCACTGTGTGCCAAGGCTTTCTTTCATAAATCAACCCATTTAAGCCTTCCAATAACCTCTACACCATCCTACGGCTTCAAAAAAGTCAGGAGAAAAACACCTGAGAGAAATCTGGAGCTGGGTCACACAGCAGACCTGAGGAAGGACAGCCCCTGGCCAGGATCTAATACATGAAATGCCTACCATATGCTAAGCACACTGAGTTAGACCTCATGGGAGGTCATGCTATTGTGCTTGCAAACCTAAGTATTAATGTGAGTAGTGGCTGGATGTAAATGCCAGCTCCACAGTCCCATGCAAATTAATTAATCTCATTTAGTCCCCATTTCCTCACTTGTAAAATGGGGCTATTAAATAACCTATCTCCTAGATTATTGTGAAGATTAATTGTGATACTCTCATAAAGCACTCAGCACAGTATCTGGCCCATCGCAATCACTAATATGTTATTTAGTATAATTTTTTTCCCTTTAGATAAAATATTTCTAAAATTTTTCAGCACTTAAACTCTTTTTCTCACAAACAGATCCTTAATTTTTTTCAACCATATAGTTTCTAATTGCTACAGAATTCAACAAGGAAAAAGGATTTAACAGAGATCTTTGAAGTATTCTACTGGGTTTTACATTGTATCTTTAGGTAACATAGCAGGATTTCTCAGTGGAATTCAGCAAATATTTCAAATATTTCAAAAACTCAAAAAATAAAGGAATAGACAATGAAGCTTAACTATAGTGCACAAAATATCACAAAACAAACTAGGGAAAAAGGATAATAGCGAAACACCCTTTCTTTTGAAATAAAATAGTATTTTAAGAAGCTATTTTTTTAAATAATTAGGTCCTATATATCAATTACCATAGAAATGTAGGAAAAGTCCAGCAATTACTTAGGACAATACGTGCTGAGCATTTACCATAAAGTGCTCAGCATAAGAGATGTGGAGATTTAAAAGCATGGCCACTGTATTTACCCAAGAGAAACAATGGCATCTGACCAAAGACCTGTACAATAATATTCACAGCAGCTTTATCTGTTGTAGCTGAAAACTGGAAACAACCCAAATGTCCATCAATAGGTGACTGGACAATGAAATACTTCACAGTAATAAAAAGAAATGCAATATTGATGCAGCGAAATGGATTTGTATCAAAATAGTATTCTAGGTGAAAGAAGCTAGCTTAAAAAAAAAAAACTCCATGAGTTTGTTAATTCTAAAATTCTCATAAATGCAAACCAATCTAGAGGGTCAAAAATCAGATTACCTAGGGATGGTAGGAATAAAAGAGAAAGAAATTCATTTTGTATGAATTACAGAAGGGACATGAGGAAACTTCTGGGGGTAATGGATATGTTCATTATTTTACTGTAGCGATGGTTTCACAGGTGTATACATACGTCAAAACTCCTCAAATAACACAACTGAAATATACACATTTTACTATAGATTTTATTATAGATTATTATTATTATAGATTTTATTATAGATTGATTATAACCTCAAGAGACCTGAAAAAAAAATATAGCCCCTGCCCTCAGGAACCTTGTAATCTGGGAACATTTGAAAACTAAGGAACTCTCTGCTAACAATTTAGTGTTCTAAATCATAGGCTTAAAAGGGAAAAACCAACAACAATGAAAGAAAATAACTGATATAAGCAAACTAACTTCAACAAAAACAGACATATAGACCAATGGAACAGAATAGAGAGCCCAGAAATGAACCCACAAACTTTTGGTCAACTAATCTTCGACAAAGGAGGCAAGAATACACAATGGAATAAAGACAGTCTCTTCAGCAAATGGTGTTGGGAAAACTGGACAGCAGCATGTAAAACAATGAAGCTAGAACACTCCCTTACACCATATACAAAAATCAACTCAAAACGGATCAAGGACTTAAACATAAGACAAGATACAATAAACCTCCTAGAGGAAAACATAGGCAAAACATTATCTGACATACATATCAAAAATTTTCTCCTAGAAGAAATAAAAGCAAGAATAAACAAATGGGACCCAATGAAACTTACAAGCTTCTACACAGCAAAGGAAACCAAAAGTAAAACAAGAAGACAGCCTACGGAATGGGAGAAAATTTTTGCAAATGAAACCGACAAAGGCTTGATCTCCAGAATATATAAGCAGCTCATACGACTCAATAACAAAAAAATAAACAACCCAATCCAAAAATGGGCAGAAGACCTAAACAAGCAATTCTCCAAGGAAGACATACAAATGATCAAAAGGCACATGAAAAAATGCTCAATATCACTAATTATCAGAGAAATGCAAATCAAAACTACAATGAGGTATCACCTCACACCAGTCAGAATGGCCGTCATTCAAAAATCCACAAATGACAAATGCTGGAGAGGCTGTGGAGAAAGGGGAACCCTCCTACACTGCTGGTGGGAATGCAGTTTGGTGAAGCCACTATGGAAAACAGTGTGGAGATTCCTCAAAAGACTAGGAATAGACTTACAGTATGACCCAGGAATCCCACTCTTGGGCTTGTATCCAGAAGGAACCCTACTTCAGGATGACACCTGCACCCCAATGTTCACAGCAGCACTATTTACAATAGCCAAAACATGGAAACAGCCTTAATGTCCATCAACAGGTGACTGGATAAAGAAGATGTGGTATATTTATACAATGGAATACTACTCAGCCATAAAAACTGGCAACATAATGCCATTTGCAGCAACATGGATGCTCCTGGAGAATGTCATTCTAAGTGAAGTAAGCCAGAAAGAGAAAGAAAAATACCATATGAGATCGCTCATATGTGGAATCTAAAAAACAAAAACAAAAACAAACAAACAAACAAACAAAAACAAAGCATAAATACAGGACAGAAATAGACTCATAGACAGAGAATACAGACTTGTGGTTGCCAGGGGGGTGGAGGGTGGGAAGGGATAGACTGGGATTTCAAAATTGCAGAATAGATAAACAAGATTATACTGTATAGCATGGGGAAATATACACAAAATGTTATGATAACTCACAGAGAAAAAAATGCGACAGTGAGTGTGTATATGTCCAAGAATGACTGAAAAATTGTGCTGAACACTGGAATTTGACACAACATTGTAAAATGATTATAAATCAATAAAAAATGTTAAAAAAAAAAAAAAAAGCAAACTAACTTCAGCTTATAATGGGCCAGAAGCAGGCAATCCATCAGTTCTCATTTAAATGAAGGCTCTACCTCAGTATTTATTCTGATGTAAAAAAAGCCAATCCATCCACCCGACTCATCCAGTACTAAATGAACTTCTGGTTAAGAAATAAAATTATTTTAATACCTTCCCCTAAACCTGGAGTCTGGTCCCAGCCTCCTCTTTCTCTCCTTCTCATCACCCCCTTCTTCAAGGCAGGCATGGTAAAGGTCACCCACTGGAGGGTCAGTGAAGACACATCCACTTCCTCCCCGGCACCTGGTGCCTAGCAGGTGCCACTGACTTTTTGCATAAGTGCATGAATGAATGAGGACATGAATGAACAGGAGGGGATTCGGCCAAGTGGAGAGGAGGCCTTCCTCGGATCTAATTTCACAATATCCAGTCAGAGTCACCACTGTTCTGTGTCTGTGCTGTTTCAGAGAAGAGTTCCAGCCAGCTCTATTTCCGCCACTGCTCTCTCAGACACATGCTGTACGAGGTGGCCACAGGCATGCCACAAACCGCCAGGACCCAAGAGGCCCTTCCTCTGCTCCTCCTGTTCAATCAAAGCACGCTGCTGCATGTGTGAACCCCAGTTTAGAGAGTAGCTGTCAGGTTGTAATTCTCAGAGATACAACTTCTGTCATGGGACCCCCTCCTCAACCACAGAGGTGGTAATCACTGGAGGTGCCCTGCAAATGTCTGCCTTCTTTTTTTTAAGTAGCAAAAGAGAAGGAAGAGGGGAAAAAGAGAGGAGGAAGTTCCTTTACCCTAGGTTTCAGTTGTCAGGTTTCTATGGTTAACAGTTTCTATGGTAAGCAGCACTTGGCTTCTGTACTAGGAATTCTGTGTACGTGTGTGTGTGTGTGTGAGCGTGTGTGTGTGTGCGCGCGTGTTCTGCGGCTCTCCAGTGGACCCTTCAAGGTTTCAGGTTTGTTTTTAGTGACATTTTACATCTTTATAAAAGTGGAAATAACTGGAATCACACAAACATGATCTCTTAGCAAGAGGAACTTGGGAGAGATAAGCTTTGGGAGTTTCTGGTGGGTGAGAGTTACAGACAGCAAACAGGGCAAAAGAGTAAATGCAATTTCCGGCGTAGGTGGTGGGTGGCAGGGGCAACTAGTAATGCAACCACACAAGGCAAACTGTGGCTTTGGCGCATGGTATGAACCTACAACTCCAGCACAAGTAGGGATACAATTTCTACCCCCACTCCCAGTAGTCTCATCCTGGCCAAATGGACTGATGAAGTGACAAGCCAGAAAAAGGACAGCCCCAGGAGTGGCAACTGCCCCACAGCCTCACCCTACAAGGGTGACCCATGACTTAACAGCAGGACTGTGTTTCTGGGCAGGGAAAAAGCTGGGAGGCTCGCACCCTCTCAGGAACTTACCCCTACGCTGTCCACACCACACCAGTTCCTTCACTAAGAAAAACCCCTCTCTCTGCTTATGTGATGTTAGCGGAGGGCAAAGGTGCTTGCATACACATATGAATTGGAAATATGATGTATTTAAAATTGAACTGAGCTTTGCTGGGGTACTGCAAAACCAGAGCATTCACTTGGTCTTTAAATAAGTTTCTACTGGACCATGTACAATATTTCTCTAGTCCTCTCCAGTGTTAAAAGGACCACCCTGCAATTTGTTTTCTAAATACCTTAAAAATATTCAACTGCACATAATGATAGCTTCCCTAGACTGCTCACTGCCCCTGAGAAAGCAACATCTCTCCTTTTTTTTTCCACAATAAAGATAATCCGTCATGCTGGGAAAAGTTCCTTCCTTTTGCTTCTAGCAGGGCCTACAGAATGGGGACGAAGGGGAGGAGAGCGAGGAGGCAGACGTGGGGAGAAGGGATGACCATTAGAACACCAGCAAGAAAGAGAAAGTGTGCTGAAGCAATGTCATTGGCAGCAACACGGGTGGACCTGGAGATTACCATACTAAGTGAAGTAAGCCAGAAAAAGACAAATATCATATTTCACTCACAGGTAGAATCTTAAAGAGTGACACAATGAACTTATTTACAAAACAGAAAGGGACTCAGAGACACAGAAAACAAACTTATGGTTATGGGGGTGGGGGGAGGGAGGGATAAATTGGGAGTTTGGGATTAGCTGCACAAACTACTATATATAAAATAGATAAACAAGGTCCTACTGTATAGCACAGGGAACTATATTCATTATCTTGTAATAGCATATAATGAAAAAGAATATGAAAAAGAACACATATATGTATACAACTGAATACTATACTAATACATGCTGTACACCAGAAACTAATACACTGTAAATCAACTATACTCCAATTTTTAAAAATGGGGAAAAAACCCCAAATGGCCTCCCCACTGGGGGAGGGGCGGGGGTGTAATCCTCATAAAAGATTAAAAAAAGAGAGGGAAAATGTGTATATTAGATCAAGGTCTCTCACAAGAGAAGTAACCTGCCCATCAATTCTCCTCACAGTAAGATATTCAAAGAGAGATACACAGAACTGCCTAGTTCCTTGGGTTTCTGTGGGCCTAATGGTTGCCAATCACAGCTTTTATTATGGTTTTTGTAGGAATATTCGCTTTGTGTTACAATTAATCAATTTACAGAAAACTTTGGTAGCATAACTGCTTAATTGGGAACATCTTATAGGTAACCAAAATTATTTTTAAAACAATTTCTTCCACTAACTGGATGTGCTTCAAGACATCCAGGAAGCTCTGCTGAGGTGTGGTGATAGTACTAAGGGTCTACCTAGATGGGGACTCCGTGCCTTTTGGAGATGGATAGTGAAGCACCTGTAGAAGAAATGGTGTGCTTTCCACAAGACAGTGAGAGTGGGGAGGATTTTCTACAAGATAATGGAGGTGGGAGAAGTATGACTTAGGGTCATCTGGCTGGTGCTGGGTACCGGATTGGGGGGGGTGTCACTGTACTATTCCTTCTACTCTTGAGTATATTTGAAACTTTCCATAATAAAAGTCTAAAAAATACTTCTTCCCATCTCATTTCATTGAATCCTGATCAAAGCTGTCATTGGATCTACTTCTCACAAAAATTTTTGTGAGAATATGGAAAGGGTCCTTTATAAACTGGTAAAAAGTAGAGATGGGCAGATTACTTAACTGCTACTAAAAAAGCTTCAGCTGTCCTTGTATAATGGACACACTGGATTTAGAAGAAGCAGCGAAACAGCCCCTGCTGTCCACGCAACTGCTCTTAGGGGTCACGTCTACACAGCTCCTTGCATCCATCAACCTCCAGGTACTCTGTAATTAACTACAGAGCTACTGATCCTGCTGAAGAACTGAGTTATTTAGCATCTGCATCTTACAACTGGGTAAATGGGATACTGAGGTGAAACCACCTGCTCAAGGGCAGATGAAGAAGATACAGAACCCTGGGCTGCACTGCTCTACTCTGTACTGGCTGTCACAGATGGGGGCCACATTTAACAATTCATCTCCTCTTAGTCTGCTATTGTGAATGTAATTAACTCTCAAATATTCTAGGAAAAATTAATCCATGTTGCAGAAAATATGGCCATTCCAAGAGATGCTCCCCAATGCCAAATATAAGATCCCCACAGCCCAACAGCCAGGTTATGCTCACTGCGAGCCCACCAGCACTTGTGATGGGGCACTACCTGTCTGACTGTCCTCTTCCTCACCCTGTCACCGCCCTTCCGGGTGCAGAGGTACCACATCACACCACCTAGACAGCAACCAGCCTTGGAAGGCTTTTGAGGAACTTGTAGGAGTTACTGTAGTAACAACTCCAGTGAGTATATCTGAAACCTCCATATTACCAAGCACAGCTAAGTGGATTCAGAAAGAGAAGTGGCTCTTCTCATCAATCCATGAAAATACTATTAGGGCAAACCATATGAAACTGCCATTTCTGGAGTCAAAAACGATCAAATACTGGTAATTTCAGATGGTTCAATTTAATACATTTTGTACCTTCAGAATATTTTGGTCCTACTCACATACCTTGTACTCTGAAATAAAAGCAGCCTGTACTTTTTCTCACTTCTACATATCATAAATGCAGTTACTATCTGTGAGGCTCTTGTCAAAGACCAGATGCTCATAATAGACAGGCAGGGGATGGCGCCCACCTGGGGTGTCACCACCAGCACCCGGCACAGTCAGAACTCAACCAATATTTGGTGTAGACAATCTAGGAAAATGTTGGGATTTGAATTCGATTTAACTTAGCCAAATTAAAGCATCAGACAGTTAACCTGGAATAACAGTAATTATTTAAAAACTATTTCGATTCCTAAAAATTGATAGTTGTTTCACTGTAGCATGTTTCATGGGTATCACGACTGTGGACTTTGCAATTTGTAAGCTTTTCATGCTTAGTTTTGAAAGGAAGGAGGCCACACTGAATAGTTTATGTCCTCAAGTCAGAAAGTCTTACACTCCATACACAAGATATTATCCAAGGTCAGGAATTAACTCACATACTCTCATACCTTTCTGTTATCTCCCCTACATCTCCTCACCCCTCCAGCTCTTACAGTCAGCATTTATGTAGTATCTGCTCCTGTTCTCAGGAATTTCCAACAGATTGGGAAGAGATGGTTACTCATAAAGCAATGTGGAATGCTCTTCCTGGAACAAAATGCAGTGGGAAAAGAGAAAAGAGGTGAATTCTTCCAGAAGAAGAGTCAGAGAAGGCTGCACAGAGGATATGTCTCTTCGAGCTAAGCCTTAAATTGTGAATAAGAATATTACCTACAAGTAGAACATCATAAGCAAAGGCATGTAGCTACAAAAGAGCCTGGCAGATTTAGGGATGCCAGTGCACTGGGGTGTTCAGATGTACTGAGGAGGACAGGTGGAAGAGGCAGGATCAGAGACTGGGAGGCTCAGAAGAGACCAGATTACAAAGTGTTCTATATATCAGGCTATGGGGTTGCACTTCATCTTCAAGGCTATGATGATCCTTGGCCTTAAATTGTATGCAAGGGCCCAGGCTGTTAAAAACAGAAAGCTAAGCTTGGCTCTATTACCTGGTGTGCTATTCTTTTTTGGAAGAAGAAACCTGGGTAGCTTTTGAAAAACAAAAATAAGAGAACAAATCACTTTTACTTCGTTTTATATATTTTATATCTCATTCAACTAAGAGCAAAGACTGTGGAGCTAGAATGCCTGAGTTTGCATCCCAGTTCTGCCACTTACTTGCTGTGCCTCCTTGGAAAAGTTACTTAACCTCTCTGTGCTTTAGTTTCTATAGCTGTCCCATGGGATGAATAACAGCACCACAACTTCCTAAGTTTGTTGTAAGAATTTGAGTCAATTTATGTTAAGCATTCAGAACAAAGCTGACAAATTGTAAATGCTTAATAAGTTTAGCTATTAATACTATTCTTTTAAACAATATTAGTCCTTAGGGAAAATAAAGCAAAAGTCACTAGTTCTATGAAAGGAAAGACCCTTACACCTACCTTCTAGACTTGAGGAAAGATCTTCTGAGAATTGATGTCAAATTTGACTGGGTTTTAGAAGAATGAGATTCTTCCTTGGATCATGACAAATATCAGTTCCCTAAAATTACAGGGGGATATAACAGAAACGACCAGCATCTACCTACATCCACTCTTTTCACCCAGAAAAAAAGATTAACCTTTACTTCAGGGGTCTGATAATTCTATTTTTAAAAAGGACTTCTGATGCTTCACGTGACTGTACTATTTTTGCCCTTAGAGGCTATTTCTCTGTCTTACAGTATAAAACCAATACTGAATCAGCAAGCAACTATATTGGCACTTCCTTTTTATGTTAGAAACAGTTGATCTCCGGTAACTCACAGTCTTAACACACAACCGCAAAGAGCACCTTTGGCCAAAGATTTCTCTTCCTTCAAAGCATAACAGTAATATTACAGAGACATATTTTTACCGGCTTCTTAGGCTTTTTTGAGGGATAATGCATGTTCTGCTGAATATAAAGGTTGATATAAGTGTGATCCTTATGTATAAATGAGATAGCCTCAGCTGGGTTCCTGGCTCTGCTGCATCCTAGCCCTACAACCTTGTGTAAGGTATTCAACCTCCCCGTCTGTTTCCTCATCTGTAAAATGGGAATAACTGCATCTACTTATAAAGTTCAGAGAATTAAAGGTAATACCTGCAAAGCACTTAAGACCATGCATGACATATAGCAATATAGAAGTATTTGGTAAATTAAAAAAAAAAAAAAAGCCCACAGAAAGGTCCTGAAGCCCCTCTGTTCCTAAGCTCAGACAGCAATCTTGATTTTCGTTGTCCAAAAGGATGTGCATTCAGGATGACCAGGAAAGGATAAAAAGAATAATGTTTTCCATTTTCTCTCTTTTTGAAGGACTATTTTCCTTCTTAAAGTGTTTCTGAACCAACTAGACAGAAGTGTTTGAAATATTCTGTCTGCACACAAATGGCCTTTCAGAGTAGGTGTTTTCTCCATTTAGAGATAAAGAAACTGAGACTCAGAGTTTTATCAACTGCCCAGTGTCACAGCTGATATGTGATAGAACCAAGATTCAGAGTAGATCTGTCTGACTTTAAAGCCCACTGCGTGTCCACTAGGGAAACTATCTTCTTTTAGGATAAACAGATTAGATTTGATGATTTCAAATCTACTTGTCTAGTCCCAGCTTCTCACCTGTGCCTGATTGGGTATCTCTGATTACCTAGCAAGACCCTTCTCCTTATGTCTTTCATTTACATGCTTTTAACATGATTCAGAATAAATCCATCATATACATCCTTGAACCTGAATCCCATTCAATCATTTTAATAACCAACTGTTACTTACCACAGGTCAAGTACTGGGCTAAGCAGTGCCTTCATCTGCCTGTGATAGATTAGTTGAGAGAAAGACTGAAAATACAATTGTACCAATAATTTATTGAAGAGAGAGAGGTGGTAGAAAGTAAAAGCACAAGATAATATTATACAGGGAAAATTAATCTAACCTAGAAGATCAGAGAGGCTGTACTGAGAAAGTGATATTGAAGCTGAGACCTGAAGATGTTAGCCAGTCAAGAGAAGGGAGACATGGGTTCTAGACAAAGGACATACATAAAGCACATGTTCTAAGGTGGAAAGCAGCCAACCGTCTTTAAGAACAGAAAGACTGGTGAGCTGGAGGTTGGCAGTGAGGAAGAGAAGGAACTGCAAATGAATGTAGACAGGTGGGCACGCTGCTGGACCAAAGGCCTGTTGAAGACTTTCGAGATTTAAATTGGGAGTAATGGGAAGCTTCTGAAAAGTTTTAAGCAGGAGAGGAACATGATCGTATTTGTGTTTTCAAAACATCACTGCAGCCAATAGACTCATGGACATAGAAAACAAACTGTGGTTATGGAATGGGTGGCGGGAGGGACAGTTTGGGAATTAACAGATACATACTACTGTATATAAAACAGGTAAACAACAAGGACCTACTGTATAGCACAGGGAACTCTATTCTTGTTGAATTCAATTCAACTATATTCAATATATATGTATGTATAACTAAATCGCTTTGCTGTATATCTGAAACTAACACTGTAAATTGACTACACTTCAATAAAAAATAAGAATAAAATAAATAAACAGAAAAAAATTTTTTAAAGATGGCAAAAGATCACTGTGGCCATTACGTACAACAGACTTGAGAGGGCAAGAGTGGAAAGAGGCATCTACTAGGACGAGGCAGAGATTCCTGTCTACCTACAACATCCACTTCTCATCAGTAACAGAACCCTAACTTTTGGTTGGATATGTTGACACTCAGAATAAAAGACTACTTCTCAGCTCCCTCTGCAACTAAATATGACCATGTGGCTAAGTTCTGGTCAGTGAGATGTAGGCAGAAGTCTTATATGGAACATAAAGGAAGGCTGTTAAGAGAAACTGACTCAGGTGGGAGAAGCACCTTCTTGCTTTTCTGTCTTTCTTCCTTCATCCAGCCTGTAATTCAGATAAGACGGCTGGAGCTCCAGCAACCATCTTGGGCCAACATGAAAGATATAAGCTAGGAAGACAGAAGGGAAAGACAGGATCTGAGATCCCTGGATTGGATTTCCCCAGACCAGTTCAGGACAGCCTACCTCCAGTCTTTTCTTTCTTCTATATTGAAAGAGAGAAAGAAAAAAAAAAAAGCAGCTATTTTATTTAAGCTATGATTATGTGGGGATTTTGTGTGATATATAGCTCAACTCAATCCTAACTGATACAGAGGCTACTGTACTTACCCAAGAAGAGGCAGGGGTGGTTTGGATCATGGTGGTGGTAGAAATGGGAAAAGCGGCAAGAATGAGATTTATTCAAAGTCAGAATCAACAAACCCTGTTGAGTTCAGACATGAGAGAGGCTCAGGGAGAGAGGTGAAGTTAGACCCACTCCCGGGTTTCTGGCACAAGCACTGGGTAGACCACGGTAGACTTAGCGAGGTAGAGACAGTGACAACATCTTGAGTTTCTTTTCAGACATTTTGAATTTGAGATACCTACCGAAACTCTTAGACCTCAGAATGGCTATCAGGCTGGGAATCACCGGGGAGATGCCACCAGCACACGGGTGCTAACTCAAAGCCACTGGAATGGCTGCCGAGTGCACAGTGAGAGAAGAAGCCTTAGAACAGAACCCTGAGCAACACTTAACTCTTGAAGGAGACAAGAACAAGCAGCTAGAAAGGAAGCAGGACAACCAGGGGGTTTACACGAGGAGATAAATGCCAAATACTCACCGCATGACTAAGAGGGCTAGAGGCCATGAGAGGAAGAGAAAGATCACTTCCAACTAGTGCTGTAAAAACAAGGAAGCAGGATCAAAGAGACACAGACAGGCCAGGAAGAGGACAAGGAAAGAGGAAAAAGGAACAGGGGAAGCAGAATGCTCTGACAGTCTGGCATAGGGGGAGGAATTCTGAGATTGGAAAGAGACTGGAGAGGCCCCCATTCCAGGGAGGGAGGAGAAATCATCCCCCCCCCCAGAAAACCAAGAGCCCAGTCAGTGGTTCCTCCGCTCACAGAGTCAAAGAGAGCCACAGGTGGACCCCAGCGCATCGTGGCTTAGTTTAAGGTAGAAAGACTTCGTCCACCACCCTGGAACTCCTATCAAACCATTATCTTAAATTTCCCATTGTCAGTTAAATAAAGTTTTAAAGGAGCGTGGGGTAGAGGGTCAGAAAATGTATATACTCAAACCAGCATGAGCAGTCAAAAAGAAAGAAGGATTTTTATATACCAAGGGTTAACAATAACAGTGACGTTACTAACTTTTCTCCAAGGCTATTTGGCAGATTGTGTTAAATTCATTTAGTGCGTGTTTTAGACGCATTCTCTCAATGGATTCTCACAACCTATGAGGTAGTAACTATATCAACCCCCTTTCACAGATGAGGAAACTGAGGCACAAAGTAGGTACATTTATTTGTCCAGGGACATGTGAGCTGGTGAATGACAGAGCCTGGGATTGGAACACTGGCCATCTGACATGAGAACCAATGCTTTTTGTTGTAGTTAGAGAGTTTGCTTTTCTCAACTCTAAAAAAGAACATTTCCAGCCACAATATTAAAGTAACTAGTGGAAAATAATTATGTAAAGCCATAGGCAGGAGAATAACTCTACTTCACTTGAAAGCTGAGGGAACTGGCCAAAGAAAGGTAAGTTGTTTTCTTTTCTTTAACTGGTCCGTCTGGTGACTCAGAATGAAAGGAACCGGGCTGTTGTCGGCGCATGGCAGCCTGGTCAACTCTCGCCCAGAACCTCTCCTCTACAGCCCCTTGAAGTGCCTGTGACAACTGGATACGTGCAGACAACTCCGTCAGCCTCTGCCCATAAGCACAAAAGAAGGTGTGACTCCGACATGTGACCAAGACACAGAGGAAGTCAGGTGTGGGAGACTGTTCCACTTTTAGTCAAAGTTCACAGAAGTAAAAGTGAGTCTGAGGCAAGGTGTCTGGGGCACTGGAACAAAAGTACCAATATTTCCGCTGGAGACACAAATAGCAGACCTCAGTTTTTCAAATGAAGGCCTTTCAACAGAGGACAGTCCCTGAGAAGTCAAGAGTTAGGGGTTAGTTATCAAGCTACACTGGGCTAAGCAGTCATAATTAATCATGATTTGGAGGTTCTGGCTGAACCCAGAGAACTTCTCAAACACAGGGGCCTTACACAGACACACACATGGGCTGAGCATCAACGAGGATCTGCAGAACTCAGTGCACCATTATTAGAAACCCAGCACATATCAAGTCCTCTGCAGGCGCTGGGAGGGGAAGGGGGATGGGATGATAAGCAGACATGGTCTCCACCACTTCCCAACTTTCTGTCCTATTTTTGCACTTGGTTAGTGTGCAGAAAAGAGTTAACATGGTAGGCTCGAGACTGCTATTCTTAGAAAAGCCTACTTGCCATTCTGCAGTTGGCCTGGGCTGGCATCTAGGAACCTGGACTTTGGGAAGGTCCCACTGTTCCCAGCACTGTATAAACAATATGGTTTATGCTGAACACCTGCTTTCCTTCTGGAGTCTGGAATTTTGGCCCAGGCTAGGCAGAGGGGGCCTATATAACCAACCAGTCCTCTAATGAGTTTCTGTTGAGCTCCCTAGTAGGCGGTATTTCACATGTTGTCAACTCATTACTGAAGCTTTTAAGCACATTCTATATGACTCCACTGAGAAAGGACTCTTGCAAGCTCATGCCTCATTTTCTCTGGGCTTCCCCCTATATGTGCCTTTTCCCTTTGCTGATTTTACTTTGCTGGAATAAATGATTATTATGAATACAATCATATGCTGAGTCCTGTGAGTCCCTGCAGCAGTTAATCAAACCTGGAGGTGGTCGGTCTTGGAGGTCCCTGTAACTTTCCACAACAGTTGGAAAGCTGGAATGAGCTTTAAAGTAAGAAAGACCTGACTTAAATCCCAACTTTGACACTTATTAGCTGTGAATCACTGAGTTAGTCAATAAAGTTCCCTAAGCCTTGTAATTCTTGGGAAAAAGACAGTAAAACCTGCCTCAGAAGATTGTCATGAAGATTAAGCATGTGGTAGACACTCAGTAAATACTATATGTTTTTTTTCTCTAATTTAGACTAACATGTGACTGGCACCCCTACGGCTGTGCAGAATACAGCCTGCGCAACACCAGGCAGCCCCGATGCAGCTCACTTCACCCATCCATCCCTTCCACTGATGGGCTGGAGTCAGCTCATGCCAGCTCATGAGAGCCTATTGTGCACACCATTTCCCTGCTTCACTTTCAATGTCTTGTTGGTGGCTGGACATCTGCTATGTGGGAGTACTTAAACCACAGAAATCGGCAAACACTAAAAATACGGGCTGCTTCCATGACCTCCAATCACTAAGCATTTACCAGCATTATCACTGTCCCCTTCATTAAAAAATCAAATAAAGATGAAATTTGTGCCGGAGGAGTTCTATTGCCTAACCAAAGACAGCAAGCATATAGCAATAAATTTAATTAATCAATTTAATTAATTAAAAAGCACACATGAAAAGATGCTCAACATTATTAGCCATAAGGGAAACGCAACTCAAACCCACGAGGTACCACTTTACACCAATGACAAGGGCCACATCAACAAGAGATTTTAACAAGAAGGACGTGGAGAGACTGGACCCTCATTCACTCTAGGTGGGAATGTAAAACGTCACAGCCCCTTTAGAGAACAGTCTACCAGTCCCTCAAAACATTGAACATAGTTACTCAAAGACCCAGCAAGAGACATGAAAACATATGTCCGCACAAAAACTTGTACATAGATAGTCACAGCAGCTCCATTCACAAGAGCCATAAGGTGGAAACAATCTAAATACCCATCAGCAGACAAGTAAATAAACAAAATACGGTCTATACCTATAATGTAATATGACTCAGTTGTGAAAGGGAATGAGGTACTGATACATGTTACAACAGTGAATGAACCCTGAAAACATTATGCTCAGTGAAAGCAAGATACAAAAAAAAGGTAACATATTGTATGATTCTATTCATATGAAATACCCAGAACAGGCAAATCCTTAGAGACAGGAAGCAGATGAGTGGTTGCCAGGGGCTGGGAGGAAGCAAGATGGGGACTGACTGCTTAACGAGTACAAGGATTTTTTGGTTTTTTGCTTGTTTCCTTGTTTTAAAGATCCACTGCTTTCCTTTCTTGACTTTCCTTGTAGAAGTCTTTAAAGCTTTATAATGTTAGTCTAATCCTTTACACTGGGAGTCCTTCCCCTGGAACACTTTAGTGACCCTTCTTGATAGTTTCCAGCTAGTTTCCAATTTTTTTGTCTTGAGAAATGACCAAAACTACATGTAGTTCTTCAAGTGTTAATTATGTAATTTTGTGCCATCTAGGTTTACACGACCTAATATGTTATGACTTTCCAGACACCCTATAGATAATGATAATCAATTCAGCAACGTAATAATAATGATAGCTAATTTTTTTAAAGATGCAAAATGTTTTCACTACCTTGTTTTAACTGGATGTTCACAACTGTATGAAATAGGTAAGGCAGATGCTATTCTCCCACCCCAACCCTTTTATGCATGGGATTACTGAAGTTCAGAGTAATTATGTGACTCCCTGGTCCCACAGACCAAATAAACACTAGACCCCAGGTTTACTGACTCCCCATCCTTGTATTTGACAGTCTCAGGCACTATCAAAAGGTCGAGGTAGAAATGCAGGATGTTATGTGTAGAGTTCATTAACTTAAATTCATAGACTAGAAACTATTAGTGAAGAATTTAATTCAACTTCCTTCTAAATAAATACAACAAAACAAAAAATATTTCTAGTGGCACACCAGCGTCCTCTCTGAGGAAATGAAAGCTACATGTTGACATACTAAGTTAGCTTCATTTAGGTTTTTTTGGTGTAATGTTTGTGAATCTTAGTGCTGAAAATATTTTATTGCAATTTAGGGCTCTCTCAGAATACATGGGAAGCAAGTCACTTTTATTTGCAAAAAATGCTTTAATGAAATTTTAATGTAAAATAAGGGAAACTATGTATTCTAAGTTTTATTATAATTTCTTCCCCGCCCCATTACTTTGTGTTTTTACTTTTTATATTTTTAAATACCCCCTTCACCCATTTCTCCCATCTTCCACTCCCACCTCTGGCAACCACCAACTTCTTGTCTATATCTACAAGCTTGATTTTTAACTTTTATTTTTTTAGATTCCATGTATAAGAAAGATCACACTACATGTCTTTCTTTGACTGACTTTCACTTAGCAATGCCCTTGAGGTCTATATATGTTGTCACAAATGGCAAGGTTCCATTTTCTTTTTTATGGCTGAGTAATATTCCAGTGTGTGTGTGTGTATCACAATTTTTTTATCCATTCATTTACTTATGGACATTTACATTGTTTCCATATCCTGGTTATTGTAAATACTGCTGCAATGAACACTAAGGTGTATATATCTTTACAAGTTAGCGTTTTCATTTTCTTCAGATAAATACCCAGGAGTGGAACTCCTGGATCATATGGTATTTATATTTTTAATTTTTCAAGGAACCTCCATATAGTTTTCTATAGAGGCTGCACCAATTTACATTTCCACTAAAAGTGCACAACGGTTCCCTTTTCTCCACACCCCTACCAATACTTGTTACTCTAGTCCTTTTGAATAGCTGTTCTGACAGGCATGAGGTCATATATCACTGCAGTTTTGATTTGCATTTCTCTGATGATTAGTGATGTTGAATGCCTTTCCGTGTACTGTACTACTTTGGGAAAATGTCTATTCAGATCTTCTGTCCACTTTTTAATTAAGTTGTTTTTTTGCTAGTGAGTTGTATGAGCTCTTTATACAGTTTGGATATTAACTCCTTATCAGATATATGAGTTGCAAATATTTTCTCCCATTTAGTATGTTGCCTTTTCATTTTGTCGATGGTTTCCTTTGCTATACAGAAGCTTTTTAGATTGATGTAGTCCCATTTATTTATTTTTGCTTTTGTTGCCTTTTCTTTTGGTGTCAGATTTTAAAAATCATCATGAAGACCTATGCCAAGGAGCTTACCACATCTGTAGTCATTAGGGATATTGGCCTGCAATTTCCTTTTCTTGTGGCATTTTTGTGTGGCATTGGTATTGGGGTAGTGATGGCCTCATAAAATTAGTTCAGAATAATTCCTTCCTATTTTTTGGAACAGTTTGAGAAGGTTTGGCATTAATTCTTCTATTAATGTTTGGTAGAATTTTCCAGTGAAGTCACCCAGTCCTGGACTTCTATTTGTTGGGAGTTATTTGATTAATGATTCAATCTCCTTCCTAGTAATCCATCTGTTCATACTTCCTATTTCTTCATAATTCAGTCTTGGTAGGTTATACATCTCTAGGAATTTGTCCATTTTTTCTAGGTTGTCAAAAATTTTGGTCTATAATTGTTTGCAGTAGTCTCTTATGATCCTCTGTATTTCTGTGGTATCAGTTTTAAGACCGCTTTCATTTCTGATTTTATTTATTTGAGTCCTCTCTCTTTTTTTCTTGATGAGTCTAACGAAGGCTTTGTCAATTTTAGGTTTTCAAAGAACAGCTCTTAATTTCTCTGATTCTTTCAATTAACTTTTTGGTCTCTATTTTATTTATTTCTGACCAAATCTTTGTTATTTCCTTCCTTCTACTAACTTTGGGATTTTTGTTGTTGTTGTTGTTCTTTTTCTAGTTCCTTGAGGTGTAAAATGAGGTTATTTATTTCAAACTCTTCTTATTAAGGTGGGCAATTATTGCTATGAACTTCCCTCTTAGAACTGCTTTTACTGCATTCCATAAATTTTGGTATATCATAGTTCCATTTTCATTTGTCTCAATATATTTTTCAATTTCTCTTTTGATTTATTCTTTGACCCACTGGTTGTTCAGTAGTATGTTGTTTAATCTCCACATATTTGTGAATTTTCCAACTTTCTCTGTGTAATTGATTTCTAGCTTCCTATTGCTGTGATCAGAAAAGAAGCTTGATATGATTTCAGTCTTCTTAAATTATTAAAACTCATTTTGTGGCCTAACGTATGATCTATCCCAGACAAAAAGCTTCTTCTAGAAAACAGCTCATATATTCATCTGGAGCCCCAGTTTTTGAGACTCCTGCCCAGGGTTACACTTCTAGATCACTTGGCTCTGGTGGCCAGCAAGTGTTACACTTGCAGTCCCATAGGACTATATATATTTGTATAGTCTTAAAAACTGTTGCCTACAAGTCTGGCTTCCAATTAGCCTGAATCTACATGCTGAGGTCCTCCCCTTTGGGACACTGACAGGTCTTAGCATATCATCAACCACTGGGAGATTAAAAATATAAGGCTGCTTGGACTAGCACAAAAGTTTGAGAAACAACCAAGAGCTTGGGCAAGATTGAGTGAGAAGGTTCATCTCCTACTCTAGGCCATTCTTTCAAGATTGGAGGAGGTGGTTGTTTTAGAGTTACAGAGAGTCAAGTAAAATGAAGAAACAGAGGAACATGTTCCAAATGAAAGAGCAAGATAAAATATCAGAAAAAGAAACCTTAATGAAATGGAGATAAGTAATTTACCTGATAAAGAGTTCAAAGTAATGGTAATAAAGATGTTTACCAAATTGAGAAGAATGGATGAACACAATGTGAACTTTAACAAAGAGATGGAAAATAAAAGAAAGTACCAAACAGATATCACAGAGATGAAGAATACAATGAGTGAACTGAAGTGTACTAAAAGTATTCGACAGCAGACTAGATGAAACAGAAGAAAGAATTAGTCAACTAGAGGACAAGACAGTGAAACTCACCCAGAGCAGCAAAACAAAAAAAGAATGATAAAATGCAATGATAGCTTACAGATGAATGGAACAATAGCAAACACTCTAACATTCACATTTTGTGGCTCCCAGAAGGAAAAGACAGAGAGAAAGGCACAGAAATTTTATTTGAAAAAATAATGACTAAAAACTTCCCTAACCTGGGAAAAAGAAACAGACATCTGGTACTAGGAAGCTCAGAGATTCCAGATAAGAACGTGAGGAGACCTATACCAAGACACACTAAAATTAAAGTGTTAAAAGTTAAAGACAAGGAAAGACACTTAAAAGCAGCAAAAGAAAAACAACTTGTTATGTACAAAGGAACCCTCATAAGACCACCAGCAGATTTTTCAGTAGAAACCTTGCAGGGTAGAGGGGAACAGCACAATACAGTCAAAGTGCTGAAAGAAAAACCTTCCAACCAAGAAATCTTTACCCGGCAAAGTTATTCAGAATTGAAGGAGAGATAAAGAGTTTTCCAAAGAGGCCAAAGCTAAAAGAGTCATCATCACTAAACTGCATGTATAAGAAATTTTAAAGGGACTTCTTTAAGCTGAAAAGGGTGCTAATGAGCAACAAGAAAAATATCTGAAAGAATAAATTTCACAGGAATGGAAAATACATAATAAATGTAGTAGATTAATCACTTATAAAGCTAGTATGAAGGTTAAGAGACAAAAGTAGTAAAAATAACTATGATTGCAATTAATAGTTAAGGGATACATACATAAGATAAAAGATATAAAATGTAAAATCAACATACAAAAAGCATGGGGGGGAGAGAAAATCTTCAGCTTTAGAATGCAATCAAACTTGTTATTAACCTAAAATAAACTGTTACAGATCGCTACATGTGAGCCTCATGTTAACCACAAAGCAAAAGCCTGTAGTAAATACACAGAAGGTAATGAGAATGGAATCTAAGCATACCACTAAGGAAAATCATCAAACCACAAAGAGAGCAAGAGAAGAAAAAAGGAACAGAGAAGAACTATAAAAAAAGCCAGAAAACAATTAACAAAAGGGCAGTAAGTACATACCTATGAATAATTATTTTAAATGTAAATGGACTAAATTCTCCAGTCAAAAGACAGAGTGGCTGAATGGATAAAAATTAAAAAAAAAAAAAAAAAAAGCAAGACCCATCTATATGTTGCCTATAAGAGACTCACTTTAGATGTAAGGACACCATAGACTGAAAGTGAAGGGATTGAAAAAAATATTCCGTCAAATGAAAACCAAAGGAAAAATGGGGCAGCTTTACCTATATCATACAAAATAGACTTTAAAACAAAGACCATAATCAGAGACAAAGAATATGTAATTATCATTAAATAATGATAAGGGGGTCAATCCAATAAGCGGATATAACATTTATAAACAATTATGCACCCAAAATAAGAGCCCCTAAATATATAAAGCAAATATTAATCAATCCAGAAGGAGAAACTATAATGCAATAAGATGAAGAGACATTAACACCCCACTTACATCAATGGATAGATCATCCAGACAGAAAATCAATAAGAAACCAACTCCTTAAATGATGCATTCTAAGATGTACTTAACAGACATATACCAAACATTCCATCCAAAAAGCAACAGAATACACATTCTTCTTCAGTGCACATGGAACATTTTCAGTTTCCATCTGGAGTGATAAAAAAGTTCTGGAACTAAATAGCAGTGGTTGTTGCACAACATTATTAATATACTTATTTAACGCCTCTGAAGTATACACTTGAAAATTGTTACACTGCTAACTTTTATGCTATGTGTATTTACCACGATAAGAAAAAAGATATCATTAAGAGAGTTAAGACAAGCCACAAAGCACAAACAGTATTTGCAAAGCATATACAGATAGTGAGTTTGATTCAGAATATATATATTACATCTTTTAAAAATAAATTTTAAAAGGCAGAAAACCTAACCAAAAAAAAAAAAAAAAAGGAGGAAATCTAAGTGGCACTTCGACAGAGAGTAAATGCCAACAGACAATGAAATGAAGTAGACTTGCTCATCCTCTTTAATAATCAGAGAAATGCAGGCTGAACAGTGAAACATCACTGCGCACACACAAGCACCTGGCCACCCAGGGGCAGAGGCAAGGCTCAGGACTAAGAAGAGGGAAGGTCCAAGTCTGAGCGGAGAGTTGGGGAGGCAGGAGGGTGGGGGTGCGCAGGTCTCCTGTTCTATTCCACACAGCTGACAACCACTGCCAATACATGTTGAATGTTTAATAACTATTTTAAGATTTGAGAATCATATTTAGTCATGAAAGTCATTCCAGTGGTCACACAATCCAATTTCCTCATTTTAGAGTGGAAACTGAGGCACTGCCTAGATAAGTGACCTCCCCAAGATCACACGGGTTAGTGGAGCTGGAACCAAACCTCACACCTTCTAACTGCCAGTTCATGTTCCACTGAGCCTGGCCCCTTGTCATGCATGAATATAAGGGTCAAACTTTGTCACTTTCTACTCCTAACCCTCCAAAATCTTTCTATCACACTTAAAAAAGAACAAAATCCAAAGTATTTTCCATGGCCCACAATGATCCATGTATGATCTTACCTGGTTCTCCAGCCTCTTCCCCCATGCACCCCACCCCACTCCCCCTCAGCCTCTTGGTTGTTCCTGGAGCAAAGGAGCAATCCCTCTCTGGGGCCTTGCATTCCTGGATTCCCCTGCTTGAATGCCCTCCCCGAAGAGCCACATGGCCTTTTGAGTATTCTCGTTTAGGACTTAAAATGCTTTTATTTTTCTTAATATTTTTTAAAATTATTTTCTTCTCATAATTTGGATTAAATCTAATAGAAAATGACCCTTTTATAGCAAAGTTAGTAACAGAAAATTGTGCCTCTATGTAATATTTGGAAAAAGCACAGTATACTGGTTGGTTACAAAATAGATTTACAAAAATCAAGAGATTGATTATATATCAACAATATCTAATCACAATATATCAGGAAAATTCACCTATTCACAAGAGTAACTACAACCATAAACTACTCAGGAATACATTTAGCAAGAAAAGTATGGGACTTTGAAAAGCAACTCTGAAACTTTTTTTATTAAGGAAAAATAAATTTAACAGATTAAAGTAGATATGCTACTTTGCTCTTGAAAGGAAAACTTTTAAGAGCGTAAATAAATCACAAATGTGCTTTTTTTAGTTGTTTTACAGTGGAGATGCCTGAGGATATTTTACTGGTAGAATCTGTAGATAATATCAGATATTAAAACAAATAAAGTCCCACGTGCTTTGCAGAAGCAGATCCAGGTTTTGAGTGGCATAAAGCTTATACATTTTGAGGAGAAGATTGTTTTTGTTTTTGTTTTTTCAGTGCAAAACTATAAATACAAAAGCACTAGGGCCCTTCCAGGGGCCTTAGAAAGGGCTACGGAATTGAAAGGCTCTCAAGCTTACTTTCCTTTAACTTCCTGGTAGATCCCCCTCTGGTGTTATGTAAAACTGCAGTAACACACGTTTATCACAACCAGCACCCTGTCATGTGCCCCACGGACAAACCTCCAGAGTGAAACACCCAAAGCAGATCCAACGAGAGCTCCACCAATACAGGCTCAGAGATGCCAAGAACGTAAACTGGCCCTACCCCAAAGTATCCACTTCCACCCGTTACCAGGACTCTGCAAAGCAAATGACTACAAGCGACGGAGATCAGTTTAAAGAATGGATCACCTATGATTAGTGGCTTACTAGGAGAATGAAATGGTTATGCGTACCTTAAAAATGTCTGTATCTGGGAAAAGCCAGGTGCAAGAGCAGAAACTCTGAAACACATTATACAAAAAAGACAAAAGCGGGTGAAAGTGCAAACTACTAATTATAGTAACAACTGCTGATACTTACAGTGACACTATTTGCCAGGAACTGTCCTAACGACTTTATGTTTAGGGATCCATTTACACCTCACAAAAACCTGTGAGGGAAATACTATCATTTGCCCCGGTTTAAAGATGAGGAAAATGAGGCACAGAGAGATTAAGTAACTTGTCCAAGGTCACACAGCTAATAAATAACAAATTTAGGATTTCAGCCCAGACAATCTGGCTCCAAAGTCCATAGTACACTCTCTAGCTCACAGAAATTCTATTAACTCAGAGACGGACCTTAGACCACAACAGAAATAACAAAGGAGTAGAAAACTGCTGAAAAGCTCGCTCTAGCACCTCAAGAAACCCATTATCTCATCCAGTGGATACTGATCTCGCTTCCTACAGATATTTTAGTCATAACACCCATCCTTAGAAAGCGATTAAGTGTGACGTTTGAAAATAAAAGAAGGACCCTGTTTAGAAACAAATTCTGAATTACATATTTGATTTTTAGCATCAAGCTACTCATCTTTTTCCAAGAAAAGTCAAATCTCTGCCATTTTTGGATATTGTACTACAATCAATCCTAGTCAGAACTGAGTTAACCTAAATATCAGCTTCCTTTACTATTTTAAAAAGCGTTGAACTAACAACTTATTGCAGTAGACTTGGAGGCGTCCTCTTCAGCTATGACCCTGTTCCCTACTCGGTGGGATAGACAATGAATGTGAATCAGTTCACATTTAATTGAGTTACCTGGGAGTTTTCTCTGTGAAGAAGAATCATGTATTTATGAAATGATCTACTTAACCAAACCCATTTTAAACTTCTTAAGAGTCACAACTTCAATATAACCATTTCAACTTCTTTTATCTAAGCATTCACAGGAGTATTTTCTTCCTGTGGGTCTCTTTTCTGCATAGTCTAGTGAAATTCATAGGGTCCCCACCAACTCACAGGGGCACAGTGAGGAAAAAACAAACACAAATCAACAGCCGTTAAAAGGGCCCATGTATAAGCCAAAGAAGGGAAGGAGGAAGGAAATGTATGTGCAGAGGTGGTCAGTGAACTTACTGTTTAAGGAAGTCCCCCTTTATGGGAAGTAGCACGATGTGGTTTAACAGCATACTCGCGAGAAAGATAAGACACCTTGGTTCACCTAGTCAAATAGGATGTCACTGCAGAGAAGGTACCTGACTTGGTTGTCCCCCAGTGCCTTCACTTGTGAAGCAGATGGTGGCCAATGTGCTGGTTACCCAAACATATGCTCTGTGGAAATGCTACGGAGAACAAAGCATTACAAGCAAGTATGCAAAACCCCTGTGCTTCTGCGAAACCTATGCTATGTAAAATTTAAGAACAAAGGGAAACCCAAGGGCCAGGGAAGTTAAGAGTCCCAGGTCATCCAGAAATGCATGGACAAGTGCAAACAACAGGGGTACACAAAGGTAAGAGCTCCAGATCTCAAGAGGCCCCCTTTGAAACAGACTGGATGTAGCATAGAAACGTCTGATCATGAACCCAGAATGGCAGAACTGTACCTGAATCAGACTGTAGGCTTCACGAAGCCAGAATCATACATCTTTTAATTCCTCTATTCCTACCATACTGTACATACTCATTAAATCTTTGTTGTACAAATGATGAATAAAGAAAAACAAATGATCTGAGTCCCATATAACAAATAAAAGTGTATGCCAGAGATGAAGACTGAGGTGCAGCTAAGTAACTTGGCCAAGACGGCAGAATCAGCAGATGGCAGGTCTGGGATCCGAACCAGGTGTGAACCTGTATTCTTTCCTCCCCATGTGAGTTACCAGTGAAAGACACCATTAGATAATTTATTATCAGAAGTAAAATAAGGGAGATGACATTTTAACATTCAATTTTTGAAGATCCCTTTCCATATGGATAATGCACTGTATTAACTTTGTATATCATTTAAGAAAATATGCCTATAAACATAAACATTTCCCCTGCATACTTCCAATGCAATTTTATTATACTTAGACTCAAATTATTTACTGCATGCCTGGTATATACTCACAGAAAAAGAAAATTCATTTTATTGAACTTTCAGGATGAATAAAGAGCAAGTAAGACATAACCAAAACACATTTGAGGAAACTAAAGTAAATTTTCATTAATTTCTGAATTTATTCAGAAAACATTCATTGCATATTTAGCTGCATTGATGGCATTACGCTCGATGCTATGGAAGAGGCGAGCACACATAAGTCACAGCCCATGTCTTTAGGGAGCCTAGACTGAGAGAGGAGAAAATCCTCAAGCGTCCATAATGCAAGAAAAAAAGCACCATAAGGAGGAGTTTAGTAGCAGAAGAGATGCCTTCTGGCCAAGGGTTTTGAAGGACAAGCTTTAGGGAGGAGAAAGGGCAGTGAGCTGGGCCTTGAAGAACAGACAGACTTGAACATCGGACAGACTTGAACATGCAGCAACAGGGCTGGGTGGGTAGACAGGGGTCATTCCAGACACAGGAAACAACATGGGCCTGGAGGGCTGGAAAAAAAGTATATGGATTCCCTTCTGTCAGGAAATACATAAATATTAATACACACACACACATATACATATACACACATACACATAAAGACAGACATAGTCCCCTACAAGGAGAAAAATTCACATGTTACAATCTCATGAGCAGGGAATTACACCTATCCATGTTACTTTTTGCAGTGGCAAATACAATTAAGAACAGCTACATCTATGTGATTACTTGGAATAAAAATAGAACTTTTCCCAAAAGTCTCCTCATACAACCAGGATGATTGGACCAAGTTGTTGGGGGGAGGTTTCCTTTCCCACAATCTATTAAAATTCACTAGATATTTCATTTAAGTCTCTTACTTATTCACTTAATTTTATTTAACAACTATATTGCACATATTGTGTGCAATTTCTTACTTCAGGTGTTTACCAATGTGGAATTATGCAAATACTATAGGTAGCTCTCTAAGACTAAAAATTAAAAAGGTCTAAAAAAAGAGCTTTGGTAAAAAGATTGCAACAACGTTTTTAATTATCTGAAGTAGTAATCATTAAACTTTAATATTTATCTTGGAAGTATAGTAATATTCACAAAACCCAAGGCCAATAATGTCAGGAGTTCTCCTAAAAGAGTCACAGAATTAATCACTGGATAACACAGGTGTTTCTCAGCTCCCTTCTATGGGTAATTCTCTACCTGTATCTGACCAGTATTAACCAGTGGCTAAACCATGTTCAAAATGGTTTTAGAAACAACTCAAATTGTAGTTTTAAATGGCTATGTATAATTATTACCAACAAGAATTATTTTGAGAGCCTAGTGGGTGCAAGACATTATGTGATATACTCAAATTACAGGACAACAACCTCTGCTCTCAAGGAGATTATTATGTAGCTGGTGATTTAAAAAGGCAACAATGATAATAATGCATATAAATTTAACAGTAATTCTGAAAAGGCTGGCATTTACAACTGGTGGGTGGGGAGGTGAATAAGGCCTCTCACTTAAGTGGACTTGAGATGGGACCTGGATAAACAGGAGAACTGTTAGGCACAGCAAGAACAAAGCTTCAAAGACAGAACAGTGGCAAGTATTTTTAAGCCAACGGGTCTGAACAGTCAATAGGTGGAGTCCATTCTGTGAACAACCACATTATTTAAGTTGTGTAAGTGCCCTCGCCTCCTAGGGCAACCCAAACACATTCTTTCTAGAACAAAGGCAGTGCAACAAGAGAGGCTGACCTGAGTTTCGGTCCAGGCTTAACAACTAGCTTACTGGGTGACCTGGAGCAAAGTATCTCCTTATCCTCAGTTTCCTCAAGTGAAAAATTTGGGGGCTATTCTTTAAAATTCCTTCAAGCTCTAAAATTGTACAAGTCTTCTTCATTACTAACAAATCAATCATCCCCTTGGATGGGTAATTATCAGTATAATAAATCTATACAGGCCTAGAACAGAATAGCTCCACAAACACACCAATCCCTCTTTCACCCCAGGGCCTTTGCACATGATGTTTCCACAGTATGAATGAGCTCTTTCTGCCCAACACTGCCCATACTCCAACCTTTGGCCAAGTGGAGGCCTTCCCCAACCCCTCCCCAACCTCCACCCACCTCCTTGCCAAAAATGTACACAGTCTACACTTTTACCACCAAAGCTTCCTCGGCTCATATAATTTGGTCTCTTTTTCAACTGTCCCTCAGGATAGATACTATCATACTTATCCTCAGCAAAAAACACTGAACAGAAACTACAAGTTACTGAACTATCTTCAAAGATTTCTAAGAACCCCTTGCCCCATAGTTCATGATGCAGAGAAAAACAAAACTCAGGTTACAAAAATCATGATGTCAAATACAGTTCTTTTTTTTTAACTGCAATGTTACACATACTTCTGATTAAGACAGGTCTCTTTCAAGATAGGCAGATGTGAAAAGGAGGTAGGGAGAAACACAGTTTATTTCAACTATACCATTTCCCAAACATTCTGGGAATTGTTTCTTCATAATTGCCTTCAGTGCCTACAGCAGTTTTTTGAATATATTCAGTGCTAAAATAGCTAAATAAAACTTTGGTGGAAATTTGACTTTTTGATATCACTAAAAATTGCTGAGAGCTAAGTCTTATGAATAAAATAAACTAGGTAATACCATTTCTGAGCAGAAATGTTGATTTTCTGTACAGCCTTTGTCTCTCTCATCACGATATAAATAATCAATGAAGAAACCACAACTATCAGAGCCAGACCCAAGAGTGTTTTTCAAGATCTAGAACTCTTTCATTATTTCTACTTTTAAGTAGCACGAGGACCAAACCTTTGATTAAACTCCCTCTTCACTTACTAGTAATTTATTCATCCTGTACTGTTTTCCATAAAACACTTTACATGTCTAAAATTGTTTAACACAGAAGAATAAAAAGTTAAAATTGAGATGTGGGAGACAGGAAGGAAAACAGGGATAAGGGATTTGTACTCATCCTAGAGGACCAGGTTAAAATAACTTACGCTGCAGGAAGGTGAACTTCAGCTCCTAAGGATGATCATGAGAATTAGAGTAGGAGAACAACTACAATGGTTTTAAAACCTGATTTCATGTTTGTGGACTCTCATATATAATCACTGAGTAATCGTGATATAGTCGGCATTCTATAACAAAGGACAAGGGACAGCATTTCCTCCATACACTTCTCTTGCTTGCCCCATGGAAATTTACAAATTTTATGTCTTGACCTACTAAACACAATGTGTGACCAGGGATTAAATCCTGGATTTGGGCAAGAAGGGGAGGTTGAGAAAGAGCTATGAAGACATCAGTGGAATGATGAATGAAATTTTTCTACAGACTCTGGACCAGATAGAAGTACTGTGTCAGTGTTTAACATCTTGATTTTGACCATTGTTCTGTGGTTCTAAAAGAGAATGTCTTTACTTTTAGGCAATACACAATGACCTATTTAGTGGTAAAAGGGGCGCTATCTACAACTCACTCGTCAGTGGTTCAGAAGACAACACGCATGTAAAGAGAAAGAGACAAAGGTAGAGACCAAGACAGTGATAGAACAAATGGGGAAATCACAGGCAATTTGTGAATCTGAGTAAAGATTACTTGAGAGTTCCCTATAATATTCTTGCAACTTTTCTGCAAGTTTGAAACCATAGCAAAATTTACAGTTACAAAAAAATTTTTTAGGAATGTAGATGGAACAAATGGCATTCTCCCCCTCTTCTGTCTTAAATAGGTTTCTGCCTCCCAGAGAGGGGGAAAAAAGAAGTGAATGTTATTAAATGACAATGGACAATTTATCAAATTAAGAGGGTATATCAGACCCTAGGACTTCAGACCTGCATCTTGGCCCTTGTAGGTGATTAAGGATAGGAAGTCAGATCCAGGACAGCAGAATAAGGAAACAGATATGAATCAAAAGTGGGAGAAGAGACACAGAAAGGAAATTGAGACACAAACAGGAAGTTGGTACTACCTTATTGCAGAAACAAGGAAACTCAACTGCCAATAAGAAAATGAGTTTTTGCAGGATAACAAAGTTGAGCATTTTCAGAGCCAGAAAAATCCCCTTGTGCACTAACCACTACACTGTCTATGGAGTACTTAGAGCTGTCCCACTTTTTACAAGCTGGCGAGCTGTCTGGGAGCCTGATGCAAATGCTTCCAACTGTCCTGTATTGAAAGAAACTATTTCTTCCACCCCACACTCACCCTTAGAATCCTAGAAAGTGCTGGAAGATATAAAATTTCAGGTAGCAATTAGAAGGGTAAACCTGTGCTTCCCATTGGGGGATCCACCTAGTCTAAGGATACAACTAAGGAGAAATATCTAATCATCTCAGAACCTTAATAAACTCTTATTCCTATCTCACTGCAGTCTCCAGGTTCCCAGGCTGGTCAAGAATATAACCCTATATGACCCAGAAGGCCTTAAAGAAATATTTGAGGTTGCCCAGGATAGTTAAGAGAGTCTTGTCATCATACTTGTAACTGATTGCCCCCACCATCCTAATGGTTAACCATTAACGGCAAAAGGATAAATTTTCAAGCATCTCATTACATAAAATTTTTTATTTCAGTACAACTAGAATAAAATGATAAAGGAGGAGTTATAGGAAGAGCACTGAACTTAGAGTCAGAATATCAAGGCTCAAATCCTTACTCTTCTCGAATTACCAGTATGATGTTTGTATAGGATAAACCTGCCCTGCCTGATTGTTACGGTTAAGGTCTCCCTGTCTCCTTTGATCCATCCAGCCATCCAACATGTACTGAGTACTCAATTCGGCACTAAACCCCCAGAAATACAAAGATAGGAAAGCTACAAACCCTGCCCTCAAAGAGCTGAAAGTCCAATGGGGACACAGGTATGTAAATAAAGTCAAACAACCAAGATGTCACAATAAAAATATGAACAGGGCACAGAGGGCTGAGGTGGACTGGGGATTCTACCACTGGTGAGAGGAATACAGGAAAGGCTTCAGAGAAGGTGGAGACTGAGTCGAGTCAGACAAGATAACTGAGTGTTTTACCAGCTACTCAACACATTTTTTGATGGGTAAAATAGTGAATGGATAGACAAATCCTGGCAGGCAGGTAGAGGGCTATATCACTCCACAGTGATTGAACAATATTAACAAAGGCACAGTGTGAAAGAGTAACTGCGGGTAGAAGACCCAGCTGGGAGTGGAGGAAAGAGAGAGGGAAGACAAGGAAAACAGGCATCAAGTACCTTGTATTCTACACCAAGGAGTTTTAACTTCATCCTAGAGCAGATGCAAAGCTACAGGTTTTAAATAACCCTCTGATGGTTGTATAGTTGAAGATGAAGGTCCAAGAGTAGAATCAACTAAGGGCAGCGATCCACCAAGAGAATGAAGTTGGGAGCTGCAATAAGGTTGCAATGAAGGGAAGGAGAATTCATAGGACTTGGTAAGAGATCTGATGTATGTTGGGTTGAAGTAGTGATGGCAAAGGAGGAGTTAAGGGTGTAAAGAGATAGACAATATACATGAAAGTAATGAATTTTTTTAACATTTTTACTGTGGTATAATCCTGTACAGTAAACTACAAATATTTCAGATGTAAAATTTGATGAATTTTGATAGATGAATACACCAATGAAACCACCACCACAATCAAGATAGCTAATATTTCCATCACTCCCCAAGAGGTGCAAACTTTGAATTCCCAACTTATTCCTTCCAACCCCCTTTACCCACTGGTAATCATAAGTTTGTCCTCTATGTCTGTGAGTCTGTTTCTGTTTTGTAGATAAGTTCATTGGTGTCCTTTTTTTTAGATTCCACATATAAGCAATATCATATGGCATTTTCTTTCTCTTTCTTACTCATTAAAGTAATTTCTAAACTATAAAAACAATGAAGAACATTGTCTTATGAAGTCCAATTACATAGTGGCAGAGACAAGACAAAAACCCTGTCTAGTGTTAATTTTCTTCTACCATGAAGAAATATTTTTTAAAAAATCATAACTGACCACAAAGGACCTAGAATTGCCAAAGCATTACTGAAGAAAAAGAAAGAGGCTGGAGGAATAACTCTCCCAGACTTCAGACAATACTACAGAGCTACAGTCATCAAGACAGCATGGTATTGGTACAAAAACAGACATATAGACCAATGGAACAGAATAGAGAGCCCAGAAATGAACCCACAAACTTTTGGTCAACTAATCTTCGACAAAGGAGGCAAGAATATACAATGGAATAAAGACAGTCTCTTCAGCAAATGGTGTTGGGAAAACTGGACAGCAGCATGTAAATCAATGAAGCTAGAACACTGCCTTACACCATACACAAAAATAAACTCAAAATGGATCAAAGACTTATACATAAGACAAGACACAATAAACCTCCTAGAAGAAAACATACGCAAAACATTGTCTGACATACATCTCAAAAATGCTCTCCTAGGGCAGTCTACCCAAGCAATAGAAATAAAAGCAAGAATAAACAAATGGGGCCTAATTAAACTTACAAGCTTCTGCACAGCAAAGGAAACCATAAGTAAAACAAAACAACCACCTACGGAATGGGAGAAAATTTTTGCAAGTGAAACTGACAAAGGCTTGATCTCCAGAATATATAAGCAGCTCATACGACTCAATAAGAAAAAAACAAACAACCCAATCCAAAAATGGGCAGAAGACCTAAACAAGCAATTCTCCAAGGAAGAAATACAAATGATCAATAGGCACATGAAAAAATGCTCAATATCACGAATTATCAGAGAAATGAAATCAAAACTACAATGAGGTATCACCTCACACCAGTCAGAATGGCCATCATTCAAAAGTTCACAAATGACAAATGCTGGAGAGGCTGTGGAGAAAAGGGAATCCTCCTACACTGTTGGTGGGAATGCAGTTCGGTGCAGCCACTGTGGAAAACAGTATGGAGATTCCTCAAAAGACTAGGAATAGACTTACCATATGACCCAGGAATCCCACTCCTGGGCATATATCCAGAAGGAACCCTACTTCAGGATGACACCTGCACCCCAATGTTCATAGCAGCACTATTTACAATAGCCAAGACATGGAAACAGCCTAAATGTCCATCAACAGATGACTGGATAAAGAAGATGTGGTATATTTATGCAATGGAATACTATTCAGCCATAAAAACCAAGAACATAACGCCATTTGCAGCAACATGGATGTTCCTGGAGAATGTCGTTCTAAGTGAAGTAAGCCAGAAAGAGAAAGAAAAATACTGTATGAGATCGCTCACATGCAGAATCTAAACAAACAAACAAACAAACAAACAACATAAATACAAAACAGAAACAGACTCACAGACATAGAATACAAACTTGTGGTTGCCAGGGGGTCGGGGGGTGGGAAGGGACAGATTGGGGTTTCAAAATGTAGAATAGACAAACAAGATTGTACTGTGTAGCACAGGGAAATGTATACAGGATCTTGTGGTGGCTCACAGCGAAAGAGAATGTGACAATGAATGTACATATGTTCATGTATAACTGAAATTATTGTGCTCTACATTGGAATTTGACACAACATTGTAAAATGACTATAACTCAATTAAAAAATGTTTTAAAAAATCATAACTGAAAGTAACAAATAAAAATATCTTCAAAGTTTTAAAATAAAACTTTACCTGTGTTACAGAGAGATTCAATAGATTTTTTTTTCTAATTTTCCCCGGAATATCAAGGTTGTTTCAAAGGTGGGCTTTGAAAGAATAGCCCTGCAATTCATTAGTATCTGACCTTGTGCAGGTTTTTTAACTTCCTGAGCCTCACGTCGCTCATTTTTTAAATGGAGGGAACTAATAAGACTTATACAGCGTTTTGAGGAATAAAGAAAATAATGCATGTACTTATTAGCACAGTGCCTCGCCTGTATTTTGTACTCAATAAATTGTATCATAGTTACTATTAATGTGCAGAAAAGAGTTAACATAACAGGCCTCTGAGACTGAAAAAGGTTGGCCCTTGCCTGGCATCTGGAAACTTGGAATCTGAGAGGCAGAGGATCCTACCATCCCCAGTACTGATAAGAATAGCTCATTGTGCGTAAACTGTACAAACACTATGATTTAAGCTGAACACCTGCTTTCCTTCTGGAGTCTGGAATTTGGGTACATGCCTAGACAGAAGGTGACTATATGACCAGCCTCCAACAGAACCCTTGGGCACTGAGTCTCTAATGAGGCTCCCAGTTAGAAAACATTTCACAACCGTCACAATTTGGTGGTAGAATTATTATACATCCTCTTTGTGACTCCAGTAAAAAGGGTCTCTTGCAAGCTTGTGGCTGGTTTCCTCCAGACTTGCCTCATGCACCTTTTCCCTTGCTAATTTTGCTTTGTCTCCTTTCACTGAAATAAACCATAGCTGTTGAGTTCAACTACATGCTGAGCCCCATGAGTTCTCCTAGTGAATCATCGACCCTGGGGGTGGCCTTGGGGATCCCTGACACAACGAGTCTCCCTACCCCTCAACTGTAGAAACCATTTGCCAGTTTCCATACCAGAGGACTGTTACACTCAACAAAGCAACCACAGTGGTAATACCAAAGTCCAGCTATAAAAACTTCCTGATTTCTTGGCTAACGATAGCTGCAGATCTACCTACTACTTGAAGTTCTTTGTATTCAACATTTCAACATATAGAAATCTCTCTACTCCTCATTTTCTCACTGTTATTTAATGGGTCTTTTTTTTCTGACTAAACTCCAGCCTTGCTCTTCCCTGGATTCCATCTCAAAACCACATAGAGGCTCCAGCAGGATGTCAAGTGATCTAACCCATGTGTCATTTAGTTCCTGGACCAGAAAGCAAGACCACAGTTTCCTTTGTTTTGTGTTATGATAAGTGAGAGTAAACAATATGAATTGCTAGGAAGATCTTTCATCAGTTCACTAGAAGATGCAGAAACATGAGCTAAGTGAGAAAGAGCAAGGAGGACAAGCCAAAGAATGGCCCACAGCGGCCACTGAAACAAGTTTTCCAACAACTGACTTGGAAGAAACAGCTTGACTGCATTTCTCATCATCTGGAACAGAATTCTCAGCAGACTTCAAAAAGTACAATGAACTGTACTTAACAGGAAAATTTTCAATAAAAGCTTGTTACCATGATATCGAAGGAACTGGGGTCCAAACAACCAGGAGAAAACCGAGGCCTGACTCACACTGTGATCAACTGAGAGTTGTAATAAAGGACTAGTGTCACCTAATTGCTTCAAAGAAACTTGAAATCAGAGCTACAAGATCCATCTGTAGCCTATGAACAAGTAAAATAAGTATCTCTGGGGCTACCCCAGAATGGCCCCCATGGTTTTTCTGATCCACCTAGAGTCTTATATTTTTAACACAGTATTATTTTTAGAATACCTGTTGATTCTCATGGGTTACCCACATCACAGTGTTTTTTGGATCATGGCTTCTAGGGAGAGGGAAATGGAAATAAGAACATTCACCCATGGAAATCAAAGAACTGAGCACGTCAACCCCAAGAGGGAAGAAACACAACTGCAAAGTGCTACTGGGCTAACCTAGAAAACAGGCTGAGAGTTGTCATGAAGGAATTCAGCCCAGTATTGTCAAAACTTTATTTTCTCAAGAATTCAGATTCTTAAGATTCCTAACTTTTTTTGTAAAGGTAACTACTTAATTTTAACTGTGGGAGGTAAACAAATTTGCAACCATATTCCCAACTGAAGGCCACAGGTATGCCAATGAACTTCAGTGCCTGAGAACAGCATCCAGGAGGGATCAACATGGCCACCTCATGGGAGGAGTGGGGGTTAAGGCAGGACCAGCTAACAGGACTAGGCTCCCTGGGCCAGTCATCAGTAGCCAGAAAGGAGATGGATTCTTTTGGGTTGTTTTAATTGAAGTATAGTTGATTGAAAAATATAATGTTAGTTTCAGGTGTACAGCATAGTGATTAGGATTTTTTGCAGATTATATTCCAAGATTGGTTATTACAAGATATTGGCTATAATTCCCTGTGCTATACAGTAAATCAATGCTGTGTCAGAGGCTGGGTTTTTACATGTTATGACAGCCTCCTCATTCTGCCCTTTCTGGTTTTTCTTGTGGCTTGAGGCTACTGCCAGGCAAGACAGTGGGCCAGGTTCTGATATAAGAGGGGGTCCACTGTTCTCTTTATTCTACTTAAGCTAAAGTAATTAGGGCACTTTTAACCTTGTATCATCTTTATATCATCATTTATCATCTTCAAAGTGACTTAACAATTGCAATGATTTCCAATAGTATCAGTCCACATTTCTAAGCAAATAATGTAGGTTTCTGAGGCTTTTTCAGTTAGTAAAGGACCACGCTTTACCATGTTCACTGCTGTATTTCTATTCTTTTAAGTTCAAATTATAACAAATCTTTATTATAAAGCAAAATTTATTAATGTTTCCCCTTAACCATATTTCAGATTTTAAAATAATTCATATTTCTAGTCTTATCTGAAACTCTTTTGGAATCCTGAATTTCTCAGATTTAATAAATGTAATATAGCATATATACCATACATTACATAACACTCCCAGCAGGAACTGGGACACCCCTAAATAATTAAACACATTAATATTTCTGTATACACATATATGCAAAAAATTCACACTGAGTAGGATAAATAAAGACTAGAAATAGCTTCATCTAAGGTCAGGCTTTGCAACTGAAAGAGTTTTTGAAGTTTGGGTCTTCAGCACCTGGGGATTCAGGAAGGTAGGTAAAGGACGATAGTCATAAATCACATGAACCTACAGAATTCCACTGGTCACAATGACAAGCCACAGCAGAAACTAACAGAGTTGAGGACCACCAGGGAGAAGCAATGCCATTCTGTCTGAATCAGGGGAACCAAAACAGAGAGAAATCAGTGGGAGAAATTAGTGGAATCGAAACAAAACAGAAACAAAATAAAAACAAGTAAATCCATTTCTGAGGATTCTGCTCTAGGAAAAAAGTAGAATTAAATAAAATAAAAGCAAACATCAAGATCGCCAACAATCCACTGTAACCAGCTAGACACTGGTATGTGGTCAACAAGGGAACCCAGTCTCTCCAGCCATTCCCTGGAATCCAGGAATATTTTTAAAAGGGAGGCACATGGCTAGACCCATAGTCCTAGATGTCACATTCGCAAGATGTCAGGAGGAAAAGGTGGGCCAGGCACCACTATACATTCATGCATGTACCTCATCTAGTGGTAAACCAGAGACTACAACAACTGCAAAGCCTGGAGCTGGCTGACAATGTTCCCCCCACGCCAAGCCACATGCTCACTGACCAGGTCCTTAGTGAGCCACTTCTCCCTGCTCCCGTCAAAGGAACTTTGCAGTACTGCTCATCACAAAAACACTGAATAGTTCTGCTGTCGGTGAACTTCAGTAATGGCTTGGGTCCACCAAATCACTAACCAGTTTTAAGTAACTTTCACTTAGTAATGAAGAAATATTAATATAAAGTGATGAACACAGATGCAGTTTATACGTGCTGAAGAAGACTCTGATGCATAATATGGTAGCTTATAGGAAAGAGCCAGGTACGCAGTATACTTAATGAATTCCACAATGATCCAAAACTGATGTAGGAATTTGTTTTCTCCAACAGGTTAATTCAGTAGGCTGATATAAAATGTACACTTATGTATACTAAACCCATAACTCAGACTTGTGAACAATTTCTATTCATATCCTAAACTTCATCTTTCAAATCCAAATGATAACAAATCATTACCTTAGCTTTATTAACTTAAAGCTTATTCCATAACATTTAGGGGTGTGGGGAACAACAGTATTATAAAATAGTATCAATATAGAAAGCAGCAAAGTAAACTTTGTCTCCTACCTCTGCTCGACCCTCATAGTAGGTTAACATGGACTTTGTCAGCACAAAAAGTCTCTCTTTGTAGTTTAAGGGTGATGTCTTCTTTTTCTGCTGTGACCTTTTAATAAGAATCTCTTCTAGAATAGTGTTACAATTCATCTCGGTCTTCTGATCGCTGTTTCTCCTGCCATTGAAGATCCCAGTGTTCTAAAGTGAGAAAATAAACAGTTGTAATAAAATGTGGCATGTAAATTATCCAAGGATAATGTCATTCCAAATTAACAAAATAGACTTTACTCTGAGCATAGCTGGAGCTGATGACTGTTAGGTTACTCTATGCACCCGAACTGAAAATGCCCAGGGCACAAGAGTTCAGCCTCCTCTTCTCCCTCAGCCCCATCCTGTTCCTCCAACTCCCAGCATTTCACAAGAATCTAACGAAGGTTTGTCGTGATGATGACTCACTCCTCTGTACCTCCCGGCCATCCCTTAGCTTGGTGGCACACTCTTCTGCACTTGATTGCAGGGAAACAATTATCTCAGATGGAAAAGTGCATCACCTGCACGGCTGGTTTAGGCTGATATTTAAATTGCCTCAGGTTCCTGGATGAGTACATAGTACAAAATGAATTACCACAGTGGTGGACAGGATTCAATCTCCAGCTCTAATAAGGATGTAATCTTTTTTTTTTCCTTATTGAAGTATAGTTGATTTACAATGTTGTGTTAGTTTCTGGTGTACAACACCGTGACTCAGTTATACATATATATTTTTTTTTCATTATAGGTTATTATAGGTTTTTCATTATAGGTTATTACAAGAATATAGTTCCCTGTGCTATACAGTAGGACCTTGTTGTTTATTTTATATATAGCAGTTTGTATCTGTTAATCTCAAACTCCTGTAATATCACTTACACGTAGAACCTAAAAAAAAGATAAAAAGATCAAGCATCCTAGTCACCAGAGCCACGGGGATGTTCCCTGATTTCTACACTACAGTTCTCTTCCCTGCAGCCCGTCTCAACCACAAGAGAAAAGGAAGCCCACCCAGCCACAGCTAACCCTCCTCAGCTCATCTAGGAAACCCACCTCACACAGTAGCCCCTCAGCTAACCCCGTACCTCCCTGCCTACTAAGGGCAGAGCTCATCTGCATAAGGTCCTCAGCCCTATATCTGGAGCCCCCACAACCAGACTATCCACACCTACACTAATAAGCCATCTAAATTCAACGACATTTAACTCTCTGAAAATCAGAGATACTCAGCAACGGTCCAAAGATTCTTACTTGAGACACGTTGAATGGACAACAGCCCTTTCTTCCCTTCCCTCCACCACACCCTTACAAGAAGTCACTGCATATCAAACCAGAGAGGCAACAGGAGTCATGCGAAGAGCATAAGCGGTTATCAGAGAGCAGAGCCAGGAACTTGACCCTCAGTTTGCCAGTGAGGAATTCCACCATCTTCACACCCGACATGACACCCCAGAAGCACCCCTACAATTCCCTGTTACCAATCTGTCGTCAACCAGTCAGGCCCTCCAATTTCTGCAAAGTTACTTTACAACAGCTTAACCTCTGAACGTCAGTTTTCTTCATTCACAAAATATGGAAGTAAATACCACAAGGTTACTAGTGAGGTTTAATGAGATGTGGGAGAGAACTCACTTACAATGAAAACACTATACAAATGTTTATTGCTGTTATTTCCTAATTGCAATGCTCTCTTCCTAGCTCAAAGCATCATAATCTGGGTCATGACAGTAGCTTTCCAACTGGTCTTCCTTTCACCCCTGGCTCCTGCCTCACTTTATTCAAACTACATACCCCTTATTCCCATTGGATCAACCTTCAAAGATACCATTTTTATCCTGCCACTGCATTCACTAGAAATCCTCAGTGCCTCCCCAAAGCCTCCTCACCACATGCAGAATGAAGTCAAAACTCCTTAGACAAAACACTGGAGAATGTCCACAATCTGGCTGTAACCTAACATCCAATCTTTACTTCCACTGTTCCCCAGACACTCCACACCCTAGTCAAAATAATCAGCATCCATTCCCTGTCCTAGAAAATCCCCTCTCTCCACCTGTGAAAACTCTACTAGCTCAAAAGTCACCTCTCTGATGAAGCCTTTCTGGATGGTTCCAATTAATTAAAAACTATCCAGTTCCTGTGCCCGTGATTTCTGAATCACCATCACAGAGCTCACCATCATCTTCCATGCTCTGTAGCAACTGATGTACACATTCTAACTTCTCACCTAGATTTTAAGCTCCTAAAGGAATCGTTTTTAACCTTAACATTAGAATCACGTAGGGAGAGTTTTTTTAGAATGCAGATGCCCAGAACCCAAGCCCAGATACTTTGAATTGGTCTGGGGTGAGTCCCAGGGCAGCAGGATTTAATGTGCTGGTAGGTTTGCGAGCCCCAATCTTAAGCGAAGAGATTGGGCGCTTACACTAAGTCTTTACACCACACTTGGTGTCTAGAGCAGCCTCTCAATAAGCAGCTGGATAACAGACCCAACTGACCTATTCTCCTAAGCGGAGAAGTCAGAGAAAAGCTCTTGTTGCTTGGCATCTATGTTGGTCATCTTTATTTTAAATTAAAATTTTGACACTCTATCTTTTTGTTCCTGAAAAACTGTTGATGTGTAAATATGACTTATTTGGAAATCTTCTTCTCAACTTTGTGCAACATATTTTCAATGTAGGGTAAAGATGACAACTTTCAAGAGTGGTGTATAAGGGAAAAGCAAGCTACACTCCGGAAGAACAGGCCACATGCAAATATGGAATTCCCAGCCCAACAAGCAATACCATAGTTATAAAACAAAAGGCAGACGTTGGAAAGCCCAGGAGGATAAGTGGGGCATGGCTCATCCGCAGGACTAGAAGCAAAAGGTTTCAACATCAGGACGGGGGAAGTATTTCATGTAGAATGTGTAGGGAAGAAAAAAAAACCTTACCGTTTTTGTATAAGAGATTAATAGTCTTATATAGAATCATACCATTTGAGTCAAAAGGAATCTTAGCCATCACTTAAATCTGTGACCATCCCCTTACAAATTAAGGAGCTGAGGTTTAGAAAGTTTAATGAGTTGCTCAAAGGCACACAAACCCAGACTAGAAGTCTCCTGGTCCCAGGAGAAGGGCCCCCTCCAGCTCCAGCATTCTGTACCATACAATTAAAAGTTTGTTGTTGTTTTAATAACCCGTTGGTCAAAGAACACTATTAAAGGTCACATAAATGAAGGAAAATTCTCCTCATGTAGATTTCCAGTTAAAGACAGAGGGCTGAGAGTACACTTTAGCCTAGGCTCCCTCCTGAAACCCCATTAAATCAGTTCTGCTGTTGTCACAAAGGAATTAACTATCAAAGAAACAGAAAACAGGACAGGAGATAAGAAAATTTTAGAAACTGGAAGGAAATAAACATGCTGGGGAGAAGCCTGGAAACAACCAATGGTATGTCTAATAGTGGCGAAGGACTTAAAGCAAAAGAATTGTTTGTGGGTCTACTTAAAAAAGAGAATCCTCAAACCCCCAACTCATTGGTTGACCTATTGAACCTAGATAAGAGAAGACTCAAAAGTCAAAAGGCAAAAGTTACAGAGGCTAGCTGACTTATCTCATCTCTCACAGGAATGCAGTCCCCACCCAGCCCACTGACACATGGTGGGTGACTGTGACGCTGGACTGGGCGGGGCAAGTCAACCTGGAAGCAGACTCAGCAGTGCTGCACTGAGAATAGTTGTTTCTTACTGTCCATATAATAGAGGTACAACGACTGATTTAACACATACTCTTTAAGACAGGCTTGGGTTTCACGCTGAAGGTCCCCACTGTGATCTTTGGCTGTGATTGGGTTGGAGTGCCTCCTGACTGCTAAAAAGGAAAATGGGAGGGAGTGGGAGGAGAGAAAAATAACAACGGATGGAGAAAAAAGTTTTGAGAAAAGAAACCACGTGCAATACTGTCACCCAAAAACTGGGTTCGCCTCATGGTGGCTGTCGAGCCAAAAAGACACAACCAAACCAAAGCACAGGAGAAGGAAGGATTTATTACTTGCAGCAAGTAAGGAGAACACCGGGGATATTCCCCACAGCAGTATCTCCCCTAAGCAGCAAATTTGGGGCTGGAGCAAGAATTCAGCATAGCATTGAGGCAAAAGTTGATGGAGCCTGGGACCTAGTTGATTGAAGTCAGGAGGGTCAGCAAAGGTCAACATTATCATTCCAGCTGATCTGGTGGCTGAGTGCTCAAGGCGGGGTTGAACTCTGCAGAACAGCTCAAGAATGTGCTTCAGGCTCATCTTTACATCGGAAACATAACTGGGAGTCTTTACAACTGATAATATGGCTAAGTTATCTCCCTGGCCTGGTAATAGCTGTTTTTATCTTCTTTCACTCCCTTAAAATTATTAACTACTGAGACCTATTCTGCAAGAGCAGGCTGAGATCACAAAATGGCTTAGGCCTAAAATGGCTTCTCCTTGGTTAAGAAAGTTATGTCTAGTTCTCCTCTAGGGACCCCGACCCTATCTGCTTACAATATCTCAAAGCATCAACAAATATATTAACTATACAGGAGATTCATAGTTAAGTGATTCTAGACAGAAACAAAAGATGTCATAACATAAAAATTGCTCATTAGTCAACTGCCTACATAGGCCCCAATTAAATATTCCTTCCACATTACTACGTTCTGCTTCTTTGCTGGTCATTCTCTCTGACTGAATGAAGGAATCAAACAGTCAACAATATCAAATATTTAGAAGATGAAAGTTTTCAAGAAGTCGAAAATGGGAGTAATGTTGGAGAAATACTCTGATCACACTCAATGTCACAGGCAAATGAGGACCTTGAAGTTAGTTAGCTAGTAAAAATAAAGTAAAATAACACAGTAACAAGTGTCGAAGATGATTTACACTTAAAATACTAAAATGCACGGTGGCAGACTTCTTTTTGCTCCCTTCCCCACTGGTAACCCCCTGTCCTCATCCACTCTCCCCTTCTTCCTGGCCATATGGGCTGGAGATGGTATTTCCCAGCCTTCTTTGCAGTTAGAGGTGGCCATCTAAGTTAAAGCCAAAGGGATATGTGCAGCCAGGGATATGAGGGTCACCTCTAACTTAAAGACAAGCTACTTTCCCTGGATTTTTAGGGCATTTTCCACCTCCCCACCAGCTGGAAAGTGCACATGGCAGACTCAACTTTCCTTATGCATTGAAGACATCACTGTAGGGAGTAGAGGAGGGAACAAGATGGAACCTAGCCCTTAAACGACTTCATGGAGCAGAGTTTCCCCCTAGTCTAGACTTGCTCACCTACTTTGTGATAGATAAACACACTTTTATCTTATTTTAGAAATGACGTATGGTGGTTTCTTTGTTATAGTGACTTAACTTTTATTCTACCTCATGATACACCCCTGCAAAAATTGATAAAGCTTTCTAATGCTTTTGAAAAACATGGCCCTCTTAAATCTGTGCTGACAAATCCAAATGTAAAGTGAAGGAAGACAAAACTTTTTATCATGCATTTTCATCAGAAAATTCTCAAGAAAACTAACATTTGACTCCCTTTTTGTTCTAAGAGTTAACAATTATAATCTAAATGGTGCCATATATGAGATAAAATAAACATGTTTTCACTTTATTTTTCAAGATAATGTATGAATCATAAGGCCTTTTTTCTCCCTTTTTTACTAGTCACTATGAAATGTAAGTGGATTCACTTTAAATGACAATATTCTGGCACTAATCCTCTTCCTGTGAGAGAATTTCTGATACACAACAAATATTTTTCTTTCTGCTTCTTGTTAATTCAGAAAGAAACAATAACCAGTGAAAACTAGGCATGAATAACAAGTTTCTAAGTAGGTACTGTGATTTTCAGCAACTTTCACTAGGAGAAAACATAAAATTTGGAAATTATACATAAAGTAATCTAATACCAATATATTTCTTGACTACATTAATCTAAATTGTTTTTAACATAAAACATTCATCTATGTCAACAAATTATTCTCCTATTATTTTCAAAATAGGAATAAAGAACCCAAGTCATTATTGTGTTCAGTTTTTTTACAGAATGAGCGAACTTCTTTAACAAAGAATTTCAAGAACAAAAACAGTGAGATTGAGGAGGAAAACTCTTAAGAGATATCCCAGCCAGCTAAAATGTGAGACAACTGTGGTAACCTGAACACTAACTGCATATTGGTGACATTTAGGTTTGTGGTAAGGTTTACTTGATGATATCAAAATAGTGTTAGGTTGTTTTGGAGTTTTTTGGTATGGTGATGCTCTTGCGACTGTATTTTTTTAAAAGTTATTATCTTTTAGAGATACATACTGAAAAATTTATGGATAAAATATCTGTGGTTTGCTTCATAATCAAAATAAAATTGCTCATGAGTTGACAACTATTGAAGCTAAGTGAGGCACACAGGGGTTCATTACACTTTCTTATTTTTGTTTGTCTTTGAAGTTTTCCATAACAAAAAGTTTTAAAAATATGTTTAAGGGAATAACATGGTTTTCTACATCCCTGTCATCCAACATTTTGGAACTGGTAAGAAAGAGAAGAAAAAGATGGGAGGAAGAAGAGAGGGAGAGAAGGGGGGAAAAAAGAACAAGGCAGACAAATCTAAGCAGAAAAAGGGTGTGGTCTCTGCTTCCTTAAGTATATTACTACCACACGATCCAATTCATTATGAAAGCTCTTCCAATGATTTCTTGAGTCAGCAGAGCTTCATGATAACATGATGTGATCCCATTTCTTCCCCAACAGGAATATGTGGTTTCCAGCACCGAAAATAAAACCACAGTCTATGCAACATTTGTCCTTGTTATAATTCCTCTTTTCTCCCCTCTCTTTCCTTTCCTTTCTCCCCGGATCAAATTCCATGAAAGCAGAAGTTAGCTTTTCAAGGCTGCAGCATGGTGAAAAGAAAATTCTGTACAGATTGACTAAGTGCCAAAGCACAGCGGTCAGTCAGGTAAAGCGAGCAGACCCTAACTGCTGCCTTCTTATAAAAATCATTTGAAAGCTCCCCAAAGGTAAGCATTGCAAGTGAAACCACAGAGAACACTGAAACAAGTAGGCAAATATGACCAGAGAATTATTTACCCTTCCTTCTGAAGCTTGTGAATGAAGAAATTCCAAAATTGAAATGTCAGCTGTTATATACCTGATCTCTAAGAGGAAAAAAGTAGACTGATAAAAATACTAATTCCAGAGAAAACATTCTCACACGTCACTTTTAACAAGTAGAAGTTGCAAACTACATTCAAAAAGTATCATGGATATAAGCCATGATCTAATTACTGTTTGGAAAATGTCCAGTGACTTTTTTTTAATGGAATGATAATTAGCAGACAGTATTATATTAACTCCAAGTGTACAACACAGTGATTCACTATTTTCTTTACTTACATAAACTTTTAAAACTTTAATTAATGGAAATAAAACATTTCTTAAGAGGTACCCCTCTGAATATACGCAAGCCATCTTTTGTTAGCTTCTTTAAAATAAAATTTATCCATGCTAGGCAATTAAAATATTAAAACAAGTGACAATATGTTTCTGATAAAAATAAATCAATTTATGTCAACATGGTCATTACTTGTACTTAGTATCTGAGTTACAAAGTCATTCAAATTTCAAATAATATTAATCATGTAAAATGTTTTTGATTCACTATTTTTACGTATTATGAAATGATCACCACAAAAGTTACTGTCAGCATACAAAGTTATTACAGTATCATTGACTATATTCCCTATGCTGTGTATTGCTTCCTGGTGTCTTATTTGTTTCATAGCTGAAAATTTGACCCTCTTAATCCCCTTCACCTATTTCATCCACCCTCTCACTCCCCTCTCCTCTGGCAATCACCAGTTTATTCTCTGAATCTGTGTGTCCGTTTCTGTTTTGTTTTGGTTTGTTTGTTTTGCTTTTTAGATTCCACATATAAGTGAAATCATATAGTATTGGTTTTTCCGTGTCTGATTTATTTCACTTAGCATAATACTTTCCAGGTCCATCTATATTGCTGCAAATGGCAAGATTTCACTCTTTTTATGGCAAAGTAGTATTCCAAGTACATGCATATGTGTGTGTGTGTGTATACCACATCCTCTTTATTCATTCATTAATCAGTGGACACTGAGATTGCTTGCATACCTTGGCTACTGTAAATAGTGCTGCAATGAACATAGAAATATGTATATCTTTTCCCACAGTGGCTGCACCAATTTACATTCCCACCAATCACACACAAGGTTTCCTTTTCTCCACATCCTCAACATTTGTTGTTTCTTGCCTTTTTGATGATAGCCGTTCCAACAAATGTGAGGTGGTATCTCATTATTGTTTTAATAAGCATTTCCCTGATGATTAGTGGTACTGACCATCTTCTCATGTGCCTGTTGGCCATCTGTATGTCTTCTTCAGAAAAACATCTATTCAGGGCCTCTGCCCATTTTTCAGTCAGGCTGTTTTTACATTGAACTGTATGAATTCTTTATGTATTTTGGATATTAACCCCTTACTAAATACATGGTTTGCAAATTTCTCCCATTTAGTGGGTTGTCTTTTTGTTTTGTTGGTGGTTTCCTTTGCTGTGCAAAGGCTTAGTTTGATGTAGTCCCATTTGTTTGTGTTTGCTTTGGCTGCCCTAGCCTGAGGAGATATAACCAAAAAATACTGCTAAGACAGAGGTCAAAGAGATCACTGCCTATATGTTCTAGGAGTTTCATGGTTTCAGGTCTTATGTTCAAGTTTTTGACTCATTTTGAGTTTATTTTTTAATATGGCATAAGAAAAGTAATATATATAAATCTGTTGTATTTCTATATACTAATAACAAACTATCAGAAAGAGAAATGAAGAAACAATCCCTTTTACAACTAAATTTAGCCAATGAGAAGAAAGATCTGTACTGTGAAAACTATAAGACACCAAGGAAAGAAACTGAAGACAACACAAATAAATGGAAAAATATACCATGCTCATGGATTCAATATCATTAAAACTTCCATACTACCCAAAGCAACTGACAGAGTCAATGCAATCTCTATCAAAATACCAATGGCATTTTTCACACAAATAGAACAAATAATCCAAAATGTCTATGGAATCACAAATGACCCCAAAAAGTCAAAGAAATTTTAAGAAAGAACAAAACCAGAGGTATCACACTCCTTAGTTTCAAACTATACTATAGACCTATGGTAACCAAAACTGTATGGCACTGGCACAAAAACAGGCACAATGGCACAGAATAAAGAGCCCCCAAATAAAGCGATACTCATATGGTCAATTAACCTACAACAAAGAAGGCAAGAACATACAGTGACAGAAAAGACGGTCTCTTCAATAAATGGTGTTGGAAAAGCTGGACAGCTACATGCAAAAGAATGAAACTGGATCTTTTTCATACACCCTACCTCTAATGAAGTAAACTGATAATGTACTTTCCTGTTCTTTGCTTTACCCATCACTGGGTCACCATCTGGACCATTTATGATATATAATGCTGCTTTTTTTAAAAAAATAGAAGGAAATTCACTGATACTTCTCCCGTTGAATCTGAGTGGCCTTATGACTCCTTCAATTAATATAGTACAGCAGAAGGGTTACTACATAATCTCTGAGGCTAGGCCAGAAAAGGCCAAGTTGCTCCTACCTGGTTCTTGTGGACTTCTCATTCTTTGGACAGTCCCTCTTGGAACCTCAACATCATACTGAGAGAGGCTTTCACTGAATTGAGAAGCCACATATAGGTATTCTAGTGCAGAACTCTGTTGAGTCCAGCCTTCAAATCATCCCAGTCCAGGAGCCAGACATATGAGTGAGGAAATTCTCAGATGAATCCAGCCTGAGTTGTCCAAGTTGTCCAACACTTCCAGCTACCAAGTGTTCCAAGATAAGAGCATGGATACCATGGAAGAGATGTTCCCACTGTGCGCTATCAAATTCTTAGCTTACACAATCAATGAGTGTGATAAAATGGTTGTTATTGTGTGCCTGTATGTTTAAGGTGGTTTGTTATACAGCGATAGATAACTGGAACATATAATTAATATACTATATCATTCTTGACTACCTCGTTCTCATTTCATTTATCTCTAATCCCTGTCAACCCTCTTCGTTCCCTTAAATGTTTCCTCCTCTTCACTCTTCAATCTTTGCACCACATTCAGTTTATGAACCAATTTGTCCACAGGAATAGTTTCAGACATTCTTATAACCATTCATTCAGGCATTCACTGCATAGCAATGACATATGAGGAACTATACATGAGGCAATGAAGTGGTTACAAAGATGAGAAAAACACGACCTTTGCTCTAGGGAAGCACAGATAAAAGAGACTTAAAAACAAAGCATTACAATAAAATCTATAGAGGGCTATGAAAGTGATACTGGGCAAAGCACTTTAGAACACTAAGAGTCCCTAGAAATCACTAGCACATGATCACTAAAGAGGAAACAATTACCCCTCTTCAAAGTATGGTGGACCACTTCAATGAGGATGTGACATACAGACAGAATTTTGACAGATGGTTAGAGATACATCAACACATGAATAAAAGTAGTTGTTAATGCTCTGGTCTGTATAATCACTTCCATGTATAACATATATGAAAAGTCTTTCTTAAAAGTTGCTTGATTTTAATAAGAATCATAAACAGGAAATAGTTTAAAATGACATGGGTTCACTATGTCATTTTCAGAAGTTTTATACTGGCTCTTCATTATGAGCTCTAATTTTGAGTATTTTATTAGTACAGAAAGGTTAAACAGAAAAGCAATAAATAGCCTTAGTTATAGAAAAATGACTCTTTGAACTATATATTCTTCCCTTTACAGGCCAGATGCATTCCAGGTATATGGCTGAAATTAAAATAAATTCTAACTAGAATAATTTGTCTATTTGGATTCAATTGCAGAATTAAAAATATATTTCCAAGGGGAAAAACATTTATTCAATATACATGATACAAATCTTTGGAAAGAAACAATGCCATTCTGGGTGTTAAAGAATTGAGAAATGGTTTCATAGAATTTTCAAAATTTGTCAACGGTTTGAACTGAAATCTAGTATTTTACAGAAATTTCACTTCACCATCATCCTACTACTTTCAACTACCTTCTCCAAAGTAAACAAATGTTTCCCACTCATAAGCATCCTCTAACCATACAAAGATTTTGAAGCTAGATACTTCTCCTACTGGGGTGATATCCAAGCATTAAATCTCAATATCATGTTTTGCCAACAGATGACTGCATATTTCAGTGCACCCGAACATTCCATTTGAAAAATCATAGTCTATAAATAGATGCCCCATTTTTTTCCAGTGCTGTGTAAAATTGTGAAAATCAGCTTTACTTAAATAAGCAATACTGATATTTAGATAGCCCAAACAGAATAAATTAGTTAATATATGTGTGTGTGTATGCATGTGTACACATATGTTACACAGACATAGGACTCTCAATTCCCAGGGAGGGTATAGCTCAGTGGTAAAGTGCTACTTAGCATGCATGAGGTCCTGGTTCAGTCCCCGGCACCTCCATGAAAACAAATAAATAAATAAACCTGCCCCTCCATGAATGAATGAATGAATGAATCTTCATTCTACTTCAAAGCAATTTCTCAAAAGCATATTTCCAACTGTTTTTTCCCCTCTGAATATTCCATCTTAACAAAAATCAAGCAAAAGAAAGTATAGTATTCAGCACAATCTAGCAACCAGTACACTGCTAAGACACAGGAGGTAGTCAGTAAGTACAGGATGGCTTAATGATTTCACTTTATTTAAGCCTCAGTGGTATTTACTTCAAAAGCCAAACCTCAAAGGTAACAGAAGTAACTATTTCAGACCCTTCACTATTGTTAGTTTATCTTATTGTCACTGGACAGACCTGAAGAAAAAATATCTTTCAAAAGTATATTTGTCTGCATTTTAAACGATCAGGGTCTTTGAGTCATAAATTAACAAAAACCTAACAGGATTTTTTTCTCCTCTGAGATGTTCCTGAGGATTAATTCTGCCCTGTGCAAGGGGTTCTTTTTTCTGAAGGGGCTGGTAGCTCAGCGCTTACTCATCCCAGAGGCCCAGGCCAGAGTCTCACACATCTCTGATGGTGGAAAATGACAATGCTTCCTCCCAGCTGCCTGCTCAGCTCTTTCATGTGACAGGTCTCTGACCCCCACTACTCTGAATCCCCTGTTAATACACAAAAGTGAGCCTCGATGTAGGATAACCTTCTCTGCCCTTAACTGACAATGCAACTGAAAGCAAAACTCACAAACTCTGAGGCCCCACGATGTTATCGGTAGATTAATGCACTGAAGCTGATGATCTCTAACCTAGTCTCTAGCCCTAAAATTCTATGTGGCTCAACATTCTAAAAACCCACTTGTTCACCATTTTACTATTGTACTAAACACAGAAAATTCAACCACCTAGAAGGTAGGCCTGTATCTCTTGATACACTTGTCCCCTGACAGAGCAGGAGAAGACATTAACAACGGTTCTTCAAACATCATCCTAAAGATTTCTTTCCCTATGTCACCCTCTGTTATCTTATTTCACCAGTTACTTACGTTGGAACTTCTGGCTAAGCAACATGATTCAGTAGAAGGAAACCGAACTTTCAAATCTGACTGACCTGGCTCCATATCTTAGCTTTGCCATTTATTAGCTGTATAACTTTATGCAAGTTACTTAATTTCTTTGAGACTATTTAAAAAGAAAATAATGATACCAACACCTTATAGGAGTATCAAGAGGCATAAATCAGAAGATGCACGTAAATTTTCTTACAGCAAATACTCAGAGAAGCAACCGCTCAGATGGTTTTGCCGTATCTTTGCTCTGAACTGATACACGTCTACACATTTGACAGCTGTTAACTGAGCATCTACTAAGGGCCAGATATGCTATCAGGTCTGGGACACAAAATAAAGCATAAGATACAGCCAGTAAGGTGTCCACAGTCTAGGAAAAAGGGCATACGTAACAGAAGCCAATGATACCATTACCATGCAGTAAGCATTATACCACAGATGGATACAAGCTTCAGCCCTGCCAGAGGTGGCAGGTGGAAAGATAACTGGAGAAGATGACGTCTGAGCCGGGCTAAAGGCTGAGTTAGCTGTCACCTCTGGAAGATGGTGGGCCAATGCCACATCGCAGTGCAAGTGCTCAGCCTTATGAAATGCAAGGTGAGTTTAAAGAAAAACTAACAGTAAAAGCCATTTCTATTAATTTAAATACATTCTATTTCAATAATCCTTCCTCTCCCCCATCCCCACCCAAAGAATGCTAATTCCACTAATAAAAAGAAATCAAAATCCAAAACAATTTCCTTCCAGCCTTGTGTTTACTTGTTCATTCATTTTTCAACCAAACAACATTTATTTAAAATCTACTCTATATTAGGCAGTGTGACAGGGATACAACAATGCAACGGAAAATACAGGCACCGTCTTCTGGGAGCTTACACTCTAGTGGGATTTTGACCCATCCAGTGCCTTAAAGACCCATCCCCTGCAACATCCTTCTTCTCAGCTTCCACACAGAGGACAGGGACGTATTGTATCCAGGTCATCTGATTACAGAAAATGAGGGCTGGGCACTCCAATAACTAGAAACCATTAGGTCCAAACCTCTCAGTTGAAAGATATAAATATTGGAGTTTAAAAAAGTTGAGTTGACAAAAAAAATCTTCCCTTTCTTTGGTCATTGACACTATTATCAATATCTTAATTAAAAACTAACCACTCACCATTGCTATTTTTTGAGAACTCTAGGCTATGTTTTTTTAAATGTCATTTAAGAGATAAGGTTTCTTCACACACACAATCACATAGCCCTTTAACTTTTAAAACTGCACCCCACTCTATTTAATTTCATTAAGTGAGTTAATACACATAAAGCACTCAGAAGAGTACCTGGCATGTAAGTGTGTTGTAAGTGCTTGCTATCAGTCTTGCCATCTTTAATTAATTTTTATAGTGTTACTACTAATCACTTAGAAATTAAAATGTCCAAGAGTCCCTTAGCAGTTTATAAATGAATAAACAAAAGCAAAGAAATGTAACCAAAATAATAATAATAGTAATAGTAATAGTAGTAATAATAATAATAATACTTTTGAGGCTAGAACTCCAGTGTCCTTACTCCTAGACTTCTATAGTAGAAGTCTGGCTACATTAAATAGCTGACAGGCTATATTAAAAAATTTTATTTTTATTGATTTTTAATTTATACCTTGTGCATATCCAGAGAGAAATTGAGACAACTTACAATAAAAATACATGAACAAAATCTAACCAAGGAAGTGTCAGACTCATGCACTGAAAACTACAAAATATTATTGAAAGAAATTAGACCTAAATAAACAGAAAGACATCCATGTTCATGGGTTGAAATGCTTTCCAAATGGCTCTACAGATTCAATGCAATCTCTATCAAAATTCAACTGCCTTTTTTTTTTTTTGCAGAAATGGACAAGCTGATCCTAAAACTCATACAGTAATGCTCAATAGCCAAGTTAACCTCAGAGGGGGGAAAAAAAAAGCAAGGTTGGAGGACTCACATTCCCAATTTCAAAACTTACAACAGTATTACAGTAATCCAAACAGTGTGGAACTACACTAAGACAGATGCACAGATCAACGATATAGAATTGAGAGTCCAGAAAGAAAATCATACATCTATGGTGAATGGATTTTAGCTAAGATGCCAAGACCATTCCACGAGGAAAGAGTAGTCTTTTCAACAAATGGTGCTGGGACAACTGGATATGAATGAATTTGGACCCCTACTTCACACCATACACAAAAATGATCTCTAAATGGATCAAAGACTTAATGTAAGCACTAAAGTTACAAAAACTCTCAGAAAGAAATACAGCTGTTAATTTTCATGATTTTAGATTAGGCAATGGTTTTGGTTGTTTTTTTTTTTTTTTTTTTTTGAATCTTGAAATTTTTTTTCCCCTTTTTCAGTTTTATTAGGTAGAATTATTACAGTTTGACTGCACATACACATTATATAGGCAGTGGTTTGTTAAACACGACACCAAGAGCATAAGCAACAAAAGAAAAACAGATAAACTGGACTTTAACTTAAAAATTTATGTACGTCTAAGGACACTATCAAAAAAGTGCAAAGACAACTCACAGGAAGGGAGAAAATATCTGCAAATGAGAAACTTGCTAAGAGTCTAGTATCCGGAATAGATAAAGAACATTTACAATTGAACAATTTTTAAAAAGCCCAATTTAAAAGTGGGTAAAGGACTTAAACAGATATTACTCCAAAGATGTACAAATGGCCAATAAACACATGAAAAGATGCTCAATATCATTAGTTATTAGGAAAAAGCAAATCAAAACCACAATGAGATCTTATTACACACACACTAGGATGGCTATAATAAAAAAAAAAGGGGGGGGGGGTAGGAGGGTAGAATAAGAAGGATTGGCAAGAATGTGGAGAAACTGGAACCCTCAGACACTGCTGGTGAGAATGTAAAATGGGGCAGCCACTGTGAAAAACAGTTTGGCAGTTCCTCAAAAGTTAAACATAGAGTTAAGTTATGACCCAGCATTTCCACTCCTAAGAATATACCCAAGAGAACTGAAAACATACATAAAAGCTTATATACTAATGCTCATAGTAACATTAGTCATAATAGCCCAAAAGTGGAAACAACCCAAATATCCATACACTGATGAATGGAGATACGTGTTTTATATATATATATATATATGAAATACGTACCTCCATATAATGGAATGTTATCCCACCATAAAAAAGAATGAAGTACTGATATAGAGTACAACGTGAATGAACTTTGAAAATCTTATAATAAGTAAAAGAAGTCACACATAAAAGGCCACATGTTTTATTGATTCCATTTATATGAAATGTCCAGAATAGACAAATCCATAGAGAAAGAAAGTAGATAACTGGGTGGGATGAAGGGAGAGATGGGAGGGTATCGGGTTTTTTGTGTGTGTGTTTGTGTGTGTGTGTGAGATAGAAATCTTGTGGAATTAGATAGTGGTGACGGTTGTACAATATTGTAAATATACTAAAAACCACTGGATTGTACTCTTTAAAGTGGTTCAAATGATGGGTTTTGTTACCTGAATTTATTCTCACTATAAGAAATTTAAGGAAAAACACATGTACAACATGTAAACAATACACAGGTAAGAATTAAAAGTAAAAGGAGAAATTAGAAACCAAAAAGAAGAAAAAAACCAAGTAGAACCAAAGCTTACCTGGGGGTTGGTTCTCACATCAGTACACACAGCAAAAACTGAATATTAATCAAAATTAACCTCAAATATTCCACAGAAGACACGGCCACTCTGTCTCTTCTGCAGCAGAGCATTAGCAGAAATGTCCACCAGCATCAGCAAAAATGTTCAACACTGGAAGTTATATCCAGTAACAACCACCGAAAAACCCCACTCCATAATTACTAGCATAAAAACAGTAAAAATGGATTATTTCTCATAATTCTGTTGGGTGGGCAATTCTGGATGTCTAGGATGGCTCACTCACGTTCCTAGCACTTGCAGGCTGTCAGCCAGGACACCTCAGTTCTCTTCCATGTGCCTCTTCAACAGGACAACTTGGGTTTATATGTGTAGTTCCCAAGATTCTAAGAGCAATAAGTGGGCAAGCCCCAATACACAACACATTTCACATCTCTGAATGATTTACCTTTGCTATTATCTCATTGGCCAAAGCAAGTCACATGGCCAAGCCCAGAGTCAGAATGGGAGGTGATTCCTCAAGGTGGAGTAGATACCGGGAGAGGAATCATGGAGGTCTTTTTGCAAACAATCTAATAATCTAGCAGAGAGAAAAACAGATTTTTGATATTCTGGTTTAGCATCAGATAAAGTAGATGGCTTGGATTCAAGGGACAGTTTGCATGAAAGAGCAACCTTTAACGACTAAAATAACATTCAGCACTGAGATGCTCATGGAAAAAGCTTTGGGCACTAAGGCGGACAAGGCAGCAAGAGGTCCATGCAACTCCCAATGCACACACCCTCTGGGGTATATGCTCACAGAGTAGAACAGTGAATAAAAGCACCTACTCTCTTTAAATTGTGGTTTCTTTCTCTCTTCTCTTTGTTAACCTATGGAGTTTGAATTTCCTCAAGTCAAATGCACATATGCTACAATGCTACTATATGCTGATAAATACAGCATTAAATTTGGAGCGTCTCAAAATCCAGGGAACAAAGGATAACATAATGCTTCATAGGACAGTAATTTGTTATCTTAAGATACACAACAACTTATCAAAAGAAAAACTTTCCCTGTCTTTAAACTCTAAAGACAAACTAGTTTATGGGATCATAAAGGACAATGAAAGATATTATGTCATACATCTTCAATAGAAGTTTGGGCAGAAATTAAAAAAATATTCCTCACCTGGCTGTTTCTTATATTAACACTTGATTACAGCTAGGTAAATATAGTCTTATAAAAGCATTTCTGTGTGGGCTGAGCTAGATAGGTTATTTTCTTGCTAGCTCAAGAAACAGAAATAAAATATAGAAAAAGGTAAACAGATAATATGATCCTTGATCTCTACCTTTTAAACACTATCTTAAGCTCAGTTTCTGCAAAAGTTGAATGGAATTCAGTTTAAGAGTTATTCTCCAGTATTTGACAGAAATGTAAATATTACATTAATAATAATGATGATGATCAATATATCCGCTGTAAAAAAAATTAGGGCTAATAGACATTCCTAATGGGCTAAGTATTTTTAATTATATTAAGTCTCTCAGGAGGATATATCTGAAAAGCACCAACAGTCCCAAAGATCTATGGCTTCACACTACAAGAGTGCACATTTTGAGATTCTGACTTCATCTGATTTAAATCTTGCTTCTTAATTTCATGATATTTCTGCTAACATTGAACTAACAGTCCTCAGATTGCTATATATATGAATTACGAAGACCCGAGCAGATGTCCTTTTCAGTATTATTGCCACCAAATCAGGAAGCTGTAAAAGGCAGAGCGGTGACAGGTGTGGTTCTCAGTTCACAGTATGAATTACACGAGTAGACACCATTATCTTAAATGAGTGAAACAGCAAAGGAGATTCAAAGGAATTGAACAAAAATCTCCCCAAGGCTGTGAAGACACTCTAAGACAGGGTACTGCATTTTTTTCACACCACCATCCTCACTCACCACACACAGAGCACAAACTCTGGGAAGGATGATGAAAATAGTTGCTTAAATACCACCAAATGTACTCTTGAACTTATACAAGACACATTTTAAATTACCATTTATTTAATATTTTTGTTTTACATTATACTTTAAAATTAAAGTTACACTGGCTTAAAAAGCATAAAAAGCAAAACTTCTATCACTCAGCTGGAATTATAGAACGCGTGCCTGGTCTAGGATCTACTGGAGTACATTAACCAATCACCTTAAAGTCTACTAGTGTATGCATAAATGGTAATACCTACTTGCTGGGTGCAACTAGTACTTGATACTGGCATTGTCATACCAGTACAAAATCCTGGACAAGGAAGTGGCACATTAATTCACATTCCATTCTTAGCTCTGCCCAGGACCTGCCCAACTTACTACCCATATCAAAATCTAAGAAACTACTGTACACCTGTAGCTTATACAATATTGTAAATCAATTATACTTCAATTTTTTAAAAATCTAAGAAACTGAATTTATCAGCTTTACTATCATTATAAGAAACACTGAGAACCACCTACAGAAAGAATAATTCCAGAGAGGTCTCTCCTCTACAATGGTAGCTGAGTGAGCCTAGCGGAGGGCATTCAATCTGCCCAGTGCTACAACAGGATTCATGTTCTTCCCTACCTTGGCTGATGGCTGAAATTGTTCCAGTGGTAAATATACCCCTTCATTCCAAAATTAGAAATAAAACATAGCACCCAAATACCCCTGAAGAAGGCAACACACTGACTAAGCTTCCTCTAAATTTTCAGTCCCATCCTCTCTTGCAATCTCAAATATTTCTGACCTGTGGTCTGCTCCTCTTTTCAGTGCACCTGATTGCTCTCTAGTTCATCATCCCCTTTGGTACAGTAGCATCACTTATGTCCCCAAACATAAACCATCCCCTCGACCCACATTCACCCCCTACCACCATGCTACTTTTGAGTCCCTTTACAGCAAAAGCTCTTGAAAGATAGGATTAGGGTTGCTGTCTCTGCTTCTCAATTCATGTGCTTTCCTCAGACTGCTCAGTTGGGCTTCTGTCTTCATCATTCCACTAAGATTGCATTTGCCAAGGTCACCAGGAACAGCCTTCTTGCCAGACCCAGTGGTCACTTCTCAGTTCTTATATCACTTGACCTCCAGCAATGTTCAACACAGCTGACCAGTCTCTCCTTGAAATGCTTCGTTACTCTTGGTTCTCTGTGACACAAAGTTTCCTGGATTTTCCTCTGATCTTAGAGGCCGTACCTTCTCAGTGTCCTTTGCTGGTGTCTACTTTTTTGCTTTACTTATAAACACTGGTGTGCATCAGGGCTCTCTCCCGGGCTTGCTTTGCTTTTTCATCTCTACACTCCTCAGAGGTGGCCTCACCCAGTTACATGGCTTTAAATACCATCTATATGTTGATAACTCTGAATTCTACATCTTTTGTCCTGTCCCCAAGAACCTCAGAATTATATATCCAATTGCAAACCTGACATCTTTATTTGAATATCCAACCAGCATCTCAAACATAATATGGCTAAAACAGAAAGCTAGATAGTCCCCTAAAATTTGCTCTTTATCCAGTCTTTGCCATCTGAATAAATGGTCTCACCATCTCCCCAGCTGTTGAGCCAAAAGTCTTAAGAGTTATCTTTGATTCATTCTTCTCTCTCACACCTCAAGTCTAATCCATCAGCATGGTCTTTGGACTGTACCTCCAAAATATTCTAAACCTGAATAGTCAAGTCTCTACTTCACTCTTCTCTCATTAGTGTAATAGGTTGATTGCACTAATGGCCCTGATTTTCATACCTCCTTGTATCTTTTCACACCTCTCTGTGTCCCTGCTCTTTGGCAATGCTCTCCCATACTAACTGTGGATGTACTCATGTAATTTGCCTTGACCAATGGAACACTGGCAAATTTGACACAAGCTAAGGCTTAAAAACCTGCTTGCTCATTTCTACTTCCTTTCTTGCTTCTTTGTGGTCACCATGAGACTATGAGTGGGCCAGTCTGAGAATAAGCCCAGGCTAGCCTCCCACAGGGATGTAACATAAACACAGAGGAGAGAAGAGTTGTCCCAGCCATCTCAGCTGAGGCCATCCTAGACAGGCAACAGCCAGCTGGCCCTCCCAAACACATCAGAGGAGCCAGGCAATATGGCAGATCTGCTTATCTGATCCACAGCTGATCAGACACGGGCAGGCCCAGTCAAGATCAGCCAAGCCTGGCCCAGAACTACCCAGCCATCCTGCTGACTCATGAGCAAAAAAAAAATCCTTATTCCTATATACCACTAAGTTTATGGGGATGTTTGTTACATGGCATTACTGTGGCAATAACTGACACAGACATCATCGCTTGTCAGGACTATTGCAACATCCTTCTATCAGGTCTCGTTGCTTCCTTCCTTATCTTCTTAGAAGTCTTTCCCATTCATCAATCAACTCAAAGTTTTAAAACTATAAATCAGTTCATGTCCTCAGTTCTGCTTAAACCCTCTAATGGCTTCCCTGCACTTAGACTAAAACCTAATCTCTTAACCTAGCATACCACCTCCTTGTTCAACCACATCTAGTACCACTCTCCCCCTGGCCCACTATGAGTCAACCACACCAGCCTTCTTCCTGTCCTTCACACAGGACAAACTCATGGCATGGGGAAGTCTTAGCAAATTATGTTCTTTCTACCTAGAAAATCATCCCACCTGCTCCCTCTTGCTTGGTCTCTAACCAGTAACTTCTTATAACTCAAACACCAACCTAAATGTCACTTTCACAAAAAGGCCTTCCACACAGCCTAAAGTAGACAGCCAGTCACTCTCAGATCCATATTTTAATTTCATGATACTTATCACTATGTGACATTTTTATTGAATATTTATTTTTAATCGTGTGATCGCCCCATTTATTATAAATTCCACATGAGCAGGAACCACGTCTATACGTTCACTGAAGGATCCTCAGCTCCTAAAACAGTCCCTTCACATAGTAGGTACTCATTAAATATCTGATGAATGCTACCTGACATGGAATAAATAAATGATCAGATCCTTTCTGAAATCAGGTTTTTACAAAGAGAAGGAGCCAGGCTAGCTGAAATGGCAAAGGAGAAAAGACAGACTGATTCTGAGAGGGAATTCTAGAAGCAGAGAAAAAAATTTCACCTAATATAAAGTGAAGTGAAGAGTGCAGACACTGAAAAGAGCGTTGAACAGAAGCTTGGCTCTGCCCCTTCCTTGCTACGTAAACGTCGATACACCACTCACCTCTCTGAGCTTGTCTCCTCATCTATAAAATGGGGGAATAATTACAACTTCACAGAGTTGTACAAACTAAAATATATATAAAGTACTCAGCATGGTACGTGGATCATAGTGATTACTCAACATCAGTGATGACAGTGACGGTGGTGGAGGTGGTGGTGGTGGTGGTATCTAAACCAGCCCTGCTACTAATGAGTAAATGGCATAATCCTTAGTATCTCACTCAACCTGATGAGTCAACCTAATTTTTTTTCAATTTTTAGGCATTTCAGATTGTCCCTTCTCACCAAAAATGTAATGAGTACAGGACCTAGAGTCTGAAGAGCTGGGTTCTGGCCCTGGTTCTGCCACCAACTAGCTGGGTGACCTTGGACAAGTCACCAACTTCCCAGACCTGAAAGTGACCTTGTCATCAGCTCTGCCACCCCCAAGGCAGGAGGTGCAGGAAACATTCTGCAAAGAAGTGGGGGGATTGGTGTAACGTAGAGACATGGAGGCAGAGGGTAGGCAGGCAGATAATCACTCTGCTCCATTCCAGAGCACAAACAAGAATATCTAAACAACTTAATTCAAAGCTTCCCAAACTGTGTTTCTCAGAACATGAGGAACCTGTCAGATTACACCAGACCATAATCTCACAAGGGCAGGGACATGTGCTGATTTAATTCTCCACTGTAGGACCAGCAGCCAGCACGGTGACCAAAACATACTATCATAGTATGCACATAGTATGCATGCTGGCTGAATGAATGAACAAATACATTTAAGAAAAGCTGGGTTAAACAACGTCAAACTGGTTCCTTGTGCACAATTCTCCGAACGGTTATTATCTGAATAGGTTCTGTGAATCATATAGAATACAGTATTTCCCAACCTTATTTGATCACAGAACTCATTCTATTTCTTTTGAAACTTATTAACATCTCCCAGAGTTGTAGTAATCTACAGAACAGTTTGAGAAACATTTTAAGCTTATGTAATTTAAGTCATTTTTACCATGATGAAATAAACATCTTTCTCTTTATATATAAGGTAATTAAAAGGCCAACTAATTTGATCCATATCTAGTATGCGGCTGTTTTCTCCCAGCATCCTACACCTTCAAACCGCCCGTCGCCAGGCAGGGCCTCAGTCTCTCCCACCTCCTAAGCAGCAGACGTCCTGCCTGGTTTCTCTGCCCTGCTCCCCCATATCCCAGTCTGCTCTGCAAATCCTCCCACCTTTTCTTCCACTATCCCTTCTTTCTATATCCTTAGTCATATTATGAACTTTCTTAAACCACTTTAATTATTCCTCTTCCTTTATAATCAATCCAACAAGGTTTCAGTCTTGAAGTTTACAGTATCATCCTATGCCTAAAAACATTTCAAAATCCTTCTCCCTTTTATAATAAAGGCTGGTTCTTCTCTTTTATTCTCCACATTGGACCCTTCTTAGGGTTATTCCTTAATCTTAAGTAAATATAATCATGTCAAATCTAATCTGGGTTCCCTCTTCCCATCTTATTATTGATTTCTAAGAGCTCAAGCAAGTAAACATTTTCAAATCCCCATGCCTTTGTTGGGGTTGCTCTCTCTGCCAAGAAGAGCCCTTCCTTGTTTAAATCCCATTCATTTTTTAAAGTCCTGATCACAGGTCATCACTTTTAAGCAGTCTCCCTTATTTCCCACTCCAGCCACAATTAGCTACTCCCCTTAACTACCTCGAGGCACATGCACAACTTACCGCAGACATGTGAAGTTAGTTGTATATATGAATGCGGAGACGGCAGAGTTGGGAGAGAAGACCATGAACCAGGTGAGTCTCCCAGGGAGAATGACCAAGAGGTTGGTGATAAAAGGAGAAACCAGGAGGCTATTTGCACGAATGGCTTGAGCTCTAAAGGAGAACGGGTTCTGGCATGACCTGAAAGTAGCCTGAGGAAGCCAGGAGAAGGCAGCAGCAGAGAGAGCTGCAGATAAGGGAGTGCTCTGACTCTGGGAGGCGGCCGGGGTGTGGGAATGATGATTCACAATGGAACAATGCCCTCAGCGGGCCGCTGGAAAGATTTGGGAAGGAAGCCAGTAGAAGGATGCAAGCTCAGAATCACAGGGGAGTTGAGAGTGCATAAGAAGACAGCTGATAAGAAAGGCTTGGAGCCAAGGGAACTGGGGATACGAGGCACAGCTCTGGCCTGAACTGGCGAAGATCCCAGATAGTGTCAGAGGCCAGATGAGTTAAGCATTCAAGTCTTTGATCAATGTTTAAAAGGAGGTTGATGAGTAATTCTTCTAATGTCTACAAAGAACAGATTTCTCTAATGTTTCACTCATGGAGCAATCTTTATCCCTGTGTGTGGGCTGAGCCATGAGGGCAATGAGTTGGGGGCATACTGAAAAGGAGCTGGGTGTGGTATCTCCTTGCACTAGGGCAGAGCTCAGACCTGAAAGGGAAGAAGCAAGCTGAACACGCACAGAGTCTACAGGGATCAAAGCCTTTCAGGCTCAGGGCAGACAGCAGTAGGCACCAAGGCCCGAGAAGTAGTGAGCTCATCCAAAAGGTAGACAGAGAATGGCGAGGGGGAATCCAAGACAAAAACCTCTGCAAAGTCTATATATTACGCAAGGTCTTCAATGGCAAATAACTAGATTTAAGCACACGACAACAAGCAAAGGCGTGTATTAGCTCACATAACCAGAAGTGCCGGGATGCTTCAGGCACATCTGAATCCTGGGGTTCAAATGATGCTGTCTGTGCTCTCACCACCGCTCAGCGCTACTTCTCACTGCATGCTGGCCTCGTACATTCTCTCCTACTTCAAACAGCTTCCTCCATTTAGTGGAAAGACGGCCACCAGGAGCTCCAGGTTACGTCACTCCAGCAGCAAAAAGAAAAAAATCCCAAAGGAAAAGAATGCCTCCTTTCCTAAACTGGAGCAGGAAAGGAGCCTGATTGAGGGAGCCTGGGTCATGTGCTAACCTCTGAACCAATCACTTGGTCAGGTGGAGGAGGCACGTCTCAGACTGGCCAAAGCTGAGTCACATGACCACTGCTGGGGTTGGTGTCAGCCCCACCCAAACCACATGACTTGTGGACAGAGAGGTCCCCCAGAGGAAGGAAGTCTGGGCAAACAAATAATAAGTCCACTCTAGACAGTGTGGTCACTGGTCAGCCTGGCCCCAGAGACCAAAAAAGGCCAGTCTCCTTACTTAAACCATAGAAGGGCTTTGAGCTGGTCAAACAGAACTGGTTTCAAATTTCAGCTTTGACACTTACTAGCTGTGTGACCTCAGGTAAATTACTTAATTTCTCAGTGCCTCAGTTTCCTCCTTATAAAATAGGATAATAGTACCTATCATCTAGAGGTGTTTGGAAAGATTAAATGAAATAAAGCACATAAACTGCTAAGCACAATGCTTGCCAGAAAGTGATCAATGCTGTTATTAGTAACAATAACAATTATGACAATTATCATCTGGAACAAGGGCACCACATGAAAGTTGAGCTGTAACTCGGTGAAAGAGACAGCCAGGTCAGCACTTGGATAAATCAGCGCTGGGTCAAGATTCATCAGGGCAACTCAGGATACAGCACAGGGGCCCTGAGCGAACTCTGAGATGACAATTCAAATCAATAAATGTGTTAAGCATCTATCACGTGCCAGGCACTGGGGATACAATTATGAATGAGATGCATGGCTCCAAGGTGACTGTGGCTTTGTGACATTATTTGGGGGAGGGGGAGGCTGACTGAAGCTGCTTCCTTGCTTTCAGCCACAGGCTGTGGGCACTGGGAACGCACTGAGCGTACTGGAGAACCAAACCTGGGCCCATCTGCTGGAATGCTAAGAAAGTATAAAAAGGACTTCAATCACCCCCGCAAAAATGCCTTCGTGTGAATTACGAAAAAGCGTTTCTTCCTTTAGAAATTTTACTTCCATGTGTCACAGTAAACAAATCTACCAGATCGACAATGTGAATGACATCCCAGAGTTATGCAGTGTATAACCTGCACAACTATATGTGGCAGCCCTGGGCATAGGCAGGGAAGATGACATGGGGACTGAGAGGGGTCGAGGGATAGGGTGGGGATGGAGTACCTGGGAGTCCCCAGGCCTTTGGAGACAGAGAAGAACTTTTGCTATAGTGCTGCTCCACTCAATATAGTAGCCACTCCCCACAAATAGCTATTAGACACTTGATATGTGGCCAGTACAACTTAGGAACTAATTTTTCAATTGTATTTCATTTTAATTCATTTTAATTTAAAATTTTAAACTGAAACAACATAGTGTTTCCATTAACTTTTTTGGTTGGAGTACATTTTACTTTTTCCCCTGCACCTTGTAAGATACTGAATTGTATTGCATTGTACTGTATTGCTCATATCAAGCTCCTGAGTTTTTTCTGGTATTTTATTAATAATTTTTATATGATTACATGGTGAAATTATAGTATTTTCTATACATTGGGTTACACAAAATACACAATTAAGTTTAACTTCACCTATTGTGTTTTGGGTTTTTTAATGGGGCTACTAGAAACTTTAAAATTACATTAAGGACTCACTTAATTTCTCTTCAACAGTGCTGCTATGAAGACATCTTAGGATCTATAGTGCTAAGGGGCCTGGAACGATACCCAGAGGAACTGGTTGCTTTTAGGTTTGTTTGAAGCAGATCTTTATGTTTTCTTCTAGGTTGTCCACTCTGTTTACCAGAAGGGAAAATAACAGGGAGAGAGCTCAGTGTGTGCAGCTCAGTAGAGTCCTCAGGGTACACTCTGGAGTCAGACTGCACTGCTCTGAACTCTGGCTCCACCACTTAAGCAAATCTCCCTGAATCTCCCTGAGTTTCAAGCTCTTCATCTGTAAACTGCTGATGAAGGGAGTTGCCGGGATGATTAAATGAGATAATCCAATATAAAGAGCTTAAGCACAGAGCCTGGCACAACTTATGTGCTCAATCAATGACTAGGGGTGACTGGGGCATTATTTGGGAATTAAGAAGGTGCCAATTTACATATTTGCTTTGTCTTAAGTCCACTGTGTTTTTAAGGTACACTGATGAAACTATCTTAGGTGCTGAAGCATCATGAAATGGGGTCAGATGGTGTTTCTAAATTATGTGTAACAACAGCTAAGATTTAGTTAGCTTTTTTGTTCCAAATCCTACACTTAGTCAATGTCTTCAGTTAAGAGTCTAGTAATATCTGAATCTCTTTCTTGAGTAAGAACTAGAACACCCATCTGCATAGTACAGATGGATTCATTCTACCTAAATGCATTCTTTACCACTTCCCTGCCATTTTGTGTAATACTCATGAGTGTGTATGAAACAGCCTAGGAAAAGCTCAAAGTCCTTTGTAAACTTGAGACCAGCAATTTGGCTTTTTAGTGTCCCAAAAGGTTCATGTTGACTATAAACTTGGAGTTTACACTGTGTACTCCCTCTTCTCCATGGTTTATTTTAAAAACGATAATACTTAAACTAGTTTACTCACATTTGTATCCTGAGAAATGTCCATCTATGCTTAACTTTTGCTCTGTCTTCCAACCCTCTTCCTATTCCTGACTTTTAAAGACATTTCTCCCAGCCTCCCACTGACTCAATTTATTTAATAGCCTTTGTGTGGTCTTTTCAAGATCACTTTGAAAATCACAGTTTATCCCTAGCTTCCATAATTATTTAATGCCCTTGAAGAACTCTAGTGAATTCGTCAAACATGATTCCTCCTTACAAGGGAGGAGCCTATCCTCCCAAAGGATCATATTTGCCTAAAAACTGTAAAATCCACTTTCTCAACACATACACTCATGCAGAATTTATTTTAGATTCCACTTGTGATTCCAAGAAAATTTCCAGACACTACACTAAATCTACCATCTGATTCTCAGCAAGCCATTATCCTCTACGAGGCTCACTTTACTCATCTATAAAATAGGCATAATATAGATACCCTCCACTAAAGAGAACAAGCCATCTCATCACTCATGAGGGTGTATGAAACAGCCTCAAAAAGCTCATTAGGCCATGAACCTCTCTGAAGTGGACTGTTAATTAGGTGTCATTACGCTTTGTTTAATAGATGGAAAACCCAAGGCATGGCATAATACCAATTAAGAGCTGACTTCAAAATTGAGCCCAGGCTTTAAACTTTAGACAGAAAGATGTCAGGGGAAAACTCTGAATAAGAATTTACTCCGTTCTAGTTCTTTATCAAGAAACCACATTAATGCAGAATTCTCTCCTGTTACTGGTTGCCTTGCCCCTCCTACTTCCTCATGCAGTCCAGGAATGGGGAAACAGATGGGAGGGTTGGAATTTTCTGCTGAACACATAATGCCTTTCCCTGCTTACAGAAAGGTTCATGAAACCTAGACTAGGTACGAAGGGCAAATGTAGTTTCACAGATACCATAAAAACCTCTCCATTTTTTGCTACTGATCCCTGGAAACTTTTCCAACCAGACATCCCACAAAATAAAATGAGGCTACAGACATTTACCAACCAGACACAGCCTCACAAATGAACCTGTCAGGTTACCCTGGCTTTATTATCTGATCTACAGCTGGATACACAGCCTCGATAACTCAAAATAAACCTTCACACAAAGGAGATACTGTGAATCCAAAAGGTCCAAAAAGAGGTATGGAAACTTTATATAACTTCAGCTAGCCAGTGAGCTTTTTCAGATTATTATTTTGTGTCCCTCTGAAAATGATTAACAGAAACTAGAAACCCTTTAATTCAAGAGTGGTATTTTGAAAACTATTTTCCAAGGAAACAATCCCCCAAAGAGAAAAATGTATAGCAACACTACTTACTTCAAAACAAAACAAAACAAAACAAAAAAACCACATGTCCAACAGTTGGAGAGTGGGTCAAAATATCATTGTATGTTAACATGACAGACTGTCACCTAGCTATTAAATGATAATCATTCCCAGAAGAAAATGTCTATTTGAAATAATGTTACCCAAAGAACACTATGCCTGAACTAATTATAACCTCATAAAGTAGCTGCATACACACCCCCTCCCACACACACACATACATATACGTAAAGATCACAGTATTTGGAGTTACAGAAATGGTTGCACCTAATGCTCCTTAGGCTAATTACTTGCTAGAAAGTTGCTAAAGATTTCTGAAAAGTCAAATGATGATAAAGATGACCGAGAAGGAGTTCACCAAGATTCTCCCTGGAATAGTTTTACAGTCATTTTTAATCTCTTTTGTGTAAGCTTCAGTATTGCTTACGTTTTTTAACAATGAATATATAAAACTCTATAAAATGGCTTTTTTTTTTTAAAATGATGGCAGGGAGAGTTCAGAGAGCACAGTGCGAGATGGGGAATCTCAGTGGCATGGGGAGATCTATCCTTCGTCTGGGGGAGGGAAAGGGATACGTCACCAGCTCTGAGCCCAAAAACCTCCAGCTGTGATTCCAGAACCTAAGAATTCTTTGATGCAATGCTTCTATAACTGGTTGAAATATGTGGTAAATAAGTTGACATTTCTTAAAAAAAAAATTTTAAGCATTCATACCTAAATTTACATATCTAACAGCATCCATTACTCAGTTAAATTGTATTTCTCTTTCTTTACATGGTTAAAGAATCAAGCATTTTTATCCCTCAAAGGAGGAAAATAAAAAAGAAAGCCAAGGGCCTTCTATGAAACAAAAATAACCCCAATGGTAAAAACTAACTTTACTGAATGCTTAAATTACATTTGCAGAAAAATAAACATTGAAATCACTACTTTGTAGGGGGGGAAAAAGCCACAATTTAATTTTGGGGGTAGTCATGTGAGATCCTACAAGCTGTGGTTGAAACCTAACACTGGGGGAATACATGAGAGCATGACAGTGTCTAAGGAAATAGCTAACAGAAAGACAGTGCTGGAACTCTACTCAGGATAAAGAGAAGACACGAAAAGTCTTTCCTACACTAAATCAGGCTAGAACTTCACAAAAATTAGAACTTCACAAAAATTAAAGACCAAAGGAGTAGGATATTTGACAGGCAGCTCTACATTATAAGTATTTCATATAGTATATGACCATTAAAAGTCTTTCACTTTGATACTCTACAGCTAAGCATTTCCAAACCTCTTATTCTTTAAAAATAATAAACAAGTTTCTTCTGTATAGCACAGGGAACTATATTCAACATCTTGTAGTAACGTATAATGAAAAAGAATATGAAAACAAATGTGTATGTATATGCATAACTAAAACATTATGTTGTACACCAGAAATTGACACATGTAAACTGACTATACCGCAATAAAAAAAAAGACTACGTGCTTCCAAAGATGACCTTAAGAACCAAAGAAAAAGAGACATACTTAATAAGTGATCTGATGATTTTTTGTAATTTTTTATTTTAAAATAAAATTTCAGCTTTACAGAAAAAAAATAAAGGGAATAGATAAAGTAGTTTCCAATGACAATCAATCAATCAATCAATGGCATGTAGTTACAAAAGGAAAAAATATATATTGCTGAAATCCAAAGAGATCTGCCTCCTTTAGAAATTTATATAAAACACCAGACTAAAGAATATGAAAATTAATATATGTATATTTATGTATGACTGAAAATTTGTGCTATACACCAGAAATTGACACAACATTGAAAACTGACTATAACTCAAAACAAAATAATAATAATAAATAAAACTTACCAGACTAGACAACCTAATCAGCACACACTTCCCTCCCTCCTCCAAAACCCACTCTTCTTAGCCGTAAAAAATAAGACAGTCACAACACTACGGTAAGAAGAAATACACAAGTGTAAAATAATAATAATAAATAATGTCCTTTCCAGAATGTTTTTAGTGAGGATTATTTCCAAATAATATGAATAACAATACACTTGGGAAAACTTAAACTGAATACACTATGGCTTCAGTCTATATAGCCAAAGAGAAGTGAAAGTCTAATCAAGAATTTGATGTATTTAGATGACCAGATACAACTTGGATAATTATGACCAAATATATACATTTTTTTAAACTGCCATGTGTTCACAATTATCTGGTATTTACCAGACATGTGCTTTTCCCTAGGAGAGCTCACAATGCAGCTGAGAAGACAGAAAGAACTTCTGTTAATCACATAGAACATTAGAGAAAAACTATACTGTTTCAGAAAAAGGGAAAGAGGGGAAAAGAGGTTGCAATGGCTCCAAAGGTTCTGTTTAGAAAAGGAAAGGACGCCGGTGGAAGCACAGAGAGGAATGAGCATTGCAGGTATTCCCACTGGCAGAGCTTTCGATCATAATGGTACCAAGTGGGTTCCTGCTGAGTAAGTGTTTTCTAACCATCTTATTCTTCATTGCCATCCTTCAGAAAGCAAGTCACCACTGTACCTGCTCCACTGTAGCAATTGCCAGCACTGGTGTTTTCTGTATTTCCAATGCACAGCCGCCACTGTGGGAGTATAGAGCTCTGCTTCTCCTGCACAGATAAGATGGTTTGGGAACAATACTCTTCCTACTTCAGTGGAAGCTGACTCTTGTCATCATTCCTCTGTGTATAAGCATAAGTCACATCGATGCCAAGCTACCGAGAGAGAAGGCTGGAAGATCTCACTGCATTAAGGGAGCCTGAGGAATGACTCTTAACCGGTTAAACAGGGTTGGGAAAGTTGTGATCATCCACGAGGAGCAGGGTAGTTCAGTCATCTCTGCTCAGCCCAGCCAGAAACAGGAACTTGGTGCACATTCCAAGAAAGGCATGAGCTTTGAAATGGGAAAAGAGGATGTTCTGCTGGTAAGGCAACTGTGTTTCAAACTGGCCTCCAGAAGGAAATAATGATAACTTCCATTGAGGACACATGGCTGTCAATGACACCAGGTCCACCTTTCAGATGAAAACATTAGACTTAGAGAAACTGAGCTTCACTGAAAGGTAAAACATTCAGAGGCAAAGGTGACAGAATGAGTCCCTCTAGACAAAGGGAATTGACCAGTAAGCCATATACTACTCAAGCCAGGGCTAAAGAGAGATTTTGCCACAAATACGTAGGTATACATATTCTGAGAACAAAAAGGACTTTTAATTTTAAATATTTAAAATATGATTAGACTCGTGAAAACCTTAGTAGAAGGAGTAGACGATAATATTGAAAAAATCCCCCCAAAAGTAGAACCAAGAAATAAAAGATAGATATTAGCAAAGAAATGTAAGAAAATACCTAATATCCAGCCCAAAATATCTAGTATCTGAACAATAACAGTAACAGTTTCTGAAAGAGACATGACAGAAAGTAGAGAGGAAGAAGTTATCAATGAGATAACTCAAGAAAATTTCCAAAATTGAGAGAGAGAGATTTCCAGATAAAGAACGCAGCACAATGGATGAAACCAGACCCAGACCACAGCACAACATCATGAAAATTCCAGGATCATGGAGGGCAAGAGAAAATTCTATAAACCTCCAGAAAGAACACAGCAGGTTTGTAATATGTAGACAGGTTACAGGCAAAAATTAAGGAATCAGAACAATTCTGAATTTCTCAACAGCAAACCACAAGCTAGAAAATGGTGGAACAATGCTTCAAGGGTTCCATCCTAGAAGTCTATACTCAGACAAACTATTAATTGTCCATGGAAAACAGGTATTTTCAAGCACTTTTTGTAAAATGAATAAACAAAATATGAATAGACACAATGAACAGAAAAAAAAAGACATCCTGTGCATTAATTACCTGAAAGCTCCTTGAGGATGTGATAAATCAAAACGAGGGAGTCTACAAGATAAAGACATGTGCTAGAGGTAACAGGAGATCCAGTGCAGGAGAGAAATGATGGGGATCCCCAGAGGGATGACAACAGGAGGTCCTCAGGGTGACATCTGTGCCCCATGCAGATATGGCAATCAGTCCAGGCTAGAGCAACCCAGGAGACTCAGGGAAGCTTCTTCGAGAAAATGAAATTGACTGAATACCTAATGCATCTGACGGAAGAAGTAGAAAACTGGCCAAGAGTTTTGGGTTGAATTAATGATGAGTATATTAAAAACTAAGCAAGTGAGCAACAAAGCAATTATTAACCAAAATTACTGTTTAGCTATTGCACAGATGGGAAAATAGGGAAGTTGTGGTTATGTTGGGGATTAGTTAGAGGGAAAAAGAGCCAGGTCATCATTTTCCATAGCGGGAAGTCGACAGATAATGCTTCAGACTGAAAAATGCAAGAAGTATCAATCACAGGCAATAAATACCAAAATAATCAGCTCAAAGAATCACAAGTGCTTGTTTCTGGAGAGGAAGAAATGTAACTTGTATTAAAAGTTTAAAACTGAAAAAAAAACAAAACAAAAATTGGCTTCTACAACCCTCTTTTTTGTTTGGTTTTGCTTTGTTTTCCCAATAACAATTTGGGAAAATTCCACCCTTGTTTCCCCTAAACAAAAGGAAATGTCATTTTCTATATCCAGACCCCAGGAACAGTGGTCACCTGAGCTCTGCACAGTACAATGCAGTGGGAAAGTTAATAGGTATAATCCAATGCAAGGCAGGACTGGTTGAGCTAGGGCTGAGACGAAAAAGCAAGCCCAGGTGGAGGCAAGTTCGGAGGTGGAAGCAACTCCTAAGCCTCTCTCCTCTGGGGTCCTTTCCAACAAAGCTATTCTCCTGGCATAATCACATGGGACAGGGTAATTTTAGAACTGCCAGTGACCCTGGACCAATTTCACTCCTTTTTAACAGACTCCAATGCCCAATTTATGACCCCAATCCAACAAGGCAGCTGGCCCCCAAAGCAGTTTATCTGGGTTCAACTTCAATTACTCCACTTTGTCTGTGTAGACTAATAAAAAGAGAGCACAGCAAAGGCTCTGAAACAAGTGACAGCACCATCAACAGGTATTTACTGAGCATCATGCACCAGGTTGAGGGTCAACAGCCCTGCCAGCTATGTAGACCAAGATTCTCCCTAGGGTGGGAACCCAGGACGGGTGGAGTAGGGTGGAAGACCAGGATCCGGAAAAGCTGGGGTGGGGAAGGGTGGCACCAACCGAGTCAACCTGGAGGAACCTGTAGGCAGAGGTGTGCTTGGATGCCCAAGGCCCAGGCTCCCAGCACTCTGTATACAGAAAGGAAGACCAGCAATTCTCCTCCAAGCAAAAAATGGCCAGACACTGCCTAAAACCCCATCAGCCACCCTGTCAAGGTCAGCTTGGGAAGCAAAGGTCACCATTCTCTGAGCTCTACTATGATTTAGTAAGACATAGCCCCTGCCCTTAAGTATCTAGCTGCTAAGAAAACATGATGACTATCTTGATACAGAATAAGTAGGTAAACAGGTTGACAGTGCTAGAACATATATTAATATTCTATTTATTTCCTATTTGGGAAGACGTGAAAATTCTAGTTCAAGGACCTATGTGGGGCAAAGGTATTGCCAACTAGAGCACTGCACCAATTCGCATGTTTCCAACACTTGCCCTGTACGGTTCTACAAACCAAAATGTACACACCCTGGTGGGAAGCATCAAAATCATTAGCGTAAACCATAAACACAAGGCCGTCAGCATCCTGAGCTGGCAAGAGAATACAATGATCAGACTAATTGGATTGTTAGGAAAGTACAGGTCTTTCCTAAACTATGAAAACGTACCTAAACTAAAAAAATATTTTCAAATATAAAATGAGAAAATTACACACACTTTTTTTCCTTATAAATCATGACACTCCATACTACATGTGATTCTTGCCAACTGAGCTACCAGCATCACAAACTAACCTGCTGAATCCTAAACTTATTTGGTAAACCCACTGGTTTGTTGGGGTTAACTTTCCCTCTACAGATCTTCAGTGGAGAATTATCTAGAAGAGAGTAGATTCTCAGAAATTTCCTAAGAGGAAAAATGGGCACTCACTGGAAAAACACAGGGTATATGCTCAAAACAGTTAACTATTTTGGATATGTTTCAAACCCACTTAGCCACGAGCCATCCTTTTGTTCCAAAGTAACATTCAGATCTACCTTTCTAATCAAATATTCCAATTTCCAAAGAATGGCAATAGATCAGACTGTTTACGAACCTGATACACAGCAACGTGTTATTCTTCCATGAAAACTAAACAAATCAAATCAAAAGGAAAATTCAGGATCCGCGGGAAAGCGCACACTCCCGAGTCAAGGCCTTAGCTTTTTCCAGTATATGTATTCACCGAACCCCTGTTTTCAAGACTCAAACACAACTTCCCAGATAAAAAATGTGAGGCTGGTGGGGTGAGGCACTTGGACATGTCCAACTGTGAAAAGTCTCTGTGGATTCTGCCAACTTTCAATCAACACTGCGTTGGCGCCCAGACAAGGGGAATCAGCCCCGCGACGCGGCTGGAAGTGAACCCAGTGCTGAACTTGCTGCCGGGCGGCCTGGGCCCAAGGGGAAAAGGGGCGGGTGCTCCTCGGAAGAGGCCAGCGCCGGAGCCCAGGAGGCGGAGAGGCGGCGGCCGCCGGAAGGCGCGGCTACGCCGGGACGCGCACCTGTCCCTTCCTGAACCGCAGGAGACAGGGGTCCTCACCTGGCGTGGCGCGCTCGCGCTCCTGGCGGCGCAGAGGGAAGAAAACCCTTCCTTGTTCCACGAGGGTCAGTCTTTGGGCTTGTGGAAGCCTCCTCTCGCCGCGCGCATCCCGGTCCTTGACCCTTTCCCGCCCGGAGTGGCGCAGTCCCGGAGCCGTCCCGGAGCTACCCCGGCCGGCCCGCGGCGCCCTTACCTGGCTGGAGCGCACCGGCTGCGCGGACCCGTGGAGACGGTGAAGACTTCAGGCGCCGCCGAGTCCCGAGCCTCGAGCCTGGCGCCGCCGGCCCCGCCCCCGCACTCCCGGCCCCGCCCCGGCCCCGATCGCTCCGCCCCCGCTCACCAAGACCGGCAGCAGCTGGTTTCCACGGCGCCGCGGCGGTTCTGAGACGGGAGGCGGGAGTGGGTCGGACGCGCGTCGCGGCTCCGGCGACTCAGCCGGAGTTTCCAGGACGTCGCAGGAGCGTCCTTGGTGTTCTCCTTGGCTCTTTCCCCGGAGAGCCGCCCCGCGAGGACGCGGACACCCCCGGCCCGAGAGAACCCCGGGTAGTGCCACCTGTGGGTGACTGGGGACTCTGTCGGAATTAGGGATCGCACCTCCCCTTCCGCTGAGTGGCGGCGAGCCAGGTGGGTGATGCGGCGCGGCCGAGCGTAGCAACGAGTTTTACCAAAAGAATATGTGTTTTTACTGTCGAACCGAAAGCAACAGAGCATATCTTATACACTTACAGGGTCACGTGTCCTCACTATTACTGTAGTGACACTTTATTTACCCATTGAAGAGTAGAAAACTGCCCTTAGGTAAGACTGACTTTGTCCCAGGCGCTGTTCTAGGTACTTTATATGTATTAACATTTTTGTAGAGTTTGTTACCAGAAATCTCCATTTTACAGAGGGTGAACGTGAGGCATAGAGAAGTTAAATAACCAGCCTGTTGTCACCTGACTAGTAAATTGAAAAGCTAGGATTCAGATCCCCGTAGTCCTCCTCCTAAATCTGTGCTTTAAACCACTGCTCTTCTGACTCACCAAAGTTTTGAGTGTCCACCACCTCCCATGCCCTGTTAAAGGCCTGGGTGGGGAATGCAAGATGAGGGCTCTGCCCTCAAGGAGCTTTTAGTCTAGTGTGAGGAGGACAGTAAGTCATCAATATGCAAGTGAAAAAAAGAAGCCAATGCACAGGTGAGAAGTGTCCTGACTAAACGTAGGAGGTTGGAATTCGGGGGGCGGGGGCAGCCGGCAACAGATCTAGGTGTCACGGAGGCTTCTCGGAGGAGGTGACAGTGGAGCTGGGAGCTGGCAGGACAGGCAGCCTGAAGATGAAGCTAAGGGAATGGCAAGTGCACTAATCATCATCATACCTCATGCTTGTTGGAGACCTGAAAACATGCCTTCCTATGTTATCTCTCTTTCGATCATACAATAACCCTGAGAAGTCTGATAAGATTCCACTTTAGAGGGGAAAAGAAATCTACCGATTAATGATTTGCTTAAAGTCACACAGTTCGTTAGCGAAAGGGAGAGGGGGAGGGACCAACCTTTCTAATGCCACATCCTCTCCCTCAGGTGAGGGCCTTGAGTATAATGACCTGTCTCAGGATGAATCTAGTAAAATTTCTCTTTTGTGATCCGGTCTCCTCCCAACCCCAGTCTCTTCTGCCTCCAGTTGACTAGTTAATATAATTTCCTCCAGTGTAGGCGTCTTTTGAGGGAGCAGAGGTCAGGAACCTTTTGAAAGGGTGCAAAAAATTGTGTGTGGGTGTGGAGAGAGAGAGAAAAAATTATAGTTATATAATTATGGTAATAAAGCTGGTTTTCTCCGAAGAAAAATGCTCACATATGATATGTGTAAGTGAGAGACCATAGAACTTTCATCAAATTGATTGACCCAAGAAAGGTAAAAGTCACTGTCTTAAGGGGCTAACTGATATTGTGGTGAGTAAAAGAACCGATTTCCAGCACACTTTGCCTAGGCTTGCTAGATGACTCTTGGTGGCGCATATTTCCGACTTAATGGGAATGAGGCTCTCAAAGTTTATGAAGGTTAATTGAAAGGGAAGCAAATCCAGATCCTCATATAACCCCATAATAAAGTTTAAAATTAAGGGAAGAGAATGTCTTACATGGTCACTCAGTTCTCAAGAAAACGAGAGAGTACTGATCTGTCAGCGAAACATCTAGGTCAACGTAACTCTTTATCAGTGATAATTGAGGTAGTTTCCACAGCGTTATCCTGTTTCCTGAAGAAAGCATTTTTTACACTACCTATCAAGCAGTATTAATAGGTGGTTAACACCTGTATATCATCCCCAAAGCATTTGGAGAGAACTAACATTAGTTTTCAACAGAGTGTTGTTAGAAAGAGAGAGAATGTCAGAAAGAAAAGGAGACTGTCAGAGAGCTTCAGCTACACTGATGAAAGGTGTAAAACTGAACTCAGGATGTGGCAGGCTAAAAAAAAGTTTAATCTGTATTATTTCTTATGTGAAATCTACAATAGCTTTAATGGAAAACAGAATACACAATTTAGGCTTATGTAACTCAAACTTCAATGTTGGGCCTCTTCAAAAGAACAAATCTGGTGGTGGGCCTGGAAAGATTTCTCCCTCTTTCTCCAAGAAGAAGATTTAAAGAATGGTATTACTCCCTTCATTTTACTAAAACTGATGTACAGAAAAAAGGGCATTTATGACTTCTTAGAGACAGGAACTCCCTTCTTGCTAGATATCCACACAGCCTGTATAAGATATGTATGTTTAGGTGAGCAGTGTCAGGCTGACATAATTTTAGTTCCTTGAGAAAAGAAAATGTCTCTTTGTAACTTGCAAATAGATTCCACGTTGTGCAAAAGAAGACACACACAACGTGAAAAGTTTGTAAGTAAAGTGGTGGTTTGTATTTGGAGCATCTCCCATTCTTGTTTGTATATCTCTGGCTTCCTTTTGTAACACTATTCCTACCCAGGGACCTGGCCCATTCTAAGTAAATAATAAATGTTCAATGAATGAATGATTGCAACAATGATGCTAATAAAGCAGACTTTATCAGTCTTGTAGAGAAAGCCTATTCCTCTATGAAGATTGTTGTGGTGGTATGATATGTCTGCCTCTCTTTCTATCATGTACTGATAGTAATTGCTTCTTTGGAGCTAAATAGAAAGAAGGAAAGAGTTTTAAATGTTGGACACAAAATCAGAAATTGTACTCCTGGGAACAGTTGTTAAATAAATCATTCAAAAGAAAGAGCATCGTATACAAAGTATGTGTATAGATCATCACTCATAATAATAAATCAAATGTCCAATAATAAGGAAATGTTTAAGCAGAATATATCAGTGGTATGGAATCACAGATTGTCATTAAAAATAGTATCTGTGTTAAAAAAATAGAAATGTGGAAGAATATTTATGAATATTAAATGAAAAAAGTAGAGCACAGTGCTTTAATATCTTATGATTACAACTAAATAAAAATGATGTGGGAATAAAATTGATGGGTTGAAAATAAGAATTATGAACAGTTATTGAGGGGGTTCTTATGTGCCAGACTGTTTTAAGTGCATTAGATTAATTCATCTAATTCTCACAACAACTGCATAAGGTACAATAGCTTTGACAGAAAACTGCATGCAGTTCTTATTTTCATGTTACAGATGAGGGAACTGAGGCAGAGGTCTAAGTAATTTGCCCAGCATCTCACAGCCAGGATGTGAATATAAAACCGTGTGACTCCAAAGTTTGCAATCTTAACCATGCAAAGCTGCCAGAGAAAATAAAGTTTGAATCATGGATCATGGTTTAAAAAAAAAAAACTTCCTTGTATAATGTTTTAATATTAACTTAAGACTAAGTAAAAATGTGTTAAATTACAGTTTAAAAAAAAGGCACAGAGATAAAATCTGATTATGCTCAGAAGAAGAGACAGATAAAAAAGTAAGATGAGGAGCATATTGAGTGAAGAAAAGAAACCATCTGGGTTTGACCAATTTATGTTTTGGATTAGGATCCAAATACTGTTTCAAATGGGTTCAATATATCAACAAATTTATGGTTTATGAAGGTTGAAATTAAATGAGCTATGTCACATAGAATGTTATATTCAGTATTACTAGTATGACTGAAAGGGTATTCTGGCCTGATGGCTTTTACTTGGGGCTATTTCTTCTACCAAATACTCTAGCCCAGAACTTTATGAAGCTGCCTCCTTGTCAACAGTGGCAATTGTGAAAACATGATTATCACTGCATTAGCAGGAAGCTGAGAAAATATTGGTAAACAATCCCAACAAGGGGGAGGGTACAGCTCAGAGGTAGAGCGCACACTTACCATGCACGAGGTCCTGGTTTCAGCCCCCAGTACCTCCATTAAATAAATAAATAAGCCTAATTACCTCCCCCTCCCCCAACAACAGCAACAAAAACAGTCCCAGTAAGTCTCCCTCTAATGGTGGGACTTATGTTCTGGTGGGAAGGTCAGTCATTTAAAAATGAATTTAGCTACAAATAATGATATGCCCTCGTGATAGGCTGAATAAAGGCCCCTTAAAGATGTTCACATCTTAAATCCCTGGAACTCTTAAATATGTTAATTTACATGGCAGATAGGACTTTGTAGATGTGATTAAGTGAAGAATCTTGAGATGAGGAGAGGATCCTGGACTATCCAGGTGAGCCCAGTATAATCATGAGAGTCTCACTAGGGAGGCAAAAGGATCAGAGTCAGAAGAAGAGATGTGATGAGAGAAGCAGATGACAGAGAGCAAGAGAGGGACTTGAAGATGCTACACTACTGGCTTTGTAGATGAAAGAAGGGATCACAAGCCAGGGAATACAGGCAGCTTCTAGAAGATAGCAAAGGTAAGGAAACAGTTTCTCCCCTAGGGTCTCCAAAATGAACTAGCCCTGCTGACACCTGGATTCTAGCCCACTGAAACTGATTTTGGACTTCTTGGCCTCCAAAACTATAAAAGAAGACATTTGTGTTGTTGTGAGTCTATAAGTTTGTGTTAACGTGTTTCAGCAGTGATAGGAAACTAACAGAACCCTTAACAAGAGTTTATTTTGTCTTATGTGTAAGAAGTCACTGTCTGATGGGCACGATGTTCCATAGTGGCAGGGGCCCAACTCCTTCTACCTTTTCATGTAGGTGGGACCCTGGAGGGAAATATGAGTATCTCCAGGGACTCATGATGTGGGTATCAGGCCATGTAGTTACCTATGTCAGTGTTTTTCAAGTATGAGTAAAGTATAAACCTTTCTAAACAAGAGATTTCCATCATAAGTCACATGTTAGGCATTATTTATGTTTATATCATCTTATGCATATTTAAAACCAAAATAAGTTTGCAAAATAAGTTCAAACAGGACTACAAAACTAGTTATTGAGGCCACACACATCTTTAGTCCATGATGTCACTGGAAGCCACATGGGGAACAGTAACAAGATATTTTTATCCCTCCTAGCCAGTGAGGTATCATTGGAGGCCTGGTGGGGAGCTAGAACTCCCAACCTCACCCAGCAGTAATGAGACCACGTCCTCTTGATTATCAGTGGGGGCTTGGGAAACCTGAATTTCTAACCCACAATTCTTATAATAAATGTTGAAGACGGTGGCTCTGCTCCCCTTGCCAAAGAAGCCAGTTAAAAACAGAAGGCTTAAATAAAGGGCAGGATTTCATAACATGATACCCCAAATGTCCTGGTTTCAATGGAAAATAACTCTCTAAGAAAGAGTTTCTCGCCAAGAAACAAGAAGATCTCAAACTGAATGAGAAAAGGTAATTAATAGATGCCAACACCAAGATGTCAGAGATGTTAGAATTATGTGAGAAAGATGTTAAAGCAGCCATCACAAAACTGAGTCAGTGAGCAATTACAAACATGCTTGAAACAAATTAAAAAGCAAAAGTCTCCAAAGAAATAGAAGATAGAAAAATGAACCAAATGGAAATATTTTAGAACTGAAAATGCAATAACTAAAACTTTAAAACTCCATGGATAGGCGTCAAGCAGACTGGATAGGACAGAGGAAAAAAATTTGTGAACTTGACAGCAATAGAAGTTACTCAGTCTGAACCACAAAAACAAAAGTAAAACAAAACACTATGAGCAGTCCTGTGGGACTATAACAAAAAATCTACCATTTGTGTCATCAGCCTCAGGAGAGGAGAAAGAGGGCTGAGCCAAAAAAGTACTCCAAGAAATAATAGCAAAACATGCTCCATTGGCAAAATCTATGAACCTGCACATCAAAAACTTAAGCAAACTTCATAGAGGGTAAAGGCAAAGAAACCCACACTAAGACACATCATAGTCAAACTTCTTAAAACTAGAGACAAAGAAAAAATCTTTTAAAAATATGAGAAAACCATGACTCCTTACCTATTCAAATAACAGTGGGTTTATTATCAGAAACCATCCACAAGGAAGTGGCATGACAGTTTTTGAGTGCTGAAATAAAATGACTGTCAGCCAGCTCACAATCCTATACCCAGCAAAAATATCCTTCAAAAAATGAAGGGAAATCAAGATATTCTCAGATAAAGGAAAACTAAGATAATTTGTCATCAGCCATTCCACTCTAAAAGAATGGCTAGAGGAAGAACTCTAAACAGAAAAGAATCAGTAAAAGAAGAAATCGTGGTATATCAAGAAAGAAGAAGGTACACAGTAAGCAAGGAAATATTGATAAATCCATTACTTTCCTTCTCCTAATGCTTTTTCAAATTATAATGGAGAGTTGATGCAAAAATTGTAACATTGTCCAAGTAGTTCTAAAAGTATGCAAAGAAAATATTTAGAACAATTATAAGGGGGGGGGAGTAAAAATATGTAAAGGGAACTAAAGTTTCTGTGCTTTCCTCAAACTGGTAAAATGACACCAGTTATATTTATGTGATATAAAACCTAGAGCAACCACTAAAAAAGCTATGCAAAGAGATACACACAAAAACACTGTCTTTAAACTGAAATAGAATTCTAAAAATATCCCTCAAGTGTTCATGGAACATATACCAAGATAATCATATCCTGGGCCCTAAAACAAACCATAACAAATTTAAAATAATTGAAATCATAGAGTGTGTTTTCAGAGCACTATGAAATCAAACCAAAAATCAGTAACAGGAAGATTTTCAGCAAAACTCCCAAATATTTGGAAAATAAACCACTTACTTGTAAATAAACCGTAGATCAAAGGGGAAGTCATAAGAGAACACAAAAAAAATTCTGAATGGAATTTTTTAAAGGAACAGCATATCAAAATTTGTACACACAGCCAAATAGTGTTGAGAGAAAACTTTATGATGGTAAATGCATGTATTAGAAAAGAGGAAGTCTCAAATCAAAAATCTAATCTCCCACTGCTCAGAACATAGAGTAAAATAAATCCAAATAGATGGAAAGAAATAAAGATAAAAGCAGAAATCAATGTAATTCAAAACAGAAAAACAATACAGAAAATCAATAGAAGAGCTGGTTCTTTGAAAGATTAATAACATTGTCAAACATTTAGCAAGATTATCAAAGATAAAAAAAAAAAGACCCAAGTTATCAGTGTCAGGAATAAACAGGGGAATATCATTAAAGACCATTTAGACATCAAAAAGGTAATAAAGGAATACTGCAAACAACTCTGAACACATAAATTTGACAATTTAGATGAAACAGACCAATTCCTTAAAAAGTACTAATTATCACAATTCATCCAATATGAAATAAATAAATGAAAAAAGCCTTATTAGTATTAAGGAACTGAAAATGTAATTTTTTTTTAAAGTCTCCAAATAGAAATCTTCAGACCCAGATAGTTTCACTGGAGAATTCTAACAAATGTTTAAAGAATGAATCTTAATTCTTCACAATCTCCTATAGAAAATAAAAGAAGAAAGGACACTTTCCAATTCATTTTATGAAGCTAGTATTACCCTATGTTAAAGCCAGGAAAAGTACGAGAAAAACAAACTACAGACTAATATCCCTAGACACAAAGTTCTTAACAAAATATTAGCAAATAGAATTCAGTAATATAGAAAAAGAATTATACACTATGACCAAGTAAGATTTATTACAGGAATGCATTGGTTCAATATCTGAAAAACAAAAACCAAGGATTTTTGCACTGTGGGAAATATTTTACAGTTCCTCAAAAAGTTAAGCATAGAATTACCATACGATCCAGCAATTCCACTTCTGGGTATGTACCCAAAAGAACTAAGAACAAATACTCAAGCAAATACTCGTCCACAAACGTTCATAGCACCTTTATTCAACCAGCTATAAAGTGGAAACCACCCAGATGTCCAACAGCTGGTGAATGGAGAAACAAAATGTGTTACATCCATACAATGGAATATTATTATATCATTAAGGGAATGAATTACTGATATGTGCTACAACACAGGTAAACCTTGAAAACATTACACTGAGTGAAAGAAGCCAGACACAAGAGGCCACATGCTGTATTCATTTCATTTATATGAAATGTCCAGCATAGAAAAATCCATGGAAACGGAAAGTAAATTACTGGTTGCCAAGAACTGGCAATGGGGAGGAAATTTAGAACAAACTGCTAATATGTATGGGATTTCTTTTGGAAGAGATGGAAATATTGTAGAATTAGGTAGTAGTGATGGTTGTACAACATAGTGAATATAATAAAAAAAAACACTGAAGTATATACTTTACAATGAGGAATTTTATCTTCTGTAAATACATATTTTACATATTTATATATATATAAAATATTTACATATATAGAAAATATATAGAAAAAAGTTTTGAAAGACCCTGTTACGAGGATGAAAAGACAAGCTACAGCCTGGAAATAAATATTTGCAAGCTGCATATCTGACAGAGACCAGCATTTAGACTGTATAAAGAGTTCTCACAACCAACAGTAAACAAACAATCCAATTAGAAAATGAGCAAAAGACATGAAGAGACATTTTGCCAGAGTATGTACAAATAGAAAATAAGCATGTGAAAAGGTCTTCAAGATGATTAATATTTAATAAATGCAGTTTGAGTCACAGTGAGGTATCACTATGCAACCATGAGAATGACTAAAAGAAGACAGTGACAGCATCAAATGCAGGTGAAGGTGTGGAGAAATTTGATCACTCTTACATTGCTGGTGGAAACATAAAATAGTACAGCTGCTCAGGAAAATGGTTTGGCAGTTTCTTAAAAAATTAAATCCCTAACTATCATATGACCCAGAAATTGCACTTAGGCATTTGTCCCAGAGAAATGAAAACAAGTTCACACAAAAACCTGTACCCAAAGTTCAGAGGAGCTTTCTTCATAATATTCAAAACCTGGAAAAACCCATTGTCCTTCAATGTGTGAGTAGTTAAACTGTAGCGTATCATACCAAAGAATACTACTCAGCAATAAAAAATAAAATAAAACTACTGATACACTCAACAGCTGGGCAAATCTCCAGAGAATTACACTGAGTGGGAAAAAAAAAGCCAATAAAAATGGTTACGTACTACATGACTCTATTTATACAACATTCTTGAAACAAAATTATAGAAATGGAGAACCACCTCATGGTTACTAGGTATGAATAAGGAAGTGGGGCAGAACAAAGAGGGTATAGCTATAAAAGGGGAACATGAGGGATCCTTATGGAGGTGGAAATGTTGCACGTCTTAACTGCTTCAGTATCAAGAGCCTGGCTGTGATATTGTACTATAGTTTGTTAGATGTTACCATTGGGGGAAACTAGGAAATATGAGATCTCTGTATTTTTTTCTTACAACTGCATTTGAATCTCTAATTATCTCAAAATTAAAAGTTTAATTAAAATTTTAATTAACAGCTGATAATGACAGTAGCCTACAATTTTTGAATACTTAATGCTAAGTATGGTTCTAAGCACATGATTCATTTAATCCCCCAACAATCCTGTGATACAGGTACAACCGTCATAGAATAGGTAAGTAACTTGCCCATGGTTACACAGTTAATAATTGGTGGAGCTGTGATTCAAATTCAGGAAACCTGGCTCCAGAGGCTGTGATTTTAACTACCATGCTGGTAACCAGGCAGTTTCACATACGCAGGCTTTTCAGCTTTCCTGAAAGTCTGTAGCAACCTTCCTATTCTGAGGCTCGTAGCTGCTGCCCCCTCTAGACAGAGCATTGTACATTTGTCATAGTGTCCACCACCCTCTCTTCAGTGATCTGTTTTATTGCTCCCAGTTCACTTCATCCATTGATGTTACCCACCAGGTCCTGTAGACATTAAAGTTTCTAGACCCTGGCATACGACATTACCTTGTGCCTGCGAAATGAAAACGTCATGGAAAGGAAAAAATATATATATTAAAACTACATTAATTTAAACTTGACAAAGAAGAACCATGAGAATTAATATAAAATTTGAATTGTGTGTTATTTTTAGAGTAACTACAATCAGGCAGATTCAAATAGGTACTGTTAATATCACAACATATTTATTGATTTTTTTTTAAAAAAATAAAACTTCCTATGGGCCAGTTCTGCTCATAGTATTAATTACTTAGTTCATCCCTCTTTCAAACTACATGCTGTTACTCTCCTTTCCCCACCTCACCCCACTGTTGTAGCTATCAGTGTCCCTCATGTATCCCCCTGACATTTACCTCGTCATTAGATGCACAAGGCCATCCTCAGGGAATTTGTGCCTGAGAGCTTTCTCTTACAGGAAACAAGCAAAAAATGCCAGGAGAGTGAGGATCCCCAGGGAGCTGCCACCAGCCAATGATGGATGTGGGCTGGAGGGTAAATACTCCAGATTCCTGCCCTTTAGTAAGACAACTCTGAGGCCTGTTCTAGTGCATTGAGGGCCTATTGCCTTCAGTGATAATCTGCTCACTAATACACCCTTCATTCACTTCTTTCCTTTCTTTATCTCTTTCCTTAGGAGTGCCTTTTGGAATCCCCTCCAAGCTAAACCATTTGCATTAAAATCCTTGTCTAGGTCTGGTGAGCACCCAACCTAGCCTGTCCCAGGAAAGAAAGACCAGCGTGTTGTCTTTAGAAAACATAGCCTGGGGGTAGGGATATTGCTCAGTTGGTAGAACATGTGCTTAGCATGCTTGAGGTACTTGGTTCAATTGCCTGTACCTCCACTTGAAGAAGAAAAAGGAAAAAAAAAAAAAACCAGCCTCAGTAAAGGTTGGCTGTGTTTCTAACCTATTGAAAATTATTAACCTGGTTGGTTTTAGATGGAAAGATAAGGTCTAGTTTTGAATTGAGAACGGAAAAAGTGAAAGCAGAAACATCTGAAATCCCAATTCATATTCCTTCCTTCTCACCTCTGAATTCGTCCAACTCTGAATTTCCAGTAACTTTACACTAATGAATTTTCTCTCTACCCTGATGGTCCAGTTAACTCCTCCAAGGGCAACTGTTATGGACTGAATTGTAACACACACACACACACACACACACACACCCTCATCTCTGCAAAATTCATAGTTTTAAGACCTAATCCCAATGTGATTGTATTTGAGTTAGGGCCTTTAAGGAAATAATGAAGATTAAATGAGGTCATAAGGGTGGGACCCTAATCCAGTAGGACTAATGTCCATATAAAAAGAGGAAGAGACACCAGGAATACCTGTGCACAGAAAAAAGGCCAGGTGAGGACACAGCCAGAAGATGGCCTTGTGCCAGCCAAGGAGAGAGAACTCGAGAGAAACCAGACCTGCCAACACCTTGATCTTAGACTTCCAGGCTCCAACACTCTGAGAAAATAAATTTCTGTTGTTTAAGCCTCCCAGTCTGAGATTTTTTATGAAAATCCAGGCAAACTAATACAGCAACCCTGGACAAGTGGTGGACAATATCTGATGTATATATTAATTTTTCCACCTCCAGTCTTTTGAGCAGACAATCCTGGAAAATGCTTACTATGCTGCTCAGAGGGTTTTGTCCAAATCAAAGCCCTGTTGCCCAAAGCGTTGACCTGCAAAACCCACCCTCATATTGGCTTTTCCTCCTTCTCTGCTTTACTCTCCCCATTGTCTGGGGTACCCCTGTTTCCGACAGTCACTCTCAGTATACTGCTTACATAAAAATGCTGATCGCAGCTCTGTTTTGGTGGGAACCCAAGCTGAGACAGGGCCTGCCCCAGACTCAAATTAGATCTAGTTCTTGGAATGGCAGCTCTCAGGACCCCATTCGTGTGCTGCACTCAGGGTGGGCATTGGTAGCTCCTCCAAGAAAACTCAAGAGATGCACAAAGCAAAGATCTACTTTGTTCACCACTGTCTTGCCCACCGGAGTGCCAGCAATTAGCACCTACAGAAGAAACCACGGGAATGAAATCAACACCCATCCAAGGACCAAGTATGGGCCTCTTCCCAAAGCAGTTGGGACAGTGGAAGCCTGTGATTCTTGTATGATTCCATGGAGGGGAGAAAAAAAGATTGACTAGTAACTGAGATTTGATTTTCTGCCAGGCGAACAGATGAGGGCTCAATGCTGATAACATTTGGTTTAGAAAAATAAAGACTATGATGTATGTTACAACCTGGTGTTAGGGACTTATGAATAGCTGCAACTGCTTGTATAAGAAACTAAAATCAGGGGCCAAATAAAGATGGTGGGCTAGGAGGTCGTGGAGCTCACCTCCTCTCACAACTATATCAAAAATACATCAACGTGTAGAATAATTCTCACAGAATACCACATGAACACTGGCGGAAGATCTCATAAAACCAAAATTGCATGAAAGATCACCATATAACCAGGTAGGACAAAAGAGAAAAAAAATAGGAATTGGGCAGTACCTGCACCCCTAGGAAGGAGCTGTGAAAACTGTGTGTCCACTTACACTGGGAAGCCCTTCACTGGTGGGGAGCTCAGCCAGGACAGAAAGGGAGCTTCAAAGGCTGAGAGGAGAGCGCAGCAGCCAGTTTGCCACAGGAAAGACAGTCACTTCAGCAGGTGGTGTTGGGAAAGCTGGATAGCTGCATGTAAATCAATGAAATTAGAACACTCCCTCACGCCATACTCAAAAATAAACTCAATATGGCTTAAAGACTTAAATATAAGACATGACACCATAAAACTCCCAAAGAGAACCTAGGCAAAACATTCTCTGATATAAATTTTAGCAATGTTCTCCTACAACAGTCTAAACAGGCAATAAAAATAAAAGCAAAAATAAACAAATGGGACCTAATTAAACTTACAAGCTTTTGCACAGCAAAGGAAACCATAAACAAAACAAAGAGACAACCTATGGAATGTGAGAAAATTTTTGTGAATGATGTGACCAATAAGGGCTTAAATTCCAAAATATATAAACTGTTCATACAACTCAATAACAAAATAACCCAAATAACTGAATCAAAAAATTGACAGAAGATCTAAACAGGTATTACTCCAAAGAAGACATACAGATGGCCAATAGGCACATGAAAAGATGCTCAACATTGCTGATTATTAGAGAAATGCAAATCAAAACTACAGTAAGGTACAAACACACTAGTTAGAGTGGCCGTCATTTAAAAGTCTACAAATAACAAATGCTGGAGAGGGTGTGGAGAAAAGGGAACCCTCCTATGCTGTTGGTGGGAATGTATATTGGTGCAGCCACTATGGAAAACAGTATGGAGATTCCTTAAATAACTAAAACTAGACTTACCATATGATCCAGCAATCCCACTCCAGGGCATATATCCCAAAGAAAACTATAATCTGAAAAGATACACGCACCCCAATGTTCATAGCAGCACTGTTACAATATCCAAGACATGAAAACAATCTAAATGTTCATCAACAGATGAACAGATAAAGAAGATTTGGTATATATACACAATGGAATACTACTGAGTCATAAAAAAAGAATGAAATAATGCCATTTACAGCAACATAGATGGACCTAGATATTATCATACTAAGTAAGTCAGAAAGAGAAAGATAAATACCATATATCACTTATATGTGAAATCTAAAATATGACACAAATGAACTAATTTACAGAACAGCAACAGATTCACAGACCAAGGGGAAAAAAGCTTATGGTTACCAAAGGGGAAAGTGGGCCGGGGAGGGATAAATTAGGAGTTTGGGATTAAGAGATACAAACTGCTATATATGAAATAGGTAAACAACAAGGCCCTACTGTATAGCCCAGGGAACTATATTCAATATCCTGTAATAAACCACAATGGAAAAGAATTAAAAAAACAAAAACAAAAACCCTGAAATCAAGGCATGTTCCACATCATCTTCCAGAGGTCACCACTCAGAGGTGCTCAGCCAAATTAATCCCAAATTAAGGAGATTGTATACTACATGTATTTGTAAAATGGAAGAAACATTTTTGCCTTTTCTGTTCCCTTTTCCCCCAGGAATAATTTAAATCAAAAGAAATAAAGACGTTATAAGGAACTCCCTTTTCCTGTGCTTGTTTTTCTAACATTGCATGTTATTTCATAACATTGAAAACACAATATGATGACCAAAAACAAGCTAGGCTTCTTTAATTCAACTTATTCTTGGCTTCTAAACAATGGTGGGAACAAAGCCCATTAGAAAATATGACCTCTGGACGCGTTGTCATTAGGGAGTCTGCTAGAACTGATGGCAGTCCTTATGGTCTTTCAAGAGGTAAAAATTAACATCTTTCTCTTTTTGAAAAGAAATTTCTTCCCCTTTTTCTAATGCTGAGTTTCTCCATTTTGAAGTTTTCAGATCTGTACTAGAAATTGCCCTCTGTGAGATTTCTTCTTAATTATCTGCAAGATTTCATGAAATTAGCACCTGCTATATACCTTCACCTTGCACCTAGCTGAGTGACTCATCAAATTGCCAAGTGGCTGTAAATAATAAATTTCTCTTTGTAGAAGAAGGTGGTTAATGAATTCAATTCTATTTGCAAAATTGCCTTCATTCTCAAGCTGTTTTTCTACTCTTTATAGTTTCCTGCATCGTTAACTTTAACAGGAAAAAAAAAGTGTAGAACTCTTGTATTCTGTTTGAACAGAAAGTTCTCAATCATCCTTCTATAATAATGCAACTCCGGTCCTTAGGGGCTAATAGAAACTTTCAAAAGGACAGCTTAGTGTATTATATAAACTCTTTTTATGGGCACTTTGATTAAGTGTTGGTAGCAACAGAGACAGAGCGCCTGCTGCAGGTGTAGATAGAGAAGAAATAGTGTGGGACAGAAAAGTTAACTTCTGTCCTTCCTTAAATGGCCTGAAGTTAGCTACCACCAGATATGATGGAGAAAATGAACCCTGTGCTGTATTTACTATGAAACAGAAAAGTTGAGGATTCACAATAAAAGCCAGAAAATAATATTATAATATACACATACCAATGGTTTTATTCAAAGAATCTTAACTAAACAGTCACCTTGATGTATAACACAAACTTCAGTTGCCATATTTACATATCCACAGACCTACCTGTACTAATAGATTTTTAAATTTACTCACCCGCCCCCACTTAAATAAATCTACTTAATAAGGAAACTTAAGGAAACCGAAAGTGCAAAGATCTATTATTTCCTCCCTCTGCCTCATCCGCCCTCAGCCCCGGACTGAGCCCCAGCACCTAGCACGGAACTTCCAACACAACCCCCTGCTGTTGGCCATCAGATAAATTCTCCTCACTCTCCTGAGGCAGAGCTCTCTCTAGTGGTCCCAGGTGTCACTCCCAGCATGCTGTGGGAGCGGAGTGCGGGGATGGCAGGAGCTCTTCCAGGCAGTGTCTATCCAGGGCAGCACCCTCCGGTCAAAATATAATATGGTCCTCAAGTGCAGGCCACACTTGTTGTCAAAAATGTTTTAATAGCCACATTGAAAAAAGTAGAAAGAAACAAGCAAAATTAATGTCTTATTTTACCCGATTTATTCAAAATAGGACCTTTTCAACATGTGATCCATACAAAAAAATTATTAGTGAGACACTTTACAGTCTTCTTTTTTCCCTACTGTGCTTTGAAAATTGGATATGTGCTTTACACTTATACCACATCTCAGTTTGGATTAGCCACCTTCAAGTATCTGATAGCTGTTTGTGCCCAGTGGCCCCGTATTGTACAGCGTGGATCCAGACATACTGTGGTAGTACATTCACAGAGGGGCAGGCAGGGAAAATGGCCCTGCTTTAAATGCCCCTGGTATCACACCTTGGGAAGCACTGCCAGTGGAGTTTCCACAGCCTGAGTTCATGATACTAAGAGATCCCTAGTTATCTTATACTGAATGCAATTCCTTAGTTAATGTCTCCTCAGAGATGTTTCAGGGACTTCGAGACTAGGGGTTGATCATCCCATGTTAAAATGACTCCTTCAAACTGAAACAGACCCATCAGGGTTCACTTTAGTCTGAACTGCTTCTCCTTTGGGCCATTGCTCAATCTATACGAATATTTTGGACCAGTGGCTGAGGAGCACCTGGTTAGATAGTAGGTTTTATTTTTCCCCTTTCTCTAGGCAATTTCTGTGCTTTTATAATTGAAGCTTTCAAAGCTGTTGTCAGTGAGCTGTCTCTGTAGTGCTTCTACTGCACTCAAGTACTATTTTATTTCAGGCCATGTGCATAGTCAACATGGAGTGTGAAAAAGACTGTATAAAGCACAGAGCCATTTTAAAAAATTATCCTCACTACATGTAAAAATAGCCTGCATTCTGTCATCTTGAGGGAGTGATGCTCTAGAGACTAGATAAGTGCTCAACTCTGTTTCCATTTGCAATACAGGTCTGGCCTAAATATGCCAGTTCTATTTTTTTTTCTGGTGTTTTTTAAAATAATTGAAACAATATTTAAATATAAAAAATAACTAATTTTGAATTTTTGGCCACTGGCCAATGGATCATAAAGTTGTAGAATTACATACCTTTGTACAGGGTGAAAGGATTAGAGGCCCTCCAGGCAAAACCTCTCATATTGTAGATGAAGACGGTTTTTTTAAAAAATGTCTAAAAGTCTCGCTGGGTTTTAATCCAAAGACTTTCAAACATCAAGGTATTTTAAATCATTTATATTCTTAAGAAATAATCGTAATTTTTTAAATCATAAAATTTATGTAATAATCATATATTAGAATTTTCCCATATGCTAAGAAGTTTGGTAGATAAAAACAAATTATTGTATCTCAGCTTATATTTATCCTAGTATATTATGACACATTATGATAGAAGTTTCCATAATTTGTAATGCTTTTAATGAACAACTAATAGTTTAGCTAACATATTATTGTTACTTATAATATATAAAGATACTTTTCCTCTGTGGTTAACCACAGTGATAACATTGGCTAAATAACAAACTAAAACTTTAGCCAGAGACATAAGAAATATTATAATAATATAGCAGAAGGTATTTAATGACAGAAGGAAGACTTCCTGAGCAAGAAAGTTATCGAAGCACTAGAATGGCTTACCGCAGGAGAGTGGGGTCATTATCTATAAATGTAGGTTATTTCTCCATTATTCGAGGTCTGTGGAAGGAAATGTACCTGCAAGCAATGAAAAACATTTCTCTTTGTTTTGGTAATTTCATTCTTTTTCTTATTTGTGAAAGTAATCACAAGCATTTTAGAAAACATGGAGATAAAATCTCACCCATGCAGAGAGGGATGTATTAGAGGGTGGGGATTAACAGACACACATTACTATATATAAAATAGATGAACAACAAGGACCTACTGTATAGCACAGGGAACTATATTCAGTTTCTTATAATAACATATAATGGAAAAGAATCTGAAAAGAAAAAATAAATATGTATGTATATGTATAACTGAATCACTTTGCTGTACCCCTGAAAGTAACATTGTAAATCCACTACACTTATATTAAAAATTTTTTTAAACAAACCTCACCCATAATCCCACTGCTCTAAATGTAACCCAGATTAGCAATTTAGTATTCCTCATCCCTGTGTTATTTTCTGTACAGACATTTTCATTTTATATAGCTTTAATCAGATATAAATATATTTTCCTATTACTTTAACTTATTATAACATAACCATTTTTCATATAAAACATAATATTCAAAAGACATGTGATGGGATAATTCTATGAGGTATTATTAGTCCATGTATTTTATTCCCTGAATTGATAACCATCTCTCCCCTTTGGGCTGCAAGACAAGAGGCCACCATCCTGTTAGGGTCAGGAAAGAGGTCAGTAATTGGTGTGGGAATAAAGACACTGACTTCTAGCCTTCTAAGTTCAAAAGGAATGTCCAGATATAAGGCCGTTAAACGAAATTTTTTTAAAGCAAATGCATGCAGAGAAGCCATTTCCTTCCACATCACCAAAATCCAAGATGAAATACTCATCAAATCTGGGGAGGGTGGGGAAGAAGAAATGAAGGAGAACACATAGGGTTTAGAAGTTAGTCAGTGCTAATGGATCAGTATTCCACTGAATATTGATAAACATTATCAAGCTTGACATGTATTATCTATAGGGTAGGGCCAACAAATTTAAAATCTTATCTGTAAGGAAGTTAAAAAAAATTAAAATGCTTTTAAGCGTATAAATTATATAAACTTTATTAAGAGACATTTTGCAGTAAATATCAAGGGCCCTAAAATTTTTTATACCATTTGATCCAGCAAGGACTATATGCCAAAGACATATTATGGACATGTGTAAAAAGTTAATGATTTTCATCAATGTTAAAATTCATAACATGAAGAATTAGAAATGGTTAGGTTCATTTCTCTTTAAGTACACTATGACCCAACTTTGTGATAATATACATAAATATAAGGATATTTTAGCTATAATGATATTTTAGAAGACTATTTAGTACTATAGTAAAATGTTATGCCCAAAAAAATTCAGTGAAAAATAAACTTATAAAACAGATGGACTTTATGATTTCATCTTTGGTTAAAATGTATGGATATATGCCTAGAAAAATGACAAATTATATTCTAAAAAATAATTATTACTTCTGAGTTGTATGCTTTTAGATTTTTATATTCTTTATTTTTCTATATTTTAAAATATTTTCTATAATTAGTATATATTCTATGATCAAGCTTTGAAGCTTATTATTTTTTAAAAAAACTGTCCTTGTTAACAATTTTACTGAATTTAAAGTAATGATTTTTTTTTAAATCTATTTCCATAAATAGTGGCCAACACTTTCAAATCTCCAACTCCCAAATTCATCCCTTCCCATCCCCTCTTCCCGGCAACCATGAGATTGTTTACTATGTGAGTCTGTTTCTGTTTTGTAGATGAGCTCATAGTGTCCTTTTTTTTTTCAGATTCCACATATAAATGATATCATACGGTATTTTTGTTTCTCTTTCTGGCTTACTTAGAATGATGATCTCTAGGTCCATTTCTGTTGCTGCAAATAGCATTATTTTATTCTTTTTTATGGCTGAGTAGTCTTCCATTGTATAAATATACCACAACTTCTTTATCTAGTCAACTGTCAATGGACATTTAGGTTGCTTCCATGTTTTGGCTATTGTATATAGTGCTGCTGTGAACATTGAGGTGCATGTATCTTTTCAAATTAGAGTTCCCTCCAGATATATACCCAGGAATGAGATTGCTGGATCATATCATAGGTCTATTTTTAGTTTTCTTAGGAATCTCCATACTGTTTTCCATAATGGCTGCATCAAACTACATTCCTACCAGCAGTGTAGGAGGTTTCCCTTTTCTCCACACCCTCTCCAGCATTTATTGCAGACTTCTGAATGATGGCCATTCTGACTGATGTGAGGTGATACCTCATTGTAGTGTTGATTTGCGTTTCTGTGATAATGAGTGACATTAAGCATTTTCTTCATGTGCCTGTTGGCCATTTGTATGTCTTCACTGGAGAATTGCTTCTTTAACTATTCTGCCCATTTTTGGATTGGGTTGTTAGTAATGATTTTTAACAGAGATAAAGATTCAATAGCTTAAGGGAAAAAAAAAAAAAAACGGTCCTTAATACAGGCTTGAGAAATTGCCATGAAAGATGAAGAAAGCCTTTTATGTAAACATAAAAGAAAGCATTAAAAGGAAGTGATCACATGAAACAGTTTTCTCTCTGCCCCATCTCTCTGACAGATAAGCCCTCTATCTATGAGAATCCATGAAGTTGGGGTGTAATTTTTAGTATTAGTAATGACTAATAAGTGGTTCTTTAATTTTGCTTTGGAAGAGTTTGCGCAATAAGGGAAATTCACCAAGGATTTTAAAGCTTGGATTGGTTCATCTAGCAGTCTTAGAGGGAAAGTAACTTTTCTAGTTCTCACAGTCATTAAAAAAAAGAAGCTGTGCTACCTTTTTTCTTCCTGGTGGAAGGACAGTAGGTATTATATCCACTTTGTGTGCATCCTAGTTTTCAGACATTCAGCAAGGCAGAGTTGGGTGTGAGCTTTTTCATATGGGTGTGAAAAATAGCTACGCATCCAATCCTTCCTGGAAAGAAATATCTTAACAAATGGCAGAGCATTAGGCACCAGGTGTTAAAAAACCCCAGCTATCATCCACAGAACCAGCAGGATGCTATGAGAAATATCCTGGCAGCTTCTATCCAGTAATGTGACTCAAGATTTAATATTTCTTTTCTACTTTTTAAAGAGTAGCATATACCAGATTGTTAATACTTCCCATTAAGAATAATGTGGATGATGATAATTGCTAAGGAATTAGGCCATCTTCCTGGTTTAACCCCTGCCCTCCCCAAAACAAAACAAAACAAAAACTGGTATTCAAACTGTGAGCTGGTGAGAATCTCTGTCATAGCCCAAGGAACGCATTGCCTAAAGTGCAGCATCTTATGGGCAGTCTTAAGATTTCCAGCTATGTCCAAGCTCCAAGAATTTGTCTGTTTTTTCTGCTTCCATAGGCATAGTAGGGATATAGAACCAGGGAATGTTTAGCCCAGAGAACTAGGTCTCATCCAGGGATATAAATGCTTGTACATTAATTCTAAGTAATGCTGATTCTCTGGTCTTCAAGACACCAAACAAATGAAACTATACTGTTAGTAAATTTTAGCTACATTAGATCTAAAATGTGTATTCAGAGTACTATAAAGAAAGTGACCAAGTTACAGGTGGGAGAACAAGGAAGGAGAGAACAAAGGATTAAAATACATAATAAATAAAGAACTCTTTTCAATGAACAAGAAAATGATAAGCAATGAAATAAACATGGGCAAAAGATATAAACAGGCATATTACAGGGAAAGAAAACTCAACAGCAAAAACATGAAAATAATCTTTGCCTAATACTAATTAAGAAATTAAAATTTAAGCAATAAGAAGATAATAGTTCACATACTTCTAATTGGAAACAAAGTAGAAATGATACAGGAAAAAAATAGGGCATGAGAGGATGGCCTTGTCCCAGGTCTCAGGTAAGTGCCTGGGACATGTCCTGCTGAGTGAGGGTCCTTGGCTTCACACAGGAAAGATTTCGAGAGTAAGCCATAGTACAGTAAAAGTAGACTTATTCGGAGACATGCACACTCCATTGAGAGAGTGTAGGCCGTCTCAGAAGGCCAGAGAGGCCATGAGGCATGCGGGTGGGTGTTTAAAGTAAAAGTAGACATACACTCCACAGATCAAGTGCAGTCTGTTTTACTCAGAAGGGAGCGCAGTTATGAGGTATTGGGCATGTTAGTTTTTATGGGCCCGGAAACTTCATATGCTAACAAATGGGAGGATTATTCCAACTACTTTGGAGAAGAGGCTGGGATTTCCAGGAATTGGGCCACTGCCCACTTTTTGACCTTTTATGGTCAGCCTTGGGACTGTCACAGTGCCTGTGGGAGTGCCATTTACCATGCCAATATATTACAGTGAGGGTATAATGAAGCTCAAGGTCTACTGGAAGTCTGTTGGGAGTTAACTTTTCATCTTGGTGCTAACTGCTGTGTCATTCCTTGAAAGGCTGTGCCCTGCCCTCTTCCTTCCTGTCTCAGAAAGTCTGATGAAGCCAAATACAAGAGAGGATGTGAGTTGTTGATAATAGTATAAATTGGTGCAATTTGGAAAACAGTTTGGCAATGCCTAGTAAAACTGAAGATGTGGTTACACCATGACTCAGATTTTTTTTCTTACTCCAGAAAAACTTGACCACATAGAAAGGAAGAATATACAAGGATATTTATTACGTCACTTTTTTTGTTATTGTTAGTGGTGGTACTGGGGATTGAACCCAGGACTTTGTGCATGCTAAGCATATGTTCTGCCACTGAGCATATTGTACCCCTACATCCCCCTTTGAGGCAGCAATAAAGTAATAACAGCCTAATTCTCTACCAGTTGAGAAATAAACAATATGTGATTATTCATACAGTGGATTTACATAAAGCAGTTAAAATGAGTAAATCATGTGTACATGTATCAAGGTGGATAATTTTTGAAATATTATATTAGGTAAAAATGGAAGTAAATGGTAATAAGATACATTCAAGATTATACAATCTGTATCTAATATGATCTAATTTTATATGCACAACACTATATTACATAGATGTATAGAGAGACAAAGATAAGTAGATAGGTAGATGTATAACATAAACTCATGAATGGAAAAGGCACATTAATGATAGGAAATGGCTAATCCTGGGGAGGAAAAGGAAAGAGATGGAAGTTTGGTTTTAAGTGTATCCATGATTTTTTTTTTTTTTTTTTTAGTTTTTTTTTGGGGGGGTGTGGATAGGTAACTAGGTTTATTTATTTATTTCTAGAAGTGGTACTGGGGATTGAACCCAGGACCTTGTGCATGCTAAGCATGCACTCTACCACTTGAGCTATACCCTCCTCCTCCTAGGTGTATCCATAATATGTTATCTATATAGAGAAAATATAATCTGAAGCAAAGATAGCAAAATGTAAACATCATTTGAATTTAGATAGTAGGTAAATTACTGTAGTATTATTTTCTGTATGTTTGAAATATTCAATAATTTAAATAATTTTTATTTTGTTTAAGTTATTTACTTTATTAATAAGAAAACACTTTTTTTTGTATTTGGAGAAATACAAAGCAACACATATAAATCTTAGAAGATTCAAGTTCATAAATAGAGTTAATTTCATCCCTAAGGTAAGTTCATGATGTGATAGTTCCAATTAATTCCACGAGAACATCTTTTTCAAGCTTATGTTGGATGGAGAATCCTTTTTATTTTTCCCCCAAGATATGTGTGAGAATTAAAACTTAAAGGGTTTCTCAAACTTTCTTTGAACTTACATTTATAGGTCAAAACATGATAACTATAGTTAACACTGTTTTTGGTATATTTGAAAGTTGCTAAGAAAGTAGATCTTAAAAGTTCTCATCACAAAGGAGAAAACATTTATTTTTCTTCTTCTTTTGTTTCTTTGGGGTTTTTGTATCTATGTGACATGATGGATATTAGCTAAACTTATTAGGGTAACCATAATATGTAAGTCAAGCCATTTGCTGTACACCTTAAATGCATACAGTGTTGTACGTCAATTATATCTCAGTAAAACTGGGGGAAAAAAAGACAGGTTTAGGCAGTGAGAGACTTACTCATTTGTACTTCTAATCAGTGTTTGTTATTTATGCAAATTGTTTGACTTCTCCATCACACATCTTCTTTGGATTGCTGATTTAAGTTGTTTGATTTTCTCTGGAACTGTATACACTTTATGAACATGCTAACAAATATATTTTAAGGAAATCCAAACTAAAGAATATCTTTATGCCACCATTTGGTAACCATCACAATAATTATTGGCTCAGTTGAGAATCATCAATGGATGCTAAAACTGGTGGGTGAAAGTTTGATGAGAAACAGGATATGGTCTCAAATTATCTTGCCTGTAATTAAAAAATAAATTTGCTTTTTTAATTATAAAGGGAAGAAATAGTGACTTTACAGTGTAGAAACCAAGCAGACCTCTCTTTAACACAAATAACCAAAGTACACATCATGGCCACTGGGACACATCAACACCATGCAAACTGATGTATGTCTGACACAGTGTGCTGAGAACACAACATCACTTCCATGTTAGTCCTGTACCAAATGCATAACTTGGGTCTAAACACGAGGGACCATCAGATGAACCCAAACTGATGGACATTCTGTAAGTAACTGGCCTGATGCTCCAAAAACATCAAAGTCATGAAAGATAAAGAAAGCCTGAAGAGTTATTCCAGATGAAAGAAGACTAAAGCAACATGGCAGCTAGATGCAGTGTGTGATACTGGATTGGACTGGGTCCTGGACCAAAAAATTGTTTTTCTTTTGCTATGGATGACACCACTGGATAATTGGTGATTTTGAATAATTTGCTCCAACTTGTTGCTTTTATTAAGAAGCCTCAGGATGCAAATTTAATATAAAATACTGTAAATGTCTGCACCTTTTAATGAGAAGAAAAGCCAAAAGACATTGCAGTTTCATCTTGCTACTCCATGTGAATGATCCAATTCAAAAAGATAGTTCGCCATACTCTGCTCTCAAGAATTACGAACAATTCTGTCATAGTAAGACTGGCAGAGAATTTCTAATATACATAGGCCTTGTCTACAGAGTCCATATCATAAATTTGGGAACTATTGGTGGAAGCCCATTAGCAGATAGACTATAAAGCTGAAAAAAGAAAAAGATGATTAATAAGGCTGTCAGAACCAAACGGCAGTGGGTTTCACAGCTCACTCCAGCTTCCAGGATTGTACTTAGACACCGCAACAGTTAGTTAGTCCAGTGTCTTGGTTTTGATGCAGTCCTTCAAATTCAAACCTAGTGGAATTTTTGTGAAGATTAAGTATTACGCCTTCCAGTTTTTGGATAGCATTCTTCATAATTTTTATGTAGTGACTGCAGTGTTTTAGATTTAGGTAAAGCGAGCTTGTTTTTCATTAACCATGTGATTTGAAGTTAATTACTTGACTCTTTTGAGCCAAAGAGTTTTAATTTGTTAAATGATAAGATCAGACTTTCTTATCTTTGAGATTTTTTTCCAACTCTAGCTAGATTGTTCTAGTTCTTTGATTAATAGTTAGATTATCAGTAAAAGTGGTATATTTCTTCTGAGACCAAAATAGAAAACCTATCTTCTTTAAAAGCAATTCCTTGTTACCTTGTTTTATAAAATATTTTAGTTGCATAAAAATGTATAGTTAAGAACCAAACAAACTTCTGTGTACCCATCATCCAGCTAAAATGTAGAAAGTACAGTTTTTCATCTATCATGTTGGCAAAAATCCTTCAGTTTGACAAAACATCTTATGGGCAAAGCTGCAGAGAAGCAGGCATTTTCCTATATTGCCCGTGGGAATGCAGAAATGGTATAAGGAGAGTTTTGCAATTTCTAGCAAAATTACATATGCATTTAACCTTGGACACTATGACCACCTTTCTATAAAATGTATTCCAAAGATATTCAGACAGACGTATAAAACGATGTATGCACAAAGTTATTCATTGCTATTATTTGTAATAGCAAAAGATAAGGAACCATTCAAATGTCCATTAATAAGGGACTGCTTTAAGAAACAACAGTACATTCATGTGATGAGTCCTATGCTGTGGTAAAAGATGCTCCATGAAATGCTATGGAATGTGCACAGTATGCTACCTTCTGTGTAAGAAAGGGGACTATAAATACAAGTGCATGTGTTTATTTTTTTCAAGTAACAATAGAAGGACAAACCAAAAACCAATAAAAAATGGTTACCTATAGTGGAAAGAAAAAACTAGAAGCAAGGAATGGCAAATAAGCGTATGAAAGGATGCTCAACCCAGTGTGTCATTAGGGAATTGCAAATTAAAACAGCAATGAGATACCAATGCACACATATTATGATGGCTAAAATCTAAAACACTGACAACACCAAATGCTGGGGAGGATGTGGTGCAAACAGGAACTTATTCACTTCTAGTGGGAATGCAAAATGGTACAGCCACTTTGGAAAACAGTTTGGCATTTTTTTTTTTTTTACAAAACTAAGCATACTTTTACCATACGACCCAGCAATCACACCCTTTGGTGTTTACCTAAATGAGCTGAAAACGCATGTCCACATGAAAACCTGCACACAGGTATTTATAGCATTTTATTCATAAGCGCTAAAACTTAGAAACAACCAAGATGTCCCTCGGTAGGTGAGTGTATAAACAAACTGTGGTACATCCAGGCAGTGGAGTATTATTCAGCAATAAAAAGAAATGAGCTATCAAGCCACAAAAAGACATGGAGGAAACTTAAATGCATTTTGTTAAATGCAAGAAGGAAAATATGAAAAGGCTACATACTGTATGATTCCAATTTTATGAAATTCTGGAAAAGGCAAAACTATGGAAACAGTGAAAAAAAAAAAAAAAGATCAGTGATTACCAGAAGTTCTGGGGAAGGAGGAGGTAGGAATGAGTAAGTGACAAATAGGGAGTTATCTATGGTTGCTAAAACCGTTAGGTGAAAGGTTGGTGAGGGACCGTATAATTATGTGTATTGATAGGTCACGTTGACCACATTTGAACCTACTGATTGAAAACTAGCACTGTATTTTGATGTGATACAATAGAAAGTATACAGCATTGTGTATGAAATATCTTTGCCTAAGTAAATAAACCTGAATCTAAACCATGCCTCTAAATTTAACCACAAGTTTATAAAACCATTCCATACTTATCTAGATGATAAAACTTGACAAGTCTGACTTTAGCTAGCTTGGAGAAGATGAGGAAGATGTGAAACTTTGCGAATGCTCACACTCTGCTGGTAGGCATGCAAATTGGCCCAAGCAGTTTGAGTTTGACAGTCCTTAATCTATGGGGAAAGTCACCTTCTTGCCACTAGATGGTGCCTGTTGGCTTTTGAGTAGTTTATTGTCTTCTATTACGTTGCTCCACTTCACTAATTTACTCCCCATCGTCATGGGAGGAAGGGACTGAGAACAAGCACTGGAGTCTTACCGAGAACTTGTAATCCTGACCCAGGCAGCCGTATCTGCTTTCTGCCTGTCGCACCATGTTGGCACTGAGAGCACATTGCTGATGCTTTCTGTTTCCCCAAGCCACTTATTTTATTCAGTTGCTTAGCAATCTCTCTCTCTAATACTGTGTCAAGGGTATTTTTTCTGAAGAATATGTTTTTCAATATTTAATAGCTTCATTCTCTATTTTAATTTGTTTTTAGTTTGACATCAAAGTTATAGAAAATGGTACAAAGAAATTCTATATACCTTTCACACCAGACCCAGATTTCCTGCTTATTAATATTTCACATTCTCTCTCCTTTTCACTCTCTCTTTCCCTCCCCTTCTCATTATCTCACATATGTAAATATATCAGATATAAATTATGCATAATTCTCTAAGCCGCTGAAGAGTAAGTAGCAGCCACATTGCCCCATTGGCCTTATAAACAAGGACACCATTCTACACAACTTCAGCATCCCTATCAAAATCAGGACAGTTTCTCAGGCTTTCCTTGTCCTTTGTAATCTTGGTATTTTTGAGGGCCAGGTACTTCGGATGGCCTTCAGTTTGATTAGATTCGAGTTGTTTTTGGATGACAGGAATATCACAAATGTGATGCTGTGTTCTCAGCGCATCATATCAGGAGGCACGCAACATCAGTGTGTCTTCTGGCTGCTAATACTAACTTTTCCCATTCTGTTTCTCCACTCAGAGCGAATTAATACATATTTTGTGGTCATTAATTAACACATAATTTATAAGCAGTTTGTGGGGAGATACTTTAGGACTATATAAACCTCCTTTTTCTCATCAAACTTTCACCCACTATTTTACCTGAATCCGTTATTTCTATGATTGTTACTAAATGTTGATCTGTTAATTCCATTATTCTTTCTGCATTAATTAGCTGGCATTCTACCATAAAGTGAAGCTTTCCATTTATTTATTCATTTCTTTTTTAAAAAACTTTTTTAAAAGTTTTTGTTGTGTTTATTTATCGGATGGGGAGGTAATTAGGTTCCCCTATTTATTTATTTAATGGAAGCAGTGGGGGTTGAACCCAGCACCCTGTGCATGCCAGGCAAGCACTCTACCACTGAGCTATTCCCCTTTATTTATTCATTTCTTTATACCAATATGGACTCATGTATCCCTTTTTTATTCAATGATTTATAATCCATTATTATTTATTTTGATGCTCCAATCGTGCTCTGTTTGTCCAGTGGGAGCCCTTTCAGGTTAAATCCTTTGTCCTCTAATATGTTTGTAATATACTTTGGGAGCTTCCTTATTTCCTGGAGCAAGATGTTTCAGACTTTTCTTTCCTTGGCACAGCGCTAGAACTGGCAGCTTATCCAGTGAACTCTGGTTCCTTTTACTAAAGTATTTAGAGACCAAGATCTGGGTGTCATTGTTTGCAGGCCTCTTACCAAAAAGACTCAGGATTACTCCTATATCTATACCTGTATCTATTCTAACATTCTCTCTCATTTGTATGTATAAACAACTCTGAGTTCACAGCAATACCTATAGTTCCAATCCAATACCCCAAAGTTTATTCCAGCCTTACCCCTTTCCATATTTGTACCCTCCTTCACTGACAAAATCATTGTCTCCCATCATCATTAATATATTTATTTTCTCTGTAAGTAACCAATATTCAAAGTAAGTGCTCCATCTCCTCCATCTCCTTGGCTGGCACTACCAAATCAAATCCACAGGTTACATCCTCAGCCCTGGCTCCCATACCTGCCAAGTATACCATTTTAGTCCCCTGGACCCCAAATGGTCCCCAGTCATTTGTGATTCCTCCCTCCCCCTCACTGTGCACATATGATAAACCACCAAGCTCTGACTATCCTGCCTCCTAAATACTTCTTGAATCTGTCTCCTCTATATTCTTTAAGTGTGATTGTCTGACTAGGAAAACTGTACCCAGTGCCTAGCAAATCATCAGTGTCATTGAGGGAGCGAGGATATTCTTTCTCCCTCTCCCTCTAATGTTTTTTGGATGATGACCAATTATTAAGGGTCTTAGTAACCATGGTTAAAGTGCAACATGTTCCCCACGTCATGCTTGCTCTCATCTCAATAATTATTGAGAGCGCCCAAAAGTCGAATATGAGGAGTTAAGTCTTGGTCCTGGCCCACAAAGTGAAGTGATACTCATAGCAGAGCTGTTTCGATGGATGGATGGAGGAAGTGGCAGAAAGTAAGAGGCAGACAGCTATCAGTTCAGCCTCACTGGTGGCTTGGTATCTTCTAGCTTCCTAATCCCATTCTGCAACCTGAGTTTCTGCAGGTAAGTGAGAACACCTCAGTCTGATGCAGTGCCCTCTTTTCTAGTAATTTGATCCAGAATTCCAGTTGACTGTACTTGTCTTTTAAATATTTTGCATTGTCAATGACCTTGCCTTATTATCACCTCAGAGTTGATCTAAGAGGTAGAGGTTCGGTAGGATTGGGAAAAGCACCATTTCTTCTGATTATAAAAGAAATCATTGCATTCTAGAACTTTTGGGAAAATGAAAGTAAAATGAAGAAAACAGAACTCACCCGTAATACCACAATTCTCTGATAAAATTTCTTCCAATTTTTTTCTATGCTCTTATACAACAAACTTGATATTATAATAGGTATTTACTTTTAGATCCTGTTTTTTTCTTAACATTACCATATAATCATTCTTTCATTTCATTTAAAAGTCTTTGAGAACATCATTAATGAAAACATAGATGTGTCCTAACATCCTAATTTTTACATTGAGATTGTTTCCTGTTTTTTTATAGTTGTAAGTAATTCTGGGATCAACATTTGTGTACATAAATCTCTGTGCTAATTGACAGTTATATTCCTAGGTTGAACTACCAGATGTAGGATATCTGGTCAAAGTCTATGAATACAGTTAAGCTCCTGGAGCATATTGCCAAATTGCTTTCCAAGAAGCCTGCTGTGATTTACACTTTTATCAGCCGTGTATAAGAGTGAATGCCTTCCTCACTCTGACACTGCATCTTAAAGGAGAGGATAAGAAGTAAGAACAGGATGATAGAAAAGGAGATAAATGGAAAAGAGAGATCAAGTAGTCGCTTGAGGAAGAACATTCATTTCTAAGTTCTTTTTACACTAGGATGTGATGGTGATATGTAGCCATTTTGATTTTCTTGGGAGCCTTTTGCCTTGTCCAATGTACATGTCTAGGGAAACAGAAGATCCTAAATTCTAAGATACATTGGTGATGCTGGACATTCAGTTTTATCACTTGGTCGAAAGGTGAAGGAAATTGAATTGGCCAGGCTGGACACTTTGGAGCATTCTGCCTGCCTCCTTTTCTCTAATCCTTTGCTTCTGACCAATCAACAAACCCAGCCATTCTGCCTTCTTCCTGTCACCGCCTCTTTGCTCCTATTGATACAGGAAAAAAATAGGGCTTGGGAGGATGGCTGTGTCCCAGGCCCCAGACGAGTCCCCAGAACGCACCCCAGCAAGTGACAGTCCTTGGCTTTATGCAAGAAAGAATTCAAGAACGCGCCATAGTTGAGTAAAAGTAGATTTATTTAGAGAGATACATACTCCAGAGACAGCGTGCAGGGTGTCTCAGAAGGCAAGAGAAAGGCCTAGGAGATACACATTCCATAGGCAGAATGCAGGCCATCTTACTCGGAAGGGAAGAGCAGCAGCCTCAGAGCATGGGGCTGCTTAGGAAAAAGGAGACCAGCCCGAGGTGTGGGAGTTGTTAGTTTTTATAGGCTTGGTAACTTCATATGCTAACAAGTGGGAGGATTATTCCAACTTCTATAGGGATTTGCCTGGGATTCCCAGGAACTGGGCCAGTACCCACTTTTTGACCTTTTATGGTCGGCCTTGAAACTGTCATGGCACCCATGGGAGTACCATTTAGCATGCTGTTGTTTATTACAGTCAGTGTCTATTGACGCTCCAGGTCTCCTGGGAGTTGAATCTTCTACCATCTTGGTGCTAATTGCTGTGTCATTCTTTTAATGGCTGTGCCCTGCCCCCTTCCCTCCTGTCTCACTATTAGCTTCTCTAGTTCAGGCTGTCCTCCTTCACTTGAATAAGTGTAATAGTCTCCTAACAGATCTCTCTCAAATCATCCTTTACTTAGCTAGAATCGTCTGTCAAAAGCACAGATCTAGCCATGTCATATCCCTGTTTAAGAACCCTCAAGGATGTCTCATTGCCTACAGAAAAAGGATCGAGCTCTTTATCCTGAAGACAATGGTCTGCTGACTTCTTTCCCACCTGTCACTCCTGCTTCATCTCTTACTTCTTCCTGCCCTGAGCCTTATACTCCATTAATAGCAAGCTATTTATAGCTACTGCCCCAATACCATTCTGTTTCTTGCCTCTAATATGCTCATTCCTACTACTTAGCATACCTTCCTCCCTCCCTAATAATGGCCTTAATTCTTTTCAAAAATAGTTATTGCCCCCTCCTTGGGGTAATATCATACTTCCCTGTCTCACAGCTATCAAACTTGGCCACATGATTTGTCTGGACTACGAATGAAACAGAGCAGGACCCTGTGGGGTCCTCACTAGTACAAATCCTTTCTGTGTCCTCCAATTCTTGTTAGTAGGACACAGGGTTCATTCAGCCTCCTTGACCTTCCCTTGAGTTCCAAAGGGCAGATTCAAACAGTTGCTAATCAGGGAAGGGAGGAGATGTAAAGTCTAGGGAGGAACACTCAAGAAGCAATAGTGCAGCCTTGGGGCAGGGGCCTGGTTCCTTCTCAAAGAATATACATAGCAATACCTTTGAGTTCTTCCGCAGAAACCAAGGCCCCCACCCAGGTGGAGGATGGCAGCTTCAGGCTGAAAATGAGGTTCCTGGAACACTATTAACTCACTACCAACCAATCAGAAGAAGGCCACACAACCTGCAGCCCTCACCCCAAATTTTGTCTGTAAGTAATTTTCCCAAAAAACCATCAGAGACTTGGGGGTTTTCAAGCGTGAGCCGCTGTCTTCTTTGCTTGGCCCAGCAATAAACCTTTTTCTACTCCAAACTCCAATGTTTTATTTTGTGTGGCCTTGCTGTGTATGGGGCACACAAACTTTTGTTCTGTAACAATGGAGGCTGCTTCATCAGCCTGGGTCCTAAAGTGAGGACAATGTGGACATTCTGCAATGGCTATGAATAAGAAATAGACCTTTGTTGCTGTAAGCCACTGGAGTTATTTGTTACTGCAGCATTAAGAATCCTGTCCTTGCTGATATACTGGCCATCTCCTAATCTTCCTTTCACCCAGTGTACTACCTCCACCAAGGCTCTGTAGTAGATGTGTCCTAGATGTATGGTTGCCCAGTACTTGATGATTCAAACTTCCTGTTTAAGGAGGCTGCCATTGCATGAGTTTTGGCAGGAGGCAATTTCTGCCTCCCACCAGGGGAGCCAGAAAGAGCTGATCCTTGTTCTCCCAGATTCCTCACAGGTGCAAAATAGGCATGTGACCTAAGGTCAGCCATTTGGAAGCTCTCCACAGGGGACTTTTGAGTCTTGATACAAGAAAGCAAGAACAGAATGTTATAGCACTATGTCTGTTGCTAGTGGCAGCAGCCAGTGTCCAGTGGAGTGTCAGCAGTGAGAGTGGAGTCAAGGGGTGTGACCTTGAGTGCCCAGAAGTGACAAGATAAGCAGACTGTTCTGGTGTGATCTGGCTGTCTTCCAGACTGCCAAGTCCCCTCATTTCCTGCTCATTTTGTGAGCCAGCTTTTCTAGTTTTCCTAACGATTCTTTGTACCTAATATCCTCCAGTCAGTCTGTTTTCTTCTTAAATGACCCAGAGTTGTCTTCCATTGTCTGCAACCAAGAATCTTATTCCTACTAAATCCTGGGGCTCAAAATGACCTGATCTCCACATGGAGTCACATATTTAAAGCCCAATCCTGCCTCCAAAAAACTTTAAAAGGAGTTCCAATCTCTAATTTCTCTGAAGAACGTTAAAAGGGATCCCATTAATGAGCCATATTCCCCTGCATTTATTCGTGCTCTTCCTCACCCACCTCCACCCGAAAAGGTTTCTCACTCAGAGCTTCTCTAGAGCATCACACTCACAACCTCCTTACCTCTCCACACCTGAACTGCTCAACTCTGGGAGCTCTTTCCCTCTTACCATCTCTCTCTCCTAATTCTTTGTTATCTGAGATCATCTTACCTTGTCCTGTTAGATCCTTGTGTATTTTTATTTCACCAGACTTTGGTTCTCTTTACTCACTTTTTCAGTTCTGCATTATCAATTCTGCAAAAGGTCTGGGAATCAAGCCAGCCAAGGTAAAACTCTCCTTAAAATAGAGATGGCAAAATGGCAGCCCACAAGCCACACTCAGCCCTCCTTCCAATTTAATTTAAATTGTAGTGTGTTGCTGTTGTCTTTACTGAGTTGGTTTCCAACATATAACAGTGTGAGAATTGCACCTAAAAATCTGGATTTCCAGATCTTATGAAAAAATCAGAAGACCTGGCAACACTAAGACCCTTTTCCCTATGGGAAGAATGAACCAGAGCTTGGTAGCAGTGTGTCTTTTAATGGGGCATCACTCCAGTTCTCTATGACTCCCCCACTTTCCCTCACTTAAATTACCTTTCTGGCTCCTATAGGCATTTGAATTTGTCACCCCTGCTCTATGTCACACCAGGAAGGTTAGGAAGCATCTGTGAGATGAAAGGCCATATCTTCTTTGAAGATGGGGCATCACATGAAAGAAAGGATATAAGAGGGGAACACTTAGGCATTGCAAATCCTGTCCTGCCACAATAGGACAAAGGGGGAGAGACTGATGAAAGAAGAGCACAGAGGCAAGTAAGGCAGCTTCAGAGAGTGTGGTGGGTAGGGAAGCAAGACAAATAGATTAAGGTGCCTGGCTGGTGAGAAGAATTAAAGTGCAATGCTTATAGTCTTCCACGAGCTTGTGTGTTGGAGGCTCTCCCTCTCCTCCCACCCTCCAGTCTTGCTTGTCTTACTCCCTTCTCTGTAACTGAAAAGCATCATCCTTGATGTCCCTCTGAAGCAGGAGAGAAGGGGCAGGGCACAACTATTAAAAGAATGACACAGCAATTGAAGATAGGACAAAAACTGGTGAGAACCAAGATGGTGGGAGATTTAACTCCCATTAGACCTTGAGACACAAGATGGGGAAAGATTTGACTTCTGGTAGACCTTGAGCTTCATTATACACTCATTGTAATATATTAGCATGGTAAATGACACACTGACAAATGCCATGACTGTTCTGAGGCTAACCATAAAAGGTCAAAAAGCAGGTGGTGGCCCAGTTCCTGGGAATCTCAGCCCCTTCCCTAAAGTAGTTGAAGTAATCCTCCCACTTGTTAGCATATGAAATTACTGAGCCCATAAAACCTAACCAGCCCCACGCCTCATGGCTGGATCTCACTTTCCTAGAGAATCCCATGCTTTGGGGCCACCCCCTCCCCTTTTGCCTCTCGCCTCTCTAGATGGCCTGCATTCTGCCTATGGAGTGTGCATCTCTCTGAAAAAAAAATCTACCTTTACTCAACTATGGCTCACTCTTGCATTCTTTCCGAAATGAAGCCCAGGACCCTCACTTGGAGGGGTGCATCCCAGGGACTCACCTGGGACCTGGGACATGACCATCGTTTCCTGCCCATTTTCCTGTAACACCTCCAAGCAGCAGAGGAAGAGATATAGCCCTCATAATTTAGAAGCAAACTGCATGTAGTTCTACTTTAAATGTATGAGGGAGAAAGCTTTTGAAAGGAATCATAAACTATTTCAAAAAGAATACCTTCCAAAGTTGGCTTATATTTCTTTTAATCCCAATTTTCATATGCCATGTTAGATATTTAAAGTTAGATGCATGTAAATTATCAAACAATTGGGCTAAAGTTTCTTACACCAAACTTACTGTTTTTTTACAACTTTAAAGTTGTTCATTGAGAAAACTTACCTTGAGGTCTATATATATTATATCTATAACTGTATGTGAAACAGAGTTTCAGCTCCTTAATACTCCACGATTGTGAGTGAAAATAAAATGGCAAGTTTCACACTGGTAGAGAAGAAACTTCTGGCAATAACTAAAGAAAAGAGGGAGTCAGTGAAACATTGGATTGTGAAGGCTCTCCACTTCAGCGAAATTCGCCCCTCTGGAAAGAATTCAGAAATTTTCATATTTATAGTATTATATCACCTTCAGGGAAGATCTAAGAGTTGACTATAGCTTAGAAGGAAAGGAAAAGGAGAGGAGAGTGGAGAGTGGAGAAATGCTGAGCTTCACCTTTGTTGCGTGCATTCAAAAGAGAGAATTGATAAATGGTAGATTTGGGTTACTTTACTATTCTGTTTAACTTCCATTTCCTATGACCTTTCTTGGCATTTGATTCCCTTTTCTTGTAGTGCTTAGTTATTTTATATATTGTAACCATGGACAGCAAAATTTTTTACAAATTGATTTCTTGAAAGTAAAATGATATCACCATTGTGGAGATACTCAGTTAATTTGAAGATGTACATACCGTGTGACCCAGAAATTCCTCCTGTAGGCATAGACCCCATAGAAATTCTTGCATATGTGCACAGAAAACCTGTACAAGAATGTACTTTCAGTATTGTTGGTCACAATCTCAATTAATAGTAGAATAGATAAATGAATTGTGGCCTATGCACACACAGAATACTGCACTGTAATGAAAAGGAATGAACTATGGCTTCATGTATCATTATGGGGGAATCTTGCAAATGTAATGTTGAGGGGAAAAGCAGATTGCAAAAGGAACAGTATTGGAGCATAACAGCATTTGAAACAGTGTGGCATCGTCATGCAGATAGTCTAGAGCAGACTGCTGAATTCAAACCTACCTCTATTATTTATTAACCGACCTTGTGACATTGGCCATCACTTACCCTCTATGGGCCTCAATTTCCTTGTCTATAAAGTGGGGATAGTGATTATTCCTACTTCACATGGTGGTTGTGAAAATAAAAATGAGTTAACACTAAAGTATTCAGAAGAATACGTGGTACCATTGTTTTTCATACAATGTACATTTCATACCTGCAAAAAATACTGTATATTTTGTAAGAATGATACATGTTAGTAAACATATATGGGAATGAAAATACAAATTCATGATAGTGATTATCTCCTGGACAGAGGGATATTTCCTCAGCTGTGGTAGATGCACGATTTTTTAAATTATAATTCTTATTATGCCTTTGTGTATGACTGAGCTATTTCAGAATAAATTTTTTTTACCACTTTTTTTTCCCCTAATGGAGGTATTGTGGATTGAACACATGACCTCATTCATGCTAAGCATGTGCTCTCCCACTGAGCTATACTCTCCCCTCTCATGATAAATTTTAAATCAAATAAATAAAATTTACTTTTAAAACTGTACAGACAGCATAACCAAATTTCCCCCCAAAAATGGAAAATAGAGAAAATTCACTCCAAATTACATCTTTAACCCACAAGTTAAAAATTAAGTAATTCTTTCAACATCTGAGTAAGGTTAGTGAGTAAGAATATTACTTTTGCAGCATTACTCATAATAGCCAAAATCAACCCAAATGACCATCAGCAAGCAAGTGGATAAACAAAATGTTGAATATCCATATAATGGAAGGAAATTCAGCAAGAAAAAAAGCAATGAAATGTTGATATATGCTACAACTTGGATGAAATTCAAAAACATTATGCACAGTAAAAGGAGCCAGACACAAAAGACCACATGTTGTATGATTCCATTTATATGAAATGTCTACGAAAGGCCAAAAAAGTGCCAAAAATAGATTAGTGGTTGCCTGGGGCCGTTGGGGAGGAAACAAAGAGTGGCTGCAAATTAGCAGAGAGGATTTTTAGGGGGTGTTGGAAATGTTCTAGGACTGCATGGTGATGATGGTTGCACAACTTTGTGTATTACTTTGTATATTACTAAAATTCATTGAATTATATACCTAAAATGGGTGAATTTTATGGTATGTAATTTATATGTCCCCAAAAAACTGTTTTTAAAAACAGTCTTCAAAGAAGAAGCACTTATGCCCAGGGGAGGGGGAGGGAATGTTATTTTAGTTTACAAACTTGAACATGGTTGGATATAAATCTGAGAAAGGACCCCAAACTGTACCCCCATTAAACTATGTCAGTAAAAACCCTCCAGATAGGTTGAGGTGGAGGCTGAAAGCAAAGGCATCTTTCTGTCAGGGTCTCTGGGAGGAGGCCACCTGGTAGGAAGCCCCCTACCAACCTTTTACAGACATAGTAGAAAAAAATAGTAATGGTGGCACCATCAGGAGAGCGCAATCTGGAGATGGTGCTCCTGGTTCTTTATGTTCTGTAGGTGGTTTGCAGGAAATTCAGAAGTTCTTGTATGCCTCAATTTGGGGAGGGCTGGCACCAAAGCCTGGGAAAGAGAATTAACTGAAAGAAGCCTGGAAATTGCAATCCTGGGATATCATACATCTGTTGATGACACTCAAGTTTATATCTAACTTAGATCTCACAGCTGCCTCACGGTTCTGATCTTCAGTGGCCAACTTGATATCTTCTGTTGGCTATTTCACAGCAGTATCCAAATAAACATGGCCCCAAACCTCCCCAACCCCATCACTCTCCCAGGTTGCCACCCCTACCCACATTCACTGTCCCAGTCTCCTCAGTACATGGAATCCACTTTCTCTATCTCCACTGCCATCACTTATTCCTGGCCATCATCATTTCTCTCCTGGACAAAGCAACAACCTCTTAACTGGTCTCTCTGCTTCCACTTTTGCTTTCCTCCAAACCACCTTCCACACAACAGCAAAACTTCTTTTCTTAAATGCAAATTGGGTCCTATCACTTAAGTGCTTAAGACTCTCCAGTAGCGCCCCATTGTAGGCAGAATAAGTCCTAACTCCTTACTTTGGCGGATAAATCCCTGAATAATCAGGCTCCTGCCTAAATTCTCACCTGGCATTCTTCCCGTCTCTGCAGTTATTCACATTTGTTCTTCTCTCAGTTTTCACATTTCCTAAGCTCTTCCCATCTCAAGGTTTTGGCACTTACTGTTTCTTCAATTTGTACCAACCTTCTGCCTTCTCATCTTTCACATTACAGCTTAAATATGCCTCTCCCAAAGTCACCTTATCCAGTCACATTGTGTAAGGCAGCCTCCATTAATGTTCTCTTCCTTCATCTCTTTTTTGTTTTCTTCACAGCACTTCTCCCATTTTGCGAATGCTGTGTGTTGCTATACCTTTATTTTAGGCTGCTTCTCTTATGAGAATTGAAACTCTATGAACTGTATGCTGTTTACTATTATAGCCCCAGCATCCAGCATAATACTTGGAATGGCTCAACAATTGAATGAAAGTGCTTAGAAAACCACTTGATTATTTTGACCTATTGTTGAATTTTCAGAAAGAAACAGATTTTCTTGGCTGTATCAGTACTATTTTGATTACGTGTAGCGGAAGCCCATTTAAGCTTAAATAAAAGGGAGATTTATTATGTGGACACAGAGTTCTCTCAGGAAGCTAAAGGGCAAAGGTATAGATGTCTCTTAGGAAAGAATTTAGGGCAGGAACTGGAGTACTGTAGGGAACCCAGGGATTTCACCCTACTTCGAAGTTAACAAGTTCTCCTGCCAAGGTTTCATTCTAGCAGAAGAAACGAGATTCCTGAGTCAGAGACAAAGAGCAATGTATGATTCGTACATATAGTAGTAGGCAGAGTATCAGCATTTGCACTGATTCCGAGCTCCAGTTCCCACAGGGCAACGTGAAGAGAGCCAGGTGGTGCTTACTCACCCAATGGGTTGTGTTACAGGTAAGAAACCTCAAGTTTGGGGAACCCAAATCTTTTATAATGGGCAGTATGCATGCCTGGCCTTGGCCCTGGGGGGAAACTTTATCATATTGGATAGTAAACAAACCTTTGCTACACAGAGAGAGGCATTATCTTTATAGTCCAAGGCTGTTTGCTGTATAAACATCCTTGAAAAGATAATTGAGAACAAGCATGTCCAGTGCCTCACTGATAACATATGGTGGGGGAAGGGGGAGGTGGGGGAATGGGAGGGGAGAGGGGAGAGGAGGCGGGGAGGTGGGGAGAGAATGAGCTAAGCAGAAAAAACAACAGACATCCACCATATTTACATCTCTGGAGCACGGTAGCTTTTAGTATGGTTATGGGAATAAGTTAGCACTTTTTACAAATGAATTCAGGAAACATTTACTGATTTCTATCTTATAAAACCTTACCATTAGAACTTGTTTTTCTTTTTAAAAATGTTGGCATCTCTTCCTAAAAGGTATAGAATATTTTGAAAACAATGTTAATGTGTGTTCACAACAGTTGGTATGGAGGAGAGCGATTTAAATTCCTGGCAATGATGTATTTGAAATAATTCTTTAAAAATAGTTTCTCTTAAAATTTTCTGTTTCTGTTTTTTTAACTGTAGACTGTGGCAGAGGGTCACATGGGGTATTGTTTTATGTTTTTCCTGCTTAAGGGAATCTGAACTATTTTGACTCCGTAGGGAAAAAACCAAAACTTGGAACATTTATAGCTGTCTTTAAAATAAATTCAAGGCAGTACTAAGGGACTTAAATGCCCTCACTTAGTTTCCCCATAATCATTTCAGATTTTTAAAATTACGTTTTTACATGAATTTGAAATTAAGGTTACCCAGAATTCTGTGGATGAAGAAAGTCTCATAGTCTTAGGAAATAAACCAGTAGTCAAGGCTTACCGCTACCAGAGTAACCTTATTCTATGATTTCTCTCCGATCAGTGATTATAGAATGACAGTTTGTAAACAAATCAATAATTTGTTTATTGTTTCTTTAGTTATACTTATCGATACATTTGTCTTAGATGATGAAATCATAAAATATTGGACTTTAATCAGCTTAGTTCACTTTATAGGGAACTTAGCATAACAATTAAGTGCTTAAATACTCGCTTAATTAAGAAAATGGTCCACAAATCAATTATAGAACGAGGATTTTCAATCTTAGTGAAAGGTGAATATTTAGAAGCAACATTCCCTCTGACTCAGTGTTAGTACTTTTTTGTTGTCTATCTCTTAAATTTAAGAAAAGAAATTTCCTTTTCCCCTTGTTTCTCTCAATTTTAACCCAAGGAAAAGTAGAACCTACTTCAGCTATATTTAGCAGTAGAGTTATACTGTAATGGCAAATTTAAATTACACATTGTTTTTCGTGTAGTTAAAAGTGTTCTTAAGCTAGAGAAATATTTCAATCAACAAAGATTCATTGGAAACTACATGCAGGACATGAAGCTTATTTAATAAGAACGAGAAAAGTGAAAGCAACATCGAAGACACAATTCATATTCTTTAATGTGCTCACTCAGAACACAAAATACCATTAATCTGCCATCATTATTGTAAAATTTAGCTACTACTTAGAGAAGTGATTTTTAGTACGGTGCTATTTAAAACATAGAACTTATTTGTAACTGGTGCATGGTGAGTACAGAAATTGAGATGAACCATTTAGAAACTTTTATGGCAGTTTGTGTAATTTTCTGCCATAAAAAATTTAAGCTTTTAAATTCAAGAACCACTGCTCTAATGTACCAGAAATGCTTATACACAATCAGAATTGTAATATAAAAATCAAAGCCCCTAATGAGAGATCAAAAAGTTTAGTTTTGTTGTAAAGCAGCCTGGAAGAAAGAAGAAATTGTATAGGGTGGATGTTGCACTTTCGTAAGTAAACGTTTGGGGAAAAAAATTTAGGCTTTACTTTTATATATCTTTTTAAATTTTATTTTTCTAGGAATTCACTTTTTCAAAAGTCTAATTCTCCTACAGGTTGGAAATAAATAAAACTCATCCTTACCACAGTTAGTTTATTTTTTTATTTTTTGTGGGTGGGTATAGATAATTAGGTTTATTTACTTTTTAGAGGAGTTACTGGGGGTTGAACCCAGGACCTTGTGCATACTAAGCATGTGCTCTACCACTTGAGCTATACCCTCGCTGCCACAGTTAGTTTTAGAAGCTCTATTTTAGTATAAAGCATTATAAAGTCACCTCATTACTATTACTCTTAAGTGGTTACTGAACACTCTAGCAGTCTGATAGGATTATAGGTTGTTTACTAAATATGCTAGATTACTAACTATTATGTATGTATATAAAGCCCAAAATACTTGAGATACCTGATGAAGTTGATATGCTCACTGTTGCCTTCATGCCCATAATCTGGAAATACTACAGGACTGTGTTCACCTCTGTCCCCTCACCACTCTGCCCCCTCCCCCCCAGCCTCAGCCTGTTCTACCACAGTGGACTAATCTTAGTTAGCCTAATAATATGTGAGTCTAATATTATGTCACCCAAGAATCAGGAATTGAGACACTGAGAGACTGAGTGATTAGGTCACAGTGGCGCACAAACTGAAATGTCAACAGTTGTTACAACACCAAACAAAAGCCACATCTAAACTGATGTTATGAAGGGAATCCAGAAGCCGTGAGTAAGCAGAAATTTTGAGAGACAATAATGAGGAATGCAGCAACTGGCAAACGTGCAGGAAGCAGAGAAGAGAGGGCTCTTGTTAAAATGTAAATCAAGTCCCGCCACCCTCCTGCTCAAAATCCTCCCTTTTCTTCTCATTTTACTTAGAGTAAAAGCCAAAGTCTTCACAAGCACCCAGTAGGCTCTACAGAATCTTTCCTCCATCCCTCTGACTTCCATCTCCCACGACTCTCCCCCCTACTCGCTCTAGTTTAGCCCCATAAACTTTGTTCCTCCATGAAGCCAGGTACATTATTGCCTCAGGGCCTTTGCACTTGCTATTTTGTTGGTCTGCTCTTCCCAAGTTACCTGCTTGTCTTGCTCTCTCAACTCCTTCAGACCTTTGCTCAAATGTCATCTTCTCTGTAATGCTTTCCTTAAGCACTGTATTTAAAATTGCAATCCCACCCCTACTCACACTCCTTATACTCTTCTCTGATTCTCTTCCTTTACTTATGTGATTATTGTCTGTCACCCATCACTAAAATGTAAGCTCCATGAAGTCAGGTCTTTTTCCTCCACTTGATTCTTTGCTATGTGCCCAATGCCTGGAACAATTCCTGGTGCATAATACATGCTCAATAAATATGTTAGATACATAAATGAATGAATTGTTTAAGGAAATGGAGGACATTGCTTTGGTTTCTTACTTTATAGTTCTACTCCTCAAGTGGCCTGGCCACACTGTATTAGCTATCATCGGGTGTTATAATATGACTTTTTAATAGCTCCCCTTTTTCACTTTTTGATTTTTGGTTTTTTTAAGCATGTCAATATTTACATGGTTCCAAAGTCAAAACCATGTTACAAGAGAAACTCAAGATAAATTCTGTTTCATCAATGAAAAATTCATCAGTCAACCTAAGAAATGAAAATTTTTATTCAAGCCAAATTGAGGATTAGAACCTGGGGAACAGCCTCTTAGAAAGCTCTTAGAACTGTTCTACCCATTAGGAGTCAAAGCACAGTTACATAAATTTTTTGAGACAGAGGGCTGTACGTTAGATGACATATTATTGACAGTTTACACAGTTCAGATCTGCAAGTACAAAGTGGTGGGTCACTGTGACCCCTTTACAAGGTCAAAAAGGAATGTTATCCTAAAGGAGTTGTCTTGTTGGTGCTAGGAGAATGTTGTTCTTTATGGCTGAGCAGGTATTTCTGCTTCTAGGAAGGTTTGGTGGATGCATAATGCAGATACACAATGCACAGCAGAGGGGAGAGGAGGCCAAAGGACAGAGACAATTCTTTCATGTTTAAATTTTTCTTGTCTTACCATAAAATATGAATTTTATTTCACAATTGCAATGCCCTTCACTCTGTTTCTGCTCCCCATTAGGTAACCATTTTCTAACTGATTTTTGGTTTGATTTTTATTGATTCTTCCATTGTTTCTTCTTGCAAACATAAGCATGTATGTATATATTTTATATCCCTCCCTGCTGTTAACACTGAGCTCCATTCTGAAACAGTTATCATGGAGACATATGGAGATCCTTTTCTTTTTCACTGAGGCATCGTCCTCCATTATGTGACTGCTTCATGGTTTTCTCAACTAGTCCCATGTTGATAACATTTGGGTTGCTCTCAGTCTTTTGCTGTTACAAATCATGGCATAATAAATAGTAAATTGCCTTGTGCATATTTCTGTTCATATTTTTTTCCAGCTTACTTTTGGTATAGATTCTCAGAAATGAGATGAGTAGATATCCTCCTTTTTAAATTGAGATAATTCAAGTGGTTTTCTGTTCATTACAATCAACAAGTCGAGATTAAGACAGCTACCTATCCCTGAAGGCCCATGTGAAATCACACTTCTTCTGAGAAAACTCTTACTATCTCAGGCAGAAGGAATCTACTTCTATTCCTCTAATACTCTCTCAAAAAAAGAAAAAGAAAAAGAAAAAAATCAGAAAACAAGCATGAAAAAGCCCTTCTGTTCTCTCTTGTCCATATAGCTCACTTGGCACTTTTCACAAGGTTCTTTGTATAGTTATCCTCATTCATTTCATCTCCTCAATTGGACACTAAGCATCTGCAGAGCGAGGACCACAGTCCTTATGACCTTTATGGTCTCTGGCCCTTAACAGTGTACCTTGAATTAGTTAACAGTGATCGAATGCATATATAGAGAGAGTATATAATCCAGCATACAACAGTGCCCCATATAAAACTCCATTTAGAGTTATGCCACCAGAATAAATCCCATATGAACTGAAGAGCTGAATGTAAAAATTCTAAGAAACTATAAGAAAACAAGAAATGATAGTTATCATTTGTTTGGAGGTCAGGAAAGGACTATCTGAACTTTGTGGCTTCAAGCTAGGCTCACCCAAGACAAATGAATCTGGAGTCCTTTAGCACATCATTTGGATCTTCCAATAGCTTCTGCCCATTTTCTCTGCTCATGGTCCCAATCCTGGCTGGTTCACTGCTGGGCTGACCCTTCAAAGGATGACTGAATGTTCTGGCCAAATCTAAGGTTCCAGTGCCAAGCCCATTGCTACAGTCATGTGCAAGATCTGGCAACTGAATTATCGCAGTCAGGGAGCACATCAGCTTCTGTGGGAGGTGGTGTCCTTTATTAGCCTTTCGACTAACTGTAGGAGGAGTTGTTTTTTTCTGCTTGGACTCTAACAGGCTACGCCTGCTCTTGGAGGGGACCTTGTGCAACATTATGATGTAGCTCTCAATGCGTCTGAGGCAGGGAGTAGAAAAACATCTCCTTTATCCTGCCTGTTCAAGAGGTTGGATAAATTCATTATCTTCTACGCAACCTGCAATCTCATCTTTGAAAGCAGTACACACTCCCTTGCTATCCCATTGTATACATACCTTCTACCTGCCAGGATCATCACGGTCAACACCATGATCTGTCTAGCTGCCAGTGTACAACAGAATTTTGGTGATTTTCTCATAAGCTGTTTACAAAGATACCACATCATAATTTGGATCCAATGTTCAAGGACCCAGAGGATGCTTAAACATAACTGCTAACTGACAGCTGTGCATGACTGAAGGTTGCCTAAATACCTAGCTACACCTTCTGATCAACTGATGGGGGCTGCAAAAACAGGCAATAGCAAAAGCTCAAATAATTTGGGAGAATGGTGATGATAGAAAAGAGAAAGCGAGTCTTCCAATAATGCTAGAGTAGACAGACAGAGCAGCTCAGTTTGAACTGAGAGCCACCTCTTCGTGTGCAGGTGCCCTGTCTGAGGTAAATCATGCCCAGTGACAACAGGGGAATCACCTGTGCCGTGCCCTACCGTTCATCTCTTCCCTGCCCAACACTCTACCCTCATTTCTCTAGACTAGAGTGCAGATGTGAGATGAGGGCTATCTGGTTTCCGGGAACTTCGGGGAGATGGAATCTGTTTACACATCAACACAATGGTGGACTCCTGTGCATCAGGGAGCTCTGCACAGTGGGCTTTAGTCCAGCGTATCTGGTTACTGATGTGTCCCAAGGCTAGAAACTCAACCCAGCCAGGCAGCAGCATCACTGGCTGTTTAAATGCAACTGTTCCTTCCACACAACCTGCTACAAAGGCTGCAACCACTTAACTTTTAACATTTGCCAAGAATTACTCTCTCATCTACTGTTGAGACCACTGCTCCTTGTTCTTGTCTGTTTCCCTGGCTCTATGCTTTGTCTTTTGATATCTGCTTTTGTCTCTCTTATTTCAAGACCCATTCAAATTTTCTTTCTCTCATGTATGGGCCTAGCGCTCTTACTATTAAATTCTGGCTCTTACATCTTCAAGCTTTGTTGATTTTGGTGGTAGTGCTACTGCCGTAGAGACTCCCTCTGCTGACTTCTTCTCCATCAAACTACAGGCTGGACTAGTCTACCAGGCTTTCTGGTAAGAAGCTCAGATGATGAAGCTTCATCTTAGCAAACTGCTGACTGAGGGCGGGAGGCGGTGTGTGTTTCAGGACTTCTCCACCCACCTCTCAAGTGTCTGGAATACTGTCTGAGTAAATGGTCTACCAGGAAGCCTTTTGAGCAAGAGAGAGAGGAACTTTCTCTCTCCTTAAGGAATAGATTGTTTCAATGTGTCAAGTCCCAGAGGTGCTGAAACTTCAAAACTAGCAAACTTGCTCTTCAAACAAGAGGATTGAGTATTTGGGTGTCATAAAAGTAGTAACCCTCCCTCCCAACCCCACCCCAGATGGCAGCTGACCGAGGTGTCAATATTCTTGTAAGGAAAACAATGGAGAACTCGTCTTGGTCATGAACTATTGGAGATTATGAGTGCAGATTCTGAAGTCAGACCACCTTGGTTCAAAATGAACTTTGTTACTTCCTGGTTAATTCTTTAACATTTCTGTCTCAGTAGCCTCATTTGTAAAATGAAGATGGTGATACTAATAGCTGTTACCTCAAAGGACAATTGTGAGTTTCAAATGAGTTATTACATATCATAAACATAGTCAATAATTGTTAGCTACTCTTATTATTGGGCCAATTCAGAAAAACCTAGATATTTACAGAATTACACTTCCACAAAGATGATGAATAAGAAAGTCACTTTCTAGATGTGCTCGGGCAGTTTGAATAGTTTATGACGTCTTTCAGTCCGTGTAATATTCCAGACATACCCCAAAGACTCAGGAATGGAATTCACTACAACTTCTTAGATAGAAGAGTAACTATATAAATATCTCAAGGACAGCTTAATTTATTTTAGCCTAATACAACCGTCTATTCATAGTCTATTATTTCTCTGCCATCTCTAGATCAATACTCAGAATAATAAATTTTAAATCCTAGATCAGATTAGTGGGACTTGTCATATCAACTTGGAGATTTGGATAATTCTTAGTAAGTTTTCTCCTATCCTTGAATGATAGGTTCTCTTGAACATCATAGATATTCAGAAGTGGTTCATACTCTACATTTCCAACTTCACTGTCCTGCTGATATACTACTTAAAGAAAGGAGGAAATAATAAATGTTATATAACAATCATATCATCCCCCTTGCTACCACAAAAAGGGTGGTAGATAAGGCCTTGTTTCATCTGGGGCTAAGACAGCAGCCTGCTAAAAGTTTAAGAACCTGTTCACCTTTGCCCTGAAAGGGTCATGGACCTTCCCATCTTCACATCAATATGATACATGCCCCCAACAGTGTGATAGGGGGCTGCCCTCTGGCCAGAGGACCTTAAGGAAGTGATGCCTACCATTATGACAGCTTTTGAAGCAACCCATAATGGTAAGATCTGATCAATGCTGACTGGAGAAATTCTAGATCCAAACCCTGGCCCCTCTTCTTTTTGCCTCCAAGATTCTAATTCTGAATCTCTTATACACATAGCCTTGAAAGTTCCTGGGTTTCCTTCTTAAAGCTGCAAGTGCCAAGATAGTGGAGAAGAGGCCCCTTGATATCGAGACCAGAGGTGGGTAGATCTTGGTGGAGAACGCTGGTGAGGAATAGATGAGAGAAAACAAGCAGGAAATGACTAGCCCAGCATGTGCCTCTGAAGATAAATTGGTTTTACTGGATAGTAAAGGTTTCTTCAAAGAATTTGAAGGTTTTTTTGTTTGGTTGGTTTTTAAAAAATGCAAATATTGCTGTAAGTGTCTTGCAATTTCTAAACTCCACTTGGGCACGTGCTCACACACACACATACATCTTGGTTTAGGATTTTAGGACTGCTAAATACCTTTAAGCCATTGAGTAATTGTTTTTCACTTAAATACTTTTAGTGGTTTGTAATATTTTCCACTTTGTCAGGAATATCGCCAAGAGCTAACATGCAAGTAGGAGCAAGTTATGGAAAGGGCCACACCTGCTTAGAACAGAAGCAACTCCTTCAGCTGGGAGCAAAGTGAACTTATTATACAGGACAACACCTGAAAAGCTAGTTGGGCTAACTGTGATGCATACTACAGACACCTCCCAGCTTTAGTCCTTGTATCTACATAAGAGTCACTTTTACAGTGACTTTTAAAAAACATGCTCTAATACTTCTGAGTCACCAGAGGAAACTGTATCGTAGTTAACCAGAAAGACAAGGATAGGTTTAGGATAGAATGGAAATATTTTTATCATCATAGTTCTCAGTAAGAACCTAAGACTTTCTCTCCTCAGTAATTGTTAGGCACTCAGGACGTGGAGAATGATCTCGTTTTGAGGAGGACATATGTAGTGTGACATTTTCCTCTTTTGAAAGAGGAAAATATAAATAAGAAAAATCAACCAATCAACAGTATTAGGAATTTCCACTTTAATGATTTGAGACTTAACAAACACGTTTATCTGAAATTTTCTGTTAGGAGACTTCACTTGACCTAAATCCATCCATTCATTCAATATTTATTGAACACCTATCATCTAGTAGGCACTGTTCCTGGCATTGGAGATACAGCAGTGAATCCTGTTTACACACAGTTCACATTCTACAGGGGAGAGACAGGCAGTAAGCAAAGGAAGAAATAGATGATGTGTCTGAGGAAAAATGAAACAGGTTAAGAGGATGGGGGATGACAGGGATGCTCTTTTATGAGGTCATCATAATGAGATTAGTGAACTTAGGTGGTGATATTTGAGCTGAGACCTGAATGAAGGGAGAAGGCTAGTCATGAGACAATGTGGAGGAAGAATAGATCCCAGAGGGAACAGCAAGTGTGAAGTTCCTAAAGTGTGAACATCCGAAAGGCCAGTGTGGCTGGAGCAGAGTGATGGAGGGGAATCGTGGTATTTAATGGGATACCTGCAGAAGTTTCTCAGTATCCAGTCTTACAGACCAAGGAAAGGACTTGGGATTTCAAGTATGTTGGGAAACAAGTGGAGGATTCCTAGCAAAGGAGCGACCTGATCTGAGTTATCATCTAGTTGCTGTGCACATTGCAGATTGTAAACAGCAAATTGGAACAGCTCATTAAGAGAGTACCATGGTAAGCTAGATAAGGACAGATGGCAACTTGAACTAGAGTTGTACCAATGGAGGTGCTAGAACCATTCAGATATATTTTGAATAGAGCCAGCATGATCTGTGTAAGGTTCAGAGATTAAGGTCCAGTACCGCATTTGTGGTATAGCTGGAATCTGCCATCCTGCCTTCTAATTCCCCATTCATTTCTCCACATTATATCAGCCTCTCCTTGCCCCATGAAATATTAGCATTTAACTTCATAATGTCATATGAACTACTTTTTCAAGGAATATATTTAAAGTAAATGTTCTTGTTACAGAACCTGGCTCGTTGGAATCTATTTCACAAAACATTAAATGCAAGTGAAAAGTGCTATATGTGAAGCAGTCATGATGTTTAACCCTCTGGTGACTAGTTCAGATGTGTCAGAGACAGCAATGATATTTAGATGTGAATTATATAGATAATACATATTACTTCACAATTATTGTCTGTTAACAGACATCTTTTGACTAGGAAAGGGAAAATACTTCATAGTTAGTCAGCAAACTTTGGAAATACTCAATGCTTTTTTTTAGCCATGAACAAACATCTGGTCCTTGACTAATAAGAATTTACATTCTTCATAACTTTCAACAAACCAGATATTGAATGTCCACTGTGTCAGATACTATACTAGACATGGAAAACAAAAATGAATGGTCTCTTTTCATCAAGCATACAGACAACAAACGAAAAAGACTTAGAAAAAGAAGCAGATTTTTTACAAGTGCAAACACCTGTTGAAAATGATGGATCAGGTGATGCTAAACAGAAACAATTAGATCTTTGTGGAATTGTCAGAAAAAGGTTTCCTGGATGGGTGAGCATGGGTTTTAAGAAAAGGAGTCGAATTTGGCAGGTAGAATATCTAGGCAGGGAAAATACAGCGCAGAAAGGCTCAAGGGTAGAAACAAACCACGTTATATGAGTGCCCACCCAGGTGTAATAGGACTGGATCATTATTAGCTAAGGGTGGAGGAGGCAATTAGAGGAAAACTGCAGATACAAGCCAAATAGTTCACAATTGACATCTGAAGAGCAGTAAATGTGATCACAACAAAGAATTTAGGTGTTTTGTTTTGTTTTGCTGTCAGTAGTACGAATTATAAACAGGTGCCACCGAAGGCAGATTTTTTTTTTTTTACATTCATACATCTCCCAGCATTCATCAGTATTTGTCAAAGTTTATTAAAGTACTTTCAGTATATAACTTTTTAAAAATTCAACACACTATGAAAAGTTTTTCAGAAGAAAAACGAGCCAAAGAGCAGATTATGCATTAACAAAGATGAGAGGAATGGGTTTCTATCTCCTGCTTCCATGCCATTGTGCAGTAAACTTTAAATCGGGAAAGTTTTTCTAATAAACGAGATGACGCCTTTAAAGTGCTTAGCACAGTGTCTGGTCCGTAGTAAGCACTCAACAATTTATGGTTATTATTTTGACCTTAGACCTCTCTTAACCATTTGGGATTCTGTTTTCTCATTTTCAGAGGAAGAAACGGGTCACAGATGGTCTGAGGCTCCTGCCAGCCCTGACAATCTCCTATTTCAAGGAGGCATCGAATAAATATTTGCTGAACAGACACAGTAAACGGGGCCCTGTTGAGCGCCCCATCCGAGAACCAGCCGGGAGTGTCGACAGGATCGGGGGGTGGGGGGGCCCATAAGCGAGTGTTTGGAGGTGGAGATAAAACTACAACGCCCCCCCTCATCCAAGGCCAACAGGCCGGGTTGAGGAAAATCTCTGTTGGCGATCTTAGCCCCACCCGCCGCCAAGTCCACACTCCCCTCGGGCCCCGCCTGCGGCGGGAATCGCTCTTCCCAGACAGCGGGCAGTGCCCGCCCCTGCCGACGCCTTGGGCACGCCCCTTCCGGCTCAACTCCCGCCCACCCGCCCCGCCCAGCGGCCTCGCCCAAGGCCCCGCCCCTCCGCGAGGCAGGCGCCTGGCCCTCTCAGCGCTAGCTCGCGGCCGCGTCCACCCCCGACGCTCTGAGGTCACTGACGGGGCCGGGCTGAGGGGGGCGGAGGGACGGAGGGAAGATGGCGGTCGAGGCCGGATATTGGCACCGCCTCCCCCAATCCTGGAGCCGGCGCAGATGAGGCGGCTCGGCTGGGGCCAGCGGCGCTTCGGAACCGGAGCAGGTGGGACCCTGGCGGTGGGGCTTGGCCCTGCTGTATGCCGGCGCCTCGGCTAGAGTGAGCGGCGGCGGCGCCCTTCCTCCGGCTCTTTCCCTGTGGCCGTGAGTTCGAGCGGGTGGCAGGCGGCAGAGGCGGCGGGGCCGGGATGGAGGACGTAAACTCCAATGTGAACGCGGACCAGGAGGTACGGAAGCTGCAGGAGCTGGTGAAGAAGCTGGAGAAGCAGAACGAACAGCTGAGGAGCCGCTCCGGGGCCGTGCAGAGCGCCGGCTCCCTGGGGCCTGGCAGCCCTGTTCGGGTCGGCGGGTCCACTCCCTCCTCTGGCGCGGCGTCCCCTCGGGGCTTCCCCTTGGGCCTCAACGTCAAGTCGGGCAGCGGGGCCGGGTCGGGCCCAAGGCGGACGAGTAGCGAGGAGCTGCGGGACGCCACCTCTTTGCTGGCAGCGGGCGAGGGCGGCTTGCTGGACGAGGTGGAGCCGCTGCGGCCCGAGGAGCTGGAGCGCCTGTCAGGCTGGGAGGAGGAGGAGGAGAGCTGGTGAGCGCGGGGCTCTGGGCCGGGGCTGGGCGGGGACGGGCCTGGGGGCGGAGAGCGTCTTTCGAGGGTCCCTTGGTAAGACACCTGGCTTTGTGTAGCCGGATCCGCTCTCTGACGGGGACTCGTGGTTTTCTTGCTGTGCCTGCGGAAAGGTCAGCTAGAGTTGGCGGCTCCAGGCTAGCGAGAGGAACAGGGTTTGTAGCTAGTTCTTCTCTGGGCTGGGGGCCCTCTGGACTTTGGACCCCGTTGGGGTCTTTGGGCTGGTACAGCGTAGGAAGAGCTGCTCGCCGTGGGAGGAGTCGGAGATGGAAAGCTGCTTTGTGTGAAATTCTGGCTTTCGGATGGTGGCCTGGGCATTTTGGATTTGGGGGAGGGGTCTGCTTGATGAGGTATCACCTGGTCGGGGAGCAGACCAGAGTGGTCTTAAGTCTGTGCAGTGGTCAGTGTTTTGGGCCAGTGGGAGATGGGTACGTTTCTGTCCGCGATGGGGAGACCATGTGAATCAGCACTCCCTCTCGGGTAGTGGGGTAAAGCTTGCTTTGTGTGAAGAGGGCAGAGGATGGTGCTGCTTTGTGTACAGTCAAAGGTGGAACAAGAGCCCTGGCTCTCCTTTTTTAAACACGAATTGGGTCTGCCGTTTTTCGGAGCTGAGAAGTGACAGTTATCCTTTCAGTTCTGTATCATCCTAGGGGCAGAGAGCCCTATTTAAAAACCTAAACCGAACTGTATTGTCATAAGTCACTTCTTGATAAAGTTGTGATCCACACCATATCACTTCCATATATAGAAAGGACAAGGGAGGCAGTTTCCCTCATGGTTTATTATAACAGCAGAAAGATGTCAATTGGAAATTCTTAACTTACCCTTTTTTAAAAGTTTTAATTTTTAGCTGAGATACCTCTGCTCTTTGTTGACACTGAAACTTCTAACTTAGTGAAATTGAAATCCTTCATGGACTATGGTATTGCAGGGCTACAACTTTACAGAGGTGGTTAAGAGCTTTGCCTGGATTCAGTCCCTGGCTCTGCTACTTACTAGCTGTACGACCTTGGGCAAGTTACTCTAAGCCTCGCCTTCTTCCTCTATTGGATGGAGAAAATAATAGTTCTTACCTCTTTAGAGTTGTGAACATTATGTGAGATAATCTGTATGCTTTTAAAAAATATTTTAATGAAGTGTTGTTGATTTATGCTTTTAGCATGAGTCTGGCATATTAGCTCTCTGAGACTAGCTACAATTACTCTTAAGCCTGTTTGTTTAAATTGAGAAATATTGGGTGAGTGCTTTCAGGATCTTGTGGGAGATTCTTAAATGTTGATCCCTGCTCATTAAGGCAGTTATCGTAGTCAAGCTTTATGCAGGAATAAAATAAGAAATAGTCTAGGAAATACACAATGAATTGCTAAAAAGAGTGATAGGGACAAAAAGTACTGAGAGTGCTCAGAATTGGGAAGAAAATAATAGTCTAAAGTAGTTGGGGCAGACTTTGAGAGGTGGCTTTTATGCTCTGACAACTGCTAGAGGCAGAAATATTTGTAACTCCCAATTAGAAAGGTTTGAATTACGTCGATACTCTTGAATATATGATGTCAAGCCTTTATTTTATTGTCAAGTGATACTAAATATTATTAGAAGTGACAGTTTTTCATATTAGTGTGAAATCATGTGCTCTCAAAGGAATCCTAGGTATGTAGACACTTTAAAAGAAACCAGAATCATCTAAATATCATCACATGCTTCTTACAAGTGATGATTATAATGATGCTCTTAATAATAACGAGGATTAGCTGCACTCATCAGCCCATTTTAGATTATGTATTCTTAGAACACGTTGACTCCGCTTGGAGAAGCTGACTAAGTCTTTGCTGCTTTGGTTTCTGAACATAGGGTTTGTTCAGGTAAAACAAGTCTTCTTATATACTATGCCAGAAGTTTCTTTTGACCAGATGGTACCTGCTTACTGCTTTGATCCTGGTTACTATATATCTTGATACTATAGATGTCCTGCACTTTTTCTGAGAAGATTTGTGTGAATTAAAAGTTTGATAAATCATATTTACAGTACTTTGGAGTATGTATTTGGAGTATAAGTTAAAAGGGGTGGTGGTAGGTGTTAGTGGTAGAGAAAGAAAGATTTAGAGAGTTTTTTTCTTAGCAAGCTAAAAATCTACTTTCTGTAACTTACACCATTTCTTTTTTCATCTAGAGGAATGTTTTCCCCCAAATGTAAACCACAAAATGCTAGTTCTGAAGATGGTTAGTAGATATTGTGGACCTGAGATCAAAATATATGGGAAAAACAGTTCAACAACAACAAAAATGTTTCTTTAATGCTGGATTTTTTTTGATACGATCGTATATATTTAGTATGGTAAATCTGTAAGTGGTATAGTTTGTTTACTAAATTTATTTGCACTCCCAAGGAACTAGTATCTGTAGAGCATACCTAGAAAATAGTGTTCTTAGAGCAGTGGCTTTCACAGCTTCTTTTTCCTGAACCCAGCTTCATGATAAGAAAGACATTTTATACCATAACCTCGTACACAAATATATATGAATAATTGAAACAAGAGTTTCACAAAACTGTACTTAGTACATGTGGTAAGCACTAATATTTTCTATTTTGTTCTGTTTCTTCAGGAAAAAAAAGCTGGTTACAACCTACTGAGCTGATTTGCTCACCCATTAATGGGTAATTCTCAGTTTGAAAAACGCTCTTCTAGTAACAACTCAAAAGTTTAGAGAAGAGAACTAACGTTATTGTGCATCACAACGTGTTAGGCTATGCCAGGCAACTCACATTTTTACACTTAATTGCATTTAATTTTTATCCGTTTATGAAGTAAGTAGCATTTTCTAGGTGAGGAAACTTGACCTTTCTAAGCATCAAATAACATGGTAAATGATAGCCAGGATTTGAATCCAGCTTTTTATGACATCATAGCTTATGCTGTTCCCACTAAATTTTCTTTCTCCAAGTATAATTCCTTTTCCACATGAATAGCCCCTTACAATATTTGAATACTGTTATTGTGACCCTGCTGACTCCTCCCCATCACACATTCTGAGCATTCTCATCTCTTCTTCAGAGTAAAACAGTCCCAGTTTATTTAGTCATTCCTTAGCGAATGTAATTCTCTGATCCTTCAATTGTGGTCATTTTTCTCTTAATGAATTTTAGTTGCTCTTCGTCATTGACCATGATTCCCAGAATCATACTCAGCATTTTAGATGGTATTTGATCAGACAGTGTGTGGTTGGATATATCTTCTTGAGCTAAATGCTATTATTTTAAAACTAAATACTTCATTCACAGTTTTAACTTCTGTTACTTATGCTTAGTATTAGCCAGTAGTGTCAGTCATACTCCATATCCTTCATACATAGGTTAAATTAAGTCTTCCGCACCCTGGTTTTCTGTAACAAAATTTTTTTAGCCTAAATATTAGGCCTTTGTATTTCATTTTGTTAGTCTTGATTTAGGCATTTAATATTATCTGTTCCTTCCAATTTTTTGGTAGGCATACCTACTGGGTCTTCATTCAAGTTGATAAAAATATTAAAATGACAGAATAAAGAGCTCTGAAGCATACAGCTTGATTAGACTCCCTCCAGGTTAACATCGTTAATCAACACACTGGTTTCTCAGCAACTATTATTTCTATGTAATATTATCAAGCCCATATGCTGTTTTGCCTGGCTGGATATTATGAAAGATTTTACCAAATGGCTTGCTATAATTAAGCTATATGATGCCTACAGAGTTCTTACCTGCAGTGAAGTTAACTTATCAAAATAGAAACTAGTTAATATGGTTTGACTTGCTCATGATGAATCTTCTGACTTTTTCCTTTTCTAACTTTACAAACATTTTGTTTAAGCTAGTTTTGAATTTTGTAAGGAATCAGCCTGGTCTGGAATTTCTAGACATTGCTTATTTTTCTCTTTAGAAATTATCATATTTCCTCTTAACCAGGCTTTTGACCCTGCCATAAAACTTCAGATCAACAGATTTTGGGTCAGCAATAAGTTGGTGATTCATCATGTGGTGGTGAGGTAGGGGTCCAACGTCATTTTTTTTGCATGTGGGTATCCAGTTGTCCCTATACCATTTATTGAGAAGACGTTTCTGTTCCCATTAAATTGTTTTAGCACCCTTGTCAAAAAAATCAGTTGCCCATAAATGTAAGGGTTTATTCACAGACTGTCAATTCTATTCCATTGATCTATGACTACCCTTATACCGGTACTACACAGTTGTGATTACTGTAGCTTTTTGGTAAGTTTTGAAATTGAAAAATGTGAGTTCTCCAATTCTGTTTTTGTTTGTTTCACGATTGTTTTGGCTATTCAAGGGTCCTTGTAATATGAATTTCAGAATCAGCTTGTAAGTTTCAGCCAAAAAAAAAAAAAAATAAAAAGGCACCTGGAATTTTGATAGGGGTTGTATTCACTCTGTAGATCAATGGGGGATCTTAACTATTGAGATCTTAAGAATATTGATTTTTTTCAGTCCATGAACACTGAATGTCTTTCCGTTCACTTAGGTCTTCTTTAATTTCTTTCAGTTGTGTTTTGTAATTTCCAGTGTGTAAGTCTTACATTTCTTTTGTTAATTTTATTTTTAGTCCTTTTGTTTTTTGATGGCACTGTAAATAGAATTGTTATTCTTAATTTCATTTTTGGATTGTTCATTGCTGCTATATAAAAATACAGTTGATTTTTATATATTGATGTCGTTGTCTCCTACAGTCTTACTTAAGTCATTTATCACCTGTAATAGTTTTTTGGTGGGGTGTGGATTCCTTAGGATTTTTTATAAATAAGATCAAGTCATCTGCTAACAAGGGATAATTTTACCTTTTTTTTTTTTGGTGGGGAGGTAAGTAGGTTTATTTATTTACTTTTAGAGGAAGTACTGGGGATTGAACCCAGGACTTCCTGCATGCTGAGCATGTGCTCTACCACTTGAGCTATACCCTCCCCCAATTTTACTTTTTTTCCAATCTGGATGCCTTTTATTTCATCTTCTTGCCTAATTACCCTGGCTAGAATATCCAGTATCATGTTGGGTATAAGTGGTGAAGATGGACATCCTTCAGTGTGGTTTTTATTGCTCTTTTATTTATTTAAAAAAATTTTGGGGGAGGAGGTAATTAGGTTTTTACATTTATTTGTTTGTTTGTTTATGTTGAGGTACTGAGGATTGAACCCGGGACCTCATGCATGCTAAGCGTACACTCTACCACTGAAATATACCCTCTCCCCCACTCTTTTATTTTTAATAATCACTAACAATTATTTATTGCATTAACATGTGACAGATACATGCTAAACATCTTATACACAGTATTTCATCTTCTTAGTAACCCAATATAGTCAGACTATTGCCCTTGTTTTAAAGATGAGGAAATTAAAGCTTAGGTTAAATAATTTGCTTATAGTCACACAAGTATATGGCCTAGCTAGGATTGGAACCCAGTTAGTCTGACTATATTGAAAGTTTTTCAACCCTTACCTAATTCTAATTAACTGTATTTTGTATATTATTCTTCATAGATTTATACTGTTGTTCACCTTTGGCTATTAGATTCTGTCTTTTGATCATTTGTCTTTAACAGCTTGAGCCCTATGTGTATTTTTATTAATTTCTTTATCTGAGGGCCTTTTTTTGTACTCATTATTCATGTGCTCACTCGGCCTTTGGAGGCCCTGGAAGTCAGATTGTAGCTTAGAGCCATGACTCTGGAACTAGATAGCCTGAGTTGAAATCCCTGCTCTTACCCTTGTCAACTGTGCAACCTTGTCAACCACTTACTCTCTGTGCTTGAAACTCATTATCTGTAAAATAGCGTTAATTATTGTATCAACCATATAGAATTAAATGTAATATATGTAAAGTGTTTTAGAACAGTTCCTGGTACAAATTGAATATATAAATGTTCATTTTCAACACTGTTATAGTCATCACCATTTTATTTTAGTTCTAGACTGGCCTATTTTTGCAGTGAACTTTAAAAAAGAAACTATTTGGAAAATTTCAAGCATACAAAAGTAGAGTGAACAATAAAATGAACCTCCATTTATCACCCATGTTTAACACTTACCAACTCATGCCATTCTTGTTTCATCTATACCATTCATACCTCAACCCCCTGGGCTATTTTGAAGCAAATTCCATCTCAAGCATCATATCGTTTAATTACTAAATATTGTAGTAGAAGATAAGGACTCTTCAAATATAACTACAATACCAGTTTAGCCCTTTCTCATTAAAAATAATTATTTAATATCATCAAATGTACTCTAAATGTTTTTAGATCAGATTTTCTTTTTTTTAAACATTTTTTTATTGAGTTATAGTCATTTTACAATGCTGTGTCAAATTCCAGTGTAGAGCAGAATTTTACAGTTACACATGAATGTACATACATTCATTGTCACATTCTCTTTTGCTGTGAGCCACCACAAGACCCTGTATATATTTCCCTGTGCTACACAGTACAATCTTGTTTATCTATTCTACATTTTGAAATCCCAGTCCCTTTCCACCCCCCAAAGAGTTTAAGTTTATGATCTTCTCATCATTTAATTAATTTTTTTTGGAGGGTGAGTAATTAGGTTTATCTTATTTATTTATTGTTAATGGCAGTACTGGGGATTGAACCCAGGACCTCGTGCATGCTAGGCACACACTCTACCACTGAGCTATGCCCTCTCCCCCAGATTTTCTAGAAATTAGTTTGCACATCTATGTTTAGAATTTTCTTTTTATTTTGTTATAAACACCAAGATGAAATGACCTCTTTCTTCTAGTATTTTGATTGTTTTGATATTCTCAGTTAATTTGTTGGTGATGGTTGGAACAGGTCCAGTTCCTATTTCTTTCCCAGCCTTTTGAGAAAATTAATTGTTGAGGCAAATCAGGAATTTCTTAGGTGTTCTGTATGCAGGGTGAGGTTTTGAGCAGATGTCGAAATACTTGAAGTGGTCCCATATCACTCTTTGTGCTAAAATTGAAATTTGTATTAGGTAAGTAACATCATTTATATCTTCCTTTGGCCTGTTGGACTGTAATCAGCTCAGTAATCAGTAATATCATCCTGATTTTTACATTTACAGTTACTTAACATTTTTAGTTTTAGTACTTGTACTTTCAGGCTCTTGTGTTTTTGTAAAAAAGAAAAATTAAGTCTAATTTTCCATAAGTCCACATTTTCTTCATGAAATTTACCTAAAACAAGTATACTTTTACTGAGGAAAGAAACAGTGTTGGGGTCGGGTCTCAAAGAAAGGACCCCTTTTTAATGGTTTTTATTAGACTTTCTCAAGAGCCTCATACAAAAGAATGAACAAGTGCATTTAATACATAAAAATCTTTATTTACTATTTAAAATATTCATTGCTGAGGGGGAGGGTTAGGAACTGACTTAACCATCTCTCTAAGTTTCCAGATTGTTTCCTTCATTCCTACTGTGAATTGTGCTAATTGAAAAGGAATTTACATGTGGGCAAAAGGGAGGCAAAAGTATGTGTGAAATACTTTCTAAATGAGTTTTAGACTGTTTATTCATCTACTGTGCTGCACTGTTGTAGGTAAGAGTTTAGTATTGCATATATATGCATAAAGACTGTGTTATCTGATCAGTATTTGTTAGTGAAAATTGTTTGTCAGTATCCAGAAGTTTGTTGCTTTCTTATTTTTTCCCTTTTTCTTTGAGAGATTCATTATTGCTGACATAACCCCCGTATATCTGTAGAGGTGACAACAGATTGAGAATAAAGATGTTAAGAGAAAATAGGTATCAGCTGTTAGGCTCTCTGTGGGGCCCTTAGGAACTTTTGCAGAACTTAAAATCATAGCAAATAAAATTAGAAATGGTCTTTGAGATCATGTGATCATACCTTTTGTTTTTAAGCTGCTTAATATTCAAGCTGGCCAAGGCAAATGATTATTTCTTCTGTTTTTAAAATTTTTTGAGATTGGAAATCTGGTAAATTCCTCATATCCTGTTAAATCCATTCTACTTTAAATGAGTTTTCTTTCCAGTTTATGAAGACAGTTTAAACTCAGACTGACTTTTCATCTCTGAGTCAGATATAGGTATGTTGTTTTCACTTACTGTATTTTTTCACTCAGAGCCCTCCATTTCTGAGAATGGACTTATTAGCTGACCTCTTTGTTTTATGCATGTTTTTTGTAGGGGGCCATTGGTACAATTTACCTGTAATTTAATATGATAAGCTTAGGTTAATAAAGCAATTTAATATGTATAATTATCACCACTTACAGTTTGGCAATCATTCACTGATTAACATCTCCTGAAGTTTTGTTTTCTAGGCTCTTCTGTACCAAGGAGATGTTACTTTAACGTGGTTTGTGTGTGTGTTTTAAATGAATCAGAAGTTGTACATCTAGATGAGCGTTTTATTCCCTTCTTAGCAGTGGTTTTTCAGTGATTCTAACGTGGCTTTACATTTTTTTTCTTTAATAGAATAAATACTTAGAGCTCCTTTAATGTGAGCAGTACAGTGTTGTGAACATCTAGAGACATGATACTGCATTTTCTTGCTTTCTTAAAAAATGGAATTTAGCTAAAGAAGGCCACATGATTGATAAAATATATTAGTCATTCTCATTTGAGCATATTCTATGTACCAAGTATTGTATAAGGCATTTTATGCATGTTAAATCATTTAATCTGCAGTTTTGAGTTGTAGTTATTGTTATCCCCATTTTTAAAAATTGGGGTAAAATATACAAAATAAAATTTACCATTGTAACCATTTTTAAATTTATGGTTCAGTGGCATATTAGGTACATTTATATTGTTGCTCAATCATCACCACCATCCATCTCTAGAACCTTTTATCTTTACAAAGTGAAACGCTGTATGAACAGTAACTCCTCATTCCCCTCTTCTCTCTGCTCCCAGCCCCTGGTAACCACCATTCTACTTTCTGTGTCTGTGAATTTGATTCTTCTGGGTACCTCATATAAATGGAATCATATAGTCTTTGCCTTTAGTGTCTGGATTATTTCATTTATTGTTGTGTCTTCAGAGTTCATCTGTGTTGTAGTAGGTGTCATGTTATCCCCGTTTTACAGGTAAGGAAACTAAATGCAAAGTCACGTAGCTAATGTAATGCATTAAGATTCAGACCAAGCCTGATAAAAAATTTGATCTTGATTTATTTAACCTGTATATAGATTGATTTTTTTTTTTTTAGACTTATTCTGTATAACTCTGGAGATCATTACTAGGACAATAGGTATACACTGGAGGTAGGGAAATATTTAATATAAGGAAGAATTTTCTAATAAAGCTATTCCTAGATGGTATGGACTACCTTTAAAAAGTGTTGTAAGTAACCTTCAGCAGTAAAGACTACTGGATGGTCCTGTGGCAAGGGATGTTACAAAGACATAAAAAGTTGAATTGATTATTTCTATGTATTCTTTTAAACTCAGGGTTTTTCTGGTTAAAATATTATAATCTATTTGGGAACATAAGGTACCTTCAAGACAAAGTGCCAAGCTTAAATGGGGGAGAGATCTTTAGCAATGTAAGCATCATGGATTTATTTTCACTAAATCTATGGCACATTTCTCTGAATATCCTCAGTAATGGCAGATTCGTTTCCTCTTAGGGTTGGTTTGAGTTTTGAAAAACTGTTTAAAGTCATTATTATGCCTAGTGAGTAAAAATGGGTTAGCAGCAGTCCAACTCCAATTAACCTTTTTTGTAGATTTACTTGCTATTGTCAGAATACTTCATGGACATTCATGCTTATTACCTTTTATTGTTCGTTCTGGATAGAGTACTTTTTTTCTCTCCATGAAATTCTTAATCTCCCACTGGGTTTACTTCCTCTTCAGTGTTACCTATCACTGTTTATGTATCTTTTTAGAGTATATGTAATACCACAAATCTTGTACTTTGGTCTGTCTAGTGTAGATTGTGAGCATTTTAATGAGGGACAGTATCATATTCATCTTTATTGTCTGAACAGGCTTTCAGTATCTTGTGTGTAGTAGGAGTTAAGTTATATGAAATTAAATTGAATCAATCTGATTGTCAAAGATGTATGTTGAAATGAAGCTGTAAAATAATGAGACCAAATTTCTTGCATGACTTGTATGATCCGTATACTAGTTATGAATGAGGAGTTTCACACATACTCTGCATAATGGCAGTATTTAAACTATACTCTCCCATTGATTAAAGAAGAAAATACTATCTGCAGTGTCTGATGTTAAAAATCAGTTTTAAAATTAAAATAGTGATATCTCTCTTTGATAGGTTAACAGTTGCACCTTTTTTTAAACTTTGTACTTTTATGATTTCTAAATTTTCTGTCATGAACATGTTGCTTTTGTAATTAAAAAAAAATCCTACTGATTTAAATCCGTTTTGTTACTCTGGTCACATAGGGTAGGGGTCCTAATACAACATGATACGTTAAAAAGCACTTGATGTTTTCCTTGTTACTTAGTAGTAGTAAGAATATGTATCACAGATGAAGAAATGTTGGTTCCAGTAAGTTTAGACATGTGTTTTTGGTAGAACCTGAGCCCAAGTCCGCTGATGTGCATGATCTTATCTATTATTCTTGTCTTATAACTTTGCATTTTAAAAATGAAATTTCTCAAGTGTAAATATTAACAAGTTTATCAGATTTACCTAAAATATGTAGTCTGTTTTTGTTAAGGGGAAGAAACCCAAGCTCTTTTGTTTTCTGGGAATATCAGATAAGGAACCCCAAAGCTTATAGTTCACATTCCGTGAGCCTTCTGGGTCACTGATGTTACTGCTCTCCTCAGTCCCATTTTTGGGATTACCCTGCATGCAAATCCCCACGCCAAACTCTCCTGGGTTCCTGGCTGGTGCTGATGCCTTGGTAAGCCAAAAGGGCTCCTTTCCTTCTTAACTTATACAGGTCGCTGCCTCCTTGCCCTTCTGCTAGGAACGTATCTATTACTATATCTGTAAATTAGTTTAATTTTGACATTATTTTTTAAAGAGACATTTTGAGTAGTAAATAGCACTAAGTAGTGTCTTAGTATAAATGGATTTGAGTTACAATAATGTACTGTTCCTTATAGTAATGACTTGCACTAGCCAAAGCACACTGCGTGTTGACTCCTGTTGAGATAGTTTAGTAGCAAAAATGAACGTGTAAAGGTTTTAAGGCTTTCAGTAATGTAAATTCTTATTTTGCTTGTTCTGTTTACTCATAATCATGTCCTCTGGGATCTTTCTTTTGGGAATCTAAGTTATGGAGGAAATGGACACTTTTAGGAAAACACTAGCTTGTTTAAGAGGAAGACAAAAAATGCAAAACATACTGTTTGCTTTGATCTTGGAAAAGTTTCAAATTCTTCAATAAAATTGAAAGTTCTTAGATTGTTAAAGGACTATAAGGAGGAAAAGAAAAAGTGATTATATCTCCTTGAAATGTGAAAAATAATAGAAGCAAGATAATGCAATACCATAATATCCAATATGAAGTTTATGAAAATATTTGGGAAGAAGAAGAGGGAGGTAGTGTTTAGTTAAAAATTAGAGGTTTAGAATTCATGAGGATGAATCAGACCATCTCCCACTTCTACAGTTTACTAGAAGGAAATACCTCCCACCCACAGCCCTCTACTACTCCACTCAAGAGCTTCTGCTCATCTGCCTGTAAGAGAGTCACAAAGTACCCAACCTTGTATGGCTGTTGAGGGTTGTTTTGTTTGAAAGTGTGACTAAGAAGCAGGAGTGGGCCTGACTAAGTCTGCAAATGACCTGTGAGTCTAATAAACTTGAGGAATGGAATTTAATAGATGCTGTCAATTTAGTGAGAAGGGTTTTAATTGTATGCATTTAGTGCCTAATTAGTAATGTATTTTATAATTATAGAGATTATGCTGTATGTCTATTAATAACTAGTAGATATAGAAAGAGTACTTTAATTTAGTAATTTTAGGATATTAATATCTTTTGAGTAAGCTCTCTAATTTCCCCTCTAGGAGGGAGATAATGGGTTTTGTGTTGACTTGTCATAGTGAAACTCTTGTTTGCCATTGAGTTATTTTTAGCTAGGGCTGATCTGGAGAGGATTAAAAAACAAAATCCAAAAAACAGATGAGTCTAGAAACCTGAATCTAGAGGTTTGGAACTTGATGAGCAGGCAGTGTAGGTTTCAGTGACAGTACAGCCCGAGAGAACTGAGAGAGCTAACAACCAGCACTATGTAATGTATAATCATTTAGTTCTGTCTTAATTCGTCTTTGAATTCCTGTCTAGCACCATACCTGGCCAGTGGTAGCTGCTACATAAATATTTGTTTAAATGACTGAATACAGCTTGATACTAAGCCTTCAGTGCTTTAGAGTTTAGCTTGGAGACAGAATGAACACGGAAATTGGTTCTCTCTGAAACCAATAATGAGAGTTCATAGAAGAAAGATTTATATGGACTTGAATGTGAGAGCTGGGACTTAGGATTTAGGTACAGGTGGAAAGGTATTTCTTGCTGTTTTGTCACAATCAAAAAGTACAGGGAGAAGAATGAGTGATTAATTTGACTAGGGTATAAAGAGGAGCCTGTGAAGATAAAAGTTTGTTGGGGAACAAGTGAGAAAGTTGAATCACTGGGTTGGAAGACTATACTGTGGGATGACTTATGAAATCTAGGAGGAGATTTTTGATTGCTGGAATATTCTTAACAGAATGGTGTTTTAGAAAGGTTGATGTGGCAGTAGTATGGAGGTGGGAACAGAAGGCATAGCTACCTTTGTGGCCTAGAAAACTGAGCCTCTGAGTTTTACCAGTCTCTTGTGTCCAGAACACATAGCAAAACTGGAATTCAAACCCAAATTATTGAGTTCATAGTGATAGTCTTTCCATTTCATCCCAACCACTTTAATTGATTGCATGATAACCATCATATCTAGCCAAATGATTAAAGATCAGATTTGTTTAGTTCCTCTTATAAAACATCTGCATTGTTTAAAAATATCCTTCTGATCTTATTAACTTTCTTATTTGAGGGTATTGACATTTTGGGCCAGATAATTCTTTGTTGTGGGGACTGTCCTGTGTATTGTAGGATGTCTAGCAACATCCCTGGCCAAATAAAAATGTCACATTGCCAGATGTTTCCTGGGGGGCAAAATCACCCCAAGAATTGCCTTAAAGCATACTTACGGTATGGTGTCTACTTAACCAGAAATATTTAGTGCTGTATTTCAGGAATAAGTATCTTATTCTAGTAACATTGCTCCATTTGCATTTTTAAGTCATAAAATAGTAATATTTTGAAAATGAGAGAAAACTAAAGTGGTTGTATTTTTTTCGTTGTTTTTCTGTTTTTTTTTTTTTGTTTTTTTTTTTTTATACAAACCTAGACACTGTTTGAGAGTCAAGGGAGTGCTGCAATGCCAAACAACAGGTTTAAATGAGAACTTCCCTGGGCAAACTGGGATGAACGGTCACCCTAGAAGTAATCATCAAATATTTATTGAATATCTGCTATGAGTAGAGCACTATGTTAAGATGATAAGGAGTAGCTGTAAGGACTGTGGCAATTGGAAAGCCTCATGAAAAAGGAAGGTCTTGAATTGGTCTTGAAGTATGGCTTGGGTTAGACAAGGAAAATGGAAAGGAAATTATTTTTCCCCCATGATAAAAAGAACTATAATCAAAGGTGTCTGTAGTTTAACTGTCTATGCATGAAGTAAACATTTATTTGGCCGGTTTGGCCCAACAGGAGGGTTTTTGTTTTTACTGGAGTACTTGGGAGAGAAGATCAAAGGACGTGGTTTTGAATTGGATAACACAGGATCTTGAATATTAGGCTGGGAACTATATCCAGTGGGAAAGTTTCTGAGCTCTAAAACAATGTTTATTCTGACCTGTGTTTTAGAGAGTTTAAGTGGTAGAGGATAGAGGATAGACTGAAAGGTTGAAAATCAGGTAGGTATGGGGAAACCTGTTTAATGAATCAATAGGTTGTGTTGATTGAATATATGAAGAGAGAAAACAGAGTTAGTATAAAATGTTTTCATTTGTTGACTGGAAAAAATAATGGTGCCATTTTAAGTTTGTTTGGGGATGTTTGATTTTGAGAGGATGTCTATAGTAAGCACAGCTCCGTGACTGACACCCAAGAGAAAGACTAGGACTAAAACTATTAGAACATCTTGTATGTTCAAACAATAATGGTTGGTTATGATGAAACAAAAAAAAAGACTTATTCAAATTTTAAAAAGTTTCTCGTAAACAGAATAAACTGTAGTAGGAGCAAATACATAGTTGTATCTTGTGAGACAGCAGTTGATAAAATAGCAAAAATCATATGATATAGAAAGTGTGTGAAGAGCTTATTTGTTCCATTTATAATGTGTATTTTCAGACCTTCATGTCATCACTTCTAGCTTTGGTAATGCAACTTTAGTAAGTGTTACGGAAAAAACTAATAGGAAAGAGAAGAAAGTTAAGGGACTGGAAAATAGATTAAATTAAGCCTCTTAAAGACACTGGGATGATTTCATTACTGTCACTTGGGAGAGATCCTGATTAGTTGTCACGGGTATTTTGAAGAAACAAATAGAGTAGAAATGGATATGGATTAAAATAAGAAAAATTTAGTTCTTCTTGTCTTACAACTGGGGTAACCAAATGCTATAGTCAAGAATAACTGTAAAATTTCCATGAGTGTAATTTTTCAGGAAAAAGTACAGTGCTTTGTTGTGAATTCTTCATAGTTATTTTCTTCATTCATTCTGTGATATGGTGTTCCTTTTCTGTTAAGTGCCTGGCAGTTTTCTTTGGGGGTGAGGATGGGGCATAAGACATGATATGAAATATTCTTGTTCCTGCCCCTGAGGTGCTTGGAGTTCTACATAAGGGAGAGTGAAATAATTACATATTAATTGTATACACACACAACAACTACAGATTCTAACAGTGGAGCCTAGATTGGTTTTCTCTTCAGGACAATACCGAATTGTCCAAATTATCTAAAAATACTTTCCCCCATTCCCCCAAATGTATTTTATACAGTCTAACTATCTCAGTATATAGTACACTTTAATAATAAGGAATTCACATACCTGTTCTTACGTTTCTTTCCATATAACTGAAAAGAAAAAGAGAAGAGACTGTCTGGACTGGTCTTAATATTAGCTTTAGTTCCATAAGCTGAGTATAGTGTAGTATTCTCTCTTCCTACTCTGGCATATAACACAAAGATAACACCAAATTCTCTTTAGCACTTCAATTACCTGATATTTTAGGCTAGCCTATTGTTGAGGTTAAATACCTGTATTGAATATGTGTGTATTTAAATACAAGTGTTTAGATTTCTTCTGTTCTTACTAGGTTCATATTTTCACATAGTGGACAAAATATTTTAATTCTATAAAAATCCAGGAAACTAATTTCAGAACCTTTCAGAATACTGCAAATAGAAAATTCTCTGGGAGGACAGTTTAATCTTTATTACATTGATAAACCTTTGTTAACAGTGTTTAGTGGATTCTAACTTCATGCTTTTGCATATTTTCTCAGGTATTTTTACAGAAATCTCAACACTAAGAAATATACATATTAATTTTAAAAACCTAAGCTTAGTTGAAAGTCAGTATGCATTATTATTATTTGGGATTTGAAGGATATATTTGCTAAATGTTATGGCTTTTTAGCCATAAGAACCATGGTTTCTATAGCTAAGATCCTTTTTAAGGCATTTCACAGATAAAGTTAGCCATTAACAAGCAAGATACTCTAAGAGAATTAGTATGGAATACATACACATATTTCATATAATACATGTTTTTGTATGTGTATATACCTGTGTGTGTGTCTGAGATATAGATACAGAATGACAGATACAGAAATGAAAATGGGAAGCATAAAGTGAGATACACACACACACACACACATATAAATCCATGTATTCTGTGGACTAAAAATTCTGCTATCAGTAGTATTTGCTATTGATGCAATTGTGGCTGGACAGATAAGTATTAGTATACATTAAGACTGTCTCCTGCTTTGTGGCTATTGCCACAATTTGCAGAGTCTGGTATAGTTTGAGTCTTCCAGTTTTCCTGATGTCTTTTCCCAAAAAGAAACAACCCGTTTTCTGATTGATACGCTCCCAGTTGATCTCACTGTGACTATTGTTTCCCAGCAGTACATGGTTATGCCTCAACACTAGATGTTTGTCTTTTTAAAGAAGTCATTTCCAGCCCCAGTTTTGTGGCGTCCCAAGGAATATCAAAATTGTTTTGATTTTCTTAAAATTAAAAAATAATACATGCCGTATCAAAATGAGAATCAAGAGAGTTGTGAAATGAAAATGGAAGCATAAAGTGTCATTGTCTAAAAGTTTGGGATTTACTACTTTTTTTTTAACTTTTTAATTGAGTTATAGTCAGTTTACAATGTTGTGTCAGTTTCTGGTGCACAGCAAAATTTTTCTATCATACTGGATTTACTACTTTAAAACTCTTCAGTCTGTTCTGCTTGCTCTGTCCCGTTTTTTTTTTTTTTTTGGTTTTTTTTTTTTTTTTGGTTCACTATGTTGTGTTCTGCTGTTGTACCAGCAATTTATATCTGTATCCTATCCTGCAGTTAATGTCACTTCAGTGCTTGTAAACTGTTCTAAGACTTTATTAATGAATTTGCTTTGCTAAGGATTTACTACTGTTATTTATTACTAAGATTTCAAAAAGACTTGCTGTATATGAACTGAAGATATTTTTCTTCAATTGAGTTGTGATTTTTTGTTTGCAATAGTGGAATTGATTACAACTTTATATTTAATGGTTCATAGAGCTCAGGAGAGAGCAGGGAACAGCAGGAGGTCCTTAGAATGATTACTGTATTGAAGTCTTTAATTCCAGGATCTTTTGCATTCTTTTTAAACAATGGTATTAAGCAGCAAAGTATAGTAGTGAAGAGTTTAGGTTCTGGAGCAATCCTAATTTTGCCACTTAACAGCTGTGTCACCTTGGGCAAGTCATTTATCTCACTGTGCCTAAGTGACCTCATCTGTAAAACAGGGATTATAAAAGTACCTATGTATCTCATAAGATTATTGTGAAGATTGAAAGAGTTAGTATATTTAAAATACTGAAATCATGCTTGGCATGTAATAAACATTTGATAAAATTGATAATATTATCATTTCACATTGACTAAGAAAGCTTGTTAAATCATTGTAAAGCAATGTATACTAATAGTTTAAAATTATTTAATTATATTTATACATGGATAAGACCGAAGATACTTCTATTAATGAAACTTTAAAAAATACAAAATTACAGGAATAAAATTACAATCTCAAAATGGCCACTTTGATCTTACTTTGTTATGTTTCCTTTATCTTTTTTCATACATATTTTTAAAAACATTGTAATCATGGTTGCTTTGTTCAGTGTTCATTCAGACACAAGTATTTAATAGTCTGTAAATGCCAATTACTGTGCCAGGGAATATATATTGATGTTTGTGAAGACAAAGGCTCTATTCTTTTGCCTTGGATATGCCTTATTAAACAGAGAAAGGTGATTTTGAGATATTAAAATCTGATTTTCCTTGGCCTGTAAAAGATTTTACACCAATCTAAAGAAATTTATTTCAGTAACAATTTTAATATAACTTATTTTTACTTTAAATAAAGTTAAATCTTTACTGTTCTTAGCTTCCCTAGTTTACTTTTAGCTGACTGCAACATGAAAAGTGACTACTGTGGTTACCATAAATTCAGCAAATTATCTCCTGTCTCTCATCTTATCTCCATCTTTTAATGAATTTAACCAATTTTTAGAATTGGTAGGGGGAGGGAGGTTGTTATCACTCCTTACATTTATACATTTCTATATTAATTACTAAAGTTACTTTTAAAGAATAGATTATATTCTTAGTTCTTTTTATTACTAGTCATAAGGTATGTGAGACATATGGGACAAAATATGATTTGTTATGGTTCAGTTTCCTTTTAATATTCATACTCTTAATTACATCTTTACTAGTCCTCACAGTATTTAACAGTATACATAAATTACATTTAATGTTTAATTCCTTTGTAATGACTGTTCTATGGGAAGAAGCAGTATCTTGAAAGGCCAATTATTTCTAATAGATTTTTTTTAAAACAGCTTTATTGAGATAGAATTTACATTCATAAAATTCATCTGTTTTTAGTATTGAGTGATTTCTAGTATATCTGGAATAGTACAACCATGACCATAATCTTTGTTTAGAATATTTTCAGTATCCCCAAAAGAAACCTTGTGCCATAAGCAGTCACTTCTCATTTCTCTTCTTCCCACCCCCTCTCCCATCCCTGGGCAACCACTAATCTACTTTCTGTCTCATATTTGCCTATTCTAGACATTCCACATGAATGGTATCATGCAGTATGTGGTCTTTTGTGGCTGGTTTTTTTTTTTTTTTTTTTTTTTTTTTTTTTTACTTAGCTTCATGTTTTTGAGGTTCACCCATATTGCAGCATTTTTATTGCCCCTAATATATTTTTTAAATGTTTGTTTTCAACTTATAAATACCAACTTAAAAACTTCAAACAGGACAAAAAATGAATAAGGTAAGTTTCTTGTAATTAAAAGAGGGTTAGAGGTAGAATTTCCTTTTTGATGGGGCATATGTAAGTGGCTACAAGAATGCTTTATTAGAAAACCTTGCTTTACCGTGTAGTACATAGTTGGGGCACCTAATATAGTCTTATGACAGGTACTTAAGAAAGGTTTCTCTAAAGAAGTGACATTGAAGCTGAGACTCAGTAGAAAGTAGAATGGGCTGGCTGAATTTGACAGGGGAGGCTAAGGTAAGCAAGAGTGGAACTGAATTTGTTTAAGGCAAGGTGGGCAGCATGCACAAATGACCTAGAAGCAGAAGTGCTGGGTTTCCAGGAATAGAAATTAGTACCATATGGCTGTTATTTAGATTTGAGTGGTGAAGGAGGGTGAGAAATGTAGCTAAAAAAAAAAGTACTGTAACAGTTAGATCATTGCTGTGTCTTAAGGGCCGTGGGGGCTGTGTTTTGGAAAAGACCATCCTAAGGGCAAAAGGCAACTGACATATAATTTTTAGCAGAGGAATATTGTTAATAGATACATATTTTAGAAAACAAATGGGCTGCAGTATATAGAATGGTTTGGAAGGGAGCAAGATCAGAGATTTTGAAATTTAAAAACAAAAGATTTTTTTTCAAAATTCTTTCGGCAATTTTTTATCTTTACATTTTCATTTAACTTTTAGAATCAAATTGTCAGTTTCTATAAAAATGCCTTCTGAGATTTCTTAGGGATTGTATTAATTATGTTGATCAACTTGAAAGAATTGACATTTTAACAATATCAAGTCTTGAAATCTGTGAACAAGTTACCTCTCTCCATTTATTTAAATCTCCTTTAATTTCTCTCAGCAATGTTTTATCATTTTCAATATACAAATCTTGTATTTAATTTGTTATCTTGTACCTCATTTATTAAATTTATTCCTAAATTGATGCTATTGTGAATGGAATTGTTATATTTATTTCATATTTGAATTGTTCATTGATAATATATAGAAACACAGTTGTTTTTTTTTTTTTTTTGCATGTTGATTTTATATCCTGTGACCTTGCACTTAAGTCTAGTTGATTTTTGATAGATTCCTACAAAGGATTTCCTATGTACAGGGTCATTGTCTGTGAATAAAGACAATTTTACTTCTTTCTTTCTAATATGGATGCCTTTAATACATTTTTCTTGCCTTATTGTGCTGGCGTTGTACTGGCTGGACACTCCACTACTGCATGGCATAGAAGTGGTGAGAGTGTACATCCCTTAACGTTGTGCCCAGTCTTAGGAGAAGCATTCAGTCTTTCATCATTAGATCTATTTTTCTGAAAGAGTTTGTAAGATTGGCATTATTTTTCCTTAGTACTGATAAAATTAGTAAGTAAAGGCATCTTCACCTGGGCTCTCCTTTGCAGGAAGATTTCTAATTACTAATTCAATTTTTTTTAAAATAAATCTCTTCAGAGGCTCTTTTCTTCTAGAGTCTCACTTGATAACTTGTATCTTTCTAGGAATTTGTCTATCCTATCTGTTGGGATAAAGTTGTTGATAATATTCCCTTACAATTCTTTTAATATTGGTAGTGTTTATAGCAACACTCACCCTTTCTTTCTGGTTTTGGTAATTCATGTGTTCTTTTTCTAGGTAAATCTGACTAAAGATTTACATTCTTTTTTTTTTTTTTAATCTTTTCAAAGAACCAACTTCAGTTTCTTTTTTCTCTTTCTCTTTTTTAATTTCATTGATTTCTACCAATATTTTTCGTTTGGGTTTAATTTGCTCTTCTTTTTTTTTTTTTTTTTTAAATGCTTAGACTGTTGATTTGAGATTTCTTTACTGATAGGAGGTTAAAATTATAAAATTTCCCCCAAGTTCTTCATTAGCTTCATCACATAGTTACCAGTACTATGCTATATTGTTTTTCTCTAGTTTAGGATGTTTTCTTGTGATGTATTCTTTGACCTGTGGTTATTTATAAGTATGTTATTTAATTTCCAGATATTTGGGATTTACTAAATTCCTTTTTGTTGTTGATTTCTAATTTAACTCCACTGTGGTCAGAGAACAGACTTTGAAGATTTTCAATTTTTTTAAATTCAAAAAGATTTTTTAATGGTCTAGTTGATGGACTGTCCTGGAGAATGTTCTTTGTGCACTTAAGAATGTATTCTGTTGTTTTTGGGTGGATCGTCCCATGAATGTCAGTTAACTAATGTTGATAATGTTGTTCAAGTCTTCTATATCCTTACTGATTTTCCCTGTAGTTCTTTTTTTAGTTATTCATGAGGAGCTGTTGAAAAAACTCCAAAATTTCTGTATTTTTTCCTTTGAATTCTATTACCGATACTGAATGTTTAATTGTTATATCTTCCTAATGATATGGTATATCTCTCTTCTGTAGTAGTAATATTTCATAAACTTCAGCTCTCTTATGGTTCCTATTTTCCCATTCTTTTACTTTCAACCTGTTTGTGACTTTGAATCTAAGTTGTTTCTTTTGTAGACAATATACATTTGGTCTTTTTTTTTTCCATTCAGTCTGACCATCTCTGTCTTTTGAGTTAGGGCCCTCAGTCTATTAACATTTAATGTAATTATTGGTATGGTTGGGTTTATGTCTGCCATTTTGCTGTTTGTTATCAGTGTGACTCAATTGTTTCTGTTCTTTACCCCTCCTTTAACTGTATTTTTGGTATGATGATTTCCATTCGTATCCTGGACATTATAGGTATTGTGTTTGTGAGACTCATAAATCATTTCTTCTTTTTTCAGTTAATCACCTTGTTAAGGTGTAGTGCATGGACCTGAATAGGAGTGGATGTTCGGCTCCCTGCCAGGCCCTGCTGACACCACCTTGGCAAAAGTGGAGCACTGGCTCACACCGCCTCCTTTCAAATGGATGGGGTGCAAAAATCAGCTCCCTGTTGGGCCCTACTGACACAGGGAGAGTGGGGAAAAGGGAGACAAGGTGCTCCATTTCCCATTGCCTCCTTCTGTTGTGTTGGTGCTTGGTGTAGAGGTGGAGGTTCTGTTCCTCCAGTGGGCCTCTATGACTTAACTGGAAACATATTACCCTATTTCTGCTAAAATTTTCTTGACAAGTAAAAATTTGACAATCTCAACCTGTTTTTAAGTTACTAAACTGGCTGTGTCCATCAGAACTAAGTCCCTCTTGATTAAACCATAAATTATTTAAGAAATTCAAAAGTGTCAGTCAGTGAAAAACTGTGTAGGCAAATAGTTATTTTGAAGAAGTCTATGTGTTTGTAAGAGATGAGCAAAGGAGATAATATGCACGGTTATTGCAACTATTTTTGTTTGGGATTCTTTTGAGGGTTTTTTTTTTTTTAAATTCAGGGGCTGAAATCACCTTGGTTTTGCTAAAGGAGCATCTACTTACATGCTACAGTCCAGGTCATGTATTCTCTGGCAGATTTAGAAGTCTTGTGAAATGTCAACCAAAGAATCCCTGACTGATGAGTAGTTTGCTGCCAATATCATATGGGCCAGAGCCCTCCATTTTTAGTGATCATTTTTAGTGATGGGGCACTGAAATAAGAGAATGGAGTAATAGAAGATAGTTGGCACATGCAAGGGTTATGAAATCAGTTTCCCCCTTTTCATCATTCTAGGAATGGACAGTTTGCTACTTTACCTTTTATCTGTTAATGGAAGGAAAGAACATTGTCTTTTGCCAGTAAGGGAAGTAAATGTAGGATTTGTTGATCTACTTTTGCTTCGTGTCCTTTTCATGTAGATGAATCATACAATGTGTGTTTTTTTTGTGTCTCTGGCTTCTTTCACTCAGCATGGTTTTGAGGTTCACTCATGTTCCTTGCACTTTTTAAAATGAGTTTTATAGCTAATAGTGGAGGAACATAGTAGGTACATGTGAGTCGTGTGGGCAAATTGTCTGAAACCAGTCAGTGTAGAGAAGAGTTACATATTGAAAGAGTGGTGATAATATCATAAAGTCATCTTGTTAATGTTTGTTATTCATCTATAGAGGTTTTGTTTGCTAAATATTTACTAACAGAATATCAGTATATGATAGTTATCACAATTAAAGTGTGGGTGCTGAGGTAGAAATTTGTTATGGAACATTTGTGCTATTTAAGCTAGAAAGAGAATGAATTATGTTGGTTTCATTTTTATTTTGAATTGTTAATAAGATACTTCATTACTTTTTCCAAATGAATATAGATTGTGGACTAGAGAAATGATTGTTTACCTTATTAGTCTTTCTTGATTATATGATCAGAGCTAATCTATGTGAGTGACAGACCTAAGTTATAGATAGGGGAGATGAGAGAATGGATGGAAAATGTACATATTTCCACTAGAAAGTAGTTTATCAATTCCAGTACTGTAGAGATATATTTAAATATTTACACCGAAACATACTTCATTTTATTGCCCTAACTTGATTAACATAAAGTGTGAAGTAATTAACTCCTTGCCTTATTGAGACAATTAACTATGTAAATATATCAAAGCAAACTTTTGTCTGCTTCATAGAATTCCCTCAAAGTGTCTTAATTTGAAAACTACTCTGATTAGAATTCAAATGACTTCACATTTTTCATGGGGAGTCACATTTGAAATAAGTTAATATCAATTGATATAATCTGAACTAATCTGAGGAAAAACAAATGAAGTAAGAAATTTAAGTATACCTCTCTCCTATCTTTTTACCTTTTTGTTTTTATGTACCTTCCCCAGGAGCTTATAAAATACTTTTCCTTTATTTTTTACTCAGACTGAAGTAATTTAGTAAATTGATTCATGTTGTTATTCAGGATTTTTTAAAGTATTGCTTTTCTCTGACATATTATTTGAAAAGGGCTGCAGAGTGGGTACTGATTAACTAAAAGGGGTGAATTACTAATGGTATATTTTTGTGTGGTTTGTGGTAGGAAGGGAACTGGGGAGTTGGAAAGCAAGGTATTTATTGTCTGCATTCTGCCTCCTAGACAAGACTTGATATGATTATATTGGGGAGTTAATCAAGATCTATTGAAAACAGAATAAACTATTTTAAAGACATGTTTCATCATAGTTTTTGGAAGAGAGTAAAAGAGAAAAATAAGACATTTTAGGACTGGACAGTTGGTCTCATTTGGGTTCATTTAATAGTTGAGATTTGGTTTTATATTGATGATTATAGTATCATTTTCTTTTTGTTCAAAAAGTAAATGTGGGTGATTTTAAATATACTCCATCATTTTTACTCCCCACCTCCCAATTTGTATCTGTTCAAAAGGATCCCTGTCTTATAACCTTGTGTTTGATAATTAATGCTACCTTTTTGTTTTTGTTTTCTTCTAGGCTGTATTCATCACCAAAGAAAAAACTTACACCAATGCAGAAATCAGTTAGTCCATTAGTTTGGTGCAGGCAAGTTTTGGATTACCCAAGTCCTGATGTTGAATGTGCTAAAAAGTCTCTTATCCACAAACTTGATCAAACTATGTCAGGTATGTCTAAAATTTTACTTGTAAAATTTATCTTTTTACTTTCTTTAATCAAAAAAAAAAACATAAATATTAAGCGTTACGTTTTTAGGAAGGCAGCTCTTTGCTTGGTAGTGTTTTTCAAATCATGTTGTGCATGTCATCATGAGTTTTTGCCCTATAGACATAACCCTATTCTACTATTAATAGCTTTTTTCCCCCAGTTCTTTATTTTTATTTAGCTTCATCCTCAAAAATAATATCCAAAAAATAATAGGTGTTTATGTGGTAACTTTTTTGCTAATGCAAGCTAAAACAAATAACTATTAAAAAAAGTTTTCTCTGGTATCATCTAAAATCATCTCACCAGCCCCAGGGAAATTTTGATGTGGTAGAAGGATACAGGTTGAGAAACAAAAAGACCTCATTCTCACTGTATCACTTGGTTGCTGTGAGACTCTCTGCAAATTATTTAACTCCTGTGAGCTTAGTTGTCTCATGCGAATGAGCACTGTAAGGTTATTTTAAGGATTAAACGATAATGTTTATGAAAGAGCCTAGCATGTTTTTCTGGCTCATACAGTGCTTAGTAAATGTATTCATTTCCCCTTCTTGTTGTCTTTGTTGGGTTGTTTTTTTTTTTAACTTGGAATTTTAGGTTTAAATTGCTTTTGTGCTCTGTTTAATAGCATTCACAAACCTGACATAATGTATGTGTCACTATTTATGGCATTGAATGTAGCATGCTAGTGTGTTAGAAATGTAGAAAAAATATTATTGACTCTTTCTTGGAATTACTCTCAATGTTTTAAGAATATCAGTTTCCTAGAATACTCGTGTAGTAAAACATTAATGCATGATTTGTAATCCTAAATAGGTTTTTTGTTTTGTTTTGTTTTTTGCTCTGTGTTTACTTGGCAGCTATATGCTTATAATTGTTTATTTTGGCTTTATTATTGAAATATGTGCTCTCTTGTTAGTAAGCTGTAAATGGTCAGGAGAGTCAGGGGGAGCCTACACAGTTAAACTGGCTGTAGTTTATAGTTAAAGTATAGTTCCTTTGGCTATGAGGAGAATGATTATTATAAGAAAATAATACATGGGATGGGCATAGCTGAGAAAACCAAAGCTGTTGCACTTCAGAAATAGCAACTGGAGTGAGTAGCTTTTTGCTTTATTATAACAAAGGTATTGAAGATAGAAAGAGTGTGTTAAGAGAAGCTATTACTCTTGAACCAAAACTAGGTATAATCAAGTATTGGATCTGCTTAACAATGTTTAGATTTTACAGCTGTATGCACAGAGCAATAGTTATAATTGTAAATATAATATATTTAAAGGAAAAAATAATTTGGCTATTACAAGTTTGAACTTTGTAGTCCTAAACTTCCTTTTTCCCATATTGGAGGGGAGATTGTTGTTTTTTGCTTTGTTTTGTTTTTTAAATGGAGGTACTGGGGATTGAACCCAGGACCTTGTGCATGCTAAGCATGTGCTCTACCCAGCCCCAACACCATCCCCAGTTTGTTTTTCAAATGTATTTTATGATAAGGCAAAGCTTCCTAGGAACTTAGCTTTTGTATTCTAGCAGAACCATTCTGCTCCATCACATTCAGCTTCTCTGCAGTGTCCTGCCATGTGTTCCTAAGATGTTCTTCTCTTGTTTTATTATGATAGTGCATTATCTTTTTTACCCTGCCTTACTCTCACTGTGGTTTTCTTTTCACTCTTTCAAAGTTCTCCCTTCTCTGCCCTTTTTTTCTTTCTTTTGGTGGTAGGATTTATATAACATAGAATTTCCCACTTTAACCATTTAAAAATATACAATTTAGTGGCACATTAGATACATTCGCATTGGCATCCCCACTGTCTATCTCCAGAACTTGTTTGCCATTCCATATACTAAAATTCTGTACCCATTAAACTTCCCATTCTTCCTGTCCCCCACCTAACCAGGTCTCTTTTGCCCTGTTTCTCTCTGTTTTGTTGATTTCATCCATTCATATGATGTCCATCTCTGTTCAAACTAATCTCCTTCATGCATTTATTCAGTTAATATTTAATAAGAGCCTGTTATGCATGAAGAATTGGGGAAAGGGTTGCTGATACATGATGAAGAAAGACTGACACTGTACCTTCACTCATGGAGTTTATCATCTAGTAGGGAAAACATTAGTACAAATAATTTTTATAACCGGTGATACGTAATAAAAGAATGGTATACAGTGCTTTGAGCTTGGAGAAACAGGAATTTTGCCTCAGGGAGTAACGTTTGGCCTGAGTCATAAAGATTCAGGGAAATTTAAGTGGGCTAAAGGGCAAGGTGAAGGAGGGAATAGAGTGTTTCAGATGGAGAGAACAGCATGTGCAGAGGCTCTGTGGGAGCATGTGGGAAGGAGCCTGGCACACATGAGGAACTGGAACAAGCCAGGGTGGCTGGAGACTAGGGAAGGAGAGAGAGGAGATAAGGCCGAAAGGTATGCAGGAGCCGGACTCTGCAAGGCCTTAGAAACCATGTTAAAGGTCTTGGACTTTATTCTAAAAGCAATGGGAAGATATTGAAGGGTTTTATTCTAGGGATAGTGTGTGGAGGCAGGAAGAAATGATAGGATTTGCATTTTGATAAGGTTTTATGCATAGCTGTAGATTGGAGAGGGCCAAAAGTGAATGCAGGATGCTTTCGAGAGGGATTGATGATGATAGTTAGACCGTGTGTTGGGGGGTAAGGGTCATAGTGGAGATGAGAAGGTGTGAAAGGAAGAGGGAGTGAACCAAATATGAGGGAATGAGGGAGAAGAAAGAAGCAGCAGTGATTTCTAGATTTTGACTTGTGTGATAGGATGAATGTTGTTGTCATTCTGAGATGGAGACCCCAGAAAGAGAATTTGTTTTAGCAGGAAAATCATGAGTTTGGATTTGTTGGCCCTGGGTGCATTTGCCATACCCTCAGGGGAGACATTAAATGGGCAGCTTATATGGAACTGAAGCTCAGGAAAACTTAGACCTGGAGATAAAAGTAACAGGGATTTGGGGGAATATAGATAGTAGCTAATGTGGATATGAATGAGATTTCTCAGGAAAAAGAATATGGTTTAGAGTGAGAAAATAAAAGGGTTGAGGACTTGAAGTGCTAATGATTAAATCAATAACCAAATAAAGAGAGACTACTTCAAAGGAGATCAGAGTAAAGAGATAGGAAGGACTGAACATCCCCATTTCTGCTCAGGTTGATATATCTGAGATCATGCTACATACTACATGGTATGTTTAATGGTGTCTTGTCTCATGGTGAATATGTATAAAACTATACATATTCCTGCACTATCCAGCTAAACAGAAAACCTGCATTTCTCCTCCCCAAGCCAGCACTCTGCCTGGAGGCAAACCAGAAACTTCAGAACCATCTTGTTTTTTTCCCCTTAGTAGTCCTTTCATTTTCAGTGTCTATCCTTTTCTTCTTCTTCTCCCTCTTCCTCCTCCTCCTCCTTTTCCCCCTCCCCCTCCTCCTTCTTCTTTTTTGTTACTTTTTTTTGCCTAGTTCAGTTTGATCTATTTAACATCAGAATTTCCATCAGTCCCCCCCTCCCCCCAGCTGACTGGATCATTATCACTCTTGCTCAGAAGTCCCTGGTGGTTGTATCATTACTACTGAACAAAGCTTAAGGCTCCTGAGCATGTAGTGTTCCAGTCTTCCTGTGACCTGGCCCCAGTTAGTTTTCCCTGATTCCCTCACCATGTGCTTTACCTTTCTCGATTACTCACTCTTATTTCCTGGACATACTTTGTGTCTTCAAAATACTGCTTTTGTTTGTGTTATAAACACATATGAAAATACATACTTTTTCCACTTTCAGTGGGCTAACAAATTACTCCTCATCCTCTCAAGACTGCACCAGTGCCTCTCCTTCCAAAAAGCCTTACCTAGTTTCTCTCAGTTCTTATGAATTACTTCTGTCTCATCATTTCCACAACCCCTTTGCACCTTTATGATAGTATTCATTTCGTTTTGCCTTGAAATTGTCATTTTTTTGCCTATTCTACTTGGCTGTAAGCCTCTGGAGAAAAGGCACCATGTCACATTTGTGTATTTATTCTACATAGTATTTTGTTCATGGTCATAAATACTGAATAAGCTTTGAATTTTGGAATAGGGTGGAAGAAAAAAATATTTTTAAGTATCAAAATTTTCTGTATATAATTGCATTTGATATCTTGGCTTTACTTTTGTACTATTTTTATAATTTTATATGCATAGTACAAAATTTTTTCCTTTTTTTGGCAAACATATTCTCCTTGGCCCAGAAAACTGGGGAGAAAAGGCTTTTTTTTTTTTTTTTTTCTTAAAAAGAGAGTTCTCGTATGTTTGACCTTAACCTGGCCTAAATAGTCAATATTGCTTTATTTTTTTTCAAAAATCCAAACTTTGGAAAGGCTATTTTTAAAGCTTATTATTTCATAGTTTTTTGTTGTTGTTGTTGTTAGCAATATGTATTTGTTATAAAAAATGAGAAAACATAAATATGCTTTTATATTTATTTTATTTTTAAAGGCTATTCAAGGTTGACACAATTGGAGTAAACTTTCCAACAAGACACAAGTAACTTAATTTAGTGGCTAATAATTTATTGAGGAGATATTCTTCCTATGGTGTTATTTTTGTCTGGTGTGGCTGCTGTTTTATTTGCATAACAAAATTTAAGATAATGGAAATATTTGGGATTATTGTGATATATTTTCCCCCACTACTATAGAAATGTTTCTGTATTTAAATTGAGACAGATAATGATTTAATGAACTTTCTAATAGGAAAAGTTTTTGAAATGTTAGGAAAAATTTTGAAGTGTTGTTAGTTTCTTAAATTTGATTTCCCCCCTTGTCATTAATGCAGCTCTCAAGAGGCAGAATTTATATAATAATCCTTTCAACTCCGTGAGTTACACAAGTCCTTACAGTCCAAATGCCAGTAGCCCATACAGCAGTGGTTTTAATTCTCCATCCTCAACCCCAGTGCGACCTCCTATAGTCAAACAGCTAATACTTCCTGGAAATTCAGGTAAGGAGACAATGAAATGGTGTACTTAAGAAATGCTTGTTTGGTACATGCACTCCAGTTTTCATAGCAACACTATACACAATAGCCAAGACATGGAAGCAACCTAATGTCCCCCAACAGATGACTGGATAAAGAAATTCTGGTATGTTTATATAATGGAACACTACTCAGCCATAAAAAAGAATAAAATAATGTCATTTGTAGCATCAGTGATGGACCTAGAGATCATCATTCTAAGTGAAGTAAGCCAGAAAGAGAAAGAAAAATAACCATATGATATCACTTATATGTGGAATCTAAAAAAAGAAAAAAGAACTCTAATGAACTCATCTACAAAACAGAAACAGACTCGGAGACATATTAAACAATCTTATGGTTACTGGGGGAAATGGGGTTAGAAGGAATAAATTTGGGAGTTTGAGATTTGCAAATGTTAGCCACTATATATAAAAATAGATTTTAAAAAATTTCTTCTGTATAGCGCAGGAAACTATATTAAATGTCTTGTAAGAACCTTTAATGACAAAATATGAAAATGAATGTATGTATGTATATGCATGACTGAGACATTGTACTGTACACCAGAAATTGATACATTATAACTGACTATAATTCAAAAAAATAAATAAATGCTTTTTAATTTACTGCCCTGCCTCAGAAAATAACTTACTCATCAGTAGTTTAAGTCTAATTTTGAAACCTCTAACTAGTTAGAGAAAGTATCATTGAGGAACTACTTAGCAAGCAGCAAGTAGTATTGTATTAGGCACCAGGGTTACAGATAAGCCAGGTTACATCTGTAAAGTTTTCTTCAGCATGTATGTGAAAGTTTTTAAATCTGGCTTGATTAAATAGGGTCACTAGCTTAATTCTCTTAACCAATGAATGCTTATTGAGTAGCTTGCTTGGGTTATAAAAACTATAGGGCCAAAACTTTTTAAATAGAAATTTTAATAAGCTTTGATATTGCACTTAAATGATAGTATATGGCTGTGTATGAATGTGCCAAGAGAGTGTTTCGAGCCCTGAATAATACAGGAGGGATAGAGTGCTCTAAATTGGGAGAACAATGTTTCAACATTTCACAGGTGTAGTTCTGTAACTAAGGTTATTACTCTGTAGTTTACTGTTCTTGAGAACTCACCCATTCAGTTATTCTTATTGCTGCTATTGTTATGATTAATTATTATAGCTTCCTTAAAAATTGTTAACTACATCAAACTTTTGACCTGTGTACTCCCTAGTCTAATCACTTTATTGATCCTGCTGTTAGCTCTCTGAAATATTTCACCTGTACAGTCATACTAAAAAGTTTGATCTGCCATAGTTGTTTAATATAAAGAATTTTAATCAGGCACTATTTTAGACTGACCTTGTAGTACTTATCCTATCATGTGCACTATCCTTTTCTTGATAATATAAATACTAACTGTTTTGTATTCTTCTTGCTCTTCTTATGTGCCTTTCATGTTGGAGCTGACTCTTATGGTGAAGAATTTTAGAAAAACAAGAGTTTCAAATCTGTATTAGAAATATTAGTAGGGGAGGATATAGCGCAAGTGGTACAGTACATGCTTAGCATGCATAGGGTCCTGGGTTCAATCCCCAGTACCTTCTCTAAAAATAAATAAATAAACCTAATTACTTCCTCTCACCAAAAATGAACGAATGAATGAATGAATAAGTAAATACTCATGACAGCATTTGAATTTTCTGAATTCTTCACTAGAATGTGATCTAATCTAATGAAAACATTTCCTTAGAAACAAGTTAAACTCTTTTGGATATGTATATCCTCTGACCTGTCTTCTATCTCCTTTTGGTTTAGAGTGATAAAACGCATTTTTTTATCCAGTCATTTTCTTTATCCCATCTTTGTCCTTCACTACTAACCTTCAGAGAACTACTTGGTTTCCCATTACCAATTTGGCAAAGGAATTTTGTAAACATGACATAATGTAGGAGAAGTAAGCTTAGTGTCCTTCTTTTGGTTTGTTTCTAAATCTCTAAGGAATCCTGGTTTTCCTCAAATTATAGTTTTCTTGTTTAGGTAAAGTAGATGCTTTTATTCAAGGGAAAAGATGATGGTGTTTCCTAATGAGTGAATTTGGGAGGAAAAAGCACATCATAAATTCATCTGTTTATAGAGCATTTTCATTGGCTACTTTTTAAAAAGTTGAAATCCTCTAGCATGTATTATTGAACATTAACTACTTGGCCAGGTACTGTGTTGAAAACTTAATTGTTTTGTAAGGATATAGATAAGTTATAGCTATATGAAAATGTTTGTGTTTGTCATTGTATATAAAGGTGTCTCTATAGCCCTCTTTATTCTTAATCAGGTCAGTTTTTAATTTCAATATTTGGAAATTTTATAAACAGAAAAGGCAATAACAATGAACTGAATCCAAAGACATAATATCAAGTTAATTGCAGCAGATGTTTATTCAATTTTTGTTTCACCAAAGTTTGAATCTTTTCTTTTTTTAAGGTAATTTGAAAAGTTCATCAGACAGAAATCCTCCACTCAGTCCTCAATCCTCTATAGACAGTGAGTTAAGTGCTTCAGAATTAGATGAAGATTCAATTGGATCCAATTATAAGCTAAATGATGTAACTGATGTGCAGATTCTAGCTCGGATGCAGGAAGAAAGTAAGTATTTTAATTGTTCAAAGTTGGGGTCTTTCATTACTGCATAATTTTTTGTGGTTATTAAATATGCCTTACAGTGTTGTGGATCAGTAAGGTAGTAAGAGTAGAAATGTTCAAGTTTCAGAGGCTTATTCAACATATAGATGGTTTGTTCATTAACTTATTTTCAGAGTCCGTTTTATGTAGAGTAGTTTGCTGTGTGAGGAGCAAAGAAAAGCAGGCTGTGCTCTGCTTCTGTGACTGGTAATCATACCTTGCATGTTATTCTGCACTGTAACTCACTAGTGTAGTTATTACTCTATTGCTCTGTGTTCTCTTAGTGTAGACCAGGATTTCTCAGCTGTTCTTTCATTATTACCCCTCTAAGGAGCCTATTTGGACACATTTTGTTTTCTTTTTACCCACCCCCACTCCCATTAAATGTTAATACTGCAGGTATACAATATATCTCTCTGTGTACTATAAAGGCCACAAACTACTATGATACCTAAGATTTTTCTACACCCTCAAAACTAATTTTTTATCCTTGGAGGCAAATATCATCTTTTTTAGAATGTATGGTGTAGTCTATAAAAAAGACCTTTATGAAAAAATCAGAATTGTGATATTAAATTACATGAAGTGTGTGATGTTGCTTTGCAGAGAGATCCCTGCAACTTTTTAGGTCACAGATGCCTTTGAGAATCTGATAAAAAAGGTTGTCCCCTGTCATTCCCAAAATATGCATATGTATAAAATTTTTCATACTATTTCAAGAACTCATCAATGCCTTGGCTCTCATCTGAATGTAAGATGATGGTGATAGTATTATTCTTGCCTGTACATTTTATTGTAAGATGCCATTGGCTTAACTGTGAGGGAAACAGACTCTCTAAAGTAATCCCTTTAACCTTTACAATGAAAAGATCCTTGAAGCACAGATTTCAGAGTTTTGACAATTACCTGAGGTAATGGAGTCATGCTATAATTTAGCTGAAAAACTTCCTGTTTAGGCCCTTTCTTTTATGTAAATCTGTAGTAAGTTTTATCAAGCTGCAACATTTATTAAGAAACTGAAGAATGTTTCTTACTCTGCTAATTTATTTCCCATTTTCACACAGCTTTCCTTAGAAAGATAGAAGGGGTTGGTGCTTGTTTTATCTGTCTTTAGCCCTAGAAACTAATAACATATTACCCTTTCCTTCTATAACTTAATATATATATATATATCTCCTCTCTAGGAGTATGGTATTGTCAGCTAGGGAGGGGCTAGTTATTGTCACGGATGTGAAAATAAAGAATGCTGCCTAACTATAACTCAGAGTAAACTCACTCATTTCTTCTTTGAACCGTGACTTTTTAGACTACAGTATTTTGTTGGAAATTCAAACAACTGTAGCTTTCATATTGTATGTTGGTAACAAATAATAGAAATTTTAGCTTTCCTTTAATAATCCTTTCTAAGCCATCCACGTGCACAAATATTTTTCTTGGTGAATTAAAAAAAAAAGGTTGCTAAAAATGTTGTGTGATACCTCCTTAAACGCTAGCTTTTTTTTTTTAAGAATGATTTTCCTTTTTACAATATTTACCCAGTTTTTTGGTAGCAAAAATGTAGAGTAACAGATTTGGGTTGTTGCCTGTTTAAGCCCCCTCTTTTTTTAAGATGAGAAACCACTCACAGTGGTTGTGACTTCCTAAGATCCCTTCCTTGTTAGTGGAGAGGCTGCATCAGGATCTGGATTTTTCTTTTCTAAAACAGTGCTCTTCTCACTGGTTTATTATCTTTTGTTAGATGACTGAGTGCCATGTTTTCTGTAACATGACACTAAGTAACTTTGTTGGTTATTGCAGTGGGCCCCAAACCTGACTGAAGATCTAGATGGGCTCCAGGAATCAGTAGGTTTACAGGTACCCTGGTGTGATTCTCATCTACTACTTTGGGGAACCATACTGATAGGACTTTCTGTGTATAGATACATAACCTTAAAGTTTGAATACTGCTGTAGAACAGATCTTTTAGACTAAACTGCCAGTAATTAACAGGACTTCCTCAAAATATTATCTAAATTTTATAATTGTTTTCAGTTGTAACTTTTTCCTTGTTAAATATGTATCAACATTTGTTTTTTAATCTACAAGTTTTTATACTATTTGAAGGGCTCCTCAGGTTGCTTGGGTGTTTCTGGAGGTATCAAGATAAATAAGGGACTCCTTTGAAAATTCTTACTTGATGGCTTAGAATTTAAACTTGTTTTATGGAAGTCTCTTAGGTTTTGAAGCAACTGAAATTATATTTGTGTTCGAATATTAAATTTCTAAGAGTGGGATAGAAGTTTCCTTCATCATCTTCATGAATAAGGTTAATCCAAGGGTTCGGTATTGAGGGAGTTTATTTACTCACTGATGTATTCTTTGCACTAGTTGGACAGTAATTGTTTTCCTTCAGTATTCCTTTAGTGTTGATATCAAATTTGGATTACTGTTTTTTGGAGTAGAAATATTTTTAAGTTTATGGTTCTAGTTTTAATAATAGATTTCAGATTCAAGAAGAAATGTTGAAATTGGGTGAAGCTTTATAGAATTTCTTTCAATTTAAAAATAGCCTTTTTGATGTGGTATTTGTATCCTTATATGTGGGGAGATCTAAGGTGATTAATTGAAAAGAGAGCTTTCCTTTACACTTTATACCCTGTTTGAATTTCTCAGTGGTAATCTTTTGCCTTTACACCTTGTTTGAATGTTTACAAATATAACTAAAGAAATAAAATAACACATTCGTTATTGTCAGGTCTCCGGCAAGAATATGCAGCCACCACATCTCGTCGCAGTTCTGGTTCATCTTGCAATTCTACAAGACGGGGTACTTTTAGTGATCAGGAACTTGATGCACAAAGTTTAGATGATGAAGATGACAATATGCATCATGCAGTATACCCTGCTGTTAACAGGTTTTCACCATCACCACGCAATTCTCCTCGACCATCACCTAAGCAGTCACCCCGAAATTCACCTCGTTCTCGATCTCCTGCTCGGGGAATAGAATATAGTAGAGTGTCCCCACAGCCTATGATTAGCCGCTTACAGCAACCTCGCCTTTCACTTCAAGGCCATCCCACAGATTTACAGACAACCAATGTTAAAAATGAAGGTAACTATAATGTCTGGAAGAAATTTGCCCTTCGTATTTCAGTTTGAAAGTAACGGTTTTTTACCAAGGCTTTGTATTTCGGATAAGTAGATCAAGAATTTAGTCAGTTTACTGTTTTATTAATACTGAGTCAGAACAAAAATAAAGGGAGGAAGTGAATTTAATTTTACTTGATTGCTTTGCTTTGTTATACTCATGAAGTGATCTGTGTACAGATCTTGATTTAAATAATTTATGGTTGTTCTTAATATTTCTACCCATTTATAGAATCTGTATTGAGTGGTTTATTTTTATAAGATGTGTACTTTCTGTTAACTCTTCTGAAATATGTAGAATACTTAAATAAAGAATTTGAGGGAGAGGGTATAGCTCAGTGGTGTGTGCTTACCATGCATGAGGTCCTAGGTTCAATTCCCAGTACCTCCATTAAATAATAAATAAATAAATAAACCTAATCCCCGCCCCCAGAGGTAAATAAGATAAATTGTACAAAAAATAAAATAAATATTCTTTTAAAAATTTAATTTTTGAATGTTAATATTTAATTCTTTCTCCATTTGAAAGAATGTTTTGATTTTTTTGAAAATTGAAATTCTGTTGTCAGAAAAACTAAGACGCAGTCTTCCAAACCTGTCCCGGACATCTAATACACAAGTTGACTCAGTGAAAAGCAGCAGAAGTGACTCAAATTTTCAAGTGCCAAATGGAGGAATACCTCGCATGCAACCTCAGGCTTCAGCCAGTAAGTATCTTTCATGTATCAGTTATTTAAAGAAAAATGAAAATTATGGATTTTAATTTTGTACCAAATAGCTGTATTATTATAGTAAGCATGTAGTGATTATTAATTGCTATAAGATAATCATAGCTATAATAAAATTGAAAATTTGTCCCTATGAAATACACAATTGTATCAATACTTCTATTTGTATAAAACTGTGTTCTGTCTAGAATTTTAAAATAAGCAAATTCTAGCTTTTTATATTAAATATATATGCCTTGAAAACCTCATATTCTGCAGTACTGCACATTAAAAATGATAGGATTTTGAGGGGAAAAAGTCCTGAAACAGTGCACTTAAGACTCAAGCAGCTTTCTTACTAGAACATTAATAAAAATGATAATGACCTTATAAAAATTCTAGCACAGTTAAAACATGTTAAAATACATATTTCAGCAAATGTAGAATTTCATTAAAAAGTTGAAGGTAACTTGATGGAAAGGAAGGGTTGATACTGTTGAATTAAGGAGACATATGCAACATAAAACAGAGATCAAAGAGAATCATGCAGAAAGAGCTTCTAAGACAAAGTGGCCAGACTGAGCCGAAAAGTGATGTGGGAATAGATGGGCACTCGGACCTTACTGTACAAAGTGATTAAAAAAGAATTGAATGCTCCCCAAAAAGTATTGCTTATTAACTAGAATAGATAGGAGCATGCAGTCAAACCAATTTTAAACAAGTTATCAGGGTTATTTATACAATTTTACAAATGCTTAATATGCATGCCTTCTGTCCCGCAGTTCACATCAGCTTTGTAGTCTGATTAATTCAGTTCCTTCATAGCATGTTTACTGTCAGTGGTTGAAGTGGTCACTGTGATGTGTTCCTTCATTTCCTGAAAGCTGTGAAGAAGAAATGATACAAACATGAGGTTACTGACTGTCTATTCATTTATAACTTACTTATTGAGTAACACAACTTTGAAAGCATTCAATTAAAAAAAAATTCCTTTGCACTCTTCCTTGGCTCTGTTGTCTTTAGCTGAATTGTATCCTTTGTGTTAAGCTGCTGTTACTTGGTGGCTCAAAAATGAACAATCCAGGAAAAAATATATTTGAGCCAAAATGCTTTTTTTGATAATATTGATAAACTTTCCTTATTTACCAATTGCATGTTTTATATTACAGAACTTGTACTGTACCATACATTCATAATCCTATTTATACCTCTGAAGAATTCTGTGAAGTAGGTTCAGTTACTAGCACATTTTACAAATTATGAAGTGAAGCTTTCAAAGTTTATATAACTTATCTGTGATAATACTGTACAGCTTATAAGTAGCAAGTTAGGATTCAAGCACATGTTGATCCTGCTTGAAAGTGGAAATCCACCTAGAGAGATTTGTCACATCAGTGATTTAGTTCTAAGGCATAAAAATTATTGGGAAATATTTGTTTTTTCTAAGATAAACTAAAATTTTAGGCACTGTGAAAAATTATTACCCAGAGATTCGTGTACCTCATTTCTTTAGATGGATATATGCAAAAACATGTTTTTGCACCAAATTAAATTTTAAATTTAGTATTCCAGGTCTTGTGAACTGTGTGTTTAAGAGCATCATTATGATACTAATATGGTGCTCATAAATGGTATAGAGAATAGGGATTCACAAAACTTTAAAAGTAAAGTAAAAATACAGTTTGAACTCTTACGTTATCTCTGTAGTGGTGAGTGATAGGTTTTGTGCCTTTAAACTTGCAAATTAAGTTAATTTGATTTGAGAATATCCTGTTTCTGGGGATTTTCTTCCCTTTGAGAAGAGCAGTCTAAATGTCACTACAAAAGGAAAGAAATCTTGTAAAATATGCACAAATAATCCAGAACACCATTTATACTTGACTTTCAGAGGTGCTTTAATTCTTAGTTTGAATTGTTAAATTCTGGGGGACTTTCTCAAAGCTTTACATGATATATCTCTAAATAGCATCCCAGCTCTTTGATGAAACCAGCCAAATCTATATCCTTTTTATCTCATTGCATTATTGTCAATACCAACTCTTTACTTAGGGTTATTCCTTCATGTCTTCATACATGCTCTTTATTTAAACTACTATAGCATCTTAAAGCTGTATAGGAATGAAAAATAATTCTAACAAAAATAGAAGAAAAAAGAAAAGGTTGAGAACCTAGGATAAAAATGTTAGAAAAATATATTGACTACATCTTAAACTTTATGATAATTTCTCACCTCTAGTGGTAGAATTACCAATCTATAATCACCTGCTGATCCCCTAGAATTTTTTTTCTGTAGGTGAATTATTTTTCCATTTTCCCCAGAAGTTGATAATTCAGGAAAAAATATAAAGAAACATAATGAGATTCTAATCACTAATTTACTTTTAAGTGGAAAATATGTATAGTGGTATATTTCAATATTTGAATAGTGTATAGGCAGAAGAAAAAATCAATTACCATCCTTTTTTAAAAATTGCATATACATGTTTATTTTTATATTTGTAGCTTTAGTGAAGCTTACTTATGAAGAAAATGTCACAAACATTTATTTTAGTATAGAATCACACTATTCACAAAAATGCGTTTGGAAAGTAGTAAATCCAGAATATTAGCAGGTTTATAATTTAATAAACTTTATCTTATAAAAATATTTTAAAACTTTAAAGTTAATACATTATGAAGCAAATAAAATGTTAGCTGTTCTTAAAATTTTACATATATCTCTGATACATAATATATATGTGTTCTCTTAATTACTATATGTATATGTACTGTTTTCATAGTAGTCTTTATATTTTGATATATAATTATGTACAAATATTACTATGGCAAGTTTTATACATTTACACATGAATTTGCATTTTTAGTATTTTACATAAACCAATTTATATATTTGCTGCCTTTTGTTTTCTTTTAAGTATTTTTCCAGCTCTTAAGTGGTAAAGCTTTGGTTCTTACTTGCTGGTCTGCATGAACCTAACTTTGCAAGGTTGCTGTTATTTCCACCTAAGCGACCACTTCTTTTGCCTTGTTACTATGCCAGTCACTATTTTTATATGCTTACTTGCTATGGCTGCATTATTGTGGATGCTGACATTCAAATATGAATATTATATGAGTTCTAATGTATTTTCATTTTGATAGTTATTACCAGTTTTTGACTTTTATACTTGGAAAATGTGAATAACTTAAAAAGTTTAAGAAAACCAGAGCATTGCAGAGGTTATGGATACATATTTTCTCAGTTTCTCCAGTTAAAAGAAGGAATGTTTGCCAGGGACAGAGATTTTCAAAAGACTAGTACCTTGCTTTCTAAGACAACTAGAGCACAGGTTTAGTAGAAAGTTTAATTTTCAGAAAAATGTAGGAATTAGTGGTTCTGAAAAAAGGAAAGAGAAGGGAGAAAAACCCAAGACAGTCTGCTGATTTAAAAACAGTAATAATCCTCAAACTTTGATTAGTATTTTTAAATGTTTACTTTCACAAGTATTATCTCATTTGAACCTCATAACATCCCATTTTTAATTTTTAAAGAAAGAGCAGAGATATAGATTATAGGTACAATGTCATGTAACCAGAAAAGTGGCAAAAACCAAGCCAAATTACTCCCTCATCTCAACTCCTCCCTGAGTCTCCTGATTCCCTTCCAATCTCTGTTTGGATTACATCATGGTGACCTAACTGCAAATTAGTCAACATCTTGGAAAATATTCTTGGATGACTCTGTTGGAGCATGATTTGAGACTGAACTATAAATACTTTGTGAATTACCACAAAAGAGTAAAATAGGTCAGTGTAACATTTATCCATTTGCTTACATTTAACTAAATGGAAGTATATTTTTGCACAGGATACAGAGTATACTCAGAGAAGAGATATATAGAATCAGTGTTCTACTCTGGACCTCTCACTGAAGAGGGAGTATCCAGGATGGTTGTCAGTTTATGCGTAGCTAGACTGCACTTGGGCCCATGGGGAAGGAATTCTCATCCAGATTTCACTAGGAACCAAAACACCAAAAGGTTACACTCGAGTTTCACATAATTCTGAAACGTGAATTGAAATAAGTCATGCTAAATCTGTGTAATATAGGCTAATATAAGAAGGAGTGAAATACTTGTAGAACTTCTGTTTAAGGATAAGTAGTGCAGTGATGTTGAGTCAATTATCACAAAGAGATTTTATAAATATAGTTTTTCTGACCTTCTGGAAATTTTGATTGAATGTATGTGGGATGGGGACCCAGCATGTCTACTTTTAGAAGTGTGTCAGCTGACTCTGGGGCATGTTTAAGTTTGAGAACCACTGAATTAGACCTCAGCTGTGGAGGATCTTGAATATTTAGTTTAAATCTCTGGACTTTATCCAGTAGTCAGTCACTTACATGTTTCTTAATTATTCAACAGATATTTATTGAGTGTATGTTATGTTCCAAGCACTGGGAATATAAATGTGAGTGAGACAGTAAATGTCCTTCATTGGCAGGAAGTGATAGGCAGGAATTGATGTGGAAACAGGAGAGACATTAACCTTGGCAGTATGAGGAGGTTTTCAGGAAATTATTGGAAGATTTCTCTGTCAGCACAGGAGGAATTGTCACACGAGGAAAGGAAGTATAGGTTTTCCTAACAGTAGGATCAGTAATAAAATCTTAAGAATGGTACCCTGATTATAGTGGGGGTTTTTGTTTGACTAAAGTGTAAGTCACAGTTACTGGTTAGTGGGTCCAGTGACCAAGGATAAGAGATGTAGACAGGGGATAGATTCCGATGGGAGTTTTTTAATATCATATTAAGGAGTTTAGATTTCATCCTGTAAGCACGAAGAGCCATCATAGGCTTCTAATCAGAGCTATTAAGAAATTCAGTCTTGTAGCAATGTGGAGAATGGATCAAAGTTCTAGAAGGATTTGGAGACTTTCAGTTTAACAACTGCACTTAATCATTTAAAAATGATTTTATCGTTAGAAAAGCAATCAACTTAAGATTGATAATTCAGATAAAAATTTAGTTTTTGTTCTTATTTGGGTAACATTATTTGACTTTGTTGGTGTCTTATGAAAATGATTCATTTCATTCTGTATCAAGCAAATTTTGAGTATACTGCCTGACCCTGTTTGCAGTCTGATTCTTTGAATTACTGTTGGACAATTCTGTCTATAGATGCCATTTTTGTGACATCACCTATGAGACTTGAGGGATAAATAAGGTCCACTGGAGTCATTGTAGCTATTAATTTAAGATCTTATCAGAACACTTGATTATAGATGATATTTTATATTAAACCCTTGTTTAAAAAAATTTTTAATGGTTAATAGATACTGTGGATTGACTATGTTTGTACCGTTGGTTAACATTTGCCCTCATTTACTCCACTCCAATCAAGGTGACCTACTTTCTGTTCTTCAGATATACCAGGCACACTCCTCCCTCAGGTCCTTACCACTGCTTTTCTTTCTGTCTAGAATGGTCCCCCAGATAACTGTATGTCTCCTTCCTCTCTTCTTTTAGATCTTTGAGCAAATGTCATCTCTGGGAAATATTTCCTTATCACAATATTTATAATTGAAAATTAAATCCACCTCTTGCCCTCCTTTCCTTCTTAATTTTCTCCTTAGCAGCTATCACTATCTGGCAGGCCATACATTTTACTCTTTATTTATTGTCTGTTTTCCCTTCCCTAGACTCTTAATTCCATGAAAGTAGGAATTTTGTTTATCTAGTTGGCTACTGAATCCATTGTTCCTAAAACAGTACCTGGAATAAAGTGGATAATTAACTTTGAAATAATGAAAAAAAGCAGGAATGAATGAATGAGTGAATAAATGGAAATGTGAATGGCAGAAAGCATGTCTGAATAAATATGTAAATGAAGAATACTCGATGATAGCATCCTGTATTTCTGTGGGATAGATATGAGGTGTAATGCATTATAAAATTGATTTTTTTTTTAAAGTTTGGAGAATTTTTTTGCTAGTCTGTCTGGCAATATGTTTAACTTAAATTGGCTTGTTATTTAGCTGCAGTAATGTGTTGAGTGCTGTAGAATTAGAAATTAGATACATTTGTTACTTTTAAAAAAATGTTTACTATCAGACAGTGACAAAATTCTATCATCGATAGGGTTAAGCAATAGAGGGAAAGAGAAATTCTACTTAAACTCTGGCTAGATTTATGGTTGTGAGATCTCTTTTGGGAGATGGGGAACATGTAAATTCTAGAGGTGTATGGAGTCCGACTTTCAAATCGGTAGAATGACATTTTAGAACCACTTAAGTAGGTGACTGCACTAGTAGGTGTGGGACTCAATCAGTTCATTGGAGTCATAATGAGTTTTAACTCTCAATAGCTCTGAACTGCTCCTTAATTGCCAGTTTTGAGAGTTTCATTGCAGTTAATGGTGAGTTTTGAAGAAAGCTTAGAAGTCCTCATTGATCACTGTAAAAAACAAATGCTCTGACTCATCCAAACCGCTCAACCCCACCAATACACCCTACCCACTCCATAGGCGTATGTGCACAGCCCAAACATGTTGCTGCCCAAAGTCTGAAGTGCAATTAGTTGAATTCTACAGCAAGATAATGTTGAACATATTAAAGTCACTAGATTGTGACTCCCTTGCGGACCTGCCTAGTTCTGAGTTTTCTTCTCCTTTTTGAGTATGGGGATTGCTATTTCACATTAGGGCAATTCATCTAACAATAACTGCTTTGCCAAAGCCTGCTTTTTTTGCACTGAACAAGTACTACATTTATTTTTTTCTGTACTGTGTGCTTGTGTTCATCACTTTTACTTATTAGCTTTGTATTCTTTGCATCCTGTAGCATGTTTGCTGGTGGTTTGTTTTTCTTTGATATTTTAATTGGTTTACATATTGTAGATTTTCTCATCTTTAAGAAGCGATTTCTGAAAGTATGCACTTTGCACTAAGATTTCCATTCCCTTTCTTTTCCAACTTAATGCACTAAGCATCACTTCAAGATTTCTCTGCTTCTAGGATTCTAACATATTTTCACCTTATCTGTTCCTTAATAAGTTTCCAAGTTTGTATTAAAATATTCAAGTGTACAGAAGCTATAGCCTTTATCTTGTCCTTGCAGGCAAATATTACAGTTCCTTATTTTTCAACAGCTTCGCAAAGGCTGAAAAATTTGCCTCGTACTTCTCTCAAAGCCAAACAGTTGCTTCAAACTTCATCTACAAAAAGAGGTAACTACAACCTCTTACTAAGTTTTAAGTTTCAGCAAATGGCTCAAATTAGTTAAATCCTTTACCTTTTGGCATACTGAGTCGGTGATGTCTATACATAGAGCACGTTTTAGTCTTTTTTTTTTTTTTTTAATAATAAAATGTGGACTCATTCTCTGTTACTTGGATAAATCCAGAAGAAACTCATTTTCCACAGAGGTATGTATTGGGTTGCAATTCTGAAAGGAATAAGTGATATATAGCATTTAATGTTAGAGAATTTATCATTTTTCTTACTAACCTAAAACTGAAGGTCATTGTTTTAACTTTGTTAGGCAAACTAATAAATGCTTTAAAATGAACCTAATGCCAGACATTCTGTATGTAATGTTTCTTCTTCTGACTTTGGTTTTGGATTACTTATCCGTAGGATGGAATGGGAATGTTTTCATACTAGAAATTGATTGATGTTAAATCAGAGTTGTGATTAACTTTGTGGAGTGGCAGCTTTTGGAAGAAATCATAGCTGAATAAATACATGAAGGTTGACATCAAAGCTATCATACTGGTTCCAAGAGGTCGGATGTATGGACAGCTAGAAAGAAGTAGAATTGGGAGAAACAGTGGGGTTGAATAGACCGACAGTAATAAGAATGAATAGAAGCCTCCGAGGAAATGGGACAGTAAGGAAAAATATTTCCCTGATCCAGGACATGTAGATTTCCTGATAGCTTCAGAACTCAATAAATAACAAAGATATATAAGAAGGCTAAAGCACTAAAGGACATTATATGGAAAGAGGATGCTTGAGATTTGAGTTGTTGAAAAAAAAAGATTTGGTTAATATGGTTACAAAAGTACTGAAATAGATTTTTTAGCAAGTTTATTAATACACATGTTTTAGCAATGATTTGGTTAGTTAGGTATAATTTAAGGAAATAGTTTCAGATAATAGAATCCAAAGAAAAGAGAATAATCAAATAGAAAAATAGAATGTGTGAGTGTTTGTGTTTTGGGTATCAGAAGTTGATCGTAGGCTTCCAATAGGGATGTCTTGGTGCCATTGTCAGAAATAATAGATTGGATAGATTATGCTCTTCTGATGGAGAAGATGACTTATTAAGGATTATTATAGAAAAGGGTTCTTAAATTATTTGAGGGCCTTAGGCCTCTTTTTTGAGACTTCCAGGTATTTTTGAGTACTTCTAGGAGTAAAAGGTAGGTGAAAACAGATGATCATAAAAGGATTATAGTGTCTACAACAGGGCAAGAGATAATTTTTAAAAAGTCAAGAATTTTAAATTTATATTAGTTTTATTTTTTGTATGCCTCTGTAAGCTGCTTCATAATCCTTTTTTGGCATTAGGTTGACTTAAATAGCTATACTTTTTACTTAAAGATTTATGTTGCTATTTATTAGATTGAGGAAGTTATAACTGCTGGCTAATTTTTTTTTTTTTAGGGGGAGGGTTGCAGCTGGGCATGAGTCTGGGGAGGTTACATTTTTTGTGACTCTGAGCCACCAAACTGCCTACCTTCCATGATAAGATGACAGGAAAACCCCGGCCTATAATTCCTGGTACCTCTAGCTGTCCAGTTGACATGGTAAAGGGAGAGAAGTTTGTGCACGTGTGTGTTTGATTTTTGTTCTATTTTGTTTGTTTAATCTCTTATTTTTCTTAATCCAGACTCCCATATTTTCTGGTTGGTATTGTGGCTTGGTGATGATGATTTTACACTATAAGCTCTGAACCAATTGAAAAATGGATAGTATATGATAGGATTTAAAATATTAGTTTAATTACTGGTCAAGCTGAATTGGAGAATTATCTCTTGGGTCCAAGGTCAAAATGGATTTTCTAATTTCCCCTCATAGCAAGAGAGAGAGGGATCTGGTCTGCATTGGACTGTGGGATTCTCTGCTCTTGAAGGGATGCAAAACAGGGTTCAGACACCAGGTGTTCATAGGTACTTCTGCACATTAAACCTGTCCAATAGAGAAACATGGACTAGATAGTAAATTGTTAGATAAATCAGTTGTTCCTCATCCTGGGAATGAGCCTGCAACATTTTCTAGAAAGCTGATGTATTAATTTTAAGGGCTCACAGGATCATGGGAAGAGAAAGAAGATGGATTCCTTAACTATTGAAAAAATGGTGCCTTTGATTTTAATTTAAGCATTTAGTAGTAGCTGGTGTTTGAAGATGGGAAGGGAAGTAAAACTTGCCTGGCGCAAAGAAACACACCATAAACATTTGTTGAAAGAACATGAGGATGCCACTAACTGAAGAAAGGCCAGACACATCCGTTTTTGCATTTTCTTCTTGCAGAGTTTTTGTGTTTCTTCAGCCCATTTTTCTCTTAGAGGAAAAGAACCATTGTATGTTTTTAAGACTTCATAGAAGTGACTGATTAAACTGCTTTGGTAGATGTATTTTATTTATTCCCAGTTGTTGGGAACTCAGTGAAGAAGAGATAAAAAGGCTAGAGAACTCGCCAAGTCAGGGGAAGAATATGAAGACTAATTAGAAAAGTGAATGCAGAGATCAGGATATATTTAAAGATGGAAACATTTTTATTTAGAAGGAAAGAAGTAACTAAGGAGGAGTTGTTGATGGTAGTTGTCTAATACTGCTTTAATTCATGGTATTTTGAGATATTTAAGGTGAGATAAGCAGTGTTTATAAGAGGCCTTATTGATAGGAACTGAAAATGCTATTTGATATCAGACTATCTGAAAATAGAGAGAATCCAGGGATTTTATCATTACCCCAGAACCAAAATTGAAAATTTCTTGTGTTCCCTCATCTATCAACTAACGAGTAGTTATTGAATCTGTATCATAAACAAGATTCATGCATTATATCCTTCTCTCTTTTTTTCCCCCTCTGTTCTAGCCCCTCTTTACTTTTTCTTCTATTCCAGTTGTGATCAGAGGCGGCCTCTGCCATAAACTGTTAGATACAGTTAAAATGATGAGTTGCTCTCCCTCCCATGACTTTGCTATGTAAAATTGGAAAAATGGGAGAGAGGATGGAGGCTGTTCTTGGGGCTCCCTCCAAATACACAATTTCTGTTAGACCATTTCATGCTATTTTTGGAATGATAATTGAATAGATTTTATTTATATTTAGACTGGCTAAGGTGTTTATGATTTTCTAAGATTCTTTTTCCCTTTAGTTAAATCTTAACTACATCTATCAATTTCCTTTGCTGAGAAAATCCTAGATCAAAATTTTCTCCTCTCTGAAATTTTTGCCTGTGTTAAGTATGGATTGCATAAAGACCTTAAACATTCTGTGGTCTTAAAAGATCACCTGATTTCAGTTAACCTCATTTTTATTCCTCCATAGCTTATAGATGAGGCAAATGCTGCTACCATTAGAGGAAACTTTTTTTTTATAATAGTTAAAAACTACAGCTTTTGCACTTCTTCATATGCTCTCTAGTTTTCCCTCAGCATATATACATTAACTTTGTTAAAGTATTTCTCTTCCGTATCTTGAGATTGTAGAAGCTTTTGACTTGTCCTTTCATAAACGCTAGTGCATTTATCTAAGAACTTAAGGATTAGTGAATTTAAAAGGATTTCTAATTTATAAATCTGTTTTTAAATCTTTGTTATTTTAAAACATAACACAAATTCAGAATATCGTATTATACAGAGAGAGCTTAATGAATTCTTGTAAGACCACCCCCTTGTAGCCACCATTCATATCAGGAAACTAGAATTACTACCTCAAGATGCTCCACACCTATCTGCTTCCAAACACAATTCTCCCTTGACCCCCCTCTCCCAACAGTAGTCATTCTTCTTAATTTTTGTGGTAATTACTTCCTTACTTCTCTTTATAATTTTATCATCCAAGTAATTGAACTGTAGTTTTGCCTCTTTAATATATGTCTCTTTAAGTTTCTCTTAATTTATAGTTTTCCTTCAGCTCTTTACTCCTTACTCCCCTTCGTTGTTTGAAGAAACCACCATGTCAGTTGTTCTGTAGATGTTCTCAACAGACTGAGCTTTCTGTGGTGTCATTTATCAAGTTCTTCTGTATTCTTTATAGATCGGTAGTTATCTGGATTCTTGATTAGATTCAGATTTGTTATTTTTGGCAAGACTGGTTCACAGGTGGTGCTACTTCCTCAGGCCAAGGTACGTAAAGTGGGGTTGAGTCTTTCACGTGATGCTGGCAGGCGATGTCTATTTCCTTACTTTCCAGATACTGCAAGAATTGGGTTATTTCAGTTCCTTTTTAATAATCTATCAAAATGCTTGCATAAAGAGAAACTTACTCTTTGGTTACTCAGCAGTGAAATTTTATCTCAGTACTTGTATTTACCCTTTGTTTACCAGTTTTCAAAATAAAAAATTGACAATCCTCCAAAGGTGACCAATAGTTTTCTTAGATATATATCATTATGAACTTTCAGATTTAAACATTTTTTAAGGTGTTATGATCTCTTCTGGGTATTTGCCCAACTTTGGTAGAACCTATTTTAAGTCTTTTTAACACAACCCTGGTAGTCTTTGATAATGTCTTGATAAGTGGTATGACAGGATAGGCTCATCTTGTACATTTCCTGCCACAGACCTGGATTTAATTATTTCTCAAAAAAAAAAATCCTGGTTTCTTTTGGTAGGAATTGGATTTTCAAAACCTAAGTCTATATTTTTTGTGTATTTGTTGCCTACTTTTCAGTCCTTTCCATCTTTCTTCATTTCTTCTTGTTCTGTAAAAGTTTCTTCTCATTGTTTATGTCTCTTAAAGCATAATCTATTGTGTATGGTGACTTTTTTTTTTTGATGTCCAAACTCACCAAATTGTATACATTAAATATGTGCAGCTTTTTGTATATCAGTTATAACTCGATAAAGCTTTAAACAAAGCAAAAACATCTTGCATAGAACTCGAAACATAATAAGGATATAGTAACAATTTCCAGAAATGCCCAAGAAGCTGGTGAAAGAAAAACAGCATGATGACCTAAAATGAGGGCAAGTTTTGGAATAACATTATATACACTTCCAATTTAAACTGTTGTGCAGCATAGAAAAAGATCAGTTTCCTAGTTCATTTTAAGAAGCTAGCATAACCTTGCCTCTAAAACCTTCTAAGGCTGAATAAAAAGGAAACCAAAGGCCAGTGTCATTTGTGTGTATTGTTGCCAGAATTAACAAAATGTTGATATATTGAATACCAAAAAAAAAGATTAAAAAATCATGCTCCAGTACGTGTTTTATTAAATTTGAACTTTTAAGGAAGATATATAAAATTTGAGAATTTCTCGCTATTAAACTTTCAAAATATTTTTGCAGTTACTGTCAGAAATGAAACTCTCACTTTTGTTTTTATTCCTTCAATCCCCTTGTGTTTGGAGATTACTACAGAGAAATTTAAAATTACAACGAGTCTTATTCCTTTGTCCTCTAAATAACACCTACATTTTGTATGCAAATATCTTCTTAACATGGTGAATTTTAAAACTTTTTTTTACACTTTTTTATTGAGTTATAATCATTTTACAGTGTTGTGTCAAATTCCAGTGTAGAGCACAATTTTTCAGTTATACATGAGCATATATATATTCATTGTCACATTTTTTTCTCTGTGAGCTACCATAAGATCTTGTATATATTTCCCTGTGCTGTACAGTGTAAACTTGTAAACAATATCTATTCTACATTTTGAAATCCGTCTGTCCCTTCCCACCCTCCACTCTCTTGGCAACCACAAGTTTGTGTTCTATGTCTATGAGTCTGTTTCTGTTTTGTGTTTATGTTTTGTTTTGTTTTGTTTTCGATTCCATATATGAGCGATCTCATATGGTATATTTCTTTCTCTTTCTGGCTTACTTCACTTAGAATGACATTCTCCACGAACATCCATGTTGCTGCAAATGGCGTTATGTTGTCGGTTTTTATGGCTGAATTATATTCCATTGTATAAATATACCCACATCTTCTTTATCCAGTCATCTATTGATGGACATTTAGGCTGTTTCCATGTCTTGGCTATTGTAAATAGTGCTGCTGTGAACTGTATGGTGACTCTTGTGTCCCTTCTATCTTAGACTTCATTTTGGAATGATTTATTTCATTTATTTAATTCTTTTCTGTGTTCCATCCCCTCACTTTTGAGTATTTTTCATTCTGCTTTATGTTCTTTCATATCTCATAATTTTCATCTTTTTTGATGTGTGTATAGTGGGCATGATACTTGAGAAGTTTTCACCATTGGTGGAAGTAGTATTCTATTCCTTATTCTCTCATGTTTCTTATAGTAACTTTATGTGGAATTTGTCCTCACTCTTTTTCTATTGCTCATTTTTCTGTGAAGTTGGTTTTTTATAAATATTTAGAAAGGGAGTTTTTAGATTTTCTAATTTATGGCCCTAGTGCTCCCTCTTCTGTTGTTTTAGGAAACTGCTAAAAAATATAGCTACTTATTTTCTGAGATTTCTCTTTTATTGCCCTCCCCTGTTTTAAAATTCATCCATTTAAAGTGTACAAATCAGTGGGTTTTTTTTTTTTTTAGTACAATTGACCCTTGAACAACACAGGTTTGAACTGCATGATTTCAATTACACATGAATTTTTTCACTAAATATGTACTATAGTACTACTCAATCTGTAGTTGGTTGAATCCACAGATGCAGAACCATGCATATAGAGGACCAACTGCAAAGTTAAATGTGAATTTTTCCAGGGTGCAGAGGGTCAGCACCTGTAACCCCTGCATTGCTCAAGGGTCAACTGTGTATTCACAGAGCTGAGCAACTATTATCACTGTCTGATTTTAGAGTCTTTCATCACCTCATAAGAAACGTCATACTTATTACCATTCCTCACTCATTCCAGTCTCTGAGAACCACTAATCTTTCTGTCTCTGGATTTGCCTATGCTGGACATTTCATATAAACTGAATCATACAATATGTGATCATTGTCACTGGCTTCTTTCACTTAGCATAATGTTTCCAAAGTTCATCATATTGTAGCATATATTAGTACTTTGTCCCTTTTTATTGTTAAATAATATTCCATTGTATGGACATAAGTGTATTTTGTTTATCCATTCATCAGTTGGTGGACGTTTGAGTTGTTTCCACTTTGTGCCTGTTGTGAATAATGCTGCAGATGTTTTCTGGTAACTTGTTTATTCTTATCTATCTTTTTGTATGTATTGAAGAAAAGCTAGTGAAGCCCAATCCCAGGGGTTTCTTCTGCCTCTTATGTTTAACTTCTGCCTCTTACGTTTAACAAATCTTCTGTTGATAACATGCTTACAAAAATAATGATAAGTAATGTACACTAATGAAAGAAGAAATCAAAGGCTTCTATGCCTTGTTATTTTTCTTATGATTACTTATCAGCCAATACAAACTTAATATGTCTTGGTGTCATATTTATGAAACCTGCATAGGATAGTAGCCCCACAAATAAACTTTCTGAGTCTAGTTGAAAATTAAAATGGTAAAAATGACATTTTAATTTCTACTCCTGGAGGTGTTTCTCTTTTCGTTCTTGGTGAAGAACACCAATCTGGGAATCGGGAGACCTGGATTCAACCTCTGACTTTCCTGTTTATTCACTCAATTGCTCTCTGTGGTTGTGGCAATTTTCCTTCTCTGTAAACTGGAACGTTTGGAGTAGTTACTAGTAACTCCTTCAGGAAGGATTCTTTAACTCTGTAATGAGAGACTCATACTCACTTCATCTCTGTGGTCTTTAGTACCCAGAAATTATTTTAAAGTCTTATTATGTCAGTACCCTATTGCCATCATATATGGTACACAGACCACTGAACAACTGGGATGCTGTAACTAACTATACAGTAACAGATAGTTGACAAGGAAGTACTTTTGTCCTTAGTCTTTATTTGTTAAATAACTGAATGGCCTATATATTTTAATAAATATTTTGCTCTCCATTAGTCATGGTGGCCAGTGTTTGTCAATGTGTGTATTTTTATTGCAAACTATATTTACACTTTTAAAAAATTACACAATTAATGTAACTTACAGTTTGGCTGACATATGACTGAAGACAAGCACTTGAAGTGTGTTTTTATATTGTAAGATGGTTTTTAATATTGGGATATATTATTTATAAGACATTTCATATTCAGTGAATATTTATCAAACTAAAAACAGTACACAGTTTACTCAGTCTTTTCATTTTAGAGTTAATTGCCTGATGAATTATCTAAACCTTAATTTGAAAATAAATTTGTTGTTTTTATTAAATGCTTATTGAAAGACAAAAATGAATATTTTAAAATTATGAGTCTTCATATCACCCACCATTCCATTTGAGAGATGACTTAGACACCAAAGTTAACATTCTTTGTCACCTGTCGGTTTTATAAATAGAATTCTAATTCTTGCTTGGAGCAGGTGACATTCTTTCATTTTGTGCCTTGATTCAAGTGTAATTCTCAATAATCCAAAATGAGTAAAGAGAAATTATAGCATACTGTCATAATTAGTTTGACAATAGAGCCTAATTTACTTAATCCCTATATTTTAGTTAATTTATAAAGACAGCTTAGGAGACTGCCTTGAGAGGCATGGTTGAATTTCTTTCCAGAGAACTGAGCTGCAGCAGGCTGAAAGGCACCATATTCCTTAGATAAGGAAGGCATGGATATGATATGCCTTACAGTTCATGTAATATTTTACATTTTACCAACACATTACTCACTTGATGTTCACAGTTAACCTATGATATTTGCTGAGATTTGTTTTATTAGATTTACATCTACAAATTAATTTCTCTCTTTTTTGGGGGGTAGTAATACAAACAGTGGTTGCATTTTTAAATCTTTATTTCCATACATTTAATTGCTTGACATAGAGAAATACAATAGAGTTTTGTATGTTAATCTTCCATCTTGTGTCTTTCCTGAATTCACTTAATATTTCTAGAAGGTTTGTTTTGTTTCATTTTTTTAGATTCCTTGGGATTTTCTGTTAACAATCATGGAGAGTTTCTTTCCAGTCTACATGCCTGTTATTTCCTTTTCTTGCTTACTGCACTGGCTGGAGCTTCTAGCACTATGAGAATGCTGAGAACATGTATCCTTGCCTTGTTCCCCATCTTAGAGGGGAAGCATTCAGTCTTTCATCATTGTACTATCTACAGATTTTTTGTAGGTGCTCTTTATAAAGTTGAAGTTCTTATTTTATGTTTTCCTAAGAATTTTTATCATGAATATGTATGTGTTGAACTTTGTGAGATGCTTTTTTGCATCAGTAGATACGCTGATGAGATTTTTTTTCTTCTTTAGCCTGTTATTGTGGTGGATTACATTGATAGATTTTCAAATATTGAACCAACTTTGCATCCTGGAATAAACCCCTCTTGATCATGATAAGTAATTTTTTAAAATATATCACTGAGTTGTATTTGCTTACATTTTGTTAAGGAGTTTTACATCTATATTCCTTGAAGGTTATTGGTCTGCAGTTTTCTTTTTTGACACTGTCTATTTCTGATTTTGGTATCAGAGTGAGACTGTCTTCATAAAATGAACTGTGATGTGTTCCCTCCTCTTCTGTTTTCTGGTAGAGAGTATATAGAATTGTTGTTAATTCTTTAAACCTTTGGTAGAATTTCCCAGTGAAGCCATCTGGGCTTGGAGTTTCCTTTTTTGGAGGGTTTTGAGTTACAAAATCAGTTTCCTTAATAAATATATGGCCATTCAGTTTATCTTTTACATATGAGATGAGTCCTGGTAGTTTGTGCATTTTGAAGAATTGGTCCATTGCATCTAAATTGTTAAATTAATGTGTGTGAGAGTGTTCTTAGTATTCCCTTATGATCCTTTTGATGTCTTCAGGGTCTGCAGTGATGTCCCTCCCACTTCGTTACTCATGTTGGTAATTTGAGGTAGTTTTTTCTCCTTTTTATTTTTGTCAGGCTCATCAGTGTTACTTGTCCTTTTGAAAGAACTATTTCATTGATTTTTCTGTTTTCAATTTCATTGATTTCTGCTCTTTGTTATTTTCTTCTGCTTGCTTTGGGTTTATTTCACTCTACTTTTTCTAGATTTTTTTGAAGTAGGAACTTAGATGATTGGTTTAAGACTTTTCTTCTCAGTTACGGCCCACAAATTTTGATACCTTCTATTTTAAGTTTTATTTAGTTCTATGTATTTTAAAATTTCTGTTAAGAAATATATTGTTGAGTTTCAGCTATCAAGTGATTTTTTTCATCTTTTTGTTGCCTTTTAGTTATTAACTTCTAGTTTGATTGTGTTATGATCAGAGAAATTTACTCTTTGTAATTTCAAATTTTTTTTAAACTGTTGAAGTTTGCTGTATGGACCAGGGTACAGTCTATCTCGGCTTATATTCTGTGGGCACTTGAATGTGTATTCTGCTCTTGTTGAGTGGACTGTTCTGTAAATGTCAGTTAGATCCTGTGGTTGGTGGTGATATTGAGTTCTTATATCCCCTTGCTGATTTTCTGTCTAGTTCTGTCAGTTGTTGAGAGGGGGCTGGTGAAGTGCCAACTGTAATTGTGGATTTGCCTCTTTCTCCTTTCAGTTCTGTAAGTTTTCCCTTCACATTATTATAATTTTTTTGTTTAGTACATACACATTTAGGATTGTTAGGTTTTCTCTGTAGTTTGACCCTGTTTTCATTATGTATTATCCTTCTTTGTCCCTGGTAAGTTTCTTTTTAATTATCTGATACTAATATAGCCATCATGCTTTCCTTTTGTATTGTTAGCACATGTTTTCCATCCCTTAACTTCAACCTCCCTATATTTTTCTATTTGAAGTGAGTTTCTTATAGACAGCTCAAAGTTAGGTTATGTTTTAAATGCATTTCTACCAAATCTCTGTCTTATGATTGGTGTAGGTACACCATTTACATTCATGTAATTATTGATATGCTTAGGTTTGCCATTTTATTTGTTGTTTTCTGTTTGTTTTTTGTTTTTCATTTCTCTATTTTCTTTTGCCTGCTGTCCTGTGGGTTACCTGCATATTCTTTAGAATTCCATTTTGATTTATGTATAGTGTTTTTGAGTACACATATTTGCATAGTTATTGTAGCGGTTGCTTTACATTATGTATATATAACATCATATGTGCTTATCACAGTCTGTTGGTGTTATCATTTTATCAGTTCAAGTCAAGTATGTAAACGTTACCTTTTTTCATGTTCCTTTACTTTGCTTCATTTATAATTGTTTTAAATGTTTCCTTTACATAATATGTTTCTAGCTACAATAGTATTAAAATTTTTTCTTCAACCTGCACATATAGCTTTGAAAACTCAGAAAGCCTATGTGTCTACCCGTATTTTTGCTTACTTGGTTCATGCTTCCTTTCTGATATTCCAAGGTTCCATCTTTTTATCATTTTCGTTTTGTTTATCATTTTCGTTTTGTTTGTTTAGCTGTTTTTTGTGGGGGTAGGTGTGCTGGGCACAAATTATCTTGGTTTTCTGTTGTCTGAAAATGTCTTGATTTTCCCTTAATTCTTGTAGGATATTTTCTCTAGGTATAAGATGCTGGGTTGACATCTCTTTCAACTCTTGAAAAATACTGTGCCACTCCTTCTGGCCTCTATTGGTTTTGATGAGAAATCGGCTCTTGTTGGAATTCATTTCCCCCTATAGGTTAGGTGTTTTCTCTCTCTGATATCAAGGTTTTCTCTTCTGTTTAGTTTTCAGAAGTTTGACTATGGTGTGTCCTGGCATGGATTGCTTTGGATTTATCTTGTTCGGTATTTTCTTAGTTCCTTGAATCTGTAGGTTTATGTCCTTTGCCAACTATGGGAAATGTTCATATATGGAAGATCATTATTTCTCACAATACTTTTTGTCCTCTCTTTCTCCTTTCCTCCCTGTACTCCAGTGACATGCAAATGTTAGGGCTTGTTAGGTCTTTTCAGGTCCCTGAAAGCTCTGTTCTTTTTATTTTTTTCCAGTTTATTTCCTTTCTATTGTTTAGATTGGATAATATCTTTTGTTCTATCAGTTCACTGATTTCTCCCCCCACTATCCTTTCCATTCTGCTATTGACCTCATTCACTGAGTTTTTTATTTTGGTTAGTGCAGTTTTCAGTTTTAAAATTTACATTTGATTCCCACTTCTGTGTATCTTCTGTTTATTTGCTGAGACTTTCTATTTCTGCTTCAAGTGTTTGGAATTACTCATTCAAGCAATTTTATGATAGCTACTTTAAAATCTTTGTTAGATAATTCTAGCGTCTCTGTCATCTTTTGTTGATATTTCTTGATTGTCTCTTTTATTTAGTTTAAAATCTTCCTGGTTCTTGGTATGATGATTGTTTCCCCCTCCCCCCCAGTCAGTCCTCCCGACCTCAGGCAAATATCTGATTTGGTTTAGTTACCATAAGTTGTATTTGCCTAATTTTTGAGAGTCATTCTTGTTGTATCAGCAATTTTCTCTTCTTTATTGCTGAGTGGTATTCTGTTGTGTGGATATACAGTTTGTTTACCCGTTCACCTGCTGATGGACATTGAGCAGTGTCTGATTGAATGGAGTGTTCTGTAAATGTCAGCTCAACTTGATTGGTGGTGGTGTTCATGTCTTCTGTACCCTTTCTGATTTTTCTGCCTATTTGTTTCATCTCTTACTGAGAAAGGAGTGTTGAAATACCTAATTAATTCTGTACTTTTTTTGTTCTTACTTTCAGTTATGTCAGTTTGTTCCATGTGTTTTGTGTATCTGTTTTGGAGTATACATAGTTAGGAGTCTTACGTCCTCTTGCTGAATCGACTCCTTTAACATTACGAACTCTATCTCTGGTGGTAATTTTTTTCTGATACTGTGAACACCAACTTTTTCATGATCAGTGTTCTATGGGGTATCTTTTTTATCCTTTTGCTTTTAACCTATGTCTTTGTATGTGAAATGTGTTTCTTTTAGATTGCATGCTGTTCTTGCTTTTTGTCCATACTGGGAGTATTTACCCTTTAATTAGAGTAATTATTATTTACATTTAATACAGTTATCAGTATGGTTGGTTTAAAGTCTCTCTCACAAATTGTTTTCACCCCCTGAAAAAGCTAGGGTACCAATAGAGCTCATCACATTTATTTTCCTTTTTTCAGGGATTATAGTCCTGTATTGCCGGTTGTCCAATATTTGAAAACTGTTCCATGTATTTTATCCAGTTTTATAGGTATTTATTACAGGAGGGTAAGCCCCTCCCCCATTTTTGTCAGCATGATTGGAAGCTCCTATGGTGGTTTTAAAATAAATATCTTGAGTTCCATTCCAGACTAGATTCTCTGGGGGTTATGCCTGGGCTTCCTTCCCCCACCCCACACCCCTTTTTCTTTTCTCTTTTTTTTAAAGTTCCTTGGGATTCTGGCACACAGTCAAGTTTGAGAATCATAGCACTAGGGTTTTGGGATCAAGCAGAGATAATTTGAACACATCGAGTATTGGGTCCTAGTGTATCTTACGTGTGGAGGTGCTGACATTTTGGACTTTGATCAGACAAAATACAGAGAAGATCAGCTAGCAAGGAAGGAGGCTATGTACAAAAAGCCTTATTGAAAGGAAGGTACAAAATACATTTTCGCTCTTTGGTAGTTTTGGAGCTAAGGTTTATCCCCTCTTCTTTCTCTTAGACACCAGATGAAAGATAGTTGCCAGGCTCATCCGTTCTTTGCTCTCCTGTCCGATACTGTGGTAGAGCCTTACTGTTACTTAATCTTCAGACAGATTAGTAGATATGAGGAGAATGAAGTTGTGTGCATAATAACCCGTTTCTATGGTTTTAGGACCAAATCCCTTGCTCAAGCTTTTGCTCTACTCGTATTCTCAGCAAACTAATGGAAGTTGAGAGAGAATAGGGTGACTCTGATCCATTTCTCCTTCGCCCCCTACCCTGCCCTCTCCTGCCTTCTCTGCCTGACTCCATTCACTCTGAACTCCACCCCAGAGTTCTTTGTTAAGTAAAGGATATTAAGGTAATATTTTTATTTACATTGTATGTAGCATTTGGGTATTTGAAGAAACTAAAGCTGATATCCTTCTAGAAGTGATTTATCCAAATAGAATAAACAGAAAACGATGAATGTATCCCTCAGGAGATCTGAACTTGTAATGCTAAGGGACCACCACAATAATAAAATTTATTTAAAGTCTTATTTTGGTTTAAAAATTAATGCGAACTGTACATTTAATTCTTTCATGTATCATTATTTGTTTTAATACAAGTGTTTTAACTAGCCACTTAGTAGAATTGACATTCCAAAAGAATGTACCATCTTTATCCTGTGACTTCATATACCTTTTGATAAACCCCTAGATTTGTAACTTCCCTACTTGGTGAAGCACAACAATAGAAACAGGTTTAGTTTCTAAATACTGAGTTACTCTATGGATAATACAGGACTTGGAGGTACACCCACCAGATACTTGACACATGTTTACATGAATGTTGCTTTGAGGAGAAAGTGTTTCAAATTCTAGTGAACCCTCTAGTAGTCAGCATTTTTTTTTTCCCTCACCTGAAGAATGTAGCTCAGGTTGGTTGCTACAGGAAACAATGCTATGGTGCCTTTTCTGGACTTGTTGATTTCTAGCTGACCTAGTTAAAACACTGTTGTCAAGGATAGTTGGAGTCCTCTGAGTGAGGAGTTGGTTATTTAAGACCTACCAATGATCATCTAATCCCAGATATTTTCTTTATTCCTTGCATTCCTATAGGGTGAGTTGTTGTGAATACAGATGTACTGGTGCCCAGTCATCAAGTGTAATAGAAAGCAGTGGTTTCACTTACATTTGGTTTCCACTGAAAACATTGATTTTTCTTTGCTATTCTACAGTACCTTCTCCAGGCAAATTCCGCTCCCCTGCAGCACCATCTCCTTTGGCTCTCCGGCAACCAGTAAAAGCATTTAGTAACCATGGCTCTGGTTCTCCTGGTAGCCAAGAAACAACACAACTTATGCAAACCACCTCCTCACCTGGGCCTCCCATGGTTCAGAACACAGTCCCAGCAAATCCTCCCAGCAATATCAACAGCACTACTTTAACCAGACCTGCAGGGACAACCATGATGAGAAGTGGCTTGCCCAGACCTAGTGCCCCTTCTGCGGGGGGTATACCAGTGCCTCGCAGCAAACTTGCACAGCCTGTTCGCAGGTAAGTGGTAAATGCTCTGTTTCAACATCCTGGAGCATAGGAAAGCGGGTAGACTGGAATTACTCTCATCTCTGCATTTGAAAGAGTCCTAGTGGGTTTCCACTAGAGTCTTAATATAGTTTGAATAAAACATTACTTTCTTGTTTTAAAAATATTCTCACTTGGGACATTAGGGTATTATGTCACTTTGGTTCAGATTAAATTTGCCCACATGCCTAAAAATAACATGATTAAGCATCGTGGCAAAACCCTGGAAAAAAATTGTTGGAACCACTCCATTTGGTTGTGATATTTGTTCATTTTGAATATATATATTTTAATTTTTTAATTTGGGGGGTAATTGGGTTTATTTATTTGTTTTTTAATGGAGGTGCTGGGATTGAACCCAGGACCTTGTGCATGCTAAGTACATGCTCTACCACTGAGTTAAACCCTCCCCCTCTTCATTTTTAATATAATAATATTCAATATATTAAATATATTGAGTAATATATAAATATATTAAAATATTTTTATATATAATAGTTATATATGATATAAATGTATCAAACAAGTATATTACTATTATAAATATATTTAATAATATATAATAAATATATTAAATAATAAATATGTTAAAAGCATATTAGAACCTAGAGTGAGATTTAAATAAAACTTCTAGCTACCAAGCCTGAGTATATAATCCAAGAGGGTAGTTTTCAAGCTTTGCTACAATTCAGTATCTTCTGTGGAATTTACGTAAATATAGAGGCCTAACTTTTATCCACAAAAAATAGATCTGGTAGGAAACCCAAAATCTGTGGGTATGCTTTTTTATTTGTTTGTTTAATCTTCAGGTAATTCTGGGCCTAACCATGTTGGGAACCATGTATCTATAATCTTCTGCCTTCTAGGAATGTGATTACCACCATCAGTAAACTTAGGTGTCAAATCTAACTAAACTTGTAGTATTTATTTGCATGGGGGGAGAAAAAGCTTTTGTGCCATAAGCATTAAAACTGAATTACCCATACTTCTTTTTTTCTAAGATGAACATACTGCATTGTAACATTAGTAGTAGAACACGACAGCTTTCTGCTGTGCACTGTGCTAGATAACATGCACCTCATTTTCACAATAGCACCAGATGTGTGGGTGCCATTACAGTTCCCATGTTTAGAGGAGGATGTTAAAATTTAATGAGGTTAAGTAATTCACCATGTACTTCAACTGTGTTCCAAGTGTGCCTTACTTCAGAATTGTTTTAAGCACTGTCCCATGCTGCCTCTCTAGTGATGGTGACACTCCACCTCTAATATCACATTCCTCAACTACCCCTCAAATAAATAAGTAAGTAATAAGTTTGGTGATCTAGCTCATTTTCCTCTTACTCTGGTAGCTATGTTCATAAAAAGAGGTGAATGAAGTCACCTGATGTCCAGTAAAACTTGAAAGTTGTGGAAATGCTGAGTGTGGGGTCATTGTGCTAAAAGTGTTTGAGAGCTCTGATCCTAGTAGTCCCCTGGAACATTGGATCGTGGTGCCCTGCAAAGAAATTAATATATGGAAGATAGCATGGTAATGTTCCATAATGCCTTGCAAATCACTTTATAAAATTGCTTTATTTCAGATCCTTGCCAGCTCCTAAAACCTATGGTAGCATGAAAGATGACAGTTGGAAAGATGGCTGTTATTGACCAGCAAAGACAAGAATGCAGAGGTCCACAGCTTCATGGATACCCCTTCACCAGGCTAAAAGACAACTTTTATATGCAAACTGTTCAGCTAAGACTCTCGGGATTTATAAAATCCCAGCTCTCTCTGTCTTAATTAGCACAAACTGACAGAGATGATCAAGCAGCACTTTAATGACATTTAACATCAGATGTGTTTGGTAATCATACAATCACTCCATGGAATCACTTTTAGTTTTGCTTAATAGAAACTAAGTTGATTTTTAAATATTTGACAGAGGCCAATATCTGGGCAAAAAACTAATGGATGCCAAAGAGAAATGCCCATTTGTAAATGAGAGAGTACCTTTGTGCACAAGAAAATGGTGAATTCAGGCTATCCAAAACTTCACATCCAACCTAATTTACTGTATAAATAGTATCAATAAATATTTGTGTTAATGAGAACTAATATTCTGACTAATTATCTAAAGTGTTTCACTAGTGTTTCACTAGTCCTCCAAGAAACTAGATTGAGATGGAAGAGGGCAGGGTGGGGAGAAACCTGGGCTAGAGATTTAAAACATGCCTACATTTGGGAGGATTCTATAAATTATTTTTGCAGATTCATTAGAAAAATTATCATTTTGTTTAATCTTAAGTTTTGGATGTAGCTCCCATATCACCACTGCCAGATAGTATGACCGCGTGCATCCATCATGTTGCATTGACACATCAGACTTCTTTGTTTGTTTTGATTGCCAAAAGGGCTTAATATCAGTTGTACAATCTTTCTAAACTTTATAGCTCCTGGCTCAGGAAAGATAGCCTTTGCTGTTGAAGCCAACTTCTTCACATGCTGTTATCTGTTACAGAACTAAGAGATCTTGTTTTTATTAGCAGGTTTCCATGGTGGGAAAGAGCAGGTAGTATGTGTCTTTATTCTTGATACAAATAACACCACCTCAGTGCTTACTACAACCTGGAACAAAACCATGCAACAAGAAGCGGGTGGAATAAAATCTATGCACTTAATTTACAAAATCTCTGGTAATGACAGTTGTATTGTTACTGTTAACTGACACAACAGTCTGCCATGTGGTGGGAAATTATAGCCTGCTGAATCCTACTTAAGCTGATCCACTTTAGACTGAGTAACTGTGCGAAACATCCTTTGAAGATACTGTCCCTGCTGACATAGATTTTGTCTAACATCAATTTTTGCATTTTTGGTAACAAATGAAACCGCCTGCATACGAATCTAACTTGTTAAATACTTGCTCTGTGATGGCCCTTATGTATATCCTGGAAATCACTTATTTTGGTTTTATTCAACTATTAGCAGACTAAAACTTCCTTCTGCAGCAGGCTTCTTGTTTTTCATGGTAAGGTCTGTTTTTAAATATTTAATTTGAACAGCTCTAAAATATTGGCACTTGGGTCACTAAAGGATTTTAAGATTTGAATGTAAGTTCATTTCCTGTTGGTCAAAGACATATCTGTAAGTTGGCAAAAGAAATTGAGAAATGGGAAGCTTAATATTCAGGATAGCATTGAGGTTGATAGCTTGAGAGAATGACAAAACTTTTAAAACCAAGACCCCTGTTTTGCTGTGACTGGACACCATGGTAGTCTTATTAGCTTGACCAGTAGGGAGTCATTCATTTAGCACAAAGCAGCAGGAGAGTTAAACTGCCAGTGCTAATGTATTTTGGTGTATACTACAAGGAAGAAATTTTATCCTTGAATTTGAGGGTGATGGGGATGGATCAGGAAAGGATGGCGCCAGAATTCCACATGATGATGAACTAAAAGATGTTGCTTTTCAGAAGAAGGTAAAGCATCTGTTTTGGGTAGGGGGGTATCTCATGTAAAAATCTAAGTGAGTCGAAGAACTAGCCACTGTCTCTTTTTAAAACCATGTATACGCAACAGAAAATAGGTCTGTTTTCAGTGCAACATTGCAAAAAAAAAAAATGCTGCAATCTAAGAAAATAAAAAGGAATTTTAACTCTATTACGGAAGACCCATTACATTTTTAAGTTAGATTATCAGTTTTGAAAGGAATATTCAGGTTATTTCACTTTGTTTTTAAATGGCTGCATCAGAAAAAAAAAGTCTATTTTTTTTTATTAAAATATTTCATCACTTGTTAAAATGTGTTTGGACCTGAGTTGGGTAAAGTGTTATTTTCCCTGCTGTTGTACTACCACAGACTATTGGCTTTTGGTTTCCTAAAGAGAAAAATTGCCTTTTTACTAGAAAGCCTTTGTGTATTGCCAATTTTTCTGTTTGGGAAAATCTAAGGATTCACTGTGGTTAGTCTTGCAGATGAAACATGGATTTGATAAACTAGTGCCTATGATTTTAACTTATGTTTGATATATAGTAGTAAGGGTTTTATGAATGTTGATTATTTTTTTGTGCCAACAGCCCAAAATTGTCACTTATATGTAAGCAGAAAGCTATGAGCTCTGCTTCCAAAGTTATTTAATTTTTTCAGTGTTTGAATGTTATTTTTTGTAAGTGTGTTAATAAAAGTGTAAAGAATTGGAAAAAATATAAATATTCTTAACTCAAGCATTTGCTGGATCATTTTTCTACAAAACTTGTTTGTATAATATAAAACACTCTCTGAAGGGTTGGCTTTTTTTTTTTTTTTTTCCTTTTCTTTTTTTTTTTTTTTGGTTTTCATACCCTGGAAATCACATTTTGTAATAGTGGGGACCATTCATAATTGTCAGATACTTTTTAAAATTATTATCTCAATACATCAGTTTTATAAAAAAAAGTTTTTCTGAAAGGAAATTAGATACATGTGTCCCCAGATGTTTGTATAACTATAGAATGATCTTGACTGTGTATATTTAACTTTTATTGAATGTACAGGCGTCCATTTTTGACATTACGCATGGTCCTTTTAGATCACATGAAGTTTGATTTGCAAACATTTCTATAGCCGAACTTGTATGTGTGGTTGCCTCCTTAATAAACAACCTGACCATAATGTTTATTATTAAATTTATATTTGTTTTTTTCAAGTGTTTTTATTAATTTCTGGGTATGATAAGATCTGCCCCCCTTCCTGCCAGTTGACTGTAATTGATTATAATAAATTCCCAGTTAATTTTTTTTTTAACACAAAGCCAAATCATATTGCCCTTTCAGACTTGATCTCCGTGAGGTTGGAATATATCATGTTGTACTCTCTCTGTCCTGATTATTTGGGATAAATTTATAGTTTACTCGAAATTGGTATGTTCTTGGAACTTTTTAACCTGTTGTGAATTAATACCTAGTTAGAAAAAGCTAGCATATGTGAAAGAAGCAAAAGCCTGTTCATAACTCTCATTATATGAATATCCAGGAGGAAAAATTAATACATTTTCAAACCAAATATTAATATTTATTTAGTTGATTGTGTGCATCTTTGACTTATGGATAAATCAAAAATCAAGAATTGCACACTGTTTACTTCCCCACATCCCTTTTGAAAGTGTTTTTGACTATCCTCCATGTTACAGTTAGTCTCACTAACGAGTTACAGAGAAATGACCCTTTCATGCTTGAACTTTCTCCCAAGCCAACATAAAACCTTTTAAGAACCGTTTAAAATTAAATGTCATTATACTTGTAAATTAATGAATGAAAAGTTTGCTTAAACTTGTCATATACCCATTGGAACAGGAAAACCTGTACGGTGGTTCTTGTGAATTATTTGCTATATCAAAGTTGAGCTTTGAATTACTAAAGCAGAATAAATGATAGCGAAGCTAACTTGGAGAGGGGTAGTGAACAGTGTCTTCACATGAGCATGAAGCCAGGGTTGCAACCACTAGCATACTTTGAATGGCCCAAATACAAGTCTGAGTAGACTAAAGGACCCTCTGGTTACTAGTATGAAAATGGAACAGATTTCCCTCATGGAGTTTACTTAAATACAACTCTGTTAAAACTGTTAACTGCATGCCAATTTCAAACCAGTTCTTTACACTGGGTAACCATAATGCCTTCTCTTTAAAAAGAGGAGGGGGAAAAGCTTGATTTCTTTTGATTTTGAAAATAATAGACTCATTACTTTTTTAAAAACTGAAAACAAGAAATATAAAAGGGAAAGTGATCCCACATTTCACCTTGGGATCTCACAATCCCACCTTGTGGAAATATTTAAATGCTGACCTAAACATGGTTGTGAAATACAGGTATTTCCTGCATTTTGGAGGTTCACTGTATGCCACTTCACTTTTACGAAAGATCTATTAATACCTGTTTTTACTAACCAGAAGAAATCTGAGGAGGATTTTCGCTTTCATGAAAAAAGGCAAAGGCAGAAATTAGCGTTCAGCGTTCGCTTTGCACAGAGCCGTTATAGAGGCAGTGCACACCTCCCTGTCAAGTCCGTCACTGGGAACTACTCAGCATCTTAGCATCTAGCCACCATAGCTTAGAACTATGTGAGCATCTGTGTTTTATCTTGATTTTTTTTTTCTCTTTTGCATCCAGCAAGGCATGTCCTCAGATAATTGCTGCTTCACTTTATGCTATTTCAGCTTAGGAAGAGTTTCATAGGAATGCTCCTGCTTTCAGTAGTGAGGGAAGCCTGAATTACGTGGAAGGGTAAAAAGTCTTCTGTTTAAGATGAGAAAATACTTTTTCACTTATAATGCTGAGATGAGTTTGCTTTTGAACAGAGATGTACACTAACTGCTTATTGAAAGCTTGGCACATTTCTCAATTCCTGATTGTAGATACTCCTTGATTTAAAACAGTACATTGTATCTTTATAACATCAGTTAGTTTTTATTATGAAAAATCACATTTATTATAGAAAACTAGAGAAATAGAGTAAATTATAAAGAAGTAAAAGCACTTAATTCCATAGGTAATCAGCCACTTAAATTTGAGGATATTGTCTTTTTTCCCCCCCTAATGAAATTGGGATCATATTCATGATTGATAGTGTAACTTTTTCTTAACTCTAAGGTCACTGAAGACTACCATCATTTAGATGAAGTCTGCTGGAAGAAATAAAAAACTCCAGAAAGAGTATACAGATATCTAAAACTTTATCAAACCTATATTCTCACTGTTCTTTATATATTATCTTTTACTGACACCAGCACTCCCCCAAGTCTACCAAGCCATGAATGGACAGTATTGGTTGAATAGTTTCAAAACAAAGTACCTCTGAAGAAATAGGCACAACCAATTAAAGAATCAAGATAGTCTAGATTGAGTTCTGAGACCAGAGAATCCCCTGACAGGCTGCTAAAACAAATTTCTGCACTCTACCCCAAGCATGTCTGTTTAAAAATAGAACTCTGGTCCCAAGAATGGAAATTCTGGGAATAGGGGTCCCAGCACAGGTTAGGTGCCTGTAACTAGGCTAACTGACTGTGGCAGGTGATTGGGGTTAAGTAAAACCATGTACATGCTTTGAAAATCATGGATAGAGTGAGGGAAGACCATTTTCCCTGAAAGTGGTGTTACACCCAGTAAGTGGACCTAGTCTTGGGCAAACAAAACAGGTACGTGCCCCAAAAGTCTCAGTGCATATTGTATAAAATGCTTGCTTCATGTCAGTAGCCATGTTTTCCTGGAGAAAACATTTGTACTGAGAGGGAAGATTCTGATAGTTTTGGAGCCCTAGGCTCAATTATTCATACAGCCCAGTATCATTCCTGTCCTTGAATTCCACAAAGCAACTGTATCCTTATAAGTTTCCTTTAATAATAGGTCAGTAAGGTCTGACAGAAGCTCAGACTGTCGTGTGCCTGCAGAAGGAAGGGTTAATTTTTCAAGTGTTTTTTTAGATTGATACATAAAATATGTAAAGTGTACAAAACGTTCAGCTGAGTGAATTATAGTGAGGACATGTGTAACCACCATGCAGGCAAGAATTACCGTTCAGAGCACAGCAAAGAGCTTTCCTGATGCCACCTGCCAACCACACGCCCTTCCTCCTCTTCAAAGATAACAGCTATCCTGACCGGCCTTCCAATATTATAATTTAGTTTTGCTTAAACTAAACATTAAACCAGACACTTTGTAATTTTTTCCTCCCTATCTTATTTTGATTAAAGCCTCGAAGTGGTGTTTCTCTCAGACTCAGGCACTAAACAAACAATAAAGATAATATGAGATACACCCATGTTGCTGATGTCACTGTAGTTTGTTCACTCTTGTTGCCATATTATATGCCACTGTATAAATATATCAGTTTGTCCATTCTCATGTAATGTTGAAGGACAGTTGGGTTGTTTCCAGTTTAGGTCTCTTAAAAATAATGCAGATTTCGACTTGAGGGATAATCAAGATGGCTTAATCCCTCAAAAGCCTTTCTCTCCCACTTAGAACTAAAAATTTTGGACAAGATGCAAAAGGCAACTACCTGAGGACACTGAAAAATAAACAAAAGCAGGTGGGTTGGGAGGAGAGTTAAACGGAGAAGAGACCCATACAGGGGTGAATTTTCCATTTTCCCCCTCTTTCATCCCTTGGCCCTGAGCTCAGAGAGGGCACCCAGCAGAGCTGTCATAGTGGCTTCTCTGATAGGTTAAACCAGAGGAAACTGAGGGAAAACCTATGAAAGGAGAACCCCAAAAATGAGTCCCCTCTTGATTACAAGACCTTTGTGCTTTATCATGTTTGCACTTTTTCCCTGTTGCCAGAAATGTAGATCTATATATGATGCTTAATTGTAGTAACTGAATTTATTTTTTTATATCCTTACTTGGTCCAAAATAAATGTAAGGTTGTTTACATCAACATAGGAATTTTTTAACACTTTTATTAGGTATGGTATGGTTCCTGTACAGTAAAGTACACATATATCAGATGTACAATTTGATGAATTTTGATAGATGTATACACCAATGAAACCACCACCACAATCAAGATAGCTAACATTTACATTACTCCCCAAGAGGTGCAATTTTCCGATTCCCAATTTATCCCTTCCCATCCACTTTACCTCCTAGTAACCATAAGTTTGTTCTCTGTGAGTCTGTTGATGTTTTGTAGATAAGTTCATGTGTGTCCTTTTTTTAAGATACCACATACGAGTGATACTTGGCATTTTTCTTTCTCTTTCTGACTTCACTTAAAACGACAATCTCCAGGTCCATCCATGTAGCTGCAAATGGCATTATTTTATTCTTTTTTATGGCTGAGTAGTATTCCATTATGTGTGTATGTCTGTACATATATGTATATATATGTGTGTGTGTGTGTGTGTATATATATATATATACCACAGCTGCTTTATCTAGTCATCTACTGATGGGCATTTGGGTTGTTTCCATGTCTTGACTATTGTAAATAGTGCTGCTGTGAACATTGGGGTGCATGTGTCTTTTTGAATTATATTTTTCTCCAGATATATGCCCAGGAGTGGGATTGCTGGATCATACGGTAAGTCTATTTTTAGTTTGTTAAGGAACCTTCACACTGTCTTCCATAGTGGCTGCACCAAACTACATTGCCACCAACAGTGTAGGAAGGTTCCTTTTTCTCCACACCCTCTACAGCATTTATCATTTGTAGACTTTTTAATGATGGCCATTCTGACTGCTGTGAGGTGATTGTAGTTTTAATTTGGTGTAGTTCCTTGTAGTTTTGATTTGCATTTCTCTAGTAATTAGTGATGTTGAGCATCTTTTCATGTGCTTGTTGGGCATCTGTATGTCATATTTGCAGAGATGTCTATTTAGGTCTTCTGCCCTTTTTTTTTTGATTGGTTTGCTTGTTTTTGTTGTTGTTATATATTAAGGTGTATGAGCTGTTTGTATATTTTGGAAATTAGTCCCTTGTCAGTCACATCATTTGCAAATATTTTCTTTCATTCTGTAGGTTGTCTTTTTGTTTTGTGGATGTATCCTTAGCTGTGCAAAAACACAAGTTTTTATTAGACTGGAAAACATCATAAGGCTGAAGAAAATAGAAGAAATCTCATGTGGCATATTTGCTTCCTCTTCCTTTCCGGAGCACTGATTGTATTTTTATTTTATAATATAACTGTTCTCTTAGAAAGAAGTAAGGTGAACATAAGTGAAAAATACATATTTATATTTTTAACCTAAATATTAAAATTTTCCACCTATTCAGCGAGCCAGAAAGGCTTCTGTAGGTTTAACTTATTCTGCATAGCCCTAAGCTGTGGACTGAGAAAAAAGTTATATTATCACTTCTAATAAAATTTTATAAATAAGTTATATATATTGATTTATAATAAAGACTAAGTATAAGCAGAATCTGTTAAAATTCCTTACAAGTAGTTTTGCTATAGGAAGTCTCTTTGTCTTGATTCCTTTTAACTAACATGAAAAAAGTTTTAATTAGAAAACTTGATTTTCTGTGTGGACATCCTCTTAATACACGTTTCACAAAGTTAGGGGGGAGGGGAAAGCTATTTTTGAGAATTGGTAACTTGGCCAGCAGCTACTTAGAGTATTTACACATCAAACATCTTCTAGATAAAAGGAGGTACCTGTAGGTTATTTCCTTGTAGAGGCCACCAAGCCAGGCAGAGCAGAGTTTGTTTGTTTGTTTGTTTGTTTGTTTGTTTGTTTGTTTGTTTTTTGAGCTGGGTAAGTTTTTATGCCAACTTCTACCCTCTATAGAAGGACCAAGTGAAAATTGCCCTTGCCCTTCGCCAGGAAGTCCTTCTGTGGTGGAGGCTGTCCTGACTTCTGAGGTCTTCTTTCCTTCAGTAACAGGAAAATCCCCTATTGAGGCCCCGGATTATCTGGCACCCTTGACTTCCAGCCTCCTGCGAGGATGGGGATATCACTGCATTGCGAGTGGCTCCTACCTGTGCATTCAAGTCCTCCCTGGGGATCTGATCTCTATCTGCTGATTAGTCCTCCCCAAACTTCACTGACCCATAAGTACCTCTCACTCCCCAAACTGAGGAAGAAGCCCATGCCCCAAGGGCAAAACCACCTGCTCAAGAGCCTCTTGATTCCTAGCCTGTTCTTGCCTCTCTCAAGTCCCCATCCCGTGGTCTTTTTCCAACCTGGTCCCTAACAGTAAAGGGAGAGAGAGAGACTAAACAGTTGCTTCCTCTGTTATTCAACTATATCCCCAGTTAGTGCATTTCATGCTCGGAAAGTTTTGTCTTGGAAGGCAGTAAGCTGTGGGCATAGGGACAGTCTTTATGTCTTGTTACACCAAACAGCTGGCCTAGATTAAAATTTTTTTCCTCCAAATTCCTCTGCTTGCTTTACATTCTAGCTGTTACATAATCCTCATTCTTACTCTCACTTGTCTGATAACACTGTGCTGCATTTATCTAGTGCTTACAGTTTATGAAATACCTTGTCACATAAAAAATATGTTTAAGCCTACAGAATAATCAAATCAGTCTATTGGATCTGACTTTTCCTTCTAGGAAGCTTTTTGGTGAAGGCCCAACCAGGGCAGAAGCCTTTAGAATTTACCTGTGAAATCATGAACAGGCTAGCACAACTCCAGCAACATGGAATAGTGGAAAGACCCCAACCAGGAGTCAGGTCTTTTACTTGGGAATCACTCTTACCCCGCCTCCTCACAGAGCTGTGGAAAGGGCCCAGTGAGATAACACACTGATGGTACTTGAAAATCTTATACCCACTTAAAACAATCAGTATCTTAGCCCCAAGGGCTCAAGCCCTGTTCACAAGCAGATAAAACGGATTGGGCCAAGAACTGTAGGTGCCATCACTGACCCCTCGCTCACCAGAGCAGGGAGCTAAGGAACAGCTTAGATTACAGCTGCCTGGTCTAACCCCCACCCCTTGGTTATACCAGTCCTAATGAGACAGAAGACGTAGTGGGATCAAGAGTACCACCAGCTGACAGGGGCCCATACAGCTTGGACTGCAAAAGCCCAAGCAGGTCAGCCTGCCAGACGTCCAGGTGGGATGAGCTCTGAGAAGCTGATTCCCACCCCCCACCCCCATTCACCTTTCCCAAATTCTCCATCCCAGACTTGCTGCTTCCAGCACACTGCCACCGAAAGGCCCCTTCCGTCCCTCCCTGCCTCTTTTCCCTCTCACCCATTTGAGTCCACTGGGATCCAGCTGCACCTTAAAAAAAAATGCAAGGATCTCGGATTGGGGGGTAAGAGGGCGCGATGGGGGTGCTGTGTCATCACCAAGCTGTAACTTTGGTGCATGAAGATGAGTAAGATGGGCAGTCCCGGCTCCAGGGAGACTCCAGAGCCCCAGTATCTTTAGGAGGGCAAGATGAGGGAAGTGCATTCCTGGCCGAATTTAGAAACAGAGGATCATTGAGTTGAAGTCCCAGAGTAACCTCGCGGGCAGCCGGGCCTGTTGCCAAGCCAGCCTCGTGCTGCTAAATCGTCCCGTCTCAAGCTCCCTCTCCACCTGGGTTTTGCAAGCTCCAGCCTTTGTTTTCACACCAGTTCCCACCTGGGCCGACCCTTGCGGTGGGTCGTGGTAGTTTTGGAGGGCATGGGAACAGGAGCCACCTGGCGGTGCGTCCTAGGCAGCCGTTGCGGAGCCTCTGAGACTGAAATTCAAGCGGGAGCGAGTCCTGGCCTGGAAGAGCTCTCCTTCCCCGCCCCCGCGTCCGGCTGGAGGGTGCGGACTGCGCCGAATCCCGCACGTGGCTGGTCTCCGGCTCCTCCCGCTCCTCTCCGCCGCAGGGGGACGACCATCTTCCTCGTTCCGAGGCGCCAAAGCTCTAGGGCCTCAGCGCCCACTTTGGGGAGTCCCTGCTCCGGAGAGCCCCGAGGAAGGGGGGGAAGCACGGGTCCCACTGCGAGCCGCAGATCCTGCACGCTTCTCCACCGCTCGGATCCGCCTCCCGGGCTCCAAAGCCGACCCCCACCGCACGTGGGCCCCGCAGACCCGGAGGATGAGACTTTCGGGCGGCGGGTGAGCGCAGCAGACACTTTCCTCCCCTCCAGGACGCCCCAAACTCCACTCAGCGCGGGAGGTCTTGTCCGGCGCTCTGGAACCCATGGCCCTGACTCCCGCCTGCAGCAGAGAAGAGTGGCGGGAGAGACCCCAGACTCTTAGCAGTCGCATCGTCCTCTGCGTAGTGCGCGATGACCCGGTGCCACGGTGCCGGCTAGACCACTTGGTGAAGTTGCAGACCTTGCGGTGGATGACGAGCCACTTGTCCGGGCGCAGCTTGTGCTCCTGAATCTCCTCCCAGCTGAAGGTAGGTAGGCATCGGCGCCGCGCGCTCTGTGGCCCGCTCGCCCTAGTTCGCCGCTTCCCCGTGCTGCCTGCCGACCAGGTTGCCCCGTGCACTGCGGTGTGTGCGGCCGGAAGACTTCTTTATTTTAACACTAACTTTCTCTTTGATTTATTTTTATTTTTATTTCGATATAACTGACATATGACATTATATTCATTTCAGGTTTACGACATAATGGTTTTTTGATATTTGTATATTTTGCAAAGTGATCATCACAATAAGTCTAGGTAACATCCATCACGTCTCATAGTTGCAAAGTCTTTTTCTTGTGAAGAAAACTTTTAAGATCTACTCTCTCAGCAACTTTCAAATATACAGTACAGCATTATTGACTATAGTCCCCATGTTGTACATTACATCCCTATGACTTACTTACTTTATAGCTGGCAGTTTGTACTCTTTGACTCCCTTCACTCATTTCACCCACCTCCCACACCCCCATCCACCCTCCTCCCCACCTCCTGTAACCAGCAATCTCTGTAACCATGATCTCCATTTGTTTGTTTGCTTGTTTGAGTTTGTTTTGTTTTGCTTTAGATTCCATGTATAAGTGCGATCATGCAGTATTTGTCTTTCTCTGACTTATTTCACTTGGCATAATGCTCTCAAGGTCCATCTAGCTATTTGCAAATGACAAGATTTCCTTCCTTTTTATGTCCATTGTGTATATATAACACATTTTATTTTATTTATATATATATGTGTATTTTTACTGAAGTATATTCAGTTTACTTTTATTTTTTTAATTTTTACATATATTTTTTAAATGTACCACATTTTCTTTATCTATTCATCCAGCAATGGACAGGTTGCTTCCATAGCTAGGCTATTGTAAATAATGCTGCAGTGAACATGAGGTTGCAGATATCTTTTCAAGTTAATGTTTTTGTTTCATTCAGACAAATAACCGGAAGTGAAATTACTGGATCATACAGTAGTTCTGTTTTTAATTTTCCATAATGGCTGCATCAATTTACATTCCCATCAACAGTGTTCAAGGGTTCCCTTCTCTCCACATCCTTGTCAACACTTGTTATTTCTAGTCTGTTTGAGAATAGCCATTTTAACAGGTGGGAGGTGATATCTTACTGTGGTTTTGATTTGCATTTCCCTATTTATTTTTGATTTTTAGTATCTTTTCATGTGCCTGTTGTCCATCTGTATGTCTTCTTTGGAAAAATGTCTATTTAGATCCTCTGCGCATTTTTAAATAGAATTGTTTGGTTTTTTTGCTATCGAGTTGTATGACTTCTTTATATTTTGGATATTAACTCATTATCAGATACATAATTTGCAAAGATTTCCTCCCATTTGGTAGGTTGCCTATTCATTTTATTGGCGGCTTCTTTTGCTGTGCAGAAGCTTTTTAGTTTGATGAGGGTTGGATGTGTGTGTGTGAAATCCAAAAAAATCATCACCAAGACTGATGTCAATGAGTTTGTGGTGTATGTTTTCTTATAGAGTGTTATGGTTTCAGGTCATGTTCAAATCTTTGATCTATTTTGAGTTAATTCTTGTATATGGTGTAAGATAGTGATCCAGTTTCACTCTTTTGCATGTGACTGTTCACTTTTCCCAACAGTATTTATTGAAGAGACTGTCTTTCCCCATTGTATATTTTTGGATACTTTGTTGTAAATTAATAGACCATATATGTGTGAGTTTTTTTCAGAGTTTTCTATTCTGTGCCATTGACCTATGTGTCTGTTTTTATGCCAATGCTATAGTGTTTTGACTACCATAGTTTTGTAATATTGTTTGAAACCAGGGAATATGATGCCTCCAGCTATGTTTTTCTTTCTCAAACTTGGTTTGGCTAGTCCGGGTCTTTTATGGTTCCATGCAAGTTTTAGGATTGTTCTATTTCTATGAAAAATGCCATTGGAAATTTGGTAGGGATTGCTTTGAATCTGTAGATTGCTTTGGTAGTGTGGGCATTTTAACAATATTAATTCTTCTAATCCATGAGTGCAGAATATCTTTCCATTTATTTGTATCTTGTTCAGTTTCTTTCATCAGTTCTTACAGTGTTCAATGTACAGGTTTTTCACCTCAGTTAAATTTGTTCCTAGGTATTTTATTCTTTTTGAAGCAATTGTAAGTGGAATTGTTTTCCAAAATTTCTATGTCTGCTAGTTTGCTATTAATGTATAGAAACACTACAGATTCTTTGTATTGATTTTGTATCCTGCAACTTTACTGAATTCGTTTATTAGTTCTAACAGTTTTTTGATGTGGTTGTTAGGGTTTTCTATATGTAATATCATATCATTTGCAAATAGTTTTACTTCTTCCTTTCTGATTTAAATGGCTTTTATTTCTTTTTTTCTTGCCCATTTCTCTGGCTAGGACTTCCAATAATATGTCAAATAAAAGTGCCAGAAGTGGGCACCCTTGTCTTGCTCCTGAGCGTAGAGGAAAAGCTTTCAGCTCTCCACTCTTGAGTACGTTAGCGGTGGGCTTGTTCTACATGGCCTTGCTTGTGTTGAGGTACGTTCCTTCTATACCCACTTCGTTGAGGGTTTTTATCATAAATGGATTTTTTTTTAATTTTATTGAGTTGTAATCAGTTTACAATGTTATATAAATGGATATTCTTACTTTTACTTTTAAATCCAAGATGTTTCCACTATAATCTGAAGCACAGCAACTAATTGTCATTGAGTCATAGGTTTCTTTCTTATAAAACCGCAAAAGGCAATCTGAGTTTCCATGAGAAGACAAAAGTGGCTAATATTTGAGAAGGAGAGAATGTGATTTTGAAATTTTCTAAATCTCAGAGTCAGGAAAGAATTAGAAGAGAGATACATATTTGTTCAACAAATTATTATTCAGCACCTTCTATGTGCCAGGATCTGTGGTATGTGCAATTTTTGTAGAGTGAGGAACTCTTAATTAAGTTCACATCCTCGGTTATTTCAGTTTTTTTTCCAATCACACTCAAATGCTACTATCTCACTAAGGGATTAACTGTAATTAAACTACCACATTGTCTAGCAGCAAATCCCAGCTATGGTCTCCCTCCCCTGAGAGAAACAAGCCACTTTTCAGACATGTTTTACATAAAGGGATTAATACAGGAAACATGGGGCGTGAGAGGATGGCCATGGCCCAGGTCCCAGGCAAGTCCCTGGGACATGTTCCATTAAGTGAAGGTCCTTGGCTTCTCGCAGGAAAGAATTCAAGAGTGAGTCATAGTTGAGCAAAGGTTTATTCAGAGAGATGCACTCTCCATAGACAGAATGTGGGCCTTCTCCAAAAGCATGGGAAAGGCCACAAGATGCTGGGTTGTTAGTTTTTATGAGCTTGGTTATTTCATATGCTAACGTGGGAGGATTATTCCAACTACTTGGGGAAGGGGTTGGGATTCCCAGGAACTGGGCCACTGTCCATTTTTTGACCTTTTATGGCCAGCTTCAGAACTGCCATGGTACCTGGGAGAGTGCCATTTAGCAGCTACTGTATTACAATGAGCCTACAATGAAGCTCAAGGTCTACTGGGAGTTGAATCTTCCACCATCTTGGTGCTAATTACTGTGTCATTCTTTTAATGGTTATGCTCTGCCTCCTTCCCTCCTGTCTCAGGGTCACTTCTTCAGGTAACAACACCAAAACTCAAACTATATCCTCAAGCCTTTACAATACAGCTTCTCTGAACTGACTTCTCGGAACAAGATGGCATTCTTGTTCATAGAAATGTGAAGTATCCTTTATCCTATTGTCAATTTGATAGACTTTCTAATTAAATGTCAGAGTAAATGAATTGATCAGTAATCAATAAAATAAATAGAAAATCTCAAAGTTAAAAATAAAGCATTTTCACAGGGGACTATATTCAATGGCTTGTAGTAACCTGTAATGAAAATATATATATATACACACACACATATACATATTCTTTGTATACATATATATATATAAATAACTGAATCACTATGCTGTATACCAGAAACTAATACATTATAAATCAAAAAAAAAAAAAAAGAAAGAAAAAGAAATCTGTACAAAGTACAAAAAAAAATAGCATTTTCACAAATTTATTTTAAATGTTTAGAACACTCTCAGTTGTCTCAGGATAAGTCAAACAGATTTTCAAACCCATTATAATGGAGCAGTTGTTCTTACATATTACAGGACCAAAAGCCACCTGGTAATAGGGTAGACATGAGCAAGTTGTCAGAACTGGTAGGGATAGACAGAGTGCCTGGTTTTTAATAGTTGTTTTTATTTGTTGAATCATTTCGCTTTGGCAGAATCTGGCTGTTTCATTTCATTGTCCAAAGGAGAGCAAAGCAAAGTCTTTAGAGAGCATGCGGCATGTCTAGTTAGCATGGATAACACTCATGTAGTAGGGAAGAACAAATCTGACTCCATATTAGATCTGTTTCTTTTACTTTAACCTTTGTATTCTACTGTTTTTGCTACAAGTTAATCACAAAAGGGATGGTGCCTATAGCTGATAGTATACATCATGTCCCGTCTCTGGGAGCCCTGCGTCCCAGGCCTGAGCTGTAGGCTGAAGTACCTTTGTTTAAGCCCACAGGAAACATCCTGACCAGGCCCACCTATGAATGGCTGCAGGAGGGAAGAAATGAACATATTCCTCCTTCCCCAATCCAAACCTGGGAAATATTTGCAACAACTTATCACCTTTTTTACTTTACCTCCTTACCTCCTTCCTCCTTTTGCTCTGTAAAAGAACCTAGTATCCAAACCTAGGCAAGGTGATTCTTTGGGACACTAGTCCACCATCTTCTCGGTCTGCTGGCTTTCCAAATAAAGTCACTATTCCTTGCCACAACAACTCATCTCTCAGTTAATTGGCCTATTGTGCAGCTACCGGTACGAGCTTGGACTCAGTAACCCTAACAATAGCCACCACATGTTAAGTGGCTACCGTGTGTGTGCCGGGCATGTCTGTGGGTCATCTCATGTGATCTCAAAACCCCGTGAGATGGATACCATTATGTTTTCCTGCTTCTATTACCAAACGTTTTTAGCTTATAGAGGTCAAGCTTCTTGTCCTTCATAGCTGAAAGTCCCAAGCAGAGAATTGATGAAATAAGATGATAGGGGTTGGCTTGGGGTGGGGGCAGCATGTTAAGGTAGAATTTAAAAAACAAAACAAAACAGAGAGTTGATTAGGCAGTTATCAACACAATTGTGAGACCTACATACATTGTGAAATCACCCAGAGTTTCAACGTTAAAAATATTCATTAACATTTCATAGTAGTGATTACAAGTCTACCATCACTGAGCTATCGATGGCTGATACACACACTCACTAACTGGAGTATAAAAATTGTATGACAGCAAGATCCTCAGAATGAAAAATCATGAGCTGAGATGGGGAAATGGTAAAAGGAGTGATGAAAAAATTTTTTTACCCTAGAAATCAGTGGAAAAACACAAGAACTGTCAGACCAGCCTGGCCTTTAAAAATCTGATGCTATAATTCTCACTTTTTAGTGAAAGTTTGGGAAGCTATGAGACAAAAAGACATAGAAAACTAGATTCTGAAGATAAATATGTGTACAAAAGTTATAAATGGTGGTCTTCAACTCTGCTTTGGGAATAATATTAAGTATATGGCAGTGTGGGTAAGGGCACCTGGGGTCAGACCTGTGCTGAATCCTTGTTCCACCACTTACAGCTGTGTGACCCTTAGCAGGTCACTTAACTTCATTAAGACTCAGAGTCTTCCTCCAGCCCTGAAAAAGAGGGCTTGATTGTAAGATCTCTATCATGAACTTGCTGTGCTGAGTACAAGAGACAAAGCATATAAAGAGCTTCACAGAGTGCCTGGGCCTTAGTACTAACATTATAATAATTATTAATACTAAAAATAATATTTAGGAGTCATATTAATTGATCAATATGTAATATATTAGGCTTTAAGTAACAGAAAACTTGATTTTCAGGGGCATATAAAAGTATTCAAGGAGTCTAAATTAGGTTATCACAAAGAGCAGTGTTGGTTCAGTATTCATCAACAATTTCAGGGATCCAGAATCTTTCTAACCTTATGTTCCACCATCCTAACAGTTGAATTTTGCCTTCATTCTTGTTGTCTCATGGTTCTACATGATTGCTGCAGATCCAGCCATCACATCTGTACTCAAGGCAGGAGTATGGGGAAAAGAGGCAGAGCCAGGGATATCTGTTCCCTTTCATCAAGAAAACAAAAGCTTCCCAAAAAGGCCCAGCAGATTTCTGCTTGTATCTCATTGGCCAAAAACTGTGTCACAAAGCAACTCCTGGCTAAAGGAAGCTGGGAAAATGAGTATTTAGTTGAGGACATTGCCTTCCCAAATAAATGAATTGTTAGTGGAAGAAGAGGGGCAATGAATGTTGGATTAGCAACTAACAGGGTCTGCCACAAATAAATAATTTTCTAAATAATAGATACTTAGCTAAGTTCCAAAGACCTTTTTAAACTTTAGTCATTTTTAATGAAAATCTTTTTCTGATGCTGTCATCAACAGAAGATTCTGCTTATGATGTGAATGTGTTTCTTAATGATTTAAGCTCATCAGTAAAATCAATGACTGTATGCTGTGTTTGGGTAATTTGTTTCTTCTTTGGTTGGTTGGTTGGTGGGGGGGGTAATTAGGTTTACTTATTTAGTTAGTTATTTTAATGGAGATACTGGGGATTGAACCCAGGACCTCATGCATGCTTAACATGTACTCTAACCACTTGACTATACCCTCCTTCACTGATTTTTTTTCTTCTCTGGCAACCAGCTGTCAGTCCTACTGCCAGAGAGCCAGTGTTGAAGCCACTCTTACTAAGGTGCTGTGTTTTTTTCCCACGGATCCAAATCCACTCATCCAAATGATTAGAATTACTTACAAAAGTAGCCAGTAAGTTCTAAGTTCTTAACCACGTCTATTTCCACATGGATGACTAGTTTCTGTTTATCTGTCTTTGGGAGTTATTTCACAGGCCTCCTTTGGCAGGCTTTCTGATTTTTCACTGTGTTCAAATGTTCGAATAGCCAGAAATCTGATGTCCAGTAGTTGGGGACGGGAGTGGGGAAGGGAAATGTGCTGCTGACTAGAGGGCTCATTCACTGGTGAAGTAGACAGCACAGGGAGTGAATGCCGCACCTTTTACATTCAGTCATCCTGATTAGTGCCTATAAGGAATGTAAACCCCCAGAAAACTGCTCGTTCAGTCCCTGGTTAACTATTCTGTAGGAGGGACTGTAGGGGATACCTGCTCGCCAACTCTGCCAGCTTTTACATGAACCCCTTCCAGGAACGAAACTCCCTCTCTCTTCAAGGACATTTTGTTATTGAGGTTGTTATTTCTGCCAGTAATTGACTGTGTCTTCTCTTCCTACGGATGATGTTAAACTATGATGTTTATTATCATTTCAAAAAAAAAAAAAAACTTTTAGGAAGGTTTGTTCTGCATTAGCCTACGTTGGAAAGTCAAGATGCTATTTTCTATTCTAAACACTAGGGGGAGATCTTGTCTTCTCTCTAAGTGTTTTAAATCCCAACTCCCTGTCAGCTAGCTCTGAATTCAATTTGTTTTATTTTCAGTACAAGTGAATCAATGTGAGATTTTGATATTGTTCAAAATAAAATGAGAAAACATGACACCTCAATGAAATGTGGTATCTTGGGTGAGATTCTGGAAAAGAAAAAGGACATAACTAAGGCAATCTGAATAAAGTATGATTTTGGACCAAAGTTTTGTTTCTGTTTTTTTTTGTCTGCCTCTGATGCTGGGACCCCAGGATCTGGGGCAGCCGCCCTCCGGTCTTAACTGCCTTGTCCTGCACTCGTGGGTCCAAGGGGCTCGGGCGCACAGGCCCTGTGCTGGCCGGCCCTCCCTCGGGGTCTGGGCCCTGAGTTTCCATGTCGGGTGGAACAAGGGTGTAAATATTTATAATTTTTTATACCTGTTGTAAGTCACAAGGGGCAGCACACGTGGTTTTTTGTGGTGACGGATGTATATTTTGGTAACAGTGGTTGCAGGCTCAGTGTTGTAAGGGGAGCAGGCAGAGTCCACTGCCGTCCTCGGGCTTGTAATGCAGAGAGAACTGAGTTAAAGCAATTTTATAACAACTCCTAAAAAAAATAAATTAAATAAAGTATGGGCTTTAGTTACTAATAATGTATCAATATTGGTTCATTAATTGTGACAAATACACCATACTAATGGAAGATGTTAATAATCGAAGAAACTGGACATAATGTATGTGGGAACTCAATGTCTTTGTAACTGTTCTGTAAATCTAAACTAATCCAAAAGAAGCTTATTTTAAAAAATGAGACCAGAACTTAATTTCCATTCTTTTTTTCTTTTTGGAACCATGGAAAATACTTTAAAAAATATATTTGTAGGACAAAATGAATGTTGGTAAGAAAGACTCTGTTAAATGAGCTGTGTGAAGATGCACTGAAATAGGGTTAGACACATTTAAAGAAACCTAACAAAAGTCTGTTAGGTTTTCTTGAGTAGCAATCAGACAGTGCCTCTCTCATGTGTGCTGTAACCACCGAACAAGGGTGCCTGTCAATCCTAGTCAGCCCTCTCGCGGGCTCTTGAGGTTTTTACTTCTCACAGGAATTCTTTCATTTCTCACCTCTCTCAAACTCCAAACCCACATCCCTGGACTCACAGCTCCTGTCCCTTCTCTAGCCTTCTCCTTATTCCCTCCTCGACGACCCATCTGTCCCTCCCCTCCTCCCCTCAGGTGCTGCTGCTTTACTTCTTGTCCAAAGTCCCGGATTCTTGCCCCATGGAGGGGAGAGCCTGGGGGTCGGTGGTCATCAGTGGGTGTTTGTCAACATTCTCATCCTTCTCCTCCACCTGGATGTAAGGTGGGTTTGCACATCCCCGCCTGCTCCTGGATTCAGCCAAGGGAACATGAGCAGAAATGACATGTCATCTCTGGACAGGAGCCTTTAAGAGCTGGTCTGTCCCTCCCCACTTTTCCTTCCCCTATCATAGAAAACACTGTCATTCCAGGTGATGGAGACTCCCTCAGCCTGCATGCTTAAGTGTGGAGCCCCAGCCAACCCATGGGACACACAGCATGAGAAAGAAAAATACCTTTGTGCTTATAAGATCCTGAGATTTGGGGTCATTGAGCACCACAGCCTAGCTCCTCCTGCCCATCTTTCCGCCATCCTTCCCAGCAAAACATACCATAATCTTCCCTGTTTTGCATATGAAGAAACGGACGACGAGGAGATGAATATCACTCCACTACAAGGGAGTAAAGTCTGGATTTAAACCCAGGAAGTATGGCTCCAGCATCTGTGCCCTTAACCACCCCGCAGAGACTCTCAGAGGAAAAATCTGGGAGAACATCAGAGTCTCACTTCCATTTCCTTCCCCCTCCTGGCTCCCGTCCTGATGCTCCTGTCCGCCCAGGCTGCTTCCTCTGCCGGCTGCGTAGCTTTGTCCTGAGACCAGCCTGTGTGAGTTCCTTTTCCTAGATCCATGGCTTTTCTTTCTCAGTTGACTCTCTTGTTTCACTGAAGAGGCTCATAGGAAAGGATACCCGGGAAGTTAACTTTTGGAGGCCTTCAATTCTTGAAGACATTCTAATCTTCCGTCATTGTGATGGTTAATTTTATGTGTCAGCTTGGTTGGGCCATAGTGCCCAGGAATGTGTGCAACATTTTTCTGGATGTTTCCCCGAGAGTACATTTGGATGAGATTAATCCTGACGTAGGCGGATGTTCTGTCCGTCTCTTCCTGTGGATAGTGGTGCTATTGGTTAAGGGTGCCTGAGGCACTCGCCTGGTCCGCACTGCTTGTGGTGGGGCCCCCACTGACCGTCCCCAGACTGTAGCCAGTGTTGTGGCTGGACTGGCCTTTGCAGTTCCTATCATGATCAGGAGACACACCTAACAAACACCATCAGGGAACTTGAAAGAACAAGATGTATTACTCATGGGTCCTGGAGGGTACACGGCATGACCAGTGGCCACACAGTGAGGCTGAAGGTAGACAGAGAGCGAGGGGGTACAGACCTGGGGCTCTGCCTTATTGGGGTCTGAGAGTGAGATGACTAGGGTTCACTTTTTATTGGCAAATTTAACACATGAGTGGGAGTTAGGGCACAGGAAGGGAAAAGCGGAATCATTCAAGTGGTCAGTCATCTAGGTTACCCAAGGCTTTCTGAAAGGGGAACTTTGTGGGTAGGGTGGCCTGGATTCTTATCTAGTTGTTTTACTAGTAGCTGTGTCATACAGCTGGGAACATGTTTATTTGGGATGGATGTCTTGGCAATCAAAAGCATAATGTCAGGCATTACATTACAATTTTTAAAAAGCTTGATATCACACTGCAGTGGACTTTGAGTAAACCAGATTGTCCTCCAGAGTGTGGTGAGCCTCTTCTAGTCAGTTGAAGGGCTAAATGAAACCAAGACTGATCTCCCCTGAGCAAGAGGGAATTCCATCAGCCGATGGCTTTCCAACTTGAACTGGCCCTTCCCTTGGTCGCCAGCCTGCTGGCCCACCCTACAAATTTTGGATTTTCAAGAATCCATAATCAGATGAGCCAGTTCCTTAAAATAAATCTTTAAATATATAAATCCATGTTTTATTGGCTCCGTTTCTCTGAAGAAGCTAATATACTCATACATAATTGTTAGTTTGAAAGACATAGTACTCTCCCTTGAAAATAACAATTCCTCAGAATGTTGCAGGTGTTCTTCTATGGTTTTTGAATTTTACAGGTGGTGCTAAAAGTCTTAGTGTCACTCTATTTCTGTTACCTTGAATATGAAAAAAATTCTCTCTGAAACAAATATTTTCTTTGTTTCAAGTCTTTTGGTATTTCCCAATTTTTTTTTCTTGAATTATCTTAGAAATGTGTTGTTCTGGGCCCTCCATGGGTTGTTTTAATTGGGAGATTCATGTTCTTCAGTTCTGGGAAGTCTTCTTTACTTATGAATATACTTCACTGAACCAGAAGCTTTGTGAAGGTGGGACCATGTATATCTTGCTCATGACTCGTTTATGGTGCCTAGTGTAGCAGTAGAATATTATTCAAATAACTATTTGAATGAGTGAATGAAGGCATGAATGAATGAATGCAGGGAGGAACACGTACGCTTTGGGAAGAGCACACTGTGCTGAGATGTAGACATGGAAAGCTTCAAGTATAAGTTGTATGTGAGTGCCTGCAGCCCAAGAAAGATGCCAGGGCTATAAATGTGACCTGGCGAGTTAACTGCATATATGTGGTCACTGAAGCCCTGGTCTTGAAATGACCTCTTGGAAAAGCATATGGAGAAGGATGAGAAAAGAAGGCGAGTAGTACAAGACTGCAAAGTAAATAGTTCCTTTGAATAAAGAAATAACTTTGTTTCCCATGTCTTCAAAACAGAAGTAAAACTCGAAGACGTTCCCTATCCTATGGTTTTCTGTACCTCGCAGCAGAATTTTGCATATTCTTTGAGAAACATGGCACTACAGCACACTAATTATTAGGGTCTACCATCAAATTCACCTCTATTTGTATCCACCATTCAAGTAAGCCAAGAGAAGGAGACCTGCAGGGGCAGGAGACAGGAACGGCAGAGAGGAAAATCTGCTGGCAGACAAGGTAAGTTGCAGGAGAGCAGTACAGGGGAACCGTTCTGGCGCAGCACAGCAAGCCCTCTGAGCTGTTCAGACCCTCATCCCCAGGCTGTCTGCTCCTGAAAGCACGACTGCTAAACACACCCCTCAGAAGGCCCCCAGTGCTCCACCCCTGCCAGGAGCAACAATTTCCTGCAGCTCTGTTCTCGTAGCCACACCCACACCGTGCTTCCCGCCAAGTCTTATTCCTTCTCTAAGAACGCTCAAGTCTCTTGCTTGTTAAGCCTAACTTGAACTGAAACCAATCTCCCCAATTCTAGCTGAAGTTAGCTAACTTCCCTAATCACGAATATTTAGGGCCCCCTCTAATTGCTCTGTCACCAGCAGGATCACCTGCTAGGAACTGACTCGGTCCAGGTTCTAGCTGGGCCTTGCCCTCTGTATTTCTCTGTAAGCTCCCCATTGTCTCTGAACGAAGCTCTCAGGGAACCCCCGCCCTGCCTGGCATCTTCCTGCCAGAACATGCTTTCAGATGAGCTCACAATTGAATTAGTTTATTTGAATGGCTGGGGGTTTGGGCACGTAGGAGCCAATTTTAGGAAATGTATTGCCTATTGGATGAAGTGCTGATGAAGCCCAGAGCCAGCAGCTCTGAGAGCCTTCACACCCGGCCTTGCTGACTGCAGTGTTAAAAGTAAGTCGAAAGATGGGTTGTGTGTTGTGACCTCCTATACACACAGGAAATCAGTTTGCATTCATGGTGGGCTACGTAATAAGGACCAGCCTTTTCCCTAAAGTGAAAAATGTTGGATAAAATCTATTTAAATTCACATTAAAAACAATAAAGAATTGAAAAGAGAGTGGGATCTTCCATGCTAACTTTTGGGGAAAAGCCTGAACCTACAGGTCAAGAGAAAGTAACTGAGGATAAAAAAATCCTCAACGTCTGATCATTTATATTGCTAATAAGGGGACCTTGTGGGTAATCCAGTAAACTGCATCAAACAAAACAAAAGATGATAGGAAATCCCTGATGGGACTTGAAAACAACAACTATGCTTAGTATAGGTTGAGCCATATGAAATTGCTGATATTTGATCATTTATTACCTACAAAAAGAGTAATCCACATGACACAACTTATTTTAAAAAATCAGGGAAAAAAATTGCCCATGAAGATTTGTAAGGCATTGTAGGAAGTATGTAATATTTTGAGTGGGGAGGAGAAGACCAGGAACCTCACATGAACAAGAGGGGAACTTTCCCTTGAAGAAAACCCTACGAACAGGGTGGCATCTTACCTCCCTAACAGCAATGTATTTTTAGTTAGGCAGTTCATACACAGTTCCCCTGGGCTTAGAGTTTATAAGTGACAGAGACAGGATAACAAAAAGCCAAAACAGAGTAATGCTCCTTTGTAAAGAACAGTTGTAAGGAGATCATTTCTAAAGTCAAATGAAATTAATTTTGCTTTTCTTTCCAGTGACGGAGAGAGGCTGGATACTCACCAGGCCCACTCATTCCTCACAGACACACAACCAGACCCCCTTCCCAGGCCCCTTGCATCGAGCTGGGTGGAACCCTGTGCTGTGCTGGTAAATGTTTAACACCTGACTCTCCAGATGGGAAAAGGCCTCCCCTGTAGTACCTGCCTATTTCCATGTTGTAAAAATTCCACAAAGGCCTATTTCAAGACACAAACATGACATCATTGAATGTGGAGTTGGGGGGGGGGGATGCACCTAAGCAACTTTCAGAAGCTGGGACCCGCTGCTTACAGCACACCATTGAGACTGTGACTAGCTCTTATCAATGGGATTAGAGCAGAAGTGATGTGTCACTTAACAGGCAAGGAATTTTTTGCAGATGGCCTTCTCCACTCTCACCCTTTCACTCTGGCAGAACTTGGTGGCCTCAGGAGGAAGACGGTTGAAGTGGCAAGGTAGAAGGAGGCTAAAGTATTGAGTCTCTTCCTTGGGGGCTGTTTACTTCAGTGCTTAGAAACTTCTGCATTGGACTTTGCATGAGTGAGAAATAAATGTCTACTATATTAAACCATTGATATTTGGGGGCTGTTTGTTATAGCAGCCTATCCTGACTAACGTATGGCCTTTAGAGAAACTGCACCTGCTCTTCAGGATACCAGATTTTTATCAATTATATGTCCTTCAGCTCAAACTCTGACCACACAGCTAATCATTTAAATTATATACCTTATGTGATATTGTCATCTCTAACAACAAATATAGATTTGGTCTTTGTCCCTGTTTTGGGAACTGAACTTCTAAAACCCTTGGATTTCTTAAGTGATGAGAGCCAGAAAGGTGCCTTTTGTTATGTTTATGAGGTAACTTTTGGACCCATCTAAGGTTGGGAGCTGGTTACCAGGAGAACTAACCGTGTGATGGAAGTGTTATAACTTTTAGTCCCACCCCTCTCCCTGGGAAGGAAGGAAGAGGAGCTGGAGGTTGAATCAATCACCAGCGGCCAATGATTTAATCAATCATGCCTATATAATAAAGCTTCCACAAAAACCCAGAAAGAGAGGGTTTGGAGAACTTCCAGGTTAGTGAACATGTGGAGGTTCCGGGAGAGTAGCTCACCCAGAGGGGCGTGGAAGCTCTGAGCTCTTTCCCTCACCTTGACCTCTGCATCTCTGCCATCTTGCTGTTCCTGAGTTACATCTTTTCAAAATAAACCAGTAATCTGGTAAGATGTTTCTCCAGGTTCCGTGAGCTGCTCTAGCAAAGTAATCAAACCAGAGGAGAGGGATCTCTGGAACCACCTACCTGTGGGTCTTCTGCCTGTGGGTCAGAAGCCCAGGTGACAACCAGTACTACTGATTGGCATCTGAAGTAGGGGGTATTCTTGTAGGACTGAGCCCATAACCTGTAGAATCTGGTGGTATCTGCAGGTAAACAGCGTTGGAATTGAATTAAATTGTAGGACACCCAGGCAGTGTTGAAGAATTGCTTGGTGGTGTAGGGGGGCAACGTCCTCTCCTCCGCCACCCCCCTGCCCCCGCTGTTGGAATTGGTGATCAGAATCCTTACCTTACAATTTCTGATCCTGCTTTAAAAACAGTCTCACTTAAAAAAATCTTCATTTAAAAACAAAGCATTATCATCATCAGGCATTTATTAAACAGCAAAGTGAATGTTTCATAATTTTAATGAAGACTTCAAGGAAAACATTCATGAGACATTTTATTTTCAAATGTAAAAGTCTTAAAAAAAAAACCCAATTATTTAAGCCATTTACAAGAGCTTTGTATTAATTAGCAAATCATGATTCAACTCGCTTATGTAATCACTTTAACCCTTGAAATATAGCTATAAACAGATGCACCTAGGACCTTATTTTTATTTTCTCTGCAAACTTCCAACCTGAAACATAACAGCGGTTAATAAATTGTGTGTCAGGGTCATGTGACTTCATTTAAGACTGCAGGAGAATTTCTTGGCAGAATTTCTTCTAATGGTGTGGGCCCGAAAATAAGAAGTATCTAGTGAAATTTATGTGGTAACTGACCCCGCCTGGCTGTGTAACACTGCTAAGTGCAGCCGGCCGTAAGGAGGGAATTGAGTGGCTGAGAAAATGTCAGCACAAATTGACGTCATGAATCTTATTTCCTGGAACTACTTGGATCATCAAATTCTAACTCACCAATCAGACAAGAGGGGAAAATATCCTTTCAGCATATGTTTTCCCACAACTGATGAATATCCTGCATTTCTCAGTGAGCACCCCTGCTCCCCCACTGAGGTGGCCTTTCTTTTGGATGGTGGAAATTCCCAGGAGCAAAGCTGATGTTAGACCTTCCCTCCTGCTAAGACTCTGGGCATTTAGCTCTGGGTGATGTCACCGAAGGAAGGACTCCCAGGGCACAGGGCAGCTGGCTGGGCCTTTCTCTGGTGATGTTTTCCTGCTGGATGACCCCTTGGCTTTTAATACTCCAGTTTCACAGACTGCAGCCTCTCAACACATTTTTTCAGCTTAAGTTGTAGAGAAAAAAATTTTATGTATGTTCCCCAATCCAATAGCTTAAACAAAATAATACATAGGTGAAGTCTGAAGTTACTTCCCCAAACAGTTGGGAGATGGCACAATGATGTGAGGATGTTTGAAAAGGGCGCCATATGTGCAGACTTGGACGTGGCTTGATCTCGCAAGTGAAGTGTTGTGACAGTCTCATAAATTGTAAGTCCAAATAAGTGGTGTTTTAGCTCTTATACATTCTAATATGAGGGTTTACTTACCTGTAGGTATGTTGGTGTTTTATTGTTTGATTTTAGGAAATTGAGTTCTGGGAACTTTTAGGAGAACAATGAGCTCTGGAAAATAGATGGCGGATCACAGTTAGAGCATCTGGCAGGGATGCAGGGTGGAACTTAAAGATTTTCATAAAAATAGTATTAAAGGGAGTGGGGTGCCCTGTATTTCCTGCTTCTGAGATCAGATGACCTGCCTCCAGCTCTCAGTAGGTCAAATCACCCAGGAATGAATGAGCATCTTAGTAGATCCAAGCAACAGATATGGAGGGGAGAACAGGAATTTTTGTACCAATGGTCCAAAAAAAGTTGAGTACATATAAGACTGGCCAGGCATTCTGTATTCAGGTTAAAAAAAAAAAACAAACAAACAGAAAAAGGAGAATGATGGCAGAGATCTTAGTGATGGAGGCTCTCAATGTGTCTGTTTCTTGAATTCTGTTGCTGCGATAGAGACAGATTTCCTCTGTATCTGCTCCATGGCTATCATCCTGGTACCTCCTTTCAACATCCTCCTGGAAGTTCCCTTTGCCTCTCTTGTACATTGGATCTCCTGTTTTTTGTTTCCTGTATCTTCTTGGTCTAGGGTTTGATTTTGATGGACCAAACCCTACAGTAACCTCATCAGAAAGAGTGCCCTGGAGGTAAGTGTTTTGAAATATTGCCTGTTGAAATTTTCTTTATCGTAGCCTGTTAATTTATGCATAGAGTAGCTAGGTCAAGAATTTTAGATCAGCCATCATTTTCCTTCTGAATTATGAAGGCATACCTTAAATTTTTTTTCATTTCTGAATATTGTCTTTGGTTCTTTTTCAAAACCGCTGTGTCATTCTCACAATCCCTTGTTTCCTGATGATATTTTTAAGTCTAGTTCTTTGAACTTGGAAAGCATAGGTTAAAGTTCACGACCAATCATTCCAACATTGGTTCTCACTTGGGTTCGTGTCTTGTTTTCTGGTGTGCTTCTGCAGCTTGATGGACATCACCTGAGAAAAATGATTTGCGGCGGTTCTCTGGGGCCTCGGCTGGATGTGCCTTCCTGCAGGGCTTTGCGTGTGTTTCTGCCAGGTGCCTACGGGCACTATCTGGAAGGACCTCACCAAGTTGGAGAGGTTCCTGGCCCACCCAGGTTATGCGTATCCTGAATACAATTGCACGGAGGACCAATCTGTGGGTACAACCTCCATAGGATGCCTTCTCTTCCTCCCTGCACCCCCGTCTTTCACTGCTGCTCCCCAGGCAGCACCACGGCTGTCCTCTCTACAAGTTTCCGCAGCTCGGGGGAGGGAGAGCGAGTCTAGCTCGGGTTTGCCGTTCTTGCTCTGTTGTTCTGCTGGCCTCTCTGTGTATGTGCTCTAGTCTGAAAAGTGACCTGAGAGTTCCCAGCTGTCTTTTCCTGTCTTTACTTTTTTAAAGGTATCTTTATTTTCAAAAATAGACTATCCAGTTTTTCTGTTTTCAGCAGAAGGATTTGCTCAGTCACCTGGCATGCTGTTACTGGAAACAGAAATGCTCTGTTGACTTCTTGCTTCTAGTATTATTGTTAAGGGATCCAAAGCCATTCTGATTCCTGATCCTTTATATATGATTAGTTATTTGTTATTGTTTTTACTTTCGCTATCTCTGTAAACTAATAAATTGATACTAGTAGCTATTCACAATAGCCAGGATGTGGAAACAACCTAAATGTCCACCAACAGATAAATGGATAAAGAAATACAGTGGAATATTACTCAGCCACAAAAAAGAATGAAATAATGCCATTTGCAGCAACATGGATGGACTAGAGATTATCATATTAAGTAAATCAGACAAAGACAAATGTCATATGATATCACTTATGTGTAGAATCTAAAAAAATAGATACAAATTTTATTTATAAACCAGAAATAGACTCATGGACATAGAAAACAAACTGTGGTTCCCAGAGAGGAATGGTGTGGGGAAGGGATATATTAGGAGTTTGAGATTAATAGATACACATTACTATATATAAAATAAACAATAAGGACCCACTGTGTAGCACAGGGAACTATATTCAATTTCTTATAATGAGCTGTAATGGAAAAGAATCTGAAAAATGTATATGCATATATATAACTGAATCACTTTGCTGTGCACCTGAAACTAGCATTGTAAATCAACTACATTTCAATAAAAAATAAGAATTAAAAAATTGATGGTAGTATTGTAAAATTTCATAATGTTGTTCTTTGATGTGGGTCTGCTTTAGTCATTGTGCTGGGCTGTCAGCGGGCTCTTTCAATCTGCAGGTCGCATCCTTAGATTCTAAGAAATCTCCTTGAGTTACTTCACTATTCTCCTTCTGGGAATGCCTGTCAGATACTGTACCTCATTTACTGGCCCTCTGTTATGGACTGAATGTGTGTGTCCCCCAAAATTCATAGGTTGAAATCTAATCTAATGTGACAGGAGGTAGGGCCCTTAGAAGGTAATTAGGTCATGAGGTGGAGCCCTCATGAGTGGAATTAGTGCCCTTATGAGAAGGGACCAAAGAGGTGGCTCACCTTCTGTCGTGTGAGGATATTGAAAGAAGTCTGCACCCCTAAAGAGGGCTCTCACCAGAACCCGACCATGTTGGTACCCTAATCTCCGACTTCTGGCCTCCAGAAATTGAGAGAGAAAATTCTGTCGTGGATTGTTCCATTTCTGCTTCCGTGTTTTTAAATTTCAAGACCTCTTCTTTTTGTTTCTTCTAAATGTTCCTTTTTATAGCATCCCGTTCTTATTTTGTGAATGCAATATTCATGTCTGTAGGAATCTTTTTTAAATTTAAAAAGTTTTATTTCCCCTGCTTGGTTTCTATTTTTGTATGTGGCTTGTTTGCTTGCTTGTATGGGCCTCCACCTTCCCCAGTGGAGGATTTTTAGGATGTCTAGTAATCTTTGGTTGTCCGCTCCTGCTTAAGAGAGAAAGACTAAAAAGCCTATTGGAAGCTCTGGGCAGAAGGGTGGGATTTGTCTTACCTTCAGGGTGATCTGGGCCATTTTATTAGGGAGACTCCAGGGTCATTATGTTTTGACCCTAGCTGCCAGGCTCTGGGAGCAAAGTGGGGGAAAGAAGGCTAAGGCAGTCACAGTGTCTTGTGTGCACATGTTCGCCTCTTGTTTCTGCTTACTGTATCTGTGCCATCAGCTACGTCTGACGTCTCCGCTGCGGGCAGCCTTTCGCCCTCTGTAGAGAGGAACCCTCTAGTCTAGGGGAGGTTGTCTAGAGACCTAAACTGTGGAGCATATCTGGACGTTTAACTCCCCCTCTTCCTTCTCCTCTTTCTCCTCATCCTACTTGTCCTCCTTTTCTTCTTTGTTGAAAAAAAAAATTTATTGAGCTATAATCTACAGAGAAATGCACAGATTTTTAGGGTGGACCTAACTAACTGCTTCTTACATGATCCTAATTTTAGCCCATCTTTCACACCATCTTCTTGAAGTATGCAGTGCTGTCCATTCGTGAGCCTTTGGGGAATCTGGGGTGTAAATCGAGTGAGTGGTGTAATCAAACCCCGGTCTGAGGGAGAGAAGGATGGCTCTAGTTACTCACTGTCTTAGGAGACATGTCTTTCCCTTTGTTTTCCTTCCCTAGCACCTGGACTGAGATGAACAACTTACATCTCTAGGTGCTTTGCCTTTGTTAAGGGGCAGTTTTCCCTCCTACCTTTGTAAGAACGGTGTGGCCCTTCAAGGTCCCTGATATAATGTGGTGTCTCACCTCCAACTCCTGTCTCCTGGGTCCTGGCCCCCTGACTCCCTACCCAGCCTCTCCCCCAGGGCTCCGGGTTCCTACTTTCTGCAAATGCTTTCAGTAAAAGGTCAGCTTCAGCACTAGTTCACTATTCTCCAGTCCTGATTTTCAAAAGATAGTTATTGTATTTAATTCAACAGTTTAGGTCTTCTGTCACTAGAGGATTTTTCAGGATATTTAGTCCACAGTATTGCTGGAACAGTTCATCTTGTTAAATCCTATTCCTCTTTACAGGCTCAATTCAAAGGTCACCTCTTATGTAAAGGCTTCCCCCATTCTCCCGGAGGGGGAGACCTTCCTCTAAGCTTCCACGGTCCCTTGTGACACTCCTGCTCCAGCTGTAACTCACTTGGAAGGTTGCTTTGTCTGTGTGCTCACATATCTGTCTCCACCACCCATTATGATCTCAACGAATACACTTCCCAATGCACCTCTTACCAACTACCTCTTTCAGAGAGCCTGCCACCTAGGGGGTAATTAATACTCAATGAATTAAAAGGAAAGTAATTAATAATGTGTTAATGCCATAGTTCAAATTCTAACAAGGCTCCCAATCACATTGGTTGGGAAGTAGTAGATATCCGTGTATTTAATGCAAACGCGTATTGGGTGCCTTCATTTGGTCTCTGAAACATGCCAAGCTTGTTCTCATCTCAAGGTCTTTGCATTACTGTCCTTCTGTTTGGAATGCTCTTCCCCTGGATGTTTACATGGCTGCCACCTTCCCCTCATGTAGCTCTCACCTTGGATGCCACCTCCATAGAGAAGGCTCCGCTAATGTCCGCATGCCCAGTCATAGCACCCTATTTTCTCTTCCTAGTAGCAAGCATTACAGCATATAGTTCTATAATCAACTAAAATTAACTTATTTATGTATTCAAAAATAAGCACATTAAATGCAATCTATGCAGTAGCATCCCCAGGACCTAGAAGGATGCTGGCCACACAATAGATACTCAATGAATAATTTGTTGACTAATTGCCTAATATGTACAGGTGCAAGAGATTTTGGAAAATGAGGAATTGGCCCTGACAGGTTCACTGAACAGTTTATTTAATCAAAAGTGGATCTTCTTTTGGACCGCTTTTGAGATTTTTTCCCACGTGTGTGGTGAACAACTAGCAACATCTGCCTTTTTCTAGGCTGAAGTTATCTGTTATGCTCTGTGATTCTGGGGACCTTGCTGGTCACTTAATTATGCATTTAATTTTGTTTTCTAAGTACAGTCCTGCTTTGTCTGTAGGTAGTACCAGCTTTGGTCCCTCTAGTCATGGAGTTAGGTCTGATCCTTTGAGGTGTGGCTTGGGTTCAGCCCACGCATTTCTTCTAAAGAATGCCTGCCTCCCCACCTGTTTATCCCACGAAGTAGTCTGTGTGCTCAGTAGGAAGGAGGCATAAGGGTGCAGTTGAGGGAGAACACACTGCAGTGGGGATCTAGAAAAACGAGGTGGCACATGGCATCAGAGGATGAGAAGAGAGGGTATGCCTGAGCAGTGGGATAAAGGGGAAAAAAAGCAAATCAGAGAGGCCTCTGAATTAACTTGGATTAACTTTGATACTCAGTCCAGGGTCAGTTTTGCCCAGAATTGGTCTGAAAAGATGCCGTTCCTCTTAACTTCTCTTGGTGAGAAACCTTGCATGAAAGTGGAGGAAGGAAGGGGGCTTGAGATGGTCTTTTTTGCTCTGGGACATGAGCTTCTTACCTGACAAGGAACATGGGGAAGCAGAGCATAGATTTCTCCTTTCATTCTATGAATGTTCTCATCTCTGTGGCCCAGTGACCACACTGCCTTTCACTTTTCTCCTGCTCCAGGAAGCCAGGTCATGGTATAAGCCAAGCTTTGACCCTGCAGGCAAAATAAATATTCCTTGGAAGTTTTCTGACCAAGTCCAGCCTCACATGCACGAAGCTCCCAGCCGTGATCCTTCAGCTCTGGTGTGTAAAGGGTTTGTTAAAAGTGCCGATCAATCCTCCCTCAGATGTTACGGTTCATTGGGTTGAATGGTGGGGAGCGGGGTCCAGGAATTCACAACTTCTTCCTTCCTTCCTTCCTTCCTTCCTTCCTTCCTTCCTTCCTTCCTTCCTTCCTTCCTTCCTTCCTTCCTTCCTTCCTTCCTTCCTCCCTTAAAATTTGTTTCCTCTGACAAGTTATAAGACAAGCACCCAGTTTGCTTGAATTTTAAAAGGATCCTTCCTTCGCCCCACTTGAATGACCAATGAAGACATAAGTCCAGTTGACAAAGAGAAGAGGGGATGCAGATATCTGCATCTTAACCTGGCACCACCAGTGATGCTGATACAGCGGATGTGTGGATCACTCTTTTCTAAAACTGGCTTTTAGAAAACAGTGACAGTAGCATTTAGTGACATTTACCTGTTACTAAATGTTCGCCATGAGCTAGGCACTGTGCTAACACCTTACGTGTGTTCTCTTTCTTAATCCTCACAACAGCTCACCAGCTAGTGGAGTGCTATCATTAGACAAAGACACAGACTGAGCAGTCAGCTACAATTTGTAAGTGGTGAATCCTGGGCTTAAGTCCAAAGGTCTCTGATTTCAAAGCCCACGCCCTTGCATTGGGCTGGGAATTCTCTGGAGGAGTCCCTGGACCCTTGCTACTCGAAGTGTGGTCCTTGGAAAACGTATCTCTGGGAACTTCTCAGAAATGGAGACTCTCGGGCCCCACCCCACACCCTGGGAATCAGAATCTGTATTTTAACAAGATCTCCAGGTGATGTCTATACACATTAAAGTTTGAGAAGCGCTAATCTCGTATATTTTATTATTCATTTGTGTGCCATCTCATGCCAAAATTAGTAGTATGGTTTCCTATTATATATATCATGGAAATACCTTATAGCTAGGCAATGTAATTCATATTGGTTTATGAGGTTTGAGTCATCCACTCAACTCGATTTAGCTGAACCCAATTTTATTATTCTCACCCAGACTATTACAGTTATCTCCTATTTGACTTATCTGCCGTCAGTCTCTCCCATCTTCTATCCATCTGTGCAAATAAGTTTTGCTTTTTTTTTTTAAAGCAGTGGAGCCTTTATTAAAACAAAATTTTGGTGAAAGACCTGTAATAGTAAGATAAAAGTGCAGCTGCTGTGGTTGAAGTGTGTTTTGTATGTTTGTGTCGGGGGGGCAGTTTTGGGCTCTGTCTCCTTACCTCTCCCCCCCAGTTCCCAGGACACCGTCCCTGAACCTCCAGGTGTCTGTGGAGCACAGATGGCCATCCTTGCTCTAGCAGTGCCCAGCCTCGTCATCCTAACTCTTTCATGATCAGTTGTGTGGCACATTGTAAATCACTTAGTAACAGTTGAAGTGCCAAAGTTGGTGATAAATTTACTTTGTGAAAAATCACTTGCATTTCAGGATGCTTTCTTAAAGATGAAGTCCCCCATATTAGTTACACACGGGGAACTGGGAAGATGTCATCGTGGCTGTCTTGGTGGAAGAGAGTTGAGAGTCATGGATGCGGGCTGGCCTCTATGCTGCTGCCAGAGAGAGTTTCCTTAAAAATGTTGCTTCTTTGCATTAAACTCAGCCCTCCACAGCCTACAGAATCAAGGCCTCGTGCAAAGTGGATTCCTGACGTCCAGTGCCTGCCTCTAGTCCCTCCCGGGCCCAGCAGTTCTTCCTGCCTTTGAGCTCTTTGCTGGTCTTTGCAGCTCTTGGCTATTCTTTGCTACCCTTACCTGGCGTCTCATCCTTTTACACTTGTCTGTGAATTACAGGGATTGTCTAACTCATCTTTGTACCCTCAGGGCCTGGAAAGCAGTGGGACGACAAGTTATTACTTCCTTCTTTTTTCTTTTTTTGATTGAAGTATATAGTTGATTTACAATGATTGTGTTATTTACAGGTGTACAGCAAAGTGATTCAGTTATACATATACATATATGTATATATTCTTTTATAGATTCTTTCCTATTATAGGTTATTACAAGATACTGAATATAGTTCCCTGTGCTCTACAGTAGGTCCTAGTTGTATCTATCTTATATATAGTGTGTATCTGTTAATCCCAAACTCCTAATTTATCGCTCCCCCTCCACACCTCCACACCCCCTTTGGTAACCGCAAGTTTGTTTTCTATGTCTGGGAGTCTACTTCTGTTTTGTAAATAAGTTCATCTGTATCATTTTTTAGATTCTACATGTAAGTGATATCATACGAGATTTGTCTTTGTCTGTCTGACGTACTTAGTATGATCATCTTTAGGTCCCTCCATGTTGTTTGCAGATAGCATTGTTTCATTCTTTTTTATGGCTGAGTAATATCCTGTTGTGTTTATATACACCACATCTTCTTTACCCAGTCATCTGTCGATGGACATTTAGGTTACTTCCGTGTCTCCATGCTGTGAATACTGGGGTATTTCTTCCTTTCTAAATGAAGCAAACGAAAGAAAGTTACCTTGTAGTTTAGATTCCATCTTCTTTCCTTTGTTCAAGGTGACACTTAGACATACTCCTTTGAGTAAAAATAAAATACAATATGCTCCTCAGGGCTCTAACTTAACATAAAGATTTTCCAAATTCTAGTTTTTCTGTATGAATAAGAATTACTTATGTTGATTCCCTAAAGCAGCAGCAGTACTTTATCATCCTAATCATTTTCCATTTGCATGAGAGATACACATCAGAAATTTCCTTTTTGGTGCTAAACCCAGCAGTGCACAGAACCAGGCTTTTTAAAAAGTAATTCATTAGTTTGGAAATAGGAAGTGACAAGAGGTAATTGATCTGTTTCAATTTGCTCTCACAGGGGATAGCTTTGATTTCTTTGTCCCATGGCCCCTTTTGATTTAGTAGATGTATTTTCCAGAAAATTCTTATGGTTTTTTTTTCAATTCCATGGGGAGCAAATTGTAGACTGTTTTAAATCACAAATGTAGACCTCTCAGCCTCCATCTCTACTTTCCTCTTATAACTAAATATAGAAATTAGTCAATGCCAGCGTCTCCCGCTCTTGCCTTCCTCCATCTCAGCATTCTGCCCAACCTTCTTTATTCTCTGCTTTCCCCTCCCCCGCAGAGATTTTAATTTTGTTAAAACGTTTTTACTGCGGCTGTGACTCAAGCAGCTCAGCTGGCTGCAGAAACACAATGTCATTTAATATTCCAGCCACAGCCCAGACAGTTCTACGTCAGGTCATTGGGAGCAGAGCTGTTGCGACGGCTTTCTGACAATGATTGGCAACAACACCCTGCTGCGGAAAACAGCATGGAAACCAGCTAGTATGCCCTGCACGGCATTTCCGCTTTCAGACCAAACTACAGACCGCAGCCAAAGTAACGGAAGTGGGCGTGGTCACCAGATGATGCTATTACACTAAAGCCACACTCTTCTTTTTTTTTTTTTTTTTTTGAAGTATAGTCAGTTCACAATGTTGTGTCAATTTCTCGGGTACAGCACACTGTTTCATATGTATACATACATATATTCATTTTCATATTATTTTTTATTATAGGTTACTACAAGATATTGAATATAGTTCCTTGCCATACAGAAGAAACTTATTGTTTATCTTATATATAGTAGCTAATATTTGCAAATCTCGAAATCTCAGTTTACCCCTTCCCATTCTGTTTCTCCCCAGTAACTATAAGTTTTTCTATGTCTGTGAGTCTGTTTCTGTTTTGTAAATAAGTTCATTAATGTCTTCTTTTTTCTTTTTTTAGATTTGCCCATATAAGTGATAACATGTTATTTCTCATTCTCTTCTTGGCTTACTTCACTTAGAAAGACGATCTTCAGATCCATCCATGTTGCTGCAAATGGCATTATTTTATTCTTTTTTATGGCTGAGTAGTATTCCATCATATATTTATGTACCACATCTTCTTTATCCAGTCATCTGTCGATGGACATTTAGGTTGTTTCCATGTCTTGGCTATTGTAAATAGTGCTGCCATGAACATTGGGGTGCATGTGTCTTTTCAAATTAGAGTTCCCTCCTGATATATGCTCAGGAGTGGGACTGCTGGATCATATGTTAAGTTCATTTATTGCATTTTGAAATATGTCTTCTTACACTCTCAACTCCAGCCCTCATTAAGCCCTTCTGGAATGCCTGTTAGATGTATTTGGAGGTTTTCCATTACTCTGTGGTGGACTTGTCTGTGCCTTTAAAAAGATGTTTGTTATCTTTTATGCAGCATGTCTGGGTATTTTTTGTAAAAGAAGGATTTTCAGCTTCCTGAATCAATCATATTATCAGAAAGTGGAGGTAGGTATAAAAATTGCCGTAGTCTGCCTGCTAATTTACATCTGTTCCCAGTTCTCTGTCCTAGGCTACAGAATGGAAGTTCACTTGCATATTAGACTCCACCCAGATGTTCCAAACATCCTATACCCAACATATCTAAAACCTGACTCTCAAACTTGCTACTATGCCTATGTTCTGTAGCTCAGCTAATAATATTACCATCCACCCAGTCTTCCAAATAGAATCCAATTTTGCTTTGAGTCCTCTCTCTCCTTCACCACAACTGTATCTTTTCTCAGTGTCCTTGCTTATTCTCCAGGCCAGGCTGCCATTGTGTTCCATTGGCGTTATCCTTATAGCCTCCTGGCTTGACTCTCTCACTGTTCTTTATGCCTGCTCCTGTCCGTTTACCCTAAGCTTCTGGAATTGTCTTTCTGAGTCTTGAATCTGGATGTCATTTCCCTGCATAGAAAACCTATCTGACTTTCTGCTGTCTGCAAAATAAAGTTCAAGATCTTTGCTTGGCCATAAAGGTCCTACATAATTTATCTCTCCTACCCACCTTTCCACATCCAGTTTCCTGTCCTTGACACTTTGCATAGACTCTCTGTCCCTCGGTGGAAGTAGCATACTCCCAGGACTTTGTTTAAGCTCTTCTTCTCTGGAATGTCCTTGCCTTCATTCACACGTGGAAATCTAGGACTCGCTGGTTAGTGAGGCTTAGACTCCCAACCAGACTTAATTACTACCACCTCCATGTGAACCTGGATGTATAGAGTTCATCGTAATGTGCCTTGTATTGCAGTTAGTTGTGTACTGAGATGGAGCAGCCAGGTCCTTGGGAACATAAGGCAGCTCATGTATTCACCTCTGTCATCTTGAAAAAGGTTAGGAGATGAATACACAGTTGTTGAACTGAGTTGTTATAATATAACATTACAAAAAGAACTCTGAGATGTTAGGAATCTATGTCTACTACTTATAGACAACTCTAAAGGGTCTAGAGTCATAGAAGAAAGCATATATGTGTATACACAATTTACATATAGAAATCATACACATGTATATATACATATATTGTCATATATATTCCAAATATCAGATTTTTTGAAAACTCATTTATATTTGACAAAGTCAAAGTTAAGAGCAGGTCTGAACAAGTATGATAAAAATACTAGTACCAATTTTTAATCCCCCCCATCTCAGCCCCCATAAGTCCTCTCAGAACGATTTTGCAGAAGTGGTTGTGGGGAAAGCAGTGACCTTACCCACTCTCCCCCAGTCAATATTCTAGACAAAGTAGGGCGAGGGGAAGTAATGACAGATACTGGAAAGCAGCAGGCATGGGTGATAATTCTCAGATCTATTTGATGGGAAGACTAATTCAGTATTGAGAATAAGAAAAGAACATATGAAATATAGAATTATTAACAGATCTCCATCTTTTCTTAGGATCGTATGAAACCAGCGTTCATTGTTAATCTGCCAGCACATATCATTACTTACCAAGGTTAAATGAGGGAGTGAGAGGATGTTTTGATGATTTGCTTCTTGTACAATGGGGAAGACACTTTAAATTATTCCAAGAGAAATCCAGCCTCAAAGAATGTTTCCAAATAACACTTCCTGAATTCAAAAATGTTCCTGTTTTTTCTACTTTGTATGGAATGATGATAAAAAAAATTTTTAAACCCAAATTCAAACTAATTAGTGGTATTTAATGGTAGTGGTATTTAAGACTTTAAAAAAAATCTCACTTTTGCTATTTATTGTGTTGTCTGGTTACTGAACAAGAGGTAACCTTTCAGTTGGGAGCCTTGAAAAATATCACTGGAGTTTTTTCATGTTTAGTTCAAATAAATTCTCAGTTTAATATCCTGCTAGAGCTTTCTGGATATTGATTATTTCTTTTCAGTTTATCAGATGACAAGGGCCTCCAGATACAAGCCTTTATGTCGTACAAAGTTCACCATGTGAAGTCCCCAGGAAAGCCTTTCATGCACCCAAAACACGTTGAAATATTAGGACCTCAGGAAAGCAACAGACTTCTCACCTTTCAAGTTAGTTGACAGTGATAAGAAAGTTAAAGAATAGGTGAAAACAGGGATAGGACTTGTTAAAGAACAGGAGATTAGCAGAGAAAAGAAGAAAATAATCTTCTTGTGGAGGAGGGTGTAGCTCAGTGGTAGAGCACATGCTTAGCAAACACGAGGTCCTGGGTTCAGTCCCCAGCACTGCCATCAAAATAAATAAATAAACCTAAGTACCTACCCAATCCCAGAAAAAAAAAGACCCAAAGTGAAAAAAGAAAATAATCTTCTTATGCAAAGCAAACCCTTATTGTTAAATCACTGAGGAGGTGAGCGGAATGCTGAAGGCTCCTCTGGTGCAGACTTTGAGATAACACGAAGAGGACCTGGATTAAATCACATCTCAACTGATGCCTTTTGTAGGGACCAGGAAGTGCACATCGAATCACGTGATTGGAGAGCAGATGAGATGGTATTTTTACAAAGATGACTGTTGAATGAGATCTGACGTGTTATCAGAGCCAGGGGTATAGGCTGGAAAAAGTCAGGCAAGGACACAAGGAATCAAAGCCTCGAATAATGTAGCAGGAGGTTTGGAAGCAACAGCTGCACACAAACCAAAGTTGAGACACCAAGATCCTTTCAGCACAGGAGCTAGGTTAGTCATAAGCCGCTCTAGCTGTTCAGTAACAGTGAGATCACTGCGAGGCACGGGAAGCTGGTTGTACCTTGATGATAGATTAATATTTATAACAACTGCTTATTTTGTGCACCTCCCCTTTACCCAACTGGATGTTCCCTGCGATCTGGGGGTTGCTTCCTAACGGCTCTTAGCCCTAGAGGCCCCCATTCCATTTTAGTTTTCTAACCATCCTCTTTCTCCAGCTAAGGTTGCCTGATGAAATATTTGACGTCTTTATCCTAAAAACCTTACTATTGTTTATTTGAAATTCAAATTTGACTGGGCATCCTGTATTTTTATTTGGTATATCTGGCAACTCTACCAGTAAGTCTTCCACAGACATGACCTCTGCCTGCTGGGTCCACCAGGCTACCCAGACATTCCTGAGCAAGTTTTATTGTGCCTGGAGTGACAATCCAGGCAGGCCCTCCCAGGCTTAAAATATTCAGACTTTCATGCCAGTTACATAAATGTAATAGTAATACAGGTATCCCCCATTTTTTGCAGAGTTCACTTTACACCACTTCACTTTTACAGAAGACCTACATGTTAGTATCTTTCGCTAACTGAAAGAAATTCAAAGGCGATTTTCACTTTTACAAGAGATGAAAAGTGGAAAGAGTATTAGTTTTGCAGCAGCCCTTATAGAGGCAACATGCTCTCCAAGCGGTGAGAGTGGCACCACCAAGCTCCTTCCCTTGGAACTACACTCAGCATCTGAGCATTAAGTCACCATAGCTTTGAACTGTGTCTGAGCATCTGTGCTTTATCTCAGATGCTTCTGTGCATCCGTTAGCAAGATGTGAGCTAAGGCAATTGCTTCTTTGCTTTGTGCCATTTTGGTTTATCAAAGGTTTCATAGGAACCTCTGCTTTGGAAAGGTGGGGAAATATTTATTGCAGATCAGCATTTTAAGTGTGGCACGCTGTTTTGGACAGAAGATAGTCCCTGGTTACATCTGTCATTAGTTACTGAAGTATAATTAATGCTGTTAGAAATTGACATTTATCCTGAAAAGTAGGCTTAATTAAATAAATCAGGCATAATCATCGGGCCATGTTGCTTTTAGATACAAAGCAGCTGAGAAGAACATTCCAATCAACTCTCCTGTTTGATTCCATTAAAAAAAAGTCTTCCCGATTCCTTTCAAAAAAAGTGGCCAAACACTATTGTAATTCAAGTTGCTTCAATGAATTTAGAAAACTTACCTATTTTATTACTTAGAACACAGTTAATTACTATATACTCAATATACTTGTTTGGCAGTTTCAGTTTCTTTGAGGGGGTGGTGGTGTTGAGAGTGATAAAGCAAATACAAGATAAAGCAAATACAAGAATACAAAAATCATCCCTCATTCAATGTATTTTGTACATATTGGTCTAATCTTTTTGAATGAAAGTCTATAAATATTTTTTAAAAAATTGGGGCCAAACTATACACCCTGCTATAGAATTTATTTTCTTCACATCAGATTATTAAGCTTTTTAATTGTTGTATACTATTCCGTTATATGAATAAAGCATGATTTACTCAACTTGCATATTGCTGGATATTTAGGTTATTTCTGTTTTTTTTTTTCTGTTGCTACAGTCTTATTTTAGCTTCATGCATAAATTGTCTGCAATTCAGGTGATTTCTCCAAGTCAGCAGAGTGAGTACCTTAATTGTTTCTACCTGCCTGACATCCACTTTTCCTTCTTCTGTTAACAGCACCCACTGTAACTGCAGAATCCCTTGCCCAAATCTGAGTCTGTGGGTCCTGAGTAGGGAAGACCATCAAGCTCGAGGGAGAGTATTCCATCCTGTGGCTACAGTGACTGGCTGAGGATGGGCACAGTTCCCCTGCCTGGGTCAGATTCTTCCCAGGACTTTTATGAAGATTACTGGGAAGTAAGCATTCTCTTTCCATGGGTGGTTCTAAGCTGATGGATATTTCTGGACTTGTTTGGCCCCCCTTAGGGGGAAAGTGAACGTGAAAATGAAGATGACATAGAAGAAAGCAAAGCTGAGAAGTGGACAGAAACCCAGTCCTCATTTTAACCCAGGAGCCAGCCACACCAGGAGATTTTTCATTCTCATGAGTCACTAAACTCCCCTTTTGGCTTAAACCAATTTGAGTTAGGATTTCTGGCACTTTGATTGCAATAATCGTAATTTTTTAAAAAAGTGTCCAGCAAGATTGTATTATCAAATTGCTTTCCTCAGAAGTTGTGTCAAGTACCCCACCACCACTGAAGGTGTTTGACTGCTTCTTTTACTGCATTTCCACCATTAAGTGTTGTCCCTTTGAGATTATATTTGACTTTTTTGAAGTTTCATATTTTGTGTTTAACTATTAGTGAAGTAAAACTTTTCCTATTTAATAAATAGAATATAAGTTGTTTATTGTAAAGTGTGTCTTTTGTCTATTTTTTTCTATCAACCTATGGCTTATGGATTGATTAGATGATTTACCCTTTGATACTTGTGGAATGTATTTTGCCTCTGGATTTTATACTTACGAAAATAACATTTATATTTTTCTGATTATAAAATATATCTATGGCAGAAACTTGGAAAACACAGTAAAACACAAGGAAGGAAATAAAAATTACTTTTAGTACTACCTCTCAGATAATACACATTGAAGAAATTCCCTCTAAATTTACATAAATATATTTAATATATTTACTAGAATATAAGTATATGCGTATATGTGTTTATAGCTTTCTAAATTGTTTTATCACTTAAGATTGTGTCACAAGAATTTCTCCCTTGTCATTAAATATTCCTCTAAATGGGTCATGGATCTTCTTAGGAACTTGAAAAGAGTCATGTAGTCACATTTCAGGGGAAGAAATGTACATATACAGAAAAGTTGATACATTATTTCAGGGGGTTCATCCATGGACTCCACATCAGGAATTCTGATTGTGAACATGTTGGCATCTGCCAAGCAGTCTCTTGTATTAGTACACTCGTGTTTAGTTTAACTATATCACATCCAGTTTAGGAGGGCAGGTTTTGGGATCCAAAAGCTTGGGTTCAAAGCCTGGCTCTAAACCTACCTGGGGGTGACTTGGTGAATTTCTAAGCTCAATAAGCCTATATAAAGGTGAAATGAGATGGTCCATGATTAAAAGCTTAGTAGATTGTCCTGTACATAAGCACTCAATGTAGCACTCTCTCTCTCTCTTTTTTTAATTCCCTGATTGTTTCCTTAGGATAAAGAGCTAGAAATAGAATTACTGGGTCAAAGGAGAAGCACATTTTTAGGACTACTGTCATCTACTACCTGGTTTTCTTCTAGAAAGTCTACACCACGAGCAGGATGAGAGGCTGCCCAGTTGATAGTATCCTTGCCATCATACTGTACCATCATTTATTTCAGTCTTCTCCCACAGTGGAAAAATGACATCTAATTGCTTCAATTTAATTTCTTTGGTCATTCCTCTTTTGTGATCTGGTGTGTCTAGTCACATCTTTTGCCTTTTTTTTCCATGTTTGTCCTTGTTAATTTGTAAAACTGTTTTATAAACTAACGATATTAGCTCTTGGTTTTATATATGTTGTAAATATTTTTTCTTATTTTGTAATTTGCTTTTAATTTTTAATGCTCTTTTTTACTGTTCCAAAGTTTAAAATGTTTATGTAGCCATATCTCCTGAGCTTCCCATTATGATTTTTTTTCTGTTACTTTTTTGCTTAGGAAGATTTTCCTGTCCAAAGATGAGATAAATACTAGCTAATATTTTTCTCCAGTATTTTATTGCTGCTGCATCATCATCATCGTCATCATCATCATCATCATCATCTCTTTAATCCACCTGGAATTAGTTTTGGTGTATGGTGTGCAAGAAGCCTCTAAATTTATTTTCCCCAAAATGGCACATTTTCCATCTGTATTGTCTTTCCCTTCTATGTATTTTCTCCCCTCTGGGTGGGCCAAATTGTCATTGGTGGAAGCAAGAGTAAAGGCGAGGCAATGGAGGAAGACTAGTGACCCACACCAGCTTGCCAACATCCCCACACCTGGAGAATGAGCTCTGTTTCCTAATCCTGGGGTTTTCCCCTAAAAAGTCAAGGAGATCAGAAAGAAGAGGGGAGGCAAGAACATCTGATTTCTTTACATCAACAATAACCACACCAGCAGAAGAGACAACAGGTGTACAAGCCCCAAGAAGTCCTTGAGGCTACAGGTTAGCATGACCCTGCTGATTTACAGCCCAAGCCCATCTCTTTCGGCTTTTCACTCTTCACCCACTGCACCAATCGCTGCCCATATCCTTTCCAAAGCCCCAAGAGGAGTGAGTCGGATGAGTCGGCCTGCCTCTAATTACTGCCTATTTAATTTGATTGTGGATTTTAATATCATTAACATAGGAGGGGGCAAATCGGAGTGGTGCCTGCAGAGTTGGGCTTCAGCTCATCCTCTGCCATTTGTGTTCTTGGCTTATCTCATCCTGAGCTGAATGTAAAGGTTCCACAGTGCCTCCTCCTTATCTCGTCTGTTTCTCCACGTGACTTCCCTGGGTATACTCATTTAACCGAAGTATTTGAGTAGCCTTTTCCATTGTTTATCTGCATATCTTGCTTTTGGTTCCATAAGCCTAAATGAAAATGTGGAATATTTTTGGTCACATCCCACTTCTTTCAAAGCTCTACAGATATTACTGCATTGTTTTCTTGGGTTTACTGTTTTGGAAAGTATGAGGACATATTATTTTCCTAAATGCTTGTAGAAGCACTGCCCTGATGGACTTTATGGTCTAGTGGAGAAGATACCAATTATTTGTGATTAAGAATGCAATGTGCTGTGAATTTAGTCCTATTCTTCATATTCTCAATCATTTTCATGAGATTTGGGGAGGAGAAAAGATAAACATGCAAGCTCAGTTCACCATTGGGAAATGGAAGTCACCTAGTCTCCTCTAGTGTCACAAAAGGGGGTAGGGACAAGTTTCCAGGAGGAAGAATTCACTCTAGGATCTTGGCTCCACACGGACTAACCCTGGGCTAAGACTTCAGCCTAGAAATTCCCACTGTTGGCTTTTACAGCTCAACTGGCTATGACTATGGTCACTCCAGACGGCCAGATGCCTTCTGCAGTGGCTCTGTCTCCTTGGTAGGCAGAGAGGTCCCTTTCCTTTGTAGATGCATCTAGTGACTGATTTAAAGTTGTTGAGTCAACATACCCAAAAACTCTGCATTTGATTTGTTGGGGGATAAGGCTGTCTTGAAGCAGGGACTCTCACCACTTTATTTCTTTCAGTCCTTTAATCCTAACCCCAGTTCTATACTTAAAACACTTCATAAATCTGTGGCCACTGGAATATCCTCTCCCCGTCTGCCAATAACTTCCAAAATACACATTTTTCATGGAGACTTTTCTTAGTAGAGCGCTTTACACGCCTTAACACCATATCACGTTCAGCCAAGTACTCGTGGGTTTGAAGCAGAGATTTCCCTGTGCCTCAGATTCCTCATATATAAAAATCGAGCTAACAGTCTCTGTCCCACGGCTCCGCTGTGAGAATCAGAGGAAATAATGCACAAGCCACAAGCAGTTGCTCTCAAGACCTGGCTCAAACCTCACCAGTAGTATTATTACTACTTTAAGTCCGAACATAAAAATGTTATTTAAAAATTCTCTGTAAATTAAAGCCGATATTGCGTCTTGCTGTTAGAGAGCCCCTCCAATTAAAACAGGCACCCCTCCGGATGCTGCAGGCTGCAGGCTGTTTGAACAGTGTGCGGGATGTATGTGCGTGCGCAGAGAAAGCTTTTCTCTCTCTCAAGTGCCTGCGTCTCCAGATTTCATTATAAAAGAGGCAGAGCCCATCAGAGAACTTGATCAGCAGCCAAGCACGGGTTTTTCTTTTTCTGGTCCTTTGTCAGGTCTTTGTTCCGCCCCTGGCTACACTCTAACAGAACCACTTACTGGTGATGAAAAGGAGGGGACTTGGAGGCGGGGGCGGGGCCTACTGGCGCGGGGGCCCAGCGATTGGGTTCACCCTCGGGGGCTGCGCTTTCTTAAGTGCCAGCCCGCGGGCGTCGGCTGACCCCCAGCCGAGGACCGAGCAGCCGCCTCGGACGTCAGCGGCGCGCGGCGGAGGCTCGCAGCCCAGCCGAGTTCAGCGGCTGCGGACGGGCAGACGGACGGCGGGGCCGGCGACCCAAAGCGGAGAGAGGCGCGCGCGGCAGGAGGGAAGAGAAATCCGCCGCGCGGGCAGGGGCCAGACTCGCAGCCTCCGGCCGGCAGCGCCATGGACGGCACCGACAATGCCACCCTGCTCTTTGCCCTGTCCTCTCTGCAGCCGGACAACTACACCCTGTCGCCCAACGCCAGCAGCCTGAGCCCCGGCCCGGACGCCCCCCTCGCGCCGGCCTCCAGCGCCGGCCCCAGCCCCGGGCTCAGTGTCACGCCGGGCCCCGGCGTCAGTTTCAGCCCCGGCCCCACTCCGACCCCGGCGCCGACGGCCGGCAGCTTCGCGAACGGTGGGCCCGGGCCGGGCTCTCCCACGTTCGCTTCGCCCGAGGCCGCCCACGAGCCTCCGTTCTGGGACACGCCGCTGAACCACGGGCTGAACGTGTTCGTGGGCGCCGCCCTGTGCATCACCATGCTGGGCCTGGGCTGCACGGTGGACGTGAACCACTTCGGGGCGCACGTCCGCCGGCCGGTGGGCGCGCTGCTGGCCGCGCTCTGCCAGTTCGGCTTCCTGCCGCTGCTGGCCTTCCTGCTGGCGCTCGTCTTCTCCCTGGACGGGGTGGCCGCCGTGGCCGTGCTCCTGTGCGGCTGCTGTCCGGGCGGGAATCTCTCCAACCTGATGTCCCTGCTGGTTGACGGCGACATGAACCTCAGGTACGCAGCTGGCCGTCCCCTAGACATCTCTTATCCCGGTCCACCGCGTTTACGACCGTGGATTCAAGATCAAGAAGGGAGGGCGAGGCGGTTAGACTGAGGCGCAGAAGAGGGGAGAAGAAACTGGAGAAGACGTGGACGCGCGGGCTTTGCAAGTCCAGGCAGACATGAAGAGGTGGTGTTGCAGGGAGATCTAGCCAGGGACAGAGGCGCGCTGAGGGTCTAGGGGTTTCAACCACAGTTCCCTCACCACCCTCCCTGTGTGCTGGGCTGTCAGGGCAGGTCTAACGGGCAATGGAAGACAAAGGGAGCTGGGAAGCCAAATAGGACTGTTGGCTCCAGTAAAGAAAGGAATCTTATCTATAAGACAATATGACTGAGGTCAATCCAACAAGTAGTATTCGGCAGCTTTACCGTGTCTAACAGGGTGCTTCGGAGGATTAAAAAAGAGAACAAAAGCGTTCCTTGCCCTCAAGATCATCAGACTGTAACCAGCTCAGTAGGCTTTATAAGGCAGAGGGCAGCAGTCCTGAGGTTTTATTTTTTCTCCTGCCGGAAGTTCTTGTTTCAGTTGGGCTTAGACATGCCGCTCTCTTGGTACCTCCCTGGAATGAAGCAGGTTCTCCCCTGACTTCAAGCCGGGGGACTTGCAGTCTCTCCCTTTCTCCTCTACCCAGTATGCAAGCAAGGCTCTTTGGCTCAAAGCTCATTCTGACTTCTGTACATTCCCTTTTCTGCAGCATCATCATGACCATCTCCTCCACGCTCCTGGCCCTGGTCTTGATGCCCCTGTGCTTGTGGATATACAGCCGGGCTTGGATCAACACCCCCCTGGTGCAGCTGCTGCCCATAGGGACAGTGACCCTGACTCTCTGCAGCACCCTCATCCCTATCGGGTTGGGTGTCTTCATTCGCTATAAATACAACCGGGTGGCTGACTACATCGTGAAGGTAAGGTCATTCTTCCCCTTGTGTGCTATGTAGAGAGAGTCCTCGGTCTCTGACCTGTGGCTGAAATGGTAAGAAGTTTGGGGAAAAGGGGTAAGAAAGAAAAGGCCTGTATAGCCCTTGCATGGATAAACTTTAAAAAAAAAAAGTTTATGTCACAAAGATTACTTTCATTCCATCTTTTGGAATTTCAAAAATAATAGCTTTGATTAAGTACACCAGGTTCATTAAAAACAGCGTAAGAGAACTCTCAGGACTCATAGGAGGAAACGTCACGAAGGGAAACAGGTGACAGTGCAATTAAATGGCACGTTTTTCCACTAACAAATCATGTATTACTAAAAATCAAAGCAGATGAAATGAAATCATTTTAAGAGGATTTGTGTAGTGTTTTAGAAATGCATTACTCTATTTTTTAAAAGTGGAACTCTGAGAAATTCTATAGGAGGTTCCTTTAAAATGTTTTTATTAATTTTCTAAAAATAAGTTTACACTAATAAAACCAAAAGTAATTTCAAAATTACACTGTGGATTATAATAGAATACACAAAACTTTAGCTTCAAAGCACAAAATAAAATTAGGTCCTGCATAAATAATGCAGAATATATTGCCATTATTAAATTTGTGTCTTTTTTTTCCTATTGCAATATTTCATATGGTTTCTAAAGCTAGTGAAAGTATGAGGCTTTCTATTATTTTGTGCAATATTTATAATATTGTTTTTAAAAAAAACAGATGCTTTTTGTAGCAGTAGAGATTTTGTAACAGTTGATTGGAGAAAAAAGTTAAATGTTTGTAAATCAGGCTTTCTTTGAGAACTCAAAAATGGTAGTAAATAAGAGGAAACTATGAAGAGGATTCTCGTTTTAGGGAGTTAAATAAAATACACAACTAATTTCTGTAAAAGGTACATGCAAATTCCTTCAGACATTGAAGAGAAAAAGGGTTACTCTAGTGTTTTAATTATTTAGATTTAAGAAGACAAAATCTTTTATGTTTTACTTATATTATTTTCTAAAGTAATCTGATCATACAGAGAGCCTAACTTTTATTAATATGAAAAATGGAGCATTCTTTTCTGTACGTATATCCAGCGTTGAGTAAAAAAATTGTGCTCTATAATAAATATATATGCCTGAATGTAATAAATATATATGTACATGTAAATATACATATTTGTTATATGTTATACATAATATATCTATAGATCATCTTGAGATCATTAAGAACTTACTAAGCTTGTCATTAAGGTAATACTATTAATGTAATGGCATTTACTATAAAACCCTAGGAATTCTAAGAGAAGAGAGAATCAATCTAATAACCTATTTCCATACTAAAAACAGATAAACATATTTAAATAACAGATAATTCAATAAGACTGGCTAACTTTGAGTTTAAGCCAAACCTGTTCCTTAACCAGAACACTAAGATCTGCTTCACATTTCTGTACTTTTGCATACACTTTAAAATGAGCTTTCAGTGTCAGTTCTTACCCATATGATTTAAGGTAGTTCAAAGGAAACATTGGAGACAATATTTTCACAACAAAGAATCCGACTTCTTGTCAAAGCTTTTGATGTCAACACACTTTGAAACTTAAATATAAGAAAAGTTTTAGGGGGAGGATATGGTTCAAGTGATGGAGTACATGCTTAGCATGTATAAGGTCCTGGGTTCAATCCCCAGCACCTCTTCCAAAAATAAATAAATAAGTAAATCTGATTACCTACCCCCCCCAAAAATTTTTTTAAAAAAAGGTTTGGTTTCTGCCAATTGTATATTTGTAGCATGAGTCCCTTAAATAATATTTATTTTAGCATCCTTTAGGGTAGACTTTTTGACCAGCCCAGATAAATTTTGATTAATTTTTTTGAGTATAAAGTGTATGCCAATCCCACAGACTCCAAAGGGGTTTCCCCCTAGATACCTAGGGAACCAGAAACAATTCTTAAACTCTTCTGGGTCTGTAGTCTCCTTCAAAAACACCCATCCAACCCCCTCTCCCATTAAAAAAAAAAAAAAAAAAAAGCTAACTACTAATCTGAAGGAGAACGAGGAGAGGAATTTTTAGGTTTCCACCTTGCTATTTACAAGCCTGTCTTGCATGAGTGAAATGTACTGGTCAGACATCAAGATGACACAGTGCTTTATACAGTCAGTTGTTCTGTAGCTAAAATCCATCTATTATCTATAATAATTCCTAAGCATCATTAGAGACTTACAAGTGGGAGGTTTCTCATGAACAGACGAAAAAGCAGGGAGTTGTGGAATTACAAAGAATTTCTCACATCTTATATTTACATTTTTTTCTTTTCTCTTACCAGATCTAAGAGTTGGTAATTGTTTCTGTATTGTGAACAATTCTCTGAGATATAATAAAGTATTTTGCAGGTTAAAAATATGACACTCAGTTTCATAAATTTAATAACTTTTTATCTCGTGTAAAACCAGAACTCATTAGAGGCACATTCAATTTGACACAACATTGTAAAGTGATTATAACTCAATAAAAATGTTTAAAAAATAAAATACATACATACATAATAAAGAGGCACACTCACAAACTAAACAGCCAGGATTCCAAAATGGAGTTATGGGATTGAGGATGAACGCCTAGGACGGTCTGCCCCTGGAGAAGAGTAGCCTACCTTTCATAACTGTTTTCTAAATTTTTGGAGGCTGTTCTGCAGGAGGAGTAGTCTGTCTGGTCTATGCTGCTCCCAAGGGCCTGTCCAAGACAGTGGCTAGCAGCTGTAGAAGGCAAATTGTCACTAGACATAAGGATAGGCCTTCAAACAATTAGAGCTGTCCGGCATGGCCTGGATGCCTCCTGAAGAGGTGATCTCCCCGTCTTCAGACTCTGTCAAAGGCTTTTAATGGCGAAGATCTCCATTTTGTGTAGGAGGCCAGACTAGATGGCTCTTCTCATCCAAAAGCCCAGGATTCCCTTGCCTGAATTTCTCTTCAACCATCTGATTTTTGATGGCTTGTTTACCCATTTTCTTTTACTAGGTTTCCCTGTGGTCTCTGCTAATGACGCTGGTGGTCCTTTTCATACTGACTGGCACTATGTTAGGACCTGAACTGCTGGCAAGTATTTCTGCAGCTGTTTACGTAGCAGCGATTATAATGCCTTTGGCAGGCTACGCCTCGGGCTACGGCTTAGCCACTCTCTTCCATCTTCCACCCAACTGCAAGAGGACTGTGTGCCTGGAAACAGGCAGCCAGAACGTGCAGCTCTGTACTGCCGTCCTAAAACTGGCCTTTCCACCACAATACATAGGAAGTATGTACATGTTTCCCTTGCTTTATGCCCTTTTCCAGTCTGCAGAAGCCGGGATTTTTGTTTTAATTTATAAAATATATGGAAGTGGAACATTGCACAAGCAAGATCTTCTAGATGAAGATGAAGATACAGATATTTCTTATAAGAAACTAAAAGAAGAGGAAATGGCAGACACTTCCTATGGCACAGTGAAAACAGATAATTTAATTATGATGGAAACCACTCAGACTTCACTCTAAATACGGAGATACACGGGAGCCTCTGCCTTGTTGAAATATTACTTCATATTTATGGTCTGTGGTAGTGTCTATGGTTTACTTAAGGAACAACAATTGGTTCACATTATTATACAATGTAACAGTTTTGATCTGACTACCAGTAAAGTTGCATTGGTATATAAATCCATTTTCATAAGTTGCAAATCAATGTCATAATGTAACTTGCACCTGGGACTGCTGGAGTGATGCCTGAACAAGTTAAATGTGCTTTTTGGTTTTCACCATGTATTAACTCTTAGAAGACAGGGTCTTGGAAATGTAGAATTTTGACGCACTATCTCGTATGAGTAAAAACACGCTATATTTGTAAAGCATAGTTTAGTTTAATGTAATTGTTGTAAAAAAAAAAAGTGCTCTCTCAGCTTATAAATACTTGACACTGTTAAAATTTGACCTGTATTCAGAAAAATCCTAAAACAGGTCAATTAAAACAATGCAATATAGTATTTTATTGTCAAACCTGTATCAAATCAAAAATTACATTAATGTATTTGATTACTTGATCTGATACCTATTTGTAATGAACAGCCAACATTTTTTCTAGTGGACAAAACATTTTCTTTTCAACTGGGGACTGATCTGGTCTTCTGCATTTATGTAAACACACTGTAAATCAGTTTATCTTTTGGAGGGATGATTTGTAGAACGACTATCCACCACAGAGAATTGCCATAGTCGTTAGTCCCTCGTGGAACTCAGCAGCACCTCCTGCTCACCATTTGAGGTGGGGGTTGGGGGAGGGAGGACGTTCTCCAAGGGAAAAAACAATTAGCCTAGATACGGGCGCCCTGGAGGGCTTTCCCTCTGCACTTACTGAAAGGGTTGAATGCGTAGATTTCACAGAGCAGCTCTGAGATAATTAAATAAACTATAATCTGAGATCCTAGGTATCAGACCCAAACCTTCGCGTTTTTGCTCACGCCACAGGCTGGTTGAGCCTCTCCTCAGCTTCCCGGGGGCGCAGATCCCGGGAATAATCGAGGGATGGGGGCCACCTGTCTCAGCTCATCCTGGGGGAATCCTCTTCACCTGGGGGAAGTTCACTTACGGATCAATTCTTGCACCACAAGAAAGCCTTCTTTGCAGATCATCTAAGGGTATTTGTGCCGATTTCCCCACTGAGAAGGTCGAGGAGGGGCTCCCTCGGTGGGGACGCGGGAACACGAGAGGTGGCGGGAAGGGTGCGGGGTCCGCGCAGCCAGGCTAGCGGGGGTGGAGCCCGCGCCCGGCTGCCCCCGGGAGGCCGCCTATTTAGGGCGCAGGGGCGGCGGGCGGGAGCGGCAGGGGTGCGCCGATGGCTGCTCTGGGGGACGAGGTGCTGGACGGTTACGTGTACCCGGCGTGTGCCCTCTACTCGTACCCGTGCCCCTACCCGGCCGCCGCCAAGGGCAAGGGCGCGGTGGGCGGGGGAGGCTGGCGGCACCGGGACCGGGGCTACCCTTCTGTTTCCTCCTCCTCTGACGGTGCGTCTTCGTCGTCTTTCCCGGTCTACGGGCAGCTGGCGGCCGCCGAGTACTTCCACAGCTACCAGCCGGCGCAGCTCATGGCCCTCCTGTCGCAAGTGAGCCCGGGTCTCGCCCCGCGGCCTGGCCGGGCCGGCGTTCAGGACGCGGCGGTGCAGGTGACCCAGCGCCGCGACGTCTCGGTGCAGTGCTCGCTGGGGCGGCGCACGCTGCTGCGCAGGGCCCGCGAGCCCGGCCCCCCGCCTGGCCCCGGCCCCGAGGGCGCTGCGGGAGCGGGCGGCAGCGGCCCACCCTCCCCGCAGCCGGCCCGCCGGGACCCGGAGCAGGGCAGCCCGCTGAGCGGCGCCCCGCGGCCCGTGCGCTTCCCGCGCACCATCGCCGTGTACTCGCCCATGGCCTCCCGCCGCCTCGCCACCCTCCTGGAAGGGGCCGAGGCCGCGGCGGGTGAGCAGAGGCCTGGGGAGCCGGAGGGAGAGCGAGGGCCGCCACCTGCCAGGCCCCGAGGCTCGGAGGAGGGCGAGGGGTCAGCGAGGAAGACGCCCCAAGGGCCGCAGTCCGAGGAGGAGGACGAGGCCCAGGCCGCAGTGTCGGTGAGCCAGGAGCAGTCCCCGCCGGTGCCCAGGGCCCCGGACGCCGCAGACGAGAGATCGCCGTCGCAGAGCCCCCAGCCAGGCAAGGAGCGCCTGCGTTTCCAGGTGAGTTCCGAGTTGGCCGGGGAACTGGCCTGGGGAACCCTGGGGCTGTGCGTTCTCCAGGCTCCCGTCTCCGCTCTCGCCCTGCGGCTGCTCGCGACTGGCGGAGGCGCCGCGCCCCCTTAGGCAGGGACCCGTCTATGTGCGTTTCCGCACCTGCCGGTATCTTTCTCCGACGGAATTAAATCGAGCGTAGCTTGATTGTTGCTGCGATGGTAAGACACCGGCCCCACAGGGGTGGCCAAGGAGACGCCCTTTTGACGTTCTTATTCTGAGTGGAGTGTATTTACTCTATAAAGCCCTGGCCGCGGGCGAGTAGTCTTGTGTGGATCCGGCACGTGGATGATCTAGGATGCGGCTCAGAAGATTAGAAGGTGAATTTACTGGCAAGGAGAGTCGAGTCCCGAGGATTACATTCACATTTTCAAATTCAGTGTGTTAAAAGCTGAAACAGCCTCCTGCTGGGGTCCTGGTCAGGATCCTTCCTTGCTCTTTAAGAAGCACCCCTGTTCAGAAATCTGAGTATGGCTGAAACATTTGCGCTACCTTGCGCTGCTTCCCAAGAGCGGCAGGCTTGGAGAGCCCCTGGCACTTGCCTGAACCCTAAAGGGCTGGAGCACACTGAGGGGGTTGTAACCCAGGGAATTGGAAAGGCATGAGAGGTAGCAAGAGGTCTGGAGGAGTCCTTCTGGGTCTCTTCCAGGGACCCCAGGGCTGTTTAGTGGGGATGGGGGAAGCAAAGGAAGAGTGAGTCAAGAAGTTTATACACAAGCTGTGCCTGCTCCAAACCATGTGCGCTCTTAAGTCTTAACTTTGCTCACCTGTGAAATTGCACTGTCTTCTCCAAAGTTCCTAACAATTCTAAAGGCCTAACCCCTGCCCCCGCACCAAGACTTGATTATAACTTCTTACTGAGAGGGAAGAAAAACTTAAGGATAAGGCGATGCTACTTTTGTTCACATTAAGTATGAATTATGGCTTAGTTTCCTAACACCACTGTTTGCTGGAAACTTTATTAGCAGCGTAGAGAACTTTCTTCAAGGTGCTCACCCAAGGTTATTTTAGGATGCTGAGTTTTATTCTCTTTCTTCTGTTTAACCTCCGCATTCGTGTATGTCCTACAGAGACAAACCCAGGGTTCGGGAGCCCTGGATGTTTGGCTTTCCTCCGCCTGTCTGAGCGAAAACACCCACCTAATAAACCATTGATGTGCTTTATGAACCAAGTTAATCTGGCTCATAGACTCTCGTGGGCCCATGCTCTTCTGCTTGATAAAGCCATTAGCTTCCCTAATTATTACACCGGGGAGGCTGACTTGAACTTGATTCTGCTTTCCTCTGATCTGGAGTGGAGCTGCTAGTTTTAAGTATCAAAGAGGTCTCCCCAGGCTTCTGAAGTGAAGGATAATTCAGACGTCATGTTGGTGAAACTCTGCTATCCTTTTGCTCAGTTCTTAGAGCAGAAATATGGCTACTATCACTGCAAGGACTGCAACATCCGATGGGAAAGTGCCTACGTGTGGTGTGTGCAAGGCACTAACAAGGTAAGAAACACCACACAACTGGTGTCGTCGGGACGGAAAGGTTCCGGGGCTTTGGCTTGAAGTTCTTCGTCTCTTCCGTCACAGGTTTACTACAAGCAGTTCTGCAGAACATGTCAGAAGTCTTATAACCCTTACCGAGTGGAGGATATCGTGTGTCAAGTAAATCAAGTGTTTTTGCATTTTGTGTCTGAACTGGATAGTGGTCAGAAGGTTGGGGGGGGTAGGGAGTTTCTTAAAATGTATTTTCTAAAAGCGCCTAGGTTCCCCGTGACCTGAGGTTTTGACTGCTTTCTGGTAGAAGCTGTAGAAATAATGCTCAACTGGGAAACAGGGCTTCGGTGTTAGCTTCCTCCTGCCCTTGCAGACCTTGGACATGTTAACATCTCTAGGGGCTGTTACCTCACTTGCAATATGGAAAAACATTTGCTTTACCTGCAACTCAGTCTAGTGTAGGAGAAAGCAAACTGAAAACCAGAATACCTTTCTACTAACATTTGATGGTAAAGGTTGACATTTTACCCAAATGCATTTTGTGAAGCACATACTCGAGTTAGAGTATTTAGTAAAATCACAGGTTTTTTAAAGTTTCCATTTCTGCCTGAGAGTTCAGAAAGGGCTTTGTTTTAAAGTAAACTTAAGTTGCCCAACTTGATGGGGTTAACTGGCAACATGTTGCTTGTTTCTGTTAAGTAAGCACTGCACTTGTGATAAAGGGCTTAGAGAATCGAAGGGGGAAGAAGGGATTGAACTGGCTACACAGCTAGTGGAGCCTGACTTGCCAGATGAGACAGCCTAATCGATGCACTTAAGGTGGACGCTGGCCGCATGACCACTGCACGGAGTAGGGTGGAGAGAAACCAAGTATGGCAAACTTAGACTAAGCTAGACCTGGGGTAAGTTCTAAAGTGAGATGCCATGAGCACTCTGCTCTTGGCCCAGCAGTTGCTGCTCTGCCTTGTGCCTCAGCTTTGAGGTCCTTTGCAGCAGGTGGAGGCCCGAGATCAGCCACTGATGTCAGGCCTGCTAGTTCTAGCCTCGCACTTCAGTGTCAAACTCCTCTCTCTCCTGCTTGCTCGTTCTCCACCCTTCGAGTGTAGGAAAAGATTTCCTCTTAAACTGCTTCAAAAGAAACTTCACAGTTCAGAATTGAAGTCTAGGCAGCGTGGGAGCAGGACTGCGTGGTTAAATGCTCTGTTCCTTCTGACCCTGTCGTTGCTGGGGAGAGATGTGGACAGAACAGGATGAGCACAGGACCTTGCTTGGAGTGCATTCAGTTAGTATTTGAATGCACTAGAAAATGAACGTGAAAGTGCCAGGACATTGCCAAGGGTTTATCTTCTGTATGTACTTCTCACTTTGTTTTTGTTTTTTGTTTTCTCCAGAATTGTAAACAGACTAGATGCTCCTGCCCGGTAAAACTGCGCCATGTGGACCCCAAAAGGCCCCATCGTCAAGACCTGTGTGGGAGATGCAAAGGCAAACGCCTATCCTGCGACAGCACTTTCAGTTTCAAATACATAATTTAAATGAATGTGAAAAAACCAAAACCCTGGTCCTGCTGAACGTGTGCTCGTGGAGCAGACAAGTGAGCTTTTTTCCATGCCCCTTCTCCTTCCTGCCTCTCCCGCCTCAAATTACTTCATGAAAGGCTGTATTTGACAAAGCTGTCAAATAAAAGCATTGCAAAGTAATTGATACATTGTGTAATATCCTTAAAATTTAGGAGAGCTTGTGTTAACAGTCTGGGCCTGTTGCTTTAATATTGTCCATTGCAGATGGAAGCGGCCAGGCTCTGAACTAGGTTGGTCACTTGAGAGTTTGAGGGGTTCACAGATGTGAGGTTTACTGCTTAGGGTCTATAGTGCTGATACTTATAAGAAATTGACTAAAAAGCCATTAATTCAAATAAGCATTCTTCTAGGGGAGGAGGCGGTGGAGCCAGGCCTTGCGGGGAGAGGGTAACCCAGAGTCAGAACCCAGAGTGTCTGGGAGCGTTGGTGCTTACAGGTGACCTCAGTTTAGTGGCAACAAACTACTCTGGGAGAAAAGCTGTGAGAGCTGGTGACTTGCTAATCACAATGTCACAGATGTGGAACAGGTGCCAATTGGAACAGGGTGGCTAAGGGCAGCTTGAAGATGTTAACTAACAAATGGCCAGCTGAAGTCCATTTGAAGTTAACTTAAAAAGATTCTCCTAAATGTATTTTAAGTTAGAGACAGCTTTAGTCTTACTTGTTATGGACTTGCAGCTCTGTAGGTGGAAATGGTATCTGGTGCCATCTAACAGGGGGATTCTCATCCAACTGCACCTAATAGCTTCCTACTGGATTACCAGGAAAACACTGCGGCCCTGCACCAGAGTGCTCCTGGTGTGTGGGGCTGGGGGAGTGACACGAAGGATTCTAATGAAATCAAGAGTTGAGGGCTGTTGGTTTCCTGGTTACAGAAACCACATAATTGGAACCAGGTGCTAATTATTCCGCCTTCCAATTTTCTAACCATCCCACTTAAGTTAACCCTTATTCCCTTAGGCCATATGTAGTAAGTCTGATAACATCTTGGATGCTTGTATGTAGACAAATACACAGAATAAAAGAAACTAAAATGAGTTAAAAGTCTTTAGAACCCTTATAGCAAGGGGAAGGGCCTGTGTAACCATATGGACCTAGAAAGATGTCTATAAAAATGCAGATCTTAGGCCCCTATCCCTACTGAATCACTATCTGGATGAGGTGAAGCATTTAATAAGCATCCAGGAGTTGCTTATGGAATTGAGTGTGAAAACCACAATTGAGTCAGCCTTGCACTTACCACAGAGAAACGTGGATTTGGCCTCTGCCAGGATAAAATTCCATGTAGTGGGAATGTAATTCTTGCATAAAAGTTCTGCCATGTGGTATGGAAGAGCTACTTAGTAACTGCTTGGTAGGGAAAAAAAAAAATCTGACTTGGGAGGTCAGGGAAGTCTTGCCTAAAAACTGACATCTCAGCTGAGCTGAAGTTCAAATGAGTTGAATTAGATGAAGAGGGGAAGGAGAAAGAACTTCCCCAGACTAAGCCAACATTTGCAAAGGCCCAGTGGTAGAAAACCCTGGAAGACAGGGATGGGCATGATGGCAGGCACAGCTGGTAAACCCAGGTCGGGAGGACTTTAGGGCCTTGTTCCAGAGGACTGGTCTTCATGTATCACCGGTGAGAATCCACTGAAAGGTTTTAAAGCTTTGGTGAGGCATGGGGACAAACAGATTCACCTTTATAATCTATTGCTTTATTAAAGAAAGTTTTTAATGGAGGTAGTGGGGATTGAACCCAGGACCTGGCGCGTGCTCAGCACATGCGCTACCACTGAGCTATAGCCTCACCCCCAGATTCACCTTTAAGTAATCACTGAGTACAGCAGATGCCTGTAAACCAGTCAGGAGTCTTGCAAAGATCAGATAAGGTGGTGGTGGGGCCAAATGGAAATGAAGGACAATAACTCCAGGTGTGGGTGAAGGTGGTGGGTTTTGCTCTAACACTTAACTACTGACGTGGCTGAGGGAGTGTATGGGGTAGGAAACTGAGCTGACAACATGGCATGCAAGTGGTACATAATATATGCACCCTGAGCATTTGCTGAACAAATGAGGGACAATACAAACATACCTGCAATGAGTCCTAAGACAAATTCAGTGGTTATTAACACAGCTGTTAGAATAGCTACTAATCTCTTAAAACTTAACATTGTTTGCCATTGATTTTCCTAATAGAGCAGGTAACTCTATTTTACAGTTGAGGAAAACAAGGATCAAGGTGTGTTTTAGAGTTAATGACCATTCAGACATTGAACAAAGTGGTACAAAAACTCAAGGATTATGGTGAAGACAGTATTTGCAATAAGGCACTGTCAAACTGTTTATTGGAAATTTATAAAAAGTGATTTTGAGCAAGAGAGGCTAGAAGGAAATACCCTGGAGTACTGATCTCTCTGCCTGTCAAGAGACGTGATTCTAGTTTTCTTCGTGTTTCTTACACTTGCTTAACTGACAGTGGATCGATTACTTTGGAAATTTAAAAATAAGAATGCCATAAAGTACAATTATAATGACATTGATTCTTATTTCCTTTCGTGCAGGTTATGCTGGTGTCTGAGCAGTTCTCATAGACCTAAAGGAGGGAGGCTCACTCCAGCTTTGGTGAGTCTGTTCCAAGCGAACGAACGTGTGACGGTTTCCTAAATTTAAGGTAGACTCGGGGAACGGGGCGGGGGGTACCACATCCTCCATCTTACATCACTAAAAGTAGAAAATGTGTTATAAATTGAGTAAAAATCCTTTGGCTTTCTACTTTAGAAGCAGCATGGAGAAACTGCCAGATCTCTTGCTGTTATTTCACAAACTTACTATTTAAAAATAATAAATTTAGTGGGGAAAAGAGAAAGGTTGTATGAGCAAAAACTGGGCTCTGCTTGAACTGAGGTGATAGATAACTTAAGAATTTGATATATTTTGTTAATAAATGCAGAATCTGGGTCTAGAGGACGAGGAGCAAAATGGTGTACGTTTTAATAAAATCCGCTTGCAAAAGGACAATCCTAATGACTACATCTGCATCTTGCTTTCTGCCACTGTATTCATTTCTATTACATTATTAATAGGCTTAGTTACATATAAATAGGAAAAGGAAATTTCAACTGTTTGGAAGGTTTGTTTTGGGTAATTAGTCAATTGAACTTAATCTGTTCTCTCTTCTTGAAGGAAAATTATTTTCTATGAATAATGAAAGCAATGTTTGAGGAGTTCCTTAATTATGCACACTATAGTCATTCATCCTTTCTTAAAATACAACACAAACCAACAGCTACAATGCTTTTTATTTTAACAAAAAGGATATGAGGAGGGTGAGAAAAATAGGGGATGGTCAGATAGGACGTAAAGTGTGGCGTGTCTCTGGACACCACCCCTCTCTTCCTGCCCCGCACCCAAAAGTTATTAAATAATTTAAAGGACACCATTTACAGTACCAGAACACCATCAAAATAATTGTGTGTGTGTGTGTGTGTGTGTGTGTGTGTGTGTTTTATCAGGGTCAAAAAAATACAGTGATTATGAATGTGCTGTGACCAGTTACAGAGTTTTACAGGTAACAACTCTAGTCAGCAGTCCCACGGCATGCCAGTGCCCTCAGGTAATGCACTTGAGCATAATTCCATTTCTGGCAGGGTCCACACCCCCAAGAAAAGGCAAAGCTAAGCATTTCACGTCTACATTCTAAACTCTGGAATCCCAGAGCCCAGTTTAAAAGAAGAGTCACAGTGGATCAGAGATGCATATAAAAAATACAAGTTGTTCCTTTCAAATCAGAGGAATTGTGGGACTACATTCATTTCTTTTACAAAATGCTATTTTAAAAAAGGACAGAGAATCCAGTTCATGTTATGCTACAGACCTGGACAGTGACTCAGGATATGGCATGTTTTGGTAGTCTGTCTTCAGGCTTCCTTTTGTCTTCCCCCAGAGCCCCAGGTTCCTTTAGGGTGAAACACGTGAGTCCTGAATAAACTTATAAAAATGCATGTGCATCTCTCTTCTTGAATTCTGCAGACTTCAGGGCCTGCAAGCCATATATTCTACCATCAATGACCACAATGTTTTCTTTAGCTTTGTACACCTATTCTTGTATAACAGTGCGTTGCACAAATGTACAAGAAAATACTGGTTTTAATCTATACAGTTTCTATAATAATTATGGAGTAAAATAAGTTAACTTTTCTAATGAGAAGAGCTGGCGGGCAGCATACATCTTTATTTTACATTTTAAAGTCTCTGCAGGCATCTACTTTGGTTAGTTATCAACAATCGTAACATAAGCACTGATCAGAGAACTGAGCAGCATTCCAATAACGTTAACAGATATATTATTTCTTTTCGAAAGACTGGGAAAGCCCAGTTTTAAAATATTATTAAAATGTTCTAACATTTACACACTATGAAGAGTTAGATCTAATAAAATAAAATTTTTTCAAAAATAATCTTGCAGTGCTCTTTTAGGCATGCTCTGAGACGTTATCACCAAACATCCATACCTTGAAAATAAGACTGTCACATATTCACACACCTCAGCTCTCTCTCTCTCTCTCACACACACACACACACACACACACACACACACAAATTCCTTATACAGACCAAAAAACAAAACACCCATGCCCTTATCCCACATGTTGAAAAATCAATGGTTTTTGCAAAGAAGTCTTTCTGTGTCTATCTATCCGACTGGATGTTCTTCATGTAGATGATTTAAGCATCAACTGTGGATTATGCTTGTGACTGCCAGACATCCAAGCGGCTTTGCAGGTCTTCAGCTAAAATGAACCAGCCTCGATTTCAGCCTCATTTCACCTGCTTTCCAATGTCTCAGTATTAGAGGCCATTATTGCAAACATTCTTAGAATTCTTTTCTTTTTCCAGAAAGTAATGTATTTATACGCATCACTTTTAGCCCTTTTCTTTTCACGTAGGTAAAATAATTAAAAAATTCTTTCTTCATACAGTTATTGTGGGAGGTATTGGCAGCTGTTAAACAATTAGTTTTTTTTTTCCCCCTTCAGATCTCTGTTTTTGACATTAGTTACACTGTGGTTGTGGATGCTGCCAGAAAAAGTCATCAGTGAATTGCAAGGGTCCATAAAAGGTGCTTGTTAGTATTCTTAATCTTCTTCAGTTTAGTCTCTCTCCTAAATGCCTGAAGTTTCTCAGAATCCAGTGCTCACCAAATTTCCAATTGGTTTGGCCTGTGCTAGGAGCTGGTATGATTGCACCATGCGTAGAGACTCTCTTATTTCCAGATTAAGTTCCATCAATTTGTAGTTGGCTTCTGACATGTCCAGGTCAGAGCCGATGACTGCAAAGCTTCCCGTCTGGCCCAGCGTCTGGTGATGGAAATAGATGTGTAACAGCGTCTGGACAGGGTCATCTTCACAACTGCCGAAGATGTCATTGGGCCACAGAGATCTGAAAATACACAGTATTTTTAAGTCCTGAGACTCAAAGCAATTATTGGTTAAGATGAACTACTTTGAAGTTAATACCTATAAAAATAACAACAAAATTTCCTTATGAATCACTGAGGATCCGTTTTAATATTTGAGCAGATATTACTGAAAGTATCACAGAGAATGAACAAAATCTAAAACTGGCATCAAACTGTATGAAATAAAGTCAGGTTTTCCTTTCACGAAGATATAATATTGAAACATCAAATTGAAAACCAAACCCAAATCATTGTAAACTCCCAGCTGGGGATACAAGCATCTCCTCTAAATCCCTTCACATTTTACCTGAAAGCTTTGACTTGTGCTACAGCTGATATAAATTCCTTGTTTTTCAAAGTTTCAATTAAAGAATGAATGGCAGTTTCTATAGTAGTTTGCGCAGCTTTGGAAATGTCAATTTCTTCGTTTTCTGAGGCAGACTCAGCTTCTTTGAGGATACTTTCCAGTTGGGCAAGTTCCTCTGACATGTTGAAGACCTAAAACAAATAGATATGCCTTAAAAGGATGAATGTGGACACTCTAACAAAAAGAGCATTTAATTGGCCATGAAGACACATCTGATGGTGGTATTTTCTCTTAAAGATTATCTTCAATTGTTAAGCTCAGTTGTTACAGGCAGTTAATATTTCAAGTTCTCTATTCAGTTGGGATAAAGAATTTTAGCCACCCAATAGTAGTCTTTAAATACTGTTGATAAAACAGGTTGTCTTAAATGTGATAAATGTTACATTGTAATATGTAAAACAACAGTTTGCAACCAATGTTTATATTGGTTTTAACATGTGATATATATTTCACCTTGGATAGTAAAAATACATTTTTTTTTTTGTAACAGTAGGCTTGGAAATGTGGGAGCATGATGAAAAAAATTTTTGACAGTAATGAGGGTCTTTATATTTGAAAAGGTTATTTACCCAGGGTATTTGTATAAACCAGTCGTGTTTGTATTTTTTTTTTAAATAAATTTAACCATTTTAGAAAGTGAAATGATTTCCTCAGTGATAATTTTGCTACCAGCAATTGACAAGGGGGAGGGAGACTAAAGTCCCTATCTTCAAGTCTATTCATTGCATGATTTCTACATTCACAGTGTTCTTACTTATTCTTGTGTGCATTACTAGAGCCAGAGAAATACTATGTGGACAAGAGGTCATGGGGTTTCATGATACAATTTTGTCTTTATTGAATTGATATGTGCTTGATTTTTGATTACAGATGATCCACTGCTGCTACTTAACCCTTAAGGTCTTGAGCCTTTTACTGCTGAATATCTGCTGTCAGATTTACTAATAGGTCCTGAAATAGCACATCATTTAAAAAACTGATAATGCTTAGCTGGAAGAAAATAAAAAAGATTCACCCATAAGCCACTTTTAACTTAAGTGCTCCTATAAGGAATATATATGTATATATTATAAGTTTTTAGAATCAGTTACAGATACCTACTACAACTGGATATTTACCTCTGCTTCATTTTTTATTGTGTTTACTTGGTTGATAAGTTTACAGTAGGCTTGGAACAGAAGCAGCAACTGAAAATGCAATTTGTATAACCTTCGGCAGAGCTCCAGTTCCTGGAAATAAATAACACTGTGTTAAATGTAAGTACTATTTTCCATATTTGACTAGATAGCATATTTCTAATAAGAATTTATAAGTAAATGATTATGTTAAAATGGCCCTGGCATTTATTTTTCTGCAGTAAGCAAGTTAATATGGTGTGAAGTTGATGAAAGATACATGAAAGATGCTCTGAAGACTGGGATTAAAATAAAAATGTAAAGATTAGTTACATAATTCATTCTTAGTGTGAAGCACATTTTCAATTAGATAAATAGAATTTTTCATCAGGCAAGAAAGAGAATGCTTTAAAAAGGATTCACTAGAACTTAAAACTTTAAATTCATGATGAAAGGAATTTGCATATTCTCTTGCCACTTTGAGATGTACATCTCATTGCATTTATCAACAAATACTTGATAAAGCAAAAAATAAAACTCTGGATAACCTCTCACCTAAAAAGTAAGAATCATTTTTCTTAAAAATGAATTCATTTTTCTAAAAAGAAAAGCCACTTTGTAATCTCATTGAAATAAGACAATGAAATTAACAAATACAATTGAATTTTTTTAAATTAAGTTTAAAATATATGTTAGAGATGTGCAAAAAGGCAACTGCTGGTTGTACATATTAATTATAAAACCTCATTTTCTTTGTAGGACTAAAACATTTCATGGATTAGGGCTACACAGAACTGAAGCACACACTACTTTTAAAGCAGTCCATGACAAAACATTGCTAGGTCACAAACGGCAAATGAAAACCAGTTTGTCTGACATGGATAAATAGTCTATAAATTAAGACAGGTCACTTACTGCTAGAATTTCCATTTGCTAAGCAAGAAGGTGATCAGGTCACAAAAAATACAAAGGAAGAAAAAGACCAAGAATTAGTGTAAGAAGTCATTTTAACTAGGGTCACAGATGTCCCAGGCAAACTGAAGAACATTTAATTACACCGCAAAGAAAAATTTATGATGCTATTTCCAGAATAAAACTTTTTAGACATTTACTGTAACAATCCAGGGTGTTTTTTAAAACTCTTTGCCAAATAATAGCTAAATTACATTTAGGCTACAGTTTATTTCTTGAGCAAAAGCTCCAAAGAATAAAATCAAACTAAAGGGATGTTGAAAAGTTGGCCATTGAAAGTGGTCTTCTACCTAGGTTTTTATAGCCTTTCCAAAAAAAAAAAAAAAAAAAAAAAAGCCAAATGTAACAAAATTTCCATTAGTAAAGTGGAAAACTCTAATAAGAAAATAAGAAATGAATCACTTACTTCTCAGAAAAGAATTGGCTTATAATTTTATATAATAAATACTTGCCCATGAGAAGATTATCTCTGGTGTGACTCATTCTAGGTTTCCCACCCTTTACTAATTAAGTCCTAAGTTGCCATAATTAGTGCTGAATCAGAAGGTAAAATATTGAGAGCAGATGTGTGTTTTAAATTGCATTCCAAATGTAATTTAGTAAACCTCAGAAATTCAGGTTTGAATCAAGCGAGATAATGTAAAATACATGGTTTATGTACCATTTAAAAATTATTACATTAAAATTTCTACAGCAACTTAGACGTAGTCTCATTAATGGAGAAGAATGACTTCTGATTAAAACTGCAATCACAGTAATGTAAATATAGTCTAAAAGTCCTTTTTGAAGCCTGCTTTCTAAATAGTTTTTTTCTGTAAAACTATTTATAAAACATTTATTCCTATCAATTTAGAAGGGATTTGCTAAGCAAAGGTGAACTTTAGCTCTGCACTGCTTACCATAAATTATGTAGATGGTCATTCTGTGGACGTTAGTTGAGCACAACCCAGTGTCAACCATATTAGCATATCTAAATTCCCGAGGTTTTGTATGAACACTAACAACTATTTGACTTTTAAATACTTTCTTCCCATTTCTATTAATATAAAAACTGACTCTACATGTATATATCCATAGCTTCTACTTTGGGATGTAATGGAAAAGAAATTACTGTTAAAATTTATGGTCACAATTGTAGGAAATAAAACAAACATAATTTCATAGCTCTGAGTTACCAGAAATCATGCTAAATATGCTAACAGTGTACATTTAAAAATACTGCTTTTTAAGTGTACTTTAATTTGTATATAGTCTTTTCATTTTTTTTTTTCATTTTTAAAAATATTTTTGCGGGGGCAGGGGAGTTATAGCATGTGCTTGCACAAAGTCCTGGGTTCCGTCCCCAGTGCCTCCATTAAGGGGAAAAAAAATTTATTGCTTACTAATGCAAATGACTACACTGGTATACAGGGAAAGATAGTACATAATGTGTAAAAAGTGACCCCCGCTCTCAAGGAGCTAAATATGAAAGGAGAGCTAAGATATAAATGGAAGTCTTAAATGTACAGAGTGTTTAGTTTTCACTTAGTAGAAACCCTCAAGCTGTGTTAATTGACCCAGACTTCTAGACATGGAACTCATTTTCTTCAAGGTAGAAGGGATAGAAGAAATCACTTAGTCTAACCACCTAATTTACGTATGAGAAGAGCAGTTTATGTCACTGGCTTAAGCCATAGTGGCAAAGACAAAATTAGAACCAAAGGATCTAATTCTAGTCTGGGGTTAATTCCTTATTTTGCCTTGTTTCTTTCTTTACACAGATGATTTGATAATTTCTTTGTAACAGAGCAGGATTTGGAGTTAGCCTTCCTAGTTCTGACTTTTCCCCCCTCGGTTTGAATCTTAATTCTATTTACCTACTGATTTTAGATAAATTAGCTTCTCTGAGCCGCAGTTTAAATTTGCACTTACATTCTCTCCTCATTTATTTTAAAATATTTATTGGTTGTTTATTATTTATCCTCATCTGCATAATAGGGTAATTATAGCATCTAGTAGACAGAGTTGTAAGGACAGAGATAAAGTGAAATGCTCAGCACGATGCCTGTCAAATGTTAACATTTATTGTTATTATTTTCTAAACATTTCAGTTGTTTAAAATTTCAAACTTATTATAATAGCACAATAACTCTTACAGTGACTAAAAATCTAACAATCTGATGTTGAAAAAGATTAGAATTCTGATGTCAAATGCAGAGGTGGTTAACTGAGTAATACCTCTTCCCCACGTGAAGTTGCACTTCTATTAGAATAATGTGTACGTCTTAATTTATCCTCACTTAATGTATGTGTCATATACATGCACTTTTCTCTAAGAAAATATATTACTGTTATTTTCACTGAATTTCATAGTAGCAAAAAACAATTTATCCAATCAGATTTTCACCTTTGGAAAGGCTAATATGAATGTATGTAACATTTCTCAGGGTTGCCTTCCTGTCCAGACAATTTATCTGTAGAATACTAATACAGAATGAAAAATTTTTTAAAGAGGCAGATGCAACTAAAAGCCAACTTGGACTCTCCAGATAGCCATCGAGCTTATCTATTGAATGTTATTAAGCTTCAGTCATAAGCTGGCTGTTCACTTTTATTAAAGTGAATTTTTCATTACTAAACCAATATTTCATGAAACCTAACTTTTACAAAGGTTGTTCTGATAACAAAAATGAAGTGTTACAAATAGTCTTTATTTCTAGAAGTATCAAATAAGGTCATTTGAGCACACACATTATTTTACCTGATACAGAAATACAGCAAAACAAAGACTAAGAAACTTACTTGTGCATCTGTGTTTATCCTATACACGTCTTCTTTGGCACCGAATGTCCTCTTACAGTTGTCTAACCACTAAAGAAACAAGTTAACAGTAAATTTTAATACAGCAATTGTACAATGCACAGTGAAACTGGTACTATTAACAGCCTGCACATATAAAACAACAAACTTATTAAAAGTGAACTTGAATTTCTAGGACTGGCTGTAGACATAGACTTTCATCCCCATTTGAGCCGAATCATTTATACACAAAAAACAAAACAGGGAGACTGTCAGTGTGACTACATGCACACAGTGGTGACAGTTTACTAACAGAAACACAGTCAGCTGTCATCTCTTCCAGGGACCTGAGTTCAGTAAAGAACATTCTACTTTACATTCTACTTCAGTAAAGAATATTCTTCATTTTGTAGATTTTATTGGAAATCTTCACAGCCTATACCTGACCTTTGTCTAATGTAAGATGGGGAAATGAGATTGCGCTTCCTCTGTCGATTTAATAAAGGCAACTTAGAGAATCAGCCAGGTCTGTTTGCTTATCAGAAGTGTAATTCTCAGAAGACTAGTGTCAGTTTTAATTAATGAAACAAACTAAAATCCATTTTAAATCTTATTTTGTTACTTTTTTTCTTTTTGGGCAGTAATGAATGACAAACATGTTATCTCCAAAGAATATTGGACACAGAAGCCAAATATGGTTTTTCCTTATCCAGGGGCTAGTCCTAAAGACAGATATTTATTTAAAGGACCTTTTTCTTGGTCAAATAAAAAGAAAATAATAGCATTGTGGTTTAAAGGGGAAAAAACACTGGAGTCACAGAATTTCCAAGCTGAAGTAAAAGCTAGGGGTCTTCAAATTAAGCTCCTAGATTTTGATAGTTTGATATTATTAATACTATCAGTTATTGTGACTTCCTTAGTTCTTTTTTTGTGTGATAGATGAAACGTAATACAATTAACATATGTCTAAATATATAATAAATCATTAGGACATTTTTTCATTCAGACTTTGAGAAAAACTACCAGCTACATTGCTTACTCTTTGAAAATATTTCAATACTAGATATTTGAAATTCTCAATTGTAGCTTAACGTTCTGCATGCAAAGAATGACAAGTAGACGTCTCAGTTATTTCAAAACAATCTCTTTGACCTTATGTCCCTTTCATCCCGGTCCCTCAGCCTGCAAGGGCACTTAGGCTCTTTGCTTGACAGCATCTCGGAAGAAAAACATGTTAAGCTTTCCTAGTGAGATACAGCTGCCTGCAGCAATTGTCAAAAGCTATCCAGCAGATTTCTTTGTATCAGCAAAATTCAGCTGACATCTATCATGGAATTTGTACACTGAGCTTTAGTTACACAAAATCTTAAAATGTTTATACACATTGGCCCAGTCTGTCCAAGTATACTGATAAATTTGAAAAAAAATTTAATTGATTTATTTAGTGGCTTATTCTTACTAAATATAATTTTTTGTACTGTATGCCTAGTGATATGGCATTTGGGGGTTACTAGTCAACACAATTATTTCTGATTTTTATTCGGTTAAAAGACAAGCCCCCAACCCTACTGTCTTGTGGCTGCACATTGGCCTGGAAAGTACAGGTCCACACCTTCCCAGCCAGTGTAGACAAGATACAGTAGACAGTCTGTGTATTGAACAGGCTCCAGTTCACATGTAATCAGTCTTACTGTCATGATGGGTTTTTTTTTCTTTTTTTTTTTTTTTTAACTCAAGGCTCAAATAAAGGTTAAACTCTAACTGGAGAAGTTCAACTTCTGGGTGTGATGGAGTAGCTGGTTTGAGGCCAGTCCTCCAAGGACAGCTATGGAAGCAGAATACCATCCGCCAGGATTTAGGCAGTTAGAAGTACGGAAGGGCGCCCACGTGGATCCCTGCATTTACTCTAGGAGGTGTGCTTTCATGTCCACAGGCAAACCAGCTGAACAGAAGCTAGTGGCCGGCAGTTTCACTGCGTGGGGAAAACGGGCGATCACAGACAGTGAGACACTGAGGGCCAAGATCCTGGAGCAGCGGGGACTGCAGAGAAGGGAGCTACCTGTCTGCAGTCTTCCCTCGGGGCACTTGTTCCTGTTTTTATCATGTGTACGGGGAGAGGCTAAGAAACCAGGTAGCAGCATCTGGGAAGCTGAAGAGGTAAGCAGAGATTTCTGGTCTTATGGTGCTGGGGAGACAAAAATTGTTCAAGTCCTGCCAAGAGAGTGGGGTCCTGATAAAAGCCCCAGGCTTTCACTTGTGATCCTTGGAAGACTCAGGAATAATAAAAGAATGTGTAACTAAAAAACTATTAAGAGGGGAAAAACTGAATAGTGAAAAATACTTGGCTGATAGAAAAGAAGTTAAGAAAGGAGGGGAAAAGTAACAGATTAGATGGGACAAGAAATAGATGGTAGCTCAGGAAGGATCAAGTTCATTTTTCTCTCCCATGTGAATATTTAATTGATTCAGCACAATTTACTGAAAAGAATACTCTTTTCCCATTGCATTGCAATAGCTTGCCTTTGCTGTAAATTATGATTATATATGTGTGGGTCTGTTATGTTCCACTGGTCTGTTTGTCTGTTCTTATGCCAGCACTACACTCTTTTGAGATTTTTAGCAGGTTTACTGGCTGTAGGTTCAGACCTTGTTGTTGCTCTTCTTGGACAAGATTTGGAAGACTTTCTGTCAACGGCAGACAGTAAATATTGTAGGTGTTGCAACTATTTAATTCTGTGTTGCAGTACAAAAATAGCCATAGCCAATAATGTAAACAAACGGGATGGCAAAGTTTCAAAAATTTTTTATTTACAGAAACAGGCAGGGGGCCAGATATGACCTGAGGGCTATAGTTTCCTGATCTGTATTCAAGATTGTAATCAGACTGTCAATTTCCACTTGTGTACCACCTGAAATTCTGAATGAGATTGCAGTAAATCTTCAGATCATTTTGGGGGAAAATGACTCTTTACATTGTTGAGTCTTCTGACTTACGAACACGGTATGGCCCTCCATTTATTTAGGTGGCCTTTAATTTCTCTTAGTAAGATTTGAAATTTTCTGTGTGGAGGTTTAGCACATCTTTGGCTAGACTTATTTGTAGGTAACTGACGTTCTCCTCTTGTAAGTGGTATCTATTGCTGTATAACCAGCCACCCTAAAAGGTAATGGCTTCCTAAAACAAGACAAATCTATGTGTTGGCTGGTAGATTCTTCTGGACTTGCCTAGGCTCTCTCATGAGTCTGCAGTCATCTGATGGCTTAACTGGGGAAGTTCCCAGGCTGAAAGCTGGCCTTATGTGTTTCCCGGTGGGCTAGTGGTCAGCTGGATGCCTCCATTCTCCTCCATATGGCCTCTCATCCTCCAGCAGACTAGTTTTCCAGAGTGTGTCCCAGTTTACACTCTGACAGGCATGATGGCAAAAGTAGAAGCTGCAAAGGGCCTCTTAAGTGCTAGTCTCAGAAGTTGCACAGTATCACTTCTGAATTTGACTGGTCAGAACAAGTCATAAGGCCATCCTAGACTTAAGAGGTGGGAAAACAGACTCCATCTCTTGCTGGGAGGAACAGCGAAGTCATATTGCATAGAGATGTGGACACAGAGGAGCGTGATTCATGAGGGTTATTAACGGAGCAGTCCACCACAGCTTCTAGGATAGGCAAAGATTTCTGAAGACACAAAAGGTACTAACCATGATAGAAAAGACTGATAACTTGGACCTAATTAAATTAAAAACTTCCATTCATCAAAAAATGCTGTTAACATAGTGAAAGTGCTAGCTGCAGAGAAGGGAAAAATTTGTAATACATATACCCAACAAAAGGCTTATGTTTAGAATGAAGAACTACAAATCAGTAAGAAAACCACAAATACCTCATTTACAAAAACGGGTAAAGTACTTAAGCTACAGTTCACAAAATAGCTAAACAAAGATATCTCTATGAAAAGGTGCTCAGTCACGAGAGGAATGTAAAATAGCATCACTGAAAAACCACCTCACACCCACCAGAAGGACCAAAATGTTAAAAGCTGGCCATATCAAGCGGTGGCAATGGTACTAAGCAATGGTAACTCCTGTGCACACTTCTGATGGGACTGTAAACTGATACAACCTCTTTTAGGAAACTGCTTGGCAGAATCTACCAAAGTTGAACATATGTATACGCTCTGACCCAGGAATTCCCCTCCTGGATGGATGCTCAAGAGGTCTGTGAACAGACATACATAAAACACATGTATAAGAAGGTGCACAGCAATAGTATTTGTAAGATGACCAGCTGAAAACTCTTTCCTCTTCTCCAATCTGTCCTTCCTCTTTCAGTCCAGATACAAGATTTCCTCTTATAAGGGGAGAAAGCCTTAACAAGTGTTTTCTCATATAATATTCTGTCTCAAAGATAATCTCCCAATCTAAAATGACCATCTTTTAAGGACTAAGGTCGTATCTCTAGTCCATGAAGTTTTCCTATTAGCCAAAAGTGACCTCTCCCTGGAAATCATAGCGTTTGGTCTGTGTCCATTCTCTGTTAGGTCTGTATGATTTCGAGAAGTGCCTTTCATCGCAAATAATTTTAATTATTGCTGTAATTGAAGTGACTCTAATTTTGTTACTAATTCCTCATGCACAGTATTTGTGCTTTATATTCCCATCTAGAATATTTAGAGAATAAGAACCAGGTTTTTTTACACTTCATTTTTCATAGGCCTTCACATGTGATAGATATTTAATACTTATTAGTAAAAGACCACTTCCTAGTCTAGGGGAAAAATGCCTGTACTGTATGCAGTTTGTGTGAAAAGGAGAAGTATTTTTTTTTTCTTTAAGTTTTTCTGCCCCTGTCAATTGAAAACATAGTGGATTTACTCTCAGGGAACAGAACTACTGTGCTTTGCAGTGCCAGACTGGAGTTAAACATTTCTTTGCAGGTAACATCTGTAATCGACTACATGCTTGTTTCTCCCTTTGGAGACGTCTTAGCACTTGCACACGTACACGTACACATCACAGGAAAACGATCACAGCTTCGTCATAGGTCGCAGATTTTCTGGACCAGGACATCATTAAGTACTTCTCAGAGAAATACTGCTTTTATATCTCTGCTTGCAATGTTGACAATGTTGACATAGTCTCCACACAGATGCTTTTTATAGAGCTAGTTTTCCGTTGGGCTCCTAGGCTCTTAGAGGGCCAATTTCTAAAAGCTAAAGATAGGAATTTACTGGACAGAGAGCTCCGAGGTCCCACCACTCTCAGTGTAACTCTGAGGCAAGTGCTAACAGGTCCGGTTCTCCATCTCAGCTCTTCTGCCGAGTTAACACTTCTAGTGCCACAAGCAAATTCCTTGTTTTACATGGTAAGAAGGGACTGACCTGCTCAGCTGCTTCTCTTTTGGCGTTGTATGTATCCAGGTGTTCTTGCAACTCCAAAACACTGAACTTGAGTGTTTCCAGCAAGTCACATGACATCAGCTGTCAAATTAGAAACAAAGGGATCCAGGTCATCATTTCTGATCACAATCATGAGACTGAAAACTTTGGGGTCATGGGTTAGTTGGTTTCCAGCCCAGCTTAAGCCAGCATCCCCTACTGCACGCTGCCCCCAACTCAGGGCTGACCTTTCACTGAAACAGAAGAATGCAGTGCGATTTCAGGGATGTCTGCCAGTCTAAGCATGCCTTCAAATGATTTCAAAAACTGGATCAGCCAAAAATGACAGGTCAGACCAGTATATACCTTAAAAGTAACACCCTGGAGGCTTTTTAAACCTTAATTTTTAAAATATCTTAATATATAATCTACAAATATGCTTGGAAACAAGTGAGGAAGACTAAGGAGTTCTGGGTTCTTTGTGGGGGGAGGTCTAGCCCTCTCCTACCCGCCTTTATTCAGGAGTCAGGGAAAAGTACATGTCTCTGGAGCACAACTCTTAGCTTCCCCAGCTAGGACTCTGTGGCAGGAGAGGGTAGCGAGAGGCCAGAATCAGAAACAGTCCCAAGTCACCACATATAATAAACTGGAATTGTATTTTGCTAGATAGTTACAATCAAATTGAAAATACGAACCTTTACACTTTAAAATTCTGAATTACCTTTAAAAAAATCATTTACTGAATGATGCCATTCAAATTGAGTTTTTATAATAAGCCCTCATATAAAAACTTACCGTTTCAGCATCCACAAAGACTGTTGGGCATTCTGAACACATCATCATCACTTCCAGTGAGCTTTTAAATTTGGTACCAATGCGCTGCAGACTCTCACCAAGAAAGCTGACTGCCTCATTAGTTATGTCTCCAAACTTTCTTTGAATTGACTATGGAGAAAACATAAGAAAAATGTTAGTATTTCATATGCAGCCATTTTTCATCTTTAAGTGAAAAAGCATAATATATAATTAGAGCAACCTTTTATTTTAAAACTATTATTTTAGTGATATATAGAATTCTAAAAACTGATCTGTAAATCCTTGTTTTTAGGCACTTCTTTAGCAAACATGGTCATTTCTAAAAATGCTCAAAGGTTTACAAAATAGTATTACTGAAAAAAGAAACTAAATGGTACATGCCATTCATCTCCCTATTCCTGAGATTTCTTTCATTACAAAAGACACAAGGAATACATGCTGTACGTCCTTGGAAATAAGGTCACCACATATCTGAAGAATTAGCTCTTCTAAAGCTAAGTTCTACCTGGAAGAAACTTTCAGTAAAAGCAGTTTACTCTCTTTGGCTATCAGCTGCCATCTGACTTTAATTAAAGTCAAAATGCATCACAGGTAATATCTTTTCAAAACTGAAGAATATTCATTCACCTTAAACAACCAGACAGTACCTGACCCATAGAGAGCACTCAATGAATTAGACTACGTATTAATAGTACTATCACTATACACATACTTAATGTGTACCTACATGTATGTGTGTAGCACTGTTAGATGTCATTGTGATTAATTAAAAAAAAACAAAAAACCATAAGCCACAATCTCAGGCATCAAGAAATTTGTATCTCTGGAAAGAAAAGACTGTGAATAGGAAACCAAGTAGCAATGCAAAAACTACAGACTTAAGTAAATAGATGCTCCAGTTAACAAGCACTAACCTTCCAGAAGGGAGAGACTGGAGGTTGGAGAAGTTGGGAAAACTGCGGTGAGTGTATGTACTTAGCTTGGTCTTCTAAGATGGACAAAATTTGCTTAGGGAGGAAAGCTGGCAGGTGGTTCAGAAAATAATACTTAAATGATGGCATTTCTCTCTGCCTTGGTTTCCCTGGCTACAGAATGCTAAAGCATATAGGTCTGTTGTAAGAATTACTTAATGTGAAGCATTTAGCATAGTGCCTGGCATGTAGACAGTACTCAATAAATGTAAGCTCATGTTATTTAGGGTTGAAGCAACCTTGGCTAAAATTGTTAAGGTCTCCACATAGTAATGAAAGTGCCAACGAATTTAACACGTTATGATAAACTGTCTTATGATACTGATGGTACATTCCTTGAAGGCAGGAACCAGGCTTTATATTTCATTGGTATCCCTGCTGGTGCCTAGCATCCTGCACCAGAATTTATCAGTTGTTCTGAAGTTTTATTCTAATTGCCTTAGGGGAGGTATCTGTACTAGTCATTGTATAACGTGCCAGCGGTACTACAGTGTCAAAGTGTAAATTTAAATTTCACTATCTTAGAGGGGAGGGTATAGCTCAAGTGGCAGAGTGCATGCTTAGCATGCACAAGGTCCTGGATTCAACCCCCAGTACCCCTTCGAAAAATAAAGAAGTAAACCTAATTACCCCCCCCCTCAAAAACCCTAAATAAACAAACAAATCACAATTCAAAAAAATATTTACAAAAACCCTTCCAGTCTGTTAAATAAATAAGTAAATAAATTTCACTATCTTTGGAAAAAAAATTTGTTTAAAAGAAATCAATGGGCATATTAAAATCTGAGGTACTGATTTTAGGCAAAACCCCTAACTTTATCAGGTAACTGTAATACGAATTCAGAACCCGGAAACCTCACTGACCTGAAACAGCCTGGAAAAAACGTGAAAAGTAAACACGGCACAGGACCCGTCAGAGTCAGACAGCATCTGGTTGACGTGGCAGCGCCAGGCCTCTTCCTCGTCGTCATACGCTACCGGCTGGAACGCAGCGATGATGGCAGAGAGGAACGGCGACGGCAGAGGGGATGTCTGTGCGTCCGGAAAGCCATCTGGCTCCTCTTCATCTTGACTGTCAACACAAATACAGCCATCATAATACGACCTTAGAAGAGTACACTTGATTACTTACAACAGTGTAAGCCCTCTAACACAGATTATTTTTACTCACATATACACACTGATTTAGAAAATGCACTTTGTGAGAAAGCACAGATAAGCAGATTTTCTTATTTATCCTTGATCTGTTTATCATCTTTGGAATTAGGACTCTCATTTCACACGACCGCCTTAAAACAACCCAAGTCCTACACTATGCCAGGGTAATGGAAATAATTTCAGTAACTTCTGTGAATAGTACAGATTAGAATGCTTTCATTTTAAATGGTCAATTTTGGAGGCTTTTTATTTGAACAGGCCCACATTGACAATGAGAATACTTTAAAAGTGTTTCTTATGTACTTCTGTGTCAAGGGCTATGTAGTAGGTGCTCTGTATGGATTGTCTTCATTCAGTCTTCACAGCAACTCAGTGACAGTTAAGTACTATTATTAGCCTGATTTTTTACCAATGAGGAAACAAAAAGTTCAATGATGTGCCTCTGCTACTGAGTAGGAAATGACAGAGCCAGAATCTGAAGCCAGGACCATGGGTCCAAGCCCAGTGTTATAAAGCCATGACACACACTATGTGCCTCGCAGTATGGCAGTAACAGATTTGACTCAAAGAAACATAAGATCTGGCCATTTTCTTTGAGGAATTTATAATCTCAACAGTCAGATAATCCATATAAAAATGAGACAGTGAAAAAAGATGGAAATAATTTGGGTTGGACATGCTGTAAAGAAATGTGTGATTTGGGGACTTAAAGATGAAGTGTTTGGAGTCAGACTCCTTAAAGAAATGTGTAACTCAAGGTCTTAAAACTGTATGTTTCACAGTAAAGGGCAGCTCCACACAGTTTTACAGAAATTATGGAGCAATTCATATGGAAGAGAGATCGGAGAAGATTGGGGGAAAAGATCAAAACGAAGCAGACATTTGAAGTGAAAACTGAAATTCTACTTCAGAAAGGTTAATTTTTAAAATGTCACTGTGGTGATTGACTTGAACAAAATGTATCCTTTAAGCTTGAGTAGATACACCCCTTTATTTAGTAGGGATGTTCTAGTCTATTTCAACTTCAGCAACTGGCCAAAGTCCAGTCTTTGGCGGCAGCCTTTAAGACAGCCAGACAGCAGAGTTATCTACCCCTGCAGCATTTCTCGCAAACCTGAACTTGTGTATGATCAATGAGTGAGTGACCGCAGAGGCTACGGTCATCTCCAAGTCAGTAACATGAACCAGGTGTGTCACCAAGATTTGTTGTTAACATCTGAATGTACACTTTCAAATATAGGTGAGCATTCTACATAGAGTGAAAAATCTCATGTGCTGTGTATGTTACAATTCTGTTATCACTTGAAGTATAAATGAAAATCTTTTACTGTAGGAGCACAACGCTGATATACTGCATTACTAAATATTAATTTTTATATGAAAATTATTATCAAGGCAGCTTCATATTGTTGAATAGGGAAATAGATACACTGATGGAGAGGGCATTAAATTAGATGCCTTTATAAAGAACACTATTTTGAGCCACAAATATTTATAAAATTAACATAAAAAAGCAAAATAGTAGATATAGATTATATCATAATTACAACCATTAAAGAGTTGTTTGGTATATAAGTTACCAAAATGTCCACAAAAATTTCCTTTAAGAACTATGTGTGGTAACTGATTATTCAATTTCATCAGCCCATGAGTGAAAAAAAAAGTCCTATTTAAGAATTCTTCATACCTTGTGGCAATAAATTTTGAATGCAGGGTACGTAAATGTTTAAAAGCAATATTCTAACATCTCACAGGGTCAATAAACGATGAGTTCTGCCCATTATGTAAGTCAAACTTTAAAAATCTGACCATTGATAATAAAACTACAAAATAATTTTTGGAATATATTTCAGACTTGTTCTGGTATCACAGTCGTTCATTCCAGGATTTGATGCCTGGCTCAGGCTATGGCCCAGTATTGACTTTAACACTTGGCCATTCGGCATTCTGCCAAAACAGGTGCCCGGTGTACTTCTAAATGTAGAAGGCCACTCGCTTTGCTCTGAGAATGGCCTACTTGTTTTTCTTTAAGTGAATGTCAATAAGAGAAAATAAACCTATTGCATTAACTCATTTTACCTTTCAAACATAGACAGAAATGAAGTCAGCATGCTGGCCCAGAGGGCCATAGCTGGGAGGGGCCGGAGTCTCACCTGGACAGCCCAGAGAAGTCTGCCTCCTCCTCTTCACATCGTTCATCCAGCTCCTTCAGAGCTAAGGTGACGTCTTCATCGCAGACTGACCCGGGGTAGCTCTCGGGAGCCGGGGGCTCTGGCACGTCAGATTCCTCTAAATCGAGAAGCCCCTGACACACAAGAGAGTCCTGCCGCTCCTGAATAATGTACGGCCCTTCATCTTCAAAGGCTGTAAGGACCTGTTCCTCCTTTAATACTGAACTTGTATCCTGTAAAACAATCATAGTTTTTACGGACTTTAACAACACTATAAAAGAATTTCATCAGCACAGAATAAATGACCATTGTCACCAATATATATCTATTTTAGCAGGCAGTCTTCATTTGCACAGTTTAATAATGTTTGGAGTTTTTGGACTCTGATCATATAAACTGTTTTTTTTTTTTAAATAGTTCCAAGTTTAAAACATTTTGAAAGTAAAATGTATCACCTGATGCCACATAGAAACACCAAGGAGATCTTTTTCCTTTTAATAGGATTTAGGGGTTTACTTAGAAATACATCCTTTGGTGAAAGACCTTCTCTCATACATATTCTAATTCTACATAATTTGTTACTATTAACTCTCTCTTACTTGAAATGTCATTGATTTCATCATGCTAGAACCTTACATCCAGTGAATTATGGACAGAAGGAGGGGAGATAGTTCAGGATGGTTAACCCACTGGTCCTGTGGGGCTACCCGTGAATCGAGAACAGGTCTTAACCCATCAGGAGGCTGCTGAATGGAAACAAGGAAGGCAGCCTTACTGTGTAAGTGGGCTGAGTACTTGGGATGGAAGATTTTCTCTCAAATAATAAGGCCACAATAACTCATTCAGGTTTGAGTACTAAGGATGCTTCACAGAAAACACTGGGAAATTTTAGATTGTTGTACTTTTGAGAATTAAATGAACTACAAACTCACTTATCAAAAAGAATGCCTGCATTCTCCTAACTCTAAACAAATGATAATGGAAGTGTGGGTTATAATGTGTACTCATATATTTCCTTCCTGTCCATCGTAACATCACTGAAATGTCGTTGCTGTGTGCCTGGCATGGTGCAAAAGTTCGACAGATATTGGTTGAATAAATGAACTACCCACTATTAAAAAAGAAAAATACTTCCAGGGTGTATATCATGACTTTATCAACACCAGTTTTAACTGGCATAAACATTAATTGATCAGTTTGAAAATAAGCACTGATGGCCTCACAGTTTTAGGAATAAAGATCCACTTCTATCACTGCTTAGACCTACGGCTCCTACTTAGTTGCACAGTAGTTTCTCATCTTTTTTTCACGGGTGAAAAAAGAACTTTCCTCCCAAATTATGAAAAGTAAGTGAAATCCAGAGACCCTGACCTTGGACCAGCCTGGGCTTTTGTTTACTCATCTGTAAAGTTTATGTATAAAGCAAAGGATTTTGACCAGATTCTGGGTTGAGTGCTCTGGGGTAAATTAGTAAGTACAGTTCGAGTGCAAACTGGTAATGGGCTTAGGCTGATGTGCAAATGACAACAGTGTACAGCAGAGCATGGTAAGTGTAAGGTAAGTACCCTAAGTGATACCCAGAGGGCTACTGGTGCTCAAAGAAGGGAAAGATCAAGCTGCGTGAGGCACCGGAGACTGTCTCTTTGGCGAAAACAGATGATGTTGGGCTTTGATTAAGGTGGGGTAGCAATAGTGTTATGGACTGACTGTTTTGGTCCCCTCAGAATTCTCACCCCTAACCCCCAATGGGGGTGTGAGAGGTGTGTCCTTTAGGAGGTGATTGGGTCATGAGGGTAGAACCCTCATGAATGGGATTAGTGCCCTTATAGGAAGGGGACAGAGAGCTAGCTTGTTCTTTTTCCACCACGTGAACAAGAAGAGCTATCAGGAAGAGGGCTCACCAGACAGTGCGGGTGGCACCTTGCTCTGTGACTTCCTGGCCTCCAGAACAGTGAGAAATGCATTTCTGTTGTTGATAAGGCACCCAGATGATTGTATTTTGTTATAGCAACCCAAGCTGCCTAAGACAGATAATATCTCAAGGAAAAGGACTTAGAAGATATCAAAGGCATAGAAACATGGTAGGAAAACACAAGTGTACTATGGCAACACTGGTCTGGAGTTAGTTACGCAGGGAAAGCAGCAAATTATTTGAGTCTTCACAGAGCAGTACTTTGTAAATAATAGAGTATATCACTCCTTAATCATTCCAATAGCTTATATTTAGTACATTCTATTTAAGGTTTCCATCTGAATCTTTTTCTTAGAGATTTGGCCATTAAAAGGGTAGGCATTAGTTATTCAGAGAGATAGTTTAAGTAGTAGTGCTAAAGATATTTCTACACCTAGAATTTTTATTGGTATTAAGTCTTCCTTCTACATCAATATATCATGTTGAAATAACCCACCAAACTTCTTAGTTTAATGTCTTCACTTCTCATTAGTGTACACCTGTATTTTGTTGTCATTTGTTCTGGAATAATAATTTGAAAATAGGTAATTTGGGCAATTTGTTTTACCTAAAGTTAGTATTATAGAGTATATGCTGAAATTTTTAATAACACCTAGATTTCATGAAGAGAGTGCTTTTTGGCTAATGGAATGCATTCCACTGTTATATGCAGACTGTGAGAATCAAATTTTCCTGAATTTTATCTTATTACATAATGACAGTCTCTCACACACACAAATTCAAAGATTCATTTCCTATAAGGAATAGTTTCTGCCATACATGATTTGGTATCTAAACTATTATAAATGCTAGAAGAAATCCGTCTGTGGAGGCCTCTCTGATAAACAAAGGTAAAGAATACCATCCCTTCTAGAACTCAAAGCGTAATTTGTATATATTACAGAGAAGGGACGGACAAACTGAGCTCCAGAGTTTCTGTCATGAGGCGGATGCTTTGGCCTATTCTGTTTTATCTTCCTGATATTAACATAATGTAAGGGAAAAAAATTCAAATAAACATTTCTAGGACTTCTTTAGTTCATAAAATATTTCATCTGTTAAGATTAATTGTATTCCTCATCTCAAGAAATTGCTTTATAACAATATAGATACCATATATACCCATATATATCTATGTAATAGACTTAACGGTTTTATTTCAATATCTTAGTGCTTTCATACTTTTTTTAAAGGGGCAATTTTGGGTCATTTGACACTGGCGTATCAGGGAAAAACAAATTAGGCCAACATATCCAACAGATACAAACTTGAATTATTCCCTTGTGGACATCCATTCTTTTGGTGATAATTTTCATGACAATGGAACTATTTCTAATTCAAATAATATATTTCAAAAATATCTCCTTCAGTCTCATCTGCCAGTGTCACGAAGTTTATAGTGATAATGAAATATACTACTGTAAGAGGAAAAACCTAGAAAATTAAAGTATTTTTCCTTTATTAAAAAAAAGTATCCTTAGGAACTTTATGGCGGCTTGGAAGTAGGCCCCTTAAGTATTGCTGGATGAATGAATGTCTCATCTGACATAACACAATTTCCAATGTATATTGAAATATAGATGAATTTCTAATTCATTTCCAATAAATATGAATTATTTCTAAGAGGTAGTTTACTCATGGTGATTACAGCTATTTTAATAATCAAAAATAAAAGATTTCCCCATTAAGTAAAATTAAAATCACACAACCATTAACTATACTGCTTTTGTTAAAAAGGTATTTCTTGTATCAGCCTGCCGTTTCCCAGTGTTTCTAATGAGAAAGTCTGACCTGGAACATACAGCTACACCGGACAGTAGATTAACTGGTGGCTGATGCTCAGGTAACGAGTCTTCCAACACCGAGTGGAACATCGTTCACTTAAGGTGCAGCCCTAAACCCCGTCAGCTCTGCCCATACACATGTCCCTGTCCGCACACTCTGGCTTTGTCCAGGCCCCTCTCTCGGCCTCCTGTCCTCCCAGCACACCTCTGTCATTGAGACTTTCTTGAAACACCAGTCAGGCTGTAACCTTCCCTGACGACAGACTGCAAGCTCCACGTGGCCGGTGCAGGTGCTAGAACTGACTTTCCTTTTTCCACCAAAAAAAGGCGAGATTCAAAAAAATAAACATAATCAGATCCTGTCCTTCTGCTTGAAATCCTCCTGTGGCCACCTGCTATGTGGCCTCTAAGATGCCCTTGAGAGCACCTTGCCCTCCCCTGGCCGCGTCTGCCCCCATCCACTTTCTGGGGTTCACTGTGTCACACACCCCCCACTGCCAGCCAGCGTGGCTGCTCCTCAGATGCACCCCGGCCTTTTCTGCTCCGGCCTCTCTCCCAGGCCTGGAACGGTCTTTCTTCCTCCACACTCTCAAGGGCTGGCTCCTCCTCCTCACTTAGCTTTCACCTCAAATGCCACCACACTTTCTCCCTCACCAAGTCCACATGACTCTTAGATTTTCTTAGTATCAACAGTAAGAAGACCACTCTCTGATATATTCTTTATGTTTTACCTGTTTCCATGTTCGTTCTGTCCCTCCTACTAGAATTAAGCGCCACAACCCAGGAGCCGTTGCCCGTTTCGCACGGTGCTGTACGCCCAGGGCCTGGGATAGCGCCCGGCCCGCCGTGGGGGCTCAGTGAGCCCTGGTTAAATGCCTGGCTGCTCGTGTGCCCTGTGTTCCCACCCAGGTGTCTGGTACAGGGCCTGTCACACAACAGGCGTCTCTGGAAAGAACGCAAATTCACGACCTCCTGTCATCTCAAGGTAAAGTCTGACTTTAGCATGGCGTGTGGGGCCCAGCACGTCTCAGACCCACCCGTCTCTCCTGCTGCTGCTGCTGCTCCTCCTCCTGCGTTTTAGCCTCAAAGACCGAACATCTTGCTGCTACCTGAACACACCATGTAGCTTCACGTGACAAGTCTTCCTACGTGAAGTCCCTCTGCCTGGAATGTCTCAGTTACCATGAAGCCTGTCCTTTGCCACCGTCACCCCGAATGCACAGCTCATCAATCTCTCCTCTGAGTTTTTACAGAGCCTCGAACATGTCTATTACTGAGTTTCTCATACTGACATGTAGTTTTTTTAACCTTGTCTGTCTCCTTTAATAGATAATGGACACTCTTGAGACCAGGGCCATGCCTTATTCATCTTTCTAGTACCTAGTGGAATGCCTAGCATCCAGTACATCTCAATAAATGTTTGTTGAATCGAATGATCTAAACTTCAGCCATACCAATATGAGCATTTAAAAAACTGTCCAAATGCCTTCATTTCAAAGTAGGTTTGCCTACTGTCAAGATGTATAATACACTGTCGGCACAGTAAGAACATGAGACTTCAACTTACTCAGACAATAAGATTACTAACTAGACTGGTCTAGATCTAATAAGTACATTAATTTGGTTAACACTGAAAAAATGTAGTATTTTCCTAACACCAAAGCATAATAGCACATACAATAGAGCTATAGCAATTATAGTTTTAAAAAAGTATATAAAAAAATCTTAAAAAAATAACTAAGAAAACTAATACTTACTTATTTTTGATCAGTCATTAGCTTGGAATCTGGCTTACTTCTCACAGGCCTTTCCAAAAAACATAAAACTAGTAGTTCCAAAGTCTTTCTAAAAGGTTTCCTTTGACCAGCTGCTAACACAGCTAGCCTGAGGTTTTGATCCCAATTACAGCACCAATCACAAAAACCCAAACACAAAGCAACAAAGGAAGGAAAAACAAAAGCGGTCCTTCAGAGAAGGCACAGCGCCACAGAAGATGCTGCCCGTCCCCAGAGAAGCACCTTACATTAACCTAATCACATTCTGCAGCACAAAATGCTCATTAAAAACACTCAGGGTTATTTTTAACCTGTAGGTCATTTCCTTAATCCATCAAATTTTTTTTTTTTTAACCATCGGATTTGACTGTTTCACTTAAAGCAACCCAACAGGTTAGAAATACTGGAAACAAATCAAATAATTAGCATATCAGATGACAACTCTTCCGAAAGAAAAGCAAGGGATGGAACGGATTGCTTTAAAAGGAGCCCAGATTGGCCACGCACCAGCCCCCACATCTCCCCACCTCAGGCAGCTGGCTGTTAGCATTATCTAGGGAAGCTTCCAAACTTGGGGTCTCATCTCTGATTTGCAGCACTTCTTCTGTTGAGATGCTGCCAGTGGAATCTTGAGACTGAAGAAGTAAGTCGGGATGGTCTGGCAAAGTTTCATCCACAGCAGTATCGTTGTTTAACTAAAAGGAGAGATCATAAAAGGAGGAATTCATCTCTGAGTCAGCAATGGTCACAAAGGCCACAGGAAACATTCTATGTCATAAGATAATCTGGGGCCATAGTTTTAAAGAGCTTCTTCGACTTCCTAAAATTATCTGTTCCCCTCATTTCAGTCTATCCCAGAATTGGTGCTGTTAATGCAAGCAGCTAGGCCATCGGCAGAAATGAAACAGCCATTAATATGGTTACATTTTGCTAAAGAAGAACTACCAAAGTGGAAGAGCTCTATGTGACTATGCTCATCTTGAGCTAAAATGAATATTTTACAGTAATGTCTTATGTTTTCATGTGGTCATTTCATTTCATTTCAACTGGAGGGTAGGCACGTAAGTCTGAACTGGCTGTTCACTTAGTTCAGCAAGAATCAATATCATAAAACTGTAATAAGACAAAAAGAATTAGCACAATGAAGTTGCTGTCATGGCAGGCCAGCATTAGTGGGTTTACGTTTTTTGAAAACTAGTCGTAATTAGAAAAAAGAAAATATTACAATTTTTTCTCTGTTAAGCAGGGTTATACATTTTTCACAGTCAAAATTTAATATAAGAAAAACCAAGTTCGTGATTCAGAGGAGGTAAAGGCAAAAACTATGTATTTTTTTTCCCCTATGAGGGGGAAGCAACTTCAAATTCTTTTTCAATCTCACTACCACTATGACTAGGGTTGGCCTCGAGAGGAGACAAGTCCGTTCTGCTCTGAGGTTCTCCTGGGAGCTAACCTTTGTTAAGCAATTACTATACTGTCCGCCCCATGAAATTCCCATGAGACAGGCACCCCCGGGGGTCCTGTTTTAAAGGAGAGAGTAGGTAACTTGACTGCAATTCCACAGCGGGTTGGTGGCAGGATGCCAGCCTCCAGTCTGGCCCCAGGGAGGGCCTGTGCCTCATTCAGTGGGTCACTCCTGCCATTAACTCCCATTTGCTTAAATGCACACAGTCCGTGGAGGGGCAATCCATAGGTGGCCTGGATCTAGAGGCAGACCGCCTGGTTCAAACCCATTTATCAGCTATGTGTCCCAGGACAAGTCACTGCACCTGCAGATGGGCAGTAACCACACTGTAACAATCACGTGGCTGCAGGGAGAGTCCTAGTGACTAATCCATGTGAACACCTTGACCTGGTGCCCCTCAAACACTCAGCCAGCGGTAACTACTGCTACTGTTATCAGCAACAGCTTATCACTTAATACGCAAAAGGGAGTTCGTTGACAGTCATATTGGGGAAATAGGAGATGCCAAAACAGGAGAGGTGACAGGAAGCCAAGCCCAAAACGACAACTGTGCACGTTGTCTGAAGCCAGTTCAGCCCCGCCACTCAGTGCACTGCCAGCACTTCACGAGCAGCTGATGCGACATTAAATTAGAGGCCTGACACGGGCACCCATGTAAGAGCTGTGTGACTGGCTGCTATATGGTCCTCACTAGCTGGTTTGTCATCATATGAGCCGCATGGTTGCTCCACATGCCTTCTCTTTCCTCATTCTGCCGTCTTCAAGTTCCAACTCAGCTGCCACTGCAGGTTTAGCGTTCCCTTCACCCCGCATTCCTGAACAGACAGACCACTCCTTGCAGCCTTCATTTCCTATCTCTCTCTCTCTCTGAATCTTTGCTGTCTGGCCTTTGGAATACTATTCAGAGCCTCCATACAACTGACTTGATTTTGCAAAGAGAGCAAGGTTGTCCTCCATTAATGAAGAAAGAAAAGCAGGTGGAGAATTAAGCAGGGCTGGTGTTCACACCAGTACCAAAACATGTATCATTCAAGCTGAGGGCCTCTCAGAACGCCCAGCACAAGTCACCGTCACCAGGGGAGAAGCAATAGAAAATGTGTCTCAGCAGCTAAGGGGTGTGCAGCATCAAATGTCTAGTTCTGTCATGACTAATGGAACACTCCATCACTGCTACGATTCTGTATTTTCATTTCAGTGAGCATTTTACCCACATGGAAAAGACAATCAGAATATCGAGAAACACTAATTACTAAGTTGGAAGTTAAGAGGAAGAAGAGACCAATTGTCGCTGGGCGAACAGGTCACTGTACCATCTGCGTGCGTGAGAGTATCTGGCTGGCTGTGAGCGCCGCCTCTTCTTCTGAGGACTCGTCCGTGTCCTCCTGGTTTGTCAGGTTCAGGCTGGGGGTGCTGCTGGAGCACTGGTACTCCTGGAGGGACGGCGTGTCTCCTTGGTCAACACTGTCCAGGGAGCGCCTGCGGACGCCCCAGTTGAAATTGTCCATACTTTCACCCTGGAAAAGCAAAACACCATTTCTGAGATCTCAATACATGCTTACAAATGTAGGAAATGTAATACACCGGGAAAACATACACCAAGATGAAAAAAACTTAATGCATTGTCATAAGCAGAGTTTCAATCAGCCCTTCAATTTCTTGAAACTTTTAAAACATCATTCAATATTTATATTTAAAGAGATCAAAATATTTGGTTGATAACCTGTTTTAACTGAAGGATTTTCTTGGCTTTCCATCTTGTACTACTGGGGACCAACTAAATCTAATACCTAGGCCATTTCTATTCTAATACACAAACACAGATGGGACCACAAAAAAGACACATACATCACAGGTGACAACAGATGAACAATTCACAACACCAGGCTGCAACTTACCTGCAGCTCCTGGTTAGCAAAAAGGAAAACACACAGAATTAGAAAGAACGAAGACAAACATTTAAATATACGCTACACTTTTGGGGAAAACTCTTTGCTTTCTCAAACCCAAAGACTGATTCAAGCTCTGGATTAAGCTTTGTGCAGGAAGCCAACATGTGATTCAAATTACTTTTTTATGCAAAATATATTGTGAAAAAGTCAGAGACAGACATTTAAAACAACATTTCTGTGATACACTGTGGCAACACAAACTTATTAAGAAAAACCTTCCAAATTTACATAGATTTAATACTGGATACAATGCAAAACTGACTTAAAATACCCACATTCAGTTGACAACATGTAGGGTCACAATTATTTTAGACTGTCAGGTGGTTCTGGCTAAATCCAATGGTTATTTTTTTGCTACAAAGTAGTTTAAAATTAAGATCATAGCTATCAAAATATAACCTTTGCCAACTTCAAAAGGTCAACAGGGAATCAGACAAATTTCAATTTAGTCCCACTTACGGATTTATATAGTAAGTTATGTTTCTGTTATTCCAAGCTGATTCTCCTTGTGTAAGGGATGTAATTCTTACACTCTTTCTTAAGCTCTGACATGACAAATCATAGTGAACTGGCTAGCAAAATATGATTTACATGTATTCCTTTACCCAAGAGGAACTGTCCAGAATAGAGGTTTTTCAAATTTTTTTTTCTTTTAAAATAAAGCAGAGGAATACTAATTTCAAATGAAATTTATGGTGGAAGTCAACTGTGCAGAACTGATGAACAAAAGCAGAGCTGCTCTGGTTGAAAAAGGTGGCCAGGAGCTCTGCCCATTGGCCCTTGGACCTTTCCCTGTTTCTCAGGGGTCCTAGAAGCTCGGAGGTCTGCAGGTCAGACTTTGAAAGCCACCTTCCTTGAACATATCATTTCACATATTATGATGCAGCATAACACATAATAAGGTCAATGGCCCAAGATACATATATTTGGTGAATGAATGAATACACACTGTGGGCTTTCAAGGTTGGGGACTATTTCAGGAGTTTCATTAGCAGTTAAGTTTGTTTTGTAGCAAAGTATTTCCTGTGACCATGTTCAAAGCAAAACTATGATTTAGGTTTTAGAAAATCTCTATCATTTGATTTGGCCGAATTATGAGGTATAAATTAGCACTACTCTCCTGAAATTACTGTGACTTACATGAAAGACAGAACTACAATAAGTATCTTTAATTCATTCTAAGGTTCTTTTCAAAAGCCATATTTATTACTACAAACATTTGAGAGTACTGGACTTGAAAGCATGTGAAGTGTTCTTTGGAAAAAGAAAAAGCAAACAAAAAGAAATAACCTGACCATTACAAAAATGTCAAGAGCCTGCCTTTAGAAATTCTAAATTCTGCTGTGAAAAAAGCAAGTATCTACAGAAGAATTTCGAAGTGGCTCATGCCTGTGAAGTAGAGCAGTGGGTCTCTTCAACCCACCACACTTCCTTGCCTGAATGTGCAAGTCTGTCCTATTTCCTACAACGTGGTTTTCAAGTTGTAGGAGTGATATCAATTTTAGAGGGTGGTGACCTGCCCTTTTCAAAGAAAAAAACTGAAATGAAAGAAATAGAAAATACATAGAAAATGCATAGCATAGAGTAAGGACGCATATTCTTGAAACTTTTATTTTAAAGTGTGTCTGTACATATACACTCGGATGCGATATAAAATGTATTAGCAATGGCCACAGTTAAAAAAAAAAAAGTTTATAAGCCTATAAGGTGCTGGACAATACTTGTTCTTGGTTTCCTATGAACCTGCCCAGTTTGGGAATATGTAAACGGTGAGCTATTACATAGAGCTTGTGCTGCTCATAAGCTAGTCTACGGCATCTGCTGGACTCTGAGGCACTATGGTCACATCCTCATATCTGCAGGGGAGGCTGAAGCAGCCAGGAGGGCTTCCCTAACCCGGTTTCCTATCAACAGCTGTTGGTGTGACCTGGCAGAGGCCATTACCTTTCACTTCTCCACTTCGCCTATTTGAGCCCAAGGAAACACCCCTGAAGAGGGCTGATGAATGCATGTGAGTTCTACGAGTGACTTTAACGTCCTGGGAGAGAGATATATCAATGGCATGTTATGGACACATTATAGGCATTTTGGGCTCTTGAATATAGATACTTACAACAATTTTAGAATGAACACTTTTGTGATCTATTTGACGTGAACTTTTCAGGTTTAGGAAACTGTGGTTTAGGGGACCAGCATCACCAACAGGAATAGGTCTCAAGTAGCCCAACACAACCAGGGTAGTGAGCAATCCTATTATTGTTGCCACAATGATTGTTTTAGAAATTGGCAGATGCCCCAACTTGGGTCAGTGAGATGTGACAAGAAGTGTGCTAAAGGTGTTTGGGAGAGGTACTCCTTCACTTCCGTGAGAGCATGTTCGGAAGTGACCCTCGCTTCCTCTGAACACTGCTGTGTGGGGACACAACCAAGACCATCTGAGGTCAAGCTGACTTGTAGAGACGGGCAGAGCCTAGCGAACTGCAGAGAAATGGCCAGAAACAGCATGGAGGCCCATCCACATAAGCTCTGGCTCTGGGCTTGCTCGGTTTTGTGAGCTGGTAAATCTACTTTTTGAGTTGGATTTTCCATTCAGGAAGCATCTAAGCTGACACAACTATCAATTTTCTCTAAACTGAATCAATGTGGAGGAGAAAGCCCTGGTATTGAATGAAATGAGGCATGTAGGGGAGCTGGCACAATCCTAAAGAATAAAGCGGTGAGCAGTGTCAGGCAGGGGCTCGGCCCCAGCAGAGCGTTCTTGACAGCCAAAGCCCCTCAGCCGTCCAGTTAGCTTCAGGGCCACCCTCTTTAAAACTGTTTGATAAATTTAATGTAATTTTTTTACTGTTCTGCTGCACATTAATTAGTATCGCTCATGTAAACATTTAAGAGTAAGCACACTCTACATTAAAAAAAATACTTTTGAAGAAATCCATTTTTACTTTATATTTTTAAAGATAAAGAAAAAAAAAATTAGATGTTCCTTTTATTTCAGACTTCTTCTGCTATTGACTAATTGTACTAACCATATTTAGTCCCCAATTTAGATTGTTACCTTTTGACCTTACTCTGACCTTAATAAGCAAAGATCCCAGGGTTAAAACCCTTGATTCACATGCAGTTGTAACTAGCCTATAAATATTATCAAAGAAGGCCACACCCTTACCTCTGCATCTTCCAGCTCAACATCTAAAAAGTCAAAATCCTTAAAAACGCCGAACTGTTGTTCACTGCTGGTGTCTTCCACAGCCACTTCCTCCTCTTGAATTACGTCCTCTGTCGCAGAAATTAGGCTAGTCTGTTGGTCACCGACTTCCAAATCCTCGTTAGAAGAGAATACAACCTGGCCCCCAGCCAAACACAAAAGTGAAAAAGGCCACCCATCAGTGTCGCCATTCTGAATATGGAATCTCAGCACCCTAAGAGCCACCGCTGGCCTCATCTGTCAGTGAGTGGAGTTTTATTTGGTCTAATACCTACTGGGCGAATACTTAATGAGCATGGCTGCCAAGTGCCACAAAGACAAGTGACAGTTTTTTCACTCTTAGTCAACACCGTAAGTCAGGTCAGTTAGAAAAGACAAGCAAGGAGACACAGTAACGTCCCTTCCTTCATGGACTAACATGATTTTTAAAACGTTTACACATGCTTCCACGATAACTCACCGACGGATTCTTCGGAAGGCCAGATTCTGGACCACAGAGAGAAAGTACGTTCATCAGCTTTTCTCTTGTTCTTCTCTGGAGAGAAAGAATATTCAAGCGTTAAGATTACTGATCCAGTAAGAAAATGCTCAAGTTCTCAGACGTACAATAAAACGGATGCTTCTGTTCAAGGAACTTTCACGTACCTGTGATAACTGTGGCCTTTTCCAGCTAACGGGCACCAAGGCGTTAGAATTGGAACCAGAAGAAGTTGAAGAAGTGCTTCTAGTCACAGCAATAACTTTCGGTTTTCCATTTCTCCCAGCTGCGCTGTGCTGATCACCATACTTATTCCCAATAATTGGTGTCTACACAGAAATAAAATGCCCATGTTTGACTCAACTATTTCAACATAAACAGGTCAATAGCGTATCTATACTGACATTTTTTACAAACAACCAAAAAACAGCATAAGGAGAAAGATTACTTGGCATAAGGTACATGTTACAAAAATCAAATGTCTATTTTTTTTTTTAATCAAGAGATTTCACGTTATTGGAAACAAGTCTCTGAGGAGACTACTGGAAAGCTTATCTCTATTTTAAATACAGATCTGCTTTCTTTAAAAACCACCACTTCACCCTTCTCCCTCATGATTATAAAATATGCCCTCTTTGAAAGCTCAGAAAATATAAAAATGATTTTTAAAAGTCACATGTCACAGAAACGAACACAACGTAAATCAGCTATACTTCAATAAAAATTTTTAAAAAAATCACCTGTCATCTCACCAGATTTAATTAATGTCTATTAACATTTTAGTGTTTTTTTCAATGTATATTGTTAACTGTGCTTCAATAAAGTGCTTTTGCAAATATTCAGAATAAGTAACAACTTCAGAGATAAAGATCTGTTTAGTGCTTACTGTGAATCTGGTGTACAATATTTCCAAAATTTATTTCAGTACAATTCCATGATGACCCAAAACTGGGTGTATATTTATTTGGCTTTGTGAAGTGTTTTGAATTTGTATTTGAATATAAGATTCAAGTTCATTTGCATGTCATACAAATCCCCTTATGACCTGGCTCCTGCTTATCTCCCCAATTTCAACTTCCACCACTCCCTCCTGAACTTCACACTACAAAAAAGCCGAACGTGTTCCCCAAGCATAGGGTGCCTTTATGGACCTATGTGTCAGTACGTGTCACCTCCTTTACATGGAATATGCACCAAGCAAAGCCCTAATCACCCTGAACACTGCCTCTAGACTCCAAGGACGCCTTTTCTGATACCACCACCACCCCTGGGCAATTATACTTGGACATTCACCATGTGATGGTGATTTGTCTCCCCCTGCTACACAAGAGTCCCTGGACCATGTGTGATTCATCTCTGTTCCTCTAGTATTATCTCCAGTGCTTACACAGAGCAGGTACTCGGGAATTTTTGATGAAACAAATTGAAATTAAGTATTTGGTATATATCAAATGTTCTGAGAATCCATAGCACTGCTTCAAACAAAATAATTGTTACCCCATCAATATGTGACTTAGAAGAATAGCAAAGCTCAGTTTCTCTATCATATTCCCATGCTGAGTACTCCATGCTAGAAACTCTCAGGTGATATTAACTAGAACATTAGCAATAAACATACTTTCTGTTTAAAAACAATTCACAGTAAGCTTTGGATAAATTCTAATACCAACACTAAACACCCTCAATTTTTAAAATTTTATATAATTCTAATCAATTAAAATGTGAGTAGCTCTCCAATTGTTATCTTTCTCTACTCTCCCACAATACTGGATCAAAAACTTTCATCTTGAAAAACTACTGCTCTGGCTTGTGAAAGACCATTTCAATGGCACCAAAGCCACCAAGAGTGGGCTCAGGTGCTGGAGGAAAAAAAAAAATTTGAGGTCCCTCCCTAAAATGTTGGGCTTCGCAGATCTCAGCTTATTTCAGTCTTGTTTTCCCTTCCATGATTTCAACCGCCCACCTATACAACACTAAAAATCCTTAATTTTTTTCCCCTTCTGCCCAAGCTTTCCTCTAAAACTTCAGATCTCTTCAGATAATAGGCACCTCCGTCAATGCTTCTTAGTCACTTCCAAGTCAATGTACCCAAGGGTGAGCTTATCGCGCCCTCCTTCCCCACTAAGATCTGTTCTCCCAGAATCTCTGTTCTCTTTGAATGGTACCAACATCCACCAAGATGTCAAAGCAACTGTCCTTGATGTCTCTTCCTCACTTAGCACCTTCTCTCCTTCCCATTAAATCCCCTCAATTACTTTCTCAGACTTTGAAAACCATCACTGCCTTCTGTTTCCTCTGCAATTGCCTAGGGACACAGTCCAACATTATCTTTTTCTCCAATTATTCTAACAGATTTCTTCATGATTCCCCACCACCACCCTGTCTGTTTCCTATCCTGTTGCCAGAGTGATCTTCCTAAAATGCAAATCCTAGTATTTCCTATTCTAGCTAAAAATCCTTTAAGAGCTCTTACTGCTTCAAGATAAAGCCGTCTTGTTACTATGTCACATAAGGTCCATATGACCCTGCTGTTCCCCATGCCTCCAGCCTCCTCTCTCATCACACTCTACGTCCAACCTCTGTACTCTGTGCACAAGGTATGCCATACTAACGGAAGTTTCCAGAGCACCGTGCACACTTACAAGCCTTTATTCACACATGCCGCTGCTTCTTGGGTTAATCTCCCCTCCCCAAACTTCCATACATGCCTGTCTAAGGTCACTTATTTTTCAACATTCAGCTCAGATCAGGTTAGAGGTACATGCTATATATTCCTATAGTGCTTTCAACTTCCAGCCAAAGCACTTGTCACAGTGCTTATTTGCCTGTCTGCCTAAGAGGCTGTAGGTGCCCGAGAGTAGGCTTTCTCCCCACCCGCCCCTGTTTTCATAGCACCTGTCACAGCATCCACTGCTGAGTATGAGCTCAGTCAACGCCTGCTGAATGACAGAATGAATAAATGAACAAGTGAAAATTTCTAATAGACCACCCGTATCAACCTCTCAGGATCTTACCTCAGATATATCAAAATGAAAATCTAAGGTCTTCCCAGGCAACTCCTTAGAGACATTATTAAAAATTTTCGCGAAGGATATTTCAGGAGAACCTGTATCTCCTCCATAGGTCTTGGGGATGTCGTTGGGCACAACAAGACTTGCCGAGCGGGACACCACCAGCTTTAAGATGTTAAGGGCTTCCTTCCAGTAAGGACTCTGGTTTTAAAAAATAATAGATGCATGAACATTACAAATACATATTTCATTGAGAACAAAAATTTAGTGTATACTGTAGACAATGAAAATATTATTTCTATAAAAACTCTCATAAATCATTCATTTTTACTTTGAGATCCTTAACAGAGGGTCTGAGTTGCAAAAGGAAAGAAAGTTATTACTTGTACTGTTAGATTTGAGACATCATACACATAATAATGCTGTCAACTCAGAATATTTTATATTTTCCCCAATAAGTGATTTATAAGTATTATTAATTTATAAAGTCTAATACAGCAATCTGGCAGCAGTGGTAAACAAAGGGGTTTACCTTTGTATGTAAACTCTCTAGATGAATGACGTGTATGGCTTTAAGACTCTAAACTTTAAACGTTTTAAATCTTGAAGATAAACATTTTTTAATGCATACTTCCTTTTAAAAAAAAGGAAATATTAAAATAAAAATATTAAAGTACTAAAAAAATTTAGATTTTTCTTAATGACCCAAGGCCCAAGTCACAAGCCCAAGTGCTGTGCTAACAGACAGTCTCCGTGACGCCTGAGTTGCACGCAGTGAGCTCTTCCCTCTCACATGCGGTGGCTCTGTTTTTGAGCTATTTTTCTGCTTCTTAGTTTTGTATATTTCTACCAATATATTTCAGGAATAGTTTATATGAAAGATGTGTATGTGAAGAGGAATTGATGTCTAATAAAGAATTTAGAATATTTTTCTTCTACCATCTACTGAAAAAAATCATACCAAAAATGACTTTTTTACTTACTATGGTACCAAAATCACATCTCAACTTTGTTTTATACATATCGTTTCACAGCTAACAGTTCTGAGCAGGGGGAAATACTATCAAAAAAAAGGAAGTAAAAAATGTTTGGCAGAACTGAGTTATCCAATTTAGTTAATAACACCTTGAGATGATGACACCCAAAGCACAAAATATTTAATAATAATAAAAATGTCCATATGATTTTGTTAGGTATTAAGCACATCATTGTAGAAAACAGTTTACCTTTAACAAAGTAAGACTAAGTAGGAATTATCATCCTTTTTTTCTTACAGAAATAATTAGGACCTCTGGGCCTTGCGAAATGCTAAAACCTCTTCAGGGATGTTTCCATAAATTATATTGGTAGTTGGGTTCTAAATGTCAAAGAATGTCAAGAGTTCAAGTCTGTAGAATGTTTAATGTCTGAATAAAGCAGAAGTCACTAACTGGGATGGCCTATCAGCTAAATATGACCTTGGTTCACTCAACATTTAAAAATAAATTTGAATAGGAAGTTGAGACAACACATTTAAAATGAGGAGATTTTAGAGAAAAATCCAGATTTCTAGCTTCTCTATATAAATTAGAAAATAAAAACTAGAAGTTCTGGCCCCCCAGGTCTGCACTCCAACATCGCAACCATTACAGGAAGCTTAGTTGTGCTGTTCCTTTCGGACAGGAAAGTGCAGTTCACTTCGTCATGAATCCATGCCCTCCTATGGTCACTTGCTTGCCCAGTGGGTATATAAATAAGCCTGTGGTTCTGAACAAAAGCAATGTATCTCTGTTTCACAAATTAGTAATTCAATATGCTATGTATTTCTGTGGGAGTGCTGGCAACTATTTGATGAGTTAAGTTCTTTAAGCCTTAAGAAAAAAAAAAAGAGAAAAGTGGTTTAGAAAAAATACGTAATTGTCACTTGGTGGAGTCATACTCATTGAGAGATAAAACAGAGAAACTAAACAGGGTTACCAAAGAAGTTTATGTTTTTTGAATATTTGCAATCATTGATTTTCAAGGGAATCTAAAAAATAACCCAGATTACCCAACAAAATATCAAAAAACATTTTAATATAGTTTTGTGACTTATTGGAAATGGACTAGAACACAAACTCTTTGCTAGCTGAGTATTTCCATTTGTAAGATTTGCTTCAGTGAATGCAAAAATAACGAGTAGAAACAGAAGGTTTGCATCTGTTAAGGCTCCCAAAGAGTTTGCTCTCTTTGATTAGCTGTAGGTACAATACTGATCTGCTCCTCATGACCTTTCTTCAAAAAGTTCAAAAGTGAAATTTAGTACAGACCAGACTGACTTATCATTTATACTTAAACCGTCTGATTTTCTACCTTCTAAATATCTGGCACTTTTTACCAGACACAGAAAGCAACTATAAAATGCAGACTTATCAAAGAGCCTCTTTTTCTAAAAGTAGTATTTGTTCATTATGTAGAATTTGATTAAAAACAGAAAGGAACAGAGTCATAATCACACTGTCCAGAGATGGTGACAGCTGCCCTCTGTGCACCTTCCTTCCAGGCACTGCTGAAATGAGTATTTGTAGATGCAATCGTTAAAAATCAAAATCAGGAATCAGACCGATTCTGCTTTTTGTCACTAACACCGAGAATAAGTTCCCATGTCGTAAATCTTCCTGGAAACATGATTTATGCACTAACCACTCCCGCTACTCTTAGATAACATTTAAGACGTTTACTGATTTTTTATGATTATGAGTTGTTTTGAGACGAATACTTCTACACAGAAGTCTTGTGGTCACTCACCTGTACGTATTTGCCGATAATCTTTATGATCTCCAGATTAAACTGCTTGACTGGGGCAGCAGATAGGTCAATGTGACTCAAAAGGCTATAGATGATCTGTAGTAATGACTGCTGCATACTGGACAATCCTTTTTCTAATAGCTAAAAGTAATATTAAAAAGTACACTTTAATCAGGTTAAAGAAAATTCAACAGTATTTGCATTAGTGATGTTGAAAACCATAACAGATTTAACCTGAGTTTATGGTTAGATTATTAGAAATACAGAGAATAATGAAGGTAAAGTAAAAGGTGATGTCTATTATTGTTACTTGTCTTTGCTTCAGAAAGGAGAATTAGATGGATTATTTTTCATCTTAATCTCAGTGTTTTCTTTTATATCCTTAACTAATTTAGTTGAACATCATTTATTTTAGGTTAAGAGAAAAACTGCTGTAACCATCATCACCAAAGAATGAATAACTACCCCCAAGCCATTCACATCAGTCACTTAAACTACCCATGTGATTCAGCCAAGTTTCTTAACCAATCTGAGCCTGATTTTTAAGAATAAAATAGTGATACCACATACCTCATAGAGTTTGTAGACAGTTAAATTATATAGCATAGCTTTAAATACATGTAACTAATATTAGTATTGTTGTTAGTAATAATTTGAGAATTATTAATAATACAACAAGGATAACTTACACTAATAAGAGTAACATTTGGGGCAAAGCATTCTCTTTACGGACTGGAAATACACTGCCCGTATGTGGTACCCAATAGGCTGTACTGTGCCAGTGGCAGGCTTTAGAATCCCGTGATTGGGTCTTCGGGGAAAATTAGCATTACTTTAGTGGTGAGCTGGTCTAAGCCTCTTAAATTCAAAGCTGATTAAAAACGTTAGGGCTGGCTTTGTGCTGGCTCTTGTCCTAAAGGTACAGGTGTAAGATAAACCCAGAGACAGATTCATCCAGGTTAGGAAGCTACCAGGCAGAGTTTCACTGTTGTCTCACTTAAGTGTAAAGTTGATGGGAGCAAACCTATCAAGACCAACATCTTAAAAATTCACACTAGTCCTGAAGCACTTTATGATGGTTGCCATCAGTGACTTAGCTAAGTTTAACAGTGCTACGAGCAATACTGAAAATGTTTATTGAGCCACGAGGTCAACTTTTTAAAAATGAGGGTATCACTTTAATCATAAGCTGACTAGGAATTTCTCCCTTTTGAGAGTCTCTTTGTGGCTCTCTACTGAGTAATTTACTTTCCTAGGTATGAAGCCACTTCTTCAACGAAAAAAACACAGTCAACACTTGAACAACACAGGTTTGAACTGTGCGGGTGTGTTTATACTGAGGATTTTTTTCAGCAGTGAACACCACTGCTCACCATGATCCACAGCTGGCTGAATCACCAATGTGGAGGGCTGAATGTGAGTTATACATGGGTTTCCGACTGCGTGGAGGGTTGGTGCCCTGCGTCGTTCAAGGGTCAACTGTATTAACTTTTTATGCTGTTCTAGGACAGATTTTAAAATTCCATTTGCCCCCCAAAATCATAGTTTAGATTAGGAAGCAAATATATCATCAAAATAAAGTTGCCCAGTAGAAATGACTCTGCATGCTGCATTTTTTAATTCTAGAAAGGATTTCAAAGCCAAGAATTAATTTTGCTAAGAAACAAAAATGATAACCATTGTCTAGGATCAAGACCACGGGGAAATAAAAACGCATTTTCCATTTGAAATGAAGGCAAGGTTTATATTATTTTGAGTTTATATCAGTTAAGGACAGTGAATGAAGAAATAAACACTGAAAATGAACAACAACAACAAAAAAACCCTTTATAAAAACTTCCTTTATACTTGAAAGATATTATATATATTTTTTCTTTAAAAAAAGGGATTATTTATTTTACTCTCAAAGACAATTTGAACGTTAATTAGTATCAGTGCTGCTTCTAGAAGTAAATCTACTTGAAAATTTTGCCATGGAGCAGTTGAAAAATCTGGTTTTTTGGGGGTAAATGTACCTCTGCAAGGTAAGTCACAAGACTAAATGTTGTATCTGAGAAGGAGTCATGTAGGTATCTACACACTACGTTGATCCAGTTAGAACAGTCCCTGGAGTACGTGTGTGTGCTGTACAAACTCATCATGTGAGCCAGGTTGACAAGCGTTGGGCATTTTTCTTCTGCGCAAACCTAAAAAACAAATACAATAATTTCATTCACTTTAAAGGCATTTAAGTTTAAACTTGATTTTATATTAACTGTATTTGTTTAATGAAATAAGTTCAAGATATATCTTGAAGCGTTAATGCATTTTATTTCACTACAGTAGAGAAGTTAAACAGAAGAGGAAAAAAGCTCAAGGCATTCTTAAGAGAATAACTTAGATAACACGGAAGGATGATTAATTATTCAAGCATTTCCGTGGGTGTTAAAGAGTATGGCTTTTTTTTTTTTTTTTTTAACAGCCTCATGCTCTGTAAAAGTGTCTTTGGTAAAAATCCAAACGTTTTTGTAAACCCTATGTATCATTTTGTAACTTTTGTAAAAAGAGTTCCGTTTTGTAAAATCAATGTATGGTTCTTTGCACAATAACTTAACAGGCAGACTCAACCTGGGAATCCTCAGCGGGGTTCAGAGCTGCTGTGCTGAAGAAGAGATGCTTTATAGCGTCAAGCTGTTCCAAGTATCTCACTAGAGCAGTCAACTGCATGGAGCCTCAACATGTGTGATGTATTCTAAGGACTTCACCGGAGCACTGATAACTCTTGAATCCTGTACCTCCAATGAATGGCGGTCATCAGGGTGGACCCCAAACTGCTCCTCAGGAAATCACCTAAAGCTCTTAAGGTCCTTGGCCAACCATTTACAGGCTCCTACGAAGTATACTGACTTCCTACAGTTTACTTGATACAGTACTACAGAATCTGAATCAACAAATGTTTGGGAGGATCTTACTGACCAAATGCACCTTCTTAGTCTGTCTGTTCCCTGACTTACTGGTGAGGATGTCTCTTAACCTCTTCCAGGGGACATCTGAACAAGGCAGAACTGGAAAAGGGCCACGCAAGACAGACCCTCATCTATCATAAAAGGCTAGCCTCACTGAAATTTCTCTTAGTTTTCCTTTCTTCATTTTCCTCACTTATTTTTCCATCTTATTGATGTTTTATATTTTTTTCAAACTGCCTAGAGCATTTGATAAAGAGAGTACTACCTTTAAAAAATATATATTTTCAAATTTCAGATGAATATAACTGATTTTTTTTTAATTGAAGTACAGTCAGTTACAATGTGTCAATTTCTGGTGTAGTTTTACTTTGATTTACCATGCGGACATCATCACTGGATGGGCCCAAGATATGAAGGCATGCAATGGTGTGCAGAGACTAACACAGCACCTTGGAAGTTACTTTATACAATCATTAAAAGCAGCTGATTTCATGCATTAGCCTTTTATCCATAAAACAGACACCAGGAAGAAAAAAGAAAAAGTTGGTTTGTATTTCTTACTTGTATTTCAAAATATAATAATTTATCATACTATTTTAAAAGCTGCATAATTTTTCAATTTCACAATCTGTTATTCTTCAACAAAAACTTTTATAGTTCAAAGTAAATTCTTTAATCTTATTCTGAAGAATAAGACATTCCTATAGAATTCTTATATCCTTAAAGCATATTTTTATAAAGAATGATTTACAAAAAACTATTTCTAAAAAGGAGGAAAGTTCTTTGGAATATATGCTGTGCAATTTTTTAAATAAAGCAAATGGCTTAGATTTAATTTTGGAATTTTGGAATTACCAGGTTAAAATTCGAGTCAAATAGAGTATGTTTTATAACAAACCTGAGCATACTGTTTTTGCCATAATGAATAGCAAGAAAGGACAATATTTGTCCTAAGTGTTCCCTCATTTTGAAATTCTGCGCTCTCCAAGGGCACAAACAGTAAAAACAGCAATATTTGCATAATGAGGAAGCACATAATGGCAGAAAATTACTCTCGGCAGTTTAAGTGAGAGAATAATTAAGGAATCAATTTAGTTCACATCCTGCAGGTTGCTGAAAGCGCACAAAGGGAAACTTTGTGTGCTGCTCACCAGGAAGAAACAGACTGAACAACAGTTTATGACTCACAGAGAGCCATATATTTGATTTCTTAAAAACAGGTAAGATAGTTGGGAGTTTCCTGTGCTTTGCCTCGGTCATGACAGCAGAGGCTTGGCGCTCAAGGGGCTTCCACAGCAGCCCTCTGGCCACGCTGTGCCCTCAGCCGTCCCAGCGCCTAGCCAGCTCCTCCCCACACTTCAGCTGCCAGTCTTAAATGCTCCTACTTCCCTTATTAGGGGACTTCTTTTTATCTTCTTGAAATCCTCAAGTAAGTCAATATACTTTTTTCCCCTTATAGTTTCTTTCCTAGATTTCTGGTAGACAAAAATAAAATCCTTGTTTACATTTTTCTAATGGTGTGTCATTAGAATATTAAAATAAAAGTCACTTTAATAAATTATTTTAAAAATCACTTTTGGACCTCATTAATGCAAATACACATTGTTTAGTTTTCTAAGGTAAACCATCATCAAAACTGAGATGCGTTTCCATTAACTGTAATAATGGCTCTTCTTTTTAAAGACATGCTTATAAAATGCTTAAGAATCTCTCCGTATCTATTTAGAAATTTAAATAGGGATGATTCAATAGCATATTTTATTAAATATTTTCTTGTCATTTATTAAATATTATCTAACCAGATAATGAAAACGTCCTTACTCTTGTTACTGTGTATGTGATTAATTGGGTTGGCAGTATTTTTTCACTGCGTCGGCACCCAGAGATAAACTTGCACTTACCAGTGGTGAAGTTTGGGCCATGCAGAGGTGGGTGTTTTACCTGGCTTTCTACAAGCTTGCTCTTCCATTTAGTGCTGTGCTAATTGCTAACAGAATCTCAGGTTTGGAAAAAAAAAAAAAAAGCTTATATAAAAGGCTCTTCCAGAGACTTTTACTCGCTTGGTCCCTTCTGTTGCAAACTTCTCTGAATTTTCTCCTGGTGCTTTAGCTGGGTTATCTCACTTATACTGCTGTTGAGTCCCTCCTCCAGTTCACCTAATTTCCTGTTGCACGTATATTACTTGTAAATTTATATAACTCCTTCTTGCAACTGTCTATGATTTCAGCCTGAAAAGTCTTTCTTACAAGACTCAATCTGACAAAATAAATAAATAAATACATAAAATGAAATTAATTAAGAATTAATTTTAAGTAGAAGGCAAGATATTTGCTATTTCTTTATTGTTCTTAAGAGAGGAAATTACTAAAAATATAAAATGTCAAAGTCATATTCTTTTACAATTAAGATTAGGAGCTATAAACCTCTTAAACAAATGTTAACAGCTGATTTAAAAAGAGCTACAAACCTGTTTCAGAAATGTAGGATGGGAGAGAAAGAGCCAAATGAGGAAGAAAGAGAGTGAAGGGAGCAGACAGAGAAGTTGAAGACAATGTTAAGAGGAAAAAGGCAAACATAAAGGGAGAGAATTCCCAGAATCACAAAATATATTATGCCCTCTTCTTCCGCAGGGCCTTTGCACATGTGACTTCTCCTAGGAAATTTCCACCCTCGGCCCTGCTCTTATTTCTCATCCAGGGATCATACTTTTGGTTAGTCTTATTCAGCCTTTAAGTCAGCTTAGTCATAACTTCCTTCAGGCAGACTTTTGCTTTATGTGTCCCTAAAATATTCTGCCCTCCCACTGGAAAGTCACCAGACTCGATGGTGACTGTCTACTTATTTGACTGCACCCCGACTCTAAGGCCCACAGGGCTAAAAATTCTATCTCCTTTGCTTATCTTTGTATTTCCAGCACCTGATCCAGTGCTCAGTACATACTTGGTACTAAATAAATGAATGACTTGGAAACTGACAAACAGGTAGAAAGTAAAGTAGGGAAACGGAGCAGAAAAAGACTCAGACTCAGAGGAGTGTTACTCTAAACAAATAATTTTATTCACTGTGGCTTGAGCACTTGTAAGTTACATCATTACTATATTACTTCTTTATATGCATAAAAAATAAAAATTTAGATGCAAAATTCACATAGGAAGTGACAGTAAAAGGATTTCTAAGAAAGTCCCCCCTTAAGATAAACTTCAGGGAAATTTCCCTCCAGTGTTATCTTTCAGCATAACATTTGCTTACCTTTGCTATTCGACTAGCTGTTTCTTTGCAAAACTGAGTTGGGCTGTCAAAATGCTGGATTAAGTGAGGCAATAAGCAAAGGATGTTAAGAGGAAAGCCTATCAAAAAAAAAAAAAAAGCAAACAATAACCAATTTTATTGCACATAATTTTAAAAATTAACTTTTTTTAATGGCTCACAGAAACCATTTTCTTTTTATTTCCTGGAGTACTTGATCTTCTAAAAATATTTTTTTGTTTTGCTTTTACCAAAGAATTTAAGTTATCTCACATATTGAGAAAACCGTAACTGTTGGTGGAAAAGCAGAAATTAGTAGGTTTCAAAACAAATGATTAGTTTACATTTCACTACATTAAAAAGCAAAGAGTTGGTGCAATTCTATTGACATCACCTGACAACTGGGAAGGATCCACCAGCGTGTGTTTGGAGACAGCAATGAGTTTACTCAGGAGGTGCACGGTCATTTCTTGTGTGGATACTGAGGTAAAACCCTTAAGGAAGAGCTGTTGAAGGCCTGGGAAATTATTCCACTTCAGTTTGCTTTGTACGTTTTCAATCTTCTCTCGACTCTCTGATTTATCCAAAGGCAAGTGGATCAGCAGTTTGTTGAGAAGCCTGAGAGCCAGGAGGTATTCGTATTCGTAATCTGACTCTAATAAAGATGCTGCTATCCAAAAAATGGTGGCCATCAAGTTGGCAGGCTCAGTAGTGGACTGCACATCATACACTGCTTTCTCTCTCAGAGAGGAAAGGCTTCTAGTCCTCACTAAACTACTGCTATGGTTTATCCGTCCGTCCATTATATCCAGTGTGTTACTCCGCCGCCGGTCACCCCTTCGGTCACCAATTAAACTTAATCTCAAAGAGTTACTTCTTGTATTACTGTTATATCCCAAATAACTGCTACTATTAATGGGACTTGTGCTTAAATTGAGTTGTCCAGTGCTTTTCCTGTTAGCTGCATACTTGTTTCCCATTATAGGATCATGGTATGAGGTTCTTTTTAAGAAAAAAAGAGAAAGAAAGAAAGAAAGAAAAAAGATGAATCCGTGCACAATCATTTCTTTAGCTACATTAATTGTACTCTTGAAAATGCTGAAAAGGGTAACTGTTACCAGGAAAAAAATCACTTCTAAATATACTGGACTTTGCTTAATTAAATTTCAGTTCTTTCCTCCCTGTTGAAATGTACAACAGTATCTTTTCTACTGTGGCCAATTGTTTCCTTTGGGTTGGATAAGGTTTGACTTCAAGTGAAATTTCTGCTACAGTTACCACTGATAATGTTTAGCTTTGGGATTTAGTAAACATTATATCCCAAGCAGGCTTCCTTTGTCTTAACCCCAGAGCTGATGGTCCTGGGGTCCCTATTTCTGTCAATTCACACTCTTTCCAGAAGAAGCAAGCTCAAAAATTTTATTTTTGATTTCTCCTTCTCCTTCACATCCAATTAGCATTGGTTAAAAAATACAGAATTCTTTCTACATGTGCCAGCAGTGTGTAAAATGCTAGGAATATCAGGTAAAGTCCATGTAGATGGATAAATTACAGCCTGTTAGTTGCTGTCATTAAAATATAAAGAAAACACTGTGACAATCCAAAGGATGGAGTAATTAGCCTTACCCTGGGGCAGGCAGAAATGTTTAGCTAGGAGGTGATACTGAGACAGGACTTAAAGGAGAAGCCAATTCGGGATTTGCAAGGAAGATAAAGTTCGAAGAGAGGCTGGTCCAGGGAGAAGGAACAGTATGTGGAAGGTGTGAGTTTTGAGGTGCCTGGCCTGCTGGGAGCACAATGGGATGCTGAGTGTGGCAGGAACAGAGCCCGTCACTGAGGCTGAAGCCAAGCAGCCCAGCAGAAAGAGCTCTGGCCAGGATGTCAGAGAGACAGCACTGCCACTTCCCAGCCCCGTGACTCGTCACATGTCCTCACCATCTGGGGCTCATTTTCCCACTGGTAATCCATCTGAATTTTGGGGTATTATTCTCACCACCAATATTAGCACAATACAATATTATACATGTTTAGCTATTGAAGGTCTATATACAAATCTACTGGTTGCCTAGTTTTAAACTCTTACTGAGAAAGGGCAGAAAGAAGATCATAATGCTTCATGGTTTCAGCCAAAGTATCAATTGCAGATTCCAACGTGAGAAGAAGCTCAATCACAAATCCCTAGAAGAAAGGCAGATTTTAATTAATTATGCTCTGGAAAGAAGAAATTGCAACACACTTCCTGATGAGATTTTAAAATAGAACAAACTCCACGTTAATATTACAAAGTAATTAAACTCTTGAGCAACACGATCTTGCTGATTGACGAAAATGCATCCAACTAATGGTATAAATTGATCATAATGGCAACACAATTCACCCAAAATTGCTTAGACCAGAAATCTAGGAGCCACCCTGTTGCTTTCCCTCACATCTAATTGAAACCATCACCAAGTCCTAAAAATATTACTTAAAAAATATATCCTAAACCCAACTTCTTTTCCCTACCTCCACAGCTTTCCTTTAATCCAAACTGACATCATTTCGGACTGGACTCCTACAAACAGCCTCTTAACTGACCTTTCTTGCTTTCCTGAGGACTCCACCTAGCCTCCAGAGTGAATTTTTTAAAGAGCAAATTGTATCCATCACTCTCCTTTTAAAACCTATGGGTGGTTTCCCGTCAATTCAGAGTAAAATCTCACCTCTCACCAGAACCTTCCAGGCCTTACAAGATCTAGACCTACCCTCCTCATCACATCCACCTGCCTGTTGATGTCCCTGTCTAAAACACTCTCACCACACTGGTTTGCTTGATGTTCCTTTAAAAAGCCTTTTGCTCCTCCCCCAGGGCCTTTGCACTTGCTAGTTCTATTTCCCTTTGCTCTCTTCCCCAGATTATCACAGGGCTCACTCCATTTAAATGTGTGTTCAGATGATCACGTACAAAACAACCCCTCCCCCTGTCATTCTTTATAACCTGTTACTCTGTCTTATTATTTTCACAGCATTCATCACTAAGTAAAATGGCATTACACATTATTGGTGGACTAAAGGCCTGTTTCCCCCATGAAACGTGAGCTCCAGAATGTCAGCAATGTTGTCTTGTTTACTATGGTATCCCTGGTGTCTAAAAACATTAATAAAACCATGTACAGATGTATGTACATTCCCTATTGCAATATTCCACTTTATCTTAAAAAATGAAATCAAGTGTTCTACTTTAACTTCCTCTTTTACCCTGTGGTCATCTAAGAATAATAGCCAGGTGTGTGCGTATAAAGCTTTTTCTGACAGGCACTAACAATTTAATTCAATTGGTATGTTACTAGTATTACTTATACAACATCTAAAATTCTGACATTAATAATTCTATGTGCCCTTGTATTGCTCTACCTGCAGTGATTTACATTTGGCAATAAGTCCTTGACAACAAGGCGCTGCTCAACACCTGCTGAAAAGATTTAACGAACTACCTGTGCATCTTCTCCTGGATCCCCTACAGTTTCTACAAGTCTGGAGAGAACATCAGAAAGTGTGGTTGCAGAAAGAGGCTGCTTTAGGGCCCTGAAAATCTGAAAGGATCTCCCAGCATAGTGTCGAGAAGAACAAGAAAGTGCTGTCTGCAGAGCAACTTCGCTAAGATGATGTTCCAAATGAATTCCCTCTGTGAAAACAACGGAAACAAAGTTTAACTGCTTCTTGTTTTTCAGAATATAGATGGGGTTACGATCGGAGGCTAATAACCACTTTAAACCAGTGTCAGCACAGTGCCTGGCAAACTGGGTATGGACTAAACTTTTGTAAGTCAATGCCTTTTCTTTTCATTAAATTCCATTGCTTTTTTATTTTTGTTAAGTGGAGGCACTGCGAATTGAACCCAGGGCTCCGTGCATGCTAAACACGAACTCTACCACTGAGCTCTATCCTGCCCCTCTCATTTGAATTTTAGATGACTCTTCACTCTAATCTCAGGGAAGGACTCCCTGAGAACAGGGTTTCTCAGCCTCAGCACTACTGACACTCCGGCCAGATAACTGTTGTGAGGGCTGCCCGGTGCCGCGTACTTAAGTACTGGCATCCCTAGCCTTTATCCAACCTGACACCAGTAGTGACCTCCTGCCACCCGCCCCTTAATTGTGACAAAAGTGTTTCCAGACATTGCAAAATGTCCCGAGAAGCAAAATCGCCCCCAGCTGAGAATTACTGCTTTAGATACACACACTTTACTATAATTTTCAGAATGTGTTAAGTTCAAAAATCACAGAGACTCATACCAGTATAAAAAATTATGTTAAGGTTTGTCATCTCTACCTATGTTCCTTAAATATAATTGTTTCATAATAAACAACTGTATTGTAATTTTATTATGCCATCCTACACAAAACTAAGAACCCCAGGCTGTCAAAGGAGCATTCTTAATTTAAGTAGTAACTTAATTTCTTTTCAACCAAAACAAATCTGTTATCACTAGTAAGTTAAAAAGGAAAAACTGTCTAAAACTCAACTTGAAACACATCAATGGTCAACTTTTTGCTGAACAGTATCAGAAGTTTTGACATCACCCTAAAATATCTCCTTGAAAGTAAATATTATCCGAAATATTTATTAAAAGATACCTGAGCTTGACTGCTTAAAAACAGAAACCACATGTTTCAAAAATGTTGTTAACTGCTCGGCACTCTTTATGCTAGGATTCTTGGCAGAAACATCCTCATGGTTCCAAAGGGGCCCTCTTTTTCTGAAAACAGAGAACAGATGTAACTCCCTTGGCTTTTACCTTAAGTTTTACTCATACTCACCTAAAACGTGCTTTTGCAATTAAAAAGGGTAGTAGTTGAATAAATCAAACAGCATGTCACACAGGCTACTACTACTATTTATGTTCCTGGACATGTAATGATTTAGAGCAAGTACAGGAAGATGCAAGTTCCATCATTACAGGCAGATTCTCCCAGAGGTAGGAGGAAAAGATGACAAATTTTTTGCCAAGTGGAAAGAGTACTGGTTATTGCTTATGTATTACAGATCAAAACATTATAACTTGTAGAGGCTAGACTGTATTTAGATTGTGATGCAGAGAAAATAATTTATAAGCTAAAACTACAGGGACAGGTTAGGGCAGAATAAAGTCCTGTGGGTTCTTTCTTTAAAATACCTGCATTCTCGAGCCCACCACCTTGTCGAATAAGGGTTAAGCCCCTTATTACCACAGGCCCAGAGTGCCCTGAAAAAAGATGTGGTCACACTGCTGTTGGTCCCTAACACCTCTAATTCATCATGTCCTTTGCTATGAGACCGATCATAGCATATTTATTTAATTGAATCCCCCTATCCTCCCCATTCAGCTCAAAGATTTTCAATAAAGTTTCCTTTCTTGAAAGATCTATAACCTGTAGGCTAGACTTCATGGTCCTTCAGTTTGAACTCTTCTAAGATTTCTTGTCTGGAAAGTCTTTCCTCAGCATTACAGTCAGACCAGATTCTCACCATTTCCAAACATACTTCGTTTTCTCACACGCCTGTGACTTTGCTTTTGCTGTAGAATACCGGCCCCTTTCTCCCCATCTATGTTTCTTCTTTACTTAGAGTGCTTTGCAAAGAGTAGACCATAAATAAATATTGGATACTGACTGGTCATGTAGCTGATGAAGGCAGAATATGTACTCAGATAACACTGTGTCCTCTTCGGGTACTCAGCATTAGACACAATTAAGGCCTTCCTCAGCTACAATCATATGAGCCAAAGAAGAAAGTCATCAAATTTTCTAAATATTGCACAATACACACTTGTCTACTCCAAATCAAGGACACTTTGAAAAACAAAAATAGGGTCTGCTGTAACTGACAAATGAAATGACAACTTGATGCAGATACGTTGCTGGAACAGTAGGGGGTGCAGATGTTACCTTGAGGTAATGAATTCCATGAGGGTTTTGACTTTTCCATCCTGCTCTACTGAGATGTCGACCTCGTTGAGGACAGTGGTGTGCAGATGTGAAATGGCAGCGCTGTTATTTCCTAAGCTGATACTAGAGGAGGTAGAACTTGAGCTGAGCCCTGAGTCAGTCATGGGGGAGGGCTGGTAATCAGGTATAAAATCACTAACACCTGCTGAAAGAGAGCGCCGCGCATGAACACCCAGACGTAAAACCATCTCCCTCAGTATTTAAAGAATTAAGTTCTGGTTCCTTATAGATTATATAAGTACATAAAGGATGATGCAGATCAGTGCTCCTCCCCCTGCAGCCTCCCAAGCACCAAATTACATCAGGTGAGGTTTTGAGCAAACACAGCAAACTTAACTCTTTGGATTTACTATACAGTCCTCTGCTGCCATCTGCTGAGCAAAGTTGAAACTGGCAGCTTCCTAATATTTTGGCATAACGTGGGTTAAGTCATTCATATTTCTATAGTGTAACTGATTTTTAATTTCTTATGGAAAAGATTCTATGCTTTCTGCTTCACTTTACTCAAAGGCCATTTTAGAGTCTATTTATAGACTTAAAAATATAATATTTACATTATGCCAATTATTAAATAATTCTAAAGGTTACTACTAATGCTCATACAAAATGGCAAACGAGGCCTTAAAAACAAACAACAAATACAAACTAAGGAATTTTGAATAGAAATGCTTCAACATAAAAAAAAGGGAGAAAACTTTATTTCATTCATCTTTTAATCATAGTTTTAAAGGTGAATAAGTTTACTAATCATTGTTTTCTCATTAACTACAAGGTTTTAAATAGAAAACAAGGATTTAACTAAGTAAATTTAAATTTTATTAACCCTGTATCTTGCATTAAATGATTGGCAAAAAGAAGTAATTTTATTTCAATTTTTAAAAACAATTATTTTCTAGATCATTTATTATAAATCAGATGATACTGATGAATAAAATAAATATTAGGTTATTAGGAAAAAGAAAATAAAAAGTAAAAAAAAAATCACATCAGCAGTGAAATAAATTTTACATTAAAATCTCATTAATTTGGACCTCACTAGTACTTTAAAATATGCAATTTGGAACTTACTAGACTTCAAACGTATAACATTTTAAGTGAAATCAATATAACCAAGTGAAAAAAAATTTTTTACTGTCCTCCTTGGCCAATTTTTCAGATCTTGAGATCAGGAGGAAACTAATACAAGTTTACCATCTTTTTCATAACCAGTGCTCAATAAATTAAGCCACTCTTTCATTGTACCTTTAACTTACATGTTTAGAGCTTGAAATTTTTATGACGAAGATCCTTAAAGGCAATACAGATCAAATATTCCAAGTCTAAGTCCTTCTTTATGGATTAATAAATAATACCAATGGTACTTAAAATAATAAAACTACATTTAAAAAAATATTGTCCAGTGTTTCAACTTTAGTTGACTTTCTGTAATGTAGGATTCCAAATGAATGAAGTACAATTCCACTTGCAAACTGAACTTTTAAAGCAAATACCTGTGAAAGTATAATCTGAGTGTGCAATTTGTTTGACTGTAAGCACCCTGGGCTCATTAAACTCCTTGTTCCTGAGAAGGACAGAAGCAGCAGTTCGGATGTTGCTGTTGGATCCCATCACTATTAGTAAGTGCAGAAGCAGGCGTTTACAATGCTCATACACCTCAGGGTGGCAGTGGTCAAACCCTAAAGAGAACCATAAAAAAAGTCATCATCAATAAAGACAGATAATGAGTATTCTTGCTACCAAACCCATATTTTAAAAAGAAAAGAAGAAATTATATAAGGTCATATTACGTCAATTTTTTTATTAGCCTAGAATTTGTATACATTTTTATAATAGCCTATTGTCCTCCTGGACTAGGGAGAATCCAGGCAAGTTCCCAAAGTGTACGTCTAAAATTTAGTTATCTCTTAGACACTAATACTCTGTTACAAAACACTAGATGTAAATGAACTTTTATAGGCAAGGATTTTTTGTGTGCTTAGAACGCAATAAAAAGTCAGTAGCTGTTTGCTTACTGAAGGAATGAAGTAATACATGTATAATAAGTGCACATATCAGGAAATTTAGGAGAAGATGGCTGTTTTGACTTCTTCAGGAAAGCAATCCTCCCAGCACGGGCAGTACTGCTGATGCGATGGCTCCCACATGTTTGTTAAGAGGGCATAATGGAGTTTCAGCTGTAATCAGACTGTCCACGATCTAATTCTTTGGGGAAACACTTAGTACCCATTTCAGTTTTCCATTTACTCTGAAAGCTTCCAATCACAGAGGTAAATTAACTTTACTTTTGCTTCAGTTACAGGATTTTTCCTGCTGGAGGGTATGTGTTTGTGTGTGCAGCAGGAGAGGCTGCAGGACAGGAATAGGAATGGGTAAGAGGCTAGAAATAACTCCCCTCTAGACCATGAGAATCACAGTAAAAAGTGTCATGGAAATAACCCACAAAAAGGAGGAACCGAAATACGTAGAAACTCTCTTAAAGCCATATTGCCTTTCCCACTGTGGAAAACAGTATGGAGATTCCTCAAAACACTAAAAATAGAACCATTGTACAATCCAGCAATTCCACCCGTGGGTATATATCCAAAGAAAACAAAAACACTAATTCAAAAAGATGTATGCACCCCAATGTTCATAGTAGCACTATTTATAATAGCCAAGTCCTGGAGGCAACCTAAATTTCCATCAACAGATGAATAAAGACGTGGTATATATATATGCAATGGAATACTACTCAGCCAGAAAAAGAATGAAATGTTGTCATTTGCAACAACACGGGTGGACCTGGAGGGTGTTATGCTTAGTGAAAATAAGTCAGAGAGAAAAAGACAAACACTGTATGTTATCACTTAATATGTGAAATCTAAAAAAAAGCAAAACAAACTAGTGAATGTAGCAAAACAGAAGCAGACTCACAGATATAGAGAACAAATAAGTGGCTACCAGTGGGGAGAGGGGAAGCGGGTGAGGGGCACGATAGGGGTAAGGGCATTAAGAGGTACAAACTACCATGTATAAAATAAATAGATTACAAGGATACATTATACAGCACAGAGAATATAGTCAATATTTTATAATAACTGTAAATGGAGTAGAACCTATAAAAATTCTGAATCACTATTTGTACACCTGAAACTGTTGTAAATCAATGATACCTTAATAAAAATTTAATTAAAAATAAAAATAAGTGTGACCTGATAAAACCAAATATACTGCCTTTCAATTATCACAAAAATATGAAATGAAGACATGAGAACCAAATATTTATTACCTATAAAAATTGCATGAAGAAGAAGATGGAGGTAGCTTCCCCATTCCACCTTCACACTATGATCAATGATCAGATCAGTCAGAAGGATCACGGCTATGTTACACCTATGACAGACAAGAGTGTTGTTAACGCTTTACTAGAGTAAACCTAGAGAAAATCTTATGCAAATTACTTGCAGACTTTAATATTGTATTTTATGGAAAAATACAATTTCCCAAGAAAAAAAGAAGAGAAGAAATACAGCTGGAGAAACTGTTAAGTGACAGTTTTAGAAAAAAAACATATCTGCTATGGGGTCCTTGAAGCCAAGGGCCATGCTTTCTTCATCTTCAACCCTAAGACCTAGCACACTGCTTGCCACATAGTAGGTGTTCAATACATGTTTGGTACATCAGTACATTTGGAAAGAACGCAGTAACTGTTCTATTTTGATTTTGCTAAGCAGACATCAGTTTAACTCAATTCAAAATAAGAGGGCCTATTACCATAAAGTAATATTTTTCAGATGTAGTAACTGGGTCCCAGAAAGGTCAAGTAACTATGCCAGACACCCAGAAAAGCAGCAGCAGCAGAATTAGATTTCACAATATCCACCAAAAACAGTTAACTCTGAGTTTTTAAATTTCTTAAACATCTACACACACTGATCGAATTTGTTGCAGTATCAAAAGAGAGAAGTTTGCTTGTATCCTGTGTTGTCAGATAGTGTAAAGAAAGCTGAAAGTGTTAAGCAGCGACTTGGCTCGTATGAAATAGGAATGACGCTGTGGTCCACCTGTGAAGAGGTAATCCAGGTGATGACGTTTCAGGCAAGTAATCCACCAGTGGTGACCAGCAGCCTCCAGCTGGTGGGAAGGGTAGTGGCTCTCCTTGATTATGCTCCATCACTTTCAGGCGCCAATTAGAATAAAGTGGCATTGAATCACCTATCAAAATAAAATGATCTCATTGTCTACACCATCTACTTTCTGCTAAGATAAGCAAACTCTAGTAAGACACCAACTATTTATAGCATTGGAAAGTGAGCAAAAGAATTTCCCACTATTTTGACATATGTTTGCTAGGAAGACCTGGGCACAAATATCATCAGAGTAAGCAAATCAGAGAGAAAGAAGAGATCACAATTCAGGTTCCATCCTTTTATCAAAGCAAACTACATGAGCACTTCATCATGATTCCGTAATTGATGTCCCAGCTATGAGACCGCATGAAAGGAAAAGCTGCCTTGCAACAAGGGCCTCTGGTAAGTTACTCAGTTCTAAATTTCCTGAGATAGGGCCAATGCAAACCCATCCTCAAAGGAAATCTGCTCCACCACAGCAGGGCTGCAGGGTGCAGTAAAAAATGCCATCAGGAAATGTGAGTTCTGTGTGACGTGGGTAAGTCACTTAACCTCTCTGGACCTCAGTTCCATCATATGCAAAGTGAGAAGATGGGACCAGATCACATCCAGGGTCCCTTCCCAGTCTGAAGGCTTCTGTTTCTATTCCACCCTGCCTTAGTGTTACAGCGAGACTGGGGCAGATTATTTATTCTGCAATTGCAAGGGAGGACATTTTAGTAAAATGTGAATCCGTGGAGAAAGAGCCAGCCTGTTCAAAAAAGCAGCCTGCTGCCAAGCGTCTGTTCTATGATGCTTCTTGAGAACCAATTCTTATGTTCCTTTCAATTTATCTACAGGGAACCTGCACTTTTAAAACATAATTCCCCCACTTATGTTGCTTATTTAAATTAAGACATTTCATGTTATGTTGGAACACCACTAGTGGCAGTTAAATACTCTTCTTAAAAACAATCTACTGGAAGAATATGTTAATTAACATTAATATAATTACAATACACCTTGCCATTGTTGTTATTGAAAAAAAAATTTGGAATGTATTACTTTTTTCTTCTTCATAAGATCCTCCAGAGCTGCTACTGTATCGGGACTCTAGTCTGTGATGTTGACGGTTTAAATGACTGTTTAGTCCACTGTAGATGTCTAGGTGCACATAGCTATGGGAATGATCATCGAAGTTAGTCACAGTTCATGGTAAAATAGTATCTGTACTTCATGTTTTACGTTTAAACATGTTTAAACATGTTTAAAAAAGAACACAGCACACAAAATACTAACTAAAGTTTACTATGATATATACTAATTTCCACCTTACATTTCAAAGGCTTAAGCTTTGAAGTCAATTATTTCTACGTGAAGACTTTTCTTAAACTGTTCTGGTAACAATGTGCTGGTGAAATCTATTTCATACGAAACAGGCGGAGTAAATATACATTTAGAAAAGTTAAAAAATGTAGCCACACATAAAGTGACTGACCATGCTCCACCTATTCATCCACCAGTGCATATTAAAAAATCTAGCATGTCAGCATCTTTAACGTTAAAATGGTCAACATGGAAATTTTCAATACAGAAATACATATTTCTTCCCTAGAATTTTAACACAATGGAAATACACATTCCAGTGCAGGACTCATCAGTTACTCTGATGATAATCAGTACATGTCAGACTGAAAGGCTAAGGAAGAACAGAGCAGTACTTACTTCTCTTCAATGCTCTCTTTTATGGGCTTATTATCGAGGTTGCCATCTGTGGGAGCTACCATCGTATTGCTACTAGAAGTAGTTCCTGCAATCAGAAATAAAACAGTATCTGAATATAAGGCCTGTGGTGGCTCAATAAGAACAGAAGATTGCAAATTACAGATGTCAAAACTTCACTAAAATGAGAAGAAGGTGATTTTTAAAAAAGATTCGTACTCTTAATGACCAACAGGGAAAGGAGACAACAGCAACAAGATTACGGATCCTGGAAAACAAATGGACAAGAAGTACTTAAGTGTTAAGAAGACTGGATCCAGAGCTGTCGGTGAAGGAAACCAAGGAGCCTCTATATCTGTATTGTTGAAACTCCAAGAGGCTCAGGAATTGTGGCATCAAGTACCTCTGGAAGTAGGGGTTGAAGGAGGCGCTAACAATAGTAGGATTGTTTGAAAATCAACTTCAGAAGTAGCTGGTCCCCAAGATCTACCCCTCTGCCTCTTATAACTAAAGCTGGGTAGCTGTCTTTCCTCACCTCTAGAAGTCTTTTTTGATGAGATTAAATCAGAAGAGTTCTGGACTAGGGCACACCATACAAGAGTGAAGGAGGAAGTACTTGACTGAGAATACAGGGACTAAGTGAAAATATACATACATACTTAAATTTGAGATTGGACCCCTCCTATAACCTTCTTATCCCAGAAGGCTTGAAGACTGTGTCTGTGTAGTGTGTGTATCTACAGATTATATCTGTACACACACACACACACACCCCTACACCCTCTACTCTTGGCAGATGAGTAGAAGAGTTTTCTCTGGGGAATCTGATTAGTGCAAGAGAAAGACCTATAGACCCTTACATCAATAATATCATCATACAACAAAGGACAAAATCAACCAGTCCCACATATACCTACAGAGCAGCCAATCAACTTTTTAATATGCATACCATTGTTTCTGAAAAGACAGGTCTAGAACTGGTAAGCTTTTGAGGAAAGCTTTTACAAGACAAAAACAAACAGCAACATAAAGAAAACAGGGAGATAAATAACAAGGTCCTGCTATATAACACAGAGAACTGCATTCAATATCAATATCCTATAATCAACCATAATAAAGAACAATATAAGGAAGAATATATATGTATAACTGAATCCCTTTACTGTACACCAGAAACTAACACAACATTGTAAATCAACTATATTTCAATTTAAAAAAAAGATACACACACACACACACACACACACGCAAAAGAAAATAGGAACTTTAGTTGGGAGAAGAAAACTTTATCAAATATAGAAAAAGATAGTCTAACCATGAAACATGAATAAGACACTTCTAAAAATATTCTAATTAAAAAAATACTCTGGAATTAAAAACATTCCAGCAGATATGAAAAATTCAATAGAAGCATTATTAGAAATCTCGTAGAAAGTGTAACAAAAAAGTGAAAAGAGATGACAAAAATAGATCATAAAGATATAGTATAAAAGATTTCTAATTATACAGATGTTATTAACATGACAAAAACATTGAACATAAACTGAGTGACATATAATTTCACAGAAATTTAATCTAGAACAGCCCAGATATTGCACTGATTTTCAGATGAAGTTACTCCCTCAGGGATGTAGTTTCTTCAACTCAGAATACCACAATAATTATATGTGTACACACAGAAGAATATACACTCACATGATTGGATACTATGTATAATACTAGCCCAAATAATTACAGTATTACAGTCATTTCAATAAGTGAGCATTTTTAAATTTACATACTAATTATAGTCATTAAAAAAAGCATTTGTTGTATAGGAATATGTAAATTACATTCTGGTTCTGAACAAGTACATAAATATATTTCCCTCTATCATATTATGAATCCTTACACTGTTGAACTTCTTTGCTCACATGAAGATTTGAAAGGTTTTGCCAAGTTAATTGGGTACACGATCCCTGTTAGCTTTTCTTTATGATGATGTTTAAAGCAAACAAATGCTCGCTAAAATGAACAATTATGTGAAGCTTCTCTGTTGACACAAAGTTATCAGCTGTGAACAACTTCTCACCTGAGGTGACAGAAGGGATTTTGTAGCTGGAAGTGATGCGGTAATACGGGGGGTTATCCATGTGAGTGACCCCAGAACTGACAGGATCGGTCAGCTGTAGCTCACTCACCAGTTCTTCGAGCAATTGCATTGTTTTGTCTCTACCTAAATAGACAATAACTTTCTTCACCTGTCATAAAAGAAATCGTTCAGAAAAGAAAAAGCAAAATTTTATCTCACAAACTTGTCTTGAGACACATTTTATCAGAGTAAGTTCAACTCTAAGTGGTTGGTGAATCAGCACAATCTAAATTTGAACAGACACTGATCAGCAATCAGACATTAATTAGTTTTATAAATACTGTTCTGTCCTCTCACCCTCAACATTATACCTAATTAGGGTGACCTGAATATGTTCAGTGGTTTCCATAAAGTTATCTACCTTCCTTTTTCCTTTTTTTTTTTTTGAAGAGCAAAAGATAATTTGCCTTCCTATAAATCAGTTTCTGTTTCAATGGAAAAGCTTTCAACTGATACCATTCTAAGTTTTCCCTCATATTTTTATTAACTCATCTTTAAAACCCTGGATTTGTCTTTTATTCTGCCTTCCGCATTCTCTATATTCAACCAGTGGCACAAAGCGGTGATTAAGAGTGAGGATCTAGAACAAAACTAGATCTCCAGCGACACAGCCTGGACTGCAGTGTAGACAGAACTCTTACTAGCTGTGTGACCTGGAAAGTTCCCCTCAATTTTCTCTTCTGCAACTGAGCCCAACAGCACCTACTTCATACAGTTGTTGAGATTAAGTAAATCAAAATATACAAAACACTTTAAAAATGCCTAGTACATAGTATAAGTTAAATTTGTGAGAACATTTCAGTAGAATACTTTCTATGTACGTTTTAGTAATATTTAATAATTTAATAATATTGTTGGAATAGGCTGATTGGTTAGTAAGTGATCTCTTTTTTCCTCCCTACTTTAATCCTTACTACTCAAAATGCAGTCCTCGAAGAACAGCCATCATCATCTGGAGCTTGCTAGAAATATGGACTCTCAGGCGCCACCCCTACCTCCAGAATCAGAACCAGAACGAGATCCTCAGATGATTCACATGCACACAGACGTGGGAGCAGCTCTCCTTTAGATGACCCCTGGACAGATCTTAAAACATACTTTATAAAATCTGACAACGGTCATCTAATGATTCCTGAACCACACACAGTTCTTGATCGACACGACCTGCTCCATGTGCTAATTTTCTGATCTGAGGTTCAGTCCCCTCTGACCACACCAGTGCATTTCTGCCTCTGTGCCTTTGCTCTGTGAGGACCTCTGAGTTGACACCCTTGACCCTCATCCCATCAAGTCTTCAAGCCCCACCCCGACTCCAGCTGCACTGCCTGCCCAAGAAGCTTCCAATGACTTTTCACTAACAGATCTGGGTTGGACTTTCAGCTCCGTTAAGCGATAGAGCTAATGGCTGTATGACTTTGAGGGAATCACTCTTTTCTCTGTCTTATTTTATTCATCTGTAAAACTGCAGTTATCTTACCAAACTCACAGATTTCTTCTGAAAATTAAATAATGTAGATGAACCATTTGCACCATGCCTGGCCTGTAACAAGTGCTTAAGAAATGACAATTGAGAAATTATTATTATTGTCATTAAAAATAGCTCTTTCAAAATTTCTGGCAAAAGGCTCTTCCCTGAATTTCATCTTGGCTTCTTGGAATTATAACTTTGTGCCTGCTTCTAGTGCCAGCCCCAACTCACTTGTTCACCCATCCAGTTTAAGGGCACCTTCCATGTGTCAGGCTCTATTCCAGGCTCTGGCAAGGTGGGAATGAGCCAAACAGACAAAAATTCCTCCTGTTAAGGAGCTCACACTTTATTGGATTTACTGAGGCAAAAGTAATGAGGCAAATAAGGAAAATATATAATCAGTTTGATGATAAGTGCTAGGAAAATCAACAAAATAGGGAGAGAAAAGAAGAGCTAAAGTGTAGGGGCGGGCGTTTGCAGCCTTAGACAAGACGACCAGCAAAGGTGTCAAGGAGAATTGACATTTGAGGAAAAGACCTGAAGGCGATGCTGGAGTGAGCAACTTGGCTGTCGGGTTGGGGAGCGAAAAGAAAGTAAGCGATGGGGCCTCCGGGGGGGCTGCCTGGTGTGAGAGCAGGACAGTGATGGGGATGGTGTGGCTGGAGGGCAGGGGGCCTGAGGGAGAAAATGAGGTCATGTGGTCAGAGAGGTCACGTGGCATCATGTTGCTTTGTACCATACACACACTTTTCTCTCAATGCTTCTCAATGAAGATTAATCCTGTGACATGCCTTCAGAACAATGCTTTCTGTCATCAAGTTAACTCAGGAAATGCTGTGTAAAGCAAAGCTATTCAATGGTTCCTTTAAAGGAGGATCTGTAAGAACTTCCAGGGCAACACTGCAGAGGTAGTCTCCTGGGAATACTACCATGGAGATGCTACTACGTGACTGATAATTACAGCTACAAATGCACATGTGTGTTTGTGTGCATGCGCGTATATTCAATTTAACCCTCATGGTTGATACTTTCATATTGTAACCTTAACTCGAGCAGATTTAAGTATTGTTTGCCCCTTGAAGGCCAAGGTTGTTATACACTTCTCTGTATATCCCTCATCATGCCTTCCCTTGCTTCCAGAAGCCTCAGGACATGATTACCTCGGCACTGAGCTCTCACCTCCCATCCTGCTCTAATATCCCAATGCCAGCTCCTGATTAAAAAAGACTATCAACATCCTCAATTCTGTGGTATCTGCTCCCTATCATCTCTAATGCCACAGACAGAGGTGCTTCCAAGGTTATTCACTCTCAGGATTCTGCAGTTTTCCTTCGTGGTCTTTACCATGACTGTACTTCATTAACCTACTAACTTATTCATTAAATAAATTAGATGCAGGTTCAAAGAATAAAATCTGAATCATCCATCAGATTATAATGCCCAGAACACAGAAGAGCACTTGGCCTATAGTAAAGCCAGATGATACTTGTTAAGTGAATCAACGAATAAATCCATGCTAGTTCCTGACTGTCCTCATCCTGGCCCTTGCTTTGCCTCTGCTGGTCTACTGCTGCCCAGACTCTGACATAAGACACTGGGTGTACGTATATATTTAGAAAAAAAAAAAGTAAATGAACTTGAACACATACATAAGGCAAGAGGCTTGGTTCACTATTCACTCCACAAATGCTGATCAAAAAGTGCAAAATGATTTTCAGGTTTTTTGGCCAGCCATCTGCAAGTGTGGTCCACACGTTCTCCACCTCCGACCAGGCCAGCTCATCACCATACTAGATGCAAGATACACAAGACACTCTTCAGTAACGACTGTATTCAGTACAAAACTCGTCACATCATGAAATATTAGAAAACAATGTTTTCACTGACAGCTTTAATCTTTTCCACACTTTAGAGGAATAATCAACAAATCTAAACAGAAGTATCATTAGTCACATGATTTTAGTACCTCCCTCCAAAACATATATATCCCAATGAGAAGTTTTTTAAAGAAAGGAATTTATTTATAACATACACTTGTTTGATTATTACAGCATTATCTAACCTCTTCCATCTATTTCTAACCTGTTTACTCCTCCTAACTCAGTAATTCTGTGCAGCAACTGCAAATACAAAACCCATTTTACCTTTGCCGTCATGTACATCAGATTATTCAAAACCATGGCGGTGGCTTGTGGGGATCCCCAGCCTTCTCCTCGTAACCAGCGCCTGCTGGTCACCATAAGTTCTCGGTCTTTTAGGGAATCATCTTCATCTTCATCATGTCGCCTTGCTGTGGGCAAAGGTTTTAAATCTACCAGCTCGATGTTGTTCATCCACGGTAACAGATAGTGCAGCATTACTTGCCTCCCAGCAGGGTGAGCTGTCTGAATTCTCTGGCTTATCTCTGTAATTAAAAACAGGTCAAAGAGAGAACAACTGATATAATTCTGGTTTCCTCTGATTTGTAATTAAATTAACTTAAAAAATTTAAAATTTAATTGTTTAATTCTTAAGGAATGGCAAGCCAGGTTTTATTTATTACATTTAAGAATTATGAGCACTGTTTCTCCTTTTAATAAATTTGACCTTGAATGACATCATAAAGATAACAGCTAACACATATCAAATTCTTACTTTTTACATAAAATATCTTTGGTGATTAAGAAAAATAAATGTTTGTACACTATCGGTGGGATTGTAAAATGGTGTGACTGCTGTGGAAAACATAATCGTTACTCAAAAAATTAAAAACAGAAATATCATCTGAGTATATAACCAAAAGAACTGAAAGCAAGGTCTTGAAGAGATATTTGCACAATAAAGCTCATAGCAGCACTATTCACAATGGCCAAAAGATGGAAGCAATCCAAAAGTCCATTGACAGATGAATGAATAAACATAATATGGTATATACATATGATAGAATACAATGCAGCCTTAAAAAGGAAGGAAATCCTGTTACTTGTTACAACATGGATGAACTTTGAGGACATTATGCTAAGTGAAATAAGCCAGTCATAAAGCCACAAATACTGTATAATTTCACTTCCATGAGGTATCTAACATAGTCAAATCCAGGGCTGGAGGAAGTTTGGGAAAAGGGGAGCTATGGTTTAGTGGGTATAAAGTTTCAGTTTTGTAGGATGAAAAATTTCTGGAAATCTGTTTCATATTTAACACTACTGAACTGTACAGTTAAAATGATTAATACAGTAAATTGTGCTTTTTACCACAATAAATAAATGTAATAAATAAATGCAACATAAAAAGCAACCTTTATACATGGATTAATTTAAATGAAGTAGCCCACATATTTTGGTTCTGTCTAGGGGAAATGTCTATGATGTGCTTGTTACTTTAACATTCACCTCACTTAATGCTCATGACAAACCTATGAGGTGGACAGTCTGAACAACCCACCCAATGCCAGACAATGATCAAGTGGCAGAGGCTTAAAATGCAAGGTTGATTCCAAAGCCCATGAGTTTTTATATATTGTTTACTTTCCATGAACCACTTTAAGTAAAAATCTTTTTTTCTCCTCAAGCCCCCTTTTGCCCACTAGGTCTTAAACCTATTTACTCATTAGAAGGACTGACTATGGAAGTGCAGTGATTTGGAACTTGGCTCTGGAATCACACACACCTGGGTTTGAATCCCAGCTCTATCACATACATACAGGTTGACCCAGGGTCTACCTGTCAACCTCTGATTCTCAACTTATTCTGTAAGAAAGTAACAAAAGTAGTTGTGTCATAGTTATTGTGCAAATTAAACACACTGCTCAGGCCAGTGCCTTGCACATATTTATGCTCAATTCTAACTTTTTACAAGAACCCCTTCTATTGAGTAGGTTGATATAATTGCCACGAGTATGAAATATTAGCCCAGGAACTCTGAAAGCAGTTGAATGAAGGGATCCTGGCCGGGGGAGAGTACATGCACACGGGAGTTGGGGCCAAGGCAGCACCCACTGCCATCCTGACCAATTCTATGACCTCTGAGATCCAGCTGGGCCCCTCTGATTTCTGTGCTGGAACCTCCAGAAGAAGCCTAGCAGCAGCAAAATAAGCACTCACAGTGGTCACTACTTTGTGTTGATGACCACCCACGTCCATCTTGAAAGGGTTGTCAAGACAGGGGCAGTTGGGGAGAGGAGGGGGCGTGATTGCTGCCATCTACTGGGGCAGACCAAACAGGTGCGCTGCTTTAAACACTGAATGTTAGTTGAATTGTTGTTTTTTTCCCCAACTCAGTCAGTTAGGGATAGGAAACAAACTACCTCCACCTCTGAAATAAGCACTGTGGAAAGACGCATAAAGATGTCTCAAGCCCAGATGAAAGGATCCACAGCGGAACACTGTTATCCGCTGGAGGCCAGTTTGGGCGCACTTCTAGTACCCAGACTAGAACAAGATCTTGCTGCGGGTGAAGAGCAGAAGAACTAGCTGAGTGTCTTTTGTGTTATAATGAAAGCCTTTCAGTTAAAGGATAAAGCACTATGCGGGCATCTGCAACAATGCTCCCTGGGCAGAAGGTTAAGCTGGATGAATCCCAAATTGTCCTAACTCTGAGCCCTGGGAGACCCAGGAAGATAGGACATTTTGCCTGACACACAGACCCTATGTTTTAGAAACTCCTGGCAGGAATGTTTTTTGGCCCCAAGGAAAGGAAACTGGACCAAAAGCAACGTGGGATCCTAGCGACAGTTTTACTTAAGGCAGTGAAGAACCTTTCCCTATGATTAGAGGGAATCATTCTCATTTTTATTATTAAAGGCAGACCAGTACATAAGATAAGCCACATACTAGAAGATTCAGGAAGTCCTATGTCTATTACAGAAATATTTTAAAAAATTGCCTGTGAAGTCCCCTCCTACTCCCCCACCCTTCGCTGGGGTGGAGCCGAGGATGGAGATTGAAGTTAGAATCCCTGTGAGGATTTAACAGGAAATCTCAGTATCTTGGTAGAGCAGTGTTAAGAGTTCATATTAAAGGGAAAAAAGTCTCTTATATACACACGTTTTGTATTAATTCAACCTCAAATTTCATATATTTAAAATTTCCTAAAAGTAGATTTTTAGAAATGATTGTTAAAGAAAAACTACTAACCAGTTCAATGGTCATACCTGAGAACATGGCGAGAGTTAGCTCAGGATATGCCCGTGCTAATTCCTCAGACAACTGATAATATGAAACGGAATACAGATGTGGCAGAGGAGACAGCTGGCTGAGTACTCCATCTGTTCTCTGAACCTCCAATTTGTGAGCATAGCGAAACATCTTCGGTTCCAGGATCTGCAGGAATGCAATCCATCAATTTAAGATTTTTATGGGTTCCCTAAATTTCAGCTCTAATTAAAACAGTAAAATCTTCTCCTAAGAAATATTCCAGTTTAAAAGTTATATAGCTATATATGTTGCAAAGTTTTTCAGATGCTAATTTCTAATTCCAAGAAATGTTTATAAAAGATCTATAACTCTTTACAAGGCCTTACACTCCCTGTGTTGAATGCCAGTGATGTGGGTTAGTAGCCTAGTCTGAAAATAACTCCAGCAATTTAACATACAATTACTTGAAGAAGATTTACCACTTTTCCAGTTCAAAACTCTGACTATATAAAAACACGTATACATGAAAAAAGTTCTTCAAACCTATCTTGGTTAATCACAGATTAAATATGGAATATAAGCTAAAGGTTCTTTTGACATTACTACACACAGAGCTACACTACTCAACTTTCTTCTTAATTAAGACATTAGGTTATAATTCCTAAGATGGTCCCTACCAGCCCCAGTACTGCTTCAAACTCCGGAAGAATCAGCATCTCCTTGAATCCCAGTCTTAACCCTTGGTTAAGAGGGTGAAGAACTACATCCTACTATCAGTGGATGATCTTATATCCATGCTTGGTAAGTTAACTCTCAAACACTTGACTCACACTATTCTTACCTGCTGAACAGAAGTAGTTAAATGCACACAAAGGCCCTCACCACACAATTTTTGTAAGTACTCACATACCCACACACAGAGGCAACACACAGGTGAGTGCAGGGGGTATTACACATAAGCCCCTACAATACACTTCTCAATAGTTTACATTATTTATAGACTTAAATCACCCATATGATCTTAGTTTTCTATTTCTAATGATAATTAGGAATAGATACCATACTCCACTATTAAAGGCAAAGCTGAACAGGGAACTATATTCAATTTCTTGTAATAACATATAATGGAAAAGAAAACATACGTATGTATGTATAGGTATAAATGACTCACTTTGCTGTACACCTGAAACTAACATTGTAAATTAACTACACTTCCATAAAAAATGAAAAAAAAATAGCAAATAAAGCTGAATATCAGTGTACTTTCAAGGCAAGAATAGGTTGCTGTGCTTCATTAAATCCTGAGTAAAAAATATTTTAATTACCATTTGTTTACACACCTGTAAAAGTTGCATAGCAACTTCATAGATACTTCGAGAAGAATCAGCGGCTTTAAACAGTATCAGATTGAGGAGCATCACTGTGTCACACTGATAATCCCTAGGGACAAATTTTACAAGTGAGGTAAACAATGCTTAGAGCTTTTCACACCAGTTCATAAATAGGATATAAAGGGCAAGGCTGCAGGCATGTAGCTGACTGTTTTTTTTCCCTAAGGCAATAGGTACAACAGATGCACGGTGATCATTATCCTTATTTGGTTAAATTCTGTTAGAGCTTAAGGAAAGAAAATATTGGAGTCTTACTATTTCTGAGTTCAAAAGGGAAATGTTTTCTTTAAAAAAAAAAAAAAAGAAAGCTAGAGTACCTGTTCTGGAATACATTAGCTATGGCTTTAAAGCAGCCAGCTGCCACTCTCTTGGAACCAGTGTAACATCGATCCACTGCCCAGTACATCAGGTTGCTCTGATCCGGGTTCAGCTCCAGCAGTAATGTCACTGCTTCACAGCCCAACTGATGAACCTGAGTCGAGGTCACAAGATTGCCCAGGACAGAGAAAGTGATACATTATTTAACTGTCCATATCTCCATATTTTTATTAAAATTATACAGTGCTTATATTCATTGCATTTAATCACAAAACTCAAGTCTTTTTTTTTGTTCAACTCTTTCTCATTTTATTCAGCCAGCAGAAAAAATGACATGGAAAAATTATACTTGGTCTCCTGCTTTTTATGTAAGACTCTGAGTGGCACAATTCTTTCCTCCAGCGGAGCCCTGGAGGTGGCTGATGAATATGAACAGTGATTAAGTGCTTTCAGAAAAGTGAGTTATTAACCTCTCCAGTTATTTTTATCAAGCCTTATTCTTGTTTTTGATAACCCAATAGAAAAATTATTTTGAGGGGGAAAAATGTGGGGGGAAAATTTAAGCCTTATTTTAAATTATATAGTGTATGTGTACAGTATGAGGGTAAGGTGGGCAAGAAGTAGGGAGCGCAAGAAAGAACGATTAATTGGAGAGTGGCCACAAAAATTAAATTAAACATAGCAAATAACATATTTCTTCCATGGAGCTCATTGTATTCCACATCAATAATTTTTTATAGACATAGAACCCTATCTGTGGGAGATACACCCACTACTATATTAATCCCATAATATAAAAGAGAAATTAAAATTATTCAAATGAGTACTACATTAAGAATTAGAAATTTATTAGACTATAGTATCCAATTTAATTTGATACATTTTGCATATAATTCTAACCTATCTTATTTTAAGAAGACATTTTCAGTGGGCCATATAATAACGCCAAAAGATGCAGTGACGATTTATTATATAATTTTAAGGGAATTGCCATAATTACCTTTTTGTCCAGAGAGTCCAAAATGTTATCCAACCATTTGTACAAATAGCCATCTGATGAAAGTCCTACATTATCTGCAACAGGGCCACAACATAGTACAGCAGACATAGCCTTCAAACAATAATATTAGAATTACATTTAAAACATTTAAGAGGTTAAATGTTGGTTGCTTAATGAGAAGCAGCAGAATATTTCACTCATGCTTACGTAGCCACAAAAATCTTTAATTTTTTTCTTTATAAAGAAAAGCATAATAGTAATTTTTGAAACTAAGAAATTTACTATGAGTAGTAAGTAAATATTATGATACCAAATCAGATATGGAGTTTGAACAGTACTGAAGAGAAGGGGGAAAAAAAGATCAAGAGAAAGTATTTAAGTAGGAAAGAAACAGGTATTTCTTTGAGGCAATCCTCAATTCTTTAAGAGAATGGCTTCCAATTACGGTAGATTCTGAAACTTTTTTTGCATTGTATTTATGTACTTAAATGAACTTACAGTATAAGTGTTTGAATACAGCAGGCAAATATATATTCTAATACTCTCAGGTAGTCTGAAGAAATCCTATCCTTTTTATAACACCAGGCACCGAGAGACAAAAAAAATTTTACTCTTAACATAAGAAAAAAGAAATAAGATTTCTAAGTAAATACCTTCAGTGCACAGTACTGGTGTCTGTTAATTTGCATATTTCTGTCACTGTATCTGTCCAAGGGCGTAAACATGATGCTAAAAGGACCCGCCCAGTGACTGAACAACATAAACAGACTGTGACGAAGGCTCTGCTGAGGAAAAATACTCCTCCTCTGGTGCACTGTAAATACAAAACAGGTGGAAAAAGTTATTTCCATTTCTTTTTTAACATGCATGTCAACTCATTTTTGTTGAATGTGATATTGTAAAATAGGAAGCAGAAGTTTTCATTTTGACCTACGCCATAAACAGAAATTATTTACATATATGTAAATCACAGAAACAAAGTTGCAGTCTATGTCAAGTTGCAATCTACGTCATCATGTTGTACAGTATTACATGAGATGCAGCATTATGTGAAACACAGCATCTTGACAAGCAGATTTCATGGCAGTCACGTTGCCTGGAGGCTGGCACAGAGCTGGGAGTCAGGACCCTGCTTCTCCCTGGGCTGTTGCTGACTACATGGTAACCTTGGCCAAAACATTATCACAAACACACCCTGGATTTTGGTGTGGTAAGGGAGAGCTTTGGACTATATAAATTGTTTTCAGCTATAAAAGGATTGTAACATGGAATCCTGATATACATCACACACAACAGGGGAGTTGACCTATTTGCAGTGAAGTGTGAGGCCAGGGGTCCAAACCCATTCTGCTGCCTTTTGCTGGTGGTTTAGATGATTTCTAAGGATTCTTTCCACTTTAAAAATCTACTCTGCAAGTTCTCTGCATCAATCCTTGTTGAAGAAACTCAACAGTATCGTAATGAGCCAAAGTAGAAGCTGTAGACAATTATATCTTAACATTAGTAAGCTTCAGATCAGAAAATTTAGAGGAAAAAACGCCCTTTTCCACTACATAGCACCATTTATCCCTAAAGTTCAAAACAGGGTTCCTGCACTTGAAATTAAAGTGCCTAAGAGGTGCTTACAGGACCCTTCTATAAAATACAACCCATGCTCTTATCTTGAAAAGTCAACTATTTGCATATACTTTTTTTCACTGGCATATAACTTTTAAGGTAACAAAATAACTTTAATTCTTTCCCAGAAAGAAAAAGAAATATTTGTATTTACACTGTATAGCAAAGGCTATAACCACATTTTTACACTTGTAAAGAATTTTAGGCTTTTAAAAATGCAAGTGCAGGGGGAGGGTATAGCTCAAGTGGTAGAGCGCATGCTTGGCATGCATGAGGTCCTGGCTTCAATCCCCAGTACCTCCTCCAAAAATAAATGAATAAATAAATAAACCTAATTATCAAAAAAATTTTAAAAATGCAAATTGCAAATGTTAATCTTCTTACTGCCTAAACCAGTTCCTGGCATATAGTATGTGCACAATAACAGGCATATACCTGTTAGAGGAATCAATGAGTCACACTGTATCCTTATTACACTCTACATCTATGCCTACACCTTTCTCCTATTATTTAAAAATATCTTGTTAATTCTACTCTCAATTACAACTTGGAACATTATGTTCATTGTCCATTCTGTCTGGAACAAATTTGTCCAAAACGCTTATCCTACTGATTTCTTCAAATTTTTGTTAGTCTTGGTTATCACTGAAAATCTATTTTGGGTTGCTTTTTAATTTTTGTCAATGACACTAACTCAAAGGTAAAACAAACTCTTGCCATCCATGTTATGCTGACATATTTTTGAGATGTTCACAAGGTGCCTGTCCACTTAGATTACAAAACCTCAGAAGGAGAAAAAAATATGATGGCCCCTTAATATTCATTAACAATTTGAGGAACTGAAAATCATACCTGGAACATTCTGGATGATATTCGCCACTAAGGCACTAAAATGGCATCGTATATCCTTCAGTGTGTCAGAGTCTTTTTCGTTTTCTGCTTCTAGGAGTTGTCTAGTTAAATCTACATATTCCAATAAAGTGTTGTTGAGGAAATGTGTTTCACTATCAAGGCCACCACTTGCACTGAAAGTATTGGAGAAAATAGACAGTAAAGAAAATTATAATTTACGTCCAAATAAATTCCTAATAATATAAATCAGGATACTATATATTAAACTTTGCAGAGTCATGGTAAGCAATTCAAAGCATTTTAGTAATTTGGTTAAGTTTTCCTTGTTATATTTGAAAAGGACCTCTAAAATGTATCATTTTAAAAGTAAAAAATTTTTAAACAGCTGTGAATAGTTTTTTAATAAATGCCCTAAAACATGAAAGTAAGAGGAATCACAATGGTACTGCAGTATATTAAAAATATCAGTCCACAACAATAAAAATATGTTGAATGAATTCATGATGAAATTTTTCCCTTCATTCCTTAAAACGATGTTTTAAAAATCTGAGTATGACTTCTTAGTGGCTGGGAAACCAACTTGGTAGATTGTCACCTGGCCCAGAATAAAACGGTCATTCATGTAACAAAAGACTCACTGAGTATCTACTACGCATCAGGCCCCTAGGATTGACTGGGTGAACAAAAAAAGATCTCTGTGCTTTCTTGCCATTGAGAATTCAACTTTTTTTCCTTAATTAAGAAAATTAAAAGTCCATAATATTGATAATTTTACACTGATTTCTCTTTAAAAAAAAAAAAAAAGAAAGAAAAGAAATCCAAAAACAAAACACGCAACTGTGTTCAAAACCATTACTGCTCAAAAGTGAGTACAGCTTTTGTGGTTCAATTTTAAATATGCCAACATCTTGCAGTTCTCCAAAACAACAACATTCAAAGATTCCTCATTCACTAACATTACATTAAAAGCAATCAAAAAAGAAAAAAAAAAGAGATTCAGATGTGTATCAGCTTAATTTTTTTTTTTCATTAAGCTCAGCAAGTGTTAAAGTCACTTTGGCTATCTTTCACTGTTTAATTTTTGCGGAGGACAAAAAAAAAAAGCTATGTTTCTTTTTTCTTTATTTTCATTTGCTTTTCATTTACTGTAAAAGAAAAGTAAATCAATGGCTTAAATTCTGTTTGATTAACTTGTGTTTTGCAAGCACTTGTCAAAAGCATTTGATGCTAAATATGAAAGGTGTAAGGCACAGTAAGAAATAAATGATTAGGACAAATGGTAAAGTAACAATACTACACTTCTTTTATTATTAATTTTTTTTCCCCTCAGGATCTCTTTTCTGTTACCTCTTTTGGAAGTCCAATGCGCTATCCGCTGCGCAAAAGACCATTACCTCTTTTGGAAATGGTCAGATTCTTTTTTTTTTTTTCCCCTCTCTTTCTTCAATGGTCAGGCAACACCTCTACCCACCTAAGGAAATAGTTATTTCTCAACACAAATCTGATAGAATTTTCCCTGAGAGGGTGGTCTCAGTGTCAAGATGCCTTTACTTTACCAATAACTTCAGATTTTACAATTTTATTTGTGAAGAGTGGAAACAGGAATTATGGTTTTGGATTTCATATTTTTTCCCAGCATGATAGATTAACAGTTTATTGAAATAAATTTATAAACCTTATGAAGTTTAGCCTTTAAACATATGATTTTTACAACTCGAGAAGAAATAGATCTTAAGAACAAGGTAAGACACAGTTAAATCAGTAACCAAAACAACAACAACAACGAAAAAGCTGCTATCTACTTGCTTAGATTACTAGATCCCAATAAATATCACAATCATAGGAACATTATACCCCATTTTTGCCTGAAGCAGTCTGTACCAGGGGCAGATCTTCAATACATTTTTCAGCCATGGGTTAATGGACCAGAGCATCTTTGGGAAATGTTTATAGTGGTGCAGAGTTTTTTGTTGTTGTTGCAAAGGTGATTTTTTGTTTTTTATGTATTTCATAAGACAAAAAATATTATGTTCCCTAATCATTCCAAGATTTTAAAAAGTCAAAATCCAATACTGACCTGTGACTAATGACGCCAGCATCTGCCAGCAGTTCAAATATTCGTACCAGCTGCACTCGTAAAATATCTCGACGCCTGCGTCGTTTCATGTTCTATTCCAAAGACAGTAGAGATAGTAATTAAAAACCCTTCAGGGAAGTTGACAGAGAACTTGCTGTGTAACTTGGAAAGAATAATGTGAATATCTTAGACTTTGGGGCTCATTATTTCGCTTGCACAATGTAGATTTCGAGCAGTCTGGTGGCTACTGCATCAGAAGGTATGTGTAGAGAATTTGAAAGTAACATGCCAAATAAAATCACATGACATTTTACGCAGTGACAACCCTTATGAGGGGAGAAAATAAAATTCTACAGTTACTTTACAGGTACTTTTAGGTCAGATTTGCTAATCTGACAACCTTAGAGGAACTGAAGCAGTTAGTAAACTATTCCCTTTGAGTGATAAAGAATCCCTAAGATCCTTCCAGTAATATGTCAGGGAAAATACTGCAGATTTTGCTCATGCCATAGTTTCTCACTTAACAATTAATTCTGACACACAAAAATACAAATGAAAACAAATTTCTTTGATCATTATGGTATGAATAAATATGTCTGTCTTACTAGGGCCCAAGTATTAACACCTAGAATAATAGCTGTAACATTTCAACTCGATTCTGCTTCTAGCAGGAACTCATATACTGGTGACACACAAATCTACCACTTTCTTCTATGTCTCATTATTTCATTTATGATGTAATTTTCACAGTAACAGAGCAATTAAAAATTAATCTCTCACTTCCATGTCCACAATCCAGTTTTTTGCCTTCCAAAAGCAGGCCAATTTGTGGACAACCAATTTATTAAATTTATGGCCTCTTTTAGCTCATGAAGTTTACTGCAATTCATTTTGAATGAAATGGTTTCCTAACAGTCTTTCAGGACTTCTGCAAAGTTTTAGTAAACCTGTTTTCATTTTGTCTCCATAGAATGATTGTGAATCTAATGCTCTCAGAATATACTGTATGTATCTATTCACTTGCTATGATGACTTTTTCCCCTGAAATTCCTAAGTATAAATACTGCTACTTAATTTTATTTGCAACTCTACTTCGCTCTAATAAATCATTTTGCACTGTAACTAACACGATCATTCTGAAATCTAATCAATTACAAAATGGAGATATTATTACTACCCCACAGGGCTGAATTAGAAAAAAGGAGTGAAGAATTAGAGAGGCTGTTTTAAGGTCTCTAAAAAGAGTAGCTGTTGTCATCTCCCCCTCCCGCTAAAATTCCTCAGCAGGTCTCCAACGTTCATAGCAGTGATTCTCATTCAATGCTTCCATCAGACTCATCTAAGGTGCTTGAAAAATAGATTTCTTGGCTCTGCTCCAGGGATTCTCACTCAATAGGCCCAGGAATCTGTGATTTTTATTTAACAAGCTCTCCAGGTAATTTCTCAGATTCCACTGCCATACGGGGACCACTGGTCTGCTGGGTAATGCTGGAACCAGCTGCCTTTCATGATACAGTTCCTTTCCTGCTTTCCAGCCTAACATTCAATCAGTTTCCTCATAACATAATCACAAAGAAAAGTTTGCAATGTCCAAATTTTTAAATAAAGTTTGCAAATGCTGTTCCTCTGCCTGGAATGTCTTTCCCTTGTTTGTCCCCTGGGGAATGTGCTTCAAAAATTCACCCCACATGTCAGTGCTTCAACTATAAAGCCTCCTCTTACCCCACAGGCCGACTCAGAAACTTTCTTCTCCGTAGCTGACACAGTCCTTTACCTAGGACTTTATTTGAGTGCGTGATCCATTGTTATAATTCTGGACCTGTCTTTTCTGAAAGTTGCTCAGAACCTGATATGTAGATTTGGAGATCTAGATCTGAGGTTGGCAAAATACAGCCCTTAGGCCAGATCTGCCCATGGCTCCCTGAAACTGTAAATAAGAGTTTTGTTGGAATGTAGCCACACCCCCTTGTTTAGCTGTCTATGCAGCAAAACTGAGTAGTTGCAACAGAGACAGGATGGTCTGCAATGCTGGAAATACTATCTGATTACTGACAGAGAAGGTTAGCTGACCCCATCTGGGCTCTGACCTTCCTCACTGCAGATATAGCAATTTAACATCTGTATTACAGAATGAGTTTCTGTGAGACCTCTTGTGGGGGGAAAAAGAGGTCTACATATTTTAAAAATGCTGAAAACTGCACTAGACTTATTTACTATTTACCTCTGGATGTCTAACTTTTTGTTATACTATATAGAATATAGAAGCCAATTTTAAGTGTTTGCCAAATAAATATTTAATGATAGAAAACTACACAGCTTACCTCTGGCCTTCTTTCAAGGGCTTCTTTAATTATGGGATGTAATTCCTCTATTAGTTCCCTAGAAGAAACATTATATACACTCTTTTAATGAATAGCTAAACAGATATAATCCGACATGGGGAAATATATAAATATTAACATGATGTAAACTGACAAGTGTTAACCTTAATCCTACTTTTCAAACACAATTTGTATCACTTTGTTTTGGTTGTGAAATGACACATGCACTCTGTAGAACATTTGAAAGACAGAAAAAATGGTGTAGGCCATTTATTTTAATTTGTAGAGATAAATACTATCAAGATTTCTGATCAATCATTTTGCAGCCTACATATATTTTACATAGTTGAAACCCTAACACATATAAGATAGCATCCTTTTTTTTTTTAACACTAGCATAATCACTTTCACATGTCATTAATTAATTCATAATACTCTAGTATTGGGCTGGACATGAAAATTTTCCTAACAATTTTTAGTTATTATTGATTCATTAAATTTTAATTTTTTTATCATAAATGCTACCCAGTGAATATCCTCGTACATTAATCTTTGACCTCATTTCTGACTATCCCTTTTTATAAATGAAATTAATGGTCAAAGGATATGAACTTCATGAAAATAATCTCTTTTTTTTGCTTTTATTCTGATTTTAAATTCAAATGTACTCATTGTAGAAGATGGGAAAATATAAGAAAAAAGAAGAAAATAAAGTCTATCCACAACATCATTTATAGAAACTACTGCAGACATTTAAAGTATCTACCTCAGAATTGTTTCCATTTATGGGGATTTGTTTTTTAAGAAATTGAGATCACTTTTATATCCCATTTTTTTCTCTTAGCACACTAGGGTATTTATTTGTCATAAAATAATCTTCCAAAACTTCCTTTATAATGAATGCTATTCCATACCTACACATGTACTACAATTTAATAAGCTGTTCTCTGTTGTACACAGTATCTTGGAGACAAAACATCGAACATCATCTCATATCAATAGAGGACAGCCTCAAAAGAATAAATTCAGGGTCCAGCAAACAGTAACAAAGCAGATTCTCAGGCAAAAGTGAAGAATTTGCTTTATGACTATCAAAAACATCAAGAATGATATAAAGTATGTACATAAATAATTCTTTTAAGAATAGGCATTCTCTTGAACAAGGAGGAGAAGAAAACTATAGTTTTAAGCAATAGATCAAGATAATAAATTAATAAAATCACTATGTAAATAAGTCAGGTAAGAAAATATTAAAGCTTTACATGGCATTTCATATTTTCTAGAACATATTTATATATAATATATATTTGATTTTCATAATCATTATTTGAAGAAAATAAGGTAAATCTTATTTACTCAATCAAAATGAGAACATAAAGGCTCAAATAAATTAAATGACTTGTTAAATGTTACATGACTAGTTAACCAGTAAATGTCAGGATTGACATGCAACTATCCTGATAATAAATACTCAATTACCCCTCCCTCAAAAAACAAACAAACAAACAAAAACAAATACTCTACCTCAGTTTCTCTCCAAGTAAACACATTTAATTTTAGTGCCTAGAGAAAACATATAAAGGTAATTACCTAAAAGCTCCTGGGTTGGTCCTGCCAAGACCTAGAACAAGGGATTCTGTGATTTCCATGCTCTCAGAGCGCATCATTGGAACTATGTGCTTAAACAAGGATGAAGGGGATGGGATGCCAATAATCTGGAAAAAAAATATTGTATTTATAGCAGCCACTAATGATAATACCTCCAACTAAATAATCTGACATTTCAACAATATTTGGTCAAGAATAATGGATAGATGACATTTTAGAATGAAGGGAGCTTCAAAATTCACCCAATGGCTCACTGCAAGTTTGTTAACAGAAATGGGATCTATGGGTCTCTTTATTTCTTACTGATACTCACCATAATATACTAGGCAGACTCTCTCCAACAGCCCATTTCTTTTGATCCATAAAAATGAGTAAAAAAAATTGCTTCTAAAAGAGTCATCAGTGTTAAAGTTAGACACGTAGGTGTTAAGATTTGTCAGTTTCCTTCAACCACCTGATGATACTGGGTGTCGTGCCATGAAGAATATATGACTGATCTTATCAAGTTATTTGTACCACTACATAATTTAGGGAAATTCTAGAAGAAAAACTTTATATATTTTTGATTATAACTAAGAATCCCTAAAAATAGCAATGGGATTTCTTGAACTATTTTTAGTACTGGTCTGAGTAACTAATACACTTTTCAGTCAAACTACTTTATTGTCCTGAAGAAGAAATTTTAAACAGTACTTTCATGCTGCTCTTCAGATTCAGTGGCAGGTCTGGAAAACTTACTTTAGAATCGATGCTGTAGCCACTGTCGGGGGTGGACGCCAGTGTCTCGGGAGGAGAGCACCTCACAGAACCTGCAGATGTTGAGGATGCCGTGGATGTGGCTGCACTGCAGCAGAGAAGCAGGTAGTTCCTCCACAGGCCCACGTACGAGTCACTGCTTGTGGTGGTACTTACTTTCTTAGCATTGATGGGGCTACTAAACAAAGAAGAAGAAAAACAGGCAAACAATACAACATGTTTTGAAAAGTTTTTTTTTAACTAATGCTAAATTTCTATCAATTTAGAAGAGATGGCTAGCATAAAGTATTTATTACTACTGCTAAATCTTTGTGGAATAAGATATAACAAATAAAATATTACACTGAAAATTATAATATATTACAGGGTCATTTTAACATTATTACTTCTGGGACCACAGTTAATATTTTATCAGGCCATATTTTATTACATATTATAAACACTCAGTGTAGGGAAAAAAAGTGAAGACAAAATGAAAATCACCTTTCATCCTACACCAAAATAAGCACTGAATATTCTTCTACACATCTTCAATTCAAATACATGTATATAAAGGCATGAATATAGATCTTTTAACTTATAAAAATAAAATACGGTTTATTTTGTACCTGCTTTTTATACTTAATATATAAGTATATTTTAAACATCTTCCATGTAAATTATATACTCCATGACATCATTTTGATGACTGTATGCTATATGATAAAGATTATCATGATTTACACAGTCTAACTTTCACTGTTGGATATTTTAGTTAATTAAAAATTTCCCCTATTACACACAACACTATACATTTGAATATGTGCTTAATTATAATAAAAGTTTGATTATTTTCTTGGGTAAATTTCTGAAAATGGAATTGCAGAGTTAAAAAAAATCTACAATTTTAAGGCTTCTGTCAAATTTCTGTCTTGAAAGATTAGACCAATAAAGTATTTTGGAACAATTCCACAAATCTTTCCAAACACCAAAATTCCACTGGGATCAAGGAATGAGAGCAAAACAAAATTAGGAAGAAGACTAAATTACAGTCTTTGCCTTCAATAGATTTATAACATATTAGGATTAATAATATATATCACTTCATTAATCCATCAACAGTTTCTTAGTATATTCAAAACTACTGTGACAGCAGTAAAAAACAAACACAAAAAAACCTGTAAAAGAAAAAATCACTGCCATCCTATGTGCTGGGGGAGATATACAGTATAGAAATAAAACAATGTTAGATGGTACTAAGTTTGATGAAGAAAAATAGAGCACAGAAGGGATACAAGGCATGATAGTAGGAGAGGGACCTATAATTTTAAATACGGTAATTAAGGGAGACTAAATAAGTTCATAAACGTTGTGCAAGGTGGCAAGTGTCAATCATCACTTAAATAAATAGCATCCGATATACAAAACCTGAGATTCCACGTAGCTTTATAATTAACATATATATAAACAGCAAAAACAAAAACAAATTATATATATATATTCAAATCCAAAAGAAGGAATTCTGGGTTGGAGATATAAAAGAAGGCTTTAAAAATAAGGTGGAATTTGTGATGTGTCAGATATGGGCATGCAGAGGACAGAGAAAACAAAAGGTATTCTAGGTCCATGTGAACAAAAGCTCATGGAAGGGACACTGCAGACCACATTTAGTGAACTTTGAGACATGCATTTTGGTCCCAATACAGAGTACACAGATAGCATTGATAGAAAGTAAGGGAAAAAGTACAGACTGGAGGAGCCAGGCTTGTGGAGCCTCTAACGAGAGCCCAAGGTGTTATGTTTATCCAGGTGTTGGGTTTATACGGGCAAGTTAGATGTTAAGAGGGCTCATTCCATGTAATCTGATCAGTGGCATGTTGGATAAGGTGAAATCAGCAACTCAAACTCAGGTTCACAAACTCTCTTCTAAAATTAAGAGCCAGACAAAACTGCAGTTTATAAAGCAACTCTCCATCACATCATCAGTGACTCTACTGCTTTACCTTTATCCTCAGAACCACAGTTCAATGCCATTATCACTCATCCCTATCAGCAGATGGCCTTCCTTTCAACATTGTCAGGCAAAGTAAGGTCAGTGAGCTTGGTTTCCCTTTACTTCTCACCCTTTATCTACAAACTAATCTATGTCCACATCAGTGTTTATTATCAGACCCTTTCCTCATTAATTCTTTCATTCAATACAGATTCATTAAACACAAACCACGTACTGAGCAGTGCGTTATGAAGTAAATTAACAATTACAATTTGGTGAGACCAAATTATACGAAAAGAATGAAAGGATTATAAGTCTATATCCTTTACAACTTTCGTCCCCCTCCTTAACACACCAGTACCGTATGGCTTGTTATTTCTGGGATTTCCAATTTGCAGGACTTTTCAAATGCATATATTATGAAGGCTGACAGTCTATACATTTTAAGATGTACGCTAGGAAAATAACTTACTTTATATCAACTTGTGGGGATAGCAACTGAAGTCTTGTGTATGCAAACATCCAAGCATAGCTCACAGCAGTAGGGCAGTGTTTTGGAAGGTTTTCTTGCTTTAGAAAACTGGAGAGACTTATAATCCATGGGTCTTGGCCTTGTGTCACATGTGCAAATATCCATATGTGTGACGGACTGATCACATCAAACTGGTGGCTAATGGGAGAAGAGTTCCATTCTGCTAATGTCTGTAAGTCTATCGAGCTAGGGCAATACAGCAAAGTAGTCTATGCAGAGGAAAAAAAAGAAAAACTGATTATTGCACATTTCAACAACTTTCAAAGTTTTGCCACATGAATTGCTTTAAACTATGAGTGGCCTACTGGTAGTTTCCAGGGGGTGACATGAGGTCCAGGGTGCATTTAAGGGAGGAGAGAATTCTGGAAATTGCATATCAGGTTTTCTGGGCACATGTGTACACGCAATTTTTGGCAGAGAGAGTCTATGGTTTTTATCAGTCTCAAAAAGATCTATAAGCCAAAAAGGTTAAGAACAACTCCTTATGTAATTCATACACAACTGTGCAACTTTCACGGGTGCACTAAAGCTACTAGAGAATTCAAAAGCGAACCGTTAACTTTCGTGCTGACATGCCCTCTACATGGGCAAGTGGAACAGACTGGAGAATGGGCTCCTCTCCAGAGGTACCTATTCTCAGATATTTGCTCAATCATATTCTAGGCTCCTATACTGAAGAGACAAAGACTTACCTTCAGAGCAAATTATTTATGCTTCAAACAACAACGACAACAAAACAACAACAAAAAATGGAGTCAAACTGAACAGAGGCCCAGTTCACTGGCTCATTCCACAGATATTTATAAAACACCCATGATGAGTCAGGCACTGCTTTAGACACCAGAAGAGAGTCGTCCATTTCTCTCTTATTGGCTAATTCATGGTCAATAATCAAACAGAATTTTTTAAATTGCACAGATTTATAACCACCTCTTAAGTTTATAAGATTTTATTACTATCTCTCTTGGGTACACATAACTTGTGAGTTGCAAGAGCCAAGTGTCACATGGGAAGCACAGAAATCTCTTCTCCAGCTATTCCAAAATAGGAAGACAGCAATTTCAAGTAGGAAAATTTGATAGTTGCTCTTCGTCAGTTGTGAAATCTTCGTATATGACCTTTCTTCCCCCAAACCAAACTAAGAAAGTTCGCGTAAACTTTCCTAGTAATATATGTGCTGACAAAGTGTTCTTCTTCATTTTAATGACTCAGGCATAAACAAAGCAAATACATACACTTATTGAAGATGCAAGTGCAATTTTTTGCTTTGAATTTCAAGAAAAGCATTTTTTCCATTTTTTCCTTTTAACCAGCGTATATAGGTAGGTCAAAAATATTATATGCCATAATAAACAGCAAACAGTGGTCAATGGCAATATCAGATTTAAGAGGAACTTCTTCAATTGGAAAGATCAGAATTTTAAAGATAATATATTTTTATTTCTGTGGGGAAGACTACTAACCACAGCATAGAATGGTTATGTATACCACTTTTTAAAATGTATTTTTTTATTTTTAAAGCACTTTACCATTTTCAAAAATACTTTCTACTACACGGTATTTGTAAAAGAAATTCATGTATGTCTTAAGTTTTAAAACGAGTATGAATAGAATGAAATCATTACAGTTACCTGATCGGCCCCTGTGAGGTGGATGAAGCTCTCAAGAATGGATGGGCTCAGCCTGTCCATCACATCTATGGCTAATTCATCATCACCCTATAAATAAAGACATGACAACAGATAAACAACAAGATCCTACTGTATAGCACAGAGAACTATATTCAGTAACTTGTAATAATCTATAGTGAAAAAAAATTTGAAAAAGAATATGTGAATATATATATGTGTATGACTGAATCACTATGATGTACAGCAGAAACTAAACACAACATTGTAAATCAACTATACTTCAATTAAAAAAAAAAAGACATAACACATCAAAAAAAATTAGGAATGTTTAAGAAAACCAGCCAAATCTAAGTAAGCATTAAAAACTCACTTTAGCACTATTTACTACAAATGAAATCGAGGGTAACCTTTAGACCCTGTCAAAAAGATCTTGTGATAAAGTGAGTTACACCTGCATGGTGAAGACAGAGATAGAATAAGGATGGTCAGAAGGATGTTTTTTAAATACTTTCATTAGACAGCTGAATGAAATACCTAAATCTTACCTTAGGTATTTCCAAAAGTGCAAATAAAGCCCGTATTTCTCTAAGTACACTGACGGCCAATCTCCTTGTGGCAGGTCGGCTGCTGCAGAGCGTGACAAGTGCAAACCCTTCGACCACATGGAATACACTGGAATACGGGCTCCTTTCCAGAGGAGGGGGATGAGAAGCTCCATTAACCACACCATGCTTGAAAAGTAAACAGACGTTTAAAAAATATGTGTGTGTACAGACATTCCAGTAAAACAATTAATCAAGTGTAAGCAAATCATAAACATTATGGCTACACGTCTGCCTCAGCTCAAGCAATTTAAGTAATGTTTAATTTATAAAAATGTAGTTACATAGTGAAAAATGCACTTAATTGGCAGTCTAAACATGAAATCTGTACCTAAGTTCTATCATTCTCTGGCTACTTTGTAAAAGCCTTAGAGCTGACATTTAATCACTACTGGTCTAACATTTCTATGTGGAAAATGAGGGGACTGGATTGTATCCTTTGTACACAAAGTGTGGACCAGCAGCACGGCATCACCCAGCAGCTTGTTAAAAAGAGAGATTCTCAGGTCTTCTGGGGATTTGTAGGCTCATTAAAGGTTGAGAAGCTGGGTTGGCTTAGATAATGCAGCTCTAATATTCCAAGGCTCTATGACTTACATATTATCATACATTAATCACTTGAGCACCTTTTATTGTTAAGAAGCACACATACTGTTCATGTGAAACAGGGACCGGTCCCTTTAATAAAACAATCAAATAACTCTATGGAAATCTACCAAAAAAATTTTTTTTTATTTTATCAGCTTTAAATATATTGGAAACAACTTAAATGTTAGCTAGAATTGCCTGTATTTTCTGTGGTCATTCAAAACTACTACCAAAAGAAGAAGGTTGAAAAGGTTAGACACACAAATGTTATATCTTTAGCATACAGACTATAGGAAAGTTCAGTCTGAGGGATTATGAACACTTTGAAAAGGAGTAAAACTAATAAAACTTTAAGCTCTTGAGAAAGTCAATACATCTTGACATCATTATTGGTCACTTACCACTGACCACAAACAGAGGGACACTAGAAGAGCATTTGGTACCTGCGAGTCCTGGTTTTTGTTGTGCATTTGAGTTGCTTGTTTCCACTGATTTATTAACTGTACCAACATCTTTACAGCATTATCAAGAAGGGTGGGATGGACATCAGTCACTTCGCGAACAATAAAATAAACAAATCCTGAAAGAACATCCTCCCGCCAATCTGGAAAATCAAGCATTAGTGCCTGCAGAGTGTTGAAAGCCAGAGCACGCAGTTCTTCATCCATATGAACTGTGAGCCTACCAAGAACAAAATTCCATTAGCAAACCTCAAAACCTGCCAAACGGTTTTATCATCTAAAACTTAAAACTCAGAACTTAAAAAATACTTCCTCTCAATTGGTTTGTAGGAAATATGAAGACAGGAACCAAGGTTCACTTTTTGTGCTGTATTCATCCTTATGCTGGTCTATGTTCGCTTGTTTAAATTCACATATCAATCTATTAACATCAGTTGGTATTTTTACTACAATTCAGAATAAGTTTGATCGTAATTCAAATGCTGTACTTAAGAAAACATAGATTGACATCAGAATTACATTTAAAAAAATTCTTTAATTTTTAAAATGCCATGTGTTATTCTACAATCAATCAAAACCTATGTCCAATCACGTAACACCTTAGCACTATCTCATGTTTATTTAGTCCTTTGCTATCATGGGAAAGGACATGATTTAGCTCTATCATTCCTTTCATGCTGCTGAGGTTACAGTTACACATAAGACGACTGTGAAGAAAGAAACACAACGAATCAAGATGGAATCAGTTTAACAGAAATAATTCTTGAAAGCGAGAATTAGATTAAATTTAGGAATAACTTCATAAATGAGGTGTGTCTAGAAAAAAACGTGTCAAACTAACACATAAGGCCTTAAAAGAGAGTTTAAGTCCAAATAAATCATAGGAGAGGCTGTATATAATTACCGTTTAAAGATATCAAAACTATATGAGGACATGAATGTAGTATTAGTTAAAGAATTTTGACAGAACTTAAAGCAATGAATGATAAATAAGGAAATCATGAAAGATGGCTGCAGTAGTGAAGGTACAAAGTTCTATTAATAAGAGTTTTTGTTTGGGGCTGAACAGGATTATTTCTGTGATTGACCATCAAGACGTGTGTGTCAGAGATAGAAACAGCCTGAATAAATAAAGATAAGTAGGTAATATTAAAAATATGCCATAAATACACGCTTGGGCAGCTGGTAAGATGGAATTGTCCTCAGTGACAGAGGAGGAAAGCTGTGTGATTTGGGTGAAAGGAGGTATCACAGTCTTTACCCTGCTGAACTCAGTTCTGGTCGTCACTAAGCCAACCTTCAACTGACAGTGAGACTGAGAAGAAAATGTATTACAGCTCGACAGACTTGGGAGTAAGCCATGAAGCAGCAGCAGCTGCAACAGCACATCAGAAACACCCACGGGGTCAGATCAGGGGTCTCTAGCCCAGTATTCTGTCCCTGATGGTGGCACCAAAGGAGATACTGTGCAGAAGAAGCTTGACTGACTCCACGCTGCTGACGTTAAAGGTTATTTCAACATCCCTTAAACCCATGGATTTACATCTATCTGTGTGACTTGGGGGATACGTGCACGAAGAGAATGATGTGGCCTGGCTAATTTAAGGCAGGGGAACTAATTAACCTTCCTCAGAGACAGCAGACAGGTCTGCAGATTTACAGTGTATCTTTGCTTTGTTTGCTTGCTTTATTTCTAAGTAAATAAGATGTAGACATTACAATTCCAAATGCTAGGAGTAGGGGACAAAATAAGCAGACTTTAGAATCTTTCTTTCTGCTGAAATAAATTAATTAGTAAGTGAACATTACAGGGGAAAGAAGCAAAGTAAATAGCAAAGCAAATTGTCAACACTGTTCAGATGTTTGCTCCTTTACTAGGCTCCCCTATCCCTGCCCCTTGTAGATGCAACTTCATTTGGATAGTGGGTATGGGCTGCCATCCACAGAGATGTAGGTGAATTAAACTGAGGTGGGAGGACATAGAGCAGAATTGAATGAGAGAGTTTTTATGGCTTTCCCAAGGAACAGCTTTATAAAAAATTAAGTTTCTTTTTCCTGCCTAGTGCTGACAGAACTTTGTAACTGTGCAATCTAATTCACAGCAAGAGACAGACTGGGAAGGGATGACTTTATCTCATGGTGCAAAGTTTCAAAATAACCCTCTTCTTCTCACAATCCTAAAAGAGACCAATACCATTCAGTCTTTCACTGCAACCTGCAACAGTTGAGGCTTGGTAGTGTGAGGGTGTGTGAGACGCTAGCGGTTTTCAAGGAGGTAGAAAGGGTTGCTAGAATGATCTAATGACTGTTTACTCATCATGAACGTAGGACTGAGTGATGAGTGACCAGCAACCAGTAAACATCTTTCAATATGGTCAAGTATTACTGCTCTGTGATGGTCTCTGTACTTGGTTTTCCATTTAGGGCAGGGGGCCAGCAAACTAGGGCTCAAGGGCCAAGTCCAGCCGGGAGCCTATGGGAACAGTCATTCCCACTTCTTCATCCGTTGCCTTGGCTGCGTGTGCCCTACAGTGGCAGAGATGAGCAGTTGTGACACAGACCACATGGCTCACAAATCTGAAAATATTTACTAGCTGGTCCTTAAAAAAAAAGTTTGCCGACCCCCTCTCTAAAGAGAATCGCCAACCATATCAAAAAAGCAGTTTTTCAAAAGGCCATTGTCTCAACTTAGAATTACCTTTGGGAGCTAGTACTTAAGTTTGGTTGTCATGTTATTGATTCATTTTAGAGCCTAACAGAGGAAAAAGAGAAAAATCTGAACATTACGGGCTCTGCAATAAGAAAAAAAAGTGAAAATGGGACCTGGTCACCACTTTAGGTGCGAAAGAAATGACTGTAGGAGTTAACACTATGATTAACTGCCTAGTGGGTGTCATCAGACACTAATATTGCCATAGGTTAAGGGATAATGTGTTATATTAAGTCCAAGAAATATTACTAGATGGAAAGGCAAGGAATTTAAAAATAGGATTTGTAGGGAAATCGAGAAGAACTTTAAAAGTTAAAACATGAGTGGGGAGAACGTGTTTAACAAAACATAAAAGACAAAATGGGAGTTCAGACAGTAATCAAATAAAGGATTAAAATGTCTTTGTTACTACTTTTTTAGTGATAGTGGTAACAAGGGTGGATTAGAAATTTAAAGAGACTGAAAGAGATAAAAATTAATGTAGCAAACAGTAATTCTCATTTACCTTGCTAACAGTTCAATGAGGTCAGTTCTGCTCATACCATCAGGAATCAACCTTGGAATAGCAGCAATACAAGTTCTGAACAAATCAATTTTGGGTTTTCTTTCCCCTCTGAAAAACAGATCACAAGAGGACTTAAGAAGAAGTATATTACATACATCAGACGATAAAAGCAAACTTGGAAAAATTATTACAGAAAATAGGAGTCCATCACCCAAAGTTAACATATTTAATATAAAAAGAGCACATACAAATCCAGTAAATAATTATCAGTTTATAAATGGAGAAAAGAATATGCAGATGATTCAGGAAAAAAACACAGCTAGCAAGCAGTAAAGGTTCTCCGTAGTTAGAAAACAAGCATAACAACCACCTAACTAATAAACATTATTTAAGTAAATTATTTATAATTGTTTCAAATAAAATGAAATATACATAATTTAAAATATTTAACCATTGATAATATTTAATTATTGAAAATAATAAATAATATTGACATTATTAAATAACCAAGTATTAGTTATTTGGGGAGGCCTATAAAATTAACAAAAAATTTTCTTTCATTTAATATCATATACTAACAAGAGTCTTAGAAAACAGACATTTTCATATACCACAGTTGGTTTTGCTTGTTCCCAGCTTTTTATGCTACTTCAGGATGCACATACACACACAGATAAACGTTTAAAATTTTTCTATAATAAAATGTGTGAAGTTTCGAAAATCCTGGTTCCTACAGAGGCTTGATACAATTTAATTCTAATGTATTTTCCCCTAGTTATTCAATGATTTTATTTATTTATTTAAAATATCTAACCTTTTATACACTGGTATTTATTTTGGTCTGTATTTCAAAGTGAAGCTGTTAGTTAATTTATTTTACCCAAATTGTTCTTCAGTTGGTCCAACAAAATAATTCTTACATAGAAAAGAATTTGGATGTTTTAAGAGTTTGGGGGGGTAGTCAGTATTCATTATAGTGGCAATGGATTTATTACTTACTTTTAGAGATTTTATATACAGTCAGTCTTCTCGTTGCTTGGTTCCAATATGCATGAATTTCAGTTACCACAATTTAGTTAAGTAATACTAGTCCCCAACAATGTGGTTCACTTTTCAGTTACTACATATTAACTGTAAGTAATTGTCCAGCCAAGCTTCCCTGTTAGCTCTTCAGTCTACAAATCATGATGTAAATAGCAGATGTGTATCATAACCAGTGACTCAATCACATCACTTTTTTCTGTTATTTAGTTCACATGTACATGGCAAAGTGTGTGGCTATGTTGCTTCCTTGTCTCCAGGGATAAACTCAGGTGACATTCTACAAAAATGGATAATCAAAAGAGGAAACTGGCCAACACAGGTGAAAGGACAACAAAGAAAGAAAAAGTGAATACTGGACGTGAAATTGGAATCAAACATGAATGGAGTTACAGGAGAAACAGCTGACCCGGGAATGCTGACACTGCTGTCCCTGAAGAATCCAAACATGCAGCCAGAGGAACTCAGGGAGGGCAAACTTATGGGCATAAATGAGGAAAGTGTTTGTGATAAAAAGGATGAAGACCTCCCAGAGGAAGTAATGCAGGAAAAAAAAACTCTCAGAGATATTTGCATATATTCGTATATAGTAACTATATATTAATTGAGAGAGAATATCCAATTTGGTCATCGAAGACCTATAATGCAGATACTAACATCTAAAAAAAAGTCCTCTTATAAAAAACATGTAGATACTTCCTTGCAAATGAAAGAAGGTTGCCATAAAATACATCCATCCTCTTGGAAGGAAGTCCCCAACAATAAGGGGAAAAATGTGGGTTACAAGCAGTGCTGGGGGTGACACGGGGGTGAGACGAGGGACCGTTTCAGAAAAGCTACTCATACATTATTCCCCTCCGTGCCCTCAGTTCCCAAGAGATTTGCAGGTTTTCTTTTTTGTTGAACCAGACTCTGGAAAAAAGAGCATTTGCCTAACTTCATAAACCAATCACATCCACACACATCTGGGGTAACTAGGATTTATCTATCACTCGTAGAATAAGCATAAGGCCTCATCACTGACAACAAACTAGATGGATCCAGGATGACTTTTGTTATCTCTACTGGTTCCGCAGCACTTTAAAGGGTAAAACTGAGCATGTGGAAGGAATCATTGCATTAAGAACTACAGGACATGGTAACGGGCGAACTCCAGAAGAGAAAATAAGGAAACGAGCAAGAATCAACCCTCTATATTTATGAAAACTGAAATAGCAATGAAGAGAAAAAACTGACTACGTACGTAATCATATCTTCTGGCTCCTTGTTAGACATCTGCACACTAGTCATGCACATTGGTCTCCCAACTTCTTTGTCCAAATGTCTGAGAATGCTATCTAACGCTTTTCTCACTTGAGGATAGTAAACTGACATTCCTAGGGGAAAAAACCTCACAGTTACAAAATGGCAAAAATTAGATAAAGAATAGTTACAGTTACCTTCTGTATAAAAATAAAAGCCCATCAACCTTTAAATGACACTAATGTATTGTTGCTGTAAAAGAAGGAGCTCTGATTTCAACATACTCTTCTCCCTGGTGCTTAGCTTCAGCATACTGGAGAAAATGTGTAAAAATTATGTGCACAACTGAAATCAATTTGAAGGGAAGACAAATGCAGTGAATAGTATCATGTGAGAAAATATTTAACCCAGAAGACTTTTAACCTGAAAACGTACAGATATTGTTAAAAAAAAAAAAAAGGTATTCATTTTTCTATCACTCTGTGCACTGGAATAACCAGGCAAATATATACATTCATAGGCAAATACGTGCATTTATGTATTTATATATGGAAATATATACCTTTTAGATTTGATCATAAATTTTCATAAATGAATATCAAACTGTATCACAAAACGATTTATTTATTCCAGTTAACACTAACCTATGACTTTTGCTTCTTCATCTGTCAAGGTTTTATTGAGAAAAATTTTCTTTACACGCAGAGTGTTTCCTGAGGGAAGGATAACTCCTGTTGTTGGCATTGGCGGCTCCCCATCTTTCTGCTGCAAACTGTCCGCTATCACAAGGAAGACTCTGAGGCCTATGTTCATTCTCTTCAGAGAAAAAAGTTTCAAAATAAAGAAGTCAGAGTGTCAGAAAATTGCCTTTTTTCATGCAAAAAAACACCTCATGAAATAACACTGGGGCATGGGAGGAAGGAAGACAGAAGAAAATCTTTCTGTCTGACATTTTTAAAACTAGTCCAGGCATTGGAGCTCGCTTTAATACCAAATTTCCAAGTGCCACCCATTCACTTCTGAGATCAACTGGCTGTCCTATTTTCTATGAAGCTTATTTCAAACCCCTTCTGTCCCGTCCTCAACTCTCCTACCCTGATACCATGTACCCCTCTCTAGGCAGATGATTTGTCTCCCACTTCACGTCAACTTTCCTGAATCTCTCACTACAAAACCCACTGATCTATCTATATCTGCACCTCTTCTTCCTCTCCTTTGCACTTGTTACAGCTGAGGGGGTGCTGGTGTTCTATCTGTTAGAAGCCTGCCTGCTCTTGCGTTATCGGGAAAGTACACTATCAATTATCCCTTCTTTTTCTTGCATCTGCAACATTTCCCTTCTAACTGAATATCTGATTCCCATTAACTATACTCAAATATCTTAGTGGAATAAGCCCTCCCCATAATACTTCCCTCTCACTCATCAGTGACCACAATGCTCAGAACAGTGGGCATTTTTCTTGCATCCTATTTTGACTTTTCAGCAGCATGGGACACTGTCAGATATTCCTTCTTCCCCAAAACACTCCCTTTCTTGCATACATCTGTGCCACTGTTGGCTGTGTCATCTCTGCCCGCATTTCAGATCTACCGTCCTTTACCTGCATATCAAATGTTAGACTACTTCAGGGCAAATTCCTAGCCTGCCTTTTCTTATCACTATGTATTCTCTCCCAAAGCAATTTCATGTATTCACATGGCTTCAGTTACCACTGAGACCACATCATCCACTAATATGAAGCTTCACTTCTCTGAACTTAGACCCTCAGTCTAAGTTTGACACTTCTCCTTGGATGTTAAAAAGATGCCTCCGATTTGCCATGTTCAAACCAAATACACTTTTCCCCTCAAACTTGATATGTTTAGTGTTTCTTTTCTCAGCAAATGATCTTCTCTCCATCTGTATCACACCATCTCAGCCCAAGCTGTCATTATTTACGACACCAGTGGTCCCTAAAATGAGTATATGCATCCCAGTGGGTGTGTAAGATAGTTCACTGAAATACAGGGAAAAAATAAAACTTTAATTTCTACTTTTGTTATGTAAATAAGATTAAAGTTTTAAGCTTTACTCCTTTTTTTTTATGACATAATGCTGGCACCCTCCCTTAGTCTAAGTATCAGGTGGCCACTTCACACAGTCACAGAAGACATCTTGATGGGAGTGGGAAAGTTCTACAATGTACTGGGGTTCCCAGAGGTGTCCCCACATATTCAGTCTTTCAGTAGATGGCAATTTGCATGATTTGATTAAGTGGATTAATGGATGACTTTATCTAGCTTTAACTAAACTAGCTTTCAAAGTTAAAAAGATTCCTGAAAAGAAATACAGATTGAAGATAATTCTAATAAAGTAAGCCTGTAGAAGATGACAACAACAAAATAGCATCACTGACATTTTTTCTACTTTCAGTATGAGAGTTCCAGTGAGGAAAAAACTTAATTTCAGAAATGAACTTGTTCAATGGAGAGAATACTTTTAAAAATGGTATTTAAGAAAATGTCTTTCATTACGGGATTTTTGTTGCTGAAAACCATGCTAAGTACATCATCTATAAAAACACTCACCTCTGCTCACTTTAAAAATCTGGAAATAATTATTAACCTATCTTAGAAATTCTACAAATGAAAAACTTCAATAACTTTCCAACTCATTTGTTAACTACATATATATATATATCTAATGGTTTGATTATGTCAAGGACTAGCATAGTAATTTAAAGAAATGAAAGGAAATATAACACCTATTTCTCCTTTTTGTATCCTCCAGTGTCATTAGTCTGATGGGTAATTCATTTGCAAAATATTTTTTAAAAATCTGAAAATTTAATGTCTAAAGGGTGAGTAGGAGTTTACTAGTGAATAACAGGGCCAAAGAAGTAGGAAATAACATTTATTTTAATTTGTCTTTTAACTAGGAATATGAGCCTAGGAATTCTGACTTCAGAAATTGTGCCCTAAAACAGTTTTTTTTTAAATTATATATGATAGTATATTACTACATTATAATTTTTTTTACCTCTGGATTAATGGTGAAAGTTTTAGCAGATTTTCCAACACTGAGAAGATCAAATATTATTTCTTTCATTGCAAAATCCAAACGTTCCTAGAAAAAAAAAATCAATTAAATCCTTATAATTTTCTACTACTATGGGCACACCTTAGAGATATTGCAGGTTTGGTTCCAGACCACAATAAAGCAAGTCACACAAATTTTCTGGTTTCCCAGTGCATATAAAAGTTATGTACACACTATATTGCAGTCTATTAACTGTCTAATAGCATTATGCCTAAGAAAACAATGTACAACCTTAACTAAAAAAAAGTACTTTATTGCTTAAAAAATGCTAACCATCATCTGACAACCCAGGGTCGCCACCTTGTTTTTAATTTGTAAAAAAAATGCAGTATCTGAGAAGCACAATAAAGCCACGTGCAATAACATAAGGTCTGCCTGTATATATCAGGTATCATGTTAAGAATTACACAAATGGGGGGAGAGGAGTGGGAAGGGATAAATTGGGAGTTTGAGATTTGCAGATAATAACTACTATGTATAAAATAGACAAACAACAAGTTTCTACTGTATAGCACAGGGAACTATAGTCAATATCTTGTGGTAATCAATAATGAAAAAAATCTGAAGAGGAATATATGTATGTATATGTATGACTAAAGCATTATGCTGTACACTAGAAATTAACATAACATTGTAAACTGACTCTACTTCAATAAAAATTTTTTTAAAAATACAAATATAAAAAGAATTATACAAATAATGGCAGCACAGGTCTATGCCCGCAAGGTGTTGAATCTAGTCGGACAAAAGAAAAATACTTATGAATTAATGTTAAAAAATATGATTATAGATATATTAATTTTCAAATGATCCGTTTAATACTCAAACCAGCAGGATAGAAGTTTAAACACTCATTTGCCAAAAACAGATTCAAGATTTAAGTGAAGGAAGTCTCAAAATAATGATGAAAGGAAGCCTGATGATGACAGCTGGCCATGCGGCAGGCCTGGAGAGCAGGGAGATCATACTGGGACTGAGAGAACAGGGCTCCAGGAAGGTGCTCTCCAAGAAATGCAGTTAACTAGTAAGAGCAACGATCTTTGCGAGGAGCTTTATCATTCTGGTGGAGTGTTGCTATGTGCTGACTAACGCAAGGGAGTGGGTACGATCCCAGGGGAAGTGATGCAACCAAATGGCGAAAGTTTTCTGAACAACAGCTCGAAAGCATAATCTGCTTTCATTCATCTTATTGACACATTTATACTTGTCTAATTATCATCAGTCCTGTGCTCCTGTAAACAGAAATATATTCATTTAATTTAAATAATCCTTATTTCTTCACTGTCAGAAACAATTATGGGTCATTGATATCGTCATGGTTTTAGTTCAAAGAGAGCTCTATGAATATTCTGGAACCAAAGTGTTTTTTCCTAAACTGAGAAGGTAACTCTACCTATGCTTATCCAGGGCTGATGACCCAAAAGAGAATGTGACCAAAACCATGGATTTGCTTCCTCAGGCCACAGCTGATCCCCTTCAAATAAACCTTCCATTACTGCAGAGGCTAGAAAGCTAAAAGTATTTCTTAGGATGCCTGTGAACTTCAGGATGGGGCTTAGACCCAGCCATGTGATACACTCATGTGAGTCTCTGGGAACCGGGGTATGAGGGGGTGGGGAGGAGCACAGGCAGGAAGGGATGTATTTCACTGGGTGGGATGGCGGGAGCAGCATGCTTCTAGCTTGTCTAATTCAGTTAGGCTTCCTAATTTGGCAGCTTTTCGACTGTGGCAGAGGCAGCAGCTTCCTTGGTGGCCCAATGCTATAGTTTCCTCTGGTTTTCTATTTATTCCAGAACCAGTTTCTTCAGTCCTGTTAGTCATTCTGTGAACTCTCTAGATTCCTTAAAAGATCTCTTTGGGCTCAACCAGCCAGAATGGATTCTAGTGTCTGTACCTGAGAACCTAGATTAATGCAGATTATGAGAACTATGTTCCAAAATCTTTCAAGATACGCAAGAACTAATTAGTAAATGGACTAACAGGACTATGAGACACTTTCTCAACCTTTCCTAAATTAAGTGCTTCCACTCGTGGGTGTCCTTTCCTTCTCCAAGTGTGTAGCTCAGTGATTTAAATTTTATTTTGCATACACACAAAAACCATTAGCATCATTTAGTTTTTACTTTTTTAAGCATATTTTTATTTTTCACTATTCAATATTAATAAATGTTTTGTTATCATGCTTTTAGGTATGTAACAAATTTTATGACTCTGGGTTATTCTTACAACTTACACAGATATATATACTATGAAGTGAGGTACTCACCTGAGCAATGAACTGAATGATCTTCACAAATATATTGAGAGGTGTATCACGGGGAACCACGCTACGTGAACCTTTTGGAAAAAGTGCTGACACTATGCTCATAAGACGACTAGAGGGAAAAAAGATTTAGTCATAATAAGATAACGAAATTAACAAAACAGTAGCAAAATATCCTTCCAATTCTTTATAACATGTCAAGAGAATTCATATTCCTTCTCAAGGTATTTATAATGTTAACTAAAATTCCATAGAGTGATTTTTTACCAAGATGTTATTTTAAATACACTTCAAAACAAAGGCACTCACCTTTGAGTTACAGTGTTGCTTTCACATTTTATTCTAATTACATAGACCCACAACAATCTATACAAAGATTCCAGTGCAACTCGAGACATTTTAGGATCTTTATTCTGTTTAGAAACAAAAGAGAATAAAAATAAGCTTATTTATTACACACAATAATTTAAGATCAATTATATTCTTTGTCAACAGCTAAAAGCCTTCTCCCTTCCCTTTCTCATTCACTCTAAAACAGGTTTAATTTGTAAGTATATATATTTTCATACAGTAAGTATATATTTGGTATATGGTAAGTACAGATAGCTCAAAAGCAACCATAAATAAGGCAACTCTGAGTCATTCTTTATATTCTCAAAACAAAATAGTAAAATACTAGAATTATATTACTATTTCTAAGAATTTGAAAATTATACACACTTCAACTTACCTGATGGTAAATAGGTCACAAAACAATACTGACATAATGGTGAAAGGATTATTCATCTTCACCATAATTCACTGCAGCCCATTTACAGTTAAAATTTAGGACACCAAATGTTGTTACAGATATTTGCACTTATGAAATAATGCAAAACATTATTGAGTGATTATCCTTAAAAGAAGGACTACAGAATGGTGGGTTAAGAGCATGTACTCTGAAATCAGGAATGACTGGCCAAACCCCATCCTTGGACACTGTTATACTGCTTGGTGACACAATTTTTGCATCTCTAACATGGAGATAACATGGTACCTATCTCACAGACTAAGGAAGTATGAAAAACAGTGAGAACACTGGCCTGGTATCTGTTAATGCTCACTAAGTGCCAGGGGTTTACCTTTCATTTTTTATTTAGAATTAGAACATAATTATTTAAAATTAGAAAAGTATTCCACTTCAATCACAATTTGATCAGCAACCCTTTTCTTCATACTAGCTATGATAAAAAGTGAAGTTCTCAAATGACAAGAGTTACAGAATGAGATTTAATTATAAATTTTGAAAATGTAGCTAATAATCACCTTTAGTAGGAAAAACTATGTGTCTATCAGTTCTAGGATACATTTAGTGGTATAAATGAGCATTTATTTAATTTGGTTTGAGGGATTTCTTGTTGTTAAACAAGTATTTTATATATAGCCATGGACAAAAGGGAGTTTTAAAATTCTAAGTATTTTAGCTACTTCTATTTTATGTTTTCTCAAATTATAGAATAATAGACATCTACTACGTATGACTAAAAGCAATGAAAAAAGATTACCACTGCGGATTTTTAAAAAAAAAAGGACAACCACTAGAAAATATAATTTTGCACATCTATGTGTATGAAGATTTGATATTTAAATTCTGAAGAGGATATCAACTACTCAGCTTGTCAGAGTCTCAACATGGAATCCCTCCCTCTACTGACAAATCAGTGATTCCAACTTTCAAATACATTCCCTGAGCAGCTTTCTATTAACTTGATACTAATACTACAAAGTATGTCACTAATATTAAAAACCAAGCTTTTTGCAGTACTTTCTTTTCTATCATGTAACTTTCATTTCCATCACTTAAATGCAAGATCTCAGAGTTCAATTAGTTTTATGTGCATTCCAAATAATGCTTTCATGTTGTTAAAATTATATTTTCAAAATATGAATACTAAAAATAATATAAATTATGTATTAAAAATATTAAAAGTCCAATTTCACATAAAATTCTTCTCATATAAATTGTTAACAAAGTATTTGGGTCATCTTATGTGCTGAGGTAGTTGGCAAGAAATAAAATTTGATTTTCAAACTTTTCAATATGGACTGCTGTGTTTTACAAAGCAGACTTATTTTATGAACAAAACAAAAAAGTGACAAAATTGATAACTGATGGTTTATTTGGTCACTACAAAGCTACTATACATATCTGAATAATAAAAACATCCCTAGTTACAATTTTGGTCTAATTTGAATAATCAGATTACATTAATAAAATCCAGTAGTATTAACATAATAATGTTTTGATGTCAGTCAAATATGCTCTTTGGCAGCAATCATTTTAATGTTTCCTCCTTTTTTTCCTACTGAACAACAAAAAAAGATTTGTTTAAAACTCAAAACAGTAAGATCAAAGTTTTTTAAAATCATATTCAAAATCTGGGTTACTGTCTCCTTAATTTCATGGGAAAATGTTTTTTAAAGTATCATTTATAACAGCTATAAATTCAACAGAATATTTTAAAATTGAAGATTAGGTTAAAAAATCAACGTTTGGTATCACTGCTACCTCTTAAAATTTATCTTCCCAGGGCCACATTAATATTAAACCTTTGGGAGAATGCTCCTGCTGTGCACTACTCTTCTTCTGCAATATGAGAAGCAGGTTTGAATAAATACGTGGGACATGCAATGCAGCAATGGGTAAATGCGGGGGGGAAAAGCCACACTTAAAGGAGATAAAGCAATATTTTACTTTGTAACATCAACACGACTCACCTGGAGTGTTTCTATTTGTTTTCTGATACTGTTGTTAGATGGCATCTAAATAAAGCAATGTGAGACAGCAAACATAAACATGAGATGCAGCACATGCATGTTAGATGAAAATAAGCACAAAACAAGACAGCTCTTCACCAAGGTCTCTATTTAGAAGAAATTTGAAATTTCCAAGACAGTGGCTAGAAACACTGAGGGAAAATTTTTTTTCTATAATTTGGGCTTCATGGGATACATCTACAACACTTAAACAGAGAGAGAATAGGTAAATTTTTAACTATCTAATTTTTCCTCTGAAAACACTGCATTTGATATCAGGCAAGTTTCAATTTCCAAAAGGAAATAAGCATATACTGTAGAAAAAAAATCTTCAGATCATTTTTATATGGCATCTACTCTTACTTCTCTCTCTCCCTCTCTCTCAATTATTCTTCAGAAACTTTAGAATCATTTTTCACCTAATGACCTCAACTGACATAAAGACAGGAGAAGAGGAAACTACCAAATTACGTATGGGGCGAAAATCATAGATTCAACACTTTCAGTGAAAATAAACTGATAATCTCTCATGGTATTTTTGGACCTACAGACTAATGCTCATTTTTCACGGTCACCAACTTGAAAAATTGCAGGGTAATTTTTTAAACATTGTGTAATATCTTAAAGTGTCTTGAAAATGTGTCATATTTATTCTTATGACTACAGGGAATAATGCCTTTTTAATACCCCAGAACTACAGCCCAAATATTTTAAAAAGTATTCAGTACAGCAACGCTCCTTATAGTACATTAGTACATTGAAAGGTAACGTGGTAGGCCAGAAAGATCAAAAGTTATGGCACTGGATGGATTTAAATGCAAATCCTATCTCTAACACGTTTTGGCTCCCTAACCTTGGGTTACTTATTTATCTTCTTTCAGCCACAGTTACAGTAAGAATTAAATGAGGAATTTTACTTAGAGACTCTAGCCTGTAGTAAATATTAATAAAAATTCATTTTTATTTTAAGAAGTAGTTGATTTAGGGAATGGAAAAGTGTCATAGATTTTTTTTTTAAATCAAGAGATTACTTGAATAATAGCTATCATCTTTGAAAAGCATGAGGTAGAGCCGTAAGTAATGGCAAAGAATAGAGGTAATGACAAAATATTTTTAAATAGTATATAGAACAACGTATGTGGTCTATATTTCGGTACGTATCTACATATCCTTACATTTACTTGTATGTTCCATAGATAACACATTAACAACAGCTCTCCTTGGGGTTAAGGATTATGTGGGAGATTGTCACTTTTTGCTTCATATGCTTATATAGTGTTTGAATATTTAATAAAAAGGTCACACAACTTCTAAAAAAAAGAGAGATTACTTGAATCTCAAAACAAAATCAATTTAGGTTAAGACCTTTATCTTGGACCATTTTTTCCTATACACAAAACAAGTAAGTTACACCTGTTACAACAGATCACTAGCATAGCTTTCCCCTGAATGCTCAACTCCTTACCTCAACTATGCAGCATAGCCACAGTATCTAAAACTTAACAAACAGGAACCAATTCATGAAATTTCTGCTGAATAGAGCCTTAATGTAAGTTAAGGGTTAATGGTCAAGACAACTATGTTCCAAATATTCATGCTAAGTGGCTCTTATCTTGGCCTGGCAGATTAACACAGCCATTAATGCAAATGGACAATACGCCAGAAATATTTAACAGAAGGTAAGGGTTCAAAGAAAATAGAGCATTTTAAATGAAAGCCTTAAGACAAAAAAAACAGTTAAGGTACTGCGAAAGAACTGCAAATATGTTAGGTGGAAATGTATATATATATGTGTATATATATATAAAAACATTCCAACAAGCAACAGAAAAGTGTGAATTGTCATGAAACAAAAGCAACCTTCCAGAAACACTTAAATGCGTGTCTTAAAATATTTTATTAAAAGTTTGAAGAATCATACTACCCAGCAAATGATCAATTAATTTACTTTCAGTATCTAAGTCTATACAAATTATCAAAATCAGGACAGAAAACAATATGATGTACTTAATTAGATAAAACATTTTTTCGTGTTGCATGACATTAAGAATTTAACCAGCTTGATTGTTTTTCAAAGACTTCTACTTTCTGTATACCTTACTAGGAAATCAAGATATTTTTCAAAATGATAAACAAAATCATAAAAAAAAAATCTAGGATAATGTCCAGTGGATCATTTCCGAAGTGAGAAAGAAGAGGCAGCCCTATTTCTCACAGTATCACGATGAACTGTAGGGCCAGAGACAAGTCATTTAGTATCTCTGTGCCTCAATTTCATTGTATAAGTATAAGGTTCAAAGTATAAGGTTTCCAGTCGTAACCCTAACTTAGAAGAATAACAGGAAATAAAATATCATGTCTGCCATGTTTCTATAACACATAAGCAAAATGCAAATATATTCACATATGCGTCAAAACGGTATTCAAATCAAGCATTCACATGACATGCAGATGAGGAATATCCCCAAGTTGTGTGTCAGATATTAACTGTACTCCTGTCCATAGAAGAAAAGAAGATCCTATTTAGATCCTGCGAGCAGAGTATCCGGGGAAGATAATGATCCTTATATCTCATTGTTTTGTTTTCTGTTAAGAGACTGGACCTGGACCAAATAGTGTCAAATAGTGTCAGGAACAATTATCCCTTGATTCAAGTCAGAATCATTTCAGGAAATTTCACATCCATGTGGATTCAGCATCTTTCTGTTAGATCTGGCTGGGCATACTTCATTAAATGTGCTTTTAGTGATATTTTATTATCAAGGCTTTTTTCATATTATTCAGGTTCGAGCCAACATTACTGAATTTTCTCAAAAGAAAACACAAAATAAGGATCTAGGGAGTTCTGTAAGATTAATTCTCTGAAATTCTAAAGGAGTTTATTTATTAACAAATATTGCTAGATCTAAGATAATAAAAACAATTACTAAAAATACATAATTTTGCATTCATTCAGACCAACTAAATTTTTAATAAAAAGTTTATTCATGTCTATGCATGATTCCCGGTAGAAGAAATGAAGTATATATAAGAAAAAGAATGTGGTACAGTATTACTATTCAAATGAACTGTAGTATTAAAAATTTTATTATATACTGTTCAGTGTATATGCAGAAGTGAATATACTGTAGTCAGTATTTACAGGTCAGAAATGAGATTGTCTTACCTTTAAATGTGACAAACAGTTCTGTAGGAAAATATGCCAATTATTTAAAAAAAACTGCTTCTGACTGACACACAAAAGGCAGGTAATTAATGGATACAGAGCCTACAGGAGAAAGAAGAGAATGAACATTTTTCCATGAAAAAGCACTGGATATGTAAATTATATTTCAATCACTTTCATAAACAAAGAAATTCTGTAGCAGTTTTCCCATTTGTAACAAGAAATACAATCCCTGTTTATTATACCAGTTAAAAAATTCTGGTTTTTGAAGTGAAAAAAAAAAAGTGAATGAAGGACCGCAAATGGCAAAATATCCTTCTTTTTTATGGGTGAGTTGTATTCCATTACATATATATGCTGCATCTTCTTTATCCATTCATCTATTGATATGCATTTAGGATGCTTCCATATTTTGGCAATTATAAATAATGTTGCCATTAATAGCAAATGTATGTATCTTTTTGAATTAATGCTTATTTTGTCGTTGGCTCTATCCCTTTGATAACTATGTTAGTTTAAAAAGCTAAAGCTCTAAATGTTCTTAGAAACAATGAACAGTACATATATATAAATTTTAAAAATATATGAGATGTATATATGTATTTACATGCGCTATATTGTATATGGGCAGTTTAATTATAACAATTCTACCTAATAAAACTGAAAAATGAAAAAATTGAAATTAAAAAAAAAAAAGAAATACGATCTTGTGGAGTAATCTAACTAAGAATGACAAAGGGCAAATTTTCTATAAGAACAATTTCTTGATCTATCACATCTCCCCAGGTTAGAAATATGCTATTATTTCTCCCTAGACCCACTGCTCCCTCAACCAGTACAGTCACCCTGGGATCAGAGGACAGATGGGCATTAATGTTTCAGCTTTCTATTTGTAAGGTGTGTGACTTCAGGGAGGATACGCCAAAATGCTTGAAGCCTCACTTTCCTAACATGTAAAGTTGAGAATCATATCCTATAGAGTTGTGAGGTTTAAAATAAGATAAAGAATGCAAAGCACTTAGCTCAATGCCTGGCACAATGTTTATTATTATTATACCTCTATCTTAAGTGGCCAAGTATCTGTCCAATTCTCCAAGCTTTCTCCAAGCTGCATAAAAATTCACAGAATAACCCCTCAAAGTTACTGGACAGTTAAACGGGGGATAAAACGCCTTAAATCTCTGAATAGAAAAGATGTAATTAGACAGACAACAGCTCCTAAATAGTCATATGCTTCAGAATACAATTCATCACTAATGTAAAATAAATGAGTTTATGGTTTAATGTAAGACTACACCCAACTTTTCCTGTATTACAATATATAATTTAAAGCATCTGTCAACACAGGTAAATACCTAGAATGAAGTCTGAATGACCTATCAAACACAGAGCTAGTAAAATCAAGAACAGAAAGTTGTTTAAAAAAAAAAAAGGAGGAAATAGATATAAAAAAATTTGCCCTTCTGTTGCGCTTTGGATCTTTTCCAATTTCAATTTTTACAATTCTCTGAAAACTCTACTAAATTCATAAATCAATTACTAAAACTCCTAATTAAGTATGTAAAGGTTTGAAATGTTTCTCAATACCAATGAATGCTTCTTTCTGGAACTCAGCTCAAAGGTAGTCTGATAAAGCATCTCCACAAAATTTTTCAAGCAGGGAACATTCACTTCGTTTTTAACAGCCTAGGTAAGAAGATAATACAAAAACAAAGAGAATGGTTATACGCGTTAGACTAAACTATACCAGGATTACGAGACGTTTCTGTAAGGTATGAAATTACAGTTAATAATTCACTGAGTATCTGATGCAAGTACCATAATGTGCCAAACGACCAAATGTTAAGTAAATAAGATTAAACCTGGTCCCTGCCCTGAGCGAACAAGCAGAGAAAGAGGCAAGTGAACAGGCAATGAGGATGCAGTCTAACAGGAGCTGTAAGAGGAAATTCTCAGTGCTCTCAGAGAACCCAGAAGGGGCCCCTGTGGAAAAACTGCACAACGAAGTAACATCTAAGCTGAATCCAGGATTTCTTTACCTAAAATATTGAAATAGCCTCCCACTTAAGCTCTCTGGCCTTATTCCCACTGCTCTGGCCCCTTGCACTGGGATCCAGCCACACTAGCTTCCTTGCTGTTCCAAGAACACGTCAAATATGCTCTTGTCTCAGGATGTCTGCACTGGTTCCTTCTGCCTAAGAAGCTCTTACTCCCAATACAGCAATGCCTTACTCCCTCATTCCTTTAGTTTCTGCTCAATTGTCACCATCTCTTTCAAGGTGGTGGTCCTTCCTAATCACTCTACTTAAAGTTTTAACTCCCTTACCCACCCTCTTCGGCCATTTTTAGGTCCCCACCATGTGTTTCATGCTCCCCATTTTCACATCCATCATACTGCATATTTTACATACTCGCTTGAGTTTTCTGCACTAGACTTAAACTCTGTAAGAGCAGAGAGTCTTTTCTATCTTGCTCATTGTTGTACTCCCTGTGTATAAAAGATGTCCTATCACATAGAAAGCCCTCAATATAATGAATAAATTAAGTAGAGTCCAACAAGAAAAGGAGGCTGGGGGTTATTAGAGAGGCAAGAATGTTTCAGACAGAAGGAGCTCTTTGCGCAGAGGCTGGTGATATAGGCTCAACTGTCCCAAAGTTCAGAGATTAAAGTCCTAACCCCACATACTTCATAATGTGACCTTACATGAAAATAGGTCATTGCAGATATAATTAGTTAGGATGAGGTTATACTGGATTGGGGGTGGGAGCTACTCCAGCATGACTGGTATCCTTAAAAGGGGGGAGAAATTTTGGACAAAGACATGCACATGAAGAGAACACTGTATGAAGATGAAGGCAGAGATCAGGGTGATACTTCCATGAGGCAAGGAATGTCAGAGATTTTCAGTAAACTTCCAGAAGCTAGGCAAGAGGCCTAGAACAGATCTTCCTCACAGCACTCAGAAAATCAACCTGCCAACACCTTGATCTCAGACATCTAGCTTCCATAACTGTGAGACAATAAATTTTTGTTGTTTAAGCCACCTGCTTTGTGGTACTTTGTTAGGGCAGCCCTAATGAACAAAGAGATCATAAAAGCAAATATGGCATAAAAGAAGAATTAGGCAACATATAAGAATGGAGCATAGTCAAAGGTCTTCCTACAATCTGCTCCTTTTGATGAATTACCTTAAAAACATAATCTCAGATAGCTGGCAAAAACAGATTTTCAGACAAGGAGGAAGCACAAACAATCTGGGATGGATAAGCAGTAATTCAAATCATTTCTAGGAAAAGAAATTGAAGTGCATGGTAATAGACTAAGCTGATATGGTTTTATAAATGATCATTTTCTTTTTGGTAAAGTGAACCTATTCACATGGTTAAAAACTGAGGTAGGAGTGGGGATGGGGAGCTATCTGACTCAAACTACTTACAAACTTATAATTAATGACTTCTATTTATACTCATTAAAAAACCCATCAAATATTTAATTATAAGCAAATATTCAAACCAGGTAAAAAAAATCATGCTAACTGATATGATAGCTATCATCAATATTTTAACTTCTTAATTTTTCTTACAATTCTCTGTTCATCTTTTCTAAACATGGTCTAAAGATAGAACCTGAATACCACAGACCAATCCATATGAATACATAAATTATAAATTATTAATTCGATGTTTAAAAATGAAAGCAAAACAGTTAAATTAGACTCTCAATATGAAAATAAATTTCTTCACTATTAAATTTTTAAAATAGAATAAAACCTGGATAAAGTGAATGTTACCAACTTGCATTTCTAGCCAGGATGGTAAAAAGGGGGGCTAGTTAACCCTACGATCTGAAACAACCAAAAAATGAACGAAATATATGAAGTGACATGCAAAACATTATACATCAGTCAACAAAAGAAAGTAACCCCTGAGGAATGGAAATTAAATAAGGGAAGCCCTTTAATGGCCACCAGCTTACTGCTGTGTGAGAGTTTTCAGGGAGCAAACAGAAGTATACCATTGTGCAAAGTTTTTACAAATAAGTGGTATTATTTACTCAACAATATTACTTGAGGTAGACAACAATAAGTTAAAGATGTAGACCATGAACAATATAATGATAAAACAATGAGATATAGCTAATAAGCCAAAAAGGAGATGAAAGAATCACAAAATTATTCAATTAATTCCCCCCCAAAAAAAGCAGAAGAAAAAGGGAACAAAGAACAGATGCAGAAATAAAAAATATAATCAGAAGATGACAGATTTAAAATAACATTATCGAAAATCATATTAAGTGTATGTAGTCCCCAGTTAAAAGGCAGAGACTGTCAGACTGGATAAAAAAGCAAGACCCTGCCTACAAAAAAAAAAAAAAGTACTTTAAATATAAAAACGCAAGTAGATTAAAAGTTAAAAAATGGAAAAGGATATACTATCCTTACATGATCAAAAGAAAGGAGGAGTGGCTAAATTAGTATCAGACAAAGTAGATTTCAGAGGAAAGAATATTATTAGCAGGGATAAGGAAGGTTATTTCAAGATGATAATGGTGTCAAATCAAGAGGATATAACAATCCTAAACAAATATGTGCCTCATACTAGAGCTTAAACTTACACAAAGGAAAAACTGACAGAACTATAAAGACAAACAGACAAATCTTCAGTTAGTCAGAGATTTCAACACTCCTCTCTCAAAAATTGATAGAACAAGTAGATAGAAAATCAGCAAGGTTATCACAAAGTTGAAGAACACTATCAACCCATTTGCCCTAATTGATATTGATAGAACACTCTCTCCAACAGCAGTATACACAGTCTTTTAAGTGTACACGGAACAGTCATCAAAATAAATAATATTCTAGCTCCCAAACCAAATGTCAATGCATCTAATCAGATTCAAGCAAGTAAGTATGTTCTCTAACCACAAATTAAAAATGAATAATCTGAAGATCTTTGGAGAAAAAAATAACCCATGGATTTCAAAAAGGAGAGTAGAAAGTATTTTGAGCTTTATGAAAATGAAAACACAACATGTCAGAATTTGTAAGCTGTCACTGTAGAACTAGTTAGAGGAAAACATAAAGCATAAATGCTTATATTAGAAAAGAGGAAAGGTCTCAATGACCTCAGCTTCCACCTTAAGAAACTAGGCGGAAAAAAAGAGCAAATTAAAACCAAAGTCAGTAGAAGAAAGAATAGTTAAAAATCCAAGCAGAAATCAATGAAATAGAAAACTGAAAAACAGAGAACATCAATAAAGTAAAAAACTAGTTCTTCAAGAAGATCAACAGAATCAATAAACTTCTAGCCAGAAAGATCAGGAAAAAAGGAGAAAAGTCACAAACTACTAATATTTGGAATGAAGGAGGTCACCACAGATGTTACAGGTATTTGAAGAAAATAAGGGAATATTATGAACAACTTTACACCAATAAGTTGGAAAATTCACACAAAATGGACAAACTCCTTAGAAAGACATGAAAGCTTACTCAAGAAGAAACAGCTGAGCAGCCCTATGTCTTTTGAAGAAAATCATCTGCAGTTAAAAAGCTTCCCACAAGGAAAATCCCAGGCCATAAGGCTTTACCGGTGAATTCTAGACATAAAGCCAATCCTGCACAAACATTTCTGACATTGCCTTGTCACTAAAACCAAACAAAGGCATTACAGGAAAAGAAAACTACAGACCAATAGCCCCATGAACATAGACAGATGCAAAAATCTGCAAAACAAAAAATCTTAGAAATAGTATCTTAAAAAATCTTATCATGGTCAAGAGCTTAACCCCAGGAATGGAAGGTTGACCCAATATTTGAAAAAGTAATGAATGTAATTCACCATATTAACAAAAAGCAAAAATGGTATGATTATTTCAGTAGATGGGGAAGAAAAAAGCATTTCACAAGATCCAAAATTCATTACTGAAAAAAAAACTCTTAACGAACTAGGAACAGAAATAAATTTCCTCATTACGATAAAAGGCCTCTATGAAAAACCTACAGGTCACATCACACTTCTTGGTAAAAGACTGACAACTTCAGTCCTAAAATGTGAAAGGAGGCAAGTAAGTCTGCTCCCATCACTTCTATTTATCATTGTACTGAGAGTCCTAGCCAGTGCAATAAGGCAAAAATAAAATAAAACACACATAATGAAAAATATTTTGGAACACCTGGAAAATGAAACTTAAAAAAATGCCATTAATAAAATCCCAATCAAATCCCACCAGATTTTTAACTGGCTAGGTGATTCAAGAATTTACAGGGAAATGCAACAGACCTAGAAGAGTCAAAATTTTTTTGAAAAAAACATAAAGTGGGAAGATGTATACTAACTGCCTTTTAACTTACTACAGTTATTAAGACAGTGTACCACTGTTGTGGGAATATACACACGGATTATTGGAATAGAACAGAGTCAGGAATAGACCTACACAAATAGAGTTCATTGATTTTTAGACAAAGGAACCAATGTGCTTGGAAAGAGCTGTCTTGACGACAAATGGTCAAATGGTACACAGGAACAACTGGATGTCATATGCAAAAACAAAACTTCAATCCATACCTCATACCGTATATGAAATTAACTCAAAATGGATCACTGACCTAGAAGTAAACCCTAAAACTGAAATACAGAAAACCTTTGTTACCTTGGATTAGGCAAAGACTTCATAGATATGATACTAAAAGCACAATTTATAAAAGAACAAATTGATAAATCAGACTTCATCAAAATTAAAAACATCTTCTGTTCCAAAGACATAATTTAAGAAAATGAAAAGACAAATCATGGACTAGGAGAAACTATTCCTAAAGTATATATCTGACAAAAAACTTGGACCCAGAATATACAAAAATAAAAAATAAAAGTATATCTTTCAAAACTCAATCATAAAATGAATACTCCATTTTAAAAATGGGAAAAACAATTTTAACAGACATTTTGCCAAAGAAAATATACGGACAGCAAATAAGGACAGGAAAAGCTGCTCAAAATCATTAGTCATCAGGGAAATGAAAATTAAAAGAGATACATGACACACCTATCAGACTGGCTAAAAGTAAAAAGACCAGCCAAAGCCTGAGTTGGTGAGGATGTGGCAGGAGGTACTGCTGGTGGGAATGCAAAACGGTACAACCACTTTGGAACACTCGCAATTACTTTAAGAGTTAAAACATATACCTACCATTTGGTCCAGCTATTCCACTCCTAGACATTCACCCAAAGGAAATAAAAGCACATGTCCATACACAGACCTGTGCGTGAATGTTCATAGCAGCTTTATTTGTAACAGTCAAAAACCAGAGACAACCCAAATGTCTAAAACCAGGTAAACATATAACCAAATTGTGATATATTCGTACAATGAAATACTAGTCAATAATTACTACATTACTGATATGTTCTGTAACATAGTTGGAACTCAAAATAATCATGCAGACTGAAAGAAACTAGAAAACAGAGTCTGTACTTTAAGATTCCACTTGTAGAAAATTCTAGGAAACACAAAACTAACATAGAGGACTAGAAAGAAGATCAATGATTATCCAAGAACAACGTGGGGTGAGTGGAAGGGGATTAAAAAGAAGCACGAGGAAACTTTTAGAGTGTGATAGATATGTATGTTACCTTCATTGTGGTGAAGGTTTCACAGGCACATACGTATGTCTAACTATATACTTCAAGTATGTGTAGTTTATTTTATGTCAATTTTACCTCCATAAGTCTGTTTTAAAGTGAAAGAATATATATATATAATATATATAATATATAAAAAAATACATAATATATATAAAAAATATCATTATACAGCACAGTAGAATACTGAAAGTGAGCAGCATATGATATACCATAGGCAAAACTGAGTAGGGGGTGGTGGGGGAGACTCAGGAAATAAAAAAATCTAGCATGTCTAAGTATCCTAAAATCCCTGAATGTTATTTGTAGCCCTCTATGTTACTAGTAACTGCAAAACTATTTTTTGAATAACACAATGAATTTACATCAAGAAAAGCTTCTATGAATCTGCCTCCCTAGAAGTTACTGCAATCATATTTACAGCAATCAAATTTTCTAAACAATTTAGAATACATATTCTGACAGGTATGATGAACATCACAGCAACTACAGAGAAATGAACATTTAAAATCAAGACAGTCCTGTAAACTCCAGGATATGCGTCACAGTACTTTTGAAATCTTCAGAGGCATTAAAGTGGCTGCCATTTTGCAAGCAGCAAACACCATGAGTAAATGCAGGGTGTTAGACTGAGCTACTTGAGATAACCATTACTTTCAGGTTACAAATCCTCTCTGCCTTCCTAACAGCCTCTACGTCTTAAGGGCCTGGGCTTGTTCTTTTAATTAAAAGACTGATCCATGCTATTCTGCTATTTGCCTAATAACCATTTCCCCACACCCACATGACATTCAGAGTTCCACTTAACTGTCTATGACATGACCAGAAAGTAAGACTATTTCGTGTGTCAACTTCTTCAACGAAAAGGTACTTTTAAAGCATAACATAAAAATTAAAATATACTTACAGCAGCTACAGGGATAAGAATCTCCACAAATAAACCAGCAAGTGCGTGTTTTATATCTTTATCTTTGACTTCTAAGAAATACTGAGCACATTCCTTGAGAGGGGAAGAAAAGTATGTTAGATTAACAAAAGAGGAAGATTAAAGTAATTTTACTATCCCAATAATTTTGTAAACACTCTGCAATTTTACCAGAAAGCTAGGTTCAAATCATGCTCAAATTTGAAAAGAAAGTTAATTCACACTTGTGACAATTTAAAACTTGGGATAAGGAATTAATAACCATGTCATTCATTTATATTTACTTTGTGTCTTTAAAGAGTCATGAAATGCAGAAACAATCACTGTTAGGCTAAGTCTAGACACTACAACTGAGAAGACAGGTCACCTGCATGAACTGAAATGATGCCTCAAAATCTTCTACGGGATACATTTTCACGCGGAAAAACTTCATCCCCATTATTAAGCTGATGACGCTTTGAACTACATGTGGACTCTGTTCCTTTTGTCGCAGCTCTTTTAACTCTGTCACAAACTTCTTCCTCACAGCCTGAAACCTTTAATGTACAGGGATACACAATTTGATGTGAATTAAAAACACTCATTCCTCACATGATATTTAAGGCTGAAACCAAAAGTATTTTATCTAAACATCACCTCCTTTCCCTGCCCTCATCAAAGTTACCAGAAAAATGTACAGAAGAAAACAGAATTATTTGTTATTCTAAATGTGCTGTTACATGTATTTGTCAAACCAGAAATTCCCTAAGGAGAAATAACAGAGTTTCTTCTTCCTATAATACCATCAACACAGCACCATTACCATTTCATAGTTAATCATCATCATAAACATAAGATCTAATAACCCACCCATAAAACATCCACATGTAAATCAGAGTGTCTCTAATTTTTAAGGCTCCTTTTGATAAAGTTTGCAATTTGAGTTACATGGAGAGCAGACTGGAGATTGCACATTTGTTCAAAGAGATAAACCAATCAATTGCAGACTACTAATGATCACTTGAAATTAATATTTCCTTGTACTTAGAAAAACTGAAGACGAGTGAGAGGACGCTAGTCTCACAATATGAATAAGCTAAAGACTCAAACTGCTTTTGAAATGTGAGCACCATCCTGGATTCGAATGACCACAACTGTTAAGGCTACTAAGTTTTTCTTTGCTTACATTGGAAGAAGATATCTGATAGTTTAATAATTTAATATCTTATGGTTTAATAATACTTCATTTTTTCTCCTCTATGCATTATAAAACAACTAATGATTTTACTGCTAGTGTTACTTGGGGAAACCAACTCTTGAAAGTTAAAATGACAAATGAAATATACTTCCCAATGGTCACTGAGGACAGATTAATGTTAATTACATATGGATATGTAATTAGATATAAATGAAATATGGGTACACGATAGGAAGTACGACTTATTTCCATTCCAGTCTTGGAGAATACAACACCATTTTCCACGAAAGAACTATTTTGCATTTTATAAAGAAAATATAAAGTGGGTAAAAATCTTCCCATTGTAATAACATTAGAATCTAAGGGGTTTTTCTTTTATTAAATTTCTCATAATAATTACTAGTTACTATAATCAAAGCAAATGCCTAGACAAGATTCTAATACGCCCCCAGCCTTTCTCTTTCTCCCCTTCCCACCTCACCACCTGCCCTCTCTAAAGTCGGTGCCATCAGCCTAATCTAGTGTGGGTCCATCCACATTTTTCCCATGCTCATTGTATATGTGGGTGGAAAGGACCTCAGTATTGCTTGAGTGGCATTTCTCCTACAACTAGTCCAGTGAGGCTGAGCATCACTTCACAGATTTACTGGCCACTTAGACTTACTACCCTTACCATCCTAGATTTATCTTGGCTGTGATGGAGTGTTCTTCTGGATCCAACTTGCTAATGTATTATTTAGAATTTCTCACCTACATTCCTGACAGAAAATCATTTTCAATAAAAATTAAAGTATCATGAACTACTATGTCATAAAAAGAAATATATCATTGCTCATGTTTTTGTATCTATATTCCTGAGACAGGGATTCATTGTTGATTAAATATAAATGCAATATTGAAATATTATTGTCCAAGTCATTTCAAATACAGCAACTATGTTCTAAGTTCCATCACACTGGGTATACAAGGGTCCCTGGTGTATTACAAGAGATAAATACTAAATTAAAAAAATACCAAATAAAATACATTACTTAACATTCAAATCCAAAGTACTAAACATTAACAATAATTGTATTTGCTTTCTTAGAATTTAAAATGGTTGTTATATGACAATTTCAAGGCCAAAGACTCTTTATATGGCTCCCAAGAAAATCTGAATTGATACATTTTTCCTTATAAATTTCCCAGTAGTAATAAAGGAAATTCAAAATCTCCCATAGTCTTTAGAGCAATCACAAGATACTAAAGACAAACATCTTTTTTACTGTTTACTGTAATGACTGTTCAACACAATTCAATGAGTGTAACTCCTAAGGAATACCCTTTTTATGGAGTAATCTAGTATCATTTATCTTTCCTTTTGGTATGTCTTCTACCTATTCAAAACTCGGTTCGGTATTAAAACAAATAAGATGGTTAGAAGGAAGACTCTGCATTGCTATCTCAGAAATAAAAGTACTAACTAGAAAGTATTAAAAGTAATTATTAGCTATGGAAAGAGTTTTAAAAGAAAGATTTTTAAAAAGACTTCTCACAGAACTGTGAAAAATAGGGAATAAGGTAATGTCCTAACTTTTCTTGGCAATTTCTGACTTCCTCAATTCAGGTTTTACGGAAAAGCCCGAATAAATGAAAACAAGTTGTGGAATTGAGGTATGAGTGTCACTTAAAAATTCTCTAAGGAAAAGATCTGTGAAATAAAAAAAGATGGAGCAAAACAACAAGTTCATACTGTACAGCACAGGGAACTATATTCAATATCTTGTAGTAACTTATCGTTAAAAAGAATATGAAAACGAATATATGTATGTCCATGTATGACTGAAGCATTGTGCTATACACCAAAAATTGACATAACATTATAAACTGACTATAGTTCAATAAAAATATATTAAAAAAAGAAGAAAAAGATGGAGCGGACTTTACAATAACTCTGTGGAAAAAAAAGTAGATCTAAAACTGTCAGTCTATTCTATTCATTAGTAATGAATTCTGAAACGCAAAGCAAATCACAATCAGTGATTTAGAAAACTTACTTTGATTGGGCAAGAACGCCTATCACTTCTGCATATAAATCTGCAATAATATGCACATTCCCAGTGTTGGTTCCTGAATATCTAAAATAACAAAAGAACAAATGTATTATTTCATTAAATTTTCCTACAAACTCTCTTTCTTAATAAATCTGAAAAATTCCTTATCAGTGTTGTATAAATTTTCTCTGAAGATTCATTTGTAGGATGCTAAAAACCATATGAATTTTCTTCTATCTCTGGATTTTTATTTGCCAGGAAATTAAACATGATTCTTATAAATCCAATCAATGGTTTTAAGAATTATTTTGACAAAATCTTTCCCATAAGTATCTTGTGTGGATTTAAAAAAAAAAAAAAGAGGAAGATAATTGCTTTGAACTCCAAAAACAAATAATCCATGAGAGTCCAAATTAACAAACTAAACCTGGACCGCAGAGAAAAGCAACAATCCCGTAAGTACTTTACTTACCCTTCCTTATGTTTAAAGTGCTTAAAAGCTAAGTTTAGAACTTCGTGAACTAAGGGATCGGGCACAGGATGAACAGGAATCTACGGGAAAAAAAAATCAAGTGTGTGCTAAACAGGTTATAAGTCTTCTCAGGATTTCAATTAACCAATCAATAATCAATTTTAATTTTCATGATAGGATCTACTACAAATCTGTCAATCTCCTTTTCTAAGAAAGCTACTATTTTTCTCTAAGAAGTTGGTTGAACATCTAACTTAACAAGCTCTAAATTAAAAAATACTCGCTTCATAATCACAAATCACTGAACTATGGACTATGCAGATGAAAAAAATTGTCATTGTTGTTGTTAGTACAATTGTTACTGTCAGAAAGTTAAAAACAAACTCATGTAGCTCTGCAGCACCTAGAGGAAAGCAGCTTTTGACTGAGCCAGCTCCATATTCCAGACAGTCTTGACTTTCTCTCGTAACAGTATCCAAAAGGAACACCAACTTTTCCAACAATTTAAAATTATTTGGCTTTATTAGTATTAGAAATTTGTCATATAAATGTTTGTTTTGTTTATTTCTTTAAAAATTATATGCTAGTTCCTAATATGTAAAACACACCAAAACATTTAAACCAGAAAGTAAAATCCCTCCTCTTCCCCATATATATATATATAAAATTACCATTGACAACTTGGTATGTATCTACTTCCAGGCTTTTTCCTACACACACTCACCCACACACCTTATTTTCACTTAACAGAATGATGCTTCTTTCCATGTCAGTACTTAGAGCTTCTCCTTAGACTATTTGACAGCCATGTGATACTCATTATAATTTATTATAATTTATGATTTATTTAATGAGCTCCCTATTAATGAACATTTCATCCCAGATTTCAATATTCAAAATTTATAATGTTATACAATAAACATTTTGTGCATTTAACATTCTTTACTTGTAGAGTTCCACGGGAAAGAGTCCAAAAGGAGAAAGTCTGATGGGTGAAAGATTATACAAATCACCATTGATATAGATTCTAATTCTATATATGTGTGGGTCTGTTTTTGAGCTATTTCATCAATTTATATACATCTACACTAAAATCATGCTGCCTTAATTATTAGAGATTACTAATAAGTTCTGGTGTCTGGTATTGCAAGAACTCCTTGATTTTTCTTCAGAGATAACTTGGCTCTTCTTGGGCCATTGTTCTTCTATATTCAATTCAGAGTCATCTTTTCAAGTTCCATAAAAACTGTTAGGATTTTTATTGGAGTTATAATAAATCTATAGATCAATTTGGGAGTAATTGTATTTTTACATATTCATATGAAATATCTTCCCACTTCTTTAAATGCTTTCAGGCAAGTTTTATAATTTTCTAGTTCTGTCCTTTGTTATGCTTATTCCTAAGACAATAAACATATGGAGAGATGCTTGATTTCATCAGTAATAAGGAGAATGAAAATATACAGGATGTTATTTTATACGTATTTGATGGGGAAAAAATTAAATCTGACAATACCAAATAGTGGAGATAATATAAATGAATGAGGCTTCATACACATTGCTGGTAGAAGTTTAAATCATTTTTTTATATCACCCACAATCTAGTGAAGGTCAGAGTATGCCACCACCAAGCATGGCACTTTGGTGTAAGAATTATTTTGAGCTGACAGCCACTGAGAAACAGGAGATGCAGGAAAAGCTCTCTACCCTCCTTTCTGCCTAACAGCAGCCTCCCCTCCCCTTTCCCATATCAAGAAGAGAACAACCATTATCACTAGAAACAGGGAGTTGGCACTGAGATGGATCTGCACAAAGAAACCTCACTAAATTGCCCTTATCTTCCATTAGTTTCCCCATATATTTACCTTCCCACCATTTACCACCTCTGGGAGCCCAAACCCTTTTCCTCTGTCACTTCTTCATAAAGTACTGCTCTTTGTTAAAATAGGTCCTCAGGTCTAACCTTCCTTTGGGTCTTCACTACTTTTCTGTGAAGGCCTCCAATGTGTATGTAATCAACTTTTTCTTCTGTTAATCTGCTGTCAGTTTCATTTGCAGGGCCCCAGCCACTAAACCTAAGAGAGCAGGGGCCACTAGATTGGCAATAACACACCTAAGAAAATAATGATGAACAGCTACATGTTTCATAGGTTAATCTTAGTAACATATTGTTGAGTGAAAAAATAAGCCCCAGAGGACAATAAACAGTATGATCCAATTTTTTAAAAAGCTCAAAAACATTTTTTTCAAGTTAAGGGTATCATTAACATAAAAATCAGTGTAATAGTAAAGAAGTAGCCAGGGAGAAAACTAGAAGAGCTTTACATAATTAGGCTTAAATTTTCAGAGTCTCAGGTGGTAGGCTCATAGGTAACTGTAATACTGTAAATTAACAAATACACAGGCAGTGAAACAGGGATCCATCAGTAGCAAAAGTGTCTTGGACAAGGATCATGATTTTATCCAATTCTGCGTGCCTGGGGTCCAATTAAAACAAAGCACACAGGAATTTTATGTCTGCTTAAAACTGTTAACAATGTATTTTACAGAATACCACATCAATAGGATGAAATTGTAATAAAAAAATTAAATATAACCAAGAAAGCCACAAACTAGAGTAGGGAAAAAATAGAGAATTATAAGTACTCAGAGAAGGGCAGAATGCTTCTTGAGAATTTGATGAAGGAGAGATTTTTATTTAAAATGAAGATACATGTTTCTTACAAAGATTAATCAGGAGCTTTTTAGAAGCGGGCTGAATTTAGACCTTAATAATGATCAGGAACTAGTTCAAAACTAGTGAATGTGAAAGAGATATTAGATAAGAGTAATGGTAATTAAATTGCAATGAGGGGCAAGAAACCCAATAAGGAACTGTTCGTTTTCCTTTATTCGTCTCAGTGAGAGGGTGACTGCACTCACACAACACCAAGGAGAGTACGGCACCACCTTCACAGCACTGTCTCAAGCAGAGGGAGGCACAGCTTTAAAAGGCTCATGGCAAACCTTTACTCCAGGATTGACGGCTGTAGCCTCACCTTGGCTAAATGGCTCAGAATTTATTGTTGATCAGAGGAAATCAGAAAGAACATTCATCTCAGATTTCCTAAAAATTGAGACTATCCTAAAGGCGTGTACCTGAAATTCAGTTAAGAAGAAAACGCATATGTTCATGTATAACTGAAAAATTGTGCTCTACACTGGAATTTGACACAACATTGTAAAATGATTATAAATCAATAAAAATGTTTAAAAAATTTAAAAAATTAAAAAATAACCCAAATATTAAAAAAATTTAAAAAAAGAAGAAGAAGAAAATGCACTATGAAGGAGATTCCTATACTACCCTCTCAAAAATCAAACAGGGATTAAGTGGGGAAGCAGCTGTAATCCAAACTCTCTCTTCCTACATCTCAGATAACCTTTCAAAAATAATCTGATGATACAGGAAAGAAATGAAGTTTATACATCTGTTTGCAGAAGCTGAGATTTTTAAATCCCATGTTAATAACAGGGCAGAACCTGAATTTACTCTATATGGTAAAGTTTGAGAATTCAGAGACTCTAGGATAGTCTTAACCTTTGTTCCCCCATTGGTAAACTGAAATTTTAAACCTAGAATTTCTCTAGCAATTAGGGATACTTTAACTAGGAATTTTATAATTGACTACATAATTACAAGAAGCTTTTCAATCTTTTATAGGCAAACATATCCCATCATTATAAAACTATAACGACCATATCTTATTGATACAGGAATTTCAGAATATTGGCTGATAAATTAACTATGCTCATAGCATGGCAATCTTTTATGGGGTACCCTGCACATCTCTTCTTGGGATCACGCTATTCCTCTCATATTAAGAAGAAACTAAAACCAGTACCTGCAAAGGGCTCCCTTAAATTCACACCAAGCTGTTCAACTTATTATAGGTAAACTATAAGCAAATCATTATACAATAAATAAAAAACACCATAGGGTCTTTCTATACTTTAATCATTGTAATGAAGAAAAGCCATGCTTAGCTTCTCTTTTCACTGGTTACATAACCTGGATGAAGTTTCCACTTCCTCACCTATAAATTGCAGATAACAGATTAGAACCCCATAATTACTAGCCCTGAGAGACTGCAAAACTGGGTATATCATAATTGGGGATTGATTCTTGTCCTCTCACTTTTTCCACCCTTCTCTAAAAGGGGCCAGGACAAAATTCTTACCTCCTAGGAATGTAGGGCAGATGAAGGATCTAGAACATGGGATGGAGATACTGAGGACAAGGTGTGGTCGGGGGGGGGGGGGGGGAGGCAGTAAACCAGAGCCCGTGAGGGAAGCAGCAGGGCAGATGCATTCTCCTAGCCTGACTTTCCCCAAGTTGGGCCAAACAAAACAGGCCCCAAGATAACAAAAAGGTTACTGAAGTCATGGGTGTTGTCGTATACATCCTGCGATTATCCATTGATAGTTAAAACAAAGTACATCTCTACCACTAGGTGATGCCAAATGTTAGTCAGGAGTGGGCTATGGCTGACTCCCAGAACTCAATGCAGAACTCATAGCGCTAATTACGCAGGCTGACCCCCGACATTTCAGTGACCTTGCAATAATGCAACACCACATTTTACATGATTTAATTTTTTTGCCCCACTTACTGTGCTGTGTTGTGGTTTTACTATCTTGAGTTCCTTACACAGATGCTTAGTGTGCTCGAGGCCAGAGATAGGAAACACAACTTAAACCTGTGATTTCTCCTAAGTAGTCACCAGAAGTCAATGACAGCTAGGGACATCATTTAGCCATGCTGTATGCTCTTTATTACGACCTTAATATTGCTACCACCAACACTTTTCACTTGTCTTTGTGCAAGATATTACTTAGGCATTTTACATGCATTATTTATAACACTTAGAACAGCCTTACATGGTAGGATTTACCCCCATTTTTACAGATGAGGGAACTGAAGTTTAGAAGTTGATGCATACTTCTCTAGAATATACTGTGTGCCCAGTTTCTGATATATGAAAATGCATTTAATAAATGAAACAAATGAGGAAAGAAAACTTTCAGTTTTATTATAGTACAACTAGAAAAGACAGGAGCAGAAGTGAGAAGAAATATATCTCATCTTTAATTTCTGGAAGAAAAAAAAGTACAACCTCTAAAAATTTTATTTTAAAAATGAATATTATCAGAATGCTCATCCCTACTTCTCCCCTTATTTTCAATAATAAAAAAATACTCCGAAACTGAATCTCCAAAAAAGGGGGAGAGGGAGAACCCCACTTCAGTTTATAGAAAAAAAAGTCTTACTTTTATGGAATAATGTTCCCATCTATAGTATCAAGAATTTTCAGATCTTATCCTTTGTGTGATTTTAGTAGCAGCTCTAATTCTACTTGAACATTCAAGAAGGATATATCTAGAAGACTCTAAAGCATACCCAAGCTTTATTCCAAGGCTACTCCTACCACCACGTCCCAAAAGCTAATGCTTTTAGCACATCATGAAAGTGGAAAACAACAAAACCAAGTTCAGATATGGGCACTGGGGAGTCAGCAAGGTTCATTCATTATGTAAATGACCAGCCAGCCCTCAATGCAAAGGAGAGTGAACAAATTCCTGCCTCAGCAAAATCACAAATAACTAACCCCATAACCTTCATGGCTGTTCACCAACACCCAAAATGCCAACGTTAGGTCTGAAAATACTAAGGATCTACTCCACCTGCTGATACTTCACAATAAGCACCAATAAAACTAAGCCAAGAGCTAGAAGTAGCTCATAAGCCTGGTTTCCCAATCTTACTTATTTCACTGAATAAATGTATGGTTAAAGTTCACTATAAAAAGAAAATTGCTTCAAACATCCTAAATGCTATAGTGCTTTTTAAACATGCTTTTACCATGGATTCTAAAGCCTCTGGTACTAATACACTAATATCTGTAGTTGGCCATGACCCCAAAATTATTCTTCCAACTTTCTTGGAAAAATAAAATTAGTCCTTTATCATCTTGAATTAATTTTGTTCCCATGGTGAATCATAGTAATTTCATCACATTTATGTAAACTCAATTCTCTGTCTAACTTGTTATGATTTAAACTTTAATTTTACAAGATGTTGGCCATTTCACCTAATTTTGTATCACTGATTTTACCAGTAAGAATAATTTTACTGAAAAAAGAGCACTAGCTTTATAATTTGCAGCAAGTCACTGTAACTAAGAACATTTGTTTAATCTATGAGATAAAAACAACAGACAGCAGTAACTGGACACTTTCCATGTCCCAGGCATTACCGTATTTAATTTTCATGATTCTATAAAATGATACTATTATCATTCCTCTTTTACAGAGGAGGAAAGAATTTGTGGGTAATAACTTGCCCAAGTTACACAGCAAGTAAATGACACAGCTGGGATAAAAACACTTGCTATGGCTGTCTCCCAAAACTTATTATACAACAGATCTAGAGTTCTTTATGTATTTTGAAGAGTTCTAAATATGTGTGATTATCACTTATTATTATTATTATTATTATTATTATTATTATTATTTATGATAAGGACATGACAAGTTATTCAAGAAACAAATAATTTATAATATATGAGGTAAAGGACTAACCCATAAAGAGTATTTACTCCTCTTTAAGGCTGAACCAACCATTTATCGGTATTTCAATACTCCTGGGACTCCACATCTCACCAAAATAAAACTGAATCACATTTTAATATATGTATATTACATGGGACAAAAGTAAAAGCCCTATTAAAGTCAAGATATATTACATTGGTTAATCTCTGGATCTATTAAACCCTACATCATTTTGACACGGATGAAAATTGGGTTAGTTTGTCATGGTATTTCAGAAAGTTCCATTGATTTTTACTTCATTTTCTGTAGTTTTATTAGTCTTGAAGAGGATAAAAAGGCTTGCCTTTTACTAGGAAAGGAAAAAAAAACCCATATAGGATTTTAAATAACATGTATCTATGTTCTTGGTGATATATTTTATTCTTTGATGGCTGCATTTGAATGAAAGTATGAAGGTAACGGTAAAAGAGAGAAAGGGTAAGTGGAAAGGGAACTGTATGTTAGAACAATGTGGTAGTAGAACTGAAAACACAGGTGAACTATCCGAACCACTGTATGGCCTTTTTTTTTAACGCTTTGAGTCCATGTGAACCATGGATCTGAAAGGATTTTGTGCAGGGGATTCGAAAAATGAGCCTGCTGAAAGGATGTTCTTAGGTTTACAGATCCCGATATTTTTTTTTCTACTAGAAGAGATAGCTGGACTATTATTTTTTTTAAAGGAAGACAAGGAGAAGGAGAATGAAGACAATGACAATGGGGAGGGGGAAAGGAGAGGAGAGGAGGAAGGGGAAGAGGAGAAAGAAAAACCTCCAAGGGGTTGTCTGTGCCTTAAGTTCTGAAGCCAGTGCAATTACGGGGGACTTTTAGATGAGAAGAGAGACTGATTGTTGAGTGGAAGAATGTCATGGGAAACAAAGGCAAAAGGGCACAACAGAGCCAGATTGGGAAGGGCCCTGAATGTCAGTGCAGGGAGTCTATACTTCTTTTTGCTGGAAGAAGAAATCCACCTGCGAATTAACTGAGTAAAGAAGCGCAAACGCTGATCACCAAACCACTCACAAGACCTACATTTTGCTCAGAAGAGATGCTAGGGACCAACCACAATGAGCCCAAGTCCAAGCTCATTCATGGTATGGCGTTTCTGGTCCTCAGCTCCTTCTCCATCCCTACTTACTTCAGCCTGAGGGTCTCAGGATCCCAGCTGAACTGAGAGATCACAGAAAGCACATCTGGCTTTTAGAAAACACAACTTTCAGAGGAAATCTGTTTTCCACATCTACTAAATAAACCATTATGAGAGGTACAAATTAAAGTGACTTTACCTTTGATTAACGCATTTATCTATTTCACATTCAAAATTATTTTTTAAAACAAAAGAAAAACAAAAAATCAAAATAAAACTATTTTTATTTGAAGACCTCAGATATTCAGACGTGTCTTCTCATGTACATTGTAAAAACAAAAGCAAAGAATAAAGATTATATAATTGAAATATTTTTATATTGCCTATGTCAAAAAAGACTATCAATTAACTTTTATTTCTTACACTTGCTGTTTCCTGTCATATCATATATTCTATTCCATTTTATACAACAAAAGCAAAACTCCCTGTCCAAACATGTCATATGCAAAATATAATTTTTTTTTTCTTTTAGGTGGCCTGACTTTTTCCCAAAACATTACGGTGTGTATGGCTGGAAATATATGGATCATCTTTAAATGTTATATAACTTTTTAAAGACTAAAAGTCACACACACACACAAAAAAACCCTTTCAAATCAGTACAGGTGTCTATACATACACTTGTACTCATCTTGAATAGTAAAAAATACATGTGATGATTCTTACACTATGCTACATATTTATGTCTTTACTATCTATGTCATTCAGATGCTGAGCTCATGAGTGCAGTGCCTAGAACAATGCCAATGAACAACAGGTATTCAAATACTCACTGAATGAATAAACATAAATAATTTATTATCCTGAGATGTCCTCGCTAGTCTGCAAATCACTTGCACTTGACAATTCAGTCTTATCCAAGTCAAATCACCTCCATTCCTCAACTATCACTGCACAATTATTACACGTTGAAATGCAGGCTTGAGGGCTTTGGAAGAGAATTTCTTTGAAAGTGGAGGTAAAACAAGATTGAAGTAGGTGAATGACAGGCAGACTATATTTCCAGCTAAAAGCCTATATTTAACACAGTTTCTGTTCAGCTCCATTTTGCTAACATGATTTCATGTCTTGGATGGCAAACGAAGGTAAAAAGAATGGGGAGTGAGAGGTACAGGACACGAGAGCCTGAGGCAACAGAAAGAAGTAAAATTAAATGACGAGAATTTTGTTTCTGTGGGCCGTAATTTTAGATATAACGTCCTAAATAAAGTAACTGAAACATGAAGGCAAAATAAGCAAAAAATAATACAGACTTTGCAGAAATAAAAGAGCTTACCTGCTTTAGAACTTCAACTAAAACTAAACAAAAAATGAAATCTACTGCTAAGTCTCTCCTTTCAAGAAGATAATCTCTTTCACGTTGCTGTTCATCCCTGAAACAAGAACCCCAAATTAGGATTGCATTAAGACTGTCAATCTGAAAACAGCTCTTGGTTAGTAGTTCATGTTATTTACTGAGTGCCTAGTACGAATGGTGTCCCACAGCAATTGTTAGCACAAGTTTTTGTAATAACCCCATGTATGTATTATATATATTCACAATCTTTCTCTTTTTGTACATTAGGAGCTTGTACATACCTCTCACTGTTACATCTGTCAGAAATTAAACCTAACCTAAAGAATTAGTAAGAGGAAGAAAAATATGAAAATACAGTGCCAGATAACTTTCTCATAAATCCAAGTTGAAAAATCACAGATGGCGTCTACTGAAGTCCAATTCTAAACTAAAGACCATCACCTGAACACAAATAGATGTTTTATTTAAAACCACAATCTCCCTGGGAAACTGGAAAGAGAAGAAGACAAGTTCTAGGATTTGAACACCAAGAAGAGTCTCACGGTATAAGAATACAGGGTTTTGGCCATAGTTGCGGATGGATATAGCTCAGTGGTAAAGCGCATGCTTAGCATGCACGAGGTCTTGGGTTCAATCACTAGTATCTCCATTAAAAGAAAAAAAAAAGAATATAGAATTTTGGCAGTTTTCCTGCATCACAACAATTGCTTTCCATCACAAACCACCTGAATAAGTCTTTCTTTGAATATTTTCTTAACTTCTTGTATGACTGTTAAAGCTCCTCACTGAACTACTGAAAGGCACTCCTGAATTCAGTTTTGCATGACTGGTTCCAGTGATGACTCCTGCAGGGCTGCACCTACCTTAACTGATACCTTCCTTTGATTTACAGTTTAAGCGTGGACTATCTTTTCCCCTTGTTACCACTTCATAACAAAAGTAATTGATGTTTTTGCTTAGAAACCAAACAATAACAATATCTTCAGTTGGTAACACTAGTACCCCCTTCATTGGGAGTGTTTCGATCCCAGGTAGAACAGTAGAAAACGTTCCACTTACCCCTTAGATTTTGTGCTAGATCGAGGCCTATATTCGTAAGATTCATCTTCAGTTCCATTCTGGCGTCTGTACCAGTCAAACAAGGTGCGAAGTAAGGAAGGGAGACAGTGCTCTGCTACTGAGCTCATAGAGCTTATCAACTGAAAACACAAGATATTACCAGAAGGTAACATACAACATCTAAGTACCACATTTCTAGTTCCACTAGCAATCACTTAGAAATGAGTAACATTTCTAGATTAAAGACAGAATAAACACAGTAACTCAAAAACAAGGGTTTTAAAATAAAAGTAAGGACTAAGGGTTTAGCCAAGTAATAAAGTAAAGTGAGCTAAGTTTCACTAACTACTAAACTTTAACCAGAACCATTCAGGTTAGCTCAGTGGCTCTCCACCTTTTTCCTGACTCCATTTGCTACTCACATGTATAAAAACACGACCACCAGTAACATCCCTGATTATACACCATACCTCTGGGTGAGCTGCTAAGCATACCATCAAACAACCACACCTACTTCCTACCCCTGGCTAGTTCCTCTCTGCTGATATGGATGAAATGTTCTAAAATGTTGCCACTGAAGAGATGAAGAGATACAGAACCAAAGAAGACTACACTGTGTTAGAACTGTGGGGAAAGCTCCAGTTTACTCTTTACTGCTATTGACACAGAACAGAGAATTATAATAACATAAGCAATCTGTGAGAATCACAAATAAACTTAATAGAAATGTGCTGTAATAGATGCTTTTAAAGCTTAGGATATATAAATGGACAGCACAAAGGTAAATGGAGTGGGATGAACAAATGCTACTCAATTTGAACCGTCCCTCAAATTGCCTGAATTGTAGGTGAATTATCAGATTCATTTCACGAATGAATCCAACATGGCGGTAGCGGCGGTAAGAGGTCCACTGGCTACCATTAGCAGTCCCGAAGGTCTCTCTTCATCTCAAGGATCCAGAGAAAAAGAACTCCCTCTTCATAAAAAATTCTGTACCTGATCCAACCCACTGCTCGTAAAATTAGTATTTTTAAATTAGCATATAGTAAAACATGCTTCATTTTGTTTTTCTTAACTAAAAAACTATGGGTTGCAGGAATATTTAAGGTCTTGTTCAGTTCCATGCTATAGGAAGTATCAGTTCATGAAGATAAATTGATACCTCTAGGAATTAAACATTTAACTTTCCTAATATTTTATATTCTTTATAACTTCCAAATGTATTTTATCCAGGAAAATAGAAAACAATGAAACAGTTTATTTGATTGTATATGCTATTCTTCCTTTCTTCATTAAATCTGTCTCCCTTTAATAATACATTTATTTATAAATTATCATAATGTAACAGGCAAATAGTTTCTGATATAGAGAATTAAAGTAAAAATAAGGTTCTAATTTTATTCAACTATTTTTGAAAATTTATATTAACAGTGAACAGCATCACTCAAAGGAAATCCCTTTAAATATCTAGAGAAGAAACAACAAAATGCCATCTGCTACTATAAATATATATTAGAGCAGTTTACCCCAACATAGCTTTTTATTGTGAAAAAGAAATCAAGTTATGAAGCATGATCATTTATAGTTTAATTAATCATTTATGTAAGAAAAGAAATGGAAATTTTCCTTAAAATGTTGTTTAATAAGATTTCAAATTCTGATTTTTCATTCATTAGTAAAGTGGATGCAAGATGCGAATAATCTAGATATCATTACAGTAATATATTAATACATTAATAATTAATTAATAGCTAGTAATCACTAGTACTTTGAAAGATTTGAAAAGGGTTACATAAGGTGATCTTATCACCATAACAGAAGGCTAGCCTTCTCAATTATGGTTTCTTCCTAGACCAGTGGCTATTTACTAAGTGCATGAATCGGAATCACCTAGGGCGCTGCTGTTCAATACAGGTGCCAGAGCACCACCCTTGGTGATTGAGTCAGCAGAACTGGACTGGGATCCAGAAACACAGTCTTTTTTGGTAAGCCTCCAACAAGTAATTCTGACTGGTCATCTCTCTATAATCAAGTAGACTAATATGAATATTAACTTCCATTTCCTAGAAAGATTAATTATGAGAAAAGTAGCTCAGGAATACTGAGGGCTATACAAAGCTAATCTGGGTTATGGGGTTTTGCAAACAATCAACATGGAATAAAATAATTCTTGAGCAAACATAACTATGATAAAAATAACACTTGTTCAAACATTCAATCTCAGCAAGAGGAATTAATATTAGAGGACCACTGCTAAATTTTAGATACTAGTATTCTATATAAAGGGTTTGGGGTTTGGTTTGGTTTGGTTTGGTCTGGTTTCGTTTTGGTGGGTTCTTTTTTTTTGGCCATTGTGTATCTTCTTTTCGAGTTTCTCTAGCTTTCTAACATAGTCTGCTTCGCCTTTGCACAAGCACAGCTGGAAGGACAGGCGTGAGCATGGGATGTAGTTAATGCCTCTTAGGGCAACCCTCAACTACTGGGGATAGGGGCTGCAGATAAATATTCCAGCCCCTCACCCCCATTCTTCAGGCATACCATGACAGGTGACACTCTGTATAATTCTCAGAATGGAATGAACCCGCCAGTGCCCAGAGCAGTGCTCTCTACGATGCACATTTCTATCAGTCTTTCCTCCTCCCAGCTTCACTCTCAAGTCTGCTCCCTAGGATCTCGTTCCAGGACCCAGTTCTTGTCTCTGGCTCTGCTTTTAGGATGGGGTGTAGAGGGGAGAGCTGGGCTGGGAGCTTTTAATATAAAGGTTTTGACAGCCCCAGCAGGAAAAAAATAAATGTTAAAAGGTGAAATACTGTCATGTAAAAACTGTAAACAAGGAAAGACTGAGGGACATAATTAGAAACACTCTGAGAAATTTTCAAAGGGCACAGTATAAAACGAGTGCCAATGAAAAGCAAAAAGTTTTAAAATGCTTATTAATGTACAGAAATCAATAAAGTTCACAGCTCATTCTATGAACTATAAAGTTCAAAGTTAGCTCATTCTACTTGTCTTGTTAAAAAACAACCATTTCCAGACTGAATCTAGTGTATAAAGACATACAGGACCACTAAACAAAATAAAGGGGTTTCTTAATACTGGATATATTTGAACCAGACTGTTAGGATAAATATTTTCCTTTCAGGAAAAAGTATTTCCCCACATTGGCATACCTGGTCAAACTGAAGATCTTCACCCCTCTGAAGAGATCTAGACAATGGCTTCTCCTACAATTAAAAAAAAAAAAAAGAATATATACAAAATATCAGAAATCTTACATACGATAAACAATTGAGATTTGTGAGCTGGGTTCATTTTTGTTTTCATTTGTAATTAGAATCTTTTTTTAAAAGGTTCCAATCTGCTAATTCAAAAACATTTAATGTAATTAGTTTAACTTAGAATAGCATACGTAGTGTGACCCCTTTTGTGAGTCTACACACTTGCCTTGCTGGCTACCCCACATATAATCATCTCTTATGAATGAATATAAGAGATGTTTCAGATTATGTTCAAATATATGGTGACTGATTCTTTTGTTGAGATTTTTTAAGATTATTTTCTAAACTTTCCACATTATGCTTTTATATTGAATTTTTATCTGAAATATGTATCACAGAAAAAACAAATGCCATTCTATGAGAAAAACTAGAATTCAGAAATACACATATTTTAAAGTTTGTCTATCCAATAGAGTCCCAATTTCCTTCTCTCATTTATGACTAATCTCCATGAAAATATGCTCACAAATGTACTTGCCTCTGAACTGTAAAATTCTTTATCCAACTATCAGAGAATTGTGTTTTAAACTAATTTAACTGGGGTCAGTAAAATGCCTGAACTTCATGGCACTTGACTTTCTTGATAAGGACAGGTTTTTGGCACGTCCTTGGCACTTGAGCCCTGCTAGGCTAAGCACACTTTGGCAATGATCTCATAGACAGGTCTTCTACCTCTAAAAGCAACTATTATACCCTATCGACACCCAACACAATAATGATCCTGTCCAATAACATGTACACCCAAGTAACTAGCTCCAAAATTTAAGTAGAACGGGACATCTCATCGTAAGTCCAACAGAACATTGTTTCTAAGAGTACCTAAAAGTTTGAAAAATACTGAGCTATCCTAATGTGAATTGTGTATTTAAAACCTGGGCGGGGGGTAGTGCTAGGGGAGATGATAAGCAGTTTCTTCCCAACTTATCTGACTTACTTGATCCCCTCCTCTTGATGCCCCCTTTCCACTATAATATTAAATTTACAGGTCTTCAGTCATGCTTTGAGGAAGGTTGTTCTAAGTAGTTTATTATTCATATACCGTGTTTATATAGTAAAGTAATGGCCAAGAAGAACAGAAGAGAGCAGTAACCTTTTCAGAAACACTTATGCTGTTTTCCTATATTTAACACTTGTCATTTCTCAACAAACTCATGCTTCCTCAAAGATTTCTGAAGATTTGACATCTTCAAGGAGCTTTCCCTAAACCAAACAGTGGGGGTGAGCTATTTTTTCCATAATAAAAACTCAGAAATGATTTTTGAATGCAGAAGAACACTCACATTACCATACATACAAAGACGTGAAATAAGAGTACTGCACTAAATAAAAGCACCTCATCAAGGACTTTAAATTAACCTACGGTTGAGGATGACCCAATCATTGTCAAACAGATGTACTTGCAATATGAGATTTTGAAAAGATAAACCACTTAAAAATATGTTTATAGTAAATGTAACCCACAATCACAACAACTAAAAAAGAATACAGATTATTGTCTATATTCATATAAAGATGAATGCAAAGACATAGGTACAAGAATATTTACTGTAGCATTTTTTTCATAACAGCCCCAAATTGGTGTAAGTCCCAGATTGTCTATCCACAGAGACAGGTTAAAAAAAAAAAAGTTTATAGTTCTTTCTTTTATTGAAATAATATTCAACTGTTTGAAAGGATGAAACAAATTTATATGGGCTGATAATAGAACATTCTCTGATTTACATTGTTAAAATAAAAATAGTTACAGAAAAAATATACATATAAAACCTCTCATTTGTGTTCCCCTCCCAAAAAAGGTGGAAGCTGCTACAGAGATTGATAAATAGTAGACATGAAAAATGGCAGATGAAAAAGTATGGACCGTGATTTGATCCAGAATGGAAGCAAGGGTCATTGTTTTTATTATATAACCTTTAAAACTATTTCTACTTTTTATAATGTCATTAGATTAATAATGATTCTAAAGCTAATAATCCTTTATATTCTAATTTGATTTTTTAAGTAGTATCTATGTATGGAGGCACTAATAGCAGCATGGAGCTTCCAGCAAAAGCAAGGGAGTTTATTGAAGATTCTGATGGCATAACAATGATGCTGAAATATTTCAATAATTTGCAACTGCAGATGGCATTCTCTCCTAAACAATCCTTGTCCTCACAGAGCTAAAAGTCTAATGGCAGAGCAAAGAAAATACATACTACACCTTACACTGACTTTAGGATAGGAAGTTGCAACAGAGCAACCTCAAGATTTTATATTGACCATGGGGAAGATGACATTTGAGTCACAATCAGAGGGAAGTGAATAAGCTTGCTACGCAGACTGAAGGAAAGATAATCCAGTCAGTACCCTGGCACTCCCAAAGGGCTGAGGAATCAGAGAACTTCAGTGCTACGAAAGTGTGGGTGAAGGTGAAGTTAAAAGTAAGAGGGTGGGCTGAATGATTGTTTAGGAAAGGTGTAGACCTTCCTTCTCATTCCCTTCACCCTACTTACAAAGGAACTGCCCTTCCTGGGAATGGGCAAAACCCAGACATGCCGACTGGGGGGTACTACAGTTGAAGACGAGGTATCATACTGAAGGTATCATGTCTTCAACAGGGAGCTTAGGTGAAAATGTACATACCAGATACCAAAAACCCCAGTTACCTCCTGCCTCTAGATCTCAGGATGCTAGCAGCCAAGCTCAGACCTTTCCGTGTGGGCTGCTGAAGGAACCCCCTCAGGAGACTAACCAGCCCCCAGCAAAAGATCTGACATTGATGGTTCAGATGATTACATCTGAAAAAAAAGCATGTACACTGGGCTTCCAATCAGCTGTCTAGTGCCTCAATCATAATAAATAATATATAACAAGTTATAATAAACATGTGAGGAGAAGGAGAAGCTAATAGAAAATGCAATTTGGAGGAAACTCTTTTAAAACTACATACATATGTAATATTTAATATGAAAAAGTAGTGGACACTGCAGAGTTGTGAAAATGCTGGGCCTAACCAAAATACATAAAGTCTAGGCCGGTAGATGATTGGTTAGTCTTTTTTCCTATCTTCTCTTCTGGTCACTGGCAATCTAAAGATAAGATTAACAGGTAAGCTTGGATGTGCCTGTATCATTATCCAGGACTGATCAGCCTCCTTTTAGGAAGAAAGAAACCTAAGGTATTGGATTGCATAGTTTGCAAGCTGCAATTTTAATCAATGGTTGCCCTTCCTTCTTGAAACTTCCTTCTAAGATGAAAATGAAATTGAGGCTGAAGTCAAGCTCAGCTGATCTTCAAATCTTTTGGCTTCCTTAATCTTCTTTAATTATGGCTTCTAATATGAGAATGAAAAGGCCAGTTCCCTCATTTTTGTGGTAGATTAAATTCTTTTAGCAAAAGCCATTCATATTTGTGCGTCTAGGTTTTTATGTAACCTACTGTCCACTTGACCATGAGACCTGCATGCTAGCAATCTATTATGTAATTCACAGACCCTGATGAAGAAAATAACATTTTATAGATTAACTACATTTCCAACTAAACCTTATAGTCATTAATTCATATCTACAAGCTCTTGTAATCCTGAATTCTAAAGCAGACCTTTATCTTATATGCATGCTATAGAATATACATACACTGGTATAAAAACAAACATTAGGGGGAGGCGTATAGCTCAGGGGTACAGTGTGTGCTTAGCATGCACAAGGTCCTGGGTTCAATCCCCAGTGCCACCATTAAAAAGTAAAAAAACCTAATTACCTCCTCACTGCAAAATGTAATAAAGGAAAAAAAAGTTTTTTTTTTAAAAAACCCCATTAATTTGATATGCAGAAAGCAATCGTGAAATAATTTAAATTGAATATCGTTAAGATGCACAGTTTTGAAATACACATTTTGGCTAGTGATTGTTTACCTGTTACTATTTATTAAACCTCAGATACATTATTTCATAGATGCTTTTCTCAGAGTAGTTTCCTTTAATGATCAGAAAGAAACTCACAGGCATGCATGTACCCACTTACACACCATCACATTAGCAATGTTAAATTCTACGCTGCTAAGAAAATTAAGAACACATAATAATACTTCGACTTCCCTCCTTTCTTAGGTCATCATTATTCTCTCCTCTGTTCCTTTCCTCCCTTCTTTCTGAGGAAGGACAGCAGGCTGAGTGAGCCTAATGCTTCATTTCTGTCACTTCTTGGCTTTTGGCTTCAGATAAGTAACAAACCCTTTGAGGCTCAAAATGGCCTAGTTGTGTTAAGGAATAAATAAGCTTCAGCTGTTACATCCTCGACTTCTACCTTCACTATTATCATCCCACTTCTAACCTACAATGTGATCTTGGTAAATCACATATCCATTCCCTTCAAATCCAAAGAGTTACTCCCTGAAGTTATATCATCCTGCTAAAACTGTTCTCAGGCTGATTAATCTCCTTTCCTCAGTTCACTGTACTCTGCCTTTCTCTATTATAGGACAATCATAATACTATTCTCTTTCCCTTGATATCACTGTCTGCTCTTTTGACTTTAATTATCGCCCTCATGTACATGATGTAAAAATCTCTATTTCTGTTTACCATCTCTTGTGAGTTCCCAAAAAGAATCCCCAGCTACCAATCAAATATTTCCACAGGGTTTAGATCAGTAGTAGCTCCAGCTTAACATACACAAAGGAAAAATTATCTTACTCACCTTTACTACCCCAGTAGTATCTCTGTGTTCTTTACCTAAATGAACACACTACCATCTTTTCTAGTGGTAAATCTTTAACCCTTCACTTTCACTCAAAACACCTGCTCCTATTTAACTTTGTGTCAGCTTCTACTTATTTTGTTTCTGTTATTTATCTCATTTTTTCTGCAGCCACTTGCACCATTAATGCCCTAGTTTGAGACTCTTTCCATTCCAGCCTGAATTATATACAATAGCTAAAGTCTCTGCCTTTAATCTGTTCTCCCTCTTACTGTTCAACCACTGTATAATCTATCCTAATAGCCTTCACACTTCTAACCCGATCATTTGTTCTAACCCAATCTAACCCAAACATTTGTTTTCAGTATTCCTCTTCCTTCTTCCTTGCCATAAGCTCAAATCACATAGAGCACCCACATTCCTTAAGTATCCCCATGTACTACAAGTTCAAAGCTGTTTACTTGTTTATTATAAATTTGGCCACTGTCATACCATCTACTCACAGAATATTCTAGATTTTTCTTTATTTTCTATTATGTTTTATCTGACTCAACAATTCCCATTGGTGAAATCCATTTTTGTTCTTTGGTGACCTGCAGTAACTTATCAAATTCCAGAGTCATTACAGCTTTTTTAGATCACAACTTTACTACTGGTCTAGCCCTTACTTTTTTTAAGATTATTTTTTGGAACAGTTTTAGGTTCATGGCAAAAATGAGCAGAAGGCAGACTTGCCATATACCCCTGTGCCCACACATGCACAGTGTCCCCCATTATTAACATTCTGCACCAGAGGGGTGCATTTGTTGTAACTGCTGAACCTACACTGACACATCCTAATCTCCCGGTCTACAGACTGCACTGTGATTCACAACTGGCCTTGTATATTCCATGGATTTGGACAGATGTATAATGACATGTATCCATCACTGTAGTATCATACAGGATATTTCCACTGCCTTAAAAATCTTCTGTGTCTGCCTATTCACCCCACCTCTACTCCCACCCAACCCCTAGCAACCACTGATCTTTCACTGTCTCCATAGTTTTGCCTTTTCCAGAATGTCATATAGTTGGAATTATACATTATGTAGCTTTTTTAGATTGGCTTCCTTTAATATTTTTTTCAAGTATATTATTTCCTTTGGAAAACTTGTATTATATTGGTTAACACAAGTCAAGAAAATATTTCAGATTTATAGGTCAGCTCTACTCACCAAGGGTTCGGCCATTACAACTTCAATTTTCTTTTCAGCTTGAACAGCAAATTCTGCAAAGAGGCTTTTGATGACATATTCACCAGGCTTGACATCTGGGTCAATCGTAATGCTTGACATGATGATATTCTTTTTCCCCAAAGTGGAATGAAAGTTGGAAGAAGCACAGTACTTACTCACTTTGCTGACTGGTGCTGAAGCTAAAAGTAAAAGAAACAAAAGAAGTCTACTTCAAAAATCAGCTCAGTTAAAGCCAACCATAACCACCCTATTTAATGTGCATCTTGCCCCTAAACCCCATCCAGATTTCCCAATCTGTATTACCATACTCTGTTTTTTTTTTCTACTACACTTACTGCCTTCTAACACACTGCCCAACATAACTATTATTTAGTTACATACTATGTTTATTACGTGCTGTTTTTCTCTTTACCCTACTATTGTGAATTCTTTAAGAATAGAGGTTCTCTCTTGTCTATTTTGTTCACTGATGAATCCCAAGTGCCTAGAACAATGCCTGGCATATACTAGGCGTACAAAAAACAGATACTGAATGGATGAATTCTAAACAAAGTTCTGTGCAAGGAAGGAAATAAAACGTGAATAAATGAAACACAAATGGAGTTAAGAGGTTGAAATACACTACTCTGGAGAGGCTCAGGAAAGGCTTCCTCTGAAGAAACTGCATTTGAACTCAGATTTAAATGATGAAGAAAGAGGAAACAAGGCAAAGCACCGGCAAAGAAAGTGCAAAGTTGAGTGTGAATGAGAAACAAAAGGAGGACCCATGCAGCCAGAGCTCAAGAGAGGGAGCAGGGGTGAGAGCAATGTGACATGAGGTCAGAACTCTTAGTGAGGATCAAAGTTTCAGAAGTTTGTAAGGAAATCAGATTCTATTCTCAATGTAATTAAAATTCATGATAAGTATTAACTTGGAGAGGGACAGGATGTGGCTTCTCTTTAAAAGACCCTCTTGGCTGCTCTGGAGAATGGACTGGAAGGGGGCAAATGCAGAATTGGGGAAGCATGAGGGAACCCAGGGGAGATGGTCCCAGCTTGGGCTAAGAGAATGGAATCTGCACAGCAGAGGAGGAGGACTCGAGATTTGTCAGATGTTAGTGGACCTGACATTGAGGTGAGGGGAAGGAATTTATGATGACTCATATGGCTTTTCTTGGAATCACTCTAAGGAGAGACAGGGATGACTTTGAGCCTGGCAAACAGTACATTGCACCAAGTGTGGCCCAAAAAGAACTCACATCAGTGCTTGCTGTTTATCTTCACCTGCTCTGTTCTCTTGACTGCCTGGGTTTTATCTATAGTTTAGTCCAGTCACCCGATCCTCCAGGCTGTTGTATAATACAGAACTTCCCATTCTTTAACTTCAACTTTTAACATCCCCTTTGGCCTAGAATATTCACAGAGAACCCTCCAGAATGTACTTCTCTTCCTCAACATCAACTCCAGACACTGTCCTTCCAATACGCTGTCCTATCAACAACGCCCTCCTTGAAACAGGAAGCAGAACACAATTTTTCAAACACTGAAATTTCTGTCCATGTGCATGTGTGTATGTAACCATAGGACAAGAAATTTATTCTAAATAAACACATTCTCAAACATTCTCACATATAAGGAATTGTTCTATCAACAACCACAGTAATAAAAAAGCCTACATACCAAACATAGTATATGTCAAGATATCTAAAGGTGACTGTGGTAACTCCAAAAGAAAATTCTAGAAAGTAATACAAAGTCACGTTATAGCAGTCACTTCAGAAAAATAATCTACAAATTAAAAAAAATAAATATCTTTGAAAGACAGAACTTCCAAATACCAAAGAATGGCTTCCTTTCATGTCCTACTCATTATCTTCGTTTATTTACTTATTTTTGCACAGAATATTTTCCTCCAAGGTTAAGATTAAAAATTAGTCACATGTGATGCTTATATATTTAAAGCAATAATAAAGAAAATTATAAACTGTTAATATTGCATCTAAAATAAATCTTTGTATCCCATAAAATTAAAATACAGTATGTATTGTATTCTAGAATGAAAATTATATAAGAACAATTCAAAACAAAAATTCACAGTCCTTTGAACACAGTACACACTATTTATTTTAAACAATGACTTGTTTGTTTACTCTGTTTCATGATCCAACATTGTGTATTATAAAGGAGAGAATGTGTTAACAAATGTCATTGTGGGAAAAGCAGATCTTAAATTTAAAAAATTTATTTTGGATCATTAAGAATACTCTATATTTTATATCCACATCATGTTGGATAACCCTAAGGAATCATAAAACAGTAAAAAAAAAAAAAAAAAAAAAGCTACTCAGATAGTTTCTAGAATTTTAATTTACATTTTAGAGACAAAAATGAAGATGAAACATTTTTAAGATTTTGATTTGTCATGGTAGATACAAAACATATCTTTTCCTTTAATTAAGTTTCATAAGATCATAAGAGAGTTACAAAGTTTCTTTGGCTTTAACTTTACAATAAATGTTTTAAACAAGAAGCCTATATTAGACCTTGGTACTTGAATTCTAGACTTTGATGAGGTATAAACTTAATGACATTTTAGCCTTTAAAGTCTCCTCAAAGAAATAAAGAAAGGAAGAAATTTTAGTTCAAACGATCTCTCAAATAACTCACCCTTACTGTCTTCTACTTCCTAAAAAGCATAAACATAAATTAAGCATAAACAAATATTCCTAGGTATCAAAATTGCGTATTTTAAGAAATTTGCCAATAAAGCCCAAAGTTTTAGGGAAATCTGTACTCATCTTCCAAATGAAGATTTATCTTCCAAATAATCTATATTGTCTTCCAAAATAAAAATACTTCAAGTTTAAAAACATCAAATTTTTATGAAAGTTACTTTTTCAGAGTTAATCTCTTTTACCTCCATCCACAAAGCTCTAATAAAATCCATTAGAAAAAGACCCACACCCCCAAACTGAAAACTGGACATAGGACATGAAGAAACAAGCTACAAAAGATAAAACAGAAGAAGCCAATAACTATGAAAATAATATTTAACCTTACTAACATTTTAAAAATAAATAAAAATTAGATAACATTTTCACTTATCAAAGCAGTTTCCTCCAATTATATATTTCACTATAATGTTCGCCTTTGGTAAAGATATGTGAATTTTTCTCATATTCTGCTAATAGTTAAGAAAAAGGAATGGTTACTCTAAGCAAGGTGAGAAGGCTAGTTTCCACATAACTAGATTAACTTGATGTCACTTGACTGCTTGAGTTAAATATTTTATCAGGTTAAGTATTACTATTTCTCTACACGCTATTAAAATCTTTTGAAAATTTTATGTAAGCCCATGACAGAATAAAGACATAGTTGTTGAGTGTAATTCTTAAGAACACAATTCAGGCACTGAATTACAACTTGTAGAAAAACCAGTGTCATAGTAAACATCCTTGGAATATAAATCTATTAAACTCTAACTGATAATAAAAAGAGTAAATCAAGACCTGAACAAACAACATATAAAATTAAAATAAAATTAAAAAATTAAAAGTGAGCATGTCTACTCTTTCTCTTCGATAAGATGCAAATGAAAAATAAATAAGTTATTTTTAGACGGCTGACTCTCTCTATAGTACTATACTTAGCATATTTCATAAAACAATGATCTTTTTCATGCTTGTAAGACTCTTACACCCTTACAGGATAAATTTAAATTCAATCAAAGGGAGCAGACAAGTGAGAAGAGACACAGAACCCCTAAACTGATTTATGTTTGGTTTCACTACTTTATAGCAATATGTCTCAGCTTTTTCTGCCTCTACTATATTCTTACACACCACACTCTAAACATAACATCCCTCAAAATACACAGTGACTCTCAATGACCGAGGTGTTTCAGATGATGGATGGGAAGGATAAGGGTGGGTGGATGTAGTTTAAAAAGACCCCAGTGGAGTCTGTGAAAGCTGCCTGCAGCACCCTCACCCCCAAGGACAGGTCTTTAGGGATAAAAGTTACTACACTGTAGTCACAACTTTATATATGGACATGCGTATTACACACACACATTTATGTAGAGATTTATATAATACAGAAAGGTAACAAAATACCACACAATTGCTTACTATTATAATAACTATTACTTATATTGGCTAATAATAAACATGTTGATGATGACCTAGGAAAGAAAAGGTATAAGGTAAATGGTCTTTGAATAAGAAAAAAAGTCAAAAATATCTCTGAATTTTAAAAGCAAAAGCAAAATTCTTAGTTTAAAAAGCAAGCCTATCCTAGCAAGTTACTTGTGGCTATCAACAAACTGCTTCTGAAGTTTATGTGAAGAGGCAAATGACCTGGAATAGCCAACACAACATTGAAGGAGGAGAACAAAGTTGGAGGACTTACACTACCCAACTTCAAGACTTACTTTAAAGCTACAGTAATCAAGACAGTGTGGTACTGGTTAAAGAATCCATAAATAGATCAGTGGAACAGAACAGAGAACCCAGGAATAGACCCGCACAAATGCAGTCAACTGAAAATGATCTGTGACGGGGGAGCAAAGGCAATCCATAGAAAAAGGAGACTTTTCAAAAAACAGTGCTGGAATGACTGAAAAAAAATGATTGCAAAAAAAAAAAAAAAAATCTAGAAACAACCTATACCTTTTACAAAAACTAATTCAAAATAAATCATAAATTAACTCACAAATAAATAAGAATCTAGGCACAGAGCTTACATCTTTTATAAAAACTAACTCAAAATAAATCAATAGATCTAAATGTAAAATGCAAAACTACAAATTTCCACACTATAAGAAGGAGAAAATCAAAGAGTTCTTGGGTTTGCCAAGGACTTTATAGATCCAACACCAAAATCAAAATCCATGAAAGAAAAATTGATAAACTGAGCTTTATTAAAATTAATAACTTCAGATTTGTACATGTTAGCCACTATATATTAAAACATATTTGAAAAAACAAATTTCTTCTGCATAGCACAGGGAACTATATTCAGTACCTTATAATAACCTTTAATGAAAAAGAATATGAAAATGAATACATATGTATGTATATGCATGACCAGGACATTGCACAGTACACCAGAAATTTACACATTGTAACTGACTATACGTCAATAAAAAAATAAATAAAGTAAAAACAAAAAAATTTAGTAACTTCAGCTCTGCAAAAGACAGTTAAGAGCATGAAAAGACGGACTGGGAGAAAATCTTTCCAAAACACATATATGATAAAGAACTGTTATCCAATATATATAAATAATTCTTAAAACTCAATAAGCAAATAAACAATCTAATTTTAAAATGGGCAAAATATTTGACTACATTCTTCACCAAAGAAGGCATATTGGTGACAAATACGCATATGAAAAGATGCTCCACATCATATGTCTACAGAAAAATGCAAATTAAGACAACAATAAAATACCATTACAGCTATTAGAACAACCAAAACCCATAACACTGACAACAATAAGTGCTGGTGAGAACGTGGAACAACAGGAATTCTTAGTCATCACTGGTGGGTATGTAAAAGGGAAGACAGTTTGAAGGTTTCTTACAAAACTAAATATATTCTTACCACACAAGACAGCAACTGTGCTCTTTGGTATTTATCCAAAGGAAATGAAAACATCCACACAAAAACCTGCACACAGATGTTTACAGCAGCTTTATTCATAATTGCCAAAACTTGGAAGCAACTAACATGTCCTTCAGTAGGTGAATGGATAAACAAACTGTGGTACATCCAGACACTGAAATATTATTCAGTGCTAAAATGAAATGAATTATCTAGCCATGAAAAGACTTGAAGGAAACCTAATTGCATATTACTAAGTGAAAGAAGCCAGTCTGAAAAAGTCATATACTGTATGATTCCAACTGTCTGACATTCTAGAAAAGGCAAAACTATGGAGACAATAAAAAGATGAGTGTATAGGGGTGTAGGTGTAGCTCTGTGGTAGAGTGCGTGCTTAGCATCGTCCAGGTCCTGAGTTCAGTCCACAGTACCTCCATTCAAAAAAAAAAGAAAGATCAGTGATTGCCAGGGTTTGAAGGAAAGGAAGGAGAAATAGGTGGAGCAAAGAGGATTTTTAGGGGCATGATGGTACTCAGAATGATATTGTAATGATGGATATATGTTATTTTATATTTGCTAAAACCCATAGAATGCACATCAAAAGTGACCATGTTGTAAATTATGGATTGGGGTGATTATGTTGTATTTATGTACATTCATCAATTGTAACCAATGTTCGACACTAATGTAAAATGTCAACAGTAGGGGAGCAGGAGCCAGGGTGGGAGGTGGGGGGTTCAGGGAGGACAGGAGAAGGGAGTACATGGGAAGTCTCTGCACTTCCTTCTCAAACTTCTGTAAACTTGACACTGCTCTTTACAAAAGTCTATTAATTTTTTTAAAAAGAAAGAAAAGTCTATTCTATTCTTATCAGCCAGAACCAAAAGGAAGAGTCACAATAAACAACAGCTCAAGCTAAAGCTTAAAACAATAATGTACTTGGCTCAACCTCAGAGAAAGAAAATGTCAAAAACACAAATCAGGTTATACAGTAGACAAATTCAAAGTAAAAATAAAGATAGCAAAATCAGTATTCGGGAATAATAGAAAACTTCAACTTCTGGGGAGGCCAGTTGGATGGGTGTACCTTTCAACTACCAAAAGGAAAACTGTGCATCTGAAAGCAACTATTTCTTAAGAGGAATAAAGAAAATGTAAGTAATGTGTGTGTTGTACGTGTTGAGAGGTACAATATGAAAGCATCATTTGATGGCCTCAGTGCACAAACACAATTTGCTGTATAAGGCAAGGTATACCTCAAAATTCCTTCAAAAATGAAGGAATCTCTTACCAGATACTGTTTACTTCTGATGGAATCAAAGCATTACTTAATACTTATTAAGGTATTTTGCATATTTTTATACTAACAAATCAAATCTTATTGCAACTGACAAGCTGGTAAATGGCTCTCTTTAAAAAAAAAGAAATTAAAAAGTGTCCTTGGTTTGCACCACTTGCTAATTTCCATTGTGGAAATCTCCCATCATGGCTGATTTCAAGTCACCAATAATTTAACAACCAGCTGGTAAAATTCCTGGCAGGAACTAGATCCAAAACACTACTTCAAGTTATTGTTCATTTATGATAAGGAAATTGACTTCTAATTAAAGTCAGTTGTCACATTTGAATGGAATGTGAACTCTGGTCCTCAGTTTAAGAACTTTCAGATCAGTGACTGTTTCCTCCAGAACTGCCAGATATTATTCTTTTATGCCAGACATATCCTTTTGTTTTTTTCCTTCTTAAAACTCTATATTATTAAACATACTCTTTGCTGAGAATAACTATTTCCCAAATAGAATATTTTGGTTGCATCTTCAAATTCATTTACATAAAATGGGCTAAAAAGAAAAGGCTTCCCCATTTTGATCACGTATATATTTACTTATATTTTCTTATAACTCTTTAAGTTAGTTTTATTTATTTCACTTAAATCTGTCCAACTAGGATTTATTGCAGGTGTTACACAATAAAGACTTCATTATTTTTCCCCACTATTTAATCAATTCTTCTGGGTACCTTTAGTTTAATTTTGTCACTGATTTTATTCACTATCACAAACTAAATTCATACTCAAATATGCTTTCTATCCTGCTCATTAACAATCAGTTTCTGTATCAGCACCACTCTTTAAATTATTGTAGCTTGGTAATACGCTTTATTATCTGCTGGCACAAATACTCCTGGTTTACTCATTATCTTCAATAATTTCTCATCTATTGTCATTCACTTATACTTCCAAGCTTATGCATACCTTCACAAAATAATTAGAAGAAAACTGACATCTTAATTAAGACTTCTCATCTAGAACCTGGCATTCCCTCACCAGTTTGTCTTCTTTCACGTACCCAAAGAAAAACATATCATTTCTTTCTAGAAGAATTTACCTAATTCTTATTAATTCTATTCCTAAATACTTTAAGTGTCTATTCTGTGTGAATGAAATCACCTTCCTCACTACTCAGTCCAACTTTTTGCTTCTGGATGAATTTCAATGGACAGAAAACTTAAGAGTTGCTTGTTCTTTGTACAGCTGCCCTTAAAATGTTTATTTATCCTAGTCTAAATTATTCCCATTGAAAAGAGTTTCTAAACATAGAAGTCCTATGACCTATTTGGCATATTTCCAATGTCTTTTACTTAAAATCTGCTACAGAAATACCACTTATTATAAAGCTGAAGAAAAATGACCCATCATTTAAATAATCCATCATTCACTCAGCCAGAGTCTCCCTGAGATTATTATTTTCCTGTACTCTTTTGAACCTTCAGAAGTTCAGCTGAGAAACTATTCTAAAAATTTCAAAATAATGTGGTATTTTTAAAATATGCATGGACCTAGGAGTCAGAAGAGGCCTTGACTTGACTTGGCTACTTGGTATCATTATAATCTTAGTTAAATTATATAACCTCTCTAAACTTTTGCTTCCTCTCCAGAAAATAAACAAGTTGAGTTATATCTCAACCATGCGTATGGTATCAGAAGCAATAAAAAAGTTGTTTTCTTTTTCATTCCCCACTCTTCCGCCCATAAAAAATTCACTGCCAATGAAAAATCTATTGTGGCAAACTTCTCCTCTGGCCAGACTTGAGCCAGGGTATCAGCACAGGATAGCCCTAAAGTGAACACATGAACACTAGAATCCTCCAGCAAACATACCCAGTTGTTTCATCCATCAAACATACCTAGACCCAGCATCTGGCGGAGGTAACAGGTGCATATGGTTATGTGGTCATTTTTCTTTGGCTGCTAAGAAGGCGAGCAGAGTCTAAAAATAGGTGGGCTGAGTCCCCCACACCTCTTAGGCTGAGACAATATGAGAAGACCAAGAACAAAGGGGTTTCCTCTTAATTTCTTAACTGGTCGCTAATTAAGAGAGGCTTACAGCGACTCAGACTGCTTTCTCTTCCATCACACGTGGGACTACATTTTAAAGTAGTATTGTATGGCCCACAATTAGTCAACAAAGAAATGTAACTGCACATCTACTGGTATCCAGCAGCCAGAGACAAAGGAAACAAGTAAAATACTTACCAAACACCAGCAGCAAAAATTTTATAGGTTTCAAAACATCAAACCTATTTCAATTAAAACAGAAACTAAATGAAGATGCTGATTCTTGCTTATCATTCCACACCGTCAAGGTTATGGGGTAATATAAGTAAATACAATAATACAAGAAAATGAGATCATTGTTACAAATATTGAAAAAGATGACATGAAATTTCCATGCTAACTAGGATTTACCACATAGAAATGAAAATGGATAAAAATCTATTCCCAAATATAAAATTGGTTGAGATAAATTTAATTAAAAAGCATAGAACTTATATAGAAGAAACTACAAGAACTTTTTAAAGAACATAAAAAAAGATCAGAACAAAGAGAAGAACACATTTGTAGAAAAGAGGCACTTGTTGTCAAGTGTCAGTTTTCAAAAAATTAATATATTAGTATAATTCTAATCAAGACTTCAATACTATTTTTTTAGGTTGTATTGGATAAAATTATCTTAGAGTATACTTGGAGGAATAAATATACAAGAACAGCTCAAAGAATTATTTAAAAAGAATAGAAATAATATTTTCTAAATCAGAAGAGAATTATAATCAGAACAGATTATAATTATAATCAAAACATTACATAAAAATGTAATATAAAATGCTCAATATTGCTAATCATCAGGGAAATGCAAATCAAAACCACAATGAGGTATCACTTCAAACCTGTTGGAATGATTATCATCAAACAAAAATAACTTATGCTGGGGAGGATGTGGAAAAAAGGGAACTCTTGTAAACTCTTGGTGGGATGTAAACTGGTATAGCTACTGTGAAAAACAGTACAGAGGTTTCTCAAAAAAACTAAAAATAGAACTACCATATGACCCAGAAATTCCACCCCTGGGTATATATCCAAAACAAAAACAAAAACAAAAACACTAATTTGAAAAGACACATACACCCCAATGTTCATAGCAGCATTATTTACAATTGCCAAGATATGGAAGTAACCTAAGTGTCAATCAACAGATGAGTGGATAAAGAAGATGTGGTATACATATATACAATGGAATACTACTCAGCCATTAAAAATGAAATTTTGCCATTTGCAACAACATGGACAGACTTGGAGGGTATTAGGCTAAAAATAAGTCAGGCAGAGAAAGATAAATATTATATGATATCACTTATATGTGGAATCTAAAAAATAAAAGAAACCAGTGAATATAATAAAAAAGACTCACAGATATACCGAGAACAAAGCAGTGGTAACCAGTGGGGAGAAAGAAGAGGAAGGGACAATATAGGGGTAGGAAATTAAGAGGTGCAAACTATTATGTATAAAATAAGCTACAAGGATATATTGTACAATACAGGGAATATATCCAGTAGTCTATAATAACTATAAATGGAGCATAACCTTTAAAAATTGTGAATCACTATATTGTATACCTGTAGCTTATATAATATTGTACATCAACTATACATCAATTAAAAAAAAACTCTTAGTAAAATGGGTTAAAATATATATATAAAATATAAAATGACTATATCAGAACATAATGTAAAAGTAATCAACTCAGTGAATGTAAGATTAATGTAAAAAATTAGAGAACCCCCCCAAAATCCAAGAATAAGAATTCAACATAGGAAAGGGATGATTTATTTAGTAATAATGCTGAAATATGTCACTAATCACCTAGAGGAAAATAAATATAATATATCAAAAAACAAATTACAGATGGATATGAAGTTAAAATGTTTTTAAAGTTTTAGAAAAAAATTCAAAGTCAACATGTATAATCCAGGAGAGGAGACCTTTAGCTAAGACAGAAAGCCCAAAGTTATAAAAAAAAGGCGAATGCATTCAACCATATAAAAATTTTAAATATTTATAAGGCAAATGATACCATAAATAAGAAAGGACAAAGTCGGAGGGAAAGAATAAAATGTAGATAACAAAAATATAAAATATTCAAAGAGCTCTTATAAGTTAACAAAAAAAAAAAAACAGAGAAAAATTGGCAAAAGATATAATTAGACAATTCACACAAGAACCAATCTAAAAAGACAAGAAACATGTGAAAAAAATACTAAAAGTTTGTAATGCCCAGAAAATGCAAATTAAACTAGCAGTGAACTTTCATTCTATACACAAATATTAAATTGTGGCAAATATTAAAAAGAATAATTGGATCTTGCTGGCAAGGTATAGGGAAACTGACACTTAACACATTACTGATGGAAATGTAATGTCCATGTATGTAAAGTTCAGTAGGGTGGGCAAAAGGATGAATGTTCTAGCCCCTATAGCAGAGCATCACAAATATAAAATTTTTTGATCTCCATACAACTTCCTGATTACAATTTAGCTTTGTATGACCTACCCCACAAGGAGAGCAAAGAATGGTCTGCCAGCTCCAGCATTAACGTTCATTCACTTGGCGTTATTTCTCACCGTAAAGTAGTAAATTGGCAAACATAAAAACTTGTCTCTGTCAGACTGTTTATGATTCCATCCCCTGAAAAAGATTTCATATCCACTCTCAGTATTCTGGCAAAGTCAAGTTTTCTGACTTGATGTTGGTCTTTGCTGGCCTTCTCTGGCAATTTCTTAAATCAGAATCAAAATCTTTGGAGGGAGGCCCGAGCATCTGTATGTCTTTGAAAACTCCCCAACGTGACTCTGTTGTGCAGCTAGGGTGGAGCACTGCTGACTTCCACTATTCTTCTAAAGCATAACAGTTGGTTCTACACAATGATTTTACTTAAACCTAATTTTGATGATTAAAAAGTTTCAAAAACACCATAAACAAGAAAACCTATTTATTTAATACCACAAGTAATATCCATCAAGCAATTCAGAGAGAGTTAAATGAGTGTCAGGTACAAAGCTCTAGGAAGCAGAGTGAAGGATCAATAAGATAATTCAAAAGCCTAATTTTTAAAAAGTCATATATAGTTCTCCCAATTCATATTAGATATCTTGATGAGCTATTTCTCTCTCAGGGTTTCAGCCACTTCACTTTACTCACTGTCCATGACCCAAACCACATATCTTGGTGCCCTATCAATTCTCTGCCTTTCATCATCAGTGATTTCAAAGGGTGAAATTTCAATGATCTAAACTTTAGAGCTATCGATTCCTTCCTCTGCTCTATATTCCATATCTAGTCTAGCCATCAAAACCCATCACTACTAGAAGTTACCCTCACTTCCTTTTTCTGCATAGCTAAATTTTAAGTTCAGGTCCTAAAAGCAGTCTATGTAGACTCCTAAAAAATCTTCCTTCCAGTTATCCCTGCCTCTTAGCAGATGAAATACCGACTTCACAAGCAGCCAATGGAATACTTTATCCATGAACCATTCGAGGACCTATATATCAAACCATGGCAATCCACTGCCTCTGTAATCTGCATAAAAAAGCATCACTATACTTATCTTCAAGAATATTACACTAAGGCCATTTTATTGGAACCATCATTTTCTTTTCTTCCACAGTCTCCCTGCAATAAGAATGACTCATTCATATACTGCTCCAAAATTTTATGTGAATTTTTTTCATCTTTTTTTGCAAAACACTTTAAGAGCAATTTTAGGCTCACAGCCAAATTGAGAGGAAGGTACCGAGATTTCCCAAATACCTCCTGCTCCCACACATGCATAGCCTCTTCCATTATTAACATCCCCTAGTATATCTGTTACAATTCATCAATCCACAGCAACACATCTTTATCACCCAATGTCCGCAGTTTACATTAGGGTTCACTCTTTGTGTTGTAAATTCTATAGGTCTGAACAAATGTATTCATTACTATAGTATTATACAGGGTAGTTTCCCTGCCCTAAAAATCCTCTATGCTCCAGCTATTCATCCCTCCTCCTCCCCAACCCCCAGCAATCACTCATCTTTTTACTGTCTCCATAGTTTTCCCTTTCCAGAAAGTCATATGATTGGAATCATACAGCATGTAACCTTTTCAGACTGGCTTGTTTCACTTAGTAATAGGCAATTAAGTTTCTTCCATGTCTTTTCATGATCTGATAACTCATTTCATTTTAGGACTGGATAATATTCCATTGTCTGGATGTATCACAGTTTATTTGTCCATTTACCTACTGAAGGACATCTTGGTTGCTTCCAAGTTTTGGCAATTATGACTAAAGCTCTATAAACACCAGTGAAACTTATTTTAAACAAAAAAGATCCATTTAATGCATCTAATGTAATCTGTATTTGATTATGTTACATTGCTACTATACTGCATGTAAATGGATATTAATTCATTCTTCATTTTTAATGAATGCCTTTGCTAACTACTTTCTGTATCACATGGTTCAATAAATATAACTAGAAAAATAGCTCTTAAAACAATTCAGATGATATTCTGCTGTGAACTACCATCATATTTAAAATTCATTATCTTCTAGTAGAAATGGGTCTGAGAATTTGGAATTTGGTTTCCATAGCCTTCTCCATTGAAAGGGGGTTCTCTTTTTGTAAAAACCCTTAAAACTTCACTCATTTTAGCAAACTTTTTGAAAACTGGGAAATAGCGTGCTTAATAAAAACCAGCTAGTAGACACAAAATAAAATTGTCAGAAATTCCACTGAACAGGCAGTGTCCTGTGACATCCTGCATTAACAGATTAGGAGGAGGAATAATCAAGAGAACACAGCCCATTCCATCCTGCAAAAGGTTAGCAAACTGTGTCTTTTCAATGTGGTAATAGGAGTGAAAACATGGTTACCTCCAGAAAAGAAGTCTAAGACATTGGCCAGTAGTGGAACAGCCCAGAACCAAATGATCTGGGATCTAAACACTGTAACAGGCCAGATACCTATGAGATGTCGTATTTAAAATATTTAGCAATCAGTTCAGAGGGACAGTCAGGACAGCTTCTAGCTGTAAATACCAGTACAGCCATAAGGATGCATGATAGCTAAGTATCAGCACTGGGGCAGAATGTGGTATCTCAAGTTTGATAACAGGTGAAACGCACCAGGGAGGTCCAAGAAAGAACATCTGATATGGTAGCAAACAGGTGGATAATGCAAAGTCTAAGAACAAGAAATATGCAGCCATGCACCTGGAGAGGTGGGTTTAATCATTAAAAGGTTCTATTAGCAGAACTTGATTCTTGTTGTTTTTATTTTTGGATGAGAACTTCATTGTCTTGGAGGGCAAAGCAGGGTCCTGTATTTGGAGAGAATGGAATACCAAAGAGTTTGACAAGGCAAGGCTCAGGAAGGAAGATACACCAATTATTAAATGTGGAGGCTTTGATACAAGGATGGGTAGCAGCCCAGACACTGGAACTGATGGAAAAAAAAATCAGGCCCATACTCACTTAGTGAGATTAGACCGACACTGAGTTGTAAAGACTAGTGAGCTAGGGTTCTCCCAAACTAACTCCCGACTGTAGCATAGGATTGGAGCCAGGACCTTACATAAGATAGAGTCTACATGTGACTACAACAGAAGATACAAAGGAAGAAAGGTTGTGACATCAAGGTTTATGGAATAGTGGGCCTGAAACTTACCATAGACAATACACTGACCTTTACAAATCCTCTCAGATACCTATGAATACTGTGACCATCTGTGTTAGAGTTTCTTGATTTCAAATTTTCTATGTAATTATTAGACTATGTATCTTTTATTCTAATATTTACCAATGAAAAGATTCAAAACAAATCATGAAACCAAATACTTAATGAGTCAGATAATCAGGTGCACTTCTCACAACACAAAAGTTTAGTCTTGAAGATAAAAATTCTCCTTTGTCAAATGAAATAAACCTAGCTTAAAGAGTTAGAATATTTAAAATAAAATTGAAGAAAGCAGGCTTATGATTCCTAAATTCAATGATATCTGTAGCTAGGAACTCCAAATTCAGGGACCATCACAGAGTTCACACTGTTTCCTTAACAGCAAATGAGTTGGATTCCTTTTCTAGGCTTCATTTTTAAAAGAAGACAGATTTCTGCGAGGGATGAGAAGTATTTGGGCAATAAGCAATAGGTGATTCTTCTCCACTAGCACCAACATTAACTCTCAATGGATACATCACTGAAGTTAATGTCAATGAGAACATAAATTACCCTACCAAGTTCATTTTATAAAAGCTTAGTTAAAAATCTCCTTTACCTTCCATATCTAACCCAAGACATATTGTTCCTACCTTTTAAATAGTTCCACATCCATGATTAAATGAGTTAGTATCTTGTAAAGCACTTAGAAGAGTACCCACCCACCCATGTGTTAGGCACTATATACACGTTTGCTAAATAAAGAAATAACATTTGTTCATTTGTTCAACCTTCATCTCACATCTGGTCTACTGCATCCTAACGCATCTCCCTACACATGCTGCACCCCTCTTTCCACCCAATTTTCTGTCCCCATCTGATGAAAAATGGAAGTCTAATAAAATCACCCTAACACTGTCACAAAGTCCATCAATGGCAACCCTCTTGTTTTAGGTTTAAGACCAAAATCTATAATAAGGTCCTCAAGATTCCATGTGGTCTAGTCCCTGCCTACCTTTCCAGTTAATTCCCATCACACCCGAGACCTCTCTGCTCCAGCCAAACTGGCCATATTTTCTCCCATTTCTAGCAAATTCTACCCTTTCTGCCTACCCACTCTTCCCTCAAACTGTTAACTATTTCTTCCTCCACCTTTTGCTAAAGTCTCACGAGATCAGGGAAATCTTTAAATTGAAATATGAAGGATTAAAACAAGTTAGATAAGTTTGGGTATGTGTATGGGTATGTGGGGTTTTTTTTTGGGGGGGGCACTCTTAGTGCACTTTAACTTATCTGAGCCCCAATTTACTTTTCTATAAAAATGGCAATTTATCAACTGATGAATGGATAAACCAAATGTGGTATATCCATACAACGGAGTATCATTCAGCCACAAAAAGTAATGAAGTACCAACACATGCTACAAAAGGATGAACCCTGGAAATACAGTAAGTGAAAGAAGACAGTCACAAAAGAACACCTGTAGTATGATTCCATTTATATGAAATGTCCAGAAGAGGCAAATCCATAGAAAAAGAAGTTAGATTATGGGTATAAGGTTTCCTTTTAAGGTGATGAAAATGTTTGACAATTAGAAAGTAGTGATGGTTGTACAACTCTGTGAATGCACTAAAAACTACTGAATGATACACTTTAAAAGAACTAATTTTATGGTGTGTGAATTATGTCACATTAAAGCTGTTATTTTTTTAAACAGCAATAGTAACAGTTCTTTTCAGATTATCAGTATTATATGAGATTTAATAAAACTATGTACATATGTGATTGTATACATATATACATATATACATATATATACATTTACAATACGTACTTAACACAATACCACACCCATAAGTACTTCATTAAATGGTAAGTATTATTTTAAGCAAATAATACAGATTTTAACTGAAATTTAGATGAATGCATAATTGTGCTTTTGGGGTTTGGCTTTTACTATTTTTGCAATCCAGGAAAAACATCTGAGCATTAAAAACTCTCTTTATGAATTTCTTTTCACTGTGCAAAAATCCAAGTAAATTATGCAAATTTAGTTTCTTAACACATCATATCTGATTCACATTTTATTTTATAAAATTGTAGTTAAAATAAGTCAATTTATTTCTTCTATGCCTATGATAAAAACTGAATTCTTTGAAATACTAGCTGTCATAAAATAATGTATGCAAAATAAATTCTGAAATTAATATATTTACGAGAGGTAGTATATTGATCATAAATGCATCTGTGACCTTACGTGGCAGATATGTAACTAGGCAGATCTCGGTACTGAATCTTATTACCTTGTCTTATCAATTTTAGGGAACTAAACCAATCTTTAAAATGATAACATCCTCACTACACAGCTGATTTAACAGAATGTTCCTGATTCAGTTTTTAAAAGAAATAATGCCTAAAACTGTTGGCACAAAGACAAAATCCTGAATTTAGGCCATATGAATGTCACTTCATTGTTGTTACTGAAAGAAATAAGCTCAACTATAATCAAACTTCAGCAGCATGGCATCAGCATTCTGCCAGCTAAGCAGGCCTCAAAATCAGAGGGCCTCTAACAATACAAAATGTAGTATTTAACATTAAAACAAATCATGGCAAATGCATCTTATAAACAGGAAACTATTATACTTAATGATAAAGAATTATAGACTGCTATTGAGTTATGCTCAATGACAAAAATCAGATTTTTCTTTTTCCTTTTTTCTTTGGGAGGATGGGGCAATATTTGAAATATATAATTTATTTAATGGAAAAATTATTTTCTATGTTTTTTTTCTTTCTAAAGGCTATTAATAGTTTTTCTCATTTTCCCCAAGAAATTCACTAAATAGAATATATTAAAATGTTAATTTTTTTAATCACTACGGTATTGTATTATGCATTCCTACTTGAGGAATTGTTCCCCTGAGAGACATCACTAGTAAAATAATGATTACAGAAGAGAGTTTGTATATTTATCCTCCTACCTTCTTTCCTATTAATTATCCAGTCCAACCAAAATTACTTTCTAAGATTTCTCTTTAGTTGCCTACACATTTACCAGAAGTTAACTAAGCATTCAGTGTAAAAAGAAGAACAAAACCACAATCAATCTATGTCCTCCAGGAGCTTACACTCAAGTAGCAGTGAAAGACATGAACAGCGTGGTAAGTGTAATGCAGAACAGATGAAGCATTTACTATCTGGCTGACTTAAGAAAGGATCGGTCTTCAAACATGAATAAGAACTCGCAGACCAAGTGGTAAGGTGCTGGAGTGCATTCTAGGCAAAGGTGGCTGCAAATATGAAGGCACGGCGTGCTCCAGGAAGTGGGTAAATACAGCCAGAGAGGAGACCAATGAAATGAGGAGGGCTAGAAGACAGAAGGCTTTGTGACATGGGTTGGGTGGGAAGACTGTGGAGGAAGGAGGGGAGAGACTCTAGGAGCAGACATTTAAAAGGAACCCTTGGCAGCAACATGGAGCATGCAGAGAGAACAAAAAGGAAGCTGGGGCAATAATCCAGGTGATAAAGAAGACAGAGGCCTGAACTAAGGCAGGTTAAGTGGCTATAGCAACAGAAGGCAGGAGAGACTGAGGACATTTTAGAAGGTAGAATGACAGGTCTTGGTGAATAACTGAAAGGAGTGAGGGAGGGGTGTTGACTCACCCCTGGTTTATGGCTCAGGGAGACCGTGGATGGCTGTACTGCCTACCACTGTGCAGAACATCCTATCATTCAAAACTAAACTCCAGTAAACTCCCTTTCTGCTAAGTCTTCTCTGTCCCCTGTGGGTCAGTATGATTCCTCCAACCCTGCACTCCTTGTTCCTGTCGTGCATAACAGGTATTTGGTAAGTCATAATGCATATGCAACATCTTCATTTAACTTCCTTTCTGTGAACTTTTCATGTATATGTACTCTCTCTGATTAAACTAGAAGTTCCTTATGATCAAACATCACATCTATTTGTTACAGAGCAGTATATGCTCAATAAACACTGACTGATTCAAGTGTTGGTATTATGAAAACATCCCTAGGAAGAGTCAGATAACTACTGTCCTTTTCTAGCATCTTAAAAATCTTCTAGTCCTCTCTCTCTTTTTAAATACAATAGGGCTAAGGGAAGACCAAAAAAAGACATCCACAGATGCTGATGAAATAAAAACATTCTCCCACTTCCCAGAGCTAGGGCAGACATGTTTAGGGCCTTATTGAATAGTTAAGACTTGTCATTTCTTTTCCATATTACCCTACTGCTTTACAACTGTAAAAACACCTTCAAGAGATTTGTACTATGAATGCCCAAGGGCAATGGGATGCCGACAAACTGAATCACTATATTACTAACAGCTAACAACAAAGGCTTTACAAACATCTGTTTTTGGTTCCCTCTTGGATTCAGGGAATATGACTGCATGAGATTTGGCTGTGGCTGGTTACAGGGTTCAGGCAATGACATGTAGAACTGCTGAAATGGTCACAAAACAAAATCACCAGCTAGTTCCCAAGTATCTAAGCAAACTAGGTTTTTACAGGCCAAACTGCTGTGATATAATCGAATACACTGTTCCTCTATAAGAACCCATTTATAGCTTCATTCTCACTATAAAACTGTCTTACTATTTTTAAAAAAGTACATGGTGAGGATAGGGAAGAAGGGAGAGGGAAAGAGAGAGGGGAAAAAATAATTAGAAACCAGAGTCTAGTTTATTTTAGTAAAAATGTATTCTATAGTACCCTTTTAAGTAGTAAAAGTATTTAATTTAAATTAGTCAGTAATTGTAATTCTCTCAATATTTTAACTGTGTATATTCACTCAGAAACTTTCCTCATACTAAGATAATTTTCTGCCATCTGGCACAACAATATCTCCATATGGAAGCATTACTTACAGATCAAAAATAAAAGAAATACAGAGATTGTAAATGCAGTATACTTGGCACAATACAAATCTCCTCAAATTATATCCTGTAAGGTTTTATCTTAAGAGGTCCCCCCATATCAACACTTGCTCTTTTATATTATTTGATTACAAAACAAGACTACACTAAATATTTTGGTTAGAGAGTTAACTGGAAAAAAAATAAATTTAGTCTCTCATATTTTATTCATTAGTTCACTCAGACCCCGGCAGCACCGTTGGGAGTAAGAACTACTGGGTTCTAATTCCAGTTCTTTACCACCATATGACCTTGGAAAAGTCATAGTTTTTCTACACTTCAATTTTCTTGGGGTAAAACACACTTCGTAGCAGAATCTTTGCTTGCTTACTTCATTAGTCTGGTATCATTTTATTAAGATAATTTTTACAAAAAAAAAAAAAGAAGAAGAAGAAAGAAAGAAAGAAAGAAAAGAAAAACAGACTTTAGTGATAAATAATTTCCAGAAGTGCTTTGAGATCTTCAGAGAAAAGTGTCATTGGAAATTACTGGAAAGACTGAACAAAATCACTATGAGAAAAGGAGTTAAAATAAGAGCTCAGTGGCATTAGTTTTATTGACTTACCTGAACTTTGAAATACAAATATACCTCCCTGAATGTTCTTTATCAGAAATTTTACTACATATAAAAATTACTCAATGTAACTTCAATTACAGGACTAAGGGAAAGGTACGATCATTGTATTATGTTTAATGCCTTAAGATAGCTGATGTTGCTTCAAACAAATATTTTGTGCTAACAGAACCATGGAATAGTACTGGTATCTGATAACCCTGCAGACAGAGAGCAGAGTCGATTTGTCATCTTGTTCCCCCATTTTTGACCAGTGGAGAGAAACTTTGCCAGAATAACACAAATTAACAAGAAAAACCAAAGCTGCTCAAAGAACATTTAACTACCAATATTACAATTGCCCAGAGTGTGCATGTCTAGATTTTCCATCTATCTTGCTGATCATCGTTTGAGAAAATATTCTTTATGTTATTTTCAACAGCTTTAATTCTATTTGGATTGGTCTAAGGAATTATTAGCATGCAAGGAATGGCAATGATCATACCTCAGCATTTCTCCTGTTAAGGCAAATATACTTACAGCTGCTGCTCCAGGACTTTAACAAAGACTTTATGCTAATTTCGAAAAACACAGAATCCTGTAGACTCAACATTGTGCCCCAACTGGCTGCAGCAGCAGCAGCAGTAGCAGCAGTAGCAGCAGTAGCAGCAGCAGCAGCAGCAGCAGCAGCAGCGGCGGCGGCAGCGGCAGCGGCAGCGGATGTGTTGATCTCTCTCTCTCCAAGCCGCTGTCCCTTCTCCTCTCACAGGCAGCGGAGTTTTGGCCCACAGTGCCTCGGCTTCATTACCATGCAGTCTCGCAGTGACGCACAACTATAGTGGAAACGCTGCTGAATGCAGATGAACTATCCAGTCGAATGAAAGCTTACAAGTTCATCGCGAGTGCCCTGAAGGACACCCTCACCTTTCTTTCTGTGGATATACACGTGGCCGCAATGCTCGTCTCTGTTTATGCCCCTGTTATCAGTTTGGATGAGCTGTGTCTCCAGCTGCTTTCAGGGTAGTCACTACTGCTGGTAAACAGGCAAGGGTAGAGCTCTGCCCTTGGATACCAACTTTTCTCACTAGCTGAGAGCCTTAGAGATAAAAATGAATTCAGATCTAACATAAGATCTTTAAGTCTCTTCCTGTAATAGCTGACCTTCCTCCTTGCCCCCAAAATCGGTGGTATTTATCTTACTCCAATATCAGTTTTCTCTAAGTGATTTGAGTAGTAAATTCTCTCCACTCCCCTACACATACGCAGGCAGCAAGCAGTGACTTTCTCAGCACGCTTTGATGATGCAGAGTCCACTGCCTCACTTAACCCACCGGAGAGAACGCCGGCTATCGGCATGAAAGGATGATGTAATGAACACCGTGGCTGAGCTGCGATCATCCCTCTAAAACTGCTCAGCTCAGGACAAAGTTTCCTCTCCTGCAGGCAACTTATTCAAAAGAGAGAACTCCATTGTAATAATGGGATTATTTTAAAACATAGGGTCTACCATTCTTAATATAGTACATAATCCCCCTGAAAATCTTATAGTTAGAATATCCATGAATAGAGGGAAATCCTCTGGTCAAATAAAATGCACATTTTAAAAACTTTATTTTCTACAGAAGCTATTTTAAAATGGAAAACTGACACTATTACAAGGCTGACTACTCTTCAAAAGAGTAGAAATATTCCACAATCAAACCTGACAAACAATACTTTGTTAATACTAGAAGAAAAATGTCTTGACCTCACAATTAATTTACTGTGACTCTGAAGGTCAGTGGCGGGGTGGTGGTGGGGCATGTGTTTTTCCATAGGTGGCAATACATTTGTAGTGATTCATCTGTATTATTGTATCCTTTAAATACCACAAAGAATAAGTAAAATCAGTGATCAAAGCCATAATGGAATAGATTTATTCATAGCTAAATGGCTAGGCACTGTATTAAAAGCTAGGAGAATACCCTTCTATGCACAAGTATCATAGACTAAGGGAAAAAATAATCATATTCATTAAGACATATTCAGTGGCAACAGTATTTAATGAGAGTATTTAAATGAGAGTGTCATTTAAAGCTTGTATTTCTTCAGAGTAGTCCAAGAAATTTAGAATAAGATTGGGTCCATTCCCACTCCTGAACAGGTCCAAAATCTAAATTCAAACCACAGCTACAAAGGCTAACCACACAGAACTTCAGTACCACAATACTATTGTTTGGGCACACCTTCTTGATCAGTGACATCTCAGGATCAGACAAGAGCAAGTTTTCCCCTGCTCCAATGGCATAAAACTGCCTCAAGGGGTTGCCTGAATAAAGGATATTCCATGGTCCAAAAACAACGTCTTCTATACCCATTCTTGTACATCAACAATTTCTGTCAACAAACAAAAGGCTCTTGGTTATACACAAACTGGTTTAATTTTTGTTTTTAATTAAAGTATTCCCCAAAGTGATTTGACAATACCATCCTCTTTTCATCAAACAGCTGCTAACAGATTCATGGACTATGCTGATCTAGACCCAAACTACATCAGTAAACGCCAAGACTCAGAACCGAACCATGTCAGAAAGCAGACAAGTTAGGAGACACACACACAGATATCTTACCTTATTTTTGCTAAGCCTATTAGTCTCACAGAAATCTTAAAAGCTACTTAATACTATTTGACTATAATATCCCACCAAAGTAATCAGGGTTCATTCTTAGTAAAACTGTATAAACAAGCAAAACTGTCATACAGAATGTCAGAGCAGGATAACTTTTTTAGGGGGTGGGGGTTAAATAGTAGGTGATTTTTTTCACAATCTTTAAAAAAAGGATTTTCTTCTGCTTAAGTTTTGTGTACATGGATCTAAAACAATAAATCAGAACCTGAAGTTATATTATATATATATTATATTATATATTATATCTAGTCAATCTGTTACTATGTATATACAGCCAAAGCAAATCAACAGTTTCTCTGAAACACAGATGCATAAAAATTAATTTCAGGGCTTATTTTGGAAGTTCCACTTTACACTAGGACTTCTTTGTAGACAGAGGGTGAGTGAAAATGTGCACTTGACATTCACAGGGAGAATAATTCAACAGGCGCATGTGGGCAGACCCTGGGTTCTGAGCTTTATTCTGAAGTGTGAAAAATAAATAAGTAGTGTTAATTATTCCAACTGTTAATCACAACTTCAGCAAACATTATGGATTAAGTATCTCCTTCCTAATCCTTCCCAAACATTCATTACCCAAATCGCTGAAGTATTAACCAGTAGAAATATGTATGCGCTCAACAATCCTTTTAGAAGACTAGGGTAGAGTCCCAATGTATTCCATATGCTTTCTCAATTCCTCAAGTACTAATCAAATTTTTAAATTATACAAATAGTAATACTCCTATCATTCTTCAACTGAATTTTCTATCCTCAACCTATCAATCACGGAAACACACACACAGCCAAAAGCTTATTGCAAGCTTGACAAAAGACCAGTCAAAATGTCAGTCCTCTATTTTATTCTTCCTATAAATTCAGGATTTTCCAAGGTGTATCATACATACATATTTTTTTTGTCTCATCACCATAAAAAGATAGACGCAGAAATCATTTCTCGATGGCACATCCTTGGCAAAGCAGAAAAATCTATTTTGGATAATTTCCTTCAACAACTCCTCTCTGCCTTTTAGATTATGATATTAAAGAATGCTTTGTAAATGATAAGCTTTAGAACATTTAAAAGATACTCACAATTTCAATATTATCAGCCTTTGCTGAGGTCCCCTTGGCATGGGCCAGATACTGTAAAGCACTGGGTACAAAAGATGACTGTGCCAGTTCTTTTGTTCCCAAGGAAATTAGAAAGTAGGTGTCTTTCTTTTAATCAACCATTTGATGCTATGCCCTTTTCACTGGCATTTTAATGATTCATGGAATTGGTTACTTGCTTCACATTTCTAAGCAGAAGGTAGATAAAGGTACCTCCTAATAAACCAAAAGAACGTGTACTACGAAAAATTCTCAGTAAATCCTACAAAAATATTCCCATTTGGATTTAGAATCCAAACAAAATGTTCCTCAATAAATAATGAAATTTGGATTTAACTGAAAATATCATACAATTCCACAGAATTTAATGTTCCACCTACCCAAAAGGAAATAGACATCTTCAATTACCAACATTCTTAGGAAAAGTGAAAACATATGGATTATTTCTTATATTAACACCTTTTAAAATATCTCAGAGATAATTAAACTGGTATACAAAACAACCATAGTATGGAAAGAATAGAAACTTGGCAAGTTATTCTATGTAAAATGTCAAATATCCTATGGCTCCTAGAGCCTTCTAGAGCCCCCACAGATTTCAGCCTCATTGAAAAGAGAAAAGACAGCTTTAGCTATGGAAGGAAAGATACTCTAAGGTCTACTAGATAATTAGCATCACACATGAAATGTAAAAAAGAAAAAACAAAAAAGGCTGTAAAGATCACTTCATATTTTGCTTTGAAACCTCATCAAACAATACAACAAAACATTAACAGTAAATATCTATAATTATATCAGTAGTTAATATTTACTTTTTAGTGCATTTACTTCTACTTTCGTCTCTCTGTATTTCCCAAATTTTCCACAATGAATCTGTTTAAAAATTTTAAAACTTCATTAACAAAAAGAAAGCAGAGCTCCTTGGGAGAAATGGCTAATTCTAGGGCTAGAGCCTGGAACATCTTGTAAGGCCAGAAAATAGGAAAGGGCTCAAAACAGGATAATGTGGGTATGTCAAAGAGATATGGGAGCCAACTGAAAGAGCTGCCAAGAGACAAAGCTAACACTTTCAGCAACAAAATAAACAACATAGTTTTGGAATATACCCCAAAGTATAAAGTAAATATCCAAGAGTCTATACTTAAATAAATAAAGGATGAAATAAATAAAGAAGAAAAGACAAATCTCACATTGTACAGAAGAGTTAACCTAACAGGCTTGACTGATATTCTCTGAAAGGCCTGCTTACAAAATTGGCCCTTGGCTAGCATCAAAGAACTTAAATTTTAAGACGGGCCCACCATTCCCAGAACTGATAAGACTGGCTCATTATGCCTAAATTATTGATACAAACAATATAGTTTATGCTGAACAACTTCTTCCTTCAGGGAGTCTAAAATTGGGTATGTGCCATGTAATCAGCTCCAATAAAAGTCCTGGGCAGAGTTTTCCTGATTGGGAAGTCCACCTGTGGTGTTGCAGCTCAATTCTAGGGAATCAGTTGCCAACTCTACGATGCTACTGGGAGATTCTCTAGAAGCCTGTGCCTGGGTCCCCTGGATTTCAGCCCATGTACCTTTTCATTTTGCTGACTTTGCTTAGTATCCTTATGGTATAATAAATCATAGCTGTGAGTACAACTATATTCTGTGTTCTGAGTCCTTCCAGCAGGTCATTAAATCTGAGATGGTCTTGGGGACCTCTAACGCATGTTCATAAATTCCAAATAATTTATATAGATATGTCACCCTCAAGGAGAATTACTCCCCAACCCTTAAAAGTGTGGGCTATACTTAGTGACTTCCTTCCAAAGGGTTCAATCATCAGTGATAAAGTCAAGAGTACACATTCTTGATATGATATGATGGAGATGGCACTTTACCTCATGTTCTTCCCCCCCAAAACCCATAATCCTAGTCTAACCATGAAAAAACATCAAATAAACCTGAATTGAACAGTCTACAAAACACCTAACTAATACTCTTCAACATTATCAATGTCATCAAAAACAAAGAAAAGCTGAGAAACCCAGGGCATTCTGTAGATACTCCAGAAGGGTCATGGCCTTACTAATGGGGCTAATGGATACTTTAAACCCTCCTTAACATAGCTTCAACAGATCCAAAACAAGCCTAAAAGTATTGAGCTACCTGCAAGTAACTGCCTTCCAGACAAAGAACAATACTCTTTAAAAGAATGTTACAAAATCCAGCTCTCAACAATGTCACATTTACAATGTCCAAATTATCTGTCAAGAAGTAGAAAATAATGTGTCAAGAGATAAAAAAAAATGAGGCCCATAAAATCAGTCAATAGAAATGATAAAGTTTGCATATGGACTTTTTAAAAAGCCATAACAAACAGCTTAAAGACTTAAAGGAAAAATAAACACAATGAGAAAATAGAAGATCTAAAAATAGACACAAAGAGGACTTTGAGAGATAAAATGTGCAATATCTAAAACAATAAATTGAATGGGTGAGACCAAGAGAAAATTAGATTCTATGTAAGAAAGATCAGTAAACTTGGAGAAATGGAAATAACTCTCCAAGGTGAAGCCCAGATAACAAAATAAGAGAAAAAAAAAAAAAAGAACAAAGCCTCAGTGACTTTTGGAACAACATCAAATAGTCTAACATATGTGTAGTTGGAATTTCAGAGGAGTAAAGAGGAAACACTATTTGAAGAAATAATGATAAAACACTTTCTAAAATTGATGAAGACTATAAACTTTCAAATCCAAAACTCTCATCAAACTTCAAGCAAGAATAAATACACATACCAAAAACACACGCCAAGGTACACAATAAGCAAACTGCTGAAAACCAATGAAAAAGAAAATCTTTAAAGCAGTTGAAGAAAATGATAAATTACATACAGAGGAACAAAGATAAAAATGAACACAAATGTTTAATCTGAAAGTATACAAAGCAGAAGTTGGAATGATATAACCGAAAAGTTGAAAGCATAAAACTAATGACCTACAATTCTATATTCAGTGAAAAATCTTGCAAAGATCAAGCAAAAACTTTTCTAAGACAGACAAGAACTGAAAGAATTTGTCACCAACAGATCTGCAAACAAAAAAATGTTAAAGTTCTTAAGGCAGAAATAAAATTATAGAGGATGAAACCTGCATCCAAACAATATTGTTGAAAACAAATGATGAAAAGTGTTAAAAATGGTACATTTACAGATAAGGAGATAACTTTTTATTTCTCCTTTAAAAAATTTTTTTAATTAATGTTTTTAAATGGAGGTACTGAGGATTGAACCCAGAACCTTGTACATGCTAAGCATGTGCTCCACCACTGAGCTATTCTCTTCTCCCCTTAAATTTCTTTATGTTAATTGACTGCTTAAAGCAAAAGTGGTTAACAACATACTATCAGGTTTATAATATATATAGAAATAAAATATTTGACTACAACAGCCCAAAGGATGGAGGGGAGAAAAAGAAGTATAAGTTTCAAGTCTTACATTCTACATAAAATGTTATGCTATTATTTGAAAGTAGACTGTATGTTGAAATTCCTTTTGTAAGCCTCACAGCAACTAATTTTTTTAAAAAAGAGAGATAATAACCCAACAGTAGAATAAATTAGAATACTAAAAAATATACAGTTAATCCAGAAGAAGGCAAGGGAGGAGAGGAAAAAAGAAAACATAACAGATGGGACAAATAGGAAACAAAAGCAAAACAGATTTAAACCCAACCCTGTCACTAATTACATTAAATATAAATGATCTAAACACTGTGTGGAAGCATCATGCCAGATGCTAAAAGGATAGCTTAGTAAATAAAATAAATTTTTGTGCCCTTGGGAAGATTAGGATCCAATGGTGGAGACAGTGTGTGCTATGTGTGGGTATGTGTCCCCACATACACAGATCCAAATATAAAATAAATAGTTGTGATAAAGTTGCTATGAAGGCAATAAAGGGAAAACAGAGGAGGACCTGCTGGGATAGCATGATCAGAGATGGCCACTCTGAGGGAAAGTATCAAATCTTAAATCTGTTCAGCAGTGGTACTTCTTCTGAAGAATGAATATGCCTAACTCCCAAAAGGAAAACAGATTAAAATTAAACTCTGGCTGACCCAGGTTAGAGCACCAGAGTCCTACCCACTTGCCTGAGGAGACTCTCACAGAATCCCTGAAATACCCATAGGGCTCCAAGAAATACTGAGGTCAATAATCGGATACTATAGATAAGTTCTGAGCAGGAACAAAGTCAGACAGACCAACCTGACAGGTTGGGTGGAGAAAGGGCTTGAGGGGGACACAGTGAAAGTCAGTGGGCTATCTAAATTGTGGAGGTGAGAGATAAGGACTAAAACGATAAATAGTATACATACTGAGAATAATTGAGAAAAGAGCAATAAAGATGGGAATAAAAAGACAGATTCCATGTTTTCCCGGAATAGATACTTCTTGATATATTTGGTGACTGATAGTGTTTTTTTAAAAAAAAGTAAAGCTGAAATACTCAAAAGTGACACCTAGGCTTAGGTGAATGGGTAGACAGTGGTACTAAACAGAGTAGCCAGGTAGGTCACATCAAGAAGGGTTTTGGCAACATAAGTCTAAAGGACAAAAGGGATGTCAGGAGAACACAGAGACGGAAGAGGAAAACAGACAGCTAATCCCACAAGCTCTCCAACGTCTTCTCCATTTATGGAAGAGGGGTGGGTACTGAATTCATTATTTTCAAGTACATGCTAGCCAACAATAACTGCGAATTAATGAATTCAGCTGAAATGGAAAATAAAAGCAAACAAACAAAAAAGAACAATGATTCAAATACAGCACTGTGAAAGAGCAAATGGAATAATCAAGTAAATAATGAGGGGAATTTTGTTCCTGACACACAAGGACCAGAATTCCATCTAGATTTCTGGAGAGAAAGGTTTTGGGTCATGTCCAAATTAACTGCTTATTTTAAAAGTATAAATCAAGTTTCTAAATTAATGGTAATAGCTATAAAAGAGTGTCTAACAAAAATAAGTTTTATACAAATGTCATAGATTGGATTAATGCATCAGTATATTCACAAATTAGCAACATAAAACCAATGAAGAAACATGTTAACTGAGCTCAGTAATCTGGGGAGTGGTTACCTACGCAGCAATTATATTACTTGGGTATGCCATAAGATACCATTACTGTTACCTTCTTGACACAGGATAATTTATTAATAGCCAACTTATTCCTAGCTTTTGATTTAAGTTCTTTTTATATATTTCACACGTAAAACAAAAAAATTGCTTCCTCTGCTTAAAATGAAGCAGTCCAGACCCTGTAATCATACTTCCTTCTCTGCCCTCACAAACCATACCAATTTGCTATCATTTGGCCCAGGGCTAAGATATTATTATTTCTTGAATGAAAAAAATCTATTTCTGAATATACTTAAAATTGATCCTTGAAATCTTAAGAACTCTAGACATCAGAAATTATTTTTAATTGCCTGTAATAATTTTTGAAGATACTGGTAATAAAAAACCAGATATAAATTTTCTATTCAAAAGGCTAGTTACTGGGGTGGGAGGGTACAGCTCAAGTGGTAGAGTGCATGCTTAGTGTGCAAGAGGTTTTGGGTTCAATCCCCAGTAGCTCCAAATAAATAAATAAATAAATAAATAAATAAATTTTAAAAACTGAATTACCTCCCCACCCCCTAAAAGGAAAAAAACAACTTAAAAAAAAATAGCAAATGATTTTTTTAAAATGGCTAGTTACTGGATATCTATTTTTACAACACACACAGTGTATATTCACTGCCCCAAAAGAAACTAGAAGTATGAATACTAAGAAACTTTCATTATATGGTATACAGATGTATTGAGAAGAAAAGAGTATATGTGTTACAATTGGTCCCTCCTACTGGGAAAGAATAGGTAAAATTCTATGAACCATGAATAAGGCTGAACATAAAATGTATTGTCCAAAGCAGAACTTTTTTGAGTATGAAAATAGGCACTAACTATTAACAACATGCCAGAATAGAGATGTCAACAATTAACTGTCCAAGGTCAATGGAGATCAATGGTCACCTTACCCATGAAGCACTATTGCAAAGTAAAGGCTCACTACTTCCTGCCAACACTTGTCTTTCTGAATTTTTCCTACATTGTCAGTAGCATAATAAGTTTTCAATCAATTAGAGGGTTTTATTGTTAGGGCCACCTTTTATATCACTCTTAGTTTTGAAACAAAGGGGTGAGTTGGCAAAGCTGTAATAAGGTATAAGAAGAAGAGTCAGAATGAGGAAAGGAAAAGAAGTGTCAAACTGCAGAGTCAACCACATATGAAGAAAATAATTACACTTAGGAAGGGGAGTAGCAGCAGTATGAGGAAGAAAGGATGAAGAGATTGTCCAGTGCAATTAAATGGGCAAGCTCAAAACACAGGAAAATGTTTATGCGTGGTCAAGCTTATTCATTATGCACTATATTAACACTGATTTGGAAGAACCTACCTGTATAATCTTAACATTCTTTAAAATCTCTCTAAACCTGGTAAATCAGAACCTACTTCTTTATAAGATCCCCTAGGTCATTCTTAAGCACATCAAAGCTTAAGAAGAGCTACTTTAAATTATACTAATATAAAAACATCATTATCTTGCTTATGTCATTTTTAGCACACATCTATACTTGTTTAAAAATAGAGACTGGGAAAATTCAGAATCCTAAGAACTAATAAAGATAATTTTTCTGCATTCCTTATGAAGAATTTTTCAGAGTTTTTTTTTTTTTAAGTTTCCACATCATGCAAACTAGAAATATATACCAGCTTATACAAAGTGTGTACTCTATCCATGTATGTGGCAGTATGGGGTGACAGAAGTGGGTGGAAGGTACAGGTATAGCCAAGTGGACAATGAGTTCCATTGTGGAAAGGACCATAAAACAAAATGACTAATAAAAAGCAACGATTTCAGAACTCCACATCAGGATACTAAGGCCATAAAGGAAGTGTGTTAAGCCAACAATTGTTATCTTTAAAGAATAAACCACCTGGCCTTTCTCAAACAGTCAAAGAATCACAGATTTTTTTTAACTGGAGAGCCTTAAAGATCACGTAGCATAATCCCTTAAACTTCAGATGAGACAATGGAAGCCCAGGGAGGACAAGTGGCATAGTTGGATCCCAAATCAAATTAGTAAGTATTTACTGAACACCTACTACAGATAAAACACTACTCCAAGGAAATAAGTATAATAGTGGATCCCTTCTTCAAAGGTTCCATTCTCTATTTCCCAGGTAAATTATCCGCATGTAGCTCTCTGATGGTAGCAATAGCCTTTCCATATCCTAGCTTAGGGGCTGGAACACTTTGCCCCACAGGCCAAATCTGGTTCATCACCTGTTTTTGTAAATAGAGGTATACTGGGACATAGCCACACATATTCATTCACATTTCATCTGACTCTTTTTGCTCTATGAAGTCAGAGCTGAGTACTTGTGACAGAGACATATGGCCTGTAAATCCTAAAATATTTACTGTCTGGCCCTTTACAGAAAAAGTTTGCCAATCTCTCTTCTAGATTATCTTTTGCTTGCTTTGAAGGGTGTTTTTTTCCTCTCTCTCTCTCTCTCTCTTTTCATTTTCAAACTAATGGAAGGCAGGTTTTGCCTTAGGAACTACTGCCCACTGAGCAATGTGCTAGATGGTTTTGAAGGAAAAAGTCAGTGGGCTAAATATGGCAACTGACAGCAGCTCTCGGTAACAAGTAAAAACTTGCTCTAGAACATAAAGGACAAGAACCAAAAGCCAGAAGACTAACACTCAACAAACATTTAATAACCGCTTACCAAGTTGCCTGCCATTGGGCTAAGCTCTGGGGTACCCACATTAATAAGACCAACTCAGTTCTCAAAGAACTCACTATCTGGTGAAAGAAAGAATCCTTGTGTATTAAATGTAATAATAGAGGCTACAATGACAGAGAATAAGTAACTGAGGTTGGGGGTGAGGGAAACTATTCAACCCCAAGGACAGTCACACAGAGCCTTCTATCCCCCCTGCGGAGTTCCAGTTTCAGGAAGTAACCAGGATTGGAAGCTTATAACTATGTATAGTTGCCTCAACCCAAAGGCCACTATTTGTAGGTGGATGGAGTTAACCTTTGGACTGTACAGTTGCTTCCTGACTTCCTTTTATAGCACACTTTATTTTTGTTTAACCTTTCTGGTATAGTCTTTTAGTTACATTTTAAATTCACATTGAGCCTTAGTCATCTTAACCTATTTTACTGTGCATTTTTTTAACCTGTTATTTTTTTAGAATCTTCTGATATTGATACTGTTTTTTTTAACATTTTTATGCATCTTTGTACACATTATTTCAGTATTTTTGCCTAATATTTTATATTTTTCTTATCCCCCTTTTGTTTCAATTGCTTTATCTTAGACATAATACCTCCTTCCTTTTGCTTCTCTAAGTGAGAATAAGGAAGGGTGATCATCAAAATAGTCAGCCACTAGGAAAGTATGGTAAGTGACAGTTTACAAACCCAGCCTCAGAGTAGAGGTGTGGCCTGAGGGCCCTGGTGTGCCTAGGACTCACCCTTTAGTTGATGAAACCTGGAGCGGTCAAAGAGGGTCCTGGGGTAGGGCAGGATGGCTAAAGCAGCCCAAGCACTTGTGGAAGGGATGTAGCAGGAGCTACAGATCAACAGATATGAGAAACCAAAATATTTTACCAGTATCACCAAACCAGTACAGACTGGATAAATAGCAGTTTTGTGATGAGGAAACAGCAGAGTAAGCGGGATAGAGAGGAAGCTATTCCAGGCCTCTTAAAAAAGGAGACAGATGCAACTTTATTTCAGTTAAGTTTCTTGCAAGTCCACTCTAAAAGCCATGGAAGAAGACCCTGACCCTAATTCTAGCCATACTTAACTGCCCCAGTTATTTAAAATATACAACCATGTAACTTAGGAGACAGTCTAAAATGACCCTTCTTAAGAAGTGTTAGGCTAACTTTAAGAACAGCCTAGAGAAACTATTAGAGAAGCAATACTGTTGCACTCACTTCTAAAAGCCTTTGTATCTGAATCACACAATCATTTGGCAGTAGGTATTTGGAAAAGCACATACTGGGAAAAAGAAGGAAAGCAGGGGAGAAAGTGTTGCAACTCAAGCTCCCATGAACTGTCATGTAGCTATAAATCACATGCTAAAATGGTTTGGAATTAGACACAATGAAAGACCTAGATCCAAATTCCTAGAATGTTTTCTATGATAGAACGCTCCAAAGACAAATTCTAAGTTAAATTCTACCTCCAAGTCAAAAATCCAAAAGTTTTTGAAAATAATAATAACCACCATGAATTGAACCATGTATGAATTTTATTGCCATTTTTGGTAGTCTTGAAAACAATGGTACAAAAAAGGTATCATTCCAATTGATAAGTGAGGTCAACTGGCCTAGAGAGGTTAAGTAACCTCTTCAAGGACACACAGCCAGTCACCAGTGGAGCTCAGGTCAGTTTGGATCAAGGCCTCACTCCACTCCGTTCTCAATACTTCATTGCCTCGCACTCATCGTGCCTGTAGGTCTTCCCAATATTTTTCCTCTATCATGAAAATTCTTACAGACTCAGACAAGGCATGAATATAATAATCACCCATAAGGCTTCTCCTATATCCTCCCATGAGTTCAGCTTGAAAAGTACTCCAAAGGTTCTCTTAAGTAAGAGATCTTACTTGATTTCAGACACTATGAAAGCAAAGCCCAACACTTCCAAATCCCATTTGTATAAGCAAGAATTCCTGAACTCCTTCACATACTTACACAATGAGAACAAGGTCAAGCCAGAAATTCCATAGCAGACGGATTATTATTTGGAGCTCAAGTTCTTCCATGACATTGCCCTACCCAGCAAACTTTTAATTCCAAATGATTATTTTATCTCCTTTAGTCTGTAATCAGTATAAGCATTTGAAGTGACAGAAGAAAACCTCATCTCAATTTTCTCCCAGGACCTTCTCTAAACTCCCTATTAATAGTCCAGTCTCTAAACACTTAAGTTATTCTTTACTCGATGCTCAACATCGCTAATTATTAGAGAAATGCAAATCAAAACTACAATGAGGTACCACCTCACACCAGTTAGAATGGTCATCATCAAAAAGTCTACAAATAACAAATGTTGGAGAGGGTGTAGAGAAAAGGGAACCATCCTACACTGTTGTGGAAATGTAAATTGGTGCCGCCACTGTGGAAAACACTATGGAGATTCCTTAAAAACTAAAAATAGAGTTGCCATATGATCCAGCAATCCCACTCCTGGGCATTTATCTGGAGAAAACTCTAATTCAAAAAGATACATGCACCCTAATGTTCACAGCAGCACTATTTACAACAACCAAGACATGGAAGCAACCTAAATGTCCATCAACAGATGACTGGATAAAGAAGATGTGATGTGTGTATGTGTGTATGTGTAAATATATATACAGTGAAATACCACTCAGCTATAGAAAGAATAAAATAATGTCATTTGCAGCAACATGGATGGACCTTAAGATTATCATATTAAGCGAAGTGAGTCAGAGAAGGACAAATATCACATATCACTTATATGTAGAATCTAAAAAAATGAGGCAAATGAACTTATTTGCAAAACAGAAACAGACTTACATAGAAAATAAACTTATGGTTACCAAAGGGGAAAGGGGCTTGGGGAGGGATAAATTAGGAGTTTGGGATTAGCAGATACAAACTACTATATATGAAATAGATAATGAACAAGGTCCTACCCTATAGCACAGGGAACTATATTCAATATCCTGAAATAAACTAATGGAAAAGCATATGAAAAAGAACACATAATATGTGTGTGTGTGTGTGTGTGTGTGTGTATCTCACTTTGTTGTACACCAGAAACTAATATAACATTGTAAATCAATTATACTTCAATTTAAAAAATAAATAACATAGACACACATACAAAATCATTCTCTACTCATCTCATTCCTTTCTAAAAAGAAACTAGCCTGCCCTGTTATTTCTCTACCCAATACGGGATGTATGTATCAAACAAAAATGAGCTGTTTTGGAGATACAAAATCTAACCACTGAGAGCAATGGTTCTGCAAAAATTAAACTGAAAAGATCACATATTAAGGAAATCCAGTTAGTAATAGTTAGCATCCCCCCTTCTTCGCTAGTCAAATACAGATAGCAGCCTTTAAAACTCAATTAAAAGGCATTTGGAATTTTACATAACAAATGCTACGTTTTGGTTTGTCCCTAGTAGTGAATTGTGCTGAATATCTCAAGAGAGGTATACTAGTATACTATTTAAATGTTTATGTCCCATGGAGTCATTAACACTGGGTAATAGAATGAAAACAGTATCTTAATGTGAGTCTTAATTGTTTTTGTAAAAATCATGTGAAACAGCTATTCACTTAATCAGCTTATCTAACCAGTGTTATAAAAATAACTATATTCTTTTAACTAAAGAATTTTTGTTAAAGAAACCATAAGCATCTATAAATATTTCTGGAGCTAAAAGTAGCAGGAAAATTTATATATATTGCAAACTAACTTATTCTCAATTGATCCTCTCACAAAGTGTAATTATCAATCCATATTACAATCTTGTCTAACATCTCTTAGAAATAACTTTTAAATTTTTGAATTAATAATGAAAGAAGTTGGTAACAAGTATAAAGCTATGAGATTATATACCAGTTTTTCTCTAAAAGAATACTTCCTTCTTTGCATTATTGATATGAAATCTCTTCATACTCTTGATTTCTCATTAAATGAGCAAAACTGTAATACCCCTTAGGAGAGCTGTGCCAGTTCTTTGTATGATTTCTGGATAAACTACTGCATTATAACTATTCCAGAACCACCAGTAAACAGGAAGTAAAATTCATTCATGCTCAGTCGCAAGTAACCTATGTACAGACTGTTGCAAACCATGTGGGTTTTTTTCTTATGTAGACTACAAATTTAGTATCAAATCTTGAGACTCAAGAAAAGGGCCTTATCAGCAGATTGAAATTTAAGAAAACAAATCTCTCTACAGATATTCCCAAAGAAGTCCTTTAAGTTAATTTTAATAGTCATCCCCTAAAGTTAAATTTTATGTTTGAAGAGAAAAACTGAAGAGAGCTATTCCAGAGGACATAGCTGCTGAAATTTCAAACAACAGGTTCTTCAGTATTCTATGATTTTTCTTTATTTTGACTGTGATTGGTAAAAAGATATACAGTGTAGAAAATCCTTAATCATTAAACTGAGTGCTTATTTGCAAATTAATATAAGTTACAAAATCTTATTACACTTTATAACATATATGCTGTGTTAAAATGTGTAAGATAGTCAAAAAAAAAGAGAGTCATATTAAACTAATGGGCATAGCATATTACATTTAAACACCAGGTCCGCTTATATATGCTGTGGTATAGTGAAGAAAACAATCAAATGGTTCAAGACTGAAAGTTAAAGAAAGTAAATTTTTAATAACAAATAACTGCATGTATTAATATATTCATATTTTTCACTTATGTATATATACACTGTTAAACACAAAATGAAACACTAAATGATTTAGAGATTTTTAACTGAAATTAAGAAGCACTAATCCATCAATGGCCTCATCTCCACTTCATCCATCCAAATAAGAGTATAAAAAATGACTTCTAATACTAGTATATTCTAGATATCAATATATATTTCTTTTTAAAACTTAAAAGTGCCTTCTTCTCTCTTTTACATAATTTTTTAAAACAGAAAGTATGGTTTCTCCTAAATATAACCCTATTCTTTAAACAGACAAGAAATAGTATTAGGGAGAATACAAAGAAATAGAGGTACTCACACGTAGCCCTGGGGAGCTTAAATTGAGAAGTTTTTGAAAGGTAACTTAACATTGTCTATCAAAATTTTAAGTGAACATAGAAATTTATACTAAGAAGCAATCACACAAAGGTATAAACTAATATATAAATGAGTATAATTACATAATTATTTTAATAACTAAAGATTAAAGTCACTCTAAATATTCATCGAGAAGGGAGTGATTGAATAAATTATTACATCCAGACAATGGAATGCTTTTTAAATAAGACAGAAAGATGTTTATGATGTGCTAAACGAAAAAGTATCAGATAGTAAGTCTCACTTTAAAATTCTATAAATAAAAATGTTTATGAACATATTAAGATATTCACAGAAATGTATATCAGATTCAGAGGGTTTATAGAAAATCTCTTCTTTCTACTAAATATTGTATTAATTTATGTGAGCAGTTATATATTCCCCAAAATAAAAAAAATTCATTATTGTACAGAACATTTTAAAGTGCTTTAGTCAAAATTTTTAAACTTAGGCATTCTTCCATCTTCTTCCTAAAGGATTTTCTTTTCTTTTAACATTTGCTAGTTACTATATGCAAACCTAATTTTCCTCTGAACACATAATGAATATCACCTTTTCAAACTTTAAAAGACATTATATTCAACTTTGCAGGATTATATGAAATAAAGGTACTAGTACACAAAAATAATCATTACATTAAAAAAATGTGACTTTCTTATATTTCACCCCATATATCCACTATCTTTAGAAAAAAAGAATGGGACTTTTTTTTTTAGTTTAAGTGATTTCTATGGTGATAGATAAAACTCACTATCTTATTTTTCACTTACATACCCTATAGGTTGCAGCAGTAACATTTTTTCCAATAAATATAACCCTTCATCACAAAAATATTTTCACCAAGATCACCAAACTGTTAACTTTTATTAATGTCTTTATCTTGATTTATAGCAATCCATATTTCTCCATCCAAACTCAAAGCAAAAATTTTGATACTAAAACAATTTAGGCCAATTATATTTTTACTGTATTAAACATTTAAATATTTAAACTTGATTTTCAAAATAAAGATCTATGCTCACTAGAATTCATATTTGTAAAAATAATTTTACTTTCCTAAAATACTTTTTAAAGGATTGAAAATACATTTTACTTTACCTAGTTGTTGATGTTGGTGTTTGTCATAATGACTGTGATAGAAATTGATTCCGCCTTCCTGGTCTACAGTCTTCTCTGATGAGAGCAAACTAAGACGTTTCATCTTCAGTAATCTTGGAAACCTTTCCTGAAAGCTGTCTCCAGTGTCCAAGACCACATCCCCCGAAAGAACGGGAGGAACAACTCTCTTCAAAAAATCCATTTTAAGGTTCTTCTACATTATTAGACCCATGAGCGCACAGGAAGGTGCCTGTACCAACTTCTTTGGTGGGAAGGTAAGGTACAACTATTCGTGTCAAAGAGCAAAGAAACGTCATGTAGATTTAGGTGGTGCTAATCATGGGTTGACTGCCAGCTGTTTTGAAGCTGATTTTTAAGACATTTGCTGTTCATACTGATAACGAGCCAAACAGCTACAGACGGTGGAAGTGTACTTCACGTATTCATACACATGTACATGTACAGTGGGTGTTAACAGCAATATGGAGACTATAAAATGTATCCATCTAGTTTCACATTTAGACTTTGAAAACCTACACTGTGATAATGCTAAAACAAATTTACTTTGGTCGGAGGTGTGTCTTACTTTTAAATACACTTAACAGCTTAAGTATGAAATAGTAACTTGTATTCAAAAGATAATTCCTATCATCTGAAAACTCAGTAACAGACCTCAGAAAGATCAAGTTTTATAAGACATGAAATGGAATAATTTAAAATATTCTGTATTATGAACAGCTCAATGTACTTTTAGACACACACACACACAAAAACTCATTATAATCAATCGTAAGTATTAACAGTAGCAATAGAAACCTTGGCATGAATTACCCCCCTAAAACTGGTAATTTAAAATAAATTAATCTAAAAAAAAAGTTGAAGAATTTAAAGTGTAAATATTTAATTCAGAAAACCCAGTAATTAGCCTTACATAGTTTATTTCCAAATAACTGAATATTCTATTAAATATTTTAAAGTAGCAAAAGTAGCTGATCCTACTGCCTTAATATAACCCAGAAGCATGACAAAATAGGCCAGTCAAAGATGCCCACATAACACTTTATGAGCTGAAATTAATATCTTCTCTCCTTTCCTTTGCCTGCCCTCTGGTGGGGGTACAAAGTGACCAAGACAGACATGGAAAAAACAAAATAAAGGAATGGATAAGGCATCAATTTTCCTAAGTAATCAAACTGATAACTTTGACGGATATACATTTTAATGATTTAAAAAATCCGATTCACTTAGTGAAACACAAACATAATCTCATTCTTCCAATACTCAAAGAAAGTGATTTACATATTTTAAAAGATGACGCACCTAATTGTCTATACAGACATCAGGGGAAACTGTTGTAATGTAAAAACAAGTAAATTCTGGTCTGAATTGCTGAGTTTTTAATCCTTATTCTTCTGCCACATTAATAAAGAAGTCAATTATTCTTTATTTCACTCATTTAAAAGATGTTAACGTGATGGTCCTCTACATGGAAAGCATTAATATGGTATGAAGGTTCAGAGAAAATTTAGAGGATTTATTAATGCAAATTCTGTCTGAGGGAGTCCTACAGTAAAAAGGGGAAAAAACAAGGAAGTCAGGTAAAGGACTTACATTTTTTGCCCTAAAGCAAGTCTGTACCAATTAGGGAAAAAAAAAAAAATTGACTTTTAAAAAATCCTTCTCAGAAGCTAGATTCTCTCTTAACCCTGGAGCATAAAAGGATAAAAATTCATATCTGAACAACCTATTCTCTACACACAGAAAAAACAACAGGCTAGAACCATAATCTATATCCCTTAATAGCCTAGAAGTTATCACTGTGTCTTCCAGGGTTTTTGGTTTCTGTTTTTTCCATCTTAACTTCATTCATTCATTTTTTAAAAATTGAAGTATAACTGACTTACAACATTATATTAGTTTCAGGTGTACAACATAGTGAGTCAGTTTTTATACATTATGAAAAGATCACCATGATGAGTCTAGTTACCATACAAAGTTGTTACGATATTATTGAGTATATTCTCTATGCTGTACATCACAACCTCATAACTTATTTATTTCATAACTGAAAGTCTGTACTTCTTAATCTCCCTCACCTATCTTACCCACACCCCCATTCCCCGCCCTCTGACAAGCACCCGTTTGTTCCCTGTATCTATGAGTCTGTTCCTGTATGTGTGTTTCTTTGTTTTGTTTTTTAAATTCCACATATAAGTGAAATCATACGGTATTTGTCTTTCTCTGACTTACTTCACTTAGTATACTACCCTCTAGGTCTATGTTGTTTTTTCCCTTTGTTTCCTCTTTATGGATAAGATCTCGTGTTCTTTAAAACTTGTGTGTGTGTGGCCTTCCTCAGGTCCCCCTGCAGGTCTTCCTTATCTGTGGAGCCCAGAAGCACAGTCCTACCACCTGTGTCACTGCTAACCTCACTGTTCTAAACTGCACTTTCAACTGGGGAAAGGAAGGGCGGGGATTAGATGCTGTGGGAGAGACCACAAGATTTTTCTCAGATTTCCTTCATTCAACAAATACTCACTGAGCAGCTTCTTTCATGGCCTGTGCACGATACAAAAGCAGTAAAGATATACGCCTACCCTCAAGAAACTTACTATTTATGAAGGGGAAAAAATCTCAACCACAAGACCCCCGTCTTGGTTGGCCAAGGCATTGCTGACCCTACATTACACTTCATTTCCTCTAATAACCCTCTTTATATGGGTGTTGATCTCTAATAAACATCCTGGAAGCCAAACTCCTTTACAGCATCTACTTGTGGAGGACTCACCCCGCGACATACAGCAAAGGGGAAAGCATGACATTCCAGTGACAAAGCTATCCATTACTAGCTGAATCGATGATGGGGAAATGCCATAAAGCCTTGTTTGCATGCTGATTCTAAGATCTTTGGTTGATTATTACAACCTTGAACTCCCGGTATAAATAGGATTAAGAAATTGTAACAGAGGCTGGTCACTCAAAGACAGAATTTAAAAATCTTTTTTAGTCCTCACAGTCACTATTTAGCCATTAGAATATTTATTTTAATCTTACCGTAGAATTTCAAGAGAATAATTTCTTGGTGGTAAGTTGTTTCATCTAATCCTGGCTATTGGGACTCTTGAGTAGTTTTGAGAATTAAGCATTTAGGTGTTAATCATCCGAGATTCAAATAAATGACTTCAGCTCTGAAGAAAAACAAAATATGAGATTGACACATTAGATATGTTTTTAATAAGCACATCTGTGTGTGACTCATATCCACCTTTACTTCTGAATATATTATATTGCAGTGTCACGTGGCGCTAGTTATCCTTTTTCAATTAATGTTGCATTACATTTTTCCTAAGTTTTTATTATGAACAATTTCAAACTAATGCAGAATTATTGAGACTAGTATAATGAATCCACCATTATTAACTCACAACAAATCATGTTGCATTCTTATCTCCACCCACCCCCAGCCCCTGTCCCACCACTCTGGCTTATTCTGAGGCAAATTCCAGGCATTAAGTCACTTCACCTATAGATAATTCTGCATGTATCTAAGACAAAAATTTCTTTTTTAAACATAAGGCAATATAATTATAATATCTACAATAAATTCATAATAATTTCTTCATAACATCAACTACCAATCAGTGCTCCAATTTCCCCAACTGTTTCTTAAGTGTTTTTTTTAGATCAGTTTGTTCTAATCCAGATCTAAACAAAATCCATACAGGCAATTGTTGTTTGTCTCCTAAATCCCTTTTAATTGATAGCTTTTTCCCTTCCTCTCTTCTCTCTGCAGTGACAAGCAATGCTTTTACTAGCCAATGATTGAATGAATTCATCAATACCTTAACTGTTCAATAATATATTGAATCCATTTGTATTTTATTCACTAAAATAATCAGATTTGCAAAGCAGTTCATGTATCCACTAGGCCTAACATTTATCCCATCTACGGACAATGTTTAGGATGCATATTTTTCAAAAACCTATGATAACACTTTTGAGGGGGTCATGGACTGTGAATTACTATACCTTATATGTAATAATTGGATGGCTACTAAGAATGAAACAAATGACCATAGGGTCATTATCCTTTCTTTTCCCATATATAAGGCCTCACATGTAATCAGGCACATTCGTGTTTTTATTACTACGAAAGGTCTGCACATTTTTCAACAGTTAAATAGTCACATTTTTAATTTGTAATTGAAATTCTAATCAACTACATTGTAAATTATAACTAGTTTCTTACTATTTTTTCTGTTTAATGAATTTAATCCCCAATCCAACAGAAAGAACTACTATCTGAAATATTAATTTTGTACTTAAACTTCTTAATTTGAAATTCCTTTAGCCAAGTTAGAAAAATACAATATTTCATTTATTCATAGGCATAATCAACAAAATCATGACTGAAATCAAATCTTAAAGCCCCAAAACTGGTAAATATGAACAAAATACGAATTCAGAAGCACCTGTTCGTAATCAATATCATTCAGACTTAACGGAATTTTTGACTGCCCCACTAAATATTTCTGAATCTATTAACAACATGATATCTACAATTCTGCCACAATTTTTGATACTTTATCTCAGGTTCGTGGAATCATTCCTCCCTCAATGAGTCTAAGGCTTATGTGACAAATGACCTACCATTTCTTGTAGATAGTGGGCAGGACACAGTCATTTACTGGTCTATATTTAATGAAACTTAAACTGTTTTTCACTTTGTCTTCTAGGACAGATCACAAACCAAGTACTCCTGGAGGACAAAGCAGTTTTAGAAATACTGCAAAAATTTCATCTAGGATTGATTTGTACCACCATGTCTAGGTCTTTTGTTTTGCTTCATTTTTAAATATTTTTTCTGTTCAGACACAGCAAGAGCCAATGCCATGCTTTTCATATGTGTTTTCTTTTCCTGTGACCATGCTGTCAGAGCACTGTGGCATTTTAAGACTTCCCAATGTTTGTCCAGAATTTTCAGTACCTCTCCAGTAGAGATACAACTTCTGTATTTTCCACTTTCTCTTTTGATAAAATAAACAAACATATGTCTTTAGTTACCCTGGAAAATATTTGGTATATACTTCTCTGGCTTTCTTTACAGGTTATAATCAGGGATGAGTTTTTTTGCTTTTTGTTTTGTTTCGTTTAGGTGTGGTTTGGGTTTTTTTCCCTGCACATCCACTACATTTTCGTCTTGTCTCCGTACATATTATCTAACGTGGAACTCATTTTTATTTTCATTTCATTTGATTAACTTGAGAATATTTTCTCTCCAAGAAGAGTAATCTTTATTACTACTTTTATACTACTGCTTTTGAGATGGCCATGGTATACAGATGACCATGGCTGTTGTTTCTTACTTTAAAAGAAAAAGGTCATAAAAACCAGTGACTTGAGGAGGTCAGTTGGCATTTGACAACACTGAAGAGAAGACTGTAAGTAGTAAAATAGCACAAGCTGTAAAGGGCCGAGGCTTTAAACCTGCAGCAAGACTAATGATGTGGAAGCTTCTATGTGTAATAAACAAAGAGAACAGTGGCCCTGCTATGGTACTTGAGAGGATTCTCAGATCAAATGAGGTCCTTCAGGGACAACCTTGCTTCATTTCAGTTTAGAAAGTAAAAGAGAAAGTTGAATGGTTGCTCAGATAACATATTAACCTCATTTCCTTTCTGAATAGAATTACTCGAATAATAAAGAACAGAAATGCCACAAATTTAATGTATCTTAATTATAGTAAGATACCTGACATATAAGTGTCTGATATACACTGATTCAGAAAACAATAATCTTGAGCAAATAGGGCAAACATTAAGAATAAATGAATCTCAGTGATGATCACTGTAAGTATTCTCAATACCTCTAGACTTGGAATACTTCATAATTCGAAAAAGAGGACAAGGAAGTTAGGGTGCCTAGCACAAGGTAGATTTAAATTCAACATAATTAAAAAAAGAATAACTTACTCATTATGTAATTAATTTAAAAGGTGCTTCATAAAGAAATGGAGTTCCTGCTCACTGAGTTTATAGGCAAAGATTGTTAGAAATGCTATAGGAAGGGTTACCCCACTGGGTAAAGGATTAGGCTGAATTACTTCAAAGATTCCAACTTGCAACTCTGAATTTCACTTCAAAATGTATTTTGTACTTATACTGGAATGTGCTGTGACCTAAAGATTCAATCATACTTTAAAGAAACCACATTGTAAGATATGAAATCTGTAAGGGAAAATTTCTGCCCTTATATTACAATCATTCTGGGAATATTGCAAGGCCTCTTAAAATGATTCAAAAGACAAAAATGATGCAAATGTTCTGACAGCCTTTTAGAGTAAGGATGCAATGGCTTTCAAATAAATTAGAATAACCATAGCTCCTATCTGTAGTGGCAAAATAAGTGTGGAAAATACACAATGCAGTAACTTGTTAATCTACCAAAGATTATGTAAAATGAGAAAAATCTACTTGGCAGCAAATAATTATTCAAATATCTTTTCTGTCTGGCTGGCAAAAAACATTAAAATGAAGAATTTACAGTCATCCCTTTAAGAAAGAAAAAATATATAAAATAAACACTGGTTCTATCACAGTTCAATTTTTAGAAATTCACTTTTTCTCTTATTTTAGAAATGAAATTTTTACAATTTTTAAAACAGACCTGCATTTTAATTTTCTGTCATTCTTTTTAACCTTCTACCAAATTTTAACTTTAAGGAGTATGGAAACTTATGCTGACTAACGTAATCACAGATTACACTATATCACCTGCTAAAAATGCTGTGTAATGGTACTGAGCTAGAATAACTGGACTTCATTGCAAAAACCTAAACCTCCTGCTGATAATGCAATGTTCTCTGCAGGTAAATTTATGAACATTTTGTTGATTTTACATTTTTAGCCACAATAGCAGTTGCTGCCATACTACTATTTGGTCTAATGAAAACAATTAGCAAAATTTTCCATTCACAAATTTCAGGAAAGTTTTCTATAACACTTTCATTCATTGAATCAAATGAAAATAGCACCAAAGCACATTTTCTAATAGACTGATGAATGAATATGCATTGTTTAGAATCATTTTCCTATTACATTTCTACAGCATTTCTAACCCATTCTACAGCATTTCTACTGGCACAGAAGAAAAAAAAAAGGAATTCAACCCCAAAATTATCATAGAAATGCTCTATGTATTCATCTAGACTTAACAAGAGAAACATTTTGGTCAAATGTAGAAACAGCTCAGTAAGACAACAATCTCACGAAATCTGGAATGTACTCCCATCCCTAACTTCTAAAAATCCAGTACTGTTAACCCTGCCATACATAAATTTACAAAAACCATACTTTCAACAAATATTTACTGAGCAGAACTATGTACCAAGAGCCAGGGACAGAGGAGTGACGAGAAAAGACAAAAAAATCCCTAGCCTCGTGGAGCTTACATTCTAGTAGGAGCTGGAGTTTTTTGGAGCCATTCCTTCGAGAATCTAAAAAAAGTGTTGGAAGGCTCTCCTTCCAACATGCACATATACCTAATTTTACAGGGTTATGAACCTTCACAACCCAATCATTAACTACAGATTAAGAACCCCTGATAAAAATCCTCCTTGTGCTTATTTTCTATTACTACCGTTGATAGTTGACAGTTTCATAATCTTACTATTCATGGTATAAGGATGCAGTACAGTCATCTCTCAGTAACTAGGGGGTCTTGGTTCTAGGACCCCTTGTGGAAACCAAAATCATCTGGTGCTCAAGTCCCTCATACAAAATTGCACAGGATTCACAAATTTTCCCACACACTTTAAATCCTCTCTAGATTACTTATAATACCTAATACAATGCAAATGTTACATAATAGTTGTAAATACAATGTTAATGCTATGGTGAGCAGCAAATTCAAGTTTTGCTTTTGGAACTTTCTGGAATTTTTTTCATTAATATTTTCGAGCCGAGGTTGGTTGACTCTATGGATGAAGAAGCCTCAGATACAAAGGGCTGACTGTAATTTTTTTTTTCATTAAAATACTTAAAGCCTTCAAATTTCAACGGAATGTTTTCTATTTATTCTATCTGTACCTCTCACAAATTTCTAGACTATCAGATTACCCTTTATTAATCTTGGTCTTTCCAGAAAAATATTGATCCTAACCTCTTCGGTAGCTTCCTAGGGAAACTCCCTAACCTTAACAGAAGTATCAATTGTCCCCAAATTTTTGTTCTTGCTTTTCACAAAACAAGTGTAAGTGACCCCTTATTAAAAGCTTTTTTATTTAAAAATACAACTTCTAAAATACTTTTAGGGTTATTACTGTCTCTAATTAATGTCTTAAGTCTTTTATACCTATAATTTAAAAAAATTATACATTGGAAATTGCTCTACCTAATTATGATCCTAAGGTCTTATACGATCAAACATCAAAGAAAAGTCATGAAAATTTGATATGCATATTTTATATGTTTCTATAAAACAGTTTGTGATAAAAAGGTTTTGGGGTTAATCCAAATTTTAAGTTAATCAGAAAAATGAAGAAGTAGCTGTGCAAGGTCACAAAGCAAGTAAATGGCCACAATTTAACCTCCAAAGTTTCTCTTTTCTCTTTTCCTTTGAGTTTATCGTCTCCAGCAAGTTTAGAGAAGCCTCACTTTTCTAAGAGCAACTATGAAAGCACAAATTCCCACTGATGTTTAGATGACCTATTTCTCTCAAATTTATAGCACCAAAACAATTTCTCTAAGTTTAAGGAAGAATGATCATTTGTTACCTGCAGTCTCATAAGCTGAATCAAAAGCCTTTCAAATGTTTACACTCTGAACCAGTAATTCCCCTTCTAAGAGCTTTTTCTAAGAAAATCATCAGAAACACACATACAGATTTATTTATAAAAATATCATTGTACCATTATTCCTATGAGCAGAATACTGCAGGGAGGCACAGAACAAAAACAAAGGACCAGTTGAAAAATAATCATGGTATATTCATTAGATGAAATGTTACCCTTCAATTAAAAAATCATATTTTTTGTTAATATGCCATAATATTCACCATATTTTTAAGTAAAAGTAGAAAAACAAAGCAATATTTATAGTATCTTCCCAATTATTGAGATAAAACTACATTTCGAAGCAAAGAATAAACTTAGAAGGATAGACTCAAATTGTTAAGGTATTCAATCTCTCTATGCCCATTTCCTCGTCTGTAAAATAAGGATAATAGAACCTCTCAGGGCTACTATGAGAATTAAGTGTAAAAGATGAAAAGTGCTTGAACAGTGCTTGACACATAGTACGTACTCAAATGTTTATTATTATTTATTAACTCATATCATATATGCTGATAGACAAAATTTGCAACACTTTCAAAAAATAAGAAATGAAGAAATAAAAATCACTCATGATTCTAATAACTAAAGATAACCATTATTAATTAATGTTGTTTTCTTTCAGGTCTTTTAATATGCATTCAACATTTTATACAATTGGTATCATGTTTTACCATTTCTACCAGTTACAAAACATTGCAGTATTTTAGAAATATATCGTGCAGATTTCATCATCACTATTATTGAACATTAGACTCAGTTCTTCACTCTAAATAATATTGCAGTGAATATGTTGATTGGAGGTCTCTGTACACATCTTTGATTTTTCCCTCAAGAAAACGTCTAGAAACAGAATTTCTATCTCAAATGGTATGAAATGCACTTGGCCTGACTCCCCTACTGACCTGTACAGACTGTAGACACATACTCAGTTGTCCATAATGCCAGTTCCTCCCCTTTCTCCATGGGTACTTATAAGCTATTAAATGGCTTTTTCATTGGAACTTTTCTATTGTTTTTTGGTGCAACTGCTTATCAGGTATTTCTCTTTTTCCATTTATTCTATTTAAAGGAGCTCACTTTCCCCTTATACCATTCTAACATCCCAAACACAATCTGACCATTCATAACTTCGCTATATCCCTCAAAAAGATTCTTAAGATTCTATTTTGTATATCTAAAAATAGAAGTCCTTCTCTTTCAGAAATACATCCTGAAATATTTATAGATGATGTGTTATGACAGAGGAACTGTATCAAAATAAGTGGGAACTGGCGAACGGAATGGGCAGAGATAACAAAGAGTTGATCAATGTTGAAGCTGAGGAATGAGTACATGAACATTCATTCTACTATTCTGTTTAAATATTTATTGTCAAATATTTAAGTACTGAATTTAAATACTTAATATTTATATAAATGTATAATATAAATGTAATCTATACATATGTTCATATGAATGTATTTCTCTATAAATATTTAAATATTAAATATAAATGTTAAATTCTTTAGTGGGGGGAAAATTCTTAAAATAAATCTTTAAAAGATACAATTATTAAAATCCACAAAATAATTATTAAACTTCTACCATAATAATTCAATGGTTATAAAAAAAAAGACCAAAACTATTTAAGCCAAATTCAAAACAACTACAGTATTTATAATCTCTCAGTTACACTTGCCAGTAATTCCCACAGATAAAAACATACTACAATGCCTTTCTCCAAACCATGGCTTCAGCATACCATGCTGATTCTCCAAAACAATATTAGTATTTATATTGTGCATTACAAGAAGACAATTATGCCTCTGTATGTGCCCACATGAATATTTGATAAGTAGTTTTGTTATGCACTAGTATTAAATAATCCAAATTTTCTTGGTGCTTAAATCACATCTTGGTACCAAGTTAGGCACATCATAAACAATACTTACAGATTAACAGTTAGCTCCACCAAAGTGTTTATTTGTACCCAGAGGCATGCAAGCAAGAACAGTGTAACGGAAATTCTACCTCGCTGCACATCTTTATGTACTGTGAGAAAATATCACCCATGTATATTTCTAACTGTAGAAAACACTTTACCTTGGAGTCAGGTCATGATGACAAGAGAGCATAACAAAAAGAATAAGTAATATATCTAGAGATAAAGGGATTAATGGCTGTTCCCCAGGTTTAAAGCAAGGAGGAAATGGAAAGATTGGAGACATGTTTTCTAAACTCTGGTCACTGCACTAAAAAAAATGCATTTTATAGAAATGAACTTATAATACAACTTATGTAACAACCTGGTATATCTACACCCACATGATACATTTGAAATAATCTTCAGTACACTTTGATAGTTTCCAACCTATTTTTAAAAAGTGTTATATTCTAGTCACTATCCACTAACATGATTTCTTGACTTCATAAGTTTTAAATACCTGAACTAAGAAATTGGCCTGGGGGAAAAAATGGCCTCGATTTCCTCCTGCTTACCAAACAAATGAGATGAATTCCTCTCTCCCCTGCATAGAAAATGACATTATAACATGTCTGGGAGGATGGGGAGCAGGGGACAGGAGACACTGAAGTGGGTAGGAATCAAAGCACTGCTGCTTAAACACACACGCATACCCCCTAACAGAGGAGGACCTCTTCAGTCTCCTCCTGTTCTAAAATTCTGTGGATCCAAGAGTTAGTTCTAAGATTATGAGTCCCTAGGAAGCAAGAAATTCATTGTTACATCTCTTACAGTGTCTAGCAAGCTGGCTTTCACAAAAATAATAAGACACTAAATAAAGATTAAATTCAACTAATAATATGCAAAATAAGCACAAGTGTAAAGGTTTCTGTCCTTTAAATGTATGTTTTTCACACTCTATTAAATGTAAAATCAATGCTATTGTATATTATTTGAAAATTCATATACATAAAAATGTTAAAATATATATGTATCTTATATGTATATACCTGTATATATATTAATATGTGTCACAAAACAAGTACTTTTCATGTTAGTTTTGTGCACAAAAAGCATAAAAACAATTCACTTAAAATTAAAGCTCATAAATTAAATTACTTTGTCTCAATAATACCTTTTTTTCCTATTTGCTTAATGACAGTATTACTGAGCAAAGAAATGAGCAAAATATGGGCCCAGTATAAAAGAAAAATAACAATAACAATGTAAAACTTCCATAACTCAACCATGATTTTTAGTACTCTAAAGTCTATTAGTTCTTGGCTCAGTCTTCTTTGCTTTTGCCTTGAAGGAATAGTTTTCTCCAAAAAAAAAAAAAAATTCAATTATATTGAAGATTTTTCCTATATACATTAGTTTTCAATAAACGATTACAGTTTAACTGAAGTGGGAAGAAGATGAAAAAAGAGTCTATGTAAAAGACTCCCAATTTTCAACCACAATAAAACCTTTTATAAACAAGAACAGTAAGGTCAATCCTTCTACCGTTTATGTAATGTTATACGATGCCATATGATGCAATAAAATACATCATTCTCACGACACCCTGAAAATTATAACACAAGTCTCTTTCCATAAGCTTTACCCAAAATTCCTATTTCTCTGAGGTTTTTAATTAAATCTGGAAAAAAATCTAAAATTTTACCCAAATTAACATAACTTCTGATTTTCAAGAGAAAAATGTTTACAAATAAGTTTTTGTTAAAGAATAATGTATTTTAACAAGCAAATTCCAAATTTCCAGTTTTAGTTGACATTTCTCACTTTTTCTTGGATTTCTGAATTTTAACTACTAACTAAAATTAAACATGACTTTAAAAAGCTTCATGGAAAAGGACTTGAATTGTTCCTTGAAAGAAATAAAGGAAATTGAGAATTTGCATTGGCAGAGGAGAAAGAAATAAGACTAGGAATACAGAATTCAGGGTAGAATTAGCCTCCCTACAGGTTTTCCAGGAAAAGAATTAGCGATGACGTCGGAACAATACAACTGGGCCAGCTAATGTTGAGGAGCCTTCACAAGCCACAGGGAGACACACACTTAACACGGACTGAGAATCAACCCTGAACTCCCGGAATCCGTACAAAGTGGCATTAACACCACCAACCAGGAGCTTATAGACCAGCTGCAAGAAAGACACATGGGACAACCCTTTTTTAGATACTTTGAGGGAAGTTACCTTAATACGTTCAAGCTACAACTGAGTGAGTACAAGGGAGGAAGGGATAGGAAAGACCTCTCCAAAGAAGCTGTGCTCTTAGCCTCCATTGCCAGGGACTAACTGGCTCTATAACCCACAACTACATGAATGGCTTTTGCCTTTCTTTGAGGAGCTGGCTCGCTGTTGATAAAAGACCCATTTAAGTAACATATTAAGGCTCAGAAAATATGATGGTTTCACTGCAGACCTCTGGGCCATGACTCCTCATTGTGACAGGCTCCAAAGTTGGATGCTATCACAGACCCTCTTAATTGCACAGCAGCGCCTGGCTTTAGCCCGCAAGTGGTTATCCTGTGATCGCCTCCTCCCCATGTTTATGAAAGAACGTATTGTGTGGGATAAGGTTTACACTGATTGACAGTTCCTCTCACTCTAGATATTTATCAAGAATCAGCAATTTATTCAGATCAACATTCTCTGTAAAGAAAATAACACATTTCAAAGTTAGTAACAAAACAACATTCCAAATCAGTTTGGTCACAATGGATGACCATATAGAACATGCCACAAAGCTTAATCCTTCACATTCCAGTACATCCAGTAATTCTAAAAGGACTCGCACACAAAAGTCAAAAAGCCCCACCCCACCAACAGGCTTTATTCTTCACAATGGCTAAGTCAGTCTAAACAAAGTACAAATATGGGAGGGTAGAATTCAGAACTGATTCATTGCACCCTACGAAATGGGGCCCTAGAAATCCAAATTAAGTGCCCAATAAGAATAAAAACAACCACTACTAAGTACTGAGGGCCTACTATGTGTGAAAAACTAGGTTAGGTGCTTTACACACGTGACTTCATTTTAACCCAAACCAACCATAATTTCTGTAAGTGTTCAACTTTGCAGCTGTGGAAACTGACAAGGCTAGTAAATAAACTGAGAAATACTACACATCTGGATTTTTATATTTTAAAAGAGTAAGCTGTTATACAGAGTTACAAGATAAAGTTCTCAAATTAAAATGCAATTATGATTTTAATGTTTTTATATTGATTTTGAACCTCAGAACAAAAGCAAGAGACCTCTCAAAAAAGGGTAACTAAGCATAATTAACGCACAACTTAAGTATTTCGTGAAGAAAGGATAAATTTGCCTTATCAAAAGTAAAAAAATAGGAGGGAAAAAAGAAAAATCATATTATGGCTAACAAATCATAAAGATGCTTATTTTAGACTAATTCAATCCTCTTCTGTTCTCACTGTTAAAAGTCCAAGAACAATTTTATAAAGTGATATTCCCCCATTTCAGCTAGAATTCTTAATCTTTCATCTAAAATATGTTTCCCAAAGATGCATGCTCTCAGTTTAAACAGTGATAATTCAATCAGCTGCAAAATTCTGTGACTGCAGTTTTTACAATATGGGGAAAAATCTGACCAAGTATGCAAGTATCAGTTGCCATATCCGTGGTTTAATTGAAACTTTCCTCCATTCCACTTAAATCATTCCTTTTCTCCTGGATCTCTGCATGCCTCTTTTCCTTTATTCTTGCTTTATGTTGAGAAAATTTTTGATCCCTGGCTCAGTTTAGTAGACTCAGGGTCATTGGAATTGTGCCTTTTGAAAGTGAACTCTAGACCAACTTCCCAATTCAGGTTATGTTCTTATTATTAAGAATTTTGATATATGTTAAAACCATATTAAGGCTAGATGTAAATACTAACTAGAAGATGTATCAGAGTAAAGCAAACAGGCAAAAAAGAAAAAAAAATTTAACCTTTCTAGAAACCTAACACCAGATACAGTATAATATATGAAAACAGACGTAATTCTACCACCTTCACTGAGCCCACCTGTATATCAAACTAGGTAGTGACGGACACAAACACTGAATAAGACATAAACCTTATGGAATCTGTAGTGTGATGTGACTCATCCAGCACTTGGGCCATCCCTAAACTGTCACAGGGGACAGTTTTCTATAAAGTTCCAATATGTACAAATGGATCTATCGCAAAACAATCTTATCTTTTAATATATCAGAATTTTGAATTAATGATGTGATTATATTTAAAGCTGTAATATTCGTGTAGGATTTAAAACGAGAGGAAATAAGATGTGGAGAATGCAAAGTAAGGAATTGAGTCATTTCTCCCACCTCATCAGGTTTTTCACCCTCACTTACTAGTTACATAAATCCTACATGGAATGCAATATTTCACTTAGGACAATTTTGTCTTTCAAGCCTTTCATAAACCTGTCAAACCATGAGCTACATGAAACATTTTTTGTTTTATAGGTACTCAGTTTTAAAAATAAAAGCTTTTATCACATAGAACTAAATGCATTATGATTGAAGATCACAGTACCAAAATGATCATTTGATTCTTATCTATAAGCACCTGCCCTAGTTAATAGTTCAAAGTGATTTCAAAAAATATCATATTCCAGAAACTAAGGCTTAATGTCCTAATTCAATCTTAAGCAAGCTCATTTAAAATTTCCATTAAGATATTTTTACCTTAAAATAATACAACCAAAATACTTCTCATTAGTTAATATTGCTGAAACACCAAAAATTTGAAATGTGACTTTAGGAAATTTAATTTAAAAATAGGTTTAAAAGATTTAGTTTCTACTGCATTTCCAATGACAAAATTGAATCCCATTTAGTATGGAACCAAAATTAGTATAATCTTCCAACCCTTTTATTGCCTCAATATGTATTAGAAGACAAAAAAGAGTCATTTGATTCAAGAGGTGATCCAAAGAGACTTAACAGTTAGATTAATATCCAAAAAGTCACATGTAAGACAAATCTGTATAAACCCCATTTCCATGATAATTTCAGAGAAATGACCTGATTTAAGAAGGCAGCACAATGTATGCAGTACAGGTACACAATACTAAGCTATATTAACTTAGTCAAAGTGACTTAACTTCATTTATAGAAGAAAGGGAGCAAGGGAAGGAGGGAGAAAATTAGAGAAGAGAGAAGAAAACCTGTTAGAATTTTAAAAGATGGAGTACATAAAAATCATTTTGCAAGTGTATAGGCAGTAATGATAGTATCCTTCTCTTCACAAAAGAAACATGCTGGCTGGCCCAATACACAAAGAGAATCACATATGAGGATCAAGTATATTAAACTTAGTCAACATGCAGACCACTACCTTTAACCTAGCCAGATATCCGGTCAGAAGACGGCCAAGTGGACAATTAGTCCGCAAGATAACACAGGTAAAAGCAGAGGTACATTTAGATATGCTACATAGTCATGATTTTATTGGCCACTCTCTGCCACCATGGAAATTGAATATTAATGCTCCAAATATGCCACTATCCCCAGTAAGTCCTAAGAACTCTCTTGATATTGTCATATAAGCATATTTTTGTCAAACTAGTGTAGAAAGCTTAAGTATCATCTAATGTTCACTGAACTGTAAAATAAAGACTGTTTCAAAAGGCAAGTCAGATTTTACTGTCTCTGAATGAGGTCTCTCCCTGAAGGTTCAACACAAGATATTAATAAACTTGTACTTGAGACCTGTCTCCTTTACAAAAGATTTCGGTGAGGGATCTAGCATATGGAATGCTCCTTAATCTCATACAATTCAATTCAATAAACATCTGTTGAGTTCTTGTCAGTTACAAAAATGAAATATACACAATTCTTTGCACTCCAAATAAATACAAGAATATTTCTAATACAACGCAGACTATGATGAATCTCAGAACTGACAGATCGACAAAGGTTAGGTGGTGGGGAGGGTATGGCTCAGTGGCAGAATACATGCTAAGCATTCAGTTTCAATCACCAGTACCTCCATTTAAAAAAAAACAGAAGCAAAGATTAAAAGTCAATCTGACTGACGGTATTTAAGAAGATTAGGAGAATAGTTAGGATTTGAATGGAGAATTTAGGGAAAAGGGAAAAAAAAGAGAGGGAGAAAGTGTTCAAGAGGCAGAGATGTCATGACAGAAGATGAAGATGAGTTAAAGAAAAGAGGTGGAGAAGTATCAGTTTTGGCTGCCGAAAGAAAAACAGTGTCACAGGAGCAGACCTTGAAGCTTAAAGAAAATGATAAAGGCTTCAATTTCAGGTGGGTTTTCATTTTTCTACAATGAGGGAGTGTGTGAGGGTTCAACAACTACAGAAAAACAAAACCAATTGGATAAAAATAGATATATAAGATTTACTATGGGAATTGGTTCACACAGTTACAGAGGCTGCGAAGTCCCACGACATGCCATCTGCAAGCTGGAGAACCAGGAAAACCAGTGATAAAATTCAGTATGAGGCTAAAGGCCTGACAGCCAGGGGAGCTGATGGTATAACTCTTAGTCTGAGGCCAAAAGGGGATGGAGTTGGCAGGGAGGGTGGTGTGCTACTGGTGTAAGTCTCCAGTTGAGCCTTGGGATGTATACGGCCCCAGCTAATACTTGACTGCAGCTTTAGGAGGGACCTTGAGCTAGAGGCACCCAGTTAAGCTGCCCCCCACAGACAGTGACAATAAATGAGATAATAATATTTGTTATTTAAGCCACTGAGTTTTGGGGTGATTTATAACACAGCAATATATAACTCATACATACAGAACTTTGAATAAACATTCCTAGGGAAATGTGCCCTAAGTCCAAAAAAGAATTGCCAATTCCATCTTTGGGTAGACAGCCAAGAGAAAAAAAGTGCATATGCTGACCAAAAGACACTTAAAAGAGTGTTCATAGCAACTTGATTCCCAATAGCCCCAAACTAGAAGCAACTCAACTATCCATTAACTGGAGAAAAAATAAATAAACTGTGGTATTTCACACAATGGAATACTTACTACACAGCAGTGGGGGGCAGCGGGGACTACTGTTTCATACAACAACATGGACAAATCTCAGAGACATAATGTGAGGCAAAAGAAGGCAGAAATAAAACTTTAACACTAGTATCGCTCTTCTGAGACTGTCGTATATAACGGGGGTACTGTAAATGAGTATGCATGAAATATTCTCATTGTATTATTCTTAGTATCACTGAGCACCAGGACTCTCAGGTGAGCCAAAGATACAGATGTAAGATAAAAAAGATTAAGCAAAAATCTTATAGTATTTAAACTGAGTTGGAAGTATCAATAAGAATTCATGAGGTGCTCTCTCTAAAAAAAGTTTTTTTCCCAAGTTCTGACTACTGAAAAGGCCTAGAAACAATGGTCAGTCCACCAGCAATGAGAGCCCCTAGGGCCCAAACTGTGGTCTTGAAATTCCATTCCCCTATAAAGGAATCAGGGCTCCTTGGAGAATCCGCTGGCATGAGGTGTGGGGAGGCAAAGTATATGATGAGCCTGGAACTCCTGTCACACTAGATAATCAAGACACTATCAAAAAGTGCCAGAGTCTTGTCAAAATAACTCAGGAAGCAACTTTAAAAGTCTCCCACTGGCCAAAGATTACATAATCTAAGCATCAATGAGGATAATTACCATAATGATTTTTTTTTTAATCCAACGTGTTAAAATCTAAGAGTCTATAATGAATCTGGAGAAGGCAAGACCCTAATTAGCACTGTCAGAGAAAGCTAATATAATCAAGTCATTATTTTGAAACTGGTAAGCCAAGGGAAACGATCAAGCTTTTGTCCAACCTTCCCTATAACTGTACTGCGACATAACAAACAGTGCACGAGGACAGCTTCTCTTCATAGAGCATTCCACCTAATAAATGAACAGTAAAGCTATAATATTAAAATATCACCATTTTGCAAACCATAACGATTTAACAGACCTCAAATAGGGTGTCCATCACCAACTTTTGTAAATAAAGTTTTACTGGAACACAGACATGGCCATTAATCTACATTTTGTCTATGGCAGCTTTCCCATGAGAACAGCAGTGTTTAGCAGTTGCAGCAGAGGCTATCAGATGGCCCACAAGGCCTAAAACATACAACACCAGCCTCCTTACAGGAAAAATTTCACCAACCCCTGATCTAAAGCATTAAGCACAAACAGCAACTAATCAGCAGATAGACAACTAGGCATCGTGTGCACCAGACGGACACTTGCCAAAAGACAAAGACTTGCCAAGAGAATTTGAACCTGAATCTGAACAAGTCTCTGGATCCAACTACCAATGAACAGGAAATACAACGGTCAAAAGAGTATGTTTAATCACTTCACAGGGATGTAATTAGGAACATCTGCATCTACAAGACAAAGACCCAATTTGTTCAACAAATAAATTTCAAGGACAAAAAAGGGAGGGGAGGTCGAAATTTTAAGAGAGGAAAAAAAAAATCAGCCTATTGCAACGAGGGTAGGGCTTATTTAGATCCTGATCTAATGAAGTCAGCTGTTTTTAAAATGCATGAGAGAATTAGAATTAACACTGACTGGAGAGTTGATTATACTGGAATTGTTTTCTTGAGGCAAATAAAGGTATTGTGATTTTATTTTTTAAAGGGTCTTATACTTAAGGGTACATATTGAAATACAAATAAATTATATGATGTCTAGGATTTTCTTTAAAATAATACTGGACTGGGAAGGAGGTCAGTGGGAGATAAACAATTTGGCCATGACATGATAAATACTGAACCTGAGTGATGAACAGAAGAGGATTCATTACACTAGTCTGTTTACTTTTGTATATGTCTTAAATTTTCCACCATAAAAATTTTAAAATAAGGTACAACATTTCTTCTTCAGACACAGAAAAAATCTGAAGAAGAATAGGTCAGGGAGTATGTTAGGGAGTCCCCAAAAAGGCAAGTTGACTGTCACAAAGTCTTCCAAAGGAAGGGTAAGAAGCCAACTTTGAAAAGAACCAGTTTAGGGGGGTGGGTAGTAACTCAGTGGTAGACTGCATGCTTTTTTCTTTTCTTTTTTAACTGAAGTAGAGTGCATGCTTAAATTAACATGCATGAGGTCCTAGGTTCAACCCCTAGTACTTCCATTAAAAGAGAGAGAGAGAGAGAGAGAATGAAATGTTCATTTAAAAAAAATGAATGAGTAAGATTTAGGTAAGTGAAAGAAAAAGAAATTCTAGAGCAAAGGCCTAGAAATGAGAGAATATGGCAATGTTATTTAAAAAAAAAAAAAAAAGGGAAGAACCAGTTTAGAGATCAAGTAAATGACTACTTAGTAGATCCAATCTTAGTTACGTGACCTTTTCCAACTGCACCAAGCAGCTAGAACTAGGAAGTATATATATACATGGCAAATTAACTTAGGCTTGAGATTTGGGCAGGTTCCTCAGAATGTTAAAAAGGCAACAGAACATAAGATACTGCTGCAAATATGATCATGGGGTTTGGGTGAGTAGAAAGCCAATGAAGCTAGGAAAAAGCTAACTTAATTATAAAAACAAGAAAATGCCAAGAAACTACAAGTCATAATAAAGACAAAGAACAGATTCAAAAAGTGTGACATGTACAGTCATGAGAAGAGACTTTCCAAGTCCTCAGAAATGTAACTTTTCTAAGTGATGATGAGGTATAAGGCAAGACATGATGGGGTGTGAAACTTGGAGGCTCCAGTCCTGGAGAACTAATAATGCTGGTTGACTAGTTGGTTTCAGCTACCTGCCAAACAAGCATGCCATTCTCCCAAGTTCATTTTAGAATCTGTATTTTTTAATAAGTGTCCCAGTGATTAGAATCACTGGTCTAAGATATAGTGACCCTGGAATATTACTACAATGGATGCTAGACAGGTCAAGGAAACATGATGAGAGACACTAATAAGATATAAAAGACAAAAAGGGAACATCTGAGTCAAATGAAGGGCAATCCTAGGGTCAAGAGAAGGGTAAGAATAAATGAAGGGAAATGAATAAAAGAAAGATATTACCTTCAAAAGAAAAATGATTAACTGAAAAATATTCTGATAGTGAGGACCTTAGTCTAACGCCACAATTCAAAGAAAGTAGTCTAGAAATATCTCTATCAGATAGGTTAGGGGGAAAAAAAGTATCCTCAAAAAAACAAGAATCTATCAATTTATTCACTATGGTCATAAAGTGTTAGCTGTATGAAAGCACCAAAAAACCCTATAAATCATTTAGTCAGTTCACTCATTTCATAGATGAGAAAACCAAGGTCTACTAAGACTAATTAACTTGTGCTTAAGAACACTATGCAATTAAGGATTAGAGCTAAAACGTATTCCATGGTCACCTGGCCTCCCTGTCTTGTATCCTCATCTAACGCCATGGTTTCCATTTGGTGACTTACTTCTTTATGATGCTAAATGTCCTTATATATTCTCATTCATAAATAGCAGGCATTTGGTAACTATTTGTTGACTGACACTCAAAATGAGTCTTCAATATTTTATTTCAATAGTTTTATTGTAAAGGTTTCCCATTTCAGCAACTTGTTCTGCTCAACATTACTCCTCTGCACCCTTCCAAAAAAATGTGTTCTGAGTAAACCTCAGAGATGTTCAAAAAATGTGTTGGCTAACTGGCACCTATGCTTCCAAAAAAATGTTAGAATATGAAAAGTGCTGTGCTATCAAAAAGAAGAGCTGGCATTACACACCTCTCTTATCAACTCCCTAAGTGTGCACATAATTTACACTTGCTAGGAAGAAGATGCTCTTGACCCAATGGACTCAAAATACCTAAACAGGTAGGAAAAGACAGTATCAGAATAAACTGTCTCAGCCTCACAATAAGGGATTCTAGACTACAGACCTAACGTTGGAAACTGTGCCTCTGGCAAGACGAAAACAGACCCAATAACAAATCATAAAATACTAACATTTACAACTCAGTTACCATGCAAGGTTTATTTAGCAGTGAAATTACTCTTCTATATTTATTTTCATAGCTCTTTCATTTCTTAAATCCAAAATTTTTTTAAATCCAAAATTTTATCATTCCACAAAACAGTTTTCTTCTCAAGTCAAACCACTTTCAGTAAGCCCAATTTTATAAGTTCACTTACTGTAATAACCACCAAAGTGGTAATCACCTATAGCAGTAAATAAATACACATCTTTAAATCATTATTAGAAAATTTAGAGTAAAAAAATCTCTAATTATGAAATAAATATGAACTATAATCTTGTGACATCAATAAAGGCCACCTGTATCTCATTCAAAATGAAAATGAAATTATTTGTAAAGTATGAATATAGAATACAGAGCACATAAAGTACACACACATAAAGGTGTTTACACATTTTTATATTTATTCTTTATAAATATTATATATTATGCTATACCCAGAATATAATATGGAAAAATGTTTTGAAGCCTCCAAAAACATGATGTTACTGCTATTCTTGGATGTATTTTTTTAAATTACCACCAAAAAAAAAAAAAAAAAGAGTAGGTATTACTTCCTTGTAAAAAGAGAAGGCAGTACAAAAAAAGGGGGGAAGGCAATCCAAATACAAATTGTCTTCCAAATTTCTATCATTCTTTTTAAAAAGTACGTATCACTTACCACTTAGAAAGAGTTGTTGAGGCACAGAGTTTGTAGAAAAGACACCAAATTTGGAAAGGATCCATCTAAAAGCTCTTTCAATCTGGAGCTTGTACTTTATAGGCACGCAAGTGGGCACACTGGGGCAAAGCAGTAGTGACTCACACCATGTACAAAGCAGAATATGGAGTGTTAAAGGCTGGAAGACAAAAAAAGACAGAGAGAAAAGAAACATGGTTGGTTATTAGTAACAGCCACCTTTGAAACAAAAGTTGTAACATTTTAGCAGTTTTTATGTAACATATCATCACTGAAATTAGTTTTTATAATTGAGAATTTGGCCAAGAAGAACTTACTTATAAAGAAATCTCAACTGGGGGGAGGGTATAGCTCAGTGGCACAGCACGTGCTTAGCATACAAGAGTTCGTGGGTTCAATCTCCAGTATCTCCACTAAAAATAAATAAATAAACCTTAAAAAGAAAGGAAGGAAGAAAGAAATCTCAGCTATATAGGAAAAGACTCTATCTGGAGAGAAAAAAACAAGAAAATGACAATTTGTCTTTTAAAGGTTCTAATTTAAATTTTTTTTCACCACCCATACCATCTTTCTCAAGTATATTATGAATTTCCTCACCATCTAAACATAATTATCTGTTTCTTGGTGACACAAGGTACATCACTGTAAGAGTTTTTCCATAGTACTGGAGAATACATACACTATGGGACTTGGGGTAATGACCTTAGAACTACCTTTTTCCAAAAGGTACCCTCAGGCATCCCAAGAAATGAGTACTCTCTACTGCTGGTGGTAGTGTCAATATCTACAAAATTAAGAATGCATTTATTCAACAACCCTCCTTCTGGGGCATTCTCCTATAGGTATAACTGCACATTCACAAAATAAAGTATACAGAAGACTATTGTGGGATTTTTTGTAAAACTGAAACACACTGAAAACCTAAGAGAACTGGTAAAATCATTTATGACACATCCATAAGAAGGAATATAATGCAGCTGTAGAAATGAATAAAGAAGCACTCTGTGCAGTTCTATGCAAACATCACCAGAATAAGTTAAATAAACAAGGTACAGAAAAGCAAGGTATGGTATATATATGTTGTTATATTCTGCTTTCCAAAAGGGGAGGGAAAGAGGGAAGTAAGATCATCTATTCTTATTTGTTAATATTTATTATGAAGTACTGTAAGATACATAAGAAATTGGCAAAAACGGGTTAATTATAAAGGACAGTAAGAAAACAGGGATGGGAGTGAAGACTTCTCAGTGTGTCACTTTGACTTCCAAAACATGTAAATGTTCCAACAAAATTAAATTTAAAACAAGCTGCCCAAATAAGCTTAATTTTTTATTCTTTCATCCCTTTTTCATAAAAACATGAGCTGTTATATGATCAGTATAATATGGTTACTTTCCTGGAAAATCAAATGGCAAATTATTTTCTTGTCCTTCAGAAAAACCCTTCTCTTTCTACTGATAGCAATTCAACATATATTCAGTGCCTCCTATCTGCTAGCACTACACATATCCGTGAACAAAATCAGAAAATCCCTGCTCGAGTGACCTTAAACTCAGTTGTTACCCTTTTACTGATTGCTGGTGAAGGCAGAGTAAGAAAGGCATAAAGGCGCCCACCGTGGCCTCCGGTCGGCTGCTGGCAGGAAGAGGGTGCCTGGTGGAGAGCAAAGGCCTTGACAAACACATGAAGGAAGTAGGAGTGGGAATGCTCTGCAAAAAGTGGTGCAATGGCCAAATCAGATGGTATCATCACTTCTGACACCAAAAATCTCACCGTAAAAACTGAGAGCACTTCGAAAACACAGTTCTCCTGTAACCTGAGAGAGAAGTCTGAAGAGACTACAGCCAATGGCAGAACATCTCAGACTGCCTGCAACTTTACATACAGCACATGGGTTCAACCTCAGGAACGGTATGGGAAGGAAAGCACAGTAACAAGAAGATTGCAAGATGGGAAATTAGTGGTGGAATGAGTCCTGAACAATGTCACTAGTACACGGGTCTATGAAAAAGCAGAGTGAAAATGCCATCATCGTTTTGGACAGGAATTAGCTGCGAGGATGAACGAGCTCAGTCCAATGAGCAAAGCTCCATGCTGCTTTACGGTGTTCAATTATCTTTATCACAAACATTTTACTTCAACTATTTCACAGTGTTGGTTTAATTGGGATTATCCCTTTCGTTAGTAAATAAATCTGTTTGTGCTATTAAAAAAAAAGAAAAGCATAAATATACATTGCTAGATGAAATGTAAATTTGACAAACATTCTGAAAAACACTGTGTCAATATGTAATGAGAAGCTTTAATACGTTCTTAGCTATTGACCTAGCAACTGTTACATTCCTGAGAACTCAAAATGCAGACAGAATTTCATATATAAATTTTTTACATTATGTATGAAGAAAAATTGTAAGAAATATAAATGTCCAAAGTAGGGAAACAGTTGACTAACTCAGCAGATTGGAATATTTACTGAGCACACAGAATTTACTCAGCAGATGGAATATTATGCTGCAGTTAATCTGGAAGTAATTTCTAGTTAAATATGGTATATTAACCACAAATATTTTTTCCCACTCCATCCCTGGGGTCCTCTGAAATAATTGTACAATTTGAAAAATTAAATAAAAAATAAGAACACAAAAGCCAGAGAGAACAGAAGAGGTATTCTTTCTTGATAGGATAAAATTAAAATACAATTTCAAAAAACGTGGGGAAATGCGTTAAATAACAATAAAAGGCAGGACTCAAAAATTGTACATAATTTCAGTCATACTTTTAAAATTACATTAAAACACAGGGCAAAAAACCCACTCAATATTATTCCTAAACAGTGATTTAAAATAAGTGACTTTTTTCTTTTATGCTTTTCTATATTTTCCAAAATATCTACAAAGAGCTATTACTGTTATAGTCAGAAAAATAAAATCACTTTAAAAACATACATGTACCCACTAGGATGGCTATAATCAAAAAGACAGATAATAACAAGTGTTGACAAGTATATGGTTGGAACCCTCACACACTGCTGGTAGGAATATAAAATGGTGCAGCCACTTTGGAAAACAGTCTGGCAGTTTCTCAAAAGTTAAACATGACCCAACAATTCCTCTCCCTTGGTACAGGTATATACCAAGAGAAATGAAAAAATACATCCAGGTAAAAATATGTGTACAAATGTTCTATATATATATATATGTGTGTGTATATATGTGTATATATATATATATATATATATATGTGTGTGTGTGTGTATATATATATATATATACATATATATATATTAAATGCTATATATACATATATATATAGCATTTTTGTAATAGCCAAAGGGCAAAAAAAATACAAATGTCATCAACTGATGAATGGATAAATAAACTGTGGTACATCCACCGAACGAATTCTGCCATAAAAAATATTCATACATCCTACAACACAGATGAATCTGAAGCTTGTTATGCTAAGTGAAAGAAGCCAGTCACAAAAGGCTACATATCACATGATTCCATTAATATGAATAGACAAATCTACAGAGAGAGAAAATAGATTAGCAGCTGACTTGTGCCGGAGGGAGGAGATAGGGGGCTAAATGGATATGGGGTTTCTTTTGGGGATGATGAAAATATTCTAAAATCGATTGTGGTGATGGTTGCATATCTCTGTCAATAGGCAAAAACCTCAAATTGTACACTTTTCTTTATTGGTGATTTGTATGGTATGTGAATTATATCTCAATAAAGCTATGACATTAATCTTATATATATAAAAGATTTCTTCAGCACTAACCAATATTTCACATAATATTCTCATCATTGGATTCAAGATAAAATCAGGCTGTTGCCAATCCTGAAACCATGGACAAACCACAATCTGCAGGTTTCAGTTTCCTTTTGTGGGAGTGGGGAATCCTCTCTGGTGCCCATTCTCATTTTTCTCCCAACAATTGAGTTGCAGACCTACCAAGAATTGTTCCAAAATCTGTTTATACCAGTTGTATTTACTATAATTATATATTTAGTTAAATATTGTATCAAAAATATGAGTACAAAAAGAAAGTGCTTTGTCTCTGAAAACTAAGCTGTATGATTTGAAAAAGGCAAGTCACCTAAAATATCCTAAAAAGAAGGCCTCAGCTATACATCAAAAGATTGATGATATACAAGCATTTATATCCTTAACCAATTATAAAATATTTAAGGCATGTAACTTACTTATGATTCTTCATTTTAAACAATGTTTGTTTAACCATCCCGACTACTGGTTGACTATACAATCAATATTGTATAAGAGATTCTACTCTATGTAAGTTATTTGTATGAAACACTAACAGAAGTACACTATTACTATTACTCTATCTCATGGTCTAAAGAGTGATGGTTGACCCTGCTGAGTTGCCTCTTAAAGAGACTGAAATCTTTCTACCCTTCAAGTTCCTAGTCCCACCACAGTCCTGTAATCTCTTCAGAAACCCTCATCTCAAACTGAAAAGGATGCCCCGTGTAAACTCTTCAAATCCAGTTCAAGACTGCTACAGTCAGTCTTCCTGTGCTATTGGGATCTTCAAAACCTCTCTTTTCAAAGCCAAATCTACATGTGACCTGTATATTCAGACGACCATTAAGCTAAATATATATACATATATCTTACACTCACACATCATAAACTCCTTTTTTATTTCCTCTTACCATACATTTGGGCCTCTACTTTCTCATCTCTTATCATTTGCACTCTGACCCCAACCACTGCAATACTAAAATACTCTTCCATCAAAAGAATTCTCAGTGGTCTCTCACCTCTCCTCTCACTACTCTGATGCACAACTCTGATCACAAAACTCCCTGCCTTGGTAATTCAGTGCTACTCCCAATGTCTACAGAATAAAGTCCAAGAATTCCTTAAACTTGGAGTCAAGGAACTAATGGAAGAGAATAAACTGGTAGCCCATCTCTCTAATGTTCTCTAGACTAGTCAGGTTGAACCCTGCTCTGTGCAAACACGTCCCATTCATTCCTACGCCCAGATCTTTCTTCCATCTATAATGCCCTCCCTTTGTTTCTATGCATTAAATTCCTTTTTTTCCTGTTTTTTTTTGGGGGGGGGCTGGGGCGGAAAGGAAGTGATTAGGTTTTTTAAATTTTTTTTTTAATAGAGGTACGAGGGTTTGAACCCAGGACCTTGTGCATGCTAAACATTCACTCTACCACTGATCTATAACTTCCCCTAGAAAATCACTTTTTCTTTCAAAGCTTTGGGTTTCTCAACTATAGGACCTTCAAGGGCTTTTTATAATGATCATAAAATGTTAGAAGTATTATAAGTATTATTAAGTGTAAACTTAGAACAATAGCCAGCAGCTATTACTCAACAAATGCTGTTACTGTTGTTCATTCAGCACAATGAGGGCTCAATATTTTTTAAACTGACAGGCAAAACAAAACAAAACAAAAAATTCTTTTCCAGCCATACTATACTCTTTGCTCTAAAAGCAACAGTTTAAGGCCTGACATCTCTGAGAGTTAAGATGATGAAAATTTCTGATAAGCAATAGCTTTCAGTTTATGGGACTCTCACACAGATTTATGACATAAGAACAGCAACCCTCCATTTCATGATTTAGTCAAGAATAACAATTTATGATCACTTCACAATATACATAAGTCAAGTCATCATGTTGTACACCTTCAACTTTTGCAGTGCTGCAGGTCAATTATATCTCAGTAAAACGGAAAGAAAAATAAAAACCTTAATTCACTAATATCTACCAAAAAAGGGCAGGGAGGGCAAGATTTACCAAAATAGTTTCATCATTTACTTTTTTTTAAACTGTGGTAAAATACACACAATATTTAATTCGCCATCTTAACTATTTTTAAGTGTACAGTTTAGTGGCACAACTACATTCACGTTGTTGTACAAACATCATCACCATCCATCTCCAGAACTCTTTTCATCTTGCAAAACTGAAACTCTGTCCTCACTAAACAGTAACTCCCCATTCCCCCACCCCTCCTCCTCCCTGTCCCTGGCAACAAGCATTCTATTCTCTGTTTCTATGAGTTTGACTACTCTAGGTACCTTATTTAAGTGGAATCATACAGCATCTGTCCATTTGTGACTGGCTTATTTCATTAAACATGATGCCCCTCAAGGGTCCTTTGTGTTACCATTGACTTTTTCAACAAGAACTTCAAAACCACACCAAGGACATGGTTGAAAAGTACTCTAGTTTAAACTTATGATTTTAACACAGTCTATATTATATGGCACTAGGTGGCAGATTTGGAGGACTCAAATTACAGAAAGAAAGGGAAAGTAGAATCACATGTACTCAGTAATTTGGCATGATACCAGGTATCACACTAGGTGCATTTCACACACAATTAAGTCCACACAGCTCTAAAGAGGTAGGTTATTATTATTCCCAGCCGGTAAATGAGAAAAAGGAAGTTCAGAGGACCTCCCATGTCACTATTTCTAATGTCTATTTCCATTTTGTTTTCATCATAGAATTTATCACTACCGGACATACATATAATTATATACATTTATTTCTGCATGTGCAAATCATATGTAGACCAAAAAAATGTTTGAGAATCACTTATTCAACAAAGCTGTATCTATAACACAACATAGCTTAGAATCTGAACATTTTATAGTCTCTAGCTTTTATGTTCATCCATGGATGCATTTCTTAGATACTCAGAAATTAGGAGACTTTATTACTGCCAAATATATATTTAGAGGTTTTTGTTTTTGTTTCTATTTTGAAGCAAGGATGGGAGGCAGGGGGCACTGGAGTGCAGGGGTAGGGGATAAATTCCAACTGAAAAGTACAAAGGTTCAAGAACGCTGGTCTCCAGTAAGCCCAGATCTACTATTATAACATCCTTATCTTCTATGCATTTTGTTATTTTAAATCAAACTGCATCTGAGGACTTCTCTACTAAGCATGAATTTACACCGGGAAGGAAGATATTAGGTTGTGTTAGATGGTTTACTTACTCCTTGAATATGTTCTTACTATAATATTAGCTATATTTACAGTACAATGGATTTTCTTCTGCTTCAGAGTGACAATATTCCCACTACCCTGTATTGTCACATCTTCTCCCTTAAAATCAGTTAAAACTTTGTATTACATCTCAAGAAATTAAGAACTATATACCCAACTTCTAAATTGCTTAAGCTCTATTTTTTTCATAATTTAAACAACAAATAGGTCCACAATTAGAAGAATTTTAAATGTTCTGAAGAGAAATAAAAAAGGGCTTCCACTAAATAAATCCCCACTTGTAACAAAAGTCTACATTTCCCATTAGCTTGTTTTCATAAAATAATTTCTTTTGATCTCAGTATGAAAAATGTTACTCACAAAACGAGTACTGTAATCATAAAATAATTTTATCTTCACTGGTGTAACAACAAGTCAGTGGTTTCCTTTTTGTGGTAAACAATGGGCCTTGGGAAACATTCCCTGTTAAATGTCTTTCACATTATTTTTTTTTACACACAATTGGTTTGACTTCCTAATAATCAGCATTTACCAGAAACAAGAAAGATAAAAATCTATATCAAGATACACAGTAAGGCTAAGCAAGCCAAAAGGAGAAAAACAGAAGAAAATTACAAAGGCTCCCTTTAAAAGGGTGGGGTCGAGAAAACTTTCAACCCAACACCAACCATTCCCATACGACTTCTTAAAGCTGAGAATATCAATTTCAAGGTGACAAAAATATCACGTCTTTTTTCCTCCATTCCTAAGGGATCATGCCTCATCAGGATACAAACATACCATAATGATCACTCACCTTAAAGAGAAAAAAGTGGGGAGCCCCCCCGACCACAAAACCCCAGTCACAACTGCCCCGTTTCTCTGCTCCCCTTTATAACAAAAGTCCTCCACACGATTGTCTCTATTCAGTATTTCACTAGCTTCCCTTCTTCGCCTCATTCTCTCCTCTCTCTCTGTCTACTCAGGGGCTCTCCACCTCCACTGCTGCCCAGGACCACGGGTTGGGGTCACGGATGACCTCCACACCTTGTGAAATTCAGGTCAATCATCAGCCCTCATCTCAGTGATTCCAGAGCTGCATCCTCTCCCTCCTTTTTGAAACACTTTTGTCACAAGGATGGCAAGATGCCACACACTGTGCTCCTCCTCTTCCTCAAGAACTGCTTTTCCTCTGCCTCTTTCCCTACTCAAGACGTTGTTGGAGAGCCCAGGGTCAGTCCTTGGCCCTCTTCTCCACCGACACTCACCTCGGGGCCTAAAGGCCTCACATTCAAATCTGGAATTTGTCAGCACATGGATGGTGTCTCTAGCCCAGACCTCTCTCTACTGGCACTAACCTTGCAAATTCAAACACCTGTCTGCACATCTAAAGGGATGTCAAACACAACTCTTAATACAGCCCCCTAAACTTCGCCTACTCCCAGCACTGCACTGCAGTAAATAGTACCACCTTTCTTCCAGTCGCTCAGTAACTTTTATTCCTTTCTTTACTTCACACCTTCACATCTAATCCATTAACAAGTTCTGCCAGCTCTACTTGCAAAATACTATGTATCCTAAATCTGACCATGTCTCCCATCCACTGCTACCAACCTAGTCAGAGCCGTCATCATCTCTGCCCCCAAACAATTTCAAGCAGCCTCTTAATTGATATTTCTGCATCACCCCCTAATTCTCCCCTAATTCACCTCCTAATTCCCCAGTCACCAGAGTGATCTTTTTAGAACAAGAATTTATTCACTCTACTTTTGCTCAAAAATCCTTCACTGGTTTCCCATCAAATGCAGAAAAATACCCATGGTCTGCCTCACATTTCCTTTCCTCTATTTTAGCTACACTAGCTTTCCTGCTAGTCCTGAAGTTCAAGAAGCTTATTTCCACATCAGGGCCTATGCACTAGCTAATCCCCCCGCCTGGAAAGTTCTTTCCTGTGAGTATGACTTGCCCCCTCCCTTCCACCAGATGGCCGCAAATGCTACCTCCCCCAAAGAGGCCTTCCCCACCACCTTATCTGAAATAACTGATACCCATCAAACTCTAGCCAAATAATTTTTCATCACAGAGTTTATCACCTAATATTTGTTTACTATTTGCCTGCCCGACCAAAAACCAAGCTCCAGGAGGGCAGAGACTGCCTTGTTTGCATTTATAATCCCCAGCACCATCTTTCAAGTCACAGGTATGAAATAAACATCTGTGGATTAAATAAAGGATGTGAAAGATAACACATGATATGCACCACACACACAAAAAAACCCAAAAAAACAATACATAGACTTTCAAACAATTTAATGAACACAGTACGTTTCCATTTTACAGCCTTTAAGAGGAGATGAGTAGCACAGAATGACAGAGGAAGAGGTGACCTTCTTGTTTTCAACACACAAATCCAATGTATTTGCACACCCTATCTTACATGCATTTTGAGATGTAACGTAATGCTTCCAGAAAATAGCAGGTTTTGAGCTGTTTTCCTTTCTTCTTGTTAAACAGCTGAACCAACCTGTATGCAAACAGTTAGCTTAAAAGGAGGAACAAAACTCAGGTGATAACCCAGGATACATATTCGACTAGCTCCTTGTTCCAATATTCCCTGAGATAACCTAATCAACATACAAAGGGGGGAGCTCAAGCAATGTTAGAAATTTGAAAGGGGTAGCACCCCACCCCTGAAATGTTGCTATTTTAAGGTAAAAACAATGGGGAAGGAGAAGCAACCTGCCCTTACAGTAGCCATTAGCGCTGTGCTCTGACAGCCGGCTTGCAAGTCTACTCCACTGGGGTGCACCTCAGGAGAAAATGTGCGATATCGCCCTCCATCAGACTCACTGGGCTAAATACTAACTGCAGCCTTCAAAACACTGACTATCCTTTAAGAGAAGAGAGAATGAAATCTCATGTAGGCTGTGACTATTCAACACGGAATAGTGTGTGTATGAAAAACATCACAGGTCTACAGAAGAGAACTGGCAGAGACAGGACTGATCAAAATTTTCTGAATTCTGAGGATAATGATCCTGGCAGAATTCTAAACGAAGGGGTGGGAGGCAAAACCACTGGCTTTTCTCAGATACTTACTCTTCGGTGGGGATGGAGTGATTGTCAGGGTTACCAAGAGATTGTCTATAATCAGGATTAGGGACTTGAGGAGTACCTTCCCTCAAAAAACAAATCAATCAGTAAAATATAATAATAATAATAATAATAATAATAATAATAATAATAATAATAATAATAATAATATAGAGGATATTAACAACATTATCCACTTTCCCTCTCCTAGGCTTAAAGGAGGATTGTACTTTCCTTCCCCTTCTGAAGTCAGGCATAGTCATGTGACTTGTGTTGGCCGATGAAATGTGAGTAGAATTGAGACGTAAACTTCCAATGGAAGCATTTAACTGTTGGCACTGGGCTTTGTACTTCTCCTCCCACTGTCTCTGTAATCACGTTGGCAGGTGTTAATATGGAATTGCAATGCCAAACCTGTAGAGAGAAGACAGCTTGTCTAGAAGGCACAGACTTAGGATGAATGAGAAATAAATTTTTGTGTTTTAAGCACTGGTAATTTGAGGATTGTTTTTATTAGAGGATAAGCTAACCTAATTTGATTATTTTAAAATTCCAATAAAATTAATTAAAGTTTGCCAAATCCAGAAAATTAGACAAGGGGAAAGACATTTCAGAGGTAGATAGAAAACCATAAAAATGATCTCATAATGAGGAATGATTTGTAACCACAGAAATAGAGGATTAATGTAATATCCCTTCAAAAATCAGTAATTTCATCTTAATTAAATTATTTTAAAGAATAGTAGGCTATCTCTGAAAGGATGCATAAGAAACTACTAATACTGGTTGCCTCCAAGAAAGGAAACTGTATAGTAATAGAAAAAGTGAGGAGAGACTTCCAATTTTCAGTCTGTCATTAAAGACACCACTAGGTCTTTAAAAAAAAAAAAAAAAGTAAAAAGACAAGCAAACTGAAAAAGCAACAACTTCTTAGACCCATAAGAGAAGTGAGGTCACAGGGCAAACCACTACTCCCAAAATTGGAGACAGGCAGATGCAGAAAATCACAACTTTCGGGAACAGAAACCCATGAGCAAACACTTCCGTGGGAACCAGTGCCAGGATAAGAAAACCTGCACTTTGACAAATTGCTAGAGGCTTAGTGTGGACAACTCTGAGAATTAAAAACTCCAAGGGGGCCAGTAATAGAGGAAACCCCATACTTTTGTAATTTTATCTCCAAGAGTTTCACCAGGTGCTCACAGTCAAGATCAAAGAAAAATCCCCTCAGGATTCTGGCAGGGAGAGGACAAAAACATTTTGAAATACTCCAAAGCATTCTTAACAAAGTCTGCCCTCAAGACAAACTAAGACACTATTTAACCTGAGCCTAACTGACCTAAGAAAAGGGAAATACCCAACTCCAGTGCTCTCTGGTTATTCTGTTCCACCTGAGGTGGGGGAAAAACTGAGAAGCACTTGTGAAATTCAGCCTGGAGGCACAGGCTGACTAATAAAAGACTGCAGTCTAATCATGGGGTTATAGAATGCCTGCTCTCCCCCCACACATCTTCCCCGACCCTCACCACATTCCTGAAGGCCTACTTAAATCAAGCTCTTTTACTTGGTACTGTAGTCCATGTTCAACTACCAAGAAAATATTACAAGGCATACTAAAAGGCAAAAAACAAAACAAAACAAAAACGGAAGCAGTTGAAGAGACAGCACAAGCATGAGAGCCAAACTCAGATATGGCAGGATGCTGGAGTTACCAGACTGGGAATCCAAAGCAACCAGGAGTAATAAGCTAAGAGTTCTAATGGATAAAGTAGAAAGCATGCAAGAAAAGATGGGCAATGTCAGCAGACAGACGGAAACTCTAAGAATCAAAAAGAAACACTAGTGATCAAAAAAACACTGTAACTGAATTAAAGAGAGCCACTGACGGGCTAAGGAAAGAATATCTGAGCTTGAGGATATATCAATGGAAACTTGAAAAGAAATAAAATAGAATACTGAAAGCAAAGAGAAAAAAAGACTAAGAAAACAAACAAACAAAAAAACAATATCTAAGAACTGTGGGACAACTACAAATGATCTAACATACATGTAATGAGAATAGGAGAAGAGAAAAAGAAACAGAAGAAGTACAAGTATTATTTGAAACAAAAATGACTCAGAATTTCCCCAAATTAATATCAGATACCAAAACCACAGGCCCAGGAAGGTCAGAAAACACCAAGTGGCATAAATGCAAAATATATATATATACACACATACCCAGGATATCATATTCAAAATCAAAGGGAAATAAAAAATCCTGAACAAAGCCAGAGGGGAGGAAAAAAAAACCTTACCTATAGAGGAACAAAGATAAGAATTTCAGCCACCTTCTTCTGAGAAACCATGCAGGCAAGAAGAGAGTGGAATGAAATATTTCAAACATTGACAGGAAAAAAAAAAAAACACCTAGAATTTTGTACCCAGTGAAATTGTCTTTCAAAAGTGAAACAGAATAAAGACCACTTCAAACAAAAGTTGAGAGAATTTGTTGTCAGTAGACCTGCCTTGCAAGAAATGTTAAAAGATCTTTAGAGAAAAGAAAAATAATATAGATCAGAAACTCAGATCTACATAAAGAAAGGAAGACCATTGAAGAAAGAATAAAAGAAGGTAAAATATAAACTTTTACTGTTCTTATTCTTAATTGATCTAACAGAAAACAATTTGTTCAAAATAACAGTGACAATGTATTCAGTTATGTATGCTTGTAAGTGAAATGAAGGACAGCACTGATATAAAGAGGAAAGGAGAAAGAATTAGAATTATTTTATTATTAGGTACTCACTCTACTCACGAAGCACGGTAGTATTATTTGAAAGTAGACTTGGATTAGTTGTAAATGTATATTGGAAACTATAGGGAAATGATTAAAAACAGTTTAAAAAGAAGTGTAATTGATATGCTAAAAAAAGAAAAAACAATTAGATAAAATACTCAAAACCATAAAAAGCAGGGAAAAAAAGAAACAAAAACAAGGGAAACAAATATGATAGAAATTAATTCAACTGTATCAATAATCACTTTGAACATCAATGGTCTAAATGAATAAATTAAAAAAACAGAGATTGTCAAAGTGGATTGAAAACCAAGACCAACTATACATTCCAGAAACCCACTTTAAATATAAAGACACACAGATCAAAAGTAATGGATGAAGAAAGATATGCCATCCTAACACTAATAAAAGGAAAGACAGAGTATTTATTCTAATTTCATACGGAGCAGATTTAAAAGCAAAGAAAGTTATGAGGGATAAAGAAAGGCATCACAGAATGATAAAGGGGTCAATTCTCCAAGAAGGCATAACAATCTTCAATGTATATCTACCTAACATGAGAGCATCAAAGTACATGAAGCAAAAATTGATAAAACTACAAGGAGAAACAGATGAATCCACTATTACAGTTGGAGAACTCAACACCCCTCCTTCAGAAATGGACAGGTACAGCAATCAGAAAATCAGTAAGGACATAGCTGAACTCAACAATACCATCAGTCAACTGGATATAATTGACATCTATAGACCAGTTCATTCAACAACAGCAGAATACACATTCTAAGAGCTCACATAGATTAGTCACCAAATTTAAAAGAACAGAAATTACACAACAAACTACAATGAAATTAAACTAGAAATCAATGGCAAAAAGATAATTAGAAAATCCTAAAATACATGGAGATTAAACAACATACTTCTAAATAACACATGGGTCAAAGAAGAAATCTCAAGAGAAGTTTTAAAATATTTTGCCTAAATGAAAATGAAAACATAATTAGTAAAATTTGTGGGACACAGCAAAAGTAATCCTTAGAAGGGAAGTTTTATTTTAGAAGAAGAGATCTAAAATCAATAAGCTAAGTTTCACTTTAAAAAATACTAATAAGAGTAATGAATGCAAAGTAACGAGAAGAAAAGAAATAATAATAATTAGGGCAGAAATTAATGAAATTGAAAACGTGAAATTAATGGAGAAAATCAACTAAACCAAAAGCTGGTTCTTTGAAAACACAAAAATCGGTAAAATCAATAAACCACTAGCCAGGCTAATTAAGGAAAAAAGAGAAAAGACACAAATCACTAATATCAGAAATGAAAAAGGGACATCACTACAGATTCCGTGAATATTTAAAAGGACGAAGGAATACTGCAAACAACCCTATATTCACGAATTTGATAACCTAGTGGAAATGGATCAATACTTTGAAAGACATAATCTGCAAGAACTCACACAGGAAGAAATAGACAATCTGACTAGGCTTATACCTATTAAAGAAATTGAAACAATAATCAACATTCCAAAACAGAAAGCACCAGGCCCTTCACAAAAATTAACTTAAAATGTATCATAGACCTAAATGTGAAATGAAAAACTATAAAACTCTTAATAGATAAAACAGTAGAAAACCTAGATGACCTTGGGAATGGCAATGATGTTTTGAATGTAGCACCAAAAGCACAATCCATGAAAGAAATAGATAAGGATATTGATAAGCTGGACATCAGTAAAATTAAAAACTTCTGCTCTGCAAAAGACAGTATCAAGAGAATAAGAAGACAAGCTACAGACTGGGAGGAAATATTTGCAAAATACACATCTAATAAAGGGTTGTTCTAAAAAAAAAAAAAAATACAAAGAACTCTTAAAACTCAACAAAGAGAAAACAAACAACCCAATCAAAAAATGGGCCAAAGACCTTAACAGACATCTCACCAAAACAGGTATTCAGATAGAAAATAAGCATAGAAAAAATGTTCCACCACATATGTCATTAGATAAATGCAAATTTAAACAACAATGAGATACTACTGCATACCTATTAGAATGGCCAATTTCAGAACAATGATGATACCAAATACTGGACAGGATGTAAAGAAACAGGAACTCTCATATGTTGCTGGTGAAAATGCAAAGTGGCACAGCCACTTTGGAAAACAGTTTGGCAGTTTCTTACAAAACTAAACACGCTTTTACCGTACAACTCAGCAGTTGTGTTCTTTGGTATTCACCCAAGTTGAAAACATGTCTATGCAAAAACCTGCACATGGATGTTTGTTTTTAGCAGCTTTATTCATAACTGCCAACCAAGATGTTCTTCAGCAGGTGAATGGATAAACTGTGGTACAACCAAACAATGGAAAATTACTCAACACTAAAAAGAAATGAGCTATCAAGCCAAGAGAAAACATGGAGGAATCTTAAATGCATAATGTTAAGGAAAGCCAATCTGAAAAAGTTACATACTGTATGATTCCAAATATATGACATTCAGGAAAAGACAAAACTATGGTGACAGTAAAAAGATCAGTGATTGCCAGCCAGCAAGGGGTGGGGTGGGGGGGTGGGATGAACAGGCAGAGCACAGATGACTTTTAGGGCAGGGAAAACATTCTGTATGATATTATAATGGCGGATATATGTCATTACACATCTGACTAAATACAATGTACAACACCAAGAGTGAGTCACAATGTAAACTAGGGACTCTGGGTGATTAATGATGTCAATAATACAGGTTCATCAACTGTAATGAATACACCGTCCTAATGGGGGATGTTGGAGAGTCTATGCATGAATGGGAGAAGGAGTGTATGGGAAATCACAGCCTAATTCCTCTCAATTTGGCTCTGAAACTAAAACTGCTCTCTTAAAAAAATAAAAAATAAAGTCTATTAGGTTTTTTTAAATAAAAAAAAGAAAACCTTGCCTTCTGTGATCTGGCTCTAATTCCAATTATTTCTACTTTTCTTAAAAGTCAGATTTTCAGCTTTGGTTGCCACTAAAATAAAAATTATTTGGAAAGTTTTAAATGACATGTATTGCTGTACCAAAGACAATACCACAATTTTGACTTATTATAGACCAGTCTTTCCATTAAAATTAATTTTTGAAAATTAATTTTTGAAAATAATTATAAAGTTCATTTTGTTTTAGCAAATATTTGGATTTTATTCCTGGGTGCAGCAAATAATTTTACATGAAAATGAAACTTACAGAAATCTTTGCAGAGACTGCTTTTATGTGGTCTGTGATGAAAACCAATTTACAATATGACAAGTTGTGTAGAAATTTTTAAGGGTGTGTGTATAGGCATTTTTAAAGTGAGAAATCCGTAGTTTTCATTAGATTCTCAAAAGGGGCCATCACTCAGATAAGACTGAGAATGGCAAGTTTTTAGGTCTCAGTTAAATCAAGACATTCACCCACTATTCAACACTGAGGCTTCCACTATGATTAATCATGAAACCCTATCTGACCTCCATCCTATATCTGTTCTCCTTTCCAAAGACATAAAAAGAAAATAATTTATTGTCATCCAAGTACTTAGGGAAGTACTAGAGAATACCATAAGAATCCATTATTAGATGAAAGACGACAATAGGAAGTCAATTAAATCACCCCAGTAATCTTTTTCTTTTTTTTTTAAAAGGATACATTCACATATGGTTGATGGAATCCTGGAAAATAATTCAGGGTCCATGTGTCAGGACATTAAAATGTCCACAGCTTTTAACTCAATAAAGGGACATTTACCAAAAAGAAATACTCCAAAAGCAGGTCTAAAATACATATATATGCAGAAGGATGCTTCACTGCACAGTTAGGAACACAGGCTCCAGAGCCAGCCTGCTAGGATTGACTCATGAGCTGTGCAACGTGAGGCAAGTCACTCAACCTGTTTCCACACTTATTTTTAAAAGGGATAATAAAAGTGCCTATTTCAAGAGTGTTTCATAAAGATTAAATATGTTAAAACACTCAGCACACAAGCAGCCCTCTGTAAGCTCACTTAAACACACTAAGCATTAATTATGTGTCAGGCACTGTCCTAGGCAGTTAGGTTACATCAATGAACAAAAGAGAAGATTCCTGCCCTTCTCATAGCTTATATGCTAACAAGGAACAGTAGATAAAATAGGTAAATTATGGGGCATGAAAAGGTGAGAGAAGCTACGGAAGAAAAAGTAGAGAAGAATCGCAGAGCGAAGGCAAGTGCCGGGGGTGGCAGAGGTTGCAATTTTTGAACAGTGAGAACACTTCTTGTTAAAAAGGTGACATGTGAACAAAGATCTGCAGACTCAGCCAGGTAGATATCAGGAATAAGCATGTTCCAGCCATGGGAAGAGTCATCACAAAGGCCCTGAAGTGGGAACATGCCTGGCACATTAGAGTAAGAACAAGGATGATTAGAGCAAATGGGTGAGGGAAAGAGTCCCAAGGAAAAAAAAAGATGAGAGAGGTTAACGAGGGACCAGCTTAGGTAGGGCTGCAGGCAGCTGTGCTCTGGGGAGCCACAGCAGGATTTGCAGAAGAGGAACACGATTGTCATACATTTAAAAGGATCATTCTGGCTACTGTGCTGAGAACAGAGGACAGGGGAGAAGCACTGACGCAGGGGAACTCTCAGTGGGAGGCTATTTGTGACTGAAGTGTTAGCAAAACTCTTGTCTTTCAGCAGGAGAAGTTGCTCCTGGATTTCAGTTCACCTTCTAGCTCTGTTCCCCTGGAAACCATACAGGCAGAATGTCAGCTGTGTTGCTAGGCAACATTGATGACCATTGGTAAATTGCTTGCGATGGAAGAACTATAAATACCAGGTGAGCAGCTGTAACTTTGGACTTCTCTTAGTGCGATGGCTCCTGTAATTGGGCACATACCTTGTAGGGACCCTGGAAGCGATGCTTATGGGTTGTTACAAAAGATAATGGCTCTTAGGGAACATGGGGCTCCTAAGCAAAGTTAGTTACATACCTAAGCTTCACGTGGAAGAGGGGAGAGGCACAGAGAATGGTTCTGGCTGTTCTGTGGATTGCTACAAGGACTCCTACCAAAGAGAATATCTGATGCTTCACTGCTGGTAAGCTGTGTTTCCTGTTCCATATCCTATTAAGTGAATCTGTTGTCCAATGTGGCCTATGGCAATCCATACATCTGTCTGAGTCTAAGACAATTCCCTGGACAGGCATTGCTCTGTTGCAGTAACCCAGGCAAGAAAGGCAGTGACTTGGACCACGATGGTAGTGGAATAATTAGGAAAAAATAGTAAGATTGGATATATAACTTGAAGGGAGAGCTTATAGGATCTTCTAATGAATAAAGTGAGGGATGTGTGAGAAAGAATAAAGTTAGGGATAATGGCAAGCAACTAGAAAGATGAAGTGAAAAATCTTGGGGAGGGAGGACTGGAGAACAGGAGTTCAATTTTAGACAAGTTAATTTTGAGTTGAGGGTCATTCATCATCTCACTTTCTTCTCAATGACCCCAAATGGCTGCAGCAGCTCCACATATCATGAGCTCACATAACCACATCCAGAAGGGGTGTGCCTTCATAAACTAAAGGAAACCTGACTCCCAGAGGACTTCCATTATATGTCACCATGCCTAAGCCAATCAGTGGCTGGGAGAAGGAAACTAACACGATTGACTTTAGGCTGAGCAACATTTACAAACTGCCCCTCAGGGTTGGAGGGGAGCCCATGAAGCAAATGAGTAAAACTGGGCTTCTTTCAGCAAGGAAAGAGAAGAATGAATAATAGGTGCAGTGTCTGTCAAAGATATCATCAAGGGTTTTGAATGAACCACCCACATTGATGTTAAGATTACCCAGAATAAAAGAAGATCAGCAATAAAGTATAGGTACAAAGTAAAACAGGGAGCAAGGTGATGAATGAATAAAAGAAGTGACCTACCCTCTGTTCCATAAGAAAGACATCCAGACAAATCCGGAGAAACTTCATAACCAAGAAATTATTCTAAATGATTTGAGGGAAAACCAAGAATTAAGAATCCGACTAAAATCAAACTCTCAACTGTAGAAGACAGAGCAATGTCTGGAAAACTTTCAGAGTGAAATAATTTTGACCTAGACTTTTACGTCCAAATGATCAAGTGAGAGGGCAGAATAAAGACATTTTCAGACAGGTAAGGACATTGAGGGTATTCTCTAGCAAACAAGAAAGATAACCAATAAAGTAGACATGAGAACGCAAGAAACAGTGGAAATGATCCAAAAGTGAATTGAAAAAGAAATCCCAGAATGGCAGCTGTGCAGCACAACTAGACAATAATTCATCCTATTAAGACAGAAAATTAGTGAACTCCATGAAGGGAAAGAGGAATGGATTCTGTTCAAAAGACAGAATAACTAAGAAGCTGGCTTAATGACAGGAATGTGTTTCTTTTCTCAACAGAAGAAAAAAAAAAAAAAAGATAAGCAACAGAAAATTCCAAGCTGTCTACCCACAGCTTTTCCTCCCTCATTCCTTGCTAAAGGAACATAATTTTGTCTTTATTTTTTTTTTTTTTAAGACAGCAGGTGAGAAGCACAGGATTAGGAAAGGTAGCCCTGCCCCCAGACCCATGGGATGAATCACTTCAGGTCTAAACTAGCCCTGGAAATCCCATTCTCCTCTGCCAGCAATTGGCCAGAGCAATTGAGGTGAACAAATAACTCAGTTTAGGCCAATGAGACTTACAGGAAAGTCACCTGGGGAGCTTCTCAGAAAGGCTTTCCTCCAAGATAAAGAGAGATCTGATAGGGGGAGGGGAGGATATTTGCTATGAAGAGCATTATTGAGCAACTGGTGAATTTGAATATGGACTGTATATTCGATAATAGTAGTATATCATGATAGGCATGGAAATACACCACTCACATCCAAAAGACTCACTACCAGGTGTGAGAAGTGTGGTTAAGCGGTTAGCTTTATCAGAGTGGGCTTCAGCCTTCAAGAAGGTCTCGCTGTTCAACAGATGGTTCTCAGCCCATAACTGAGCAAGGCAAGGTACAGGACAAGCAATCTCTGCCCAACAGGGAACTCACCTAGTGGACAGTCTTGACCCCAGATCTGCTCCTTGTGCTGCCAGACAGGGTGTCATCACACCTGACAGCTCCACCTGCCCAATCCCAGTCCCGTGTTTACTTCTGTGCAGTACTAATTCTGGCTCAGCATCTGCTTCCCAGAGACCTCAACCCGTGACAATTAAATTTCCTGAATTCAATCATTGTTACGTGATCGTACCTCTCCTTAGGCAATATGCGGTAAAACATTTTAGGGTAAAGAATCATGATCTCTGCAAGTTTCTCTCAAAAGATTCACCAAAATAAAAACAACTGGATCTAGATCTATAGAGACAAAGACAAAGATAAAGGCAAATATAGGTAAATGTTTGTAACTGATGAATCCAGGTGAAAGTTAAGACAGTTCATATTACTAGTCTCCCAACTGTTTTGTTTTAAAATTTTTCAAAAATACATTTTAAAAGGGGAGAAGATCCAAAAGAAGCACCCATCCTATCCCCTTTCTCCTGTCTTTTAGTAAGTGAAAAAAAGATACACAGCAGCCACTGGCAGCGAGAGAAGGGGCAGGACCATCAGATATGCCACCTGTGGTCGGATACTCTGTCAAATGCTGCCAAAAACAACCAAAATGACACACCAGGAAAAACAAAAAAGCTATTCAAGGAAGTAATAATTCAAGTGTAAAAACACATACATATGACACGATTTTGAGGAACTGATAGATTAGAGGAAAAGAGAACGCATTTATCTTTGACTCTAGGAACATCAACCTTCCATTGGCATGGGGTCACGACACTGGCCTGGAGAAAAAGAAATGTAACCATGACTCCCTCTTCGCTCTGCAATTAATATTTGCATTTTAATTAAAAGCGGTAGGACCAACATAAAAACAAAGCACAAAGATCTCATTAATGTTACAGCACAGAATATAAATATTTTCAACCTTGTCAGTATAAAAGGTACAGCTGATGGAAGTGGGGAGATGGAGTGGGAGAGGGCAAAAGAAGCAGTAAAAAAGCACAATTTCAATTTTGAATCCCATAAGGCTAGAAATCTCTAAACATATTCCACTTGACTCATTTTTTCCAGCTTTTTATTGAGATAGTTCACATACCATAAAATTCACCAATTTATTCACTTTTAATTAGGATCTTTGTCTTTACTGAACTGTAAGAGTTCTTTATGCAACCTTGATACAAGTCCCTTACTAGATACGACTTGCAAATATTTTCTCCCATTTTGTAGGTTGTCTCTTCACTTTCTTGATGGTATCCTTTGAGGAACAAAAGTTTTTAATTTTGGGGGGAGGGTATAGCTCAAGGGGTAGACTGCATGCTTAGCATGCACGAGGTCCTGGGTTCAATCCCCAGTACCTCCTCTAAATATAAATAAATGAATAAACCTAATTACCTCTCCCCTCAAAAAAAAAAAAGTTCTTAATTTTGATGAAGTCCAACTTTCTTACTTTATCTTTTGTTGATTGTGCTTTTAGTGTTATATGTAAGAAGGTTTTGCCAGACCTAAGATCACTAAGATTAATTCATATTTTCTCCTAAGAATGTTGTAATTTTAGCCATTACATTTAGGTCTATAATGCATTTTTAGTTAATTTTTGTGTATGGTGTGAGGAAGAGGTTTAAACTACTTCTTTTGCATGTGGAGCTCCAGATGCCTCAGCACCATTTGCTGAAAAGGCTATGCATTACCTGTTGAATTGTCTTGGTACCTTTATCAAATAAAAAATATTAGCTGATCATAGAGTTTATTTCTGAACTCTCAATACTATTCAATTGATTTATAAGTACTGACATTTTTTTAAATTAAGGTAAAAGCTACATAATACAAAATTAGCCATTTAAAGTGGACACTTCAATGGCATTTAATACATTCACAATGTTTTGCAAGCAACAACACCTCTATCTAGTTCCGAAGTATTTTCACCACCCCAAGAGGAAACCCATACCCATTAGGCAGTCACTCCACATTCCCCATGCCCCTGGTAACCACGAAACTGATTTATGTCTCTATGGACTTACTTGTCCTGGAGAGTTCATATCAATGGAATCATAAAATATGTGATCTTTTGTGTCCAACTTCATTCACTAAGCATAATGTTTGAGGTTCCTGCACTTTGAAGCACTTATCAGTACTTCATTTTATGGCTGAATAATATTCCACTGTACACATATACCAAACTTTGGTTATCCATTCATCAATTGATTATATTTGGTTGTTTCTACCTACCTTTTAGCTAATGTAAACTGCTATGTAAGTACCACTATGAACATTCATGTACAAGTATTTCTTTGAATACCTGTTTTCAATTTTGGGAGGTATATACACAGGAATGGAATATCTCGGTCATAAATTTAGGTTTAATTGTTTGAGTCAAACTGTTTTCCACAGTAGCTGTACCATTCTAAACTCCTACCAACAATGAACAAGTGTTCCAATTTCTCCACATCCTCGTCAACACTTAATTCTTTTCTGTTTTCTGACTCATTTTCTAATGTCACATCCAGAACTCAGCACAATACGCCACACGTAGTCCGGACAGTACAGAATGAAGCAAGACTAACATCTTTCCTCTTCTGACTCTCCTCCCCCAGCAGTCCTGATGATGATTCTTTGAATCCTTTCTTGTAGTCAGAGTACATTTTATATCCATACCATGTTCATTAATAGTAATTAAAATATCTAAGTTGTTTGTAATCAACTACAACTCCTTCATGCCTACAATTATGCAGCTGTTTTCTGAGCACATATCCAGGGCTTTACATCAAGCTCCATTAAGATATCATGCCAAATGCGGCCCACTGTTTCACTCAGAAATACAATTTTCAAAAGTGAACCCTAAAAATTTCATTTCATCCAAAAACTTGGTAGGCATGGTATCAATGTTTTCACTCACATCATTATAAAAACATGGGCAGTGACCTTCAGCATGTCACCAGAAATTTTTCTCCAGGTGTCATCAATTCATTTATTAATTTTTAGAGGTGCTACCCAATCACATTTCCACCTAATTTTATGGTCACCAGCCCAGTCTCCCCATGTCAACAGAGAGAAATGTTATAAAATGGCTTGCTAAAATCCAATTATACTGTATTCTCTCGACCCACAGTCAAATAATCCTATCTAAAAAGAAGTAAGCTTAGTCTAACATAATTGTCCTTACAAAACCCATGTAATATCTTCCTTTAAAAATATGATCATGGTCAGTGTGTTTAGTACTTATAACACAATGAACTCAAATTAGATCATACTAGGTTTCCATTCATATTTTGAGATTTAACACATTAAAATATAATACAATGAAAAAGCAATATGTATCACTTAAGGCAATCCAGGGAATAAAGACATCTCATGTGTTATACTTCACATTATCAAGACAAATATGTTGTCAACTTACTGTAATTTACATTTTTGTCTTTAAAATTCTACAAGAGTCTCTCCTCAACCATAAAAAGGTCAAGAGGGAAAAAAATATATCTTTTCAACATGCTCACAAAAAATAATAAGTAATAAGATAATAAACTAGTAAACCTTAAATTTTGTGTTTCTAATAACATAGATTATTTTATTGAAACCAATTTCCCCAGTTCTTTTAAGAGCACATTCCTAGCTCAAAAATCTTTTACAAAGCCTTCAGAGATGGTTCCAGTCTAAAACAGCCTCTCTCTGCCCTTTCATGATGCCTACCACTATCTCTACCACTCACTTCACCACTCAGTCATCTGATGCTTGGTAGTTATTGTTAACTGATAAATATTATCTATAAGATGATCCTGACACATTCTTTTCTAACGTCATCACAACTGACATAGAAAAGGTAAGCACTCAAATTCTTTTCATTTATATTGCATATTATAAACCTATAAAGAATTAAAGTGAAATTGTCTGATAAATCTGAAGACATCTTGGAATCCTCTGGTTTTTCCCTTTCTAAAAAGGGAAAACTAGGTACAGAGAAAGAGATGTTGAAAATGACATGAGTAAAATTCAGTAGGTTGTGTTAAGAGAGAAGGAATATTTATTTAACTCCTAATATGTATTAAGTAAGCACTGTACCAGTTTCCTATTGTTGTGGTGGTAACAGACGTATCCAAAATAGGTCTCAAGGGGCTAAAATCAAAGTGTCAGCAAGCTGCATTCCTGTCCAGAAGCTCTCAGGAGAATCCAACTTCTTGCCTTTATCAGTTTCTAGAAGCTGCCCCAACTCCCCCCCTTTCTATCTTCAAAGCCAGCAACGGCTGCTCAGTTCCCTCTCACGATGCCATCTCTCTGGTTCTGACTCTTCCGCCTCCTGCTTCTGCTCTTAAAGACCCTTGTGATTACATTAGGCCTACCTGGTAACCTAGGATACTCTCCCTATTTTAAAATTAGCTGATTAGCAAACTTAATTCATCTGAAACCTAAATTCCCTTCTGCCCCGTAACACAACATTCACAGGTTCCAAGGATTACGATGTGGACATCTTTGGGGAGGCCATTATTTCTGCCCACCACGAGCACTATGCTGTGTGTTTAATTTTTATCTTTTTACTTAATCCCTACAACAACTCTATGAGGGAAATCCCCTTCTATTCATTTTATACATGAGGAATATGAAGTTACCCATGGCACTTTTAGAGATTTTAAATAACTTAACCCAAACTGCCAGGCGTACTGGAGATACTTTTAGAAATGTTTGTGGAACTCAACCAGGAGAATCAGGATTCAGATATCACGGCCTACAGTGGCCTGTTTCTAAAGCTCTCACTAACTCTCTTTCTGTGTGTGCGTGTGTGCATGTGTGTCTCTGTGTGTGTTTGGGAGTGAAGAGGAATGTACAAAAAGAAAGGTTTTTCTTGCCCCCTACTTTCACCAAAACCATCTCTCATCACTTTATATTTGAGATCTCTGTGTATGATTTTGTTTAAAAAAAAAAGAAAGAAAAGGTTTTTAAATCTCTATACACCATGCTACATTCCATTTAGGCCTTGGTATATGATGTCAAAAGTTAAGAAACAAGGCTAAAATTATGTGAAAAGGTGACATGTCAGATGTGAAAATCCAACACATTTATGTATACCTGAATCACCTCTTACCTATTTTAAATGAATATCATAGTTTAAATTTGTCGATTCCTTCCAAAATTGTACAATTCTAGGGTCCAGATTTCTTTTAATTTGGGGTGGGGTGTGCTCTTGGTGTGGGGGAGAGGATTAGGTTTATTTATTTATTTACTTTTAGAGGAAGTACTGGAATTTGAATCCAGGACCTTGTGCATGCGCATGCACTCTACGACTTGAGCTATACCCACCCCTCTTTAGGGTCTTGATTTGAACATATAAATTATTTTTGTAACTACTTCAAGCATTCAGATAAATCTCCCAAGGTGTAATATATTGGATTACACATTATCAACAGTTTAATATGTCTTGACACAAATAACCCATTATTTTTCAGGGTACCATCAGCCATATGGGAACGTATCTTGATAATTGACTTCCAGGTGTCCCTTCTCATCTAATAATGAACTCTTATGACATTCCCTGACCCTTCCCTAAACACCTGGTTAACAATAATTTTCTTTTTATATCCTGAAAATAATCTGCAAATACAGGATGGAGATCAGGGAAGGGATCTGTGACTGATGGCAGAAGCCTCAGTGTCAAATGGTTATCAAAGGTCTTGACTGAACTTTTACCTCTAATGCACCCATTTTTAATCTTTCCTGGGTCATGGCCTCTGTTTTGAGAATCTGCGGACCTCTCACTAGAAAAATGCACATGAACACATACTCAAAATTTTTCATACAACTTATTTTATTGCATTTTAAATTGACTGCCATTAGAGACCATATGAAACCAGTCTATGCAAAGATATTGTATGTCTCATTTTCAGTTTTGTGCCAAGTTTTGTTACACCCAGGAACAAAATCCAAAGTATGCAATAAAACAAACCAAATTTTAATTATTTTCAACAAACAGATACAGAGTGCTGCTGGCTGCTGGCTGTGGTGCCTCTGATACCAAAGCACAATTTCAAGAGAAAACCCACCCCTTTTACAGTGTCCTCCAGAGAGAGCCGGGGAAACACAGGTGTGAGAGAGAGAGATCTCAGGTGCCGACAGTCAAGGAAGAACAACGTTGACTGAATTTAATGAGTGTTTCCCAAAGCAGTAACATTTTCTACTTGTATGTACTTATAAAAAAGGAAGGATGTGGTATCATAAATTAGAAGATACTAAGATAAATTTAAATATTTAGGGAAAAACCACCAGGCCTGGGATGTTCCTACTACTTAGACATGCAAAATGTATTAAGTTCAAAGTGGAGTACATGCACTCCTCGAAGGAAAGGAGATCAAGCCAATAAAGTAAGAAGAAAATACCAGGAAGATTGTATATATGTGTTATCTCACATCTGAATTTCAGCTTTACTAATATTCACTGTGTGAGACTGACACCATCACCCTCTCTTGGTCTTGGTCAGGCTGCTTTGGTCTTGTGGCATTTACGTGGAGTCTGCTGCATACACTACTCAGCTCACTTGACTTTCGTCTACCCACAGACAATTAGAAAGGCGCCTTTTAAGTCAGGGGGGCGAGCACAGCTGTGGAAATATGAGATTTCTCCACAGCGTCATTCCAGCATCCATCCCCCAGCTTCCTGGGTGACCAGAAGCAGCAGCAGCAGAGGCGTCTTGATCTGACTTCTTAATCCTGGATGGCAGCTAGGGGGCTGTCCTGTGGTTTCCAGAGTGTCTGGAGGTGAATGCAGCAGCAACAGGGGTGGCACAAGGTCCAGACTCCAGCTTAGGTCCTGGAGTGCCCTGTGAGGTGCCCTGGTGGGTTGCCTCTGAACTACTGCCCTAAAACCCGCTGTTAGGCCCTTCTAACAACTCTGTAAGCACCTAATGCATTGTATTAAACCTCTTCTAGCTTAAAATAATCAGAAGGGTTTCTGTTTGTGACTCTGACTCCCCACACAGTATCGCAGGGGGTAAAAAATCCCTGAAGGGAAAGGTAGCTGTTTCCCACCCTAGAGGGGTTGTTTGTGATGTCCTCACCTGTTCACTTGCAGCAGATCACAACATGCTGTGGCCCGCATGGACCCAAGTAAGCAGATCTGCAGATCTCTTGAGAAGTATGATACCACTCGCGAATGGATTTTTAAGATTTTTGCAAAGAAATGCAGATTAAGCATAATGTTAATACAGCAAGATACAAGCAAGCGATAAGAAAATGGTCGAGCTAACAACTGCCTGTTACCAATACCAGTGCTTTATCAAAACCTGTTAAGGTAAAGATGTGCTTATCTTGTAAAACATACACTATAAAACTTTTAGAAGAAAACACAGGAAAAAAAAATCTTTGACACCTAGGGCCAGGTGAAGAGTCCAGAGACATGACACCAAAAGTACAATCAGAAAAGAAAAAAACAACGATTAAATACACTACCTGAAAATTTAAAACTTTTTTGCTCTGTAAAAGACCCTGTTAAGAGGATGAAGACAAGTTACTGATGGGAAGAAAAACTGTGCCAACCACTTATCTAGTAAAAGACTTACACTGACAATACATAAAGAACCCTCAAAACTCAACAATGAAAAAAAAAATTCAATTTGCTCATTAGGGAAACAGTTAATTTGTCCACTAGGTAAAGGCAAATTAAAACCACAATGAGATATCACTACACAAAAATGACTAATTTTTTTTAAATAGTGAAAATAATCAAATTCTGGCAAGCATATGGAGAAGCTAGAGCTTTCATACATTGCTGTTGGGAAAAAACAGCCACCCTGAAAAACAGTCTGGCAGTTTCTTGTAAAACTAAACATCACTTATAATACAACCCAGCAATTACACTCTTGGACATTTACATTTACACCAGAGAAATGAAAACTTATGTTCACACAAAAAACCTATACACAAAGGTGCACAGCAGCTTTATTTGTAACAGCCAAAACCTGGAGACAACTCATCCGCCCTTCAACAAGTGAATGAACAAACTGTGCACTGTGATATATCCATACACTGAACGCAACTCAGCAATAAAAAGAAATGAACCACTGTACTGATACATACGACAATGTGGATGGTTCGCCAAGGAATTGGGCTGGATGAAAAGAAGTTGATCTCAAAAGGTTACATGCAGCATGATTCCATTTATGTTACATTCTCGAAATGATGCAATTATAGAGATGGAGAACAAATTACTGGTTGCCAGTAAACAGAGATGGGGAGGGTGAGGAAGGAGGAAACCTTGAGCTGCATGAAGGCGTTTCTTGGCAGGGATGGAATAGTACTGTATCTTGATTGTGGAGCTGGTTAAATGAATCTAGGCACAAAATGTTATCAAATTGCATAGAACTATACACACACACACACATGAATGAGTGCATTAAAAACCATGAAATCTGACTATGGCTACTTAACAGTACTGCATTAATGTCAGTTTCCTGGTTTAATGTTGTTATAAATACATGTGTTATGTAAGATACTACAACCGGGGAACACAATGAAGGTTACATCGGACTCCCTGTACTATTTTTGCAATATCTCATGAGTTTATAATTATTTCAAAAAAAAAAAAAGTTTAAGTGATGACATTCAACCATGCTTATCTTATTTTTTAAATTAATATTTTAAGTAGAATCAAAAACATAAAAATAACTTTAAACTGTTCTAAAATATTTTTCGTCTTTAGCTCCTTATTTTTGTTAATGTCTTATTATGTATATAATATAGTATACAGTTTACAACAAACATACACATATTGTGGGTTCAGATACATTTTCTTCTACTGCTGGAGTGTGACATAAAATTTCTGCAGACCTGTTACAGAGGCCACAATAATCTAAGATGCTATCTTTTAAATTTTTTACTTGGGGAAGCATATGCTGGAAGAGGGAAAACACTAGATTATCAAAAAGAATTCAATTCTATCCATAGGTTAAAGAAGTCACAATCTCATTCTTGTCTACAAAATGAAGGCGTTCTATTGGATCATTCCCAAGGACAGTCCAGCTCTGAAAACATTATGACTCTATATGAGTTTTACAGCAGGAAAAAGTGAAACAACCATAAAGAAATGTATGACTAAACCCTAACCAGTATTTACCGAAAGTATACTATGGGTTCAATATTGCCAGGAATAGTAACTACAAGACACAGGCTAAGTTATCATCAGCACAAAACCAGAAAAGGGCATCTACTAAGATAATTTTAGCTCCAAGAAAATAATTACCAGAAGATCTGGTTTAAATAAAAATATCTAGATAACAGGCAGGTGTGGCTATTTTACATACAGCCTCACAGTTCTGTAAAGCCTCTAATTTCTGCTCATAGAATTAGGTTGCTGAATTTGCAGCAAACAAAATACCAATGTATACAAGTATCCTGGGGTACAAGCTTGGGTGTTGGGTTCTCGCAAGTAGACTATCAAGACATCCAAAAAAGAATTATTTCCATCCACTTAGTTAATTATTCTCCATCCACCTGAGTTAGACTTAATAAGACAGAACTTTAAGAGATCCATTATTCAAGGGAAGTTAAATATCTACAAAGTAATTATACCACCCCGCTACACCACCTTCTGCTATCCAGAAACATCACCTACCTGAAACGGCCCAAAACTAGGAAAGAAGCAAGAGTCCTCTAAGCAGTAAAAACCAACGTAACAAGGTCCTAGCAATAACACTCCATGCACAGGAAGTTCTTTGGTCTCTCACCCAGAACTTTCTATCATTTTTATCCACCATTCAACAAGCACGGTTATGGGTTCTATTCTCATATCACATGGAAAATAACAAATCTGAAAGGTGAGGAAACCACTACAGGTGGGTGTAATGACAGCAACAAAGACACAGCTAACAGTAAACTAATAAGCAAATCAACCCCCCCAAACCAGACATGATCTAGAAAGGAACAGTTCCACCAACAAAAGAACAAAATATGGTGCTCTGTGTATTGCTTACTGAGGAGACTAATGGCTGGACGCTCTGCAAATACATTGTTATGAGTTCACTGACATCCAAGACACATGAATAGAACCACCAAAGTACTATTTTTTTAACTAGTATTATAGACAGTATTATCCATCTTAAATTGTTTAATGGAGGAAAAAAACTGAAAGCTGCATTTAAATTATCTTTCCAGTATTCTTTAGTACTGAATTAAATTGCATCACATCTGAATGTTACCATGAAATACAGACAAACCAAAAAACAAAAGAGAACAAAACAGAACAAGAAATCCTGAGAAGCTGAAATCAATTCAGGCAGCAAGGCATACATGTGAATATTTTACAACCTAAAAAATAAGGCAGCACTGAGGTAAGTGAACAAACTAATGACCCCTTCTTCAATTCCCAGATGCCCTTAAAAAAAAAAAAAAAATCAACAACACTTTAACCTCTCTGAAGTATGGCTGTTCTAGAAGAGAGATGTAGGTTACAACTGCTGTCATCCAACAGCAGGATTTAGTTGGTAAAAACTTTATGTTGACATTTCCTGGAAAGATCAAGAATGCAACAATGCTAGCATCAAAATATCTTAGGTTTGATCAAAAATGGTCACTCAAAACAATCTTAAAAACAAAAACAAAGAAATGATCAGAAGCCTGTAAAACTGTAATCAATGGAGATAGTTACAGAAAATTCTCCAAACACACACAAAAAATTGCATCCTTTTATTTTAAAAGATCTTGTCATTTTAAAAGTAAAGTACTTATCACATTACTTAGTAAACATTCAATAAACTTAGCTACAATTATTATTACAAGATGGAAAATGAAGACCAGTAGAGCTGATGAAAATATCTAGGATTATAGTGGTCAGGCAACCAATAAACACTTAAGTGCCTGCAAGCTCTCGAGCACTATGCAGGGCAATATGAGTGCCTCAAAATCAATCTATGTATGCAGCACTATTTCTTATCAAATAAATGACAAGTTGCACAATACAAGCTCACCATTTTTAACCAATAAGGTAAACATGACTATACACTCAGCAATGATTAGAACTTACCAAGTACTTTCAACTTCTTTCAAAGTACTGGCCTTTATTTAAGCCCAGTATGCAGAATTTGAGACATAAATTATTTACTTGTACAGTCATCAAATGATTAAATTAATATTAAAAAGTGTCACCAAAATGAGTCTTATGATTTACAGGGAGGGAAAAAAAAAATCTCTTTTCCCATTTCTCTCCAGGCTTAAGTAGAACACGGATTTAGATAAATTCCCTCTTAAGGAAAATCTTTCTAAACTTGGAGTGACAAACATCACAAAAGGACCCTCTCTGTACTCCTAGGATTTATGCACATTAGAGGGATGGATTTATACAGGAGAGCACTTTTATTAAAATGCTATGCTCCATTTACATGAAATATCCAGAGTAGGCAAATGTATAGAGATGGAGTGCAGGGCTTAGGAGGGAGGTAGGGAAGGTGATGAGGAGATGAAAAAGTTCTAAAACTGGCTATGATGAGGCGTACAACACTATAATATACTAAGAACATTGAATTGTACACTTTAAAAAAGTAAACTGTATGGTATGGAAATTGTATCTCTCCAAAACTGTTATTTTAAATTTTTAACTCTTCACAAAACTTGATAAATCACAACTGCTGCATTATGGTCAAACCCCATAGGCTGTATCCTTGATCAGATATTCTTCCTGGCCTGGTCGACTCCATCACTGACAGTCCTACAAGGCCTCTTTCTTAACAAGCTGATTCTTGCCCCACAATACAAAGATGGAGCAACAGGCTTGGGAGGGCTGGGGCGGGGATGGTGGTGGTGGTGGTTCATCTTGTAAAACTTAGGAATACTTTACACTGTATTTTAATACAAATGATTTTTCAAAGCAATTAGTTTTATAACATAAAAAATCCTGATAAAGGTCTCTATTAATTATAGCATTGAGTTTAAAAGAATGTGTTACTATTCCATCAGCAAAATATGAATTTCCTACTAGGACACAAATGTAGTGTAATAATGGTGGTCTTTGAAATGGACAATCCCATTATGGTATAAGGAAAGACACATCAACATTTGCAGAATTTCAGAAAAATTCTGCCCATAGGAATAGCAGTGTTTGAAATTTAGAGGAAAAAAAAATTCTAGCACTCACAGATTTCCTTTAAAAGGCACCATGGACTCCAACCCACCTCCTATGGAAGCCAGCTTTGTTTGCTAGGATACCTCAAATGAAGCTGCAAATAATAATAAACAAGAGTGAATAATAAGTCACTCAAGAGTGCACTTTGTGTACACTACCTTTAATCCGTATGGACCACTCTGTCTCTTGAAGTAAAGACCCTACTCAAAGGAGCTCATTGTTTGTGGTACAGACAGGCTTCACCATCTTATCCTCAGTGACTACATGGTGCGCAATTTAGGTGCAGTTCTCAATAAAAACTTGCTGAATAAATGGAGATTTCACGCCTCATTAGGCTTACTGGCTACTTGCAGCTGGGTTTTCTACTTAGAAACCTGTGAGAAACCTTTTCCCCCCTCTGGGCTGGCTTAAAGATGCACCTAGAACAACAGAATCTTTTCACCTATTTCATCAGCCTACATTGTAGCTCCCTTTTTATAATGAGCAGCAGATGGGTGGAGGGAAACCTCTACATGTGAACTGATCAGGAACAGACATCTTCCTACATTCCTCTTGGGGCAACTATTATGAACAGTGCCTGTTGGCAGTCTCAAAGCAATTTTTAATGCTCTCTAGAGATGAGAAGAATCAAGAAATGAGAAGAGATTAAGCTTACAGTATATACTCCAAAAACATTTTTGGCTAGAGATACCTAAAATGTTCAGGGACACTGGTTTTGACCAATTTTTAAAATGATTATGATTCTAATGATTATAGACTACATCTTGAATGCAAAACTACTGGTGGGAGCCTTGCATCGCAAGAAAAGGTAAAAGAGCCATAATTACTCAGAAATTACTGGAGAAATTAATAATAAATAAATAAGTATATTCCACAGTAACCAACAGATGGAAACAACCCAACTGTTCACTGAAGGAGAAATGGATAAGGACAATGTGGTATATACATACAACGGAATATTATTCAGCCATAAAAAAGGAAATCCTGCCATTTGCAACAACATGGATGTACCTGGAGAACATTATGCTAAGTGAAATAAGCCACTCACAGAAGAATAAATACTGCATAATTCCACTCATATATGAGGCATTTAAAACAGTCAAATTCATGGTTGCCAGGGGCTCATGGGAAGTGGAAATGGGGGAGATGCTGTTCAATGGGCATAGAGCTTCAGTCATGCAAGGTGGAAGAGCTCTAGAGACCTGCTGTACAATATTGTGCTTACAGTTAATAATATATTTGTTAAAAGAGTAAAAAACAAACAAATGAATATATAAAAATTAATTACCTCTCTCCATTCACAGTAAACACAACTTACTAATTAAAATTTTCAAATATGATAGCTTAAGTCAGTAGTATCTGAAGGTAATTTAAAAAAAAAAAAGGGCAGGGAGGGGGGAACTGGAAGAAAAAGTCAAACAACTACCAATAGTTATGATAAAGGCAGTGTTATGAGGGACTTTTAATTTCTAAATTATACACTTCTTTCATATCAGTATTTTACAATGAGCATGTAAAACTGTTGATAAGGGGAAAAAAATGATTTTTCCTTTAAAAACACATACACATCGTCCCCAAATAAAACAATTTGAACTTTACAGTTGATGGTTTTACAGAATACTAGCAGGCTAATAAGACCGATCAAGTACTTTACGCAGCAGTAAAAAAGAAGGGGGGGGGGGGGGGCAAAACTTTTGTTAATGATTTTTTTACCAAAATCCACAATCCAATGAAGAAATACACACATAACTATAGTGTAAGTCAGAGCATGGCTTGTGCTATATAAGGACTTTACTGGAGCAACAGAAAATAGCCATGATTTAGGATCAGGAGAGCTTGCAGACAAGGTGAGATTTGAGCTGGGTTAGATGGTGATCCCTCTGGTGAGGTAACAACAGTTGAAATTTAGAGTACATGCTCTGCACCCCCACCCCCCGCCCCCTATATTTTATAGATAAAAATAGTTCAAGTGGAGAACATACACCCCAAACATACTTTATTTTTTAATTTTTAAAAAAATACAACAGTTGCTATATAAAGGAGAACTTCCCCACATCACCTAAGTTTCTGCTAGCATTCCATTATTCCTTTACCATTTTGGCATGAATCCTGTGTCACTGTTACCTTGCACCTGTTACTGCACTGAGATCCACATTATCTTTTCTCTATGAATGATGATTTTGCATCTTCCCATTACACTCCATAACTTTGACAGCAATGATTGTCATCCTTTTCTACTGTATATTCCCATAATCTTCTTTAAGTAAAGATGATGCTGACAGATTAAACCTAGCTCTAATAACTGGGACAACAAGCAATCACTACCACAAAAGATGTCTGTGGAAAAGATATTATAAATAATTAGATCACATTTTTGTACACAGAACAAAAAGCACATAGATTAGTATATCTTTCTCCAGATGCTGAACCAACTGCTATTCTTTGGTGTAACTTGTTCAGAAAGGGTTTATTTTAAAAATAAATAAATAAGCCTCTCAAGTGGCCTCTATAGAACATTGTCTTTTTCTGTCACAAAGACCTAAGTCAACACATTTATTGGGCACTAGAAATGTACTAGGTGATGCAGTGAATTTGCACCAAAATAGAGGGCAGTCCTAGTTCCCAGAGATCTCAAGGGACAGTTCACAATTCAAGAAATGCCTGGGCAATGTGTATATTTAAGACAATGTGTTTAAAACAATTGAAAAGCACACAGGAAAAAAAAAATGTTTTCCAGGAAACAAAGCCTAGATATTTCAAAGATAATTCTTTCTGAATGTTTTCTTTATATGTGATTTTTTAAAGGTTCAGGAATTCTCTGCTCTATTGTTTAAATAAGTGGTAAGTAAAAAGAAGGAAAGAAAGGAAGAAACAAAGAGAAAGAAAGAAAGAAAGAAAGAAAGAAAGAAAGAAAGAAAGAAAGAAAGAAAGAAAGAGAGAGAGAGAGAGAGAGAGAGAAAGAAAGAAAGAAAGAAAGAGAGAGAGAGAAAGAATGAACCTTGGAAACTTGTTTTAATCTTCTACTTTCTATTATGAGATGGAGAGGAAGTTATGCCTACAAGCTTGCCTGACATCCTTATCAAAGATCAGGATCAAAGAGAGGAGGAGGAAGGGCAGTATTAGGTGTAACAACACCAGATACCATCAAGATTACAAAAGATCATGTTTTTGTGTGTCTACACTTCCTAAACTCTGTGGGAAAAGTAAAGTGTCTCCCAAACATTATTATGTGAAATTGACTTTTCGTCTCCCAAGTATAATTCCTCCTCTGTTATTGCTGAGCCTGTAAACTTGTTATAATGCTCCACATAACTCATAAAGTTACTAAACAGTTAATCAATGAACATTTTGGGAAGTTGTTAGTACTGCTTTACTGAAAACAAAACAAAAACCACTGGGCCAGAGGTTCCAACAAAATTCACTATCCTAGAGAAATAATTTTACAAAATAACTCAGAATGGAAGAAAAGACCGGGTGGAATGCTCTCTTTGATAATGAGTAGCCAAAAAAAAAGACTACAGAATAACACACCCACTGCTACTTTGTTTATAGGGTTGTAACCTGCACACGCAAGTACTCTACAAAGTATTGCACAAGAAGAAACTGTCAAAAATGAATGCTCATGAAAACATTCCTTTCCTAAGTAAGGTCTCTAACAAGGCTCTGCTGTTTCTAAATATATTTTCTTTAGCAAGTATTGACAGGTATAGCATAGCTATAATGCTCAAGATGAAAAAAACCATTTGTTTTATCAATAGTAAAAGTTGCTGTTACTAATTATAATACCTATGGGTTAGGTAGCAGAAATTAACTTCATGGAATCGGCTGGGAAGAACAATTACAACACTAAATTTATTTCTATCAAAAATCTTTTCCCCCCCTAATCCTATAGAACTTAGCAACCTGGGGCTTTTTGTTTTGTTTTGCAATTGTTTTTCCTTTCAAAAGAAGCTCTGCCAGTCAACTCGAAGTAATACTTTCCACAGTTCAAAGGTTAAGGCAAATTCGGTTCTACGTAGAGCTCTTGCTCATCAGTACCCCTCCCTTCTTTTTTCATTTTTAAAGTATCCTGACCTAAGAGAGGTTAATGCTCCCCTACAATCGCAAATCCATGAGCGAAGCGATTTTAGGCGCCGAGGAAAACTGGGATGGGAGGAAAAGACCGATAGCGATCAAGAACCATTCCGCCCTAGAAATCACTCTCTCCAGAACTCAGGAAACGAGGTTATGCCCAAAGAACCTGCCGCCCGGAAGCCACAACTTCCATCAATCGGCAAAGAAAAGTTGCAAGGAAGAGCTCAGCACACAGGCAGCCTGCGCCGGTGCAGAGACTGAGAGCAGCAAAGGCATTCACAGGCCCCGACGGCCCGCGGGCGGCGGCTACCGCGTCCGTGGGGCCGGCTCCGGCACGCTTTGGGGTCTGGGGGTGCGCGGCCGGCCCGGAGCGGTGCGGGCACGGTGCCCGCGTCCGCACCCCTCCCCACGACCGCGAGCAGTGGGCGGAGAGACGAGAGTAAAGGAAAAGACGGACAATGCTGGGCCAGGCTGGTGACTCCGCCCGCTCTGCGGGTCCCCAGCGCCCCTTCCCACCCTGGGGCCGCCAGCTGCGGCGCTAAGTTTGCTCTTCAGCCCTCCCTTCACGACGCGGGCGGCGAAGCAGTGGCCGCGGACCTCCCTCCGCCCCGCCGCCGTCTTCCTACCCGCGGGGCGGCTCCCGCGGGTCCGCGAGGACGCGGCGTGCGCGAGCAGAATGGGGCGCGCGAGAGGAAGGGGGCGCGCAAGGAAGCAGCGCGCGCGCGGAGAGCCGGGCGCGCGGGGGAGCGGGGCGCGCGGCGCTCCCCGAGGACCCACTGCCGCTCCAGCGGGTTTTCGGTTGAGGCGGGGGCTGCGCCACGGTTTGGTGTCCGTTATGAGTCTTGGCCCGGGCGGCGCAGCTTGCCAGCCATTCTAGCCCGCCTCCCCCTCGGCTCCCATCAGGAAGGGCAGCCGGGCGAGGGCCGGCGACCTCTTCTCCCGCCAGGGCTGCGGCCGCCGGTCGGCGGGCATCCCGGCGCCTGCCTCTAGGGCTGGAAGAAAAAGTGAAATGAAGCGCCTTTCCCCAGGCAACACCTACCCGTCCCCAGTCCAAGTGCAGCTGCCTCGCTCCTCAGGCGCCGCCGGTCCCCGCCCTCGGGCCCCAAGCTCCGTTCTCCTGACAATGGCGCGTTCCCTTTAAGGAATAATCCGATCGGAACCGATCTGTGGTTAAACCTCCCTCCGACACTGATTTTAACCGGATTTCTCTCTCTCCCCGAGAGCCCGACAGGCGCCCGGCGGTGCCGCGAGCTCTTCCCACCTCTTCCCCGCCCCGCCCACTCCCTGGCGGTCCTGATTGGCGAGAAACACTACAACAGGAACAGCAATCCTCGCACCCCACTGGCCGGTACAGCCGCCGTTCAGAGTTACCCCCGCCCTCACCCCGCCCCTCTCCCCGGGTTGGCCCTACCTCTAATCACTCTCTGTCTTCTACTCCAGCGTTGCTTTGGAGAACTGGCAGTCAAGGCTCACCCTCCCGCCTCCGGAAAGCGAACTTTATTTTTATTGGTAAAAGGACATCTTCCTGTGCACCTGATTGGGCAAGGAAAGAGTTAGTCTGCACGCCCCTTACCCATTATCGCGCTCTCTTTACGGGTTTGAGAAATACAGCCGCCAAGTCCTCCGTACTTTGCCTTGTTCCAAGCGCCTTTCCCTTTAAATACTGGTAGGGGTCGTTGACAAACTCACAGCCTGTACTGGGGAAAGACGGAAAGGGAGAAGAGAAAAATTCAAAATCTTCTCCAAATCAGTAATACATACGGAGCTGGAGATGGGATCCTGCGGAAGCTCATCCTTCGCTCTACTGAATGGAGTGGTTAGAATGAATTAGAATACCCGAAATTCTGGTACTAACTCCTCCTGAGTTTTATTCAACAAGTTTTCACTTACTGTCCACCCTACTCCCACGGTCGATCCCATAGGCATTTCGCTACCCCAAAGAACTTTAATAAAGGGATCTGCAAATCTAGAGGTGTCCTGCTCTGTCCCGTAATCGTTCATTTAAAAAGCATTTAAATCGCTTCCATTAAAAGTTCCATTTAATTCATGTCTTCTGTGTTATCTCGGGGTTTGTCACTAGAGCTAAGTTACTCTTCTGAAAAGACTGAATAGATGCCCAACCCCCACCATGCCAGCCTCCAAAGTTGAAGACGTCCGTCCGCCTTGCTAGAACAGTGTCCTGGGGAGACCAGACTGAGCCCAAGCAGGTACCAGAAGTCTATTTCTTGACAGAAAGGGGGAGTCTGGCACCGGAAGCTTAACCCTGCCTCAAAACCTCATGTATGGAAAGAGTAGGAACTCTGCGGCAGCCTGCTGGGGTCTGCCTTATGATTTTCCCAGTTTCCCATGGGAGCTGTAAGAAACGAAAGGGTTGCAACTGCTGAAATTGGGTACTCAAGTGCTTTGGTACCCATTTGAGTGTTAGGGGGAAACGATTAAATTTTCTGCCCCTCTTTGCCAATGAACTTTGAGAGACTTTGGACATCAGGAAGTTTAGTGCATTTGCATGAGACCTCAGAAGAAACCAGTGCTGCCAAGAAAGTGGCAGCTCCCGGCAGTTCCCTAGAAAAGCTTTAGTACCAGAAAGGGGTAGGGTGTGGGGAGGGAAAACGTTGGTAGTTGATAGGACTTTTCTGTGAGTTCAGGTGAAAAATCTCCTGGGGATACTCATAAATATGGAAGACTTAGAAAAGGGAAAGGTTGTAGGTAGTTTACGGGTTTCTAGTAGAGGCAAGAGACAAGGAAATATCTGGGTTATATTTATATGGCCTTCACAGATGTTTAGAAAAAAAAAACACTTCAGGTTCAAGATCTAGGTGATGTTTTCAAACTCTTTGTAAAACACTTGCTTTATGATGCCCAGATTATTTTGTTACACTAGCACATTGGGCCATAACTCCAGAAAGCAGTCTAACCTCTAGATTCTCTTCCTTACACCTAACCAACCATGTTGAGATAATCACCTTACAAATATAATTTATAACTATTTCTATTTCACACTTACCCACAATAGGATTATTTATCACCTTTTAGCCCACACACTCAGCCTCCTGGCACTAATACTTCTCTTAGTATTTCACACTGAGGAATAATTTAGGAAATCTACAAACCTGGATATGCAGGTCATTCTTAAGAATGCTCAGTGTTATTGAACACAGTCCCAATTGTAACCCTGGAGAAATGTACAATATGTACTTTTCCCTTCAGAGGGAATTTATCTCCTACCTAGATCCCCATTCTTTAAAAAGAAATATTCTCTCAATGTGCCAATATGACAAACTTTCCAACATCCTTGAATATAGATCTTTGTTAACTCTTTTAAATGTGAAATGCACTATGATCAATTATTCTCTGTTTATGAACAAAGGGAAACCATATCAAAGAACTACCAGTCAAGCCAGCAATTCTTTTTCCTCAGAAAAATTTTGTTACCAATTATACTGCAAATTGTTTTCAGTTCACCATAGATTTATATAGTAACTACTATGTGTTGAGTAAATAAGGGGAAAAATTGATGAATATATCTCCATTCTCCAGAGAGTACAATCAATCTCCAAATTCTACCCATAAGTAGCACAGTGTTACCCCTCATTCAGCATGTAGGTGGATACCATCTATTAATCAATGATTTTCCACCATCAAATTAAGAAAAAATCCAATAAAAGCTGTCAACCAAAATCTCTTTCCCTAGGCCTTTATTAGTCTGAATGAGAAGGAGACAAATGAAAAAAAAAATAGTAATTTGTTTTTATAAAGAAACTTCAAAAAATATTTCCTGGGTCTCTATAGAGGAAGAAGTCCTCCACCTTCTATATTTCAATGTGTTCCTTTGTTAAAAAAAAAAAAAAAAAAAGAACTGACATTCACTGAGAATTCTATCTAGTAGAATATTCTATCACTGAATATTCTACTTACTGAGGCAGGAAAAAAAAAGATACTAATATATTTTTTAAAAGATTTCCAACTCTCTCCTGCTTAAAACCCTTTAAAGATTCTCAAGGCATGTATTAAATATAGTCCAAGCATCTCAGCAAAATATACACGCCCCTTTATAATCTGACTCTAGGCTGCCTCTCGGATTTCTTCTCTGGCCACTGCTTCATTTGATATTTGAAATGGCTGCTCTTTGGATGTCAATGATCCTGCTCTTTCAAGCTTCAGTGCTTTGGGGCATGTGGTTCCCTTTGTCTAGAATAGCCCTCCCCTCCATGTTTACCTGGAGACTCTACAATCTGCCCATTAAAACCCAAAGAAGATTTACCTTTTTTGCAAAGCCTTCTCTGATTGGACCTCCTTCCCTGATTTAGCATTTTTCTACCATATATACGTTTTCCTGATTACAAGTATCATGCTAAAAACAGAAATTAAGTGATTCTTTTTCTGTCTCTTGCACTAATCTGGTTTGTTTTCAAAGAGCAAGGGCCATGCTTATACATCTTTGCATCAGCATCACTTAGGATGATGCCTGACATAACTGAAAGCTTTCAATAAATGCATGTCAAATTAAATGAGCAAAGCTAAAACAAAACAGTTAACCTACAGTGTGAAAATCTAATTAACCAGAATACTTCTCTAGGAATATTCTGATTACTTAAGATTTTATTGTAAATCTATCTTATCAACTAGTCTAAATCACTGGTTCCCCGACTTCTTAATTTCATGGACTGGTAAAATTTGCAAGGAATTTTTGGGAACTGACATAGGCTTAACAACTTTTTATTTTGCCAAGTAAAGGTATTTAAATAAATACAAATAAATCCTCTATCTAGTTTCCCCATTATTTCATAAAATAAGATTTTAAAACCCAAAATTGGGATGGTTATTTCATAAAATAAGAATATTTTAAAACCAAAATTTGGGAGGGTTATAATTTCAGAATGACAGTTCTTCAAATAAATTTCACATTATAAAGAACTTGCCCAAACCTCCATTGAGTCTAAGATACTCATTGTGCTTCACATTACTTGATCTGATGCTTTCTTTCATCTATTTTTAAAAGATATTTAGAAATGAAAATATTCCTAGGTTATTTTCCCCTCTACAATGTTTATGATGGAAGAGAAACTATTCGGCTTTTTGTTAATTTTCACTCTACCCATGAGTAAATGTTAGTCATCACTAATTGACTTGCTAGCTTCCTGCCAGAATATTTGTGGAGAAAATTCTTATTTCTCCACAAATGGAGGCCCTTAGAAAATGCTTCCTGAATTCCTTTTTGCATCTATCATATCTTACAGAGTTTCTCTCTCTTTCTTTTGGGAAGCTTACCACTCTTTAAAAACCATTGTTTAGTCCTTAGAAAGTTCCCCTTTGTCAATGAGTCAAACAATAAAAATTCACGTGCTCTTTAAAAAATTTCTTTATCTATATAACACATATGTTTCTGAGCTTCCAAAAATTTAGGTTAAGTGCCTGATAACCATCAATGGATATCATAGTATCTATCCTGTGTCACAGTTATTGTAAGGATAATATGGACCTTATAAAAGCATGTGGAGAAATGTTGGTGTTATGTTAATGCAAATATTATATGTATATTATTTATATATAACTACTTTTTTAAATCATGCAAACATAATCAGATATAAATCCTTTATGATGGGATAGCTCATAATGGCTAAGAATCCCATAGAAGATTTCTGATTCCATGGTAAAGGTCTAGAAATACTACGTTCTAAACTGGGTCAAATAATTGATTTCTTGTTTCATGGAACACACAATTAATGTATATGAGATCATCTTCCATTAATAAAATACTATATTTGTTTTGCCTTACTTCAAATTCTATACCTATTTTAGATCACCTAGGAGCTTTATGTTTTAATACTACTTTTATTAATTGGGATACCTTTATCAGTAAGATCTTAACTTTATCCAAAATATCCTACTGGTGCTATGTTAGTATTCTGCCATTTTTCTTTCCTTTTATCAATACAATGGGACTTCCATTCTAAACAGATACACTGTGTGAAAATGTGAATTTAAAGAAGAGATAAATCAAGGATTAAGTACTGACTTTATAAGTAAATTACTCTGAGAGAAGTTTTAGGCTATTATTCAACTTAAATCTATTTCCACTCACAAACAACTCAGAACTAAAGGCATAACATCTATGTTCAGTACAATCCCCTTTGTCTACTCTATCACTAAAAATGTCTTTAAATTAAGCAGCCAAGAGCACATATACAGAGGTTACTTTTCAGATTAAATTTTTTTTTTAATTTTTTGAGGGGGGAGGTAATTAGGTTTATTTATTTATTTACTTAATGGAGGTACTGGGGATTGAACCCAGGACCTCATGCATGCTAAGCATGTGCTCTACCAATTGAGCTACATCCTCCCCCCTAAATTTTTTGTTTAATGCACTGAACAGTTCATCTGTCCCTATTGGGATGGTTATCCAGTACTATGGTGAAATCACTTTGAAACTACCTTAAAACCTTGTTGGATTTTAATGTGTATTTTAAAGTGTTGCTCGTGTAAGTAAGAACTTTTAAACTTTTAAAGTCCCTTTAAAAGAAAACATAAAACAGTTTTTAATCCATCCCCAGTTTATGAGTTGGAGGAAAGTTGGTGGGAAAAAAAATGTGGGCACTGTATTTAGTCATTGTTACCACCTATCAACTCGTTATCTCATTTGGGAAAGGAATTCATGAATTATCTGAATAACTTGGAAATGTGATTGGGGGTAAAAAGAGTTACATGATCATACTACTGGCAAAAGAGTTTACTACATGACTGACTGCCTTCAGAGACTTCTGTCTGTTGATAGAAAAGCAGAAAAACAAAGGACAAAGGAGAGTCTCTTTAATTAATCCTTCCAACTAAGCAAAACAAATAGATCACTTGTTTCAGCAACAGAAGCAAACTGTTAACAACTGAGAAAAGCCACCTGCAGGTGCTTCTGAACACAAAGTGCCCCAGAACCTAGAATTACTATTGCTTAAAAGGGTCGGCAAACTTTTTCCATTAAGGGCCAGATAGTAAATATTTTTGGCTTTACGGGCAGTATGGGCTCTGTCACAACTACTCAACTGTGTTGCAGCAGCACAAAAGTGGCCACAGAGAATACATACATGAATATGAAGGGCTATGTTTCAATAAAAATTTATTTATGGACGCTGAAATGGAATTTATTTATCTTTATGTGTCAAGATATATCATTCTTCTTTTTATTTTTTCCCAACCATTTCAAAATATAAAAAACATTCTTGGCTTGCAGGCCATGCAAAAAGAGACAGTGGGATAGATCTGCCTGTGGGCAGTAGTGCTGACGCCTGATCTAACATAAACCTAATTCATTAAAAATATTGTAAAGTACCTGGTATGTGTCAGGTACTATGTTAGGCCTGGGGATTATCATGGCTAACAAGATAGACATGGTCCCTGTCCTCATGGAGCTTATGATATAAGAATCACACAAATATATAATCAGAAACTGTAATTAGTGGTCATGAATGAAAAGTCCAGGGTGCTTCAAGCTATGACTTGTAATCTGGACTAGGAGGTCAGAGAAGGCTTTACTTTTGACAAGGACTGAAAATGAGTATGACTTGACATGGTGTAGTTGGGGGATGGGGAAAAAGAAACTATTTCAGGCAGAAGGCACAGCATGTAGGGCACCTTGATGGCACTGAAAAATCTGTGTGCCTGGAAAATACAAAGTAAAAGGAAGAGAGACAAAGAGTTAAATTGGAGAAATAGGTAAAAGCATGCAGGGCATAGGAGGTCATCATTCAGACCTAGAAAACCTTGAAGGCTTTAAGTCAAAGCTATGGCATGGTCAGATTTGCACTTTTAAAAGACCACTAGCTATACTGTGGAGATTACATTAGGGGAGGGGAAATCGTGGTGACTGTGATGGTCAAAGGCTTCCAGGCCCTAGACTCAAGGCCCTAGAACGAGACATGAATATTTTACCTATGCCAGTATGTTCTCAAAACCTTACATGAATTAATAAATCGAATTTCATAACAACCCCATAAGTGGACATTATTACCTTTTCTTTATGACTTAACTACAGGCTGCCTATCAATTATCCCCTTGCTGCTGCCCCGGTTGCCTCTGGTTTACAGAATCATGGGAAGGAATTGCAGGAGAAAGGTTAGAATGAGGAGGAAAGAAGGGGCAGAAAGAAATAAAGGTGTGTTTTATGGGATCATAACCTTGGCTTAGACTCTAGTCTCTTCCCTAAGAGGTTGCATTGCTTACTGGGAATGAGACCCAAATTCAACGAGGTGACTGCCTTGGGTATCCGTGGAAGCCCTTGTGAGAATACTCATTGCTACAAAAATATATGCAGTGCAATGTCTGGTACATACCTTAACTAAAACAAATAAACAAAACTTCTTTATCTAAAATTCAAATCCAACTAGGCATCCGGTATTTTATCTCTCAAGCCTATACTAAAGAAACAAACACGTTCCCCCCCATATAACCAATATGTCATTTGGAGATACCTGGCCTCTTAAGATTTAGAAATCAGCCTGAACGCCTTTAACTCATCAAAAAGCCTTCCCAAGGGCTTTATGAATTACCAGGGCAGAGGTGTGAGATGGAGGATTACGTTATCACCTTTGCCTCCAGGCTCATTCTTTCGCCTTGAAGACTCACTTCCAAGCTCTTCCAATACCAAGAAAACCAACACCGTTTGGAAACATTGTGACAGTGATAAATTTCACTGGAGAGCTGGGAGTGAACAGTCCCATCAGACACAGACTCGAAAATATTTCAAAGTAGTATTTTATTATACTCTCTTCTGTAGAGTCCTTTCAGCCACCTACCACCAGTGGCTGAAATGATCTGCCCTCTGCCATAATCCCTGGGTCATGATAACCCTCTTAAAACGCCCTTTTCCCTCCTCTCAGTAGCCAAGAATTTCTCTCCTCCTAGCCAGCAAATTCCCAAAGCAGTTTTGACTCCTCTCTAAAGCTTTGTCACCAGCCGAATGAAACCCAAGACCTCAGGATCTCAATCACTTCTTGAGGTGTTTTTCCAAAAGAAAGTTTGAAATTCTAAGAATTCTGATGCCAGCATTTGAGACAATAATCACTTTTTCTTAAGTTGCTATATCACTTTTTGCCAGCATTTGGGAAAAAGAAAGATATCTCTTTTGGATGAATCCAGTGGGACCCATTTTTTCCAGTTACATCATCATTTTCTTAGTGAAGTTCAACTATTTTTTGCCCTGTAACTAGGTACATCAAAAGTTCAGGAAAAACAATATGGGTAGGATTTTAGATTCCATTATAAATTCCCACCATACCCTCCTCCATTCTGCCTTTAAATCTAATTAAAAACTAAAGCTGATTACTTTTTCCAAGGTAAAGGAAGAAGATTTTGGTAAACATACCACAATTTGCCATTCTGGAAATAGCAAAATGCTGGAAGCATTACCTGATTTATTTAAAAAAAAAAAAAAAAAAGAATGAAAGGTACTATTAGGTAAACTCTCAGGTAAGAGTGAGGAGAAAAGAGGAGGCAGAAAGACATGAAAAAAATAGGTTCTGTGGAACCAAGGCCCTATAGGTTCAGGCCTACTCCATTATATTTTCCAAGGCTTATCTTCTCCCATCCAACTACTAACCAGGCCCGACCCTGCTTAGCTTCTGAAATCTGACAAGATTGGGCTCGTTCAGGGTGGCATGGCCATAGGCCCAATGTTTATCTCCTGAATTTAGCTTTACTTGCCTATTTTCCAGGTGGTTCTTAGATACTGCAAAAAACACATAAAGATATATAGACATAGTAATCCTGCTAGCCAATAGTAAAACACAAAGATACATGAATACATATTCCTGTGAGGTCATCTACAGCAAAATGAAACAGGGGATTTGGTCAATCTCACTGATACATTTAAAAATAGGTTTGCCACAGTTGTCTTTTTTTTTTGAAAAAGTATCTGAATAAAAGCATTAATGTTTTATTGTTTTTCTGCAAGTATAAATTTAGCCTGAATGTTAGTGTATTGATAACTGGCATAGATTAGACTAATTATTAATTATGTAAAGGACAAGCAGGTTAGTAATGTAGTAGTCACCCTGATAATGTGGTAATAGAGAAGCAGAGGCTCAAATGCAAGTAGCAAAACAATATGCAATTGATTTGTCATTGTTTTCAGGATGTTTACCACCCCAGAAAATGTTCATTTTCTACATATAATAAAAGTACCAACACAGTGAATAGTTTTACAAAACAACTGAAAAAAATAAAATCTTATTTTAGTAAATTACTCTTTTAACATAGAAAGAAGTCTATAATAACTGAACAAATTGTCCTTCAAAGAGACATCTTACCTTTACTGAATTATGTTTCCTTTTACTCAATCAGTGAAGCAATGTACAACTTTATCTGTGTGGATTTTTTTCCCTTCAGGAAAATCCTCCACTTTTCATATGTCAGTACTTTGGCAGGTCACATTCTCCATAAGACAAGCTTTACAAACCATCTGATGGCTGTTATGAAATCCCACTCAACACAATTTAGTATTTTGCATCTATTTATAGAAGTCTTGTTATGTGAACATTTTCAGTCTGTACGAGGCCAGCCTGGTAATTTTCATGTAAGAAAACAATTTGTTCTGGTCTCCAAAATGGCACTGATATCAAAAGTGTCCTTCACTTTGGAGATCTTGTAACTGAAGAACCCTCAGCAAAAGCAGTAAAAATGGTGGTGATAGCGTCTGAAGTGGCAGTGCTCATGGGAGAGGTCTTCCTGGCTAGCATAATGGAGTCAGCAGTTATTGTTGAGTGATGGTGAGAGACAGCATCTGGCCTTCACGTTCATTTCTTTCCTGACATCGAGACCCCGCCAGCCTCAAGGAATCCAAGTGGTTGTTTTTAACAGCAATTCCATTATAGTCCCCAACCTATTTTTCTATTTTTCTAGCACCATCTCCCACTAATCCTTAGTCTTTGGATCAAATTGGTCTATATTGCTATTCCCCCAGATTCCTTCACTGCCCTTGCCTACATCACAGAGAAAGCTTTCAGAAGAGCAGGGTCCAAGAAGGTTAACCGAGGAATCAGGAGAGGAGTATTTAATCATGACGGCATTGACAACAGCTGAGCTAGAGAAGCCGGACTGCAGCCCCTCTGAATTGCCCTAGGAAACCTACAGATGAATCTGAAGAGGATGAAAATAAGACAGACAACAGAGTGGTTAAGACCTCTCAGCTTATTCAAAACCCACGAACAGACAAGTCAAGTGGGCCACAGACTATTGTCAGTGTTTGGAGACTACACTGAAGTGTCCTTAAGGAATCTGGAAATGAGAGGAGTCTAAAGGTCATCTTGGAGTTCACTGGAAAACCAACACCCAATGATTCAGAGAGAATTCCAAAGTCATCATAGAGAGAATGGCTCCCAACCCTACAAGACTTGTCTGAAGAGGATAAATGCCCCATTATATCTAAAAAGGGTCCATCAGAATGGGGGTGGTGATCCAAAGAAATGGTTGTAGACTTTTGAGGAAAAAAACCAAAGCAAAGCCTTGCGTTGATAAACTACCTCTTCTGCACGTTTAAGTTTTGAGTCAAGAGCATCTTACCCATAAGTATAAATGTCATATACATCATTATGACAATAATATTGCTGTGGGATAATAAGCCATTTATAAATGTTGTATATAACTTTAGAGTTGGCATTTAATCCTAAAGCATTCACCTCCTTTCGCATCTATTTACACTACATTCCTATTTACTAAATGGGGAGGGGGTTTCTTTATACAGTGCTTTGTCATGAATAATACTTGTTGTTTCTGGGACATTCTTTCTGTGCATTAAAAATAATTCAAAAATAAAAAAAAAATTAGGAGAATCACAGTAAACTGGGCAGCCTTCATCCAAACCCTTATGAAGGGAGAATGCCATGATTGAAGGAGTCAATCTGTCAATCCCAGTGGCAGGAACACTATTATTACATGTGCTCTACATGTCAACTTACTGACTTCTTAAAAATACTGTGGAGTGCTGTACTGGTCAAGGTTTTTTGCTGCAAATGGCAGAAACCCACCCTAACTAACTTGAACAAGAAGAGGTGATTTATGCGAGAACACAGAGCTGTCTCCAGAAACGGTAAAGCCACTGAGCTTCTGAAGGACCTGGAAAAGGGAGCTGGCAGGCACTGTCCCCGGGCTCTCCCTCTGGTGCCCACGGCCCCAGTTTCTTCTTCTCTAGGCAAGTCTGCTTCATTCCCCTCTCCCTTTCTCTGCAGGACAGCCTCAACTAGCTCTGATAGCACAGGACGGGCATTATTACTCTGCAGTAGGGCCTCCTGTCCCATGTTTACATCACTTCCTTCAAGAAAATAGACCAATCTGGATAGGATCTCTGGGTCTAAACTGCAAGTTCCTGACAGAAACAATCTGATTAGCCACACCTAAATAAGAAGCCCATCCCTTGTTCATTTCCTTCTGGGCAGTGGCATAGGACCACACTATAAAGCATGGATACGAGAGGCCCACAGTCATGGAAGGAGGGAGGGAGGGAAGGAAAGTGGCTATTCTCATAGGGAGTAAACCAGTGTGACCTGTGAAGACATCCCAAAAGACATCTTCTACAGGTAGGAACCATTATTATCCCCATTTTACAGATGAGGAAATTAAGGTGTTCAGAGCTTAAGTAACTTGCCCAAGGTCACAGAGCTAGTCAATGTCAGACTCAGGATCTGAAGTCAAGTCTGTCTGAGTCTTAATCACTATGTTGCAATGCGTCTCCAACCCCTGTTCACCAAGTAACCTTATTTGGTGCAGCTTCTTATGAGGGTCTGTCTGCAGGCATGTACTGATTATACAGACTTCATATATTCCAATTCTTATGATGATTATAGTTCTCATCATAAACTAATAAACTGACATTCTGGTTCTTCCATCATTATTATGAGCTTGGGTAATGTTAGTTCAGGCCTAAGAAATGGATTTACTCCTAGCATGTTGACAACTTTGGTTTTTAGAGCCTATAAGGCTAAGGCTGAGCCCCTCAACTATGATGGCTACAATGGTTGTAAATCTCACCATTCTCGTAATTCATGCTCTTAGGAAATTTCTTAAGGGACCATTGCTGGCCTTTCTGTCATGACAATCCTTTTCTTACCACATGAAACATTTTGAATTCTACAAAGATCAGGGCTTTTCCTCTATTAGACTCTAACAACAACAACAACAACAAAATGCTAGGTTCCTGTCTGCAAATTGAGCAATTTCTATTTTCCATTCGTCCATGCATTCCACAATTATTAACACCAATTATGTGCCAAGCAATGTGCTAGCAAATAACATGGGTGCTGTCTTTGCCCTCAGGCTCCTTGGAGTGTAGACTAGCTTAGACTCTGAGGCAAGTAAAATTTCTAACAGATTTTGAGAGGAGAATGAGAATGAAGGGAAAAGAGAAGAAGAAAGTGGAAAAGAGACGTGTAGGCCTTTTCCCACAGAAGAAATGAAGAAAGAGGACGTAGAAAAGAAGATTCTTATTCAAAAATAACCCAGAGGTAGATTTCATGAGGGCTTATTGATATATTAATCATGAAAGCAATGCCTTCCATCTCACATCCCACTGGATAAAAAGAAGTACATTGTGACATAAATAACTCGAATCAAGGCAGTCTTGGCTGAAGAGCAGCTAGCCTCTGCAACAGCCAAAGTAGCAAATGATTATAAACTTTCTGACATGTCCATGGGGTTCACTGCCTCATCAACAATCAATCCACAAACATATATAAGATTGTAAATGCAATTGGATTCAACTGATAGATCCATCTGAGCCCTAACACATTTAATTAACCACAACACTGCTAAATTTTTGTCTATCCTAGAAGCAAGATTCTCTATAAGCTGTACTTTCCCCCATGGCAGGAACAAGCTTGGCACATTCAAAGAAAAGGAGGAAGTCCAAGTTGCTAAATCGGAGTGAAGGAGAGGGAGAAACACAGGTGAGGTCAGAGAGGTGGGCCAGGTCATTAGGGCCTTGTAAACATGGGTAAAGACTGGGTTTGTATTCTAAACACAATGGGAAACCATTGTAGGGCTTTACTCTGATGAGTGACACTATCTGATTTTTCTGGATTCTATGTAAAGAATGAGTTTTGTGAGGGCAAGAATTGAACCAGAGAGACTTGTTAGAGGAATACTGCAAAAGACTGGAAGAGAGACTATGTTAACTTAGACTTGAGTGGTCATAATGGAGGTGGTGAGATTTCAGTGAATCCTGGATGTATTATGATGATAGAGCTGACAGTATATGCTGATGAATTGACTATAAGGGAATTTAGAAAGGAGTCTAGGATGATCCTCAGATCAGTGGGGTGATAGTTGAGTGCCAAATACTGAGAAGGGGAACACATGGAAAGGAGCAGGTCTGGGGAAGGAAACCAAGAGTTGAAGTTGGAGATAATGAGTCACCATGCAAGTCATGCAAGGGGAATTATCAAGGAGGAGCTGGGATACGAGTCTGGAGCTCAGGGTTAGGACTGGAGAGATAAACTGGGAGGCTTCAGTGTATAGAGCGTACTTAAGGCCATAGGACTAAAGGATCTAGGAAATGGGCATAAATAAGCATAAATAAAGAAAAGGCCAATGACTGAGCCGTGATAAACTCCAATATTTACCAGTCTTAGAAGCAGTGGTCAGTGAAGCAGGAGAGGCAGGAAGAAGATGTGATCTGAAAGCCAAGTGAAGAAATATTTAAGGAGAGGATGATCACCAATTCAAATGCTATTAAGAGGCCAAGCAAGATAAGAACTGAGACATGACCCCTGGATTTGACAAGTTAGAGGTTATCATCTGATCTTGACAAGTGTAAATGCTGGAAATGGAGTGAGCTGAGTTGAAAATATGAGGTGACAAAGTGGAGACATTAATAATAGACAATTTGGAATGGACTACTGCAATAGAAAGGAGTAAGAAAATGTGATATTAGCTGAGAGAGAAAAGGACACTAGAGAGAATTTATATCCTGTTTGCATGGTGATGGAAATGATCAAGACGAGAAGGAAAAATCATGGATCCAAGAGAGAGAGGAGCCATTGTTAGAATGAAAGTGTTGATGGGTCAGAAGCACAGGATTAGGTGTGCATGTGGAAATGTTGGCTTCAGATGGTTATGCAGGATAACAGAATGGAAGGCAAGGTACATAGGTGCAGATGCTGGCAGACATAGATTTAATGAAGGGAAAAATGAGGTGGCTTTCTTCCCATTCCTTCTATTTTCTCAGTCAAATGAGAAGAGTGCTCATTATTTAAGACTAAGAAGTGGGTGTTTGAAGATAGAGGGGAAGCTATGAAGTAATTTTCGAGGAAAGTGGAAATGACCAGGGAAACGTAGCAAGACTACTAAAGAGGGTAAGGCTGACTTGAAATTTATGGGTAAAGATTTTTTGAAGTAAGAGCAGTCAACATGGTTGCATACTGCTCTCTAGCCATGTTCAACTGCTCAGCGCTGATGTGAAGCAGATAAAGAACTCAGTATAAGACAGGGCTGGGTTTTTCTAGTGAGTAAGATGGAAAGTGAGAGGGGCAAGGCAGTTGTAGGTGTATGCAATGGAGTGACTGGTTACATAGGCCACAAAAACAAAAAAGACAATAACACAAGAGGAAGAATAGACAGTAAAGAAGTGGTAGGTCACTAGATTGGCTACTCCAGAAGGGTTGATTAGGGATGGTAGTGGCAGTAGACAGAAAGTTTAGAGATGATTGATCAGATGAGCATGGAATGCTGGAAATCAAGATTTTGAGAGGTGATATAGTGATGTGGTAAGAAGTTCTCTAAGGCATATAACCATGATAGTATTTCCCTTGGATAATTTCTTCCTTCAGTGTCCAAAGGCATATGCTTTGGCTCCCAGGCATATCAATCAATGACCTAATCAGTTCTACTATAGCCTGCCTATCTTATGAATCCTCCAGGACTGAGAGGAAAAAGCATCTGTCTAGGAATGACATTGGCCTATCCTAGATCATACCAATGAAAGCTGATGTGATGGAATGGCTCTCTCCCAAAGGACTTAAATCAAGGCACTAAGGAAAAAAAGCTCATAACTGATGTTCATCAAACTCCTTAAATTCCACAATAAGAAATTTAGCATATATGAAAATAATAACTGTTTAATGTATATTACTTTCTCTTTGACAGTTGTAACCTTACTTCCCAGCAGACTTCAACCACATATTAACATTTACCATTTGTCTGGATATAGTTTAAAAATACAAAGCAGCTAGTGCTACATAAATTAGGAACAGTTTTGGGAAAAAAACCCAACAACAACAACAAGAGAAAACTTCAGGTGTTTATCCAACAATGAACTGTTTTGGATAAATGAAAGGAGGACTAGAGTTCAAAGAAATGAAACTCATGTCTCAACAAGCCAAAAGCTATTAAAAGAGCCTGAGTAACAAGCTTTCACCCCTACCCCAACACCTCAACAGAAATTAATGACACAGAGTGATGTTTGAAACAATGGGCGTTTTGTTTTAAAAATCAAGTCCAAGGTGTTAATGCTTACTATTGGAGTTTGGAATGCCCAGATGGTTGGGCTTCACAACTGATTCAACATGCCTGAGTCTTGTTGGGACGCAACACAAGATTAATGCAGGTGGTCAGAGCAGACAGTCAAAATTTAAAATACACTGTCGTTATAATGATTTTGAGTAGGTCTTAATGAAAGCTAAACCTAAAAGTATAGTAGAGAGACTGATGAAAAACAAGATTTGGTTAAAAGGACTTGAACTAAAAAGGTTCCATAAAAGTTTAAAACAGTGTGCTCGAACATTTCCATTTTTACAGCTTCACCTATGTATGTTGTATAGTCATCACTCCCCTTGAGAAAAGCCTCTTCTCCAGATTTTTTTCCTCCCCAAGTCTTTTCCCAAAGCTGCTGCCAAAATCAACTTCCTCTGTTGCCATTCTGACAATGTCACTCCCTTCCTAAAACTCCCTTTAATGGCCTTTGCTGGTCTTTGTGTGAGTGGCAGGCTTCTTGCCCTGCCTTTAGGACAAACACACTATTTCTGCCCAGATTTATTCAAGGCTCCTACCTATTTTTATAAATCCACATGTCATCTTCCTCTCCATATAGACTGATTATCTTTCAGTTTCTCAACTTCTTTATGTTTAGACTGTAAACATTTTAGTTAGTTTTGGTCAGTAAGTGTTCCTCATTTTACCTCAACCTTCCCCTTCACCCACCCCCCAACACAAATAGACTCCCACTAAAAATCTCTAGAGCTATGTGCCTTATTCAATTTTTTTCTGAAATTAGATTATTTTTGTTAAGAACTACACAAGTAGTCATCTAAAAATTTTTGTCCACTAAAAACCAGACAACAGCAAAAATAAAATACTCTTAAAAGATGAAAATAAGGCTGTGGAATTTCCCCAAGAGGCAAAAAGATTTTTCAGAATGAATCACAGGAAAAAATATTTAATATTTTTATCACGGGCAACTTCTAGGAAAAGGTTCTCCAGATTCTGAAATAACACCAATGCTATGTCCTTTTTCCTTTGTCATCTTTTTTTTTTTTTTTTAACATAAAAGGCCTGAATTCAAGTCCCAGGTTGGTTATTTGCAAATTCTGTTATTTTCGTCATTCAATCTTTTTGAGCCTCAACTTCTTGTTTGTAAAGTGGAAATAACAATACCTATTTGAGCTTTTCTGAAGATTCAATAGTATTTGTAAAGATGCTTTGTAAAAAGTGCTACACAAATACAAGATATTATTATTACTTCCTTCAAATGTTCCCTTTTGACTGAGAACTTTCCCGGGATTTCCCCTTTCCCATGTATTTTTACTTGGAGACAAATCTGGTAGTGGAGTTATAAACTTACCTTCTAAATGGGAAACTGTTCTAAATCTTCCAGAGATACTGAATATTGTTGCCAATCATTTCTTCTGTCATTATTGGATTTTATAGGTAACAGGAGAAACTAATCTCATTTTATTATTATAATTTTTAAAATATAGAAAGTATATACAAGAAAATAAAATTTATCAGTAGTCTCACCACCCAAAAACACAACTATTAGAATTTTGGTGGTTTTTTAAAAATATCTTTTCCTAATGCATATGTATAACCTTTATGGAGTGTTTGTCCATGCCAGAGGCTTTCTATGAATTATCTAATTTATTCTTCACAACAACCTTGTGAGGCAGGTACTATGAGTCTCTTCTACCTTTCAGAGGAACAATCAGTTCAGAGAGATTAACTTGCTGAAAGTTACATGAGTTAGGTGGCTGCCTGATGCTGACGTCCCTCTGTGAAAATCTCCACTATTCCAAGTAGGATACTGTGATCCTACTGTGCATGCCACATTCTTCACTTGTAAAATAATGGCTATTTTACTGTGCTATTCTTTATTAACTAGAAACATGATTTTTAATAATCTTTGTGGTTTGGATGAGTCATAATTTAATTCATTAGCCCCCTGTTGTGGGATACTTATGTTATTTCCAATTTTTCACTGAACAGAATTCTGGTTTTCAGTGATACTTAAATATATGCTCAATATCCAAAACTTTTTTTTAACATAAGGAAATTGATCATAACGTCAAAATCCTCTGTGTACCCTTCTCCAACGAGAAATTCCACCGCTACCTCTTTTTTTTTTTTTTTGAGATAACTACTCCTAACAGTTTCATACACATTTCCCCAGAACTGTTTTTCTTCTTTTAATGTCATTTAATTTTGTGTTAAAAAAAAGAAAAAGAAAAAAGAAATCATCTGGTATGTGTTTTGCAACCTACTTTTTTTGTCTTTGCAGGATTTCATGGACATCTTTCCATGTCAGTCCATGTGTTTATCAGGACCCTTTCTGTGGCAAGAATTAGACACCAATTCAAATCAAACTAGATTAAAAAGGGATTTCTTTTTTGCTCATGTGGTTGCAAAGTCCAGAGGCAGATCTATACCTCATGTGCAGCTGGGTCCAAGTGGTCTAAAGACAGCATCAGGAAACCCTCTCTCACTCCCACTCTGGTCTCTGCCTTTCTCTGCAACGGCTTCCTGCCCAGGCAAGCAACAGCAGGTTAGCAAGCCCCGTGGAAGGAGTGTGACTCTCTCCCAATACTTTCAGCCAAAATCCCAGAATGGACAATCATCAGCCCCACTTGCATCATGGGTCCACATCTAGAACCAGGGACAGAATCAACTTCAGCCTCACCACACGAACTAAAAATGAGCAACACTTAGTTTCACAAAGGAACATCAGGGTACTGCTACCAAAAGAAGGAATGACACTGGGCAGGTGCAACAATAAATGCTTACTAAGGTATATATAGATCTGTCTCATGATGTGTGATTGATAGTTTATTTTTTAACTTGTCGATTGGATCATAATTTGTTCCATAACCAACCTACTAATAAGCAGCTCAGCTATTCTTACCAAACAGTCTAAACCAATGTATTTTATACTTACATTGTCTGATTTTTTAAAAAAAGTTTTAAGCATCCTTAGCACTCAAATGATTTCATATTTCCTACATAATATATCACAGCCTTCTTATTCATTTGGCAGTACTTCACATGGAAATAAATACACCATGCATTATGGATTGATTTGTGTACCCTTCAAAATATGTGGAAGTCCTAACCCCCAGTACTTCAGAATGTGACCTTATTTGGAAATAGGGTCTTTACAGAGGTAATCAAGTTAACAAGAGGTCATAAGGATTGACCCCAACCCAGTATAACTGATGTTCTTACAGAAAGGGGTCATTTGGACAGAAAGGCAGACACACAGAGGGGGAGACCATGTCGAGACACAGGGAGGAAGCCAGCCATGTGACTAGAGCCATGTGACTTGGCATCTCCAAGCCAAGGAACACCAAGGATCGCTGGCAAACACCAGAAGTTTCAAGAGACAAGACAGGATTCTTTTCTGGAGCCATCAGAGGGAGCATGACCCTGCTGACACTCGATTTCAGACTTCTAGACTCTAGAACTGTCAAACAATAATTTTTTTATTTTAAACCACCCAAATATTGGTACTGTTATGGTATCCTTAGGAAACTAATACATGGCACTCACCTTTCCTGAAGGACCCCAAAATGTCAGTGAAACGCAAATGAAAACAACGAGATCATTACTTCATGTCTAAAAGGTTGGCAAAAATTAGAAGGCTGGGCAAAGCCAAGAGTTGATGGGGCTGTGGAAGTATGGGCATCAGAAGTCTCATGAATCCAGGTGGAAGCACAGCGGGGGCAGCCATGCTGGAGAGCAATCTAGCAGTGCTTAGTCCAACACAGAATATGCATAGCCATTCTCCTCCTGGGGAGCTAAGTTCTAAAGAATTCTCAGGTCCATGAGGGAATGTGTTCAAGGAGGTTTGTTGTATCACTACTTGTGACGGTGAGAAGCTTGAAGCAGCCTGTATGGCCGTGCCTGGGCAGTGAGTGTGTGCAGAGGCAAAACTGGTGAAATACACACCGTAGACTACTGTGCAGTCACCAGAAGCAGCAGATTACATATGCACAAAGCAGCATGGGTGCATTTTAGAAATACGGTCCTGAATTTGAAAACAACAGCAACAAAACAGAATTTATGTAAACGTGAAATACAAGCACATATGTGTAGCCAGGGTTGAGAAGCCACTATATGAATATCCTGAACAGAAAGTCAGGAAAGAGTATTGTATCAGAAGCCAAAAGAAAGACAACTTCATGTGGGGGGGGTGATTAAAAATATCAAATGCTGCACAAACATAACAATAAGATATGAAAGGAATCCAAGTAATTTAGTAACTAGGAGACCATTATTTACCTTTGGAGAAGAGGTTCAGAGGAGAATTGAGGGGTAAAAGACAGTAGTTTGAGGAATGACTGGGAAACGAGACCCTGGAGATATGGAAGGTAAACGGCGTTTTCCAGAAAAACATAATAGTCCACTTGACAGACAGCCCTGATATCAAGCTGTAGTTTTACATGACACACTGTGGTGGATTTAAAATACGTTCATAAAACCTGTGATCCTCCTCTCTCAAGAAGTGGAGTTCAATTTCCCCTCCCCTTGGGTGTGGGTCAGACTTAGTGCCTCTTTACTGGACTTATTTGCTTCTAACAAATAAATATGGAAGAAGCAGTGGTGATGGCTTCAGATACTAGGTCATAAAAGGCACTGCATCCTCCTCCTCTTTCTCCCTTGGAGTACTGGCTCTCAGTACCAGTTGCCTGGTCACGAGGACACTGAGCGGAACTGAGGCCCTCGCCAGCAACCAGGGGAGTAAGCTGCCTTGGAAATGGGGCCTCCAGCACCAAGTGAAGCCTTTAGAAGCTTGTAACCCCAGCCTACATCCCAACCAAAGCTTTAGGAGACACCCTGAGCCAGAAATACACAGCGAACCCATTCCCAAATTCCTGACCCATAAAAATTGAGACAATAAATGTTTATTGTTTTAAGCTGCTAAGCTTGTGAGTAATTTCTATGCAATAATGGATAGCTAATACATGCAATACACGGATAGTAAACAACTTGAGTCCTTATATGGCTAATACTGTGACTTACTTCAGATAGATCTGAGAAAAAGACATATTACATAAGATTTATCAGAAATTTCCCTTGTCTTTCTTATTCAAATTTGTCTTTATATCCATGCATGTTTAGTTTGCAGTTATATTTAGAAGAAAATTCTGTCATTTAAATTTAAATGGTGAGCAATGTAATTTTTTTATTACACGGATATGTGGATATAGACATTTTATGCTGGTTTTATAAATTAATGATCTCTAGAAAAGACAATGTCTCCATCTTCTAAAATTAGAACAAAGAACATTTTATTCATTCAGTTTCATGTCCGGCTTTAGTATTTGTCATTTAAATTCGGGAAAATGTCTGAAAGAAAGTAATCAATTTTTACTACTTCATTAGAACATTTTCTTTGTCAGCTTCGGGAATGGACTTTATACTTTGTTGATTTTCAACCTTTCCCTAAATTGCCTGTATAATTTTCTTTCTTCATCTTTTCTCTACTCAGAAAGACTTATTCTTCAGATTTAGTGTACGTTTTAAAAAAATCATTTCAAATTGTGGCTTTTTTTTTTTAAGACCACAGATATACAGAATTAGATTGATTTGACTAATCATACTCTTTAATAGATGGCCCATCTATCACTGTCTCCCTCCTCCCATTTAAAAAATTAATTTCAGTCACTGTTAATGCTCCACCCTACCCCTAGTTTCTTCCCCCTGCCCAGATCCCACACCCAAAGGTTCTGCTTGAATTAGTTTGGGCGGCGGTGGGGTGGGGGTGGGGGTCCTGGGCCTCATTACTTTCAAAAATCTGACCAGGTGATTCTAATATGTAGCCAAGTTGAGAACCAGCGGTGTGGAGGACCCTTGCTACTCAAAGGTGATCCTAAGACCGGCAGCACTGACCTCACCTGAGAACTTGTTACACATACAGAATCTCAGTTCCCACCTCAGACATTCAATTGGAATCTGCTTTGAAAATAAATTCCCAGGTGATTCGTAAGCATTTTAAAATTTGGGAAGCACTGACTTGGAGCATAGGCTAGATTCAAATCCTGCCTGTATCACTCACTAGCTATGTGACCTTGAATAAGTTACTCTACCTCCCTGTGCCTCAAATCCCTCATTTGTAGAGTGAGGATAATAACAGCACCCACTACCTATAGAGTTGTTCTGAGGATTTTATACGGCATTGCTCCACAATGTTTAGAACAGTGCCTGGCTCATAGTAAGTGCACAACAAATATGAGGTACTATCAGTACTAATTGCCTCTTCTTGCCTCTTCTTTCAAGTAATACTTCTTGGACTTTTTTATTCATCATTTAAATCAGTGGCTCCCAGTTGCTTCTTTGGCATGCTGCAGGCTAACCCCAGCAGAATCAACTGGGAGCTTTAAAAAACCTATAGATCCCTCAGTCTCATCTCCTGAAGATTCTGAATTGGTAAGATTGGGGAGGGGCTCCAGAGAATTTGTATTGTTAAATCCTCCTGAGGTGATCTGATGCTCAAAGTCAACAGACTGGGAATCACTGCTTTACATACTGGTGTTGCCCAGCATTCATCCCACTCATCCACTACTGTACCATCAACTCCATCGATCACTCCAGCCTAGATCTTCTTCTGAGCTCCACTACAACCCTCCATTTGGGTATCCTGTAGACACTGTAAAATCAGCATGTCCAAAATTGTATCTAACTGTCCACTACAACCCTCCATTTGGGTATCCTGTAGACACTGTAAAATCAGCATGTCCAAAATTCAGCCCTCCATCAAAATTTGCCCCTCCAGTATTCTGTCAGTCAGTGGTTCCACCACCCAACACTGGTGCCCAAAGCCAGAAATCTGGGGGTCATTCTTGTCCTCTTCTGCTTTAACTGCCCTACTGGTATTATTCCTGAAATCTGTTCTCCTGTCTTTATTACCATTTCAATCATATTAGTTCAGGCTTTCATCTTTTCTATTCTGGGCTAAAACAGCTTTAATGAATGTAGCCACTCTCCCTGACTTTAATGTAACCTGTGACCTACGCAGCTGACAGTGATTTTTCTGAAATTCAAATCTGATCCTATCTCCATTCCCTTGTTTAAAATCCATCTATGTCTTCCCTACTGCCTTCAAGATAAAATGTAAAATCCTCACCATGACATACGAGGCCCTTCATGGTATGGCCTCTATCACCCTTATCACTTTCTCTCTACTACTTCTTCTCCAGCTGTAACTAATATCATTATTTTTTGGATGCCCAAGGCACCCGACTCTCTCACCTCTTGGTGTATATGCTGCACTTTCCTCCTTGAGCACCCATTCCCTTGTTAGATTCTGTTATCTCTAATAGTGTTTTGAGAATTAAATATGACATACGTAAAATTCTTAGAACAGTGCCTGGCACAAAGTAAATGCTTGACAAATCTCAGCTATTATTATCTCTGCTGGTGAACTTAGCTTTTTAGCAGCAGAGGCAGTGCTTGTGTTTGATTTTTTTTTTCAACCTCTGCAGTCTTTATCAATTCCCTGGCTTATGGTATATACTCCTTAATAACTATAAACCTTTTACTTATTCTGTTTTTTAACAAATATTAGTTGAGGACTTAAGTGCCAGGCACTGTTCTAGGCACTAGGGATACATCAATGAAAAAATTAAAATCCTGCCCACATAGTGCCTACCAAGAGACAGAAAAGGACTAAGTAAAATATAGGTCAGGTGGTAGCAAGCACCATGGAAGTGCAAAACATGGCAGGGAGTAGACGCGGGGATAGGAAATGCTAGTGAGGAGCAGGGGTTGAGGATGGGGAGAAAGAAGAGACAGGTTGCAATTTTTAAACAAGATGATCAAGAAAGACCCAGTGAGAACATGACAGCCCAGAAGAGATCTGATGCAGATGAGAGACTGACTTATACAGATATCCTAGAGCACTCAGATACCCAGAGGAGGAAACAATTACAGTGACCCTGAGACCACCTGCTTGGCTTGTCTGAGAAAATGCAAAAGCAGTGTTGCTGGAGTGTAGTCAGCAAGGGGAAGAGTAGTAGAATAGGAGGTCCAAAGGGAGGTAGAAAAAGATGCAGGGTCTTGGAGATACCGAAAGGACTTTGTCATTTACTGGAGAAAGCTGGGAAGCCACTGGAGGGTTCTGATTAGAGGAGTGAACAACTGACTTGGATTTTAACAAGATCAGTGTGGCTGCTATGTTATGAGTAAACTGAAGTAAGGCAGAGAGAGCAGTAGGGGGACTTGAGCAATAATTTAGGCAAAGATGATGGTGACGTGGACCAGTGTGGGAGCAGTAGGTCTAGTGAGAAATGATCAGACTGTGGGGATATGACTTGAAGATTAGGTCAGTAGGATTTACCAAGTGAGTGTAAGCAGGGTTTGAGACAAAAAAAATTGTCAAGGATAGGATGCTTCCAAGGATTTTAGCCCAATAAATTAGGAAGAGGAATTGCCTTAGATGGAGAAGATTGAAAATAAGAGGTTAATTTTTTTTCTGTTGTGGAGTTGGAGATCAGAAATTTGATTTGGGATATGTAAAGTTTGAGATGTCTATTAAATAGATAGATACATAGACAGACAGACAGACAGACAGACAGATGAGTCTGGAGTTCCAGAGAGGTTTGTACTGGAAAACTAAATTTGGGAGTTATCAGAACATAGATGTTATTTAAACCTCGAAGTTGTATGAGATTACCAAGAAAGTGACTACAGAGATGTCCAAAGTCTGAATCCAAGAGCACTCCAAAATTGAGAAGTCAGAAAGAGTAGGAACTAGCAAAAGATACTGAGAAAGAGAGGCTAGTAAGATTTAAAAAAAAAAAGTAGAAAAGTGGGATATTTTGGAATCAAGTGAAGAAAATGTTTAAGGAGTGACCAATTGTGTCAAATGCTCTTCTTAGAATAGGTCAAGTAATACAAGGATTGAGAACTGAAAAATCAGTTTAGTAACATGGAGGCCATGGGAACTTTCACAAAGGCATTTGCAGTGGAAGAGTAAGGGAAAACACATGCTTGAAGTAGGTCCAAGAGAGACTGGGAGAAGAGGAACTGGAGATAGGAAGTATAGAAAATTCTTTCAAGGAGTTTTACCATAAAAGATCAAATTAATAGGGTGTGACGTCAAGAGAAATTTTGGGGATTTTGTTGTTGTTAAAGGTGTGAGAATTACAGCTTTTTATAAGCCGATGGTAATGTTCCAACAGTGAAGGGAAATCAGCTATGTGGGAGAGAATGAGCAGAACTGCTGAAGGGATGTCCTTGAGTAGATGAGAGAGGATGGGATCTACCTCACAAGTGTAGGGCTGGTCTTGGACTGGAGCACAGGTAGAAGACTCACAGGAACAGGGGGAAAGACAGATAATAGGGGCACAGGTGCAGACAGGCCTGCAGATGTTGTGATAAGAGCCTGTGGCTTCTGATTGCATCTCTTAAAGGCCTTCTCAAGAAATATCAGAACACATATTCTATTACATACATAAATGACTTCATTTAGTGAAACATTTTTAAAAGACCCCAGTATGCATGATACTGTTGATATGAACAGGAGGGGCAAAGTCTCTTTTCTCATAAGAATTAGTATCGTGGGTGAAAACAGGTAAACAAATAATGTGGTGTTGAAAGTGTTACCAAAAAGGCATTTGAAAATGCTGCAGGAGCTAAGACTGAGAAAAAACACTGAACAGAATGTTCAGCATATATAAGGATGCAGCCAGGACTAATTTCCTATGGTTTGATGTTCTGGGTCGGTAAACTTTCAAAATTCTATGTTATAACATCTTAAGAATGTGAAGTTCGCATTTCCTGCATAGATGAATAAGTATTTATTTTTTGGTCAATTTGAGGCTAATATTGGAAAACTGGCCTGAAGCTGTTAATACTTCAGATTTCCAGCTTGCAAACTTCTAGCCTCTCAATAGCAGACCTCAAACTTGCTTCCATATCAGAAGGTACTTGGCTCTTGAGTCAAAGTTTTCAAAACATTTTTTTTCATGCAATACTTTTTCTTAAAAGGAACTCATGAATAATTATATAAATATTTACAGTTAGCTTGAATGTTAAACATTTGGTGGGAGTTCTTAAAATATGTATTTTTTAGACTTTAAAAGAATTTTAGGGCACACTCTCTCAGGAGTTATTACAAAATGAATTATTCACTTTGTGGTTCTAATCTTATAAAAATAACTTCAAAACTGAGATTGACATGTAGGACCCAGCTGCAAAAATTCAAAATCAGCTATGTGCAGCTGCACTCTGGTTCCCCTAATTCATCTAACAGCTTTCGGGGGGTTCTATAAGTGACACAGCAGATGTGCAAGATGGCTTCTGAAACCTAAAGTGGGACAGATGGTTCTCTGGTTGATTGACAGCATGAGGAGAACTGCAGCAAGGGTCACTTCCTGTGGAGGACTACTCCCCCCACCCACACCCCTGCTTCTGCCTGCAAATGAAAGGGTCATACAAGGAAGAAAAGCAGGGATGGCTACTGAGAAAGTCTGTTTTCAAATATTCATTGTAGTAAAAAGATTCTCAGCAAAATACAGAATCCCCTATATGTGGAAAAAATTCTCCTTCTCTAATCTTTGACAAAGAGTTGACTCTTTGTATAGTTACCACAAAGTAGATTCATGCTTGAACACAATACTCAGGATACTGGAGGTAGATCTGAGATTAACAGAAGAAGGAAGAAGTAATACAATTGGGATTTATACGCTACTGAATAGCATTGATTAGTACTGGACTAGTTCATCATTGGAAGCCCTATATTGCCCTTAAGAATAAACTTCTTATTTTAAATTTTAATTAGAAATCTGCACAACTATTTGTAATTGTTAATCAGGAATTAGTAGTCTAGACTACACCTGTATGCTTACCCCTCTCTGTCTCTCCCTTCTTTTTTTTTTCCAAATTCCTTTTTAGTGCTTCAAATCTTCAAGAAAAGTAAAAAGAAACTCACATTCATTGCATGTAAACTAAATGCTGGGCCCTGTACTAGGGGCTTTCTTATAACTTTATGTGATTGAGGGTCTCAGAGATATTAACTGACTCTTTCTTCTTAGGGTCATATTAATACAGAAACATGGGCCCCTGATTTTATTGATGCTTCTCTTCATCTCTTCCGGTGTAAAAGGGAAACCAAATACAAAATACGCCCCAGGAAAATATGTCCAAGCCTAAGTTAAGAATCATGCCAGAATTTCAAGATTTCTGCCTTCAACCCAGCTCTCAAAAGAAATTTACACAGTGGCATATGCAAGATTTCTCCATAGAAGAGACTCAGGAATAGCAAAGTGTTTGCAAGGAGGAACTGGAGCTGAACTGTCTTGAAACTTCATTTGCCTATTTGGAGCAAGCTACCAAATATTCCACTGAATTCACATTCTCCTGGGAAGCCTGTTTTTTGAAGGGTCTTCAATAAGTGCTGCACTTTGATAAAAGTCTGAAAAACAACAGTGGACCCTGTATCTGAAAAAATTTAGACTTTACTCCTGAGGCTTATGAACTAAACTGAGTTCTGACCATATGGATAGCAACCTTCCAGTTATCTCTTTCCATTCTCAAGCCAATCTAGAAGCAATAAATAGCTGAATAAATGATACAGAAAAATGACTAAGTGATCTGGAAGACAGAATAATGGAAATCACCTAATCAGAACAGCAGACAGAATGACAAATTAAAGAAAATGAAAGCAACATAAGAGATCTGTAGCATAAAACAATGTATGCCAACCTACACATAGTAGGGGTTGCAGAAACAGAAGAGAGAGAAAAGGGGATATAAAATGTATTTGAAGAAATTATGGATGAAAAATTTCCAAACCTAAGGAAGGTAACAGATATCCAGGTACAGGAAACACAAAGGGTCCCAAACAAAATGAAACCAAACATATCCACACCAAGACATATCATAATTAAAATGTCAAAAGTTAAAGACAAAGAGAGGACTCCAAAGGCAGAAAGAGAAAAACAAAAAGTCAGTTACAAGGGAACCCCCACAAGGCTATTAGCTGATTTCTCTATAGAAACTTCACAGGTCAGAAGGGAGTGACATGACATATTCAAAGTCCTGAAAGGGAAAAATCTGTAACCTAGGATACTTTACTCAGCAAGATTATCATTTAGAATAAAAGGAGAAAGAATTTATTAGACAAGCAAAACCAAAAGAATTCATCAACAGTAACCATATCCTAAAAGAAATATTGAAGGGTCTTCCCTAAATAGAAAACAAGCAAGAACCTGTTGGAAAGGGAAAACCAAAATAGGAAAGGCAAATATATAAAAGGATTGAAAATCACTTAAATAAGCCAGTACATAGATTAAAAAGCAATCACACACTTTTTTTGTAAAGGTGATTATAACTATAATTAACAGCAAAAGAATAAGTATAAAGATATAGGACAGAAAAATCACAGAATGTGGGGGAGGGGAGTATAAAAATGTAGATCTTGTAGAATGTGTTTGAACTTGTATGACTATCAGTTTAAAGCAAGTAGATATAGTTAATGGTCAACATACTTTAACTCCACGGTAATCACAAATCAAAAACATACAACAGATTCACAAAAACCAAAAAGAAAGGAACTCAAGGATATTACAAAAGAAAATTATCAAACCACAAAAGAAAACAACAAAAAGAATAAATGAACAAAGAACTACAAAAACAACTGTAAAACAAGGTTAAAAATAGCACTAAGTACATACCTATCAATGTCAATGGACTAAATGCTCTGATCAAAAAATAGTGACGGGGGTAGGGTATAGCTCAAGTGGTAGAGCACACGTGTAGTATGCACAAGGTCCTGGGTTCAATTCCTAGTACCTCCTTTAAAAATAACTAACTAAATAAACCTAATTACCTCCTCCCCCCCAAAAAAAGAGAGAAAAGAAAAAAAAAATAGAGTGGCAGATTGGATTAAAAAAACAAGAACCTACACTATGCTGTCTATAGGAGACTCACTACAGGGTGAAAGACACAGATTGAAAGTGAGGGGATGGAAAAAGATATTTCATGCAAATGGAAATGACAAGAAAGTTGGGGTAACTATACCCATATCAGACAAAGCAGACTTTAAAACAAAGACCATAAGGAAAGATAAAGAAGGACACTATATACTGGTAAAAGGGGCAATACAAGAACAGCATATTACACTTACTAACATATATGCACCCAAGATAAGAGCACCTAAATATATAAAACAAATACTAACTGTATTTGTTGGTAGGAATGTAAATTGGTGTAGCTACTAGAGAAAACAGTATGAAGGTTCCTTAAAAAACTAAAAATAGAGCTACCATATGATCCCACTCCTGAGTACAAAGATTTATAAGCCAAGGTCTCTGTCTGAAAGGAGCTCTGTAACCGAGAAAGACAAGCAAAAAGATCACAAAAGAGAGGCAGAAAGACATTGTAGTGACAGAAGTATGTACAAAGTAAAGAAGTGCTAAGAAGGAGGAGTAATTAATTCTCTGGGGTGTGTTTCAGTGAAGGCTTCGCAAGGGGTAATGTGAAAAGTAGGATTTTGAAATACCAACAGAGCTGACAAGGCAGGGAGGAGGGTCGTGCCAGGGGGAACAGCATAGAGGAACTGTGAGTGCAAAGAGCTGCAGGCTGTGTTTCTTATTATGATGAATGCTACAATAGAAGAGAGTGAAGTTCAAGAGAACAGAGGCCAAGCCAAGCCATGAAAGGGCCTTATATTCTTTGCATGATAGGAGATTCCAAAACAACCTAAGAAAGGAACCACAGGACTGGATTTGTGTTTTAGATGGCTTGCCATCAGCTGCCTCTCCGAAATATGTCTGTGAGACAATAAATTTGAGGCAGTGAGATGAAATGAGGACTGTGGCAGTGGAGCTCAGAAAAAGAAAACAGAGGTTTTAGGAGTTAAACAAGCGGGTAGGGCTGATTGTTCACTGTTAACTTTCAGTACCTGGCTCGCAGCAGGCACTCAGCAAGTATTTGTAGAATGAATAAATGACTAAATGGTGGTCGAGTGTAACAGCAGGACGTCTGATGAACAGAAGCCATGAACCCCACATTCAAATATAAACTTCCATTAATAGAACACTGAGCGGTTAAACCTTCTTTTACGTGTGCTGTTTTAATTGTAACAACACTGTAAGGTAGGTCTTATCTCCATTTTTCAGATAAGAAATACCTGAGGCTCAGCGAGAGCAAGAATTTACCATGCCTGAGGTTCCAGAACTAGTCAGAAGCTAGGCTCAGAAGTCAGCCAGGCAGCCAACTGCGCATGCCTAATAATTACCAGCTACTACTTAGCCTAGAGCCTCAAAGAAACAAATGAACTACGTAAAGCCTAAAAACAGAGAAAGCCAAGAAAAGTCCGTAACACTCAACAAGGGTATAAAAGGGGGCTCCAGAACGTTCCTGCTCGCGGGTCACTGAAGATCAACGCAGCGCGTCGCAGCAGCTCAAAGCCAAGCCTCCGGCGCGGCGCAGGGAGGGGGTGAGCGGGGCGCGGGTCTGTAGGCTGGCGCAGCCGCAGCTTGGCCTGTGCGCGCCGCGGCCTTGTAGGGGAAGGGAGGAGGGACGAGCAGAGGAGGACGGCGCAGACAGACGCAGGCGCAGACGTCTATTCCGAGGCTGCTCGCCCTTAGACTCCGCAGGGAGGTCTTGACGTCATTTCCTTCCTTAGGTCGCCAGTGCTTCCGGGTCGCGGTCATTTTGATCCCGTTTCTGGGTGACTTCTTGGTAGCCGCATCCTTGACCGCTCCCCACCCCCAACTCCTCTGCAATCCCGCCCTCCCCTCCCCCCCAGCCCCTCTCAGATCCCCTCCTAGCTTTCGCCCCTGGTCGCCCGCACTTGCCGCGCTGTTGCCCGCGCTGTCGTCGGGAGGTGGGTGAGGTGACGCAGAAAGCCCCGTTCCGGCGCCCATCTACCCACTCACCGCTTGCCCGCGGCCAGGCGCTCCCCTGCACCTTCCGCCATTTTCCCGCCTGCGAGGGTGGGCCGATCGCGCTTTGGGTCTCGGGCTCCTGGGTGCCGGTGACCGGGTTGGTGAGGGAGCGTGTCTGGGGAGTGTTGGTGGGAGGAATTATTGGTGACGGATGTGTGTAGGTGTTGCAGGTGGGAGACGCAGTGGATGGGGGGATGGAGTGCGGGAATCGACGGTCATAGGACGAGGGGGTGTAATTCAGTTTTTATTCTTTGGGATTAAGAGATTAAAATGATGCTGTTTAAAGGGGCTTTGTCAACCTTGGCAGTCTTTCTAGGTAGGATGCTGTTGTGGGAAATAAGGGATTTTTCTTTTACAGTTGTTTTGGTATATAAGTAGCTTACTCAGCAGTCTCCATCCATCCATCCATGAATTTATTCTTTTTGTTCTTTTTCTTTAGCCAAGGAATTGGTGCGTAGTGAGTCCTCAGTGATGATTTATTAAATAAGTGAATTGTGAAAGGGCCTCAGTTGCTATCCTCATCGCGTATGACATTTCCCGTTTTATTTAAATTTCTTTAAAATGGGAACAATCACGATCCTATGTGAACAGCCTGTAAAATACATAATTATCTAATCTGTTGGGCTCTTAAATCTGGAGGCATGGATTAAAAATAAGAGTATATGCTCTTTTTATATCTCGTATATTTTTCGAGGCCTCTCTTTGAGGAGGGAGGAAAGTTTAGAGGATACAGAATGTACTGTTAGCTTCACGCCACAGGGAGAACGATATGACGTCTTTGTTATTTCATTTTTTTTTGAAGTCCTGCTTTGTGGGAGAGGTAGTATGTTTCCTGATGATTATTTCAATTTTTTAAAATGGAAGCGCAGAAATGACTTGGGAATTCTCCTCTTTTGGAGTATTATCCTAGTAATTGGACATATATTTCTGAAAGGATCCAAACATAGGATAATGTGAAATAAACCAGCTTCAGGAGGAAAAATAATGTTTTTAAAAAATTTTTAATAACCTTTTGTATCTTAATTTGATAAAATCAGTTGGTAACTACTTAGCAAAGCATCTTTTCTTTTTCAATTAAGGGATCTAAATTATAGGTCTGTGACTTTTTTGTTTAGGTAAGTTTTTACGTTGAGTACTTCAGATGTCGTAGTGTTTAGTAAGTATTTGTTGATTGGCTGCCATGTAGACTAGTAATTTTATATACTATATCTTGATTTATTTTGACCAATCTCAATCGTTTCTAATACCTAACATAAATGTTTTTGATGCAGGAAAGATGAATGGGAGGGCTGATTATCGAGAGCCGAATGCAGAAGTTCCAAGACCAATTCCCCGTAACTATCAATTAAGTATTTATAACTAGAAGCACTTTTTATGAAGAGAAATTTTCACTGCCTTGAGTAACAGTAGCCACTGGACTGGCTTCATGGGTCTGTGACCTGTACAGTCACACACAGATCCACACTTGGTTTAATGATGTCCTCTTGCCATTTTTAATTCTTAATTTGAACAAAGGGTTTCAAATTTTAATTTTCCTCTGGACCCAGCCCATTCTGTAGCCAGTCCTGACTACATAGCCAGTGAATGGTAACACAGACTTGCATGCTTGAAGTAAAGATTTGCTAAAAGTATACAAGCTACTCGTTACATTACTTAATTTTAAAAAAAAAAGTATGTTTTATTAATGTATAGACAGGTAATTTTTTACATTTAGTTTTTCCGTGGATGTTTTAATGTTTGCCAATTTTCCTTGATAAAAAGACATAGGGGCTGATTACATTCCAACAGAGGAAGAAAGAAGAGTCTTTGCAGAATGCAATGATGAAAGCTTCTGGTTCAGATGTAAGTTAAATTTTCTAATCAACAAAATCTGACTGTAGGACCTGAAATTACAATGATTTCATATAGAAAAAATGGGCAGACTTTTGGCATTAGTGTAGTTATTGCTAAAAGAAGTTGACTAAGGAAATAGAATTATATACATTTATTTAAATTTTTTATTGAAATATAGTCGATGTGATAATATGTTAGTTTCAAGCATACTACATAGTAGTTTGACATTTGCATACATCATGAAATGATCAGAATTGTATGCATTTTAAAATAGTGATTTCTGGAACTTTTGTCAAGACCATGAAGTATTTTTGTTGGTTATTAATAATAGCATTTAACTGATTGTACATGGATTATGTAAAAACAACCCAGTAAGGTTGATAACTATTACCCTCACTTTAAAGATGAAGAAATTGAGGTTTGGAGACGTTAAAGAGTTATCCAGTGTTACACAGCTGGTAAGCAGTGGTGTCTAGACTTGAAGCCAGCTCATGATTTTAACTCTTAAACTTTCAATCATTACATGATAAAAACTGGTTAGTTTCTGTTTTATCATTGTGAGATGTTACTACATTACCAGCTGTTGATTTCTTACTAGAGACCGTATACATGAAGATTTTATTTTTAAAAACAGAATGCTGAAAGCAACACAAAACATAATCTTCCTTTTGGATAGAACCCTGTTGTTGATTGACTTGATCACTGCAATCCTTTCAGATAAGGTAATTCTAAAAAAAAAAAAAGCAAGATGGCATTTGTAAAGGGAGGAGGTAACTTATTAAAGAGGATGTACGTTTTCATCAGTCTGCCTGGTATTTATGTAGTGTGTAAGTTACTATGCTTGGAAGGTGTTTTATGAGACATAGTCTTTGTCCTAAAGTAGTTTTATGATGTAGTTGAAACAGAGCTAACTCATGAAGCACTTTGATAAAGATTAAGTGCATAACAGTGATAGAAATGTTAAAAAGAGATAAATAAATTGAAATTGATTTAGCTAAAAAGACATTGTTAAACAAGTGAGACTTAACTAATTGGACTTCAGGTGAATGAACGGTGGAGAAGCGTTTAGATGAAAGGAATAGTGAGCAAAGGCAGAATCTGCAATAACTTGATCTCAACTAGAGCTTTGAGGCTGAACTGATTGGAGCAGAGGTCTTTTACTGGGGGTAGAAAATAAACATAATACTCAGGAGTTTAAGGTTTGATTTATTATATATTGTAGGTTCTTGGGCCAAGGGGATGTGTAAGATTTTTAAGGAAACATTAGTTAGCAGTGTACAGGATGGGTTAGAAGGATGAGAAGGTGTACAACTCGTTGTCTCTTTGCCCAAATACACAGGTATTGAAAGAATCTACATAAAAGGGTTAGTTTAATGTGTATTATATTTTACAGTAGGTCTCAACCTCTGAAATTGCTGAAAAGGTGTATGAATTCATATTTGTTTCATTCATCTTTTATAGGGTTTTGTGAATAATATTTCATACATGTGTACTTCTGGTTTTCAAATGAGACAGTATAGTGATTTATAAGAGCATTGACTGAGGCCTGACTGTATGGATTCAAATTACAGCTCTATCACATATTAGCTTTGAGATTTGGGAGAAGTTCCTGATGTTTGTATGCTTCAGTTTCCCTATCTGTTACTTGGAGGTAATATTGACCAATCTCATTGGAATGTTCTAGGGATTAATTCAATTTAATTTGTTATAAATGTTAAGGTATTTTATTAAATGGCTGTTAATGCTATTGTGATTAATAAAATAAAAGTTTCTGTTGAAAATAATGAATTTAGAGAAGCACTTTGCTAGTATAGGAGAAAAAGAGTTAAAGGAATTTTAGGAGTCCTTGTGTTGGATATGATTGGGACCATGGCCATAATACAGAATAGTGTCTGGTCAGCAGTGTTATTGAATGGCCTTAAGAAACATTATTTAATAGACTCCGTCTGCAGTAGGAATCATGTAGTGCAGTAGAAAAGGCCATTGACCTGGGAGTCAGGAGACTTGGGTTTTGATCTCAGCTGTACCACAAACTAACCATTTGTGTTGCTTTGATCAAATGACTTGTTCTTTCTGGGTATCAGTACTCTGATTAGGATGAAGACTAGATAATCTCTGAAGTCTGTTTGAATTTTACCATTCTCTTTGACAATACATGAATTGGATAGATACCTTAGTTCTAATCTGTTACCTTTGATAGCATGAAAAGAAGTTAAGAGATTTATGCAAAGACCATGGTGAGTGGCAGAACTAGTGCTGGAATCTCCTTAACCAGATGATTACTCTGCGTCATACCATCTTGGCCTAGAAAGAAAGCAAAATGGGGAAAATATTGTCCATTGTAGAGATGGTCAACTAACTCATTGCCTTTTATTCTTATATGATTCTTCAGTGCTTCATGTTGCAATCCTTGAATTAAACTGAAGGAAAAAAATGATTGCAACTTGTCCTGATGCTATAATTAAAAGGACTTATCCTTTGAAAAACCTTAAATAATAATGCATGAAGACATTCCAACCAACCACCATTAGATCATTTTTCCAGCAAATGTAAAATCTGTTTGTAAGGAGTAGAGCAAAGATTCAGAACTTAGGGTTTCTGCAAATTGTGTCTGATGGCAGTATTCCAGAGTTATGGATTTTAATCATGAAATCTCTATAATAATTCAGATGTCTTAATGACTTTGCTTAAATTGCCCAGACTAGACCAGGGTTGAGCAAGCTACAGTTCAAGGACCAAATCTGGTTTTGTATGGCTATAAGCTAAGAATGTGTTTCACATTTCTTAATAGCTGAAAAAAAAGTCAAAAGAAGAGTATTTCATTACATGTGAAAATTACATGAAATTCATATTTTTGCATCCATAAAAAGTTTTACTGGAACACAGTTGTGTTCATTTGCTTATGTATTGTCTCAGTGCTTTTGCTTTAAAATGGCAGTTAAGTAGTTAGAACAAAGACTGGCCCACAAAACCTAAAATATTTACCACATGGCTCTTTACAGAACATTTCCTAACCCCTAGTCTGGAACTGCACTGTTCAGTGTAGCAGCCACATGTAGCTATTTCAATTTAAAATAACTTACAGCAGAAAAGATACAAAGGAAAATCAGCAAAGAGAAAGGAGTGTGGGTGAAATCCAGAGGAGACCAGGCACAAGCTTCTAAGTGTCCTCTCCCAATGGGGTCACACAAAGAATGTGCTAAATTTCTCTATTCGCATGTTGTAGTAATACATGTGAAGTATTATCTACCAAAGAGTCTCGTTAGAGACTCAACACCCAGGGTTTTTATCAGGTGCTGGTCACGTAGGCACCCTCAGCCTGGCAGATAACAAAATTCCAGACTCCCAGAAGGAAAGGAGGTGTTTAGTGTGAACTGTATTTGTACAAATGGTTTGGCATAATGAGCCACTTACTATTTGGGTAAAGTTTTCTACCAGTTTACCAGTCAAGCTCCCAGATACAAGCTGAGGACCAACTTTGCAAGCCGGCCGTTGTAAGGAAAGCAGTCTCAGGGCTGCTGTGTTAACTTTTTCCTGCATACTACCGAACTGGAAAACAGATACAGACTGCTCTCATCGTTGAAGAAAATTCTTTTGGATAGTGTGGGTGTAGAAGACTGATTTCTTAAATTATGAGCCCCTTTGAAATTATGATGAGAGCTTTGGATTTTTCAGTTTGGGTTAATGTGCATATATACATCATATTTTCATTTGGTTTTTTTGGAATTCACTAACTTAGGAGAAAGAGCATTAGTATTTAAAATACATGCTTTTTAATTCTTGCCCTGATCACCATATGATTTTAGGTAAATATATCTTGTATATTGGTTCACTCAGTATAATATAGAACTTAAAAACTTGAGATCTGGTATCAGATAGAATTCACTGGCATCCAGAACCTGCCATTGAAGTGGCTGTGTGACCTTAAACAAATTACTTAACATCTCTAAACGTCAGTTTCCTTGTCTTTAAAAGGATAGTAATAATAATAATACCTACCTCATAGAGATGTGGTAAAAAGTAAATGAGATAATGTACATTAGGCACTTAGCAGTTACTCAGTAGTGGCTCTTGTTATTTATAATATGCTTCTTGCCTCCCTCAACATTAATTTTTTCCACCTTTAACTCCAGAAGTAACTTTTGGTCAGTATTTACTATGTTGTTTTAATTGATGATGTTAGTGAATGGCTTTTAGAGTCTAAATCTGGGTGGTTCTTAAATGATATTGTTTGATATTTTCTTAAATTTAAAATGCTTTTTATATTTCTCTGAATATATACAGTACAGCTTTTAAAAGTGGAAAAATCTCTTACAGATGTTAATTGTGCCACTTACTTCCTAATTGGTTTTACTGATACATGTTTATTCTAATGAACTCAGACAAAATCTTTCCCTTTTGTTGGTGTTGACAAGTTCTTTTTCCCCCTATAGCTGTACCTTTGGCTGCAACAAGTATGTTGATTACTCAAGGATTGATTAGTAAAGGTAAGTATTTTAAACTTTGAATTTGTTTAGCACTTTGGATATCATAATATTTTATTTTCCTCATCTTTAGCTAACTCACATGTGGGAATGTGTCATATTAAACATCACTGATAAATTTCTGCAACATCAGAAGAGTTATGTCTCCATGGATCCAATGATTCAAATATTAAATTTGAGAATTTGATGTCCTCCTACACGATAGTAACTTTAACACTATAAGAGCAAAAAAGTAACTAAAAGCCAGTGGTAGTTTACAGGAAGACAGACAAACCTGGTATAGGTATGCCATCCACATCACTATCAGCTAGGAGCTTGTTAGAAATGCAGATTCACGGCCCCATCCCAGACCTACTGAATTGGAATGTTTGAGTTGTGGTTCCAGGTGATTCTTACATACTGGCTTAAAGGTCAGGAGTTCCCCAGCTCCCTAAACCAGATTTATCTTAAAATAATGGAGTGGGGATCCTTCCTTGTCCCAAATTCTATTGCCTTAGATTGTGGAGTTGAGTTTAGATTAAGTATTAAATGTGTCAGCCTCTACATCTTTAAATTAACAATAGAAATAAATGCTCATTACATTTGTTTTGTGAACTGTCTTCTTGGAATTAGAAAGTGTTCAGAAAAGGATGGTTACCTTAGGATGCCGCTACATATCCTAGAAATCTGTTCTTTAAATTAACTAGCTCCTCCTAAAATGTGACTATGATAGGAAGTTTTAGCCTTTTCACATTAGCAGAATGAAGTACTTACTTAGACAGCATAGCAACACAACTAGTTGAGAAGAGTAGTTTTGGAGGGAAGTGGGAAGACTTTTTATGTAAAATTTTTTTATTTCAAGAATTCCCAAAGAACCTCACTACAGTGTGTTACTGTGACAGGAATTTTTAAAATGCAAACAAGTCAAGACATACATCCTCTTAGACTTCTTTTAGAACTAAATTCTTTTATAGACTAGGATTGTTTCTGTAGTATGAAATAGACATTTTAATCACATTACTTTTAAGGAAAAACTGGCACAGGGAGCTATGAATGGAGAGGTTATAGAGTCTTACTGTACTGCCCATTTTATTTCTCTTAGTTCTGTCAGTCATTTAACAAATGATTGGAGCTAGGCATTTGGGGGAGGAAGTGGAATTATACAGATGAAATTTAAGAGCTGCTCGTAGTTCATGTGAGGAAACAATGTGAACACAATGTTGAAGCAAATAGAGAATATAATTAAACATTTAATAAGCTTCTAAGTTGTATAGTAGAGACTAAAAGAGCTGTAGGTTTTCCAGAAGAAAGATCTCTGCTGGGCTACTGTAATGAAGGAAAAATTCTGAAAAGAAGGGAATTTTGGAAATGAGCAAGAATTAGATTAAAAGAGAAGGAAGAATATCTCAGGAAGGAAGGATTTGGTTATCAGAATAATAAGCATGACTTTTGGGAGGGACAGTAGGAGACTGAGATGGCTGGAGTGGCAGAATTTCTCGAGTGGAAACTCCATTGAATAGGTAAGGTAGAACCAGGAGAAATGGTCGTTTTGAGTAGGTTTCAAAGAAGGCAAAATTTTGGAGCTTTTGGGCTTAAGAAGAGTAGGAGACTGGACAGCTTGAATTAAGGCAGAAGCAGTAAAAATTCAGAGGATCAAATTGCATCTACTCACTTAGACATTTTATCTTCAGCAATGAAATCACACCACTGTTGGATTATTTTTTTTGCTTAGCTTGGGAATGCCTCGCTCCTACATGTAACTAATTATACACATAACTGAACCAGACAGAGAAATTCCCTTTTTCTAGTTGCACATACACCCTGATAGGACTGTTGTGATATATTAGAGTGAATCCTACTGAAAATATTAGGGCCTAGTACTGAGGAGACAGATTATTCTTGTAGCAAAAATCCTCTTGGATTCCTAGTCACCATTTGGTGATTAATTATTTGACTTGTCATTAATGATGATTTGTGCTTCTGTGATTTCATTAGCAAAAGTCATGCCATGAGCAGCAACAGTGTTCAACGTCTTTCTCTGTAATTGTTCATAATGACTGAGCCTGGAGCCTTTCAGTGGAATTTAGTAATCCATTTTTTAGAAAGGATAAATTGTTGAAAATGACTTAACCTAATTTGTGGAATAACATTTTCTGTTGAGTATGTCATCTTTACACCTTGGTCAGAGTTGTTTTACTGCTGAGGCTTTGATGCTTTGAGTGAAAAATAAAGAAAAGAACATTGAGTGATATGTCACTCATTTAACTATTAACCAGAATTAAGGGCTTTTGTTATTACTGAAATTGTATTGGGGTCTTATTTTTTGGGGTGAGGTATTCTAATTAAAAAGTCAATCTCAAAAAAAAAAAATGGGAGAGACTTTAGAAAAGGAATTCAGAATCCATCAAGACATTCTGCATTTAATCCAAATGCCTAACATCTTGTATATGCTTTCATCTACAGGGTGTCATACTCTTCCTAGTCTTAGCTGCTTCCTGTATCCTCATTCCTTTTCTATCAAAACATTTAAACATGCTCAGTTCTGTTCTAACTTGAGAACATAAAAAAGAAAAATCTTCTCTTATATCCCTTTACAGCTGCTCCCAGCTGTCTTGCGTTTGAAACCAGACTTCATAAATGAGCACTTAACTTTTTATTTCTTTTATCCCACTGCAGTCTGTGTCATAGATTATGCGTGTATTCTAACATGTGCTAAAACTTACCAACACAGCCTCTTTGTTGCTTAAATTCAATGGACAGTTTTTGTTTTTGACCATTATACAACTTTAACCAGTCCTTAAAATTTTACTCTTCCCTTGATTTCCATTACAGCACATTCTTCTGGTTTTTCTCCTATCTCAGTCAACTTCTCCATTTTTTCATAAGTTTTTTGAGTGTCTGATATGCACTATACACTGTTTTTGGTATGCAATACTAAAAGACAAAAAAATCTGTGAACTCTTGGTGCTTACATTCTAGTGTGAGCTCTCTTTCTCCACTTGTGGTGTTCTTCACAGTTTGACTTTGAGTTTCAGTCTATATACTATCCAGCAATAATATGGGCTTTCGTGACCATTTATTGCTCTAAATCACATGATTTTCTCTAGCTAAGATATCTGCTCCAGAATCATAATCTGCGTATCTCCACATGGATGGCCCTCCTACAAGCTCCTCGAACATTCTAAACTGAGCTCATTTCTCCACAAATCAGTTCCTTTGTATTCCCCATGTCTGAAAGACATCACTCTCCATCCAGGAAACTGAGGCATTTTCCTTCCGTTCTATGCCTTACCTGCTTTGTTCAACAAATATTCATTCTCTAGTCCAGCTCTTAAATATCTCTGTAGACTGTCTACCTCCATCTACACTCCCATTGCAGTTAATGCAGCCGTCTGTTGCCTAGAGTATTACATTAGCTTCAACAAGTGTATTTGCCTCCCTTGCTACTTTCCTTTAGAAAATGGACTCTGGCAACTGACAAAGGACATGATGCATGTAGTAGACACCCAAGTACAGGTATACCTCATTTTATTGAGCTTTGCAAATATTGTGGGTTTGTTTGTTTTAACAGATTGAAGGTTTGTGACAACCCTGCACTGAGCAAGTCTTCACTGGCACCATTTTTCCAACAGGATTTGTTCACTTTATTGTCTCTGTATCACATTTTGGTAATTCTTGCAGTATTTCAAGCTTTTTTCATTATATTTGTCATGGTGATTTGTGATTAGTGATCCTTGTTACTATTGCAAAAAGATTACAGCTCACTGAAGGCTCAGATGATAGTTACCATTTTTAAGTAAGAAAGTATTTTTTAGTTAAGGTATGTACTTTGTTTTTTAGACATCGTAGTATTGCACATTTAATACACTACAGTATAGTGTAGACATAAATTTTATCTGCACAGGGAAACCAGAAAATCTGTGTGATTTGCTTTATTGCTTTATTTCCGTGATCTAGAACTGAACCTGCAATATCTCTGAGTTATGCCTGGTTTTCATTGGGAGAATAGCAACCATCACACTGTGTTCTGTTTGTCTTCATTCACCCTCCAGAGTATAAACTCTGCGAGGGTGACGAGTGTCTTGTTTACTGTTACATTCCTCCTTCCTAGCATGTAGTGCCTGTGTGTTACAAGTGGTCTGTAGGTATTTGGTGACAGAATAAAGGAACAACTTTTTTGTATAAATATAGATATTATTATCATCCTCCCTTTTCTCCTCATCACCTCAGCTGTCTAAGTGAAGGAACTGAGGCTAACAGCATAAATCAGTTCTGACTGTTTTTATACTTTATATAAAATTAAATCATGCACTTATGTATACATGATACGATCTTTTGTGTACCTTCTTTCAACACTGAGATTCATCTAGTGGTATGCTGGAACTGGCTTGTACCAGCTCCAGAGAGCTGACTGTTAAAATTTCAGGAACTTGGCAAGCCAAGTTTTAAACCCTTGGTAGCTCAAAATTGGTCACAGTGCAGGTGTTTACACCACAGAAATCGACTGACATTACAAATCAGGGCTTTCTATTTGAAGAGCTGGTTTACCAGCCCATCACAGGATTCATCCACATTTTTGCATGTGGTGGTAAATGATATATTCTCATTGCATATAGTTTTCCAGTATGTGACTGTGTCATAGCAGTTTATCCATCCTATTGTACATTGATGATTATATAGTTTTCATTTTTGATGTTACATTTTTGATGTTCTGCCATGAATGTGATATCTCTTGGTAGACTTTTTGCTGTGTCATAGATTATGTCTATGTGTAGCTTTGCTGGATTTTCCAAACTGTTTAGATCTATTTACACTCCCACTATCAGTTTATTAGTAGAGTTCTATTTATGTCACATTGTCACCAACACTTGCTATTTTTGTGTCTTTTAAATTTTAGCCATTGTGGTAGTGGACAGTGATGCTGATTGCATTGTGGTTTTAATTTAGATCTCCCTGATGGCTAATGAAGTTGAAGACATTTTTTGTTTATACCCCATTTGAAATATATCCTCTTTTGTGAAGTGTCTGTTCAAGCCCATTGTCCCTATTTCCATTGGATTGCCTTTTCCTAATAGTTTTGTTAGAGTTCTCTACGTTCTGGAAGTGAGTCTTCTGTCAGGTATATGTATTGCAGGTATTTTTTCCCACTCTGATTAGTTGTAGATCCTAATAGAGTCCAGTTTATCAAATCTTTCCTTAAGATGAGGGCTTTTCTTGGTCCCTTTAAGATCTTTGTCTATTATAAGGACGTGAAGAATTTCTTAAGCTTTCTTTCATAAGTTTTATTGTGTTTCTCATACTTAAATTTTCAAGTCATCTGGAATCACTTTTGAATATTGTATGAGGTAGCATCAAGGTACATTTTTCTTCGTACAGATACGTGGTTGACCCAGCACTATATTTTGAAGACTGTTCTTTGTTCACTACAGTGCAGTGTTGTCATAAATCAAGTGACTGTATATGTGGGTCTGTTTCTGGACTCTTTCCTAGTTTTGGTCAGTTTGTCTATTCTTGTACTTTAAAACATACCATCTTAATGACTACCGCTTTATTGTTTATCTTCATATCTGGTGGTAGTCATTTCTTCAGTTATATTGTTCTTCGGTGTTGCCTTGGTTTTTCTTCATCCTTTGTTTCCACATGATTTTTAAAATAAGCTTTTCAATTTAGGGGAATACTTCCTTTGCTTTTAATTGGGATTGCATTGAATTTATAGGTGAATTTATGGAGAATTACCATCTTTACAATATTTAATCTTTGAACTCATGAACATGGTACATTTCTCCTTTTATTTAGCTTTCATTTCTCTCAGTAAATTGTAGCTTTCAAGATCTTTCATACTTTTCATTAGATTTATTACTGGGTCTTTGATGTTTTTTGGTGCTATAATAAATTGTATCTTTTTAAAAATGTTGAGTTTTTTGTCTGTTGGTATGTAGAAATAATGTGGGTTTTTTCTGTTTTTGTTTTATTTATTGACCTCGTATCAAGTGGCCTCGCTAAATTCACCTATCGTAATAGATTAGAGTTTTCTTCATATTTCTCCTGATGTTGAATTCTCTTTTAAAGAGCTTTAGACTTCTTTGGTGTTATGGAAAGAGCCAGTGTTGTCAGATAGCATTTAGATAGTCTGTACTGATATTTTCTTGTATCTTTGGGCTGCTCAGAGCTGCTGAGAAATAGATTTATCTTAATTTATACTGCATTGCTAAACTTATTACTACTTATTACTCTCCTGTTAGAAAAGACCAAATAATGACTAGCAGAAGTAGTTTCTTCGCATTTTTTACCATAATTTCTGTGCCATTTTCATATGTACTCTTAGCATAAACTTGGCATAAACCTATTCTTTTATCTTAATAAAAGATAAAACATCTTACTTATGTAAATATAACAATGTTACTCAGAAATGTTTACTATTTTATCTTTAGGAATTCTTTCAAGTCATCCGAAATATGGTTCCATCCCTAAACTTATATGTAAGTATGAACAACACTAGTTCTCTTAGCTTTTTTACCTAAGTAAAATAGCTAGCTTTTGTCAAGTGTTTTGTCTTATCTTACTAATAACAGTTATTTGGTTATTTGCTTTGACAAATCACTTTGTTTAAGCTTTTCATAAATGGACAACTTGGGCACTTTTTTATTAGAATTAAAAATCATGAGTTACTTGAAAGAGGCATTTTTTTTCTCTTTTTGTAATGTAATAGGACTATTAAAATAATAAATTATTTTGTAAAGATACAATATTTGAAATTAAGTTCCCTTGATCTCTGAGGAAAGAAAGTTGTCCAGCTATTCTGATTAATCATAATAAAGTGTATTTTAAAATTAAACCTAATTTTTAAAAAACTCCTTAATTTACATTTAGTAAATAAGCATAATTTATTTACATTTATAAGCATAGCTTTCTTACATTTTATAATATTGTTAAAGATAATAAATTGCCCTAAAAAAGAGTACCTGAGGCCTTTTATGAATCTTTGCAGGGTAGTGTCTCTTTTGTATTGGAAACAGACATAAGATGCAACATTAGCCACATTTAGGTAGCATTTTGGAATTCATTACTTTAAGGGATTTGTTGCACCTGATTTAGAAAACAGTCTTATGACATTAGCTAGGCAAATAGTATGATTCCTATTTTACAAGAAATGAAATGACCTAAATCCCTGTGACTAGGCTAGAATTGTGTAGTTTTGATTCCTCGCTCTATTATACTGTTACCACATGTTTCCTATCTATATTAATATATTAATTAGTAAAGTGGAATTTATTTATCCGATAGCAGCTTTATTTTAGCTTATTTTGTGAAAGTGAATTATATCCACGGAATCATTCTGTGAACTTTAAATCTGATTTAATGTGGTACTTTTACCATTATTTCAGGAAATCTCAGTTCTTCCACACCAAAGACATATTTAGAGCCACATTTTTTTAAAATGTTCTTTTAGAAGAGATATTTATCTAAAGAGGCGCACTGAGTTACACTTTGTTTATTTTTACAAATAAGTTGCTTGCATCATGGGATACTTTGCTGGAAAACTTTCTTACGTGAAAACTTGCCAAGAAAAGTTCAAGAATCTTGAGAATTCCCCTCTTGGAGAAGCTTTACGATCAGGACAGGCACGACGATCTTCACCCACTGGGTAGGCCAGATTCAGATTTTTATTAAAGGTTTTTTCATTTTAGCCAAAAATTGTAACGAGCTAGTACTATCTATTGCCATAATTTGGGGCATAAAACATTGCCTAACTGAAGGATCATTGGAAATTTGCCATTTTGCTGCAAGCTCAAGGTATTTTGTTTTTAAAAGTAGAACAGGATTGGTTTACTTTTGTTTCAAATATAGAGTTGCATCCTATTGGGAGTGCATGTCCCAGAATGAGAGATTTTAATTTGGCAAACATGTTTGGTTACTATACTTTGGACATTTTTTTTGTTTTTAATTTCCAAACTTCAGTCCCATCTCTTAACAGGTTTCAACTTTTTAGTCCTGATTGTTTAAAATTGTAGGGAAATTGTATAAACATAGATAAATGAATCTGTATGTCTGGATAGGTAGATAAATAATTAAGTGGATTTGGTAGATAAATTGTCCTGTTATAAATGGCAAGCAGCATAAACTCCATGAGAGCTAGTATTACTTACATCTGCTTTAGTAAAATAGTGTTTATTTGGACTGCTACCTGTGGCAGCAACTTCTCTGTTAATGTGGGAGATTGACACATTTTCTAATCTGAAGTACTTTTTCTTTCCAAGAGCTTTAAACACAAAGTGATCTCTGGAGCAGAGTAATTAGAAAATAGGATATACATTTTTCTCTTGTATTAGGAGTGATAATTTTTAAGTTGTAAAAGTAGGTCAGGGCATATTTTTAATGTTTTTGTGGCAGAAAGAAACAGACTTCATCTTACTGGTTTAAATAACTATGTTAAAAGCATATGATTCCTTTAGAAAATAAGATAACTAATTTCATACCTTAACACACTTCTTTAAATAAGATGTAGACAGTAACCCCTGTTTCTTATACAATATGATTTTCTTTTATAGGCACTATTCTCAAAAGTCAAAATATGACTCAAATGTGAGTGGTCATTCATCTTTTGTGACATCCCCAGCTCCGGACAACGTAGAAAAAGAGATGCTTCCTCATTATGAGCCAATTCCATTCAGTGCTTCTATGAATGAATCTACTCCCACTGGTATTACTGATCATATTGCCCAAGGTAGAAACTTCTCTTGAAATGAATTTCAGCATTTTAGGGTCCAACGTATGTATAAACTTTATTTGATGACCTTTTCTGCTGGATATCACCTGTATGTTCCACCATCAGCCTAAACTCAGTGTGTTATCTGTTCATTTGAATTCATGCTTCATTCATTCAACATTTTGGAGGGTTCAATAGGTATCAGGCACTCTGTTAGGTATGGAAGTAAAGATGAATAAGACCTGGTTCTTGTCCCTGGGAAGCACTCTCAGTCTGCTAGAAGATAGAGAAATATAAGGATAAATTATTCAAATGTCCTGTTAATTGAAAATACTAACCAAGTTTACTGAAATAGCAAAGAAGAAATGACAGTTTGTGCCTCAGGGAGTCTTTAAAAAGGTTACATGTGTTAGGGTAGCCTTGAAGGCCACTTCACCTTAGCTTCTTTGTAATGTGAGAAAAATAATTACCTGCCTTACAGAACTGTTGTCAAGTGAGAAAATCCATGTGAAAGTGCTTTGTGAAGTTTGTGTAAATACTAGCTTTGAAGATCGCATAATGTAAGTGAAACAGTATCACCTTTGAATTAAGGCCTGGATTTGAATCCTGATTGACATTTGCTAGCAATATGACTTTAGGCAAGTAACTGTAATTTCTGATCCCTTTGGTTTCTTGATCTCTTGAATGGAGATGATAATCCATCTCTTAAAGAACTTTTGGGATGAGATGAAATAATCAGAGGTAATGCCTGGAAAGAATAGGCTCTCAACAAATGTTAGCTAGCTTGCTTGCTTGCTTCCTTCTTTTTTCCTTCAGTCTAATTTGCAGGGAAAAGTGAATTAGAAACAGAAAGTACAAGTCTGCAATTCCTTATCTAAAATCCTAAAATCCAAAACACTTTTTAAAAAACAGTTTTTTAAATAAATCAGTGATAAAGGCAGATCTGAACTCATTTTAAACCCTGACCTAAAAACTGATATAACTCTGTTGTCTTTATTTATCTTAATACGTTTTTTCTAGATTTTGTTGTAGAAATATTAATGTGTATGCTATTCATTGCTACTTCCTTCAATGTACATTAAGTAATAAGATATATACTGTAATAATTTTCTAAAATCTGAGAAACTGAATTTTTGAAACATTTCTGACTCCAAGGGTTTGAATAAGAGATTGTCAACTTTATGGAGTATTCTTTGAAAACACTTGCTTTGAAATAAGTAGACTATGCCAGTAACAATGAGGAACAAACAAGTTTAAGGGAAAATTTGGGTCTTCATTTTGTTTAAGATGGGAGAGATTTGAATCTATATGTAGGTTAAAGGGAGGGAGGGAATATAGTGGAGAGAGAGGTGTCAGTTATAGGTCAAGTAAGGTTCCATATGATGCAGAATGGGTTCTAGGTAGGTCAGGGTATAAAGTAGCCACTAGCTATATCTGGCTGTTTAAATTGATTAAAATTAAATCACATTGAAAATTCAGTTCCTCAGTTGCTTTGGCAGCATTTCAATTGCTCAGTAGCCGTATGTGCTAATAGCTATTGTGTTGGACTGTGCAGATACAGAACAGTCTCACCATTATAGAAAGACAGCACTGCTTTAGAGCAAAAGTTGGGGTGAGGGAGGGATGAGTAGAAGACCTTTGCAGAAGTAGCAGGAGAGAATGGAAGTTAAGGTAATTAAAGAGATTAAGTTGTTGAGAATCTCTTAATTCTCAACTTTTTGTTTTCCTGAATGGTTGGAAACAAAGACATCTGATTAGTCAGAAAGGAAAGGGGGTAGGAAGATTAGGAGAGGTTAAACTCATTATTTTATCTCCAAAGTCTGCTGTCCTTGTTCCTTACTGCATCTCCCATTTTCCATCTCCCAAGTTCAGATCCATTCTACTTCTGTTCTAGTCATGCACCAACTCTTCCCTTTTAATGTCTTGCATTCTTCTTTGTTACATAATTTCTTTGCCAAATAAAACCAAAAAAGCCTTTTGGTATCTGCCCACAGACTATGGCACAGCCCATATTTTAATGTTTTAAGTCATTCACTGCAGCCATCCATCATTCATGCTCTGCTCTTCCGACTCCTCTAAGTCAAATTTGCCACTCTTTGTCCCCCGACATGGGCCCACAGTGGCCTCCTTTGCTTTGCACTACCTGCAGTCCTCCCTTATCAGGACATCCTTCCCTTTTAAGTCCTGTTTGTCTTCTGCATTGTCTTACCAGGAATTGAAAGAGTTATTAATTTTTCAAAGTAGAAAGCACTCTTTCATAGTTGTTACGAGATTTATCATAGATAGCTTATTACAGTTAGATTTAAATCAATGCTTTTTTACATTTTCTTGTTCCTTCCAGGTCATTATAGTCAATCATGCTCCCTATACAATGGAAGATACTTTCTTTTGGCTTTTATAAGTCGGAAAAAAGCTCTCTAATTTTCTGTCTGATTTGTTTTCATTATTTGTCACAGAATTTCAGAATGATGAAATAGTTTTCTCTTTAGTAAGAAAAAATTTTAAACCTAGAAGGAACTTTATTGATAGATCAGCTAGTTCAAACTTCCATTTTTCACAATTGATAAACTCAAGATTCAAAGAAGCTTAGTGATTTGCCCAAGGACATTGTTGGCAGAGTGGGAATGAGAACCCAGAGTCCCTAACCACTAATCTAGCACACATGATCTCCTTCAGAATTTACAATACATCATTTGTGGTGAAGGGACATGAGTTCAGTAGTTACTTATTACTAATGAAATGCAAAGTGCTTTTAAACCCAGCATAAGATTATAATACTTTCTTTTGTATTTTTTTTTAGCAAGAAAAATTTGGTTTTCAACCATGGTATATAATAGTATTAGAACTAGTTGGAAATTTAAATGCTCTGTGCTTTGTATCAGTGCAAGTATACTTTGTAGCAAAATAAAAGTTGTAGTTGAAAACATTCACTGTATAGTTATGTTGCTTTGAAAATTATGATTATTTACTGGGACCTTACCATTGAGTTCTTAAATAGTACCACTTACAAAGGTTTTAAAAAATATTTTAATTAATATGGCTATGTTATTAAAATGATATGCCCAATTTCTGTGTCTCCTTAAAAACCTCTGAAAAATAATACTTTTGGAGTAGTGTGTAAGACTTTGCTAGTTAAGTAGTTCACTGAATGTTATGTTACCATTAGTTAATTTCTTTAAAAATGTTTATATGGCCTTTCTTGCCGACTGTATGTTTTATAAACTGTGTTCAATATTTGGTCCTCTCAACCAGTATTAAGATTAACCATTTCCTTATTTTATAATGTTTGACTCTTTGATAATATATATTCATACTTTGACTTTCTGTGGGAGAGATAAAGAATAAATGCTGGTTCCCCAGGCAAAAGTTGCTACTTTTTCTGCCTCAGTGTTGCATCCATTAGACCGGAGTGAAAATGATGCATGCTGTGATTAAAGGCTATGTTTTATACTTTTCAATAGCTATTTTCAAGTATTTTTGTTTAAATATAAAGAGGGTAAAATAAATTTTTTAATACCTAGAGTTGTTTGCATTATTTAGATTCTGTTTTATAGGAACACTTAATTATGGAAGTATTACTAAATAAAATTACACTATGTCAGGTTTTGTTCAGTTGTTACTAGTAGGGTATATTTCTCTTTAATTATATAAACTATATGAATACGTTCCTAGTTTAAAACACTAGCATTTTAATGAGTGAATTGTTTGTGCTGGTATATCTTATATCCATTCTTCTTCTGGCCATGGTTAGTTTTAAGTTTTTTTAATGTTGATTTTAAATTTTAGAAATTAAAGCTTGGAAGTGTAAGAGGAAGTAGAGTTTAGTTTTATAAGTACCTTGGGGAAAAAACAGAACCTTTGGAATGCTGGTAATAATTTGATCCTTCATTTTACTTTATTCTTTTTTTTTTTTTTTGTAGGTAAGAAGCATTTATAAAATTTAGTTGCTTTTGGATTTATTCAAATCCTTTTATCACCATTTATTAACTGTTTGTTGTTTTAGGACCTGATCCCAACATTGAAGAAAGTCCTAAAAGAAAAAATATTACATATGAGGAATTAAGGAATAAGAACAGAGAGTCATATGAAGTTACTTTAACACATAAGACTGACCCCTCAGTCAGGCCTATGCAGGAAAGAATGCCAAAAAAAGAAGGTATGATAGTCTAGTCTGAATCACTTTGCTCTTTAGGATTGGAAACTGTAGCATTAGTTAAAATCTTTAATTATACTAACATGTGATTTAATGCCTTAGGCAATTAACCAAAATAACATTTAAGAGAATAGCTACTTAACAGTTATCAATTCTTCCTTTTTTAAAGGGTTCCAAAGGCCATTTTGTGTTAGAAAAAAATAATGAAGTCCAAATAGTAGTATGAATTAAGACAGACAAATTTTGTAATACACTGTAGAAATTATGCAAGCATTTGACTGTTATTTCCTTTTAAGAAGCCACCTTGGGAATTAATGTCATTTTTTAAATGATGCATCTGTTGCATAAAACCAGGTCTGGTGACCTAGGGTTGATAATTGGGCTGTAATGCCACTTTTGGCAGAACCACAGAATCATGACTGAGTAATAAAATGATTTTCTTATATGTCTGTGGAATTGAGATAGAGTTATATGCCTTACAAATCAGCTTTATGGCATTTCCAAAAAGGGAGTTTGACTTTTTTTTTAACAGTACTTTCCCTCTATAATTAATTATAGGTTTTAAAAGTACAGTTTCTTTTAAGTCCTTTTGGAGCAGCTTCGCATTACCCAAAGCAAGTTTTCTGACGCAGCAGTTCACCTCTAATGAAAGAGGGCATTTTGAATGGGGGTTCGTAGCTATTTCAGTACAGAATTTTTATGATGTGTTTTTTGAGGAATTTTTGAAGATGTGTCATTGTTTCAATGTTTTCTATTTACTACTTTAAAAATTTGAGGAAGGAATAGGTCCTTGGTACCTTCTTGAGAGTTGTTATGCCACAGAGAATGCAAAAATACAAAAATCCTTACTATTTTTTATTATGATTATTCTTTTAGAGCCAATTTTATTTCTGATCGTTAATGGTTATTTCATTTAGAATTCTGTTTTATAACACTCATCCATCTCTGTCCTATTATTGATGTAAAAAAATCTAGCTTTAAAATAGATTTGTGATCAGTACTTGTTAATGTTTGTCATAAGAAATTTAGTGTAAACCTTATGTATTCAGTGGCCATGACTCTGTAACATGTAAAGACTTACCAGTACTCTGTTCTGCTAATCAATTTGAGGATTTAGACTGTAAGCTCCATGAGAGCAGGCAGTAGTAGCTTTCTCATTTTGTAATCTTTTCAATTATATATCTGCATAGCATAGTACCATGATTTAATATGTCAGAAATTGCATGTTTTGGTTGGGCCTCCTATAGTAATAAAGGTTAAGAAAAGGGAATATGATAGATGTGTGGCATTTGCTGGATTTGGACATTTGTGGTTTTGGCTGTGAACAGGCTTCAAGTTCTTTTATGTGACACAGTAATCCAAAAGAATTTTTTTCTTTGTGAAAAGCTTTTTGTGTGTGTTTGTGTGCTTATAAAGAAAAAACCAGTTATGAAACAGTTTCAGTGATTTTGTAGAATGTTCTGTTCTAGAATCTAGACAGAAATTTGACAGTACAATGTAGATTTACTGGGTCAGAAAGTGTCAAAGTTTCCAGCTTTAGTTTATGTGGATTGTATTTGTTTTTTATCTAATTAGAAAGTACGGGAGGAATTTTCAGTTAGCTGTCAGAGCAGTGATGTCACCACACATCATGTAGCTTCATGAAAACTGCCTTCTACTCATAAGGGAAGGAAAAGCAAGGGGAAAAGGCAAGGTATGAGGGGAAAGGGTATGTAATGTCTCACTGTAACAATGGGGTAGTTTTGACTTCAGAGACTCACTGAAAGAGTCTTGGGGAAGGGGTCCCCCAGTCATACTTTGATAACTGCTGCTTTACGTTGTTACCTTCTGAAGAGCTGTGATTCGCAAGGCTACGTAGAAGAGAGGCTAAGAAGTAAAATAGAGAAGACAGAAGAGCATGTTTCAAAATACAATTTTATGTAGAATGCAAGAATATTGGAAAATATTTCCTCCTTGTACTAGTATTAACAGCTCATGGGAGAGAAGGTTAATCAGAATCTGAAGACTTGGAGGGGAAGATACCGCTCAGTGGTAGAGGGTGTGCCTAACACGCATAAGGCCCTGGGTTCAATTCTCAGTACCTCCATTTAAAAATAAATAAATAAACCTATACCTTTCCCAACAACAAAAATATCTTGAAAAACCCGAATCTGAAGACTTGACCATTACTAATGCAATTTTTGTGTGTGTGTGAAAAACAACATTTGAATGTTTATTATTGTTGTTACTTTTCATTTGCTGCTAACTTTTTTGTATGTGCTATAAATATATACCACGCTTACTTAGTTGGTATGATAAAGTTGTAAAGGCACCCAGGCTTTGGACCTAAACAGACCTTTGTTCAGACTTCAGTTCTACCTGTTCCATTAGGCTTGTACCTTGGGCAAGTTACTAATCTGTTTTCCTTAGAATGGGGGTCATTTGACTCTCATGTGCACTTATCAAATGAGAGAGAAACATAACTTTAAACCGTAATAGTAGCAAACAAAATAGTGCCTTTTACTTATTACTATTTGGAATCATCAACTATTTGTGCTTTTTTCCTAGTCAAAGTAAACAAATATGGAGATACTTGGGATGAGTGAAAAATTGCATCATTGGACCTACTGAAGGAGTTTCACTGTCCAGCTTCATCTAGGTGGTCGTGAACATCTGCATGCTTTGAGCTCAGCAGCAGTCTTCATAAACACATTTAAACTAGAACCTGAGTTTTTGTGGTTTGGCTTATTAAAATGATGTTTTAAAAACAGATTTCAATGTTAACATTGTGTGAATATTCATTTTGGGGAACTCTTTGAATGATGGTATTAGGCCATGATTGTACACAGTTGGGTTTCAGGGCAAGGATACTGCTTCAATGAAAACAGGATACTCTGTTATTAAAGTATCAAGAGAGTGTAATGCTCTAGAATCACCATATATGGGAGTAAATGATACCTGCATGTTCACTTGGGGTGGGTGGGGGGAGCGAGCATAATTTTAAGTGTGAAACTTTACATCAAAAATAATTAAAAAGGCTTTCTCCAGTGTTTGCTGTATTCTCTTAAATGTTTATGGTAAATAAAATTTAAAGGAACATGCATCTTCGTTGATTTTGTCATTTTATTGTTTGCAATATTTAAGTACAATTACAAGTAAGTGGTGTTTTGTAGGGATTAGGAAAGGTACACGTCTCTGAATATTTAATAATTATATGAATGTGACTCGGTAAATAAATCCACATACAATAAATAGCTCAATCCCTTAAAAAAGCAGTGCTGAAAAGTTTGCAAATTCCAGGGGAATAAAAATTTGGTATACTTTATTCATTATTGACCTAATGTATGTTTCTGATTCAGGTGAATGGAAAATGAAATTGTGTTCTCATCTAAACTATACTTACTCATTACATTTCTACCAGAAATTAGCTCAGTTGTTTCAGTTAGCTACTGCTGCAGAAGATCATCCACAAACTTTGTGGCCTGAAACAACAATCATTTATTATCTCGGTGTTCTTAATGCATCAGGAATTAAGGAAGGATTCCGCTGAGTGATTTGGCTCTAGGTCTCTTGGGTCTGAAGTCAGATACTGGGTGGAGCTAAGACAGCAGGGAGCTAGGCTGGGGCCTGGACAGGGCCTCTCCACTTAGTGTTAGGACCTTGCCATGTCTCCTACGATTAGCGATGTGCCCAGAGCCATCAGACTGTTTACAGGACCATTTAGGGCTCTAGCATGAGTCCAGCAAGCATGTCAAAAGCTGTATTGCCTTTATAACCTTGCCTCAGAAGTTGTGTAGCATCATTTCTTCATAAGCCTACCTATCAAAGGGTGGGAGTGTAGACGCCCCACAGAGTCACATTTTTAAAAGAACACATGGGATGGAAGACACTGAGCTGTCTTTTCAGTCTGCCATTTGACCATAGTGATTGGCACCATTCCCACGTGCAAAATAAACATACTTTTCCCAGGACCTTCAGTTCGTAATCCATTATAAGAGCTCTAAGTCTAGGAGCTCATCATCTAACCAGGTCCAGTTGTGGATGAGATGTTTGGGTGAAGGTCCTTTAGTACCATTCCTCTCAGCCTGAAGACCTATGAATTTAGAAGTAATCATCCCTGTTCATCTCAAATTCTAATTAGGCAAAACATTACTTCTTTAGACTTTCACATTCAAAAGTGGGGGTGGGGAAAATGAGAGGCATGCAACAGTCACCTGCCCATAGCAATTCTGAAGTCCAGCCAGCCTCATTCTCTTTGACTAGGAGTGAGGCATAACTCCCCAGGGGTTATTCTTCAGGGCTCTTGGGCCTGCCCTCTGAGTCCTCCCATAAAGGTAGCTCGTGTTTGCCACTGAGTAGTGTTCTCAGCCTGCTTCCTGCCCATAGGAATTAGGGATCCCAAGGCCTCTTTTTATACAGTCCATCTCTAAACTGATAGAATTTTCTAAACCCGTGGAATTTTGTTTTTTCAGAACCTGTGGAGTTTTAATGTATCAACTTACAGTCCATTATGCAAAAGCCTCCCATAAATCTACTAGAAATAGTCTCTTTTCTAAGTGGTGCATCCTGTAAGGCTGATAAACAACATCCCTAAGATTCTGGGAAGCCTTGGGTAGGGTCCACGAAGTTATGCCTTTAAGACACGTAGAAGGCCATTTGTGTCTGAAGTGTCCTGAGGCACTCGGGCTTCTGAAGTCCAGAACAAAAAATTCTAGTGCCCAGCTCTGGATTCGATCTTTGCCTGGAAGCCACTTCTGAATCTGAGAACTTCTTTCCTGGCTTAAAAAGACTCTCCTGAGCTTTTATATTTTCTCCAAATCACTTTTGAAAATGGAATAATTTGTTCTTTATAGTATGTTTCTTCTCTCTCATTTTACTTTAGACAGCTAGAAAATGCCAGATAGCATCTTCAACACTGCCCAGAAATCTTAACTAGATCAAGTTTATGAGGTACATCTTCCATTTTTCCATTTTACCACAGGTAACAGTTTCACTAAACTTTACTGCCCAATCAGGGTCTCCTCCAGCTTTCAGTAACATTTTCCTCTCTCTCGTTATCCCTCCTTGACAGCCTCCTTGGAAGCTCTTTAGGCTTCTGATAATGCTCTCATCCAGGCCCTTTAGGTTTTCCCTAACAACCTCCTCAAGGTCCTGCCAACATCCACCTGCCACTTTTTCAAAAACCAATGCTACACGCTTTAGGTTTTTGTTACGGCAGCCCCCCACTTCCAGCTACCCGGTGTCTGTATTAAGAGTTTGATGGAAAAATAGAATTGCTCTGAATGATATAGAGTAAGGGATTTATTATAGGGATTCGATTTGAGGCAGTTGTGGAACTGATGGCTCAGTGTGCAGATACTGAAGGTACTGCAAAAATGAAGCCAGGTCACCTGTGAGTGGTAGAGCCTGGATCTCAGCACAGGGCCTGATACGGAGCCACTCTTGTTACCAGTTCAAGTGCCTGAATGAAGAAGCAGGTTAATCCTGTTGTCCTCTGAACTGGTCGTCATCATATATAGGTAGGGAGAGAGAGACATCAGAAATTCTGGAAATTCTGATCTATTTTGGTAAACAAATCAGACATAAAAGGATTTTTCTACTATTTTTAAAATTGTGAAATGTGTACTTCATGCAGAATATAGCTTAACTCTAGCAAGAACTTTTGAATCCCAGGATCATACAGAAGAAAAATTTAGAAACAAATGGCCACCTTAGCTAATAGTGGGTGGAAAACTTGAGTAATGTCTCAAAATTTAAAACAGCTTGATAGAATCCTTTCTTGTCATCCATTTGTATGTAACTTAAAACAGGAACACACTTCCAAGCATGACTGGAGTGCCACAGAATGCATGGGATTAAAAGAAATCATTTTGATGTTTTCTGGTTGGATAAAGATCATCCTTATTCTCATTAATGCCATTCTCCACTGTTAAGAGCATGTTACAACATTGTTTAGAGAAGGTACAAATGTGTGACAAGGCTTGTTGATTTCAGATATCAAGTTTGTCTCTTCTTACAAGTACATCCAGGGATAAAGTAGGTAAATGATACATTTTAAATTCCATTAACCAAATGTGAAATAATGGAATCTTTTCCATTTTCTTCATTCTTGAACATCAGTCCATGTTGTGTGTGTGTGTGTGTGTATAATTTTTTTTGTTTAATGGAAATACTGGGGATTGAACCCAGGACCTTAGGCATGCTAAGCGTGTGCTCCATCACTGAGCTATTTCCCACCCCACCCCACCGAGGTTTTTTTTTTTTAAATATATCATTAAAGTACTGCTTTTATAAACTACTGACCACCTTGGGGATGAGTGCTGGTAACCGCTAAATGCTAACAAATTCGGCTCCTTTAACACATCTTCTTGCAAAAACAGACATTCTCCCTCAGATACTTGCTTCCTAATATGTACAACAGATAATGCAGCAAAAATATTCAAGATTTCTTGGATGACCTTCCAATTTTTTTTTCTTTATTGATTTCCTTTAACAGTAAGATCACTGTGATAAACTGCTTCAATGAAAAGCTAATCCACTTAGGAAAATCAAGAGCCCAAACCATAAGCCCAACTGGAATTTAAAGGACTATGAAGATGTCAGCAGCAAAAGCAATGTTCCTTTTCAACAATAATGGATTCACCTTTTCCCACTGCCCTGAGGCTGATTTTAACATTGACCTGCTGTGCTTAGCAATGTGAAAATGTTCTGATCCCTGGGAAATCATTTTCTGGGACGCAGGAAATAAATGTGCCCAATTCTGAATTTTCACCAGTAGCTGAGATAACAAAGTCACCAATTGCTAGTTGTCAGAGCCAGGAGTTAAAGTGCATCCAAGAAGCTAAGATATTGGCTCTGTGTTCTGATTTACAGAAATAGAACTTTATCAATGGAAAAACCGGGTTGTGTAATATAAAAAAAGACCTTGTCAAAGTCACCCCATTTTATACACTTAATGTTCATGTAAAAATAAAAACTTCCAAATATTTTTGATGTAGAACATAAAATTTTATCTATCAAGCATTAACCTATGATGAGATTCCCTTTTTCACCTCCATGGTACAGGTTTCAAGATGTATTAAGTAAAATGCAACTGTGAACACACACCACACACACTATATATATATATAAATGGTGATACATATGCATATTTTCCTGAGAAAATGCAAAGATATGAGAAGTTTTCATGGAAGGCTCAGACAACCTGCTGTAAAACAAAAGGTCCCCGGGGGAAGAGTTTGTTTTCATGCAAAAAAACCTGGCAGGAGAATAGGAATTCAATGCTTGGAGTTGGGTTGGCTAGCCTCTGAGCTCCCTCAAAGCCCTGAAGTTTATCATTCCATGAATTAATTCTGGTGATTCCTCTCAGAAATATGTAAACTGTTTCTCGGGAGAAGGAGGGACATTTTGGGAAGTTGTGTTTATTCTTTCAGGCCACTAGCAGTATAAAAAAGAACACAGTTATGGGTTTTAATTGGGGGGGCAGTAATTAGGTTTGTTTATTTAATATTTTTTAATGGAGGTACTGGGGATTGAACCCAGGACCTCATGCATGCTAGACGTACATTCTACCACTGAGCTATACTCTCCTCACTAAGGACCCAGCTCTTGAGTGCTGACCATCAGTACTACGCATTAGGTAAGTAAGTAACCCAAAGACAACAGACTTTTCCAAAACCTTATCATACCGATGAGACATAAAGTCACTTAGGTCACCAAAAGGACAGCTGATTCATATTGTGACTCTACCAAATGAAATGTTTTTCATTAAGTTAAAAAATCTTGGCCCCCCATATTTTAAAAAGGACTTCCCATAGACACAATCTTTCTTGCCCTGTATTTCTATCTGTACAAACTGGTTTTCTCTGGGGCAGGACTTTTCAAATTTCTCAACTCATTCCTGTCCTCTGTTAGAGATCTTAAAAGCCTGAACAAAAGCAGAGTCAAAGAATGGATGCGGTCGAATGAGAGACATCTCTAAATTCTTTTAATTAGCTGTAAGCAAGTGAGAGTGCGACATTCTTTCTTTTAGAGTGCTACGTTCTTTCTTTTGGTGTATGAATGCTCCCAACATGATCTTAAGCAGCAGAAAAACATGTAGTGCTCAAGTCAATTGAGAATTAACACTGAAAGCATTTCAACAGAGTGAGAAAAATCACCATGTAACTATTCCACTATAAGTATGTTATTTTAAAGCACACTTGAAAATTTAAATGTGTACAAATTCAGAGGTTTTTAGAAACTTCAAAAGCCACAGTCACAGAGTTTAGGAAGCCGAAGGTTGTGAACGTCCCTCCTCACTTAATCCATGCTTTATTTTGCATTCCTCACAGGTAAGTAGGCAGTGCCTAGAACAGAAGCAAAAATGGTGGTTTGCACTTTGACATTGGAAGCTCTAGTCTGAACACAATATTATTTAGAGGTATTTTCTTTCTTCTCCTTCCCCTTCCCCGTCCCCCTGCCCCTCCCCCCTCCTTTCTTCTTCTTCTTCTTCTTCTTCTTCTTCTCCTTCTCCTCCTTCTTCTTCTTCCCTCCCCCTCCTCCTCCTCCTCCTTCTTCTTCTTCTTATTTTTTTTTGTCACCAGAGGTGCTGGGGATTGAATCCACGACCTCTTGCACAATAAGCATGTGCTTTACCACGGAGCTACACCCTCCACCCCCTCGGAATATTTTCTAACCTAAAGTTCTCAAGCCTAATTTTTTTCAAGAATAATAGGAGTTGTTTCTTGGTTTCAGACTCCTTGAATTTCATCCACAGAAAGGCTAACAGTGCTCTTTCCGTCCCATGTTGTTTTCACCATGTCGTACTGACTCTCAAACATAGTCCACTGTGACAAGTGAGGGATCTTTACAGAAATGTGTCCCCAGCACTAGTTCTGTAATACCATGGTAGAAATAGCTACTATTTACAGAGCACTGACTGTCATAGACAATCATTTCTATTCCTTATAATATCCCATGAAAACAATTCTGATCACCATTTTACACAGATGGGAAAACTGAAGATTTGAGAGTTTAAGAAACTTGTCCAAGGTCACACAAGTGCTAGAACTGCTTTTGAACCCAGGGACTCTAACAGCAGAGGTAATGCTGCTAATTCCAGAGTCCTACTGCTTGCACCCCTAATGAGAATCACAATTTACATTAATATAGTAAAGGCTCTGAGAAGTCCTGCAGTAAAGAACCTTGTTTAAATTTATATAATCCCGTGATGGTAGAAGCTGTGTCTGCTGACTAAGGCACTCTATAGACTTGCACAATGCCTTGAACATAGTCGGTACTCACTAAATGTTAACTAAGCAAATGAAATAAGTAATTCAGTTAAATCATAAATAATTATTATTGAGGTTCAACAGCAACAACTCAAACTTTGAGTCTTTTTTCAACATATGAATATTACAAACTGTTTAATATTATAAATAGTAAATGATCTTTCATTTGCTTTTCAATAATTATCTTTAACAATCCCTCAATCAAACAGAGTACCAACCTGTTATGCCCTGGACCAAAACCAGCCCCACGCAGCTGATCTTCAAAGACATGGAATTTACTCTGGCATACTCTTATGTATGATGCCTTTCCAAGGCCAAATCCCAAGATACCAGCAACTGTAAAAGCAGGTCGGGAAAGATAAATAATTTAAAGGTTTGGGAAAAAAATGTGACAATGAATATATGTATGTTCATGTATAACTGAAAAATTGTGCTCTAAACTGGAATTTGACACAACACTGTAAAATGACTATAACTCAATAAAAAGATGTTAAAAATAATTTAAAGGTTTGGAATTGCCTCTATTAATTACCTTCTGGAAGTTTCTTTATTAAAAGTGGTAATTTTTATATCAGAAGTACCTTGATAAATCAATGAACAAAAACTATGGGGAAGAAGCTATTAAAGAGCAAGCTTGGGAACTGCAGACTTTTTGATGTCCTGAGTTTTGAACTGGAGGTAGGAGGGCCAGGACAGAGCAAGTAAAGGTGATGTCCCAGAGACGGGCAGCCAGAGGGAGGCCCACTGGCCAACAAATCTCTGAAGCCACCACGGGAGGGAGAGGTAGGACGTGGGTTGTGGCTATAGGCAGCCTCCAAACCACTGGGTGGGAGAGACCCTTAATTCTCTGGATTGGCGTATGGGGAGCTGCAGTCCCTCTTGCCTGTAGGGGACAGAGGTCGCAAGGCAGAGGGAACCACCTACAGGAGAAATCTCTAGCCTGCTCTTCCTGCTGGGAATGAAGTTTCAGATTATAAACGGGAAAGCATCCTCTGTGTACATGCGAGGTCTGTTATAATCAGTGCAAGAAGATGAAACTTTCAAGTTTATGGTAAATGTTTAATAGAAAGCCCTCATTAAAAAAAAATCATTCATTTATTATGTCCATTACAGAAAATAATTCAAAAAGACTGACCAAAAGAAGAAAATGAAAACCTCTGCTGGAGCTGTCATTCCGAGGCTCTGCTGCTGAGGTCCTCTCGTATATCCTGCCAGGCCCTCCTAGTCCATGCTTTAAAGAGGACTAGGGTGACGTCCCTACTGCTCAGCTTTCTATCAGAAAGTGCTGAACGTACTAAAAATTGCAAAGCGGCAAAAAATGGAAACCGATTTTTCAGAGAGTCAACACATGCAATTTGGTTAACCTGGACATTCCCTCTCCAGTTGCCACACACATCTTTTTAAAAAAAGTGAATCTTTTTTTTTTTTTTTAACTTCTATGACTTACGTGCGACTTTAGGCAATGATCCAAATCTTGGATTTGCTGCTAAATAACCTAAGAAATAATATATAAGTACATTATTATTTCATTTTATAACTTAATGAAATTTATAAAGAAACTTATTTAAAGGTATCAGGGCCAAGGTGAAGATAATAACTTAGCTCCAAACAATTAGTCATTGCCCCCTTCCCCTTTTAAAGTAACAACACAGAATTTCAATTTAGAGAGTCACAGTATATATAATCACAATTCTAAAATGAAAACATTAACACCTCTAGTGGGCAGAATAATGGCCTCCTAAAGATGCCTCCATCCCAACCCTTGGAAACTGAGTATGTCACGTCACACAACAAAAGAGAATTAGGGTAGAAAATGGAACTAAGGCTGCTAACCAGATGACTAACTACTATATATAAAAATAGATAAAAAACAAATTCCTTCTGTATGACACAGGGAACTGTATTCAATATCTTGTAATAACCTTTAATGAAAAAGAATATGAAAACAAACATATGTATATACGTGTATGACTGGGACATTCTGCTGTACACCAGAAATTGACACACTGTAACTGACTATACTGTAATAAAAATAATAATAAAATAAAATAGCGAGATTATCCTGGATTATTTGGGTGGGGCCAATGTAACCACAACGACCCTTGAATGTGAAAGGATTTGGAGACAGAACCAGACAAATGGCAGTATAACTCGGCTCAAGTTGCTGGCTTTGCAGACAGAGGAAGGGGCCATGGGCCAAGGAAGGGAAAGGAAGCCCTCGAGCCCCCAGAGAGGAATGCAGCCCTGCGGACACTTTGATTTCAGCTCAGCGAAACCCATTCTGGACTTCTGACCTCTAGGACAGTAAGCTAATAAATTTATATTGTTTTAAGCCACTACGTTTGTGGAAATCTGTAGAAGACTAATACACAACCTAGAAAAATGTATTCGCACAGATGCAAGAGATGGTAGATTTTGAGTAATTTAATATTTGTAAAACATAATCCCTTTAGGTTATAGATAGCATATTTTTTCTGTGTCAAATACATTCTGACAAAGGCTTATTACTGACTGACAAATAAATTTCCACAAAAAGACTATCTTCAAGTTATCGAAATGAAATCATATTTAATAAATCAACTTTAAGGACAAGAATAATTTGACTGAAATGAGGTTCTAGCTATATAACATACGTGGACTTCGAGATCCAAAAAAGAACTAAATATCTTCCTTCATGTTTGCTCGGTACAAATACTCTTTAAAATTCTAATAATCAGTGGAGGAGGGTATAGCTCAGTGGTAGAGTGTGCGCTTAGCATGCATGAGGTCCCAGGTTCAATCCTCAGAACCTCCATTAAAATAAATAAGTAAAACCTAATTATCTTCCCCTCAAAAAGCCAAACATAAATAAATAAAAAACAAAAATTAAAAAAACCCCGAGATCATTTCCATTTAAAGAATAAATAAACCTCATTACCTCCTCTCCACACACACATACACACAAAAATGTAGTTTAAAAATAGTCCTAGTAATCAGCAGTGTTCAATGTGACAGCCTTCAACAGGGTCATGTGCCTTGTCGAGAGACTCAGCAGTGCCTGTGCACTCTCTGGTTAGATGCAGTCTGGTTAGACGGAGTCAGAGAGAAAGAAGAGAGCAAGGAAGGAAGAACAGAGGGGAACACTGGAAAACGCTGAGGCAGGGAGAGGTCATGTGGGAGATGCAGGGAGGCGACCAGTCCCCACGATCTATTGCACACGTTAGACAGGGCGCCCTTCCTGATGCAGCCTCTCGTCAGGACAAGCGGCTTGATGGACAGAGCTTGGGTGGATTCAGCCCCGCTCACCTCCTCCCGGGAGCACCCTTGTGCAGGGAACAATCTAACCATAACAGGGACTCTGGTACAGAGAGTCTTGTACTCCTTTCCTGTGGCTGCACTCCTTTCCTGTGGCTGTTCTAACAAATTACCACAATGGTTTACAACAACACAAATCCAACACATTACATTACAGTTTTGGAGGCCAGAAGCTCAAAATGGGTCTCACTGGGTGCTCTAGTCCATTTGAGCTGCTGTAACATGTAGGGCCTCTTCTATAAGAGCACTAACCCCATTCATGTGGGCTCCACCCTCAAGTCCTGATCACCTCCAAAGGCCCCACCTCCTAATACCATCACCCGGGGCTTTAGAATTCCAATACGTGAATCTGGAGGGACACAAACATTCAGACCATAGCACAGGGCTAAATCAAGGTGTCGACAGATCTGCCTGGAGGCTCTAGGGTTTCTTGCCTTTCCAGCTTCTAGAAGCCACTCATTCCTTGACTTGTGACCCCTTCCTCCATCTTCAGAGTCAGTAAGGTTGAGCTGAGTCTTTCTCATTTTGCCATCTCTCTGGTTCTGTCTTCTGATCCACTCTCATTGTTAAGGACCCTTTTGATTATATTGAGCCCATCTGGATAATCCTATTTTAAGGTCAGCTGATTAGCAACCTTAATTCCATTTGCAAATTTAATTTCCCTTTGCTACATAACCTAACATAATCTCCCATTCTGCAGAACAGGAGGAGGGGGAGAGGGGGACGTAGGCTAGAAGAAGGCAAAAGCCTGCATGAATAAATCCTTCACCAAAAAAATAAACGCCAAGAACCAAAGATTGCTAGGAGGGCCAGTGAAAACTAGATTCTCTTAAGTTAAATTATGTAACAAATACTGAATTTTACCTTGGTGGACCAGTCCTTGGGTGACAAGCATGCTTACGAGAGAAAAAGGCAGAGCTGTAAAACAAAAACGCCCTTCAATATTGCTGTTTTAAAACTTGGCACCTCACCTAGAAGTCAGGGAGAATGACTCTGAGTGTTTTCTCAGCCTACCTTGGCAGTGGGAGTTTAGTCATTTGTTACTATTCAACAAATATTTGTTGAGCACAGCATGGAGAATTTTCCTGGGGTCTGCCCCAGGCACTCAGCCTGACATAGCAGTAATGTGACAAAACCTAAACCCCACGCAACTGCAACTCCATCTCCAACACCCATCACGCATCTGGTCCTGATCACTGCATACCCATGGGCCTCTTCATGTGTGTGGACTTTGCTGTTGAATTTGGGAGTTGCTGCTAGCTATATACTTTGAAATTTTCAATCCTACATAAAAGTTTTATTAAAAAGTACAATAAATTGCATACCCTATCTAGGATAATTCTCTGCTTTTGTCTTTTATGATGTTTTGTGACACAATTTGGGTAAGTCTATCTTCTGAAGATTACTACATTCACACGGGCAATGTTTAGCAATGATTTTTAAAAACAGGCAAGTTCCTCTGACAAAGGCACTTTCTAGTTCTGTCAAAATGCGTCAAACGACTTCTTCCCAAAGCAAAGAGCAGTGATAAACATCTAGCTCCTCTTGGCAACCATGACAAATCAAATAGAATCAATTCCTCCTCTCAGATCTACCTGATGAGAGAGGCAAGTGGGTCACACTGAAATGTTAAACTACTAGGGCTTAATTAAATTACTCACCCAGGTGGAGGGGATAGCTCAAGTGATAGAGTGCATGCTTAGCATGCTTGAGGTCCTGGGTTCAATCCCCAGTACCTCCATTAAAAAAGTAATTAAACAAATAAATCTAATGACCTCCCCCCATCAAAAAAAAAAAACTAAATTACTTACTCATAGGTTGTCAAAAAAGACTTCCCAGCAGCACGATCTATAACCAGTAGTACATAGTGCATATCAACTTCTAAAAAGTGTTACTTCCAAAAACAATTGATACTGGATTTGAATGATTTACAAAATCAAAGCGAGTACTTCAAAGTATAAATTATGTCTATGCCAGCACTATTGCAAAGTACTGGGACTGTATCTACAGGCCCTATTATGACATTTTCAAATGCCAAATCATGAATTTTTTTAATTGGAAGAGACCTTAATGCAATGCCTGAATTCACACCCTTCTCTTATACAAAGCAGGCCCCGAAAGAGGAAAAGATTCAGCAGAAAAGATTATTTTAAGACACTGTAAGAGAAATATTAATAGAATGCTGCCACTTTTCATTCATTCCACAAATATTTGAGAAGGTCTTTTTATATGTAAAGCACTGTGCTTGGCTCTGAGAGGGAGCGATGAACTTGACATCATTTCTAAACTTGATGAAGGTTAGAGCCTAGTGGAATTCAGGAAGCTCTACTTTTTAAGAAATTCTAAATAACACTCATGGTACACATTCTTGGTCACACGAAGGGAAGTGTCACGTGTGCATCACTTTTTGGTAAGGGATGTAAACTGCTCCTAAATCAGATATTATCCCTGCCCTTAAAAGGGTCTCAGCATGGATTCAAATTCCAAACAGCCTCAGATAGGAATCTTCTTCAAGGAATTTGCAAAGTCCCTGTACAAAAACATATCATTTCCATAATTCTAATATGATACGTAGGCAGTTTATTGCAGCAAATAGTGTTAACAAAGATTAAGAGGGGTACAATTACCTCTCTTCCAGAAACTTTCTTCTTGACATTCCCGGATAATCTTTGAAATCTCTGCTCTGTGGATGTGCAGTTTTGATTTTGGACAAAACAACAGACTCTGCAAGGAAAGTTACATGGTAAGTTGACAGAAATCATGAGAAAAGCATCCGCTCTGTTTTCTCTGGAGGGTGAGGAGGTCTCCACTCTGGTCACACAGCATGCATTCTGTCCTGGCTGCCAGCCCAGAGCTATGGCCAGCTTCAGCCGGTGCCTGCCAGCTGCAAATGCTGGATGGACTTAAGCAAGAAAAGAACCTCAGTTGGAGAGGCAAAGAGTGATTCACTGACCAGTGAGCATGGAGCAGGTATCTGGTTGGAATGCATTACTGCTGGGGACACATTTTCTTTCTTACCTCCAGCCTTTCTTTCTTACCCTGCAATACCACTCACTCCTTTTGCCTCCTGGTCTCTGTAAGACCCAGTTCAAGGTTACTTCCTGGGTGAAGAGACTTCCTCTAGAGCATAATATTTACACACCTGGGAATCACACTCAGAGCAGTGTATTACAAGTTATCTATATCTGAATTCCAATTTACCTAGTTACACTTTACGTGCATTTTTAGACTATGTGCAACCATAGTCTAAAAAGCAGCAACAGACTGCTTTTTATTTTTCTACATAGCTTACTTTCTATCTTAACAGTATTTTTTTACACATTTATAAATGGTCTGCACATAATTTCTGGTGGAACTATTGACATGGTTGACATGATTATTTTCACTAGTTCTAGAGTATTTTTTTTTAATAAGTTGATATGCTATAATCTGGACTCTCATCTTTTATGATCCCTCCTTGTTGGTAGGTATGTGTGTACTATTCATTTACTCTTACCCACCTTCTCCATTCTCATCCTCTGCCCATCACTGCTATTCTGGGTGTTTAATGTAGCTCTTTTGCTTGTATGTATGCTTGCAAAATGTTCATTGTTTTGGGTGCATGCATTTCTTACTGCAAATGGCATTGTTTTATATATTTAGTTTTATTTTTAAAGATGTTTTCAACTCAGCTCTATGCTTTTAAGATCCATCTTCATTATGATATCTATCGAGTCCACTGTTTCTAACTGCTGCATGATTCTCCAGGATGCTTCCAAGTCCCCACTGCCAAATACCCCCCTTATAGACCCACATGAGAACATCTTTCAGATATATTTTGAGAAGTAAAATATAGGGATGCATATTCCCAATGTGACAAAGTCTTGCTAGAGTGCGCTCCCCAAGGGCCGCACCAGTATCCACTCCCAGAGGCAGGGTACTAACGTCCCTCTCTATGCCTACAGACCCTGCATGGGAGCTAGCTAAGCTGGATTCCAAGCAGGTTAGAGTAAAAGAACGGTTTTATCACTCTTGGCATTGTCCGGTTTTCTAAAATTTAACAGTCTAATAGGTAGAAAGTAGTATCTTATTATCTGACAACTAATGTGTTTGAGCATCTCTGCATATTCTCCAGCCAGACTGTCCTTCTCCAGTGTTAAGGCAATCCCTGTAACTGGGTCTGGGGTATAACAATTTGTTATTCAGTAGTTCATTAATTTTGTAATGTGGTAAAATACACATAATATTTACCATTTTAAAGTATACCATTCATGGCATTAAGTACATCCACCATGTTGTGCAACCATCACCCCCATCTAGGTCCAGAACTTTTTCATCACCCCAAAAGGAAATTCCATACTCATTAAGGAGTCTCTCCCCATTCCCCCCTCCCTCCAACCCCCTGGAAACTACCAATCTGTTTTCTGTCTGTATGGATTTGCCTCTTCTGGATATTTTATATAAACAATATCCACAACGTGTAAACTTCTGTGGCTGGCTTCTCTTCCTTTGCATAATGTTTCCAAGGTTCATCCACGTTGTAGCATGTATCCATCTTTTTATGGCTCAATAATATATAAATATAACTCATTTTGTTTATCCATTCATCCATTGATGGACATCTGGGTTGTTTCCACCTTTTGGCTATTGTGAATAATGCTGCTATAAACATTCTTGTACAGGTTTTTGTTTGAACACTTGTAATCAGTTCTGCTGGGCCATACGGTAACTCTGTTTAACTTACTGAGGAATTACCAAACTTTTTCCATAGTAGCTGCACCATTTTACAATCCCATCAACAATGTATGAGGTTTCCAATTTTTCCATATCCTTGTCAATGTTTATTTTCTGTTTTGCTTATTTTTTTTCATATTAGCACATTAATTTTTTTTAATGAGGTACTGGGGGTTGAACCCAGGACCTCATGCATGCTAAGCATGCACTCTGCCACTGAGCTATACCCTCCCTCCAGCACATTAAATTTTTTAATATAAATTATTTAATTTAAACTAAATTAACTACATTGTTTGTTTTTCACTATGGCCATGCTAGTGGGTATGAAATGGTATTTCACTGTGGTTTTGCTTTGCACTTCCCTACTGATTAATAACATTCAGCACCTTTTCATTTGCTTATTGGCCATTTATACATCTTCTTTGGAGAAATTGCTATTAAGCCCTTTGCCCATTTTTAAATTGCGTTATCATTTTGCTGTTGAGATCTAAGAGCTCTTTATATATTCTGGATACTAGACCCTTATCAGATATATGATTTGTAAATAATTTTTCCCATTCTGTGGATGATTCATTCACTTAAAAATTTTTTTTGTTATTTAACTTTTCCTTACTCTAAAAGTCACACTTGTATTTCCTTGTCTGTGAATTTCTTATGTAGGTCCTCTGCCACTTATCTCTGGGAGTCTTTGTGTTTTTCCTGTTGAGGTGCAACTCTTTGGCTTTTGAAATTCACCTTGAAGATTTTGCTAATGTTGTTTTTGGACTCCTTGTTTGCAGGGGATGTCAGTGTGGATAGTGGTCACCATTTCTTGAGCACCTTCCTGTGGGCCAGGCACGGTGCCAAGCACTTTACATGTGTGATGACAAGGTGGAAGGACTCTGTGGTGCCTGTGCCTTCAGAGCTCCCCAAATGACCCAAGCAGGCAGCCTCCCTCTTCTTTCTGTACAGCTCCCCACAGCACAATACATGGAGGTGGTGGTCAGGGTGAGTCACAGCGACCAGAGAAGGAGCTATTCTTACGCTCCAGTTACGTTAATTCCTCAGCAAGCACTCCTCCTTATCCCAGTGTAAATATCTCTTCTTGGTTCTGCTTGTGGCTGCAGCAGAAATAAGGAACACCTCCCTCCCTCCCCTCCAGCAAACACACACACATATATACACATCCCAGGTCAGGGACCCCGACCATTACCACTGCTATGAGTCCTGCAGTCAAGACTAAAGCTCCCACCAGAGTGTTCCTGGGGAGATCTGGCGAGCCTTTTCTGTAGAGCCATACATGTTTTATGGCTCTCTGTTTCTCAGAGGCAACTCAGGTGTCTAGACTCTTTTCCTTGTGATTTGATATCATTTGTCTGTTTGCCTAAACTTTGCTCCTTAAACATCATCTCCTCCATAACCCATTTTTAGCTTGAAAAGTCGACCCCAGAGAACACAAACTCTATTTACCCAGCACAATACTTTCTCTCTTCTTCAATTATGTGTCCCTGAAACGCATAATATTCATTCTTAACAAGTTAAAAAAGTGTGCCCCTGGTAACACTTGGGTTTTCAATCTGATGGCTAATTTAGTAGTTAAGGTCTCTGCTATCCTGAACAGGAACACCTGTCAGCAGCACACAGTATGATTAGCCTTGGTAACAAAAATGTAAAATACACGCATCGTGTTTCATTCTGTTAGATTCAAGCAAGAGTTTTGCTCTGCTAAAGGAAACCTCTTCAGTCACTGACAGACTGTATAAGAGTTAGTTAAGCTGGATTCTAAACAGGGAAGAGTAAAGAAAGGATATTGTAAATAAAAATGTAAAAGGCTCCTTTGCAAGCTGGCCAAAAACACACTTTCCTTCCCTTTTCCCTGAACCCATCTAACAACGTGCTAGAATGGAAAAAGTTAAGATGACTGGTCAAGGATGAGGCTTAAGGAAAGTTTTGTATGACGGCAGACTTTCAAATTAATAATATACCTGCTTGCTTGGTGGTGGCAAATGGGGACCTTTGTCTTCGTTTCCATGAGTAGACACTGAAGCCATGATGACTTTGCTTCTTTTCTAGTTGAGTGGACTCAGCTTCCTTGTTGACCCGATGTCTAAGGGAAGTGAAAGAGAGGTCACCATGCCATGACTGAGTGTTTATGTCAAACATAAAAACACCTTTAGGATCAACTCACCTATTTGGAAAACTTATTTTCATTTTGTCCTTAGTCTTATCTCCAACCACCTGCAAATCCACTTTCTAATGCTCCTCCCCCACAAACACACACACACACATTAACTCCATTAACTCACTAATGGTGACACATCATATGTAGAGTGGGGTGAAATACCGCACTAGGCACAGAGAAATGTTTTACGACCTATAAATTGTGTCCTAAAAAAAGTTTCAATTCATTACGAGGTCATTAACTACACAAATATTTACTGAGTGTCTATTATGTGCCAGGCCAAGGGATACAACGAAGTTAAAGACAAAATCAGTGCCAAAGGAACTTGCAATCTAAAGGAGAAGACAGACAAGTCAGCGGTTACCCAGCATGCAGAGGGCTTCCCTGGAGGCACGAACAGGGCACTGAGAAAGAAAAGCCTGTTTCTCTCTGGTCCCATCTGAAGACTGAGACTCTGAGTTTTCAAGAGGGTCTGTGGAGGCGGATGGACTCCAGGGGCAGGAAGGCCAGTTAGGAAGGTGCTGTAATAGTTCAGGCAAGGAAGTGAAGAGTCCTGGACCAAGACACTCGTGGGAAGGCCAGAGATGATAAATTTGAGTCTGGAAATGCTGTATTTGGGTGCCTGCGGGGGTGTACATTGGAAATAGCCAAGAGGGATTAGAATATTTGAGGATTTGAGTCTGGAGTTACAGATTAGGAGTAGGCTGGAAAGATGAATTTGGGAGATGCTTCCATTGAGATGATACGTAAAGTAGGAAACATGAATAAAATGTCCAAAAAGAGTACCGGAGAATGTGAACATTGAGGCTAAGGGAATACCAACAAGAGAAGAGAAAAATAACAAATGAAGGAAATCACTGAGAAGAATAGCTGATCCAACGGGGAGGCAGTTTCTGAAGGAGGGAATGAACCATCGGTGTCACACGGCTCAGAAAAGAGATTTGGCAATGATGGATATAGTCCAGGTGGACCATGAACCCTACAACCCCTACCCTACTGGGCAATGGCCACTGCACTCTGCAGCCCTGGACTCCATGACAACCACAGATTTCCCTGCAAAATGAATATCTTATACACAACTCTGTATCCTACTAAGCTGCCAGGAATATGAGCCAAGAGAACATGTAGCTGTAACAAGTTTCACTCTATGTGCCTAATGTTATTGTAGGGGCAGCAAGATGCCCTACGGTGGAATCTCCTGAATCAGAAAGACCTGAGTTCAGATCCAGATCCTGACTCTACTCCTTGCTAGCGCTGTGCTTTGGGGCAAGTGACTTAGTGTCTGTGCCTCAGCTTTCTCACCTGCTAAGTGTGGATAATGGACCTTGAGGGGCTGTTGCAAGGATGAGGGATGAGGATGAGGGATGAGGGTGGGGGATGAGGGTTAGAGATGAGGGTAAGTCAACTGCTGCAGCTCAGCACCCAGCACAGTGTGTGAGCAGTAAAGAGCAGCTGTCAGAGCCCTAGGTGCCCTATTTCTTGAGGACCTCCAGAAAGTCTTTGCTGACCTAAGGCCAAATTAGATTATCTTGGCTTAGTTAGGCCATTGCCTCAAGTCAGGAAGTACAGATACCAAAACTCAGCTTTGGTGGTCAAGTCCCTTCACACGCAATTAGTCACGGGTCCACATCTAAGCAAGTCTCCTGAAGGTCTTGCCTTCCCGGAGCAGCTCCCACCACCAAGCCTGGCTCAGCCTGGTTTGGGGTCCCTCTGCTTCTTCAGTTGTTGGGGGTAGGGTGGTAGGAGCGCTGACAAGCAGGCAGTGAGTGGGAAGGAGGTGCTCAGCAGGATTGGGGGGGGGGTGCGTGTGACGGACCGACAGCCACAGGAGTCACTGCACTTTCTCTTTCTAGTTGGGGTGAGAGGAGCCGGAATCCGCTTGCAGGAATCCGCCACCACCCTCCCCGTGCCCCGCTCCCCCCGCCCCGCCCGGCCGCCTCATGACCCTTGCCCGAGGCTCAGCCTCAGACCGGGCCAGCGCAGAGGGGTTGGAATTGGCGATTCTAGGCCAACTACTTCTGTTCCCGAGGACTTGGGAAGTAACGCGGACAAGGAGGCCCCCCTGCCTTGCCATCCTTCCCGCTGTCACCCCCTCTCCCAGGGGGGGGAGTGCTCCCCATGGGGCTGAGGATCGCCTCGTAGGCCGCAACTCCGGCGCCCACCGAGCTCAGCTCGCCTCCCCGCGCAGCCGCGGCTGCAGCCCGGATGCTCCCCGCCTTCCCGGCGCCCGCCCCCGCCCCCGCCCGCGCCCCTCGCGCCCCTCGGAGCCCGTGGTCCCCTTACCGCGCTCGCTCGCTTCCCGCGCCCTCACCTCTCTTTCGCGAGCTTTCTTCCGCCTCTTTCCTCCTCTGGCTCCGCCCCCGCGGCGCTCTGCTCCTCGCTTACTCGGGTGAGTCACTCAACAAGTGCACCCCATCCCCCACCGTGCAGCCCCCTTCTCTGTTGGTGGCACCACACCCACACTCAACTGCCCAGGCTGAAACCCGCTCTTGCTAGAATCTCCCACCCCGCTCCCAAGTCTTGTCCTGATACCTGGTGGATTCTACCTCCTCCGTGCCTTTCAAATAACTACTTTCCTCACAGTAAGAACAACCACCATTTACTGAACACCCTCCTAGGGCCAGGCGGCTACATCCACTTACCTGTAGTCTTTTCTTTTTCTTTTTCTTTTTTAGGTTATAATTGATATATAACATTATATTACTTTTAGGTGTACAACATAATGATTGGATATTTGTATACCTTGTGAAATGATCACCAGTATGTCTAATTAATAGCCAGTCACGATAGTTACCAAAAAAATTTTCCCCCTTGGGATGAGAACTTTTAAAAAATTTTATTTTTATTTTATTTTTTAAAATTGAAGTATAGTTGATTTCCGATGTTGTGTTAATTTCTGGTGTAAAGCATGATGATTCAGTTATACGTACATATATATTCTCTTTCATTGTAAGTTATTACAAGATACTAAGTTGGGGAGGGTATAGCTTAAGTGGTAGAGTGAATGCTTAGCATGCAGGAGAGCCTGGATTCAATCTCCAGTACTCCAGTACCTCCACTGAAAAACTAAATAAATAAACCTAATTACCTCCCCCCGTGCAAAAGTATATATATATATATATATATATATTGAATGTAGTTCCTTGTGCTGTACAATAGGACCTTGTTGTTTATCTATTTTATATACAGTAGTTTGTATCTGCAAATCCAAAACTCCTCATTCATCCCTCCCCATCTTTCCCCTTTGGTAACCATAAGTTTATTTTCTATGTCTGTGAGTCTGTTTCTGTTTTGTAAATAAGTTCATTTGTATCACTTTTTAGGTTCCACATATAAGTGGATATTTATCTTTTTCTGTTTGACTTACTTCACTTAGTATGATAATCTCCAGGTTCATCTATGTTGCTGCAAATGGCATTATTTTGTTCTTTTTATGGCTGAATAGTATTCCATTATATATATACCATATCTTCTTTATCCAGTCATCTGCCAATGGATATACAGGTTGCTATGCCTTGGCTATTGTAAATAGAGCTGCTATGAACATTGGAGTGCATGTGTATTTTTGAATTAGAATTTCCTCAGGGTACATGCCCAGGAGTGGATTTACTGATTCATATGGTAACTCTATTTTTAGTTTTAGTTTAGTTTAGTTTTGTTTTATTTTATTTTATGGAACCTCCATATTGTTCTCCATAATGACTGCACCAAACTGCATTCGCATCAGCAGTGTAGGAGGGGTCCCTTTTCTCCACACCCAGATGAGAACTTTAAGAACCACTCTCTTGGCAACCTTCAAATATGAAATATATTATTGTTAACTCTAGTCATTATGCTGTACATTATATTCCCATGACTTACTCATTTTATAACTGGAATTTTGCAGCTTTGACCCCCTTTACCCATTTCACCCACCCGCATGCAATCCTATCTACTCCCCTTTAGGGTGAGTACTGTGAACTAGGCAATTGAGTTGTGCAAGGCATACTGGGAGCTGGAGTCAAAGCCAGGGCCGCATGGCCCCCAAGCGTTCTCTTTCCATTGTTCTTTGTCCATGTTCTTTCCTCTCTGCCGCTCCCAACCTCTGTCAGTAGGGGGAGCTGCTGGGTGCCTTTACTACCTATTATGACACCTCCCAACCTAAGCTGTGATTCCTCCCTGGGACATGTCACTGGGACTCATGGAGTATGTTGAGTTGGAAGAGAGGTTGGGGATCACGTGGAAGACCCACATCATTTCTCACCTTTTCTTGTTGTCCTAATTGGTCTCTGTGTCTCTGGCCTCATCCCCCTCGCCAGCCCCTCTGCCATCCACCTGGCCTCCTTTCTGTTCCTCCTGTTCACCCAGCTCTTCTCATCTGAGGCCTGGGTGAGCTTCCTTCTGCTGGACTCCTCTCCCCATCAGTCTTGTCTTGGCATTTCCCTACTCAGCCTTCTCTGACTCTTCCTTGGGAAGACCTGCCTCAACCCCCACCCAGCCTAAAGTGGGTCTCCCTTCTCTTTGACAGCATGTATCATGTTATTATATACTTACTGGTGTGTTTATTCCTTTCAAGCCTGTGTCCCTGCCCCACTGTCATCTTCATGAGGTACAGAACAGGATGGTCTGTGTTTTGCCCACCATTGGATACTTGGCATGTCATATTTGGTGGGACCCAATAAAGAAGGAATGAGTATATGCTGAATGAGTAAATGAATCAATGAGCCTGGGTTCAAAGGCTGCCTGTGAGGATGCTGTTGTTTTAGAGAATTGGTGTTTGCCCAGAGATCCGCCAGATCTCTGTCCCCCAGTTCCTCCATGTGATTCACTGCTTTCTTTTCACCCCTCCCCCCGCCAAATGAAAGGGGATGCAGTTCTATTGCTAATTTTACTTTGTGTTATCAGAAGTCAGAACTAACCCCCTGCCATCTCGTGGTCTGAAAGGAATAGGTTTCTAATTGGTTCTGTGACAAAAACGAACAGCCCTTTGTTACACCGAAGTTTAACTTCCAACAAATATGCTAAGGGTATTTGTCCTGTTAACATCTTGCTACAATTAAGTCTTTGTCCCCACCCTCATTTCTACTTTTCACCAGAATGTTCCTGTTAATTGTCTTAAATAACTAGAAATTACCAATATGCCATGCACACAGATTATATGAATTCATCACTTGGTACTGGTTGGGCAAATCTGAGGTGCCCATGAATGGTTCTGGGCATTTTCAGAGATAAAAAAGATAAGACATGAGTCCCTCCCACAAAGGATTTATCACTTCTCAAAAGAATTAGGATACGATGAAATATGGTTGGCCCTAGAAGCAGACGTCACTGGAAAGAGCCTTTCTTAGGCGGTGCATCAGCAGCCCCCGGGGCCTCAGGCTCATGATCACAAAGTTGATTATCGCTGTTATGAAAAATGTGGCTGATTTAGAGAGCGCCAAAACGCTCATAGCAGGCTCCAGCTTGAACAATTTCCTTAGCCCTGCACTGTCCTCAGGCACAATCCCAGTTCATTAGCAGGGCCCTGCATGATTCAGCTCCTGCCTGTCTCTCCAGCACATCCATCTCAGGCCCTCCTGGGCCCTGCAAGAGACTGGTGTAATTCCTCTCATGCTCTTGCGTGTGCTGGAGTTTCAGCTTCCTCTTCTTCTCCACCCCTCTCTCACTCATTCTTTTCTTTAAAATGGAAATACAGTTGATGTACAATATTATATAAGTAATAGACATGCAGTATAGTGATTCACGATCTTTAAAAGCTATACTCCATTTATAGTTATTATAAAATGTTGGCTACATTCCCTGTGTTGTACAATATATCCTTGTAGCTTATTTCATACATAATAGTTTGTATCTCTTTCTCCCCATCTCCTGTATTGCCCCTTCTCCCCGCTGGTAACTGCTAGTTTGTTCTCTATATCTGTGAGTCTATTTCGCTTTTGATGTATTCACTAGTTTGTTGTATTTTTTAGATTCTGCATATACGTGATATCATACAGTATTTGTTTTTCTTCTCTGTTTGATTTATTTCATTTGGTGTAATACCCTCCAAGTCCATCCATGTTGTTGCAAATGACAGAATTTCATTCTTTTTAATGGCTGAGTAGTATTCCATTATGTAATTATATAAACACCACATCTTCTTTATTCATTCATCTGTTGATGGACACAGGTTGCTTCTTGTAAATAATGCTGCTATGAACATTGGGGTGCACATATCTTTTCAAATTAGTGTTTTTATTTTTTATTTTTTGGATATAGACCCAGGAGTGGAATTGCTGGGTCATATGGTTGTTCTATTTTTAGTTTTTTGAGGAAACTGTCATACTGCTTTCCACAGTAGCTGCAGCAATTTACATTTCGACCAACAGTGTACAAAGTTTCCCTTTTCTCCATATCCTCATCAACATTTATTTGTGTTCTTTTTGATGACAACCATTCTGACAGGTGTGAGGTGATACCTCATCATGGTTTTGATTTGCATTTCCCTGATGGTTAACAATGCTGAGCATTTTTCATGTGCCTGTTGGTCATCTGCATGTCCTCTTTGGAAAAATGTCTGTTCAGGTCTTCTGACCATTTTTTAATCGGGCTATTTGTTTTTTTGATGTTGAGTTGTACGAGCTGTTTGTATGTTTTAGATATTAACCCCTTATCAGTCATCTCATTTACAAATACCTCCTCCCATTCAGTAGGTTGTCTTTTTGTTTTGTCAATGGTCTCACTCATTCTTAAAGCCTGGGCCTCAGAGTCACTTCCTCTTGGCAGCCTGGCCAGACTCAAGTTCGCTTTTCCACCTTCTGGGCTCCCATTGCACTTTGCAGTGGAAACCCATTTTACATCTTTGTGTGCGTTTATATGTATCTGTTATGCATGTATATTTCATCCCCACATTGGTCCCATGACGGAGGTGCTAGTAACTCATGCAGTTGCATAGCTAGGAAGTGACGGGACCAGAATTTGAACCCAGGCTCTAGAGCTGTGCATTTCCCTGTCTGTCATCATGCTGTGTTACCACTGCTCGTGTCATTTCTTGTCACCCCTCATAGCTGTGAGCCCCCTGAGGGCAGGGACCAACCTTGCTCAGTAACTGGAACATTGTATGAGCTCCAGAATGAATAAATGAATTTAATGAGGCACAGAATGAAAAATGAATTGTGCTGAACACTGGAATTTGACACATTGTAAAATGATTATAAATCAATAAAAAATGTTAAAAAAAAAAGAATGAAAAATGAATAGTATCTAGTCCTTTATTTCAAGTGGCTCACAGTCTCTTTTTCTCCTTTTTTCCTTCCTTCCTTCCCATAGTGGTTACAGGGCCTTTTATACAACCTGACAAATAGGTATTATTATTATTAGTCCAACTTTACATGTGGGAAAAATGAGGCCCAGAGAAGTGAAGTAATGTGGCCAAGGTCAAAGCCGGGAATAGGTACAGCCGGGATCCAGACCTTAGTTGCTCATGGTCTTAACCGCTACAGTATGTGTGTCTCCGGTAGCCTCACTGTGCACATAAATGGATGCAAAATAAGAGACAGCTACAGAAGCCTAGGCAGCAACGAGGGAGAAGGACCAGACAAACAGTTTGGAGGAGTGTGGCTGGCTGAGGAACCGGCCCTGATGGGGAAGGGCGGATGGAGGGGAGGAGGAGATGAATTAAAAACAAAACGCTGGCGGGAATCTAGATCAGCGCCCCAAGGAGCTCTGGGCTCACTCACAACCACCTCTTCCCTGCTGGGTAAGAGCGGCTCTGACCGGTTTTCTGGCGGGGAAGTTTCCTGGTGTGTGTGCAGGGATGGAGAGCAGGCATCTTGGATGCCCCAGAGTGGCCAGAGCAGCTCTCGGCCTCCGGCCATCCTTCTCCTCGTCCCAGCTCCCCACTTGCTGTCTGCCTGGTTCTGTGAGAGGCTCTGTGAGTCACCACATCTCGTGAGTCACTCATTTCCTCTCTGAGGAATAAACAATGCCAAGTCTCCCAGAGCCGAGCAGGTGGGTTTACAGGAGGCGTCGCACAAGGATTGAGCGTGGGCCCTGCTTTCCTTGATGAACTGGCACCACCGTCAGGGGAGGCGTGTTGCCAGGCGCTCAGCTGGAGCTTTTGGGCCATTGACCGAGAGCTTCATCTGGATTTGATGCTCAGATTGCCAGACTCAGCAAGAAGCAAAGCTGGCCCCAAGGATCATAATTTTGGCCCGGACAGGGGAAAGCTGAAATCTGAAGATGAGTCCATCAACTTGGTTGTGTCTCCAGTCTTCCAGAGACAGGCCTAGCCTTTATTTCACCCATGAATGCCCATGACGGACATCCTGAAAGTTAATTTAGTACTTTAATATTCCAGAGCTGCTCCCCATAGCCTGTGACATGCAAAGCCCTCTGAGTGCAAAATCCAGAATATTCCTGATGTGGCAGGGAGGCTATGTGGTCAAGCAGAGGCCAGTAATATCTCGTGGTAGACATTATGACCTCATTCCAAGGGTGCGTTGTCATCTTTGTGTCCTGGTGTCTGAGCCAAGCCTCTCTCTAGAACAGCCTCCCCACCTGGCTAGAGCTAGGGCAGGAGAAAAGCAATTTGAGTTTATGGTGAAAATACTCACAACAGGATACAAATACAAGAACAGATTTAGCTCCTTGTGGGGCATAATTCTATTTTAGAAGAGAGGCTTATTAATCAAAATCTAATTGACAGAAGGTTGGATAAGACTTACTTTGTTTTTTAAAATAGACTTCTTGTTTAGAGCAGATTTATGTTCATAGCAAAATAGAGAGGGAGGTATAGAGAGTTCCCACATCCCCCGTGCCCTCCTAATGCAGAGCCTCCCCCATTAGCAACATCCCCCAGCAGAGTGATGCATTTGTCACAATTGATGAACCTGCCTTGACACATCAGTGTCACCCAGAGTTCATAGTTCACATCACAGTTCACTCGGTGTTGTACACTCTATGGGTTTGGACAAATGTATAATGAATGACTTGTATTCACCATAATAGTATCATACAGAATATTTTCCCTGCTCTAAAAATCCTCCGGCTCTGCCTGTTTGTCACTGTCCATCCCCCAGACCCGACCCCTGACAACCACCAATCTTTTCACTGTCTCCATAGTTTTCCCTTTTCTAGAATGTCATATCACTGGAATTGTACAGTAAGAAGCCTTTTCAGACAGGTTTCTTTCACTTAGTAAAATGCATTCAATTTCCCCCATGTCTTTTCATTTCTTTTTAGAACTGAATAATATCCCACTGTCTGGATGTACCATGGTTTATATTTGCATTCACCTCCTGAAGGACATCTCAATTTCTCCCAAGTTTTGGCGATCATGAGTAAAGCCGTTAGAAACATCTGTGCTCAGATTTTTGTGAGGACGTAAGTATGTATTTTCAGCTCCTCCGGGTAAGTACCAGGGAGTGTGACTCTTGTTGGGTCGTGTGTTGAGAGCAGGTTTAGCTTTGTAAGAAACTGCCAGAGTGACTGTACCATTTTGCATCCCCACCAGCAGTGAGTGAGGGTTCCTGTTGCTCTGCGCCTTGCCAGCATCTGGTGTTGTCAGTGAGGATTTACTCTGGAGAGAAATTTTCGAGAATTCCTTCATTTCTCTAGTCAGCCCTCCTCACCTGATTCACTTTCCTCAGCATCAGGGAAACAGGCATTAGCGCCCTGAAGAGTTGCTGGAGCCTCCTTAGCTCTGCCTGTTTCAGGTAGTTAACTCCAACTTCCCTGTCCACAGCCCCTCCCAGGCACCTTCGTTCCATGTCTGCCCTACCTGCTCCCTCAGACACGTGAGTTCTGCAGGGGCACCTCGTGCTTCCTCTTCCAGACTCATTGGAGACATCCATAGTGCCTAGGGATGTAGGGCATGCACTCTGGAGCCAGATTGCCTGGGTTCCAGTTATAGCCCCGCCGTGCATCTATAGTTATGTAAATAATTGCTTGGGTCAGCACCTGGCACGTAGGTAGGGGGTGCTGTTTTTGAGTGTTCATAACAACTTCCGCCAGAGAAACCCTCCCTAGCCTCTGGTGCAGGGATCCCTCCTGTGTGCTGTATTTTAATGACCTCTTTATTTGCCTCTATTTTAAGACATGAGATCCCTGGAGGCAGGGACAATCTTTCTCACCTACACATCTGTGGCTGGGAAATCACCTCGAGATATTAATTTCTGTTTTGTACTCATTTGGCAGCCTAAATAAATGGAAGGCGTTCCCTGTTGCAACAAATTTGTTGAGGGTGGCTTTACCTCCAGGACTGTTGACGTCTTTTGCGTCAGAGGTGTAAAAAGGAAGGTTCACAGATAAGGCTTGAGACAGGCATCCACAATGCCACACTTAAGGAGAATTTTGTTGTAGGAAAAAAGCCCCAGCTGAGAGAAGAATAAATGGACTGATCCTAGAGGGAAGATTTTGAGCTTTTTGAGAGACTAGGGTGGGAGCAGAGGTGTGCAGGTCCTGGAACTGTGAAGACCGCCACGTCACTCCCTCCTGTAGCTCTGGTCTGTGGAAGGACCTCAGGGCAGAAGATCTCCAGGGTGCCCTGCAAGAGAGGGTTCAAGTAACATTTAGTTCCCCACCTTCAAAAGATCTAGGACTGGGCTGAGGCCACTGCTTTCTAGGGACTATGTGGATTTTGACATTGACTATTGCCAGAGCCCCAGATCCCCTCTCCTGACCCTAGGAAAAGGGTGACCTCCCCACCCTGCCCCCACCAGATTCACAAGATTGAATTTCCTGAGTGGATGGGGGCTCTGAACAAATGTAACTTTATTTAGAGACATAAGAACATGGCTTTTTTTTAAACTCTAGTAAAGTGAGCTAAAATTCACATCTGCAATGTGTCCATGATCCTGGCCAAAGGAGGCCTGAGAATATTTGGTGAGTAAATGAATGCGGGAAGCATCTTGAAATGTATCCAGTCTATTTTAATAATACCATAGAAACAGCAGTTTTTGTTTAGCTACCTTGAATAAAGGTTTTCCGGGGCGATTTCCTGAGCATTTAAAGCACATTCAAATGAGTTGTCTTTGAACAAAGATTCAAAAGACTTTCATGGACTGCAAGTTAGCAACAATTTGAGTTTATAACTCACCCGTCTTACATGGTTGGTTGCCTAGGCAACTAAGCCCGGCTGCTTTACACTTTGACTCTGGAAAGATTGGAGTGTCCAATCAGAACTTGAATTACAAAGCCCCACCTAATCTGATAAAGCCTGTTAGGGCAAAACCCCCAAATCCTACTTTGCATATTGGCATCCATTGCACAAAGCCGCCTTGTGCCTGCAAGTCTAGTCTTTACTCAGAATGAAAGTTGTTTGGGCTGTTTTTTCCCCCTTACTCTTGATTACTTGCAGTCATTCATCTAGGAATTAGTCAAATGAATTAAATCTAGGGATAATCCAAAAAAGTGTTCCTTCAGTCATTAGTTTCTGCATATTCCCCTCTTCAGTCTCCAGAGGCTTCCTTCTAGGCTGCTCTAACAGCCTGCAGACGTGACTTACTTTCCTGTCCTTCTAAGTATCAGGAGAATGTCTGAAAGACGGATGATAGAGGGGAAAAGCAGGAACAAGCTAAGCTCTGTGACAAGGCATTCAGGCAAATCTTGAAGGTGAGACACTCCAGAGGACCACTGTCCTGGACTCTGCAAATCAGCACCATAAAAACAGAGGTGATTATCAAGGAAAAGCAATGTAAGGGACCCAACCACTAGTGCAACATGTGGTCCTAGATTAGAACGGTTTTGGACAGCTACAGAATCTATTTGGGGAACGATTATGGAAATTAGAATATGACTTGAGTCATAAATAATATTAAAACTCATTGAGATGACTCATATTGTGACTTATTGGGCATGGTAAATATTTTGGTTACGTAGGAAGTCCTTATATTTGTGAGTTGCATACTGAAGTATTTAAAGGTGGAATATTATGTCCAGCATAAAAAAAATTGTGAGTTTTGAAGAATAAAATCTAGAAGAACTGAATTATATCTCAGAGTAGATCCTTAGGACTTGACCCAGTTAACTTGAAAGTCTGCTTATCTACAGTCCATGGGTAGGGAGATGGTACACTTTCCCCTGGGGCAGGGTGGGGAAGTGCCCAGATGCTAGAGCATGTTTGACCATTTAGTAACTGTGATCTTGGGCAAGGTACTTCTCCAGACATCTGTGTTTATATCTGTATCTCTCCAGAGAAATAGAACCCATTGGAGAGAGATAAATCTGATTAATACACAATATAAATATGTGTTTATAATACATTTATAAATGTGTCCCTTTAAGCAGGTCTGACGCATGATGGTTTAGGACTACAGTTAACCTTTGTCATTAGCAAAGTAGAAAGACAGTAAATATGATGCTGTAACTATGTTTTCAGTATAGTACGATTGAAATAAATACGATACTTCAATTAATATTTCAAATGGCTTTATTTTTCAGTGTTTCATATCAATTTGGGTCTTTAGTACAGTTTAATAGTTTTTTTCCCTATTCATTTCTTTCTCCTAATATATGCACAAAGAGCTTTTGAGCTTTAGAACCTTAAGCACTTTCCGACATGCTACAACAGGACATGTATCTTAGATTCTGGAGGAAGCTGAAATCTTCAAGATTAAATGGGTGTGTATCAGAGAAAATCCTAAATGGTTAAGCTAAAGTTTATAGTCATGAGAAACTATGAACATCGTTCCTCTTGTACGGTCTGTCCTATCAAACTGACAGTCTCAGAAACGAGAACATTGTTATAATGTTACCATATCATAATTTCATAAAAGCAAAGCTTTCTTTAAAATATACATATAAATAATTTTAAATCCCCTGATATTGAATGACAAGCGCTACGCTGCTTCACACGCTGTGTCTGGTAACTGCTCACATCACTCAGGGGTCTTCGGTGCCTCTTTTCCCCTTGAGGAAACTGATAGGCAGACAGGTGAAACACTGGCCCAGAATCCCATTGGCAGCTGTGATAAAGGCAGGACTGAAATTTAGAATCAGTGATTTATGCTTCATCCAACCAGCATTTATGAAGTGCTTCCTAGGTGTCAGGCCCAGTTCCAGGTTCTGGGGATACTGAGGTGAAACATCAAAATCCCTGCTGTGAGAATCTGGAACACAGTTGAGTTTAGCAGTTAGAACTGGTAACTGCTTCTTCCATGACTGGGCAGCAGTCTACCTGGCTTTTTATATGTTTAGCCCTATAAGATGATTTGTTTTTCCTGATGGAAAAGGGTCCCCCAAATCATCTTAAGCCTCTGAAGAGTGGAAGTCTGGACTAAAGCTAGGCTCTTCCAGAAAAATAAACAGAAACCAAAAACTCTCTTTGAAGTAGCTACTTCCTTAAAAAAATAAACAAACAGCCAACACACACACACACACACACACACACAAGTTCCTGTATATCTTTTCAAATCATCTATTCTAGACAGACCTGATGAACGTGGGGCCATGTTCAGGTTTGCCTGGCCAGTGGACTATTTTTCTCTGTTACAGATATCTAGTTGCAACAGTTTTCATACAGTCCAACACAAAAGGATACCACAGTGCATTTCCATAATGCAGTGACCTGAATTTGCTGGGAGAGACCGCAGTTCATCAGATAAGGCTTTTCTTCCCTTAGCAACCACATTCTTCTCATGCTGCAAAGTATAACGATCTCCTCAGTGGCCTGACCTACTTGCGGAACCCAAAGGGTACACAGAAGCACCTGCGTCTCTGAGCACCGCGGCCGTGGGCACATCTAACCCATAATTCATGGCGCAAAGTTGCTGCTTGCTCTGTTACACAGGCAAGTCGTCTCCACAAGAAGTTTGAAAACAGTCGACGTGTCCCCAAGACAGTTTCTGTACCTATCTAAACTTTCTATCATTTAAAATACAGCACTAGCTTTTCATATTGAAGAGCATTGGGATAAGCAAATAAATTGGATACCTTCAGCAGTAGTCATGAATATATAAAATTTAAAACATCATTATTACTATATTGTATTTATAATGATGGATACAGTCTTTATTTCTATTTTCAAACACGATGATTTATGACCTTTATATTTGGGTCCTATTTCACAGCCTTAATACATGCATATTGTATTAAAGGAAGGGAAAGGATCTTGAAATAAGATTTCCCTCTCCTCAGGGTTTCTGAAGTTAGCACTCATTTCTTTTACCATTTGTTGTGAAGAAGCTCATATGATTCATAGTAATGTAGGATTTTTAAAAAACAATGCCCAGGAGGTTTGCATTGTGCATAAATAATTTAAAACAGACATCATTAGGATACTGGAGTTTATGTTCATATATAAAAAAACCACCTAGTTCTCTTGAATTTTATGAAAGTAAAGAGCTAAGTCTCCTGGAACAAAGTCTTAGCTGACTACTGCGCCGTGGACTGGGACAGATGGGAAATTTCAGTGCAAGGTATCATGTTGTGAAGGGCCGGTGAGAGTGGATGAGGCCCTCATTATACATGATTTAGTGAAATGATTGCTGTCTTCTCTTTGAACACCTCATCTTTTACCACCGCCTCATAATCTTAGCTGTGAAATAGACATGTATGTTACATATTTGTTTCTTACTGTTGGTGGAAGGTTTCTCTTTCCTCTCTTTCTTGGCACTGGGGAAGATTTGATGAAAAACGGAAAAACAGACCATTGGCTAGATAAAGGCTTCGGACTGAGAAGAAAGAGAACAGGAGGTCCCAGCTCTGGCTCTGGTCCACTGGCCTACATTTTATAGGACAAAATATCCCACCCATCTGGGCCTCAGTTTCATTATCTATAAAGAGGAGAGCAGTAGACCAGATTATCTTTGAAGTTTCACTTTTGGCTGCACAATTCTGTGATTTAAATCAAGTCTCAGCTATGGTAACTAAGAAGAAGAATGATAGCTGTAAGTGGCTAGCGATTATGTATTACGTATACACCAAATTCATAAAGCAAAAATGTAATTGGAGTTCTTTCAAGATTCATCCAATTGCCCATGGGGCAGTGTTGGTTGCAAGTATAATATTATCTCCCACTCTTACTATTTCCTTTTGTCAAAGAGATATCCATCATGTAACACTCCTGGCACCATCACCGCACCATCACTCACTCTTTTCTTGGGGAGATACAGTAGCTTGTCTAACAGTTGAATTTAGAAGGAGAATCGGAATACAGCAGCCAGCCCTTCCCTCTGGAGTCTTCTTGGGATCTGGTGGACCTGCAGAAAATATGTTGTCCTGCTCTGTTCCTTCGTGCTATTGGTTTATAGGGCCAAGGCCCTGCCTGGGGGACTCTGGAGTCATCTGTGAGTAAGTTTGTCTGGTTCTGGGGTTTAGTGTTAGGAAAACATTTGGCTCTTAAATCCAAGCCACATTCTGCAGTATCAGCTTTCTTAGTGACAAACATATTTTTATTTCTTTGTGCCTAATTTTTGGGGGGTCTATTTCTCAAGTAGTTCAGAACTTGGATGATGTGCTATTTTTGGGGTTCCCGGAAGTCCCAATGAGCAGTACTAGACTGTAGTAACAAATGACTGTGGCCATGCACTTTCCACTTAGATTCATACAGGTCTTCTCCCAGCCTTGATTGTCTCTGGTAAGGCCTTCACAACATCATTGCAAATTCTGGCATTCGGGATGCCAGAGATCACTACCTCAGCCAACGATTGCACAGCTGCGTGGCACTCATGGTTCTAAAATGGAAACCAAATATTGAAACAATCACTATGTGCCTTAAATATTGCATACAACTTATTACAGAGCTGAATCAAGATGGGAAGGAAGAAGCATTTATGACATGGTATGGATGTTGGCTGAAATTTGAATAACCAATCTACTCTTATTACAGTTTGTTTTCCTCTTGCATCCAGAAGGAAGAAGAGCTTATATCTTTGCTGCTGTTGTTGTTGTTGTTTTTGGAGGGGTGGGGGATTAGATTTATTTATTTATCTTTTAATGAAGGTATTGGGGTTTGAACCCAGGACCTCATGCATGCTAAGCATACGTTCTGCCATGGAGCTGTACCCTCCCCACCGAAGAATAGCTTGAAGTCACAGAAACTATGTAACTTAATAAATATTTGAGGGCCTAGTATGGTACCTGGACTTCTCTAGGTACTAGGGGATACAGTAGTGGACTAACAGACAAAAATCTGTATCCCTTAGGAGCTTGTATTTAATGGGAGGAGACATATAATAACTAAAGTAAATAAGGAAATAAATAATAATGTAAATAAATCAGTCTGTTGTTGTAGTGCAGTGGCACAGTGTATGGAGTCAAACATCACTTGCAAGCTATATGACCTTTGAGAAAGTTCTTAAGCTCTGTGTCTCAGTTTCCTCATCTGTAAAATGGGCTTAATAAAACTTTTGTAGGTTTATCATGAACCAATGCCCAGGGTTCTAGGAACTGCAAGAGGGTCGTGTGGCTGAAGAGGAGAATGCAATAGAGAGGGGTCGTGGATTGGGACTCCTTAGAAGAAGAGCCTAAGACAGGATCTCAGGTGCCTATGATTTACTGAGGATGTGCTCTCAGAGGAAAGGAAGAGAGGAGAGCAGGAGAGAGGAGGTGAAGGAGCTAAGCAAGGATGAGGCCTCAGCTGGGGCAGCCTGGCGCATGGGGTGCTCTAGAGCATGAGTTGCATGACAAAGTGTGTCCTCCCTTGGGACGAGTGGGCTGGCCTTTTGGACCCTGATATCAGTGAGTCATTGGCAGCAGGCTGCCAGGGGAGATGATTTCTTAGTTCCTTTGGGCTGTGATTCCAAAAACCACAGGCTGTGTAGCTTATACACAACAGAAATTTAGTTGTCAGAGTTGCGAAGCCTAGAAGTCTGAGATCAAAATGCCGGCATGACAGGGTGAGGGTTGTCTTCCGGGTTGCAGACTTCTTGTGTTGTCACGTGGTGGGAGGGGCTAGGGAGCCCTGTGGGGTTTCTTTCATAAGGGCACTAATCCCATTCACATGGGCTCCCCACTCCTGACCTGATCACCTCCTGGAGGACCCCCCTGCCTTGTGGGTTAGGATCTCAACATATGAAGCTTGTGGGGACACAAACATTCAGACCATAGCACGTGGCTAAAATCAAGGTGTCACCAGAGCTGCATTCCTTTCCGGAGGCTCGAGGCAAGGGCTGTGAGGAAGTGCTGCAGGGGGCACCCTGCCGCCTCACCCCACGTCCTCCGCGATTCAGGACTGGCTCCAAGCCGGCACATTCCACACGCACATTCCAAACAGCCTCGCATGGAGACAGCCCCACATCCCCCGAGGCAGCATAGCCACCATGGGTTGTACCTGGAGCCAGACCACTTGGCGGTCTTACACTCTGTCCCAAGCAGCTTATCAAACTATTGCTTCCAGCCACACAGTACTTGTCCCTGAGACAAGTTGTGGTGGCTTCAGACAATGTCAACTTATCTAAATTGGAACCACACTTTCCAGATACCCAGATGCAAGAATAACCTGTATAATTCAGAGTCGCAGTGGCCACAGGAGAAATCTGCTTGATATTTAAGAGGCAGAAAGGAAGCAACAGCCTTTTGAAGGTTGGTAGAGGCAGTCAGGGGCAGTCACCGTGGTGCCGGTGGGTTCCACTTTGCTCTTGGTATTCCTCCACTCCAGATCCAGCTCTTGTTCCCAAATGCTGGCCCTACTGACCAGCTGTGACCCCAAACCCACCAGGGAAATGTTTTGCTTTGAGCTCACAGAGGTGGAAGCCGCAAAGAGCCGACGGCCTTCCAGAGACTTCTCCACCAGCCTCTCTCGCCACTGTTGCAGCTAGCATCCAACTTGTCCCCCTGAACCAGGTACTTTTCTCTGGTACTTTTGGGACCTTCTGTTCCTCAGCTCCTCCCAAATTTGCATAAGGTCTAACTCCAGAATGAATAATCTATCCCGTGATACTTAGTGTGGTCATGCTTTTCTGATTGAACTTTACTGTCCGAGAGGGAAAAATAATAAACTTCATCTTCTTGTTTTCATTTTTCAGTTTTATTAGGTAGAATTGTTACAGTTTGACTGCACATATACAATGCATTGCATGTAAATACATATATACAACATACTGCACATATTTTTTAAATTTATGTATATATACTGTTCACTGTTTCTAAGAACGTTTAGAGCTTTCACTTTTTAAACTTACATAGTTATGAAAGGAATAAAGCCAACCACAAAATAAGAATTAATTCAAAAAGATACATACATCTGCTATTAATAGCAACATTATTTATAATTGCCAAGATATGGAAGCATTTTAAGCTCACATCAATAGATGAATGGATGAAGAAGATGCAGCATATATATATGTAATGAAATACAACTCACCCATAAGAAAGAATGATATTCTGCCGTTTGCAGCCCTTCATTCACTTTTTTTTCCACTTCAAAAACCAGAATTTTATAACTGGCTTAAACATTTCCATTGCATCAAAAACAACAAAATACCTAGAAATAAACTTAACCAAGGAGGTTACCCATACTCTGAAAACTGTAAAACATTGATGAAGGAAATTGAAGATGATGCAAAGAAATGGAAAGATATCTTGTGCTCTTGGATTGGAAGAATCAACATTATCAAAATGGCCGTAATACCCAATCAATCTACAGATCCAAAGCAACCCCTGTGTCAAAGTACATTTTTCACAGAACTAGAACAAACAATTCCAAAATTTATATGGAATCATAAAAGTCCCTGAACTGCCAACGCAATCTTTCTCTCTCTCTCTTCTTTTTGTTCTCTTTTCTTATGGTTTGATGGCTAGAGAAGTTCCTTTAACATTTGTTGTAAAGCCGGTTCAGTGGTGAATTCTTTTAGCTTTTGTTTATCTGTGAAGCTTTTGATCTCTCCATCAAATCTGAATGAGAGCCTTGCTGGATAGAGTATTCTTGGTTGTTGGTTTTTCCCTTTCATTACTTTAATTATATCGTGCCACTCCCTTCTGGCCTGTAGATTTTCTGCTGAAAAATCAGCTGTAACTTTATGGGAGTTCCCTTGTATGTTGTTTGTTGCTTTTCTCTTGCTGATTTTAATTTTTCCTCCTTATCCTTAATTTTTGTCAATTTGATTACTATGTGCCTTGGTGTGTTCCTCTAGGTTGATCTTGTGTGGAACTCTGCACTTCCTGGACTGTTTCCTTTCCCAAGTTGGGGAAGTTTTCGTTTATTAATTAACGTCATCTTATTACATTTCTAGGGACATTTCATCATTCCTTATAGATTGCCGCACCAGACACCTTTCTGGCTGGCTGCTCTTAAATCTAATCAATATATATCAATATAATCAACGTGATATCGGATATAGTGTCCTCGAATATCTGGTAGGGGAGGCACAAAAGAAGTCTTTTCAGGAGAACTTTAATCAATATAAAAATCCTTGTCAGTAGATGAACAGAAACTGGTGGCCAGAGATACAGTGGAAAGGTAAGTTATCCCCCCTCGTATCTTGCAGAGAACTAAAAATCCCCTCCCATCTCCAGGGGCGTCACCTCTTGGTTTGTCCTCCTTGTTCTTGGCTTAAGTCTCTCCCCTCCACCCCCCACCACACAGCGCCATGATGACAGGAAGCCAGAAGGACTTAATTCAGTCACAAAACTGCTAAATTTACTCATTCATAGTCTCATGGTGTAATGAGAAGCATGTTGGCCTGAGGCTCAGAGGATCTGGTTTCTGGTCCCAGTTGCCAAGAACTCTCTGTGGGATTAGGGGAAAGTCATCCAGCCTCTGTGGACTTCAGTTCCTTTGGAACGTGTTTTATAATAGCCATGCTAATTGAATAGACTCCAGGTGTCCTCCCACATACCTGAATTCATTGCTCTTGTAAAAGCCTTCTTAGAAACTTGCATTTTAGTGATTTATATTAGAGTGCTACGAAGTACACTGCATGCCTCCCAGAAGTCATATGATAATAAATACATGGATTGACACGGCACTGTCGCTTAGTCCCAGTGTCAGGTAGTCTTGTGTCCTGGTTGTGTCACACACACAGCCATCCTGAGCAAAGAGAGGGAGTTCCAGGACACACAGGGGTTGGTGGTGGTTTCCTCACCCCTTTGTTTGCTTTGGGCTCAGTAGGATGTATTTACTATGCCCAGCTGTATTATCACAACTGTTTTAAGATAATGGTCACTGGTTTTAATTAAATTAACTCTCAGAAAATAGACATATGACTTGAAAAGATTTCTTGTAAAGAAAGCAGGGACTGAAGTGGAAACAGCAACGTGAGTGCAAGCAAATAAAGGACAACAAAAATGACGGAGCAGACACGTTTGCTCCCAGAACAGACTCATTACTATCTGCATTAAAAAGTAAAAATACTGAGGATCAAATCAGATCTGACAAAAACTCTGAAACAAATACTCAAAATTATCAAGAAGATAGTTTACAAATTGGATGTACATCTGTTGATTCACATCTACTGTCATTCCTGAGGAACCCTGACTTACGGGCATATTGTGTCTTGAAATACTAACGAATGTAGTATAATGCCATCGTGATTAGCAAGGCATTCAAAATCAGTATTTATTTCATCTCTATGTCCTCTTCTTATTTTCCTTTTTGTGTATTTGTTATAATGCTTATAACACCTGGGCGGGTAACATATTGAAAGCATGTACTAAAAAGGTTTTACTGATTAGAGGGATGTGTCCAAAAAGCTGAAACTAGAGATTTGTTCTGAGACTGATATGTCCAGATGTTCATCTGACTTGTGAAGCAGAGGTGTGGGTGGGGGCCCAGCTTGGATTCTGCACTTCAAGATGGTAAGACACTGATCACTCTACATTTTATGACCTATGACATAAGTACAGGAAATAAGGAAAGGGTTGTACTTTAGAAATTCACATGAATGTTTTCTGTTTCAACTCTCAGAACCCCACCCACCCTCAGCTTCTAGGCAAAATAGGACTAGGTTTAATAATCTTTCAATAAGTTGCTAATTTTCTCCCTTACTATCACCTCGTTCAACATCCAAGTAAATCAGTATTGCTAACCTGTTAGTTTTTCGGAACAAAAGGAGTCTGTGAAGACTTTTCAGATTCAGGAAAGAATCATGTTAGGGCATTGAATATATGCAATATTTGCTTTTAGGTCTACTTTACAGATCTAAAATTACTTTTGTTTAGGAAAAAAGCCCTTAGAGTTCTCCTAAATTGATTATTTATGCTACACTGTTTTTAAAGTGTACTTTATGCAGAAAATGGTCATATTTAATACTTTAAGTTATTTTTAAATATTTCAAAATATAGACAGACAGAAAAGAAACAGGATGTAAATGTGGACTAAATTGTGTGTCAGTAACAGTCAGCCCCCTAAATCTTAGTGACTCAATGCCATAAAATTTTATTTTTTACTCATTTACATGTCTAATGCAGCTTGGCAGGTGGGGCTCTGCTCACTGAAGTCTCTCAGGGACTGTAGTGGACAGAATAAGGGCCCCCAAAGATGTCCATGTCCTAAAACCCAGAACCTGTGAATATATTACCTTATGTAGCAAAAGGTGCTTTGCTGATGTGTTAAGTTAAGGACTTAGATGGCAAGATGATCTTTGATTATCAAGTGGGTCTAATGTAATCACAGATCCTTATAAGAGAAAGGCAAGCAGGTCAAAGGTAGTAGTAGATGTGATCATGGCAGGAGGAGGTTGGAGTGATGTGAGGGAGGGCCACAGGCTAGAGTGCAGGCTCCCCTGAAGCCTCTAAAAGGAACCAGCCCTGAGGACACCTTGACTTTAGCCCAAAATCAGTGGGACTGATTTTGGAATCTGACCTCCAAAATTATAAAATGATAAACTTGTATTGTTTTAAGACACTTGATTTGTGGTAATTTGTTATGGAAGCAATAGGAACCTAATACCAGGACCGATGTTCTATCTTGACAAATGCTTTCATGGTCCCTAGGGCAGAAAACGGACAAGTGATAAATCATGTGCCTGCTGGTAAAGCTTCAACTAGAAGCAACACATGTTGCTTCTGCATACATTTCATTGGCCAATTCAAGTCACATGATCTCCAAGGAGGCAGGGTGCACAAAGCCACCAATTGCCTGCAAGCAGGAGCCATGGCATTTGTAAGCAGCTCTAGGGACTAACAAACAGGAAGCGCAGAACTGGAGAGAATGGGACTTACAATAGTGAAAGTGTGACTCATCTGGGAAAACTGATGCATACAATCAGGATTAAAAGAATAAGCCCAACAGTTCAAAATTTCTCACTAATAGATTTGGAGTAGGCACTGGTGAGTGAGGCAGTGTCTACCAACATTTCACCTGAATTCCAACAATGGGAAGATTTGACCTCTCCTGGGCTCCATGCAGCTAGAAGACAGCCCACCCTTGACGAGGCGAGACAGGACCCTGAGGACCAGTGTCAGGGGACTCAGACTGCTGTAGACTAGGTGTCATCCCCAGGTCCCATGTTAGCTGGTTGCTGGCTGGGTTTGGCGGTTGGGAAGCGCTGATAGGAAACTGGCTGGTGGGAGGAGCCAGGGTATCTCTCCCTCTGCTCTGCTCTTTGGGTGGACACAGGGGCAGTATCTCTTCTTGCCTCCTGCTGCTGCTGGGTCAGCTTGTTTTCAGGTTCCAGTTTCTGCCAGGTGACCCCAAGCCTGAGCTCTGGTAACTTGATCTCCTCCTTTTGTCCCTCCAGCCTAGGGATGGGGACAAATGTTATGCTTTTGCTGATCTGTGAGTTACTGTTTTTCAAGCCTCTTATGTCATCTGTGTAACCAATTCCCTAGATTACAATTCTAGTTGGTTTCTGGCTTCCTGGTTGGACCCTGGCTGAAACACTGAGTAACCCAGAATCTGACAAGCACACCGCCCACAAGGGCAACTCTGGATAAGGGAATGTCCTTGTGGTCCTAAGCAGTGGTTAGGAAAAACTAGTGACAATGACACAAATTAGCAGGATTCAAGGCAGCGTAGTAGAGATACGAGGTGGCCAGATAAAATGCAGGTACATCTCATGCAATATACAGACTGTGTAATTCTTCGCTGGTGGGGCTGTCTTGTGCATTGTAAGATGGGTAGCACTATTTGGGACATACTCATACAAAAGTGGTATTCATTATTTATCTGAAATTCAAGTTGAACTAGGTGTCCTGCATTTTTATTTGCTCAGTCTGGCAACATCAGTGGAGAACTAGCTCATGTGGAGAGCTGTCTTCAGCACTGGGGCAGGCAGGACCAGATCCGGAAAACAACTGGGCGCTGGACTCAGACCTTGACTGAAGTCTTTGTTACAGGCTACAGTTACTGTGACTGAGGCAATTATGAAATACGGATTAGTCCAATCAGAGGACCCAGGAAAGTGAAGGCTCAGAAAGATGCCCGTGCATATGTGTTTGTGTGTATGTGTGTGTAAATGAATTACAGAAACTTACCTGAAATAATGGCCCCAATGCAGCTGTTGCTAGTGAAATGTTCTCAATTATTTGGGAGTCTCAAGATATATAAATGGTGAACTAGCACGTGGTTTTTGAAGATAATGATGGAAGACAAAAATATCTTGCAAAGATCAAATGTCCAAATCTGGTGATCTGTCTAAACCAGTGTTTCTCAACTGGAGGCCATTTTGTCCCCCAGGGAATACGTGGCAATGACTGAGCACACTTGTGATTGGAGGATGCTCTGGCACCTAGTGGGTGGAGGCCAGCTAGCCATCCTACAATGCACAGGACAGCTCCTCAAACTCCCAAATAAATTCCAACAGCTCCCAAAAGAGTCATCCAGTCCAAAAGGTGAGTGGAGCCACAGTTGAGAAGCTCTGGTGTAAACACACATGGGAAGTCTGTAGTCAATACACATTTTATAAAAGTGTATACAGAGTGTGCTATCCTGAGTGAAACCAGGTGATAATGCTGAAATTCCATGAGGATAGTTTCCAAGCTGAAATAGAAGTGGCTGGCACCACAGGAGCCCCTCATTTGTCGTCCCATATCTGGGATTTAGCAACCTCTGCAGATAGACAATAAAAATCATCACAGGGTGAGGTGTGTGCTTGGCAATGCTAGCCTGTGTATATTTTATCAGTGTCCCTAAATGTTTTAACCAGAATACAGTGCCATTGTTTCTTCAGGGTGATCTATTTCTGCATGATTCAAGAGATGGATATATGCATGATAATGTGATTCAAGTTCAAGGAATTCATGGAGGGAAGTTGTGAGCTGCACCAGGGCAAGGAGACAGAGCTGAAAACCAAGGGAGTTCTCAGTTCCTGGGAAAGGCAACCAAGTGTTTTTTTTTTTTAAAGCTCTGTCAATACTAAGGGACGTAAAACCAACCCAACTGGCTTAAAAGCAGTAGAGGATATTTTGCTTCATATAACAGATTATTCCTTGGGTATCTCATAGGACTGGATGGGGAGCTGTATGCACTAGCACCTGTTCCTGGGGCTGGGTACCACTGGGATCATCTGATTCTCTCCATCCATTTCTCATCTCTGACTTCATTTTGCAGACAGGCTTTCTCTGCAGGTCATGGTAGAGAAGATGGCTACTGGCAGCCTAAATGTCACATCCTCCCAACTTCAACCTTCTCCTTCCTGTTATCTATATGTCAGACTTAAAAAAGGGTCTCTGTCTGGCTCTCCTTGGGTCATTGCCCACCCCTAGATCACTCGCTATGTCCAGGGAAATGGATACTATGATTGGCCAATCTGTGTCATGGTCCCAACCCTGTCATCAAGAATGAGCTTACACTTCCAAATGGCAGAGGTAGCCCAAGTACTCCAAGGTACTCCGAGGCACAAGGTACTACAGGGTACTCCCAGGTACTCCCTGCACAGCTGGGGATGAAAGCGCTCACAAGCCCAGCTCCTTCCAGCAGTTCAGTGCCAGCTGTTGCAGTCAAGAAATGTCAGGACGAGAAACAGCACAGTAATGTGGTCCCAGGAAAGTGATTCTAATTCCCCACTCTACTAACAAACATGGGTCTGTCTGCAAGGGTCAAATTCTATTTTTACTCTGAAATTTCAAAATATTTATAAATTTATCTCCTGTGGTGGTTGAACTACCAGTGGGCTGTAAATGCCTTCCCAGATGCTAACTCACAGAACTGTCTGTCAGAGCACTGTCCCAAGTTCCTAAGAATAAAGAAACTGGAGCTTTTCCAGAGCGGTGCTATTTGAATAAAGATTCTGAGAAAAGCACTTTGAGAACTGACTGTATTTCTTGTTTTTAATTTTTTCTCTTATTTTACATATATTTATTTTTCTTTTATTTATTTATTATTATTTTTTATTTTTCCCCTTAATGGAGGCACTGGGGATTGAATCCAGGACCTTGTGCACGCCAAGCACACATTCTACCATTGAGCTATATCCCCCACCCCTGAGAACTGACTGTATTTCTAAAGATTTCTTAGTAATGATAATTTCTTCCAGCATGAGCTAGAATGGAGATTTGTACTTCAGAAGAAATGGATGTGTCCTAGCAACCTGGAATTTTAAACTTTTTATTAGTCTTCCCCTGCAGTTGGCACATTGAAGGGGAAAAACACAAACATCATTATATAGAGAGATTACGTGTGAAGTGTGAGGTACGAGTGCTTAATTTTCTCTCGCAGCTGAGTAAATCTTTGCAGTGTTGGCTAGCATACACAAAATGAAATGTACAATTAAATTATGGCTTGACAAGTTTTACTCAAGGAGAATCTTAATTCTTGTGTTTTTTTGCTGTTTTAATTAGCTTACTTATAAAGTTGATACATGTATATAATTATGTTGAATTTATGAAATTTACTTCCTTTTACTTATCACCCTATTTCAAAAGAAGAAAGCAAATATACAAAGAAATGAATGCCATTAGCTTAATCATTTGACTGGGCAAAAGTCAACAAGGGGTATTAATTTATAGGAATGATCTAGAATTCTTCATTGCCTTTCTTGCAACTTGGATTGATTTCTTCTCCTAAGGAAAAATTTCCTTTTTTTTCTGAACCAAAGACTGTTACGATGATTAAATGAGGTTCAGTATTAGCATAGAGCAAGTTCTCAGTAAACATGGCTTCTCTTTTCATCTCCTTCCAAAAAGTAGTCATCATGCCTGATGATTTAGCAGAACAAGCAGTTCTCAAATTTCAGAGCATATTGGAATCATTCCGGAAACTTGTGAAATATTCCACCACCTGGTGCCCACTTTGGAACCACAGGATCTAAATTTCCAGGACTATGTCTAACAAGCTTTGACAGACACTGGGCATCAGAACCACTGACCATAAGCTTATGTTTAACAACAGTTTCCAGGTTGGTTTCTTTAGCTCCCAAGAATTGAATGAATTCCGTATCCATTTTAAAGAAAAATTTGGAGCTAAAAAGGAACTTAGAGAGTATTTAGTCCGGCTCCATCTCCTGCAATTGAAACTGAATCCCAGAGAAGCAAAGTGACTTGTCCCATCCAGACACCCAGTCAATTGCTGTGCATGATGTGTTTGTCCCTGGGCCACGTCCCACAGCAGGGCTGGCTTTGAACAGAAGTCCTCCTTGGCTTCCTGTAGTAGAGACATTGACTTTGGGATCAGATTTACCTACTTCTGTTGCTAATACATAGATGGCTCATCCTGAATATGTCACACGGATCCCATGGTTTGTACTTTGTACAAAAATAGCTTCCCAGTTCTAATGGCTGGCTATTTCTTACTTTTATTACCTGATATAATTACCCCTTGCCCAGTCTTCTGTGTGGTTATGTGATTCATGACTGTTATTAGGAGCAGGCCTGAAAGCACTTTGAAAGGAACATTGTGAGCAAAGATCATCGATCAAATACCGTACAATCCCATTTGATTATTTTAGTGTCTCTGGAGCATGAGAGATTTAGGTAGGTAATTTTGGAAAGAATTGTTTTCTTTTTATAGCTTCGAGTCAGGTTAGTTTTGAGGAGTATAAAATAGTCCCATTTTTCAAATATAGGAACAGAATGTTTAAGTGCCCACCCACCTATTTTAGAACCGCACGATATGAACATCCAATGTTCATATGGATGAAAGGCCATCATCCATGATTTACAGTGCTGTTTTTGAAGTTCAGTTCCTAAAATTGAATGAGTAACTCAAGACTGGGTATAGCTAGTGTCCCTTTCTCTTTCAGTTACCTGAATTGATCTAGCCTGCCTGTAACTTGTCCCTCTCGGGCTGTGCCTTAGTGATCTCTAAGCCACCCCCAGGATGTGCATCATGTGTTCCCTCCTGTTCCTCCAGCAGGGACGTCATCCGTGGATGACCCTCGTGGGACCCTTCCCTGTTGGCCAAGGGTCTGTGCATAGGTGAAGGGGACACTGCCTGCACTCCTGTCCCTTCAGTCCCTATACCTTTGTTTTAAGGATAGTTTCCTGAAGATCCGATAGCAATGAAAGGGAGGTTCAGAACCAGCAGAGAAAGATCAGGTCAGCTCTCAGGTTCTCTGAAAAGCCTCAGTCCTGACTTAACCCCAGGTCTCTTCCAGGCTGGGGCAGCTCACTTCCTGCTGGAAAATTCTAAATGCTTCAGGGTTTGTGCCAAATGTCTTCCATCCCTAGAAAGAAAAAGGAGCTTGTTCCTCACTTTTGTCTGTGGCCTACTTGCCTTAGACAATTCACCCATTGCCTGAAAGACTGAGAACTGGAAACGTTCCTTCCGTCCTGGGAAAGGATACAGGAGAGAATGGTCTGGCCCCGTGGCCCCAGCAGCACAGTCATATCTGATGTTACTACATTTCCTAAAAGCTGGGTTATTCAGTCCCCAAACCGTGTATTTAATATCAAGAGCCCAATCCAGGTTGAACTGTTCCAAGCTCAGTTTAGATGATTCCGTCTCTTCGTCAGGATAGGTAGGGGTAGGAGACCAGTTGTCCCTGAAGTCACCTTGTTACACAGAAACAATCCTCAGTTCCGTGCTTTCCTGAGTACAGTATCAAAACACTCCGCTGGAAAAGCCGCGCTCCAGGGAGCCCTCCACGGGGTGGCTGACGTTTGAGCGCCCTCTCCCCTCTCATCCCCCGTGTGAATTCGTCCCAGAGCTGCAGGCCTGGACTAGGAAGCCCAATGTGGAAGGCCCTCGGAGTCAGCCTGCCGGGACACCGGACGCAGCAGAAAGGGGCAGAGAGCAGAGTTGAGGGGCAAATGGAGAAGAACCAGCACAGTGCCCCCGGTAAGAGTATTTAGGGAGATTCTGGTTCCCTGCTGGGAACTCTAGAATGTCATGACTCAGCAAGACCTTGGGTTTTCCTAAAGATTGGATTCAAAACCGTTATCTGGCTGTGTCCCTGGATGTGTGCATGTGCCTGTGTGTGTCTGTGTGCACATGTGTATGTGTGTGGGTGTGTGTCTCTCTGTGTGTATATACGTTTGTGTGTGTGTGTGTGTGTGTGTGTGTGTGTGTGTGTGTGTGTTTCCCTGAAAGCGGGGCTTGGGCTGGGACAGAGAAGAAAGGAAATTCTGGGCTGGAGGAACCAGAACTCACACCCTGTGCTGGTGCTGAGCCTGAGAGGCAGTGGATACCCTGGCCTGCCTAGGCACCTCGGGGGCTGACTGGCATCCAGAAGAGGGGTCTTGGGAGTCTGACTGACAGCGATTTTGTTTATGCAAGGCCGGTTTTGACATGGCCCGATAGGGACATCTTAGAATAACCATCAGGCCAGGACTGCCTCTAATATTCGAGGGCCCCAAAGCAGTAGAGAAACCAAAGTCAGCTCACCGCATGTCCAAATCTTCTGAGGTTACAAATCAAGCAACATCGCAGCTTAGCCCTCATGCCCAGCATGACCACAGTGCTGCCCAGGGAGTGTTCTGGCAACATGGAACCACACCCTCCCCCTGCCTGCTGGTGGGAGCCCAGCTCTGTTGGGGAGGGCGAGACAGACCAGCCAGGGCAGACGGAGGACTGGGCTCGGGCTCCTGTGAGTGAATCCACCTGCCTGAACCAGGGACGGGGACTGGCCTGGGCCATGCTTCCTGGGGCGTCCTCAGCTCTCAATGTTCTCACCGTCACAGCAGAGGGATTCTGACAACAGAATGGTTCACTGCATTTTCAGCTGCTTCGGAAAATTCCACCAACCAACTTCCCTGCCTACTCCCTTGGAAATTCACAATTTACATTATAGTATATAGTAAAGGTTCTCACTGATCATATGATAAAATCTGCTTAACTTTGCTTAACTCATCATCTCCCAAATGGAGCAATTGTAGGGGAGGGAACCTTTCTTTTTCTTTAAGTCTTATTAATATCCCAGAGCACCAGAGTTCTCCAGCACACCTACGGAATTACTTTATTTGGAAGAGTTTTTGGACCTCAGATGCAGGGGACAAAATGAATCATTCTTCTTGGTCCTGAGCACATGATTGTTTCTGGTTCATTCCAGGCCCCTCGCTCATCCATTCCTTCCTTTATCTAGAGCTGATTTATCACTGGGCTCAGTAAGCATGGTGCTTTAGGGCTCAAAATACTTAGAGGGGGTCCACAAAAATGTTTTAATTTCTTTTAAAGCAGAATTAAAAATGTGCTTTCAGATCAAAGAAGATGTTTTTGTACATAATATTAATATAATCTTTATTCCAACACAGTTGTAAAATATGATTTTTAATTTTTTTTTTCGGATGAGAGGATGCACAAATGTAGAAGGACCCAGGGCCTCTGGAAATCAGAATGTGGCCCTGTAAGAGAGGGTTCTTCGCCACAGGTGTCAGAGAGAGCATGGCCTTGCTGACACCTTGATTTTGGACTTCTAGCCTCCAGAACTGTGAGAGAATAGCAACTCAGTTTGTGGTACTTTGTTGCAGCAGTTTTAGGAAGCTAATATGCATAGTTTCATTGAACTTTACTCCATTTGTGTGCTCACTTCTTGCCTTGCCCAGCTTAGGTAATGGTGGTTGCTAAAGCAATAAAAAATACAATATTGTGCAAGTGTATTTATTCTGATCAGGAAGCAAAGAGATTGAAATCCAGGTATGTATTACAGTATTCATTTATCTAAATCAGGCAATTAATTGCTGTAAGTAAATATGGTAAAACTTGGGCAAAGGTAATACTGAAAAGAGGCCCAGGACTTACATAATACACTAAACTCATATATCAGTGGGTTCTCCACTGACATAGCAGAATTCTTCTTGGAATGTGCTTTGTATTGGTTTACATCTTCCAAGTTTTTATTCCTTGACTGATGATCCCAAATCCATTGCATTTGTATCAAATCTCTGACTGAGGACTCTGAGTAAATGATTTCAGCTAAGCTAAGTGTGCTGGGCCTGAAATCATGATTCTGTTCTGCTTAGTTAAGTAAAGGACTTTGCAAACCTGAGATTGTACCAAAACAAAACAAAACAAAACAAAAAAAAACAACAAAAAACCCACATAAATGATGAAAAACTAAGTATGTTTTTTTTTTGCAAAAACTTATTTTTATGCAAGTATATAAAGTTTAAAAAAAAGAAAGATGTGGCCCTATGTTTATGCGTCCTCTTTGTCTTATATCCCAATCCTATCATCTCCAACAAGCAGCGCTTTTAATGTGTGGATTTATTTCTTTTTGAATGTGTTTTTGAATAATGTATGTTGTTGCTTTGTGCAATATATTTTTCATTTGCTTGATATTGTATTGTCCTGTTTCCTGCCGTTTTCACTGAGCACCACGTTTTTAAGATCAATCCATGCTGCTGTAAGTATGTGCAACTCTGTCATTTCTACCTGCTGCAAATTTCTCCATGGTACACCTGCACCTTTTACTGGTTCACTCTCCCAGCGATGCGCGACCAAGACTCCAACTCTCAGCAGCCATCTCCATGCTGCAGTGACCCGCCATGTAGGTCCCCCTCATGGTGCTGGGTGGGAATGGTCCCCAGGATATATGCTCAGCAGTTAATTTCTGAGTCAGAGGACACATACGCACTTAATTTGGCTAAGTAATACCAAAATGCTCTCAGGAAGAAATGTTGTTTTCATACATATATATTTTGTGCTGGTCATATCAGAGTTTGCTATTTGTTATGTTAGCTTCATAAAATACATTGGGTAGTTCTTTCTTTATATTCTGGAGCAATTTATATTGCACGGAGTTAATCGTTCTTTGGAAGTGTGAAAATATGGGCAGTATGATATGACTGCTTGGTGTTAAAGCCCATTTATACAGGCAATTCTCTGAAAATGTTTTCAATTTCTTCCTTGGCTATTGGTTCTAATACAGTTTAATGGCCCTCAATCTGATGTTGGCACTTGGGCAGGAACAACAAGGTCCCTGTGACACCAAGATGTGTATTTCTGTTATTTATAACTTGCTGTAACACTTGAGGACACTGCTCTGTGTACGGGGGGGCGGTGCTCAATGACACTATGGATGGCTTGCAGTTACTACCTTCTCACTGCAGAGTAGGATTTCACTCTCTGTATGTCACAGAAGTCTGCCCTCGTCAATGGATAAGCCTTTTCTTTTCATGATCTCAAAGTTTTGCTTTTAGGTTGACAGTGATGTCATGTACTTTTGGGCATTACTTTGTGTATGTATATGTTTGTATGTAAATATGTGTGTGTGTATGTGTGTATATATGTGTGTGTGTATATATATATATATAATTAGAGAAAAATTGTCCCTCCCAAGGAAGCTAAGACTTTTAAATCATGTGAATCATTTTGACTACCCAGAGAACATTTTTTTCTTCCTTAACAATAGTCATTCCAAAATTGCGCTTGCATCACAAAACTGTCCTTTCCTGAATCCTGTTTCAGAAATGACTGCCTTGATGTGTGTGCGTCCTTTTCCTCTCTAATCACGGCAGTTAAGAATAGTACGTTTCCAAAAAAGGAAGTTATCGGTAAAAATGATTACAGTGTTTTTCATTTCTCAGGTTCACTTGGCAAATTACATTATACAGATATTCTCCATTTTAAATAAGCCCACAGCACCTATGTCAAAAACTGATAAAGTTATGCAAAAGGAGGCTCATGTGTTTCCTAGAGTTTTCTCTTGGATCTTTCAAGAAGTGATTTCCTCCTCCTCACCCAGGAAATATACCACTAATTTTGTCAGTCATTGAGAGAATACGATATACTCGCCTGACGTTAATATTTTAACTTATTTTGCTGGAATACAACTATAATGTAAAAGAAAAGATATGACAAACGTACTAGGATCCAAGGTCACTCAGAGGTCACATTTTCTTCCCTTCTCTGACATTTTCCAAAAGTAACCTAAAATCCTCTATGTTTAAGGAAATTTTCAGAAGAAAATTCTTATATGAAGCAACTTTGTGGACTTCATATCATTAATTCTGGAAGGAAAAGCAAAGTCCACTTTCTAATCTTAATTTTTTGTACTTGAGTATCTTGCTCTGACTTCTGGTCTCAGTGAGAGTTTGTACTTTAGTCCATTAATTGATTTTACAAGCATGAATTGACATTTTCTTTACGCCAGGGATACAGCGGTGAACAATTACGGCCATGAAAAACAGACCCCACCCTCCTCAAGCTTACATTCTAATGGCAGAAATAGATGGCGAAGTATCGGATGATTATAATTCTCTGGGGTTGCTGTGTGGCGTATGGAATGTGATGGAGGAGGGGGAGGAAAGACTGGTGACAGTGATAGCAGATCCAGACGGCCAAGACGGAGAAGTCGTGGACTGGGTGAGAGTGGTAGCAGCGGAGGTGGAGAGAAATGGACAGCTTTGGGATAAGATGTGAAATAGAACTACGTACAGATTGTACTGTATGGCACAGTTGACCTTGAAGTAGGGAGATTATCCAGATGGGCCTGACCTAATCACATGAACTCTTTAAAAGCAAAGAGTTTTCTCTGACTGGGGCCAGAAGAGGAAGTCAGGGAGCAGAAGCACAGGAAGGATCCCATGAGCTGCTGTGGCTTGGAGGTGGTGGAGTGAGCAGGGACGTGGCAGCCTCCAAGAACTGAGAGTGACCCCTGGTGGACAGCGATGGAATAGGGGCCCTAGTCCTTCAATGGGAAGGACCTGAACTTTACCAATGACAGGGATAACTTTGGAGCCAAGTTTTCTTCAATATTAGGCCAGCAGACATCTTGATTATAGTCTTGTGGTACCCAGAGCAGGAAGCCCAGCCATGCCACGGTAGACATCTCACCTACAGAACTGTGAGCTAATAAATGTTTGTTGTTTTAAAGCCACTGAGTTTGTGGTATTTTCTATGCAGTGATAGAAAATTAATACAGACACGATTGGATTAAGCACATTCTGAAGCCAGAACAGAAAAGCAACAGACTTGGTTCTGCTACTAGTTGGTCTGGGTGAGAGCACAGCAAGAAAGGGAATTATCCCCTCCGGTTCTTCCCAGGAAAATGGAGATGGAGGAAGAACTGAATCATTATTACAGTATGAGCTCCAGGACTTTTATGAGAATCTTCATAGGGATTCTTCCAAATTGAATATATACGTTTTTGAATGAAACATTTCTTGTATACCCCAAAGATAAGTATTTCCCCAAAGTACCTTCCCTGTTGTTGAAACAAATAATAGAGCATGAAGATACCCACTGGCTTGCCTGGCAAGTGCCAACAGACCGTGGTACCCGGGTAAGCAGAGATTCAGTGTGCTCTCTGAGCCTGGAACTCCTTTTCCTTGCACCTTGTAGGGCTGGGTCAAGACTGTTATAGGGGCAATGGGGGTGGGCAACAGGGAGTGGAGTTAATCAGGATCCAGCCAGGAAAACAGAGGCCACCCTCCTCTATTGTTGGCTATTACAACAGAGGGAATATAATGTACACAGGAGGTGTCAGAGGGCAGAAGGGGCAAAAGGAACACGTGTGAACAGACAACAACTACAGGAGGTACTAACCGCCCCTTAGAAATTTGGGAACAAAAGGGAGAGGTGGAGTTTATCGAAATCTAGAAGTTCAGAGGTGGGGCCTTGGAGCTGGCACAGATCTCTAAGGAAGAAGCCTTGTCCAGATGGTGCTGGTACCACTGAGTGGGTAAAAGGAGGCTGCTTCTGGGCATGTCAAGAAAGCTGCAGTCTGGAACAGCTACTGCTGAGAGGCTAAACGGCGGCTGCGACCTTGCGGTCTCTCTAGCACCCCCTACTGGAGGAACCCAACAAGGAGCAAGCAGGCAAAATAAAAGTGCAGAGTCCAGCCACAACATCACAGAGCAGTTTATGAAACGGTGGGTTTGGAGCTGAGAAACAAGACCTTGATAACCAGCACAGGTGGTTTCCAGTGCAGGTCAGGGAAGTATGACCTCATTTGCAGGACTCAAGACAGTGGCTGGGGTGGGGAGGTGGGAGAAGGTTGGCTTATTATCAACACCACCTTTGCCTTAAGAAAAGACCCAAGGTCTGAGGTACCGGGAAGGAACAGCTTTCTGGCAATAGAAACCCTGAGATGGAGAGAGAGGGCTGAGAGGGGTGAGTGGCAACGTCATGCTTCTGCAACAAGAGTCCTTGTCTCCTGCAGGGACTTCGAAGAATGTCAGGAAGTGTATGCAACTATAGGATGAACATGGCCCATCTTCTTGGAATGTCAACTTTTCAGGAAGGTTTTTAGGCAAAATATTTTCATGTTTAAAAATATATTATGGAATGGGGTGCAAAATTTACTTTTAACACTAATATATAAGATGTCGAAGCAAATATGTGCTTGCAGTAGACCACGTCAACTACCAGCCATCCTTCCACAGCCCTTGAAAAAGTCTGGGAAGCACTCATAGTCATTAAGATCTGTCACTTGAATTTTTTAATGCTTAAAGTGGTGTCTGTTTTATCTAGAAAGAATTTTTTTTTCATTTGTATTTGAAACATTTAAATTGCAAAAAATAAAACTTAGCTTTATTAAGGTTTTGTGTTAAGTTTAGAAATCTTGTTAGACTTTTTATAAACCTAATAAAACAGGAACAGTCAACTTTAATTGTTCTCAGATTAATGGTAGATGAACTCAATTTGAACAGATTAAAACCCCCACACATCGGTTACACTTATAAACTTAATTAAACTCCCTTAAGTATTTTAAATTGTATTTATACATTTAATATAGTTAATTTTCTTAAGTGCTTCAAATGCCCAAGGCAAATTTACGACCCAAATTTGCAAGCAAAACCTTTCTAAGTACTTAGATAACACTTGTACATTAAATAAATTAAATTTATAAATATAGTTACCTTTTTATTCTCTTAAATATTTCAATACTGATTAAGTATTTCCTCAAGGTTTCATTTCCTTTTCAACTTAAAATTTCAAGTCAGAAACCAACTACACCTTTCAAACTGAAGTCACAGGATACTCCATCAGATTTTCTAGTCTGCCTTGTTCTTCAGCCATTTACATAATCCTTCAAATAATACCTGAAGAGTGTCCTGTTGATTACAAAACAGATTCCACAAATGAATATAAGGCTGTTAGTTCTGTGACTTTGATTTGCTTCTTCATCTTTATTCATTTCTAATCTTTTCCAGGGTTGAAAAGGCATTTTTTCTAACTACAGGAAACAATTGTACCATGTTGGGTGGGTCCATATTATAGGATTAACCATTCTTGTCTGTAAGATGGTTCGGATCTTGATCAGCATAGATACCTGTGGGCTCCGTGCATCACAAATGAGCATGTTGGATCATTTTTGTATCGTTTGTGAAGATGGAGTTTTGTAACCCCCTTGTGGGTTACATTTAATACATTTATTTTCTGGCTGTTTCTACTGTATATTTTTTTCCACATTAAAAAGTTTTTATTATTATTATCTTTAATGGAGGTACTGGGGATTGAAACAAGGACCTTGTGTATGCTAAGCATATGCTCTACCACTGAGCTCTACCCACCCCCTCTATATTCTTTTATTTTAATTGAAATAGAATTCACATTTAACTTTGGGTAAGTTTGAGGTATACAAAGTGTTGATTGGATACGTTTGTATATTGCAATGGGATACCGCTGGTAGCTTTGGCTAACATCTCTACCATGTCACATAATTACTATTTCTTTTTCTGTGATGGGAACAAATAAGATCTATATTCTTTCATTTTCTCCTCTTGTCTGATGTATTAGTGCCTTCCCTTGTCTGGGTCTGGTCACCACTGAAAGAAACATTTTAATTTCTTATCTTTTGGCTCTTCCAAGCTGAGCATTAGACTGTGCCGGTGGCAAGATGGCAGGTGTGCGTAGCGGTGGGAGAAGGTCCCGCATCTCTCCCTCTGGATGCAACCTCAGGTGCAAAAAATAACCACTTACTCAGGGCAAATAAACTTTTATAGGCGGAGCGAGGAGGAGGAGCCAGCATCCCTCTCCCACTCTCATCTTCCTTCCTGTCCGGCCACTGAGGGGATGCAAATTTGTGCTGACCAGTCAAGGGGCAGAAGACAATAAGGGGTTTAGGCTCTAAAAATGTCTCTTGACATATCCCAGGAAGGGCTAGGAACTTAGGGTATGGCTTCAAACAGGTTTGGATTTGAATCTTGCCTCCACAGTTTAAGAAAAGCATGGCCATGGCAAAGTTCTCTGAACTCTCCAATCCTGTTTTCTCAACTTTGAAGTACTCAGCTCATGGGATTATTGTTATAATTATTTGAAATTACGTACATAAAACAGACAGCATTGTGCCTGCCACCTAGTTCACTATAATTGGCAATTTACTGATTCATTTTTATGGTCCAGATCTATCTTGCTCAGTGTGCTATCCCTGGCATCTAGCAAAGAAAGGGCTTGGCACCAGGACTTGTTAAATGGATGACTTTCTATCCATTTATGACAACATTCTGGGCCACTGTTTCTCAGCTGCAGAGACTGCCAGTGCCGAATGCTACTTGTACCCGAGTGACGTGCTTGGGCCACGTGTGGAGCACTGGTGTCACGTGAACGCTCCAGTGATTGTTTTGCATCATGTGTGTTTATACTGTTGGTTATCAGGGTAAAGCCACAGTCACGTGGACGTGGGGTAAGGTCACGCCTGAAGGGGGAGAGAGTTCCTAGCGTCTTCAACTAGGAAAGAGGCCTTTATGGCAGCACTGGGTGGGAGAAGTGAATGTGGGTCACAGAATGAGGGTCTTTCTTTCTCTTGAACTTGGCCACCGAGCTGTCAAGATGACTGGGGAGGGAGTGTGAGGAGAAGGTCTTTACATGAGACCCTTCATCTGTGGCCACTTTCTGAGTCTCAGCTCTATCTTACTCTAATTGCCATCCCAGCCAGCTCTGCTCTGCCTCCCGAGGGCTGGGATCCCTTTTTTCTCTTGGCCTGTCACCTGTTACCAGGGATCCTCAATTTCATCACTACTGACATTTAGAACTGACATTCTTTGCCACAGGGGGCTGTCCCAAGCACTGGAGGAGGGTCAGCAGCATCATACTGTTGGTACCGTACCTGGGAGGAATGAAATGCTCTGCTCACGAGAGGCCAATAGCATCTCCCCAGCTGTGATGATAAAAAGATCTGCAGACATTGCTGAATGTCTTCTAGAGAAGCCTGTCTGAGAACCACTGAACCAGACTGTCTCTTATGCTTTTGTATTTACTTCCCTCATGTGCCCTTTGTCATTTTGTTAAGTCTTCTGGAAAATTCTACCCTAACTGTGCTAAGGGGTAAGGAAATCTTTTTTGGATATGCATAAACCAGGTCCTTAAAGGAGGAGCAGGCAGACCCCAGCAGCCACCGGGTTGAGGGTGGCTGTAGGAATTGAAGCAAAAGGATCCTAAGGACAAACGAAACGCAGCTGTTTCCCACCTGAGCGTCTTGTCAAACAGTCGACACTTTAAGAGACATGATGGCTTTGCTTCTGTTGTTCTTCCCATGAATTTTTGGATTTTTTTTTTCCACTCTGAGGCAGGTAGACTTTTAAGAGGTTCTGAATAGAAACAGACTCATAGACATAGAAAACAAACTTATAGTTACCAGAGGGGAAAGAGGGTGGGGGGAAAGGGATAAATTGGAAGTTTGAGATTTGCAGATACTATATGTAAAAAGATAAACAAAAGTTTCTATTGTGTAGCATAGGGAACTGTATTCAATATCTTCCTGTAATGAAAAAGAATATGAAAACGAATATACGTACATATGTATATGACTGAAACACTATGCTGTATACCAGAAATTGACACAACATTGTAAACCGACTATAGTTCAATTAAAAAAAAATGGAAAGAAGTTCTGAATAAATGTCATGGCCCTTTATGGGGACCTAATTAGAGCTGAGTTTTATAGATTTTAACAGGAAAGGGAAATTATAAAAGGTTAAAGTTTAACATGGCAGAAAGCCCAAGAAATAAATTTGCAGAGCACTTTATGGCCTTTCCAGCTATATCAGAAATGAAGAGAGAATGACAGTGCTGTTCCCTGGTGGCCAAACAGCTGGAAATGTTTTCCTCTGTTTTCATGGGCACCATGGTTGACTCACAGGGGACTCTCCCTCTTGGCATCTTTTGCATGGAGTGCTAGTTGCAACTTGCTGGCCCATGTAAGATTGATGGAGCTTTCAATTCCCTACACTTTCCTCTTGTCTTTTGAAACATTCCATCCAGTCCTCAAAATAGGACCCCGTGGCACAGCACAACGGGGTAGCCTGCAAAGCAGGTGCAAAGTTTTGGAAAACTTTCCAAATTACATATCTCTGGATGAGTAACAAGTCAGCAAATGTATGTCCTAGGGCTAATTTGTGTTTTTTAAACTTGAGATTTTGTGGAATAGGTAGGGGTAGTGCTAGGGGACAGTTTGTATATTAAATTGAGTTCAAGAGACATTATCAAACGATGCAAGAGATTGGGCTGGACATTGGATTAGACACTGGATAGGGGAGGTTGGTCAGGCAAGATCACTTTTGGAAACATATTCGGGTTGTAAGGGGGTAAAGTCAGGCATAAATACAACTATGATGCACTTTAATACCCTATAGATGCAAAAGGCTATGGGAGGGAAGAGAGAAGAGAGAAGAGAGACTATTTCTGGTCCAGAAGAATGTGGGATGGCCTCATGGAGGAGAAAGCTGTGTAGGAGTCTAATGGATGGAGATGCCTGGCTGTGAAAGGGCACAGCAGCAGCGAGGAATGGAGCAGTGTGAGCAGAGGAACAGAGGTGAGAAGGAGCAGGACATGTTCTAGGGTTTAAGTGTGGTGGGGGCTTAAGTTATGTTAAAGGCAATAGTGGAAGATAAAGCTGGAAAGACACATAATAGGCATTCAATAAATAAATATCCATTAAATGAATAAATTAAAGATAACTTGTCTTATTACATAAGCTTTGAATGCCAAGTGAATGAGTTCAGACTTTCTGCTATAGGTCATGTGGGGCAGCGGGCATTGAAATTTTTTGATCAAGAAAGCAACAACAGATTTGCATTTTAGGAAGATAGACATTTGCAAAGGAAGGTAGCATGGATTGCAGCAGAATTTCCATATATAGTAAGTGTATCAGTAAGTGTACACAGCATGATTTTAGGTGGGGTGTGCGGGGCTGACACTCAGGTAGGAAGAACTGACAGAGTATCACTCTTCGTTCGTTGTCCCTCTGCCAGTCTGGACTGTTAAATGTTTTGTATATAACCCCTAGGTACATGGATACATTTTAAAATGTGAATAGTTATAATCAACTGTGAATTCAGAAATTGCTGCATAATACAAAATTTTCTCTTAAAATATGTGTATTGAAGAAGAAAAAGTGAGTTAATTTAAAGAGAAAATTAAACAATAGAATAGGTGGATAAACAAAATCCTGAAGATGGCATGCAAATGACTGAAATTTGGGAAATACTGGATGAGAGGCACAAGAGATTAGAGGCAGAGGACTGGCTAATAACTGTTGGATCCACTGTCTGTGCAGATGGCTAGATCAGGACCAGTCTTTGACCTGTGGTTTAATAAGTTTGTAGTACTGAACCCACCCAGCATTTACATTTTTAGCCGTTTACCTTTACTGTGCATGAAAAGCTCTATTCCAGTTAAAGGGATTTTAAGCATCGGGGAGCAAAGTGGAAAACACTCGTGGGGTCAGAGGAATCCCAAAATATTAGGCTAGGCTTTTAACAATGGGAAGGCAAATTTTAAAAATTGTTTTAGAGTGAATATGTGGGGAAGGGAGGTAGCCAAAGAAAAAAAAAAAGGCTCATTTAAAATAAAACAAAACAAAACTTACAGTTAGCTTCTGACAGAAAGAAGGCTCCTCCCCCGTCCTCCTTTTCTTCCCTCCCCCCGCATTCATAGTTTCTCTCCCTATTTCTTTCTTTCTTTCTTATGGCTGCTTTGGGTTCTTCAGGTCTAAGCATATCTTAACTTTGCCGTCCTTCACCTCTTTCCCCTTTCCTGCCCGAGTCTCCATTTCTTCCAGGCTAATTTTAAAAAACAAGAAGGCATGACCTCTTTTTTAGCACACAGCTTCCCATCTGCATCTGCTGACTGATCATAAGGACACTTACCTTATTCAGGGAATGATGTCTGAGGACTTCCCTTCTGGACAATGTTGTATGAAGGGCAGGCAAGCACTTTTTTTTGAAATTTTCTTTTTTCTTTCCCTCTTTCTCTCTCTTTCTTTTTCTCTCTCTTTCTTTCTCTCTCTCTTTCTCTCTCTCTCTCTTTCTCTCTCTCTTTCTTTGTTTGTTTCTTTGTTTCTTTCTTCTTCTTTGTGTGTGTGTGTGTTTGTGTGTGCATGGCACCATATGAAATGCTCTGTGGGATATGAAGATAAGAAAACCAAAGACCTGCTTCAGGTAGTTTATATTCTAAGAAGGGATCTAAAACATTCTTGATAATATTGCTTCATTGTCATCCATTGGACTACATGCCTTCAAAGGCTGGAACCATGTTCTGTTAACCTTCCCCAAACCCACAATACTTTGCACAAAGCAAACCTTATTTCTGTTAGGATATCTTAAAAGAGATGTCGGTCAAATGTTGAGAAAGGTCCGATGAGGGATGGGTTATTTCTGGCTGAAGACATCTAAGAAAGCTTCATGGATAAGATGGTTTCTGTGGTAGGCAGTAAAGGGTGAATACGATTCAGTTATGGAGAGTTGGAAAGAGGATTCTAGGAAAAGAGGAAATTTATGGAGGTGAAGCTGTGAGGCATGGAAAGGGAAACATGAGTCAAGTTAATGAGAAGTTAACTTTGAAATAGAGAAGAAGGAAGTTGAGAAGGTCACATCAGATGTCTCAGACTACCAAGTAAGGAAAGAAGCAAGGGTATCTTCAAAATAGGAAAGGAATGGGGATGGAATTTGGGTCAAAGGAGTGTGGAAATAAATGGTTTGGCTGTAGGATGTGGGTTAGAAACTCAAATAGACATTAATACATGAGACCTTGAGGTGTTTGTGGGTCATGCAAATGGAGACATCTACAAATATTGGACCATTTAGGTTATAATTCCACCATTACCTTAAATATATTGGTGCACATATTTTACATTTTAATAATTTACATTCTATTAAAAATTAACATACAGCATACATTCATTTATTCATCATCTAACAACAAATGTTATTAAACACTGTCCTAGATTCTGGGGACACAGCAGTGAACAAGATGGACAAGATTCCTGTCTTTTTGAACATTTACATTCTAGTGGGGAGGGAGAAACAAAACCAAAACAAGTCACAGAAAGGTGTATAATAATAGCAGAGGCATGCATAGTTAAGCATCATTAATTCAAAGCTGTTTACTTAAAATAATAGACAAACATTAGCAAAGGCTGATTTCTGGTTGACTAACTACCCTTTCTTAATACAAATATTAGAACATCCAAACATAGTTCATTCATACCTATTTTCTCAAGAATTTCATGTGTCTCATTCACAGGGTTTAATTGTACCCAAGCAAAAAGTTACTCAGCACAATATAAAAGGCAATTTGAAAATGTCTGGGACATTTCAACGCAGAATATGTCTATAATTATTCTCCAGAGAGTCTGCTAAGAGAGTCATAGCCTCTTGGTAACAATGGGTAGCACTGTAATTTTCCCTCTTGAATGTATTTATGTACATATTTAGATGCATGAGATGCAAAGATACATAGGACACCATTCCTACTTTCAAAGAGCTCTCAGTCTAGAGGAAAGAATGCATTAGAAAGCTAACAAAATACACCGTAAATAACTGGTCCAGGTACTGAGGGAGCGGTGCGAGCCTTGCCTTGAGCCTTTACTAGTGTAAAGGACCTGACCTTGAAGGGCTGGGGAGGGGGTGGGAGAGGTCTACTCGGGCGGAAAGAACTGCAGTAACAAAGGTGAGGAGGAAGTAGGTGTAGAGAAAAGGAGCTAACATTTATTGAGTTGTAAGCACAACCTTAGGTACGTAGTAGATACTTTGTAAATATTTGTTCAGTGAAGGGGCATCTTTGTTGAAAAAGGATCATTATAGCCATCTTGTAGATAAAGAAACCGAGGCTCAGAGAGATTAAATCATAGTTCTAGAGTCACATAGCTGGAAGTGGGAGGGTTAGATGTTGACCCCCAGCGGTCTGCCTAACAAGCTTACACTCTTTGCCCCATCCAGATGTCTGGCTAAAGTCTAGGGTGTGTAGTAAGGGACGAGAGTGAGCATTGTAGCCAGAGGTGAACTTAGACACACAAGTTGAGACTGCAGCAGTCCCTAAATGACATTCTGAGGGACTTAAGCTGTCCTTAGAGGGGAGCCACCAAAGATCTTAAAGTAGGAGAGTAATGTCATCGGTCTTCATTTTAGGAACAAGGTAAGTGTGATAGGGTGAAGTTAGGGAGGGGGGATGGGGGCAGTGGGTATGAAAGTAGACTGATGGACAAGTTAGGAAAGGCTGTTGTACAGAGCTGATGAGGACGAACAGATTTGAGACTGAGCAGGGGCTGCAGAAATGGAGACCAAGTGTGGAAGAGGCCTGGAAATGTGTCAGAGGAAGAGTCGCCATCACTCACTAACCAGATGGATTCGAGGGAAGGGAAGGGATGCAGGATGGTGCTGGGATGTCTAGCTTTGGTAAAGGATGATGCCACTGGCTGATCCAGGGAATGTAAGAAAAGGAACACAGACGGTGGGCAGAAGATAATATTCTGGATATTTTGAGTAGAGACATCCAAAGAGAGATGTGTACTGGAGAGCAGGAAATAGGAGATGAGCGCAAAGGAGAGGGACTGGAGCAAGAACTTAGTGGAAATCATCAGCTTCTAAGAGACGGTTAGGGCCAGAAGGATGGGAGGGCCAGGGAGAGGTGTCCAATGAGAAGAGATGAGAGGAGCCTGGTGGAGGAGGGGAAGTCATCAAACTAGGCAAGGGAAGAAAGGGCAGAGACTAGCAAGAGAGCCAGGGAGGGTGACGGAGGCCAAGGGAAGAGGCTGGGAGAGGGGGAGTTGGCTGATGGAAGGTTCTCAGTGACCTCGCTGAGATCGGCTCCCCAAGAATGGATAGGGCAGAAGCCAGGTTGAGGATTGAAGAGTGAGTGAGTCATTCTGGAAGGCAGGTACAGCCTATTCTTTCAGAGTTTCACAGCATGAAAGGAGAGACTGGATAACTTGAGTAGAGCACTGAGGAGAGAAATCTTAGTGCAGTCCCATAGGAAGTTTTTGAGCTGGCAGCTGTCACGATCAGTTACAGAGGGAGAAAGCGAGTGAAGCAGACTTCTCTCTCTTCCACTCTTGGGCGAGGCAGCTTTCTTACACACAGGGGAGAATCTGATTTAATGGTGGCATCCTTTTCACCATTGTTAAAAGACTGGAGTATTGCAATATTGCTGTTCTTGGGGTGTGTCCTCCTGATTGCTTTATAATGATGTTCTCTTCAGGAGGGATAAAAATAGGACTGGACTTGTAGCAAAAGGCAGTAGCAGGTAGGCAAGTGCTCAATTCTTGAGCCAGGCTGCCTAGACTCAAAGCCTGGCTCTGTCACTTGCTGTGTGACCTTAGTCAGTTATCTAGCCTCTCTGTGGCCCAGTTTCCTCATCTGAAAATAAGAATGGTAATAGTGCTACGATAGTGGCAGATTGTTGTGAGGATTACTTGAGTTAATACAACAATGTGAAGAACTCGGGACAATGGCTGGCACAGAGCCAGCCCCGGGGAAGTATCAGCTGTTACTGTTAATAGTTATGCCAAGGGTCTTGGGCGTCAGTGTTGGAAAGGACCCTGGGGTTTAATTGATCATGACCTTGCCACCTGCCACCAGCTCATGTCGCTGCTGTGATTGCGTTGTCTGTTCTTCATCAACATGAAATTCTTTTAAGATTTGCGCGAAACAGACCCTGCAGATGAATATTTGCTTTTCACGATTAGAAGAGGCTGTTCTGAAGTTGAAAAACAATGGCCTCTCCTGCAGAGTACTAAGGAAGAAGATACTCCTTAGGAGAAACTGGTTTTGGTGCAGTAAAACTCTGAAGCACGTGCTCGTAATTGTAATACGGCAGGGGGATGGGGGTTTAACGTGCTATTAAATATCTGGCTCTTTGGATTTATTTTAACTGGTGAGGGAAGCTATGCTTCATATCTGTCTTAAAACATTATTCCTCTAAAATACTCCAAAGCACCAAAGCAAAACATCTGGTACCAGGCAGTGTGCAAAAATAACCTTTTATCTTGCTGCTATTAAAAAATTTTTTTTTCGATTTACAATGTTGTATTAGCTTCTGGTGTGCAGCATGGTGATTCAGTTATATGTTCATATATACATACTCTTTTTCATTACAGGTTTACTACATGCCATTGAATGTAGTTCTCAGTAGGACCTTGTTGCTTATCTATTTTATATATAGAAGTTCATATCTGCAAATCTCAAACTCCCATGTCTTCGGCAACACGGGCTGTGATTTGAAACTGCTCTATTGCACTTGCCACCTGCTGGCCAAGTCTCAGTACAGCCCACAGCCCCGTGACCACACTGGTCAGCCTCTGATGGAGCGCTCCCAAAAGGCTGCAAAAAGATACCCTCATTTCTTTCTATTAAGAAAATATATTGCCATTTTGTTGTTTGGGTTATTTTGCAGGGTGGGGAGGTAATTAGGTTTATTTATTTATTTTTCGTGGAGGTACTGGTTCAACCCAGGACCTCATGCATGCTAAGCATGAGCTTTACCACTTGAGCTGTACCCTCCCCCGTACACTGCCACTTTAACTTACACCCTGGCCAGGTCCTGGCTTTGTGGGACCTGTAGTTTATTCAGTTCAGGAGACCCTCTTTTAGAGGAAAGAATACAAACTTAAAAATACAAAGTCAAAGTTGGAAGAGACTATTTTAAAATGAGGAAAGAAATGACAATGGTTACAAATTTCAAAATGCTGACAAATGCCACAAATAAAATATTTTTTATTAATTAGTTATCTTATACACCTCCCTAACACTCTTTTTTCCTACATTAAAAAATTCTTTGTCCCTTCATAAAAAAGATTTTGTAATATTTTCTCTGGTGAGAATAGAAATTTAATTCAGATTTTCCTTGATTATGGTTCATCAAAAATTTTTCTCCTGTTGATAGCTGAGAACTTCCCTCAGCTTCACAATCTGTACGGTCATGTGCATTTTACATTGGTGGGGAAATTTGGGGAAATGCCTATGATCCATATATGAGATTTCAGGACATTTTCTAATTTTCTGGTATAAGATGTAAACTTGAATACTGTTTGAATTGATAGCTCTTATTAACCGGTTTATTGCTATGTCCCCCTTGCAGTGATATGTGATGATTTCTATTATCTTTTTAGATGGCAGCATTTCATGTCAAAATTGCAAGAAATCAAAGTATTTTTCCAATCAAATATATTTTTCACTTCTCTTCCTTAATGGGATTATCGAGCAATCTCAAAATCGATTTATTAATTCCATTTGAAAATTTTCTCTTTCTCTTGATGAATTATTGCTTTTGGTCTGATCTGGAATTCTTTGGTCACAATTTGCTTTTCAATGTCAGAAAAATTCTAATTTCTATTGGTTTCATTCTTGACAATAACCATATTTCATATTCCACTAATTTTTTTAATCTGAATTTTCTTTCAGATGATAAATAGGTGAAGTGATGGGAGTGTTAGCTAACTTTATTGTGATAATCATTTCACAACAGATACATATATCACCATGTTGTACACCTTAAGTTTATACAGCTTTGTCAATTATACCTCAATGATGTTGGGGAAATGTTTTCCTTTTGGCTTTTTAATAAAATAAATAATTCAAATGCTGTCTGTCACTTCTCACTTGTTTTACTGAAACTTTCCAAAACAACTTTCAAAATTGTAGCTGACACAGTCCCCACTCTGTTTCTCCTCAGCAGGACCCAAAACTGCCTGTAATCACTCTAATGTCTTTGATATAAGGGAAATGACAGACAGGAAGTCAAGATGGAAGGGGACAGCTATCTGAACCAATTGGGGTTAAAATATCTTACTTTTGAAAAGTTTACGTAAATGTCTGAGCACATTGCTGGGAACCCCTGCGGGGTCACTGGCGTCACAGCGCATTTTCCACGCCTCACTGTAACTCCTTCCATTCCCAGGAAGTGCCAGGGTTTGGGGACAACTTTGTGCTATTTATTGATTCCATTCTGCTGTTCCTGTCCGTGTAGAAAACTGCTTTAGTTTAGATCAGGTGGATGGAAAGTCTAAAATAGAGACAATCCAGAATTAGGAAATATTTTAAAATGCACATTAAAAAATAGACAAATCTAACATTATATTTGGTGATTTCAACTCTTTCAGTAACTGATGGAGTGGGTAGGCAGTAAGGACACAGTAAACTTGAACAACATAACAAGTGAACGTGTCCTAATTGATATTTATAGAACACTGCATACTTGAAAATGTGCATTTAAAGGTATGAAGCAGAAATCAAGAAACTGGTCTAGATTTGTCTCTGCAATAACTTGACCTTGGGTATGTCACTTATATGTCTGTAAAATGAAAGAAATGCGGATCTGCTTAACTAAATAACTAGATGGTTTCTAAGATCTCCTTTAATTCTAAAACTCTATGAACTTGATATACATATGGAACACACACTGGGCTGTTTGCAAGAAGAGAGCAAATCAGACTTTTTCTTAAAGAAAAAACTTGCAATAATTATTTGCAATTAGTGTGATTATTTCTTGTGTGCTACTAAGCTTGAAAATTTTGGTTTAATAAATGGGTTAAACATTTGCTCTCTCTATATTATTATATATATTATATTTAATATCTATATTATTAATAGGCTTAGAATCCCACATTCTTCTATTATAGTGTACAATTTACTTACAGCCCAACTCTATGGTGTTACCACTGATTCAATGTTATCAAGATAATATTGTGTGAGTATACTTCTAGGCATAGCATCATTGGATCATTAGGCTTTTTTTTATTGTTGAAAATATGCCACCTTCTGGTGAAAAAGTATTGTTTTTAAAATAATTTAAATTTAAAAAAAAAGGCCCTTTACTATAATCTCAAATTTTACTGTATTCTCAAATTTTATTGTCTCTTGGAAAGATCAATGCTACTTCCATCTGGCCAGCCAGTCTGCAAGTCTTTAGATTTCTGAAAGCAGGTGTTGAAGCCTGAGTGTTGGGACCCCAGTTCATTTTCTCCCAGAAGGCCCTGGGCTCCTTATGCAAATTCATTCCATCCTCCCCCAGCAAACTGCTTTGCATTCTGGAGGTCTCCCCGGTGAACAGTTCCAGGATTCCTCCTGCTACACCCTTTGCCCTCCTTCAGCGCTTCCTGGACAATGCATTGCATAAGTAAGAGGGGCGGATCAATTGATTCTTTCCAGGACAACAAGGTGTGCTGCGACGCCCTCCACAGGACAGAGGACCAGCTAGAATAACTGAGCACCTTTGCTCATCAGGCCTCTCGTTTCAAGTTGGCCTTAGTAAAGTGCTCATCACATAGACAATCCAACGCACACATCTGGGGCACACAACACCACATAATGAGGGTGGGGATGTCTTGGCCTCTAGGAACCCTTTATAGGACAATACATCTGCCCTTTCATGCCTCCTTGCTCCAATCTTCCCCAGGGAGATGCTGGTGGCTTGGGAAGGAGTTGCTGGCATCCAACCCTCAGATCTTCTTCTTCCCTTTCTCTGGGATCAGCCTGCAGAAAGCACATGCCTTGTTCTGCAATTGGCTACCCAATAAAGACTCTGTCTGGTGGGGTGAGACCTGCAGTTTTCTAGGTCGGCTTGTGGCTGAGTGGGTGGGTGAGTCTGTCTAATCCTTGGTTTCAATTGTTAGGACACCCACTGTTGCTGCCCAGCTAAAGCACATGGTCCCATTCAGTTTTTCCAATAATTAAGCTGCTCATTTTTTTGACCTCCATCTGTTTGCTCCCTTTGTATCTCAGACAGTTCCGAGATTGGGGAAGAAGGGTGCTGTTATTGACTCCTTCGAACCTCGCACTATGTGTCAAGACACAGGGAATTAAACTAAGACACAGTTCCTTCCCAGCATGGGTGGACAATATAGCAACTGTGAAGAGGTAAAAATTACAAACTTGCAAGGGTAACACACACCCAAAACGAGGCAGTCCTAATCCTTTCCTGCTTTATCCACCAGCATGTTATTCCACCTCGGAATGAGTCATCTCCTGGGACTACTCCAGACTGAACTGCATATAGTGGTGTGGGGAGTATTGCAAAAGATTCTCCATGTGTGTGTTTGGATGCTTTTCTAATAAAGATGGAACAGTTTTTAAAAAACAGAATGGGAGAGAATAGACAGAGAGGTGCAGGAAGAGGAGGAGGGAGCAAACTGGAAACATGTCAAGCAGACCCTGGAGCTGAGCTTATTCTGACTTGCCGGGGAGCTGTGGAGAACATCATCACATCTGCCGTGTCCTGCCCGTGTAAGTCAGCAAGTGTCCCTTGATCGTGTGCTAAGTGGCAGGTACATGTCACATTCTTTGTCCTTGATTTCAAAGTCCCTCCATTGGGCTGTGCTGGCATGCTGGGTGAAACTTTTGTTTTAGATCAACCAATTACCCCCTGAGCCCCAAATACACCTTCACTTTTCCTGACTTTGTCCCTTTTCTAGATGTCAGTCCATTTACCTGGAACGGCCTTTCCCTAATCCCTGCCCTTTGTAATCTTCTCCATCCTTCCAAGTCCACCTGCCTTGATAATCTTAGATGTGAGCTTTCGCTCTGTGTAAGAAAGACCCATCTTTGGCTATTTCTGGATCTGTTTGCTTAGTGACTTATCTGTTGAATTTCATTTTCTTCTCCAGGTTTCTCTAGTGGGGCCCCTGAATTGGTTTCTCATAGTTCTGTCATGTCAGGAGTCTAATTTAAAATGACTTCACAGAGGTGAGCGTAGAGCTCAGTGGTAGAGCATGCTTAGCATGCATGAGGTCCTGGGTTCAATCCCCAGTACCTCTGTTAACAAAAATGAATAAATTTTATTGTGTTTTTTTGGCAGGGGGAGGTAATTAGGTTTATTTATTTATTTTACTGGAGGGACTGGGGATTGAACCCAGGACCTTTTGCATGCTAAGCACATGCTCTACCACTAAGCTATACCCTCCCCCTGTAAAAATGAATAAATTTAAAAAAATAAAATAAATAAAAATAAATAAAATGACTTCACAGACACAGAGCAATCTCTCACACTTCTCAAAAGACACGTGTGTGGATAGCTACTTGATTCATTTGTTAATGTATCTTGTTTGTTTCAGTTCAGATCATATACTTTTGGAGGGATGTATATTTTGCATCTTCTAAGATACTTACTTAACAATTGATGCTCAATTAGTGGCAGAAGAGAATGAATAGATTCTCCCTGAATTCTGGAAGACATAAATCAAAGAAGTCTACTATAAAGCCCCAAATACTTAATCCTAAAACTTTGTATGCATTTGGCATCCCTGTCTGAAGCATACCCATATTTATTTAACATAAAAATGTTATGAATTGCTTATACTAGGTGAACTTAATGCTTTGAAAAGCTGTGCAATATTGAATTTCTGAGTCTATTTATCCTCTGATACACGGCCACTGTTGTGTATTCCAGTTTGAGAAGCATGGTTAATAGATGTTCAATAAATATTTCTTGGATGAATAAATGAATGAAAAATCTGATAATACTAATGGGAATCTTGTATTTAGGTAGCTCCTTCCAGAGATTTACATACTGAGTTACTGTCTTCTGGGGAGCTAACTCACCAGCAAGAGTTTGATCTGCACTTCTTTCAAGTCAGGCCACCGAGAGCAAGGATGCAATCATTTCTTGCTATAATTAGCTTCCCTTTATAGGTGGGAAAGTGGAAGCTTAGGCAAGTAAATGAGCACCACATTAGCTGCAAGTAAAATAGATCGTAATAGCCATGACTCCCAGGGCCCACAGTGCCCCCAGCTCAGGCCTTCACAGGGCCCTCTTCCTGCTGGGTTGACATTGCTTGAGCACTTGAAACTCCACCACTGGGCCAAGAGCTCCTCCTTGCCCAGATGATGTCTTGATCATCTCTGTGCAGTCAGGCTCCCAGGAAGTGTGAGAATGAATAAGGAAACACGTATAAATCCAATAAATTGCTGAATGAGTCTTGATTTTCCAGGCCTGGCTTCTAAGGAAGATTTTTTTTTTTTTAAACTTGTGGTAAGATTTTTTTTTCTTTTTTTTTTTTAGTTATTATTTTTTTGGCTGGAGGAGGTAATTAGGTTTATTTTTATTTTTAAAGGAGGTCCTGGGGATTGAGCCCAGGACCTTGTGTATGCTAAGAATGCGATCAACCACTTGAGCTATACCCTCTCCTAGGCATTCTTAATTATAAGTCTAAATGAAAGAAAATCTAAATGCTTGTATTAGAACATGAACTCAATGTTTCTTCAGACTTTCTTATTCTATTTTTGTTGTATTGAAAATGTTCACTCAAGCAGATCTTCTTTACTTTGGATTAATTCCCTTCGATTCTTTGGGAAGCCCTCGTGACCCAGGCCATGGTGATTGTTTTTTGCTGGTCTCTGAGAACAGGCACTTCTGCATCTTCTCTTGCAGGAACAAAGCTTACTCGTCTTCTGTGGGGAGAACACTAATGGTCCCAGCCACCACTCTTACAGGACACTGAATTAAACTAGCTGTAGGTAGATTTAAGGAGAGCCCCTTGCTAACTATTTTAGAGATACAGATGGCAATTCTACAGCTTATAATAGTTTTTAAAAACAGCTTGATTGAGATACAGATCACATACCATAAAATTCACCTATTTATATCAGTCAGTAGCTCTTGGTGGATATGCAGAATTGTGCAACCATTACCACCCTCAATTTTGGAACATTTCCCCAGAAAGAACCATCTACCTTTTGGCCATCACTCCCCAATTTCTCCCCCAGCGGGGAAACTAGCCGTGTGCATGATGAGAAATCTCTGTGGCAAGTACAAGAGTTGGCTTTGTTTGAATATGCATTAGTCAGGATCACTGTGTTTCCAAGTGACAGAAATCCAGTTAAACTGGCCTGGGCAAAAAGAAAGATTTATTAGTAGGATTCATGACAACTTCAAACAAGCAAACCACAGGGAGGACATACAGGCAGCTGGGTCTTAGAAACAAATAGAACGAGGGACTTGAACTTGGCCAAGACTCTTCTTTGTTTTCTGTGCTTCTTTTCATTTTTTTCTCTCAAAGAAACCACTTTCTCCCACAGGATGGGAAACAGTAGCATCTCCCCTGCCTCCCATTGCATGCCCTTCACCACCAGGGAACTTAAAAGCAATTCTGACCCCTGAAACCTCCAACATGCACAAATGCCCCTGGAAGATGACCAGGCCAACCTGCCAAAATTATTATTGATTTGTGGGGTGGGTTTTCTTCTAGGGGCTATGATGATGTTGTGCTTCAAATGTAGGATGATCTATACAAGAGAAATGGTGGTTAATGACAGCCAACATCTGGTTACAAATTAAAAATGGAAAGTGATACAAATTAAGAGGCATGTTTACTTCACACTATGTGCTTAAAATCCAATAATAGTCATGATGCAGATATAGGGGTACGATCAAATCTGTGGGAGAGATCATAAAAATAAGGTTAGAAACAAGGATGAAATAAGGATGGAAAGTTAAGTGTCACATAGTCAGGACAAAACAAGCTGTGTGTGGAGCCTTTAGGAAGTGTCCTTCAGGGATATCCTTTCTCTTTCTACCCCCTCTTTCTTATTCTTGATGGTCTGAATGAGGATGTGAAGCCTGGGGCTGAAGCAGTTATCCTAAATCACAAAGTGGAATCTGTCTGTTGGGCATGGTGAGCAAGGGGATTGAAAGGGCTGGGTTCCGGATGGCTGTGGAGCCATCGAACCAGCCCGGGGTTACTCATGCCAAAGTTTCTATGAGAGAGACAAGCCTCAGTCTTGTCCAAGCCACTGTTCTTTTGGAACTTCTGTTATACTTGGTCAAACTTTGGGATGAAAAATTGCAATAAAGTATTTCCTAGTCTAATAACTTTTCAATCTCAATGGATTACACTGACAGGGTAGCACAATGATTTTTGCAGATAAAGTCTCAAAAAAAAAAAAAAAAAAACCAAAACCCTTACTTCCTATGTGTTTGTTGCTGACGAAATGAATCACAGAGCTGCTGTGGTGCAAAATGTCTCCCGAGATTCGGGTTCCTTTATTTTTTATACCATCTACACAAAGGAGTAACTCTTGCCAAGCAGAGAGTAAACATTTTTTAAATTGACGCATGCGCACTACATCTAAGGCTTCCTTATCTTAATTACATTCAGACCTTCCTGTTCCCAGGCCTGTTCCTTTTGAGGAACTAATAAACAGCAATGTTTCCCCTGGGAACGGGCAGAGTCACTTGGCAGGAATTTCTGTTTGCAGACAAGTCCGGCCACTTCTGTGAAATGTCCCGCGTGCAGGCACACCCACAGTTTCTATGCTAAGTTTCCTTCATGTGTTCTTTCTCAGGAAGTCACTGGAGTAAACCAAGTAAGAGGAAGACAAGGGATTCTGGCAATGGGGACCCTACACAAGAGAGAGGTGAAACCATCTCTCAGATGGGGCTGGAGGGAAGCACCCCCTCCCTCCCAGACAGCAGGTGTGTGGCCAGCCTGGAGAGCAGCCTGTCCAGACTGGAGCGCACCAGGAGAGAGGACTCTCAGGAGAAGGAGGACTGCTAGAAGATCTCGCGGGTTTGACCATCAGGGTTTTACAGCTCTGGGGGATAATTTGAAAATGAATTTGTGATTGTCACAAGTGAGCAAATGAAAAAAAATCAATTATAAACTAAGGAGGACACAAAAATTACATGAAAAGTAAAATATAATCGCGGTATCCTCATAGCTCAGCAGCGACATAATCCTACTGCAATAAACACACTATGGAGTTAATAAAAACTATGAAATAATTGAAACAACCGTACTGGATGGAAGGAGGTAGGATCGTGTGTGTGAGTGTATGGCCGTTGCGGGTGTGGGTGTTCGTGTGTAGGGAGAAGAGATGTGAACTCCCATTTTCTACAATAAAAAAATCAGTAACGTCTAATTTTTTAAAAAATCAAGAAGTAGAGATATGAAGTAAATACCAAAGAAACAGCTGAAGAGTTGAAACTGGTTGCCTCTGAGGAATCGGAATCAGGGCTGGGAGGAGTGGGCCAAGGGGAAGATGTTTTGTCCTGACTATGTGACACTTAAAACTAAGTATTCTATTACTTTGATAAGAGTACAACTAAATTAATGAAATGAAATAAAACTACTTGACTCTATAATCTCTAAGCTCCTTGGAGAGAGGTTAGATTGAATGTAAGAACACCAGAAACAAATGAGGAGAAGAGAGGACATTTTTAGGAAGAATTAGTCTGCAAAACAGAATCCTAGTTCAAAACGATTCATGTAGCTTTGTCTTTGTTATTTATCAATAAGAAAAAAATGTCTATTCATTCACTCATCCATTCATTCATGAACAAATGTCTATCGAGGGCCTGGTATATGCCACAGTCCACACCGAGGGCCAGGCCTACAAAGACTAGCTTGGCTTAGTGCCCACCACATGGAGTTTACACTCTAATCTTGGCGCGCCCTACTCTGCTCACTGCAAAGTAAATATATCCTACTCTGGGCTAACTATTTTCTATATAGTAACACAAACCTTCACTATGACTCCACAAAGGCAGCCTTACAGATGAGGAAACTAGGCTCAGAAAGGCTAAGTCCCTTGGTCAATTTCATCGGGAGGCTGGAGTCAAGATCTGAACCCAGGGCAGATGGATTCCACAACCCATTCTCCTTCCACTGCCCTCCCTGACACTCTCAGGGAGGTTAGTGAGGATGACAGCTACCGTTCATCCAGTGCCTGTTACGCACCAGGCATTGGGCTAAGGGCTTTACACTCATTTGTTCTGACTTATGTTTAAGAAGACTGTTGGTGCTGAAAAATGCCAGTCACCTGCTCCCCCAGGCATCCTTGCATCAAGGGCATCTGGTCTAATCTCCATCAATCAGACTTTGACTCAGAAGCCAGTGACGCCAAAGGAAAAGATGGGAGCAATCCTTTGGCAGCGTGGAAATGCCACTCAGATCTCCCGTCAAGAGACCTGCTGTGGGGGTATAATTAACTGAAAGCTGTTGACAGCCTTTTGCAGCATTCACGACAAGTCTCTGCTTTAACCAAGCAGCTTGATTCAGTGCAAGGGAACAGAGCGGGTGCAGGAGCTGGGCTATTCCTCTCCAATGTGGGATGCTCCAGAGGCTCCTGTTCTGCCTGTTGGAGACTTTCACAGAAGTCACTATGGCCTGAGGCTCTTCTTACCCGAACCTGCCTCCTTCCTTCTCTCTTTTCACAGGTATCAGCCCTGCACCGTGGTCTGAATGCTCTTCCTTCCTACTCTTGCTCCCTCCCCCTTTGTCTTTTCTGGGCATTTCCCTCAATCAGTCTCTTCCACTTCTAATTCTGTCTTCATGTCTGCTTCTCCAGGGGCCCAAACTGACCCAGGCTCTCTGGAGGTGGTGGCAGAAATGGCAGCTGAAAAGGCAGGCTCTGGGGCAGTGGTGGCTTGGACGCCCGTAGCAGAGGCTATTGTGAAATTGCTGAGTGCCCAGCCTGGACAGGACTATGGAGCAAACTATGACGTCCCGGCTCAACGTAGCAGAGCCTCTCTCTACAGTTATACGGCAGGGATTTTCGGCTACTGTTCTTGGAATTTTAGCCAAGAGTTACTCCACGGCTGAGCTGTGATTTAAAAAAAAATTTTTTTTAATTGGAATGAGCTGTGATTTGAATACAGGTTGGTTTATTTCCAAGGTCCTACTCTTAATATTTGCATTACGTTCCTCATTTTGCCAGTTCAAAAGAACGTGGAGATCGCACGTGTAACTTTAGTTGGAAATCCAACAGTGGGCTCTGGGAGTTCAGGCTGGCTCCGTGCCTGTACTGATTTCTCTAGTTGGTGTTTACTGAACAAATATTCGTTTGGGGCAGCATAATGGTTCCTAGAGGAGAAATTAGTTCAAGCCCCACACTTGCATTTTGTAACCTGAGTAGTCCTCTTTCTGTCTTTCCTGTGCCCAGAGGGACATAGGATGAATGCTCAAAGGCATTCGCTTTCACTTTTATACCCCCTTAACTTCTGGGGAAAACACTGGACGTGGGTGTCTTGGTTTGGGCAAAGCTGGTTCTGTGTTGAGTAAACCCCAACATTTCCATGGCTCAGTCACACATCGAAGTCCATGGCCAGGGTTCCCAGTTCAAGGGCTAGTCTTCCTCCTTGGAGTGATTCAGGGATGTGGGCTCCCTTCCTTTTGTGGCTCAGCCTTTCCCAGTGCTGAAAGGGAGAGAGGGGGAGAAAGGCAGCACTTTTTAACCTCCTTGTCTGGCAGCAACACCCATCACTTGGTCACCTTCTGCTGGTAACAACTAGCCACTCAAGATCCCACAGAGATGTCAGGGGAATTGAGAAATGCAGCCCCTGGCTGGCAGTTTCTCTCCAGTAACAACTCTTGGTATGGACAGAGGACAAGCAGGTAGATAGTTAACTTTCTCTGCCATAGGGAGCTTCCACATTTTCTCTATGCAAGGAAAAACATTTACCTGTTCAAACTAGAGAGGAATGGGGGCAAAGAATGTGCCTCCATTTCCTCATTGCTGCAAGTTGAAGGAAGTCTGATTATCTCAAGTAAAACCCAGTACTTTGAAGACTCTGGCTAAAACAGATCCAAAGGCCATCAGCTTCTTAGAGAAGTTCATTACTTTTTTTATTTTATTGAAGACAAGTGACTTCTTTCTTTTGAATAGATCGTATGGGAAAAAAAAAAGATGTTCATGTTTTCTAGGTAAGGAGCCTGTCCATTTGAATATTACCTCCAAACAGAGCCACCTAAATATCCATCCAAGCAGAACAGTTAAGTGAATTACATATAACCATGCCATGGAAAAATAAACAACTATTGAAAGTCACATTACACAAGAGAGTTTATCGACAAGAGAAAATATTCGTAATGTATTAAGCCAAAAAAAGCAGGCAACCAAGGATAATTAAATAAATACTAATCAATTGCTAACTAAAATGAAAAGAATTAACAGAACTATACATTCTTCTTTTTTTTTTTTTTTAAAAGAGGATTGTGATAGATTGCATGATTGTTCAAAAATACTTCCTGCCTCCTTTGTATAGACTCTGCCCATTGAGGTTGGCTTGGCCACTGAGTTTGGCGTGTGGGAGGAAGTGATGTGGTCCTTCCACGAGACCTGCAGGCAGGTGCTGTTCCTAAGCCTGTGTCCCAGATGTACGATGATGGAGAGGGGCGATAGCCGGCCCATAATGGGCATGTGATGAGAGTGAGAAATGAACATGTAAGACACAAACTGAGCTGATCTTCAAGTGGCACAGATGCTTTTGAAAAAAATTAATGAGCATAACTGAGAGCTTGAAGTGACATGAATGGGTTTCTCCTTATTTCACCTCTTCAAAGAAAAACATTGCTGTTCTTTTGCTAGATTAGAATATCTTTATTATACTATAAAAAGTATTACCTCCTAGCAGAGATTCTTGTCTTCTGGTAAAAAGAAAAACAGTCTCAATGTGTTCTGACAAAACTTGATGTGTTCATACTCCAAGGAATAGGAGAGACAGAAGGAAGCAGTGGGCAGTGCTTATAATAATGGGTTTCATTTGTTTTCATGTAAAATTAGGTATAAATGGAAATTTGAGGTCAAAGAAGAGATTCTGACAAAAATGAAATGGCCATCACCTTTGAAATTAAATTAAAACCAGGCAGACTTTAAATATAAAAACTGAGGTAGCAGAGGTGAATTACATATCATGGATGCATTCATAGAGCAGGGCAAACCAAATGATGCTGTGATCAGTTATACAAGCAAGTCATGTCCTGTACGTGATGAGTAAAAATTATCTGGTAACAGTAATTAAAGAGCAATGAAATTCAGTGGAGAACAAGGTAGTTAAAAGTTCATATAAAAAATTTAAAAAGAAAAAAGAAGAAGAAAAAAGAGAACACTAATGAACTCATCTACAAAAGAAACAGACTCGCAGACATAGTAAATAATCTTATGGTTACCAGAGAAAGGGGGTGGGAAGGGATAAATTCGGGAGTTTGAGATTTGCAAATATTAACCACTATACATAAATATAGATAAAACCCAAATTTCTTCTGTATAACACAGGGAACCATATTCAGTATCTTGTAATAACCTTTAATGAAAAAGACTATGAAAACAAATATATGTGTATACACACACACACACACACACGACAGGGACATTATGCTGTACACCAGAAATGGACACATTTTAACTGACTATACTTCAATTAAAAAAAAGTTCATATGAGCATTTTGGGAATGAAATTAAAAGTAACTTTGTAGTTAATTGACTACAGGAACAATAATAATTCAAACTTACAAGCTACAAAGGAAAGGGTCAGGACTCATGGTCATATTACTCACAATATGCCACGGAGGGACAAAATGATAAGTCAGAAAAATGATTGTAAACACAAGTAAAACAGTATCCCTTTGTAGAAGGGGAGGGAAAAACTCTGATCCCTCTGGCATCCCGAGTGCCACCCTTGTCTCCGCAGTTGGAAAACAGTCAGAATGAGTTAGAAGCCTAGAGAAGGCAATAAACATGATCTGAGGGTGGAGAGGCTATTGCTGTAATTGCTGTAACACGTACTCGCCTACTACATGCTTAGTACAGGCCAACGCGATATATACAACTTTATAGCAGAGACTTTGACAGCTGCTCACCAAAACTTGGTTTCTTTCCTTTCTGTTTAGCTCACAGCTAGACAGCATTTTCCAGACTCCCTTGAAGTTAGCTATTATCAAAGTATTAAAGAGAGGACCAAACTCCACTAAGACAAAAATTGAACTCTGAGTGGAAAAGGAAACACAGTGCATCTTTAGTAGAAGCAAAGATTTTCCTAGCACTTAGCTTTGAAAAGCGATAAACTTTACAGGGCACCTACTAGGTGCACACAACACAGAATTAGATGCTTTTAATATGGGTGCATGGAAAAGAATCATACATGGGCAAAGAGAAAGGAAGTGTCTGATGTTTTCAGTCACTGAAGTCTATCCCACATTGAAGAATGCCTGCTACCAAATGGCTGGAATCCAGTCAAAGCATTTTTACAAGATATACCTAGAATGAATTGCATTTTAAAAACTGCTTTATTAAGATATATTTCACACTCCATATACTTCACCCATTTAACATGTGCAATGTACTGTTTTTAGTGTATTCATGGGGTTGTGCAACCACTGCCAAAGTCTAATTTGAGAACATTTTCATTCCACCTTGAAAGAAACTATGTATCTATTAATTCTCTTTCCTTCACCATCCATCCCCTCAGCCCTAAGCAACCACCCATCTACTCTTGGTCACTAGGAATTTTCCTTTCATATAAATGGAGTCACATAATATATGATTTAGTCTGTGTCTGGCTTCTTTCACTGAGCACAGTGCTTTTGAGGTTCATCTATGTGATAGTGTGTACTGGCATTTCACTCCTTGTTATAGCTGGATGACACTCTATTGTATGTATATACTGCATTTTGTTTACCCACTTATCAGTTGTGGCACATTTGGGCTGTTTCCAATTTTGGCTATTATGAATAGTGCAACTATGGATATTTGTGTGCAAATTCTGTATGTTTTCATTTCTCTAGGAGTAGAATTGATAGATCATATTGTTGCCAAAAGATCAGTCCCTGTCCCTGACAAGCCAAATTGAAACTCAGAGACAAGGTTCTAGAACTTAGAAGAAAAGAGACAGCTTTATTACTTTGCTGGGCAAAGGGGACTCACAGCAGGCTGGTGCCTTCAAAACTGTGAACCCATCTTGGGGATGGGGTAGGGTGATGATATAGCCATAGCTTACACATTAAAGCATTGATAACAATCAACAGAATTATTTTCTTCTCATAAGACTCATAGTGGCATCATGGTGTCCCCAGGTGACCAATTCTATAGAGGCTAGTGGTTGTCACTCTTTCCATCTCTTTATAAGTGCCCGAGGTGTGGTCTTCTTGGTAATTCAGGCTATTTTGTAAGGTTACAGTCCCGTGAACTTCTTTGTGGAGAAAAACTCAGAAACCTAGCATGATTATTGTTTTCGATTAGTGGAATAAAGCAGAGACAGTACAATTATTAGCTTCATTTTAACGATGGAGCTGTGAACAGCAACCAGTCAGGATAGTTGTCCAGTTTAAGAGCAAGCGTAAGAATAAGCAATCTGTTAGCCTAAGGGCAGCCATTTTATGAATTCTCCTTCCAAATGGTAACTCTGTGTTTAATTACTTGAGCCTACGTTGAAGCGTTTGAGGAACTATGAGACGGTTTTCCAAAGTGGTTACACCATTTTACATTCGCATCAGCTGTGTGGGGGTTTTCTACTTTCTCCACATCCTTGCCAGCCCTTGTTACTGTCTCACTTTTTGATTCTAGCCATCCTGGTAAGTGTAAAGTGGTGTCTCACTTGTTCTGATTTGTATTTCCCTGATGCAGTGATACCGAATGGGTTACCTGATGTAGTTTGCTTGTTGGCTACTTGTAGATGTTCTTTGGGAAAAGGTCTATCAAATCCTTTGTGCAACTTGAAAATGGGTTGCTTGTCTTTATACTACTGAGTTGTACTTTTCAAAATATATTTTCTGGATACCAGTTCCTTTCCAGAAGCAAGATTTTAAAATGTTTTCTCTCATTTTGTGTGTTGTCTTTTCATTTTCTTGATACTGTCCTTTGAAGCACAAAAGCTTTTAATATCAATGAAATCCAATTTATCTATTATTTCTTTTGCTGTTATATCTAAGAGTCCATTGCCTAACTAAAGATCATAACGATTTACTCGTACATTTTAAGATTTTTATAGTTTGATCTCATACACATAAGTCTTTGATCCATTTTGAGTTAATTTTTGTTGAGACAGGGGGTCCTACTTTTTCGTTTTCATGTGGCTATTTAATTGTCCTAGAATTATTTGTTGGAAAGACTATCCCTTCCCCCACATAATTGTTTTGGAAAACTTGTTGAAAATCATTTGACCCTAAATGAGGGTTTATTTTTGGACTCTCAATTATATTGATCTTCATGTTTATCTGGCAACAGTGAGTCCTAGTAAGTAATCAAGAGATTTGGAACTCGTTGCTCAAAACTGCTATGGACTTACAGCTATAAATGCTCTTAACTGATTCTTACACTTTAAGGCAACCCATCATTGTTTGTTTAATTTCAGAGCAAACCTTCCAGAAACGACAAACTGTTTCAAAAAATTAAAGTGAATTGAAATAAATTGCTTTGAGAAGGTTCTAAAGAAAATCCAAGACATTCTGAGACGTGGTAAGAGTTGAGCAAGAAATAACTGGCCTAGTTCACTGGCCCCCTTGGTTAATTAGAGCGACTCTCACTTTCTCCTCAGGGACAGGCACTCTAAAAGATCATTATTTATGAAGTGGAGGAGGGCAGAGTTTCCTCTCCCCTGAGCAAGTGTTGGGACATCTCTAAAAGCCTCAGAAAATTCTGTAATCTCTAGAATTTTTCAACCACCCTTCCAGAATGCGATTTGTTTACTACCAAAGCTGAGAAGTACGCACAGGTGGTTGTCGCAGGTGCCTGATGGCCCGGCAGCATCGCCCAAGCCTTAGGAACGCCAAGGCCCAGTTCACACCTGCTCGCCCAAAGCGCCAGAGGCCCTGGCAGCTCAGGCTCGCACCTGGGTCTCAGCCTCCGTCTTGCAACGCGCCCCCGGGGCCTCGTTTAAAGGGCACCGCGGGTCCGAAATTGCAAAGCTGCCCCCTCCTCCGGGGCGCTCGGAGCGTGCCCTCCCCGGGGCCGACCAGGGATCTGATTTTTTTGCCCCGCGGCGGGTCCCAGGCCCCGGGTCCCGCACACTGTGCGGTGGCGCCGGCGGAGGCCGTGGCGGTGGCGCGGGGCTGCTGGGCGTCCGAGACCGCGGGGCGTGCACGGGCGGCGTGAAGCCGGGCGGGCCGAGCTGGGTGTGGCGGGGCGGCCCCACCCTCGCCTCAGCGGAGCGCGCGCGCCGCGCGGGCGGAGGCAAACTCTTAGCGGGCCGGGAGGACGCGGCTGCCGGCCGGGGGCGCGGGGTGTGCACGGCGGGGCGGCCGCGCGGCTCCCGTCGAAAGCGCCGCTCCTGCCGCGGCCATGCCCTCGCCGTGGAGAGAGGTGCTCCTGGAGAGCCTCCTGGGTAAGCCGAGGCCGGGTTCGCGGTGCCCGGCCGGGTTGGCAGAGCTCCGGGAGGGAGGAAAGCGCGCTCGGAGCTCGGAATAGAGATGCTTATCGCCCGTGGGAACTTTTGCTGCTGAAGGGTAAAAGAAAAAGAAAAAAAGAAAAAGAAAAAGAAAAAGAAAAAGGAAAAAAGCCTTAGATTGAGGTTCGGAGCCGAGGATTCAGAGCTCCGACGAGTCCTCCCGAGCTCCCGCGCCACCCTGGGGTGCGGCTTCTTCACGTTTCGCCCTTGAACCGCGTGGCTGGTACCAATCCCAAGACCTATCACCCCATGAACTTGACCTTACATAAAGAAAGGGGCACCTGTTTCCCCTGGCGGCTGTAGGTGAGCACCCAGGGCGCAAGGTTTGGCTCAGCCCAAGTGGCCTTGGGTAGTGGCTGCACATTTGAGCACTTGGCCGAAAGCGTCGAACTCGAGTCCTGTGTGCTCACTTAGCAGCTTTGCAAAAAGTCCCAAGAAAAATGATTGGTGTCATTCTGTCGGGTTTGTAGGATTAAAATCAGAAGTCCCAGACAGACCTTTGGGAGATTGCTAGAATCTCGCTGTTCATGGGGAAACAAGCATTCCAAGTGACCCGAAAGGGGCACTTTCCTAAGAACTTGATTTTCTGGGAGTTTTAAGTGCCCAAGGGGGCCCATTTTTTGGCTTAATCTGTATCTCCGCGATGTGAAGCGAGTTACATTCAGTAAGTACCCAGGGTGCTAGGTGCTCTGTGTGCTTGATCTCGTTTTGTCTTAATGGCTCTGTGAGGTGGTTAAAAGTACTGTTTTGCTGACTAAGAGTGGACTGGAACCGGACTGCTCGGTTTTAAGTTCACTCTGCCATTTGCTACTTTTGTGACCTTAGGCAGTTACTTAACTCTCTGAGTCTTGGGGGGCTTTTTTGGTGGTGGTGGTGGTGGTGGTTTGAGTTTGCATTTGTAAGAGGGGAGTAGAAATAGTGTCAATAGGGCACGGGTTGTATGAGGAATAAGAGAGAAGATGGCTGTAAATACTTAGCACAGTGCCTAGCACATGGTAAATGCCCACCAGTTAATTATCACCATTGTAGAAGACGACAGTTTGTAGCAGCAGAGGAGAAAGTGAGTATTCCACTGCTGGATACTGTACCCGAAGGGCTAGGTTTAAAATGGTCCACTCACAAGATAATGATTATTGCCTAACTAACCTGCCTTTAGCTGAAGTGGAAGGAAAGAGTCTTGCTGTTTGTTGCTCTTTTTGATTTTCATGATATTATCATTGAAGAAGGGTTGACTTAGGAAATTTTATCAATCAGGGTTCTGACAGGAAATCACATTCAACCCAGAAGTTCCAAATGGAGAGTCTTTAATAATACCGATAGGGGTATGAATGAGGTTAAAGGGACAAACAAGGGATGTTGAGGGACTCAGAAAAGCAGGAAGCCATTCTCATCCTGGGCCTGACAGGGGAATGGGAGGAATTCTGTTACTGGAACCCAGTTAAGGCCAGAATCCTGAAGGAGAGTGGTCAGCTAGAGCAGTTGGAGTGGATGGCAGGGCTACGGTTTGAAACCATGACGAAAGTAAACTTTGTTTCTTAGAAACTTTTTTTTTTTTTTTTAAGGATATGTTTCTTGGTCTCTCTGCCATGGCCTGGGACCAATGATCTATTACTTTCCTCTGCAAACACTGGGACTCACTGGGCTGGAGGCTTTTGCCATAGCATTTCTTTCTCCAGTCTTCCTCATGATTACTCCTTTCTGGGAGCTGGTTAACAAGAAGTGGGTGCTCGCCCTGCTGCGGATAATCACCGTTGGTAAGATTTGACAGTGATTCCTTAAGTTTTTTATTTTTAATTAACAATCAAGTGACAGTATGTAGACTGTTCTTTTGGAAGCTAAGTGATTACATAAAAAATAAAAGATGTCTCTTCCTCTTACTACTATCTTGAAGAGTTTTAGTGGAATTAGAAGACTAAGACCCAGAGTCAGCATATTTACATGTCTAACTTTCCTGTCAGACTGGAAAAGCTTAAAGATCACTGAAATGAAGAGGGAAAAGATACCTTGCAGAACAGGTCAAGTCTGGAATACATGGTGTTCTTTTTCTGTGACACAAATCTCAGAAGCCATTAAAAATTCCTAAATGATACTGCATAAAAATGTGAAAATTATGCATGATGAACAGCATAAAAAGCAAAGGTAAACAACAGATTAGAAGAAGTATTGCACCTCTTCTACTCAAAGAGCTGATTTTACTAATATATGGAGTTTTTACACATCAATAATAAAAAAGAACCACAACTCAATGGAAAAGAAATATGATCAGTTTACTGGAAAGGAAATAGAATTCGTTCTTAAAAAGATACTAAAATGTATACAATACAATACATACATATATAAAACACATACAATACAGTACATATATACACACATATTTATAGATAGGTTTACATGTCAGATTGGCAAAGAACAAACTGATAACACTGTCTTGTAACCATGGGAAACAGGCACTTGTGCACTGCTGGTGGGAATGTAAATTAGCATAACTTCTGCAAAAGACAATTTAGCAGTATTTATCTAAATTACCACACACACACACACACACACACACATTCAGCAGCTCCACTTTTGGGAGTATGTTCTACAGATAATACTCACATATGTGTAACATGATAAAAATAGAAAATTATTGAATCATTGCAACAATGTTTGTAATAATGACATTAGAAATAAGCTAAATGTCATTTATGTGGGATAGATTAGTTAAATAAATTGTGGTTATGAAACTTGGAATATGATAGAATATAAATGCAGCTATATTAAAGAATGAGAACATTTATATAAGGAAATGGAATGTTCTTCAAAATACATTATTAAGTGGGGAAAAAAGGAGCACTAAACAGTATGTGCAGAATACTAATATTTGTGTAAACTAGGTTAGATGAAAATATATTGAGTAATTAATTGAACATGCAGTAAATAGCTCTGAGAGTATTTTTTAAATACCCAGCTGATATCATTTTAGTAGCTTCTAGGGTGAAAAATATGGTACCTAGACACAGGGATGAAATGGGAACTTTGCACTGTGTACCTTTTATACTTTTGAATTCTGAATTTCGATATGTTACATTGCCCAAAGCCAGCAACTAAAAAGATTTGACACATACATTTACTATCACAAAGAATTGAGATTATTAATATTAATAAATATTGAGAGACCTTGGAAAGGGACTAGTAGTAAAAAAGTAAGAAGACGAGGTCATGGAGAAAATGTTTAAAAAATCAAAACGCCAGACTCTAGTCTGGTTGAATCTGCAGTTGAAAAATCTTGCCCTTCTTCTGTTAACATGCTTGGTTTCTCTGAGTTTTCCAAGTGGCATTTGTTCATGAACCATGCTGTATATTTCTTCCATCTGGGAACAGTCATTTGACATTTTTTCAGAAACAGTGACAGAAATCCCTAGGGAGTGGCCTGCTTTTCTGTGTGTCAGTCCCTGAAGAAGGCAGAACATGGGTAGCAAGTGCAGTGAGATCTGTGGTAGCCCACAGAGGTCTTGAGCTCAGAAACAGCAGTGGTAAAGACCACAGGAAAATGCATCCTTTGAAAAGATGGTATCCACAGGAATGAAAAGACATCACATAACTGTGAAATTTTCAGCTCCAAAAATAATAGAGGTGAAACTTTCTACCCTGAATTGAGTATATATAGAACTAAGTTCAATTGCCCTTGGCTTACAGCATCCTGTGAGTGACCGCGGCCTCATCACTCCTCGGCTGGAGGGATCTCGTCAGTGGCACTTTTCCGTTGCCTTTGCTCAGTGCTGCCCCTGCCAGCTTTACCTATGAGACCACCCACCGAGCAGTTCCTGGGACAGTTCTTTATATTTGAGTCCCGTTCTGGACCAGTAACTTCTGGTGGCTATAATGTAATAGTAAATAAGTTTGGGGTGTGGTGTTTGGGATGCTTCCTGTCGTTCCCCTTTCATCTCCTTCCTCTGAGCAGAGGCAGAGTTGTATTCGAGAAAGTGGAGCAGGTAGGAAAGTGACTCAGAGTTGAGCATGAGGAGGCCAGTTTCTGCCAGATACTCTTCCACGTAACCATTGAGCTTCGCTGATGCTAAACAGAAGATGCAGTAAGCCTTAAACTCCCTTTTCAGATGCTTCTTAAGGAAATGAAACAACTTTGTTTTTAAAGAGTCCTAAAGTATTCTTACATAACTACAAAAAAGTGTTACATGCTATCCCCCTGCTGACACATAGGATATTCTAGGTTAATTACTATGTAGTCAACTATTTAAATAGTTCATACAACAATTGATTCACATTATTTTTGACCTTAAATATTTTGACCCACTAATGTGGCTATGATCAAAAAGATAGACAATAATAAGTGTTAGCCAGGATATGAAGATACTGAAATCCTCAGGCATTGCTGGTGGGAATGTAAGATGGTGCAGCTTATTTGGAAAATAGTTTGGCAATTTCTCAAAATGTTAAACACAGTCATCATATGACCCAGCAACTCCACACCTTGGTATAGACCCAAGAAAAATGGAAATATATGTTCCCATAAGACCTGGTACACAAATGTTCATAGCAGCATTATGCATAATAGCCCAAAAGTGGAAACAACCCAAATGCCCATCAACTGATGTATGGATAAATAAATTGCAGTAAATCCATGCAATGGGATATTATTCAGCTATAAAAAGGAATGAAGCACTTATACATGCTACGACATGGATGAACCTTGAAAACTTTATGCTAAGTGGAAAAACTAGTCACAGAAGGCTATATATTGTATGATTCATTTATATGAAATGACCAGAATAGGAAAAATCCACACAGATGGGAAGTAGATTAGTGGCTGCCAGGGGCTAGGGGATGGGGCTGAGGGGAAGAGGAGGAAAAGAGAGTGACTGCTAACAGGTATGGGTTTCTTCTTGGGGTGATGAAAATCTTGTGGCGTCAGTGGCAGCAGTGGCATAACTGTGAATATATTTAAAAACATTGAACTGTGCACTTGAACATGCTGAATTCTATGGTATGAATGATATCGCAATAATAATTTTTCAAAAGATTTATGAGCACTCACAATTATATAGTAACTCATCTTCCTGAGTGTAAACATGGTATCAGACACAACAGTTATCAAACGCATATCGTTGAATACCAGTGCATGATGGCCAGAAATGTTTAGTTCTCCTTAATTTGTTTGTAGGCAGCATTACCTCCTTCCAGTCTCCAAATGCTGAACTTCGGCTGGTGGTCCTTGCACTTGGTCTGTCTTCCTCGCTGATAGTGCAAGCTGTGAAGTGGTGGACAGGCAGTGGTTTGCAAAGGTATGGTTCATATCTTATGCCTAGAGACACACAAGTGTGATCAGTTACCAAAGGGAAAGTTGGGACCAGGGGTTCCAAGATATAGTATTTACCTCGCATAAGGCCTTGTAGAAGTCTCATTTTTTTTTCCCTTTTAACCAAACCAGGATGTGAATATTTGCCATCAGTCGCAATAATGTAAGAAGTAAGGAATTATAACAAGTTGTCCAGGTGATGGGCTGTATAATGGCTAAGGCATGTGAATCATGGCAGATTACCAACAAGACTATCTCATATACTCATATACTACCATGACACTGTGAAATTCATGATGGACAGCGTACACTGAAACCACATAAAAAGTCATTAAAGATATCTTTGTACTTCCAGGTACCTCAGAATCTGGGGATTCATTTTAGGACAGGTTCTTCTTGTTGTTCTCCGCATTTGGTACACCTCACTAAACCCAGTCTGGACTTATCAGATGTCCAACAGAGTGATACTGACATTAAGTACCATAGCTACATTAGATCGCATTTACACAGGTAAGTGTAGGCCCAATTTATTTAGCGATTTTCTCTCTTGCATGGTTCACCTTTCTTATCTGAATGAAACGCATCCTGAAAAAATGGAATTAATCTTTCTGCACTCTATTTCCATTTTCATTTGTTTTTCTTTCCCCCAAGAGAGTCATGGGCACAGGCAATGGACTGTCATCTAAGCAGAAGGCACCTTTTTCTCTCCCGCACAGAGGGTGACAATGACAAGCCATCTCTGGCTCATCTCAGCGTGGAGTGGCAGAGCAGGCCTCACACTCACGGCTGGCTTTCAGCTCTGTCTTCCTCCTTTTTCCCTCTGGACAAGGGTCTCCAAGGATCCTCTGTGCTGACCCCAGAAGACCTTTCACACTCTGGGAAATTATTTGTGAGTGAGGGCCCTGGTTGCTACATGGGTTTTGTTAGTTGATTTTTGGTCTTGTTTTCCCCACCCCTAGACATCGGAAGATATTTTAAGCTCCAAATCTGAAACTTGAAAAGAAGGGAAATTCTATGTATTCACACCACCTTTGAAATCACTCGTCTTCCTCCGGAGCGAACTTTCTCGGAGACACACACATACCTACCTGGGATGTTTGCTTCCTATGCTGATGTGAGCCTCTCCTGAGAAGAAAGGAAAAGTGTTCCTAGATTCTGAACTTGCTCCTGGCTTTTTGTGTCTGTCTCAGTAGATTGCTGTTCTTTGGCAAATACAAGGAGAAATCTCAGAGATGAATGGAATTTTAGAGGGTTTGGCTCACCCTGAACAAAGGGCTTGTATAATTCCCAGTTGGCCCTGATTTGGGCACAAAACAGGGGAACATGATGCGTGTAAATTGGTCGAGTGACATTAGTATTAGTTAGGACATCTAGAACTCAGTCTGGTGCCCTAACATGTTTTATGTTTTATGAAACTAACACGTAAAGGCGGAAACTCAGGCAGCAAATTTCACAGGTGCAGCCTGATAAGTATCAGGACTTCAGGGGATCGCTTACAGTTCCTGACTTCAGTTTTCTTCTTTCTTGCCTCTGTTTTAAATGTATGTGACCCAGCTGTCAGGTGCTTCCTGTGTTTGCTCTGTGCCCCATTTACAAAACTTGACTCCTCACCAGCTCTTCCAGGATATCTGATCATCCTTGGTGTTTTCTGTAGCTTTACTGAAGATGGCCTGGGTCTGGGGGATGGGTCACCCGTCACAGGATGCAGCAGGGTTACTCAGCACGTGCAGGTTGGGTGTCTCTCTTCTCCGAAAACTGCTTAGCCTTCAGGCCCCTGCCTCCCTCTGTCTTCACCACCCTCTCCCGCAGCCCTGTAGCTTTCAGCTCTGCTTCTCCTTTCTCTGACTCCTTTATTGGCAGAATGGCTTTCTTCCTCCTCATGCAATTGGGCTGCCAGCTGCACAGGCAGACCCTGAGGCTGCCTCCTACCCTGCAAGGGCTTCGTGGTGTCACAAAGCACCTGCCCCACGGGTCCTCTGTTTCTACAGAGGAGTTCTCCTGCCAGCATTCTCTCCAGTTGTTACATGGTTGTGTGGGAAGTCATTAATACAACAAGCGTACAGGTGCTGCCTAAGCTCTCTTTCCCAGCTGTGTGAGCTCAGACAAGTTACTTGGTTTTTGTGGGCCTCAGTTTTCTAATCTGTAGAATGGGTTTAGTAAGAAAGCCTACCTCATAAAGATGTGAAGATGAAATGAGTTCATATAAAGGGCTGGGGCCAGGGCCTGGTACCTAGTAACTGCTCAGTCACAGCACTGTTATCACTCCTGGGATGCAGAGGGTTAGACAAGAGGCCTGTTCTCTTGGGCAGAAGCAGCCTGGTGTACCGGAAGCGTTCTGCTCAAGGTGGACTGCATTTGTTCCCAGAACATACTTTTCACTTTTCCTACGTGCATTTTAGCTCCTACTGTGGACTTCACATGAAGTCAGTAACTTTCTGTGTTTTCAATTGTCAGATTCCAAAATGCTTTCTTCTCCCTAAACTGTCCCTGATCTAGGCTGCCTGACATCACCTCTCCCAGCGCATTCTGCTTTGTGCTGTTGCCTGTCTCCTCTCCCCTTCTAAAGTAAGCTCCTTGAAGCCAGCTACCATTTCTTACTGGCTTAAAGTCTGTTAAATATGGAGGGTAAATTGCCATGTAACTGACGCTTTCCCATGTTTCATTCTAGATGGTGACGGCTGCAAGCCGGAGGGGAAGAAGCCTGGGGAGGCGGCCAAGGGGTTGGCTGCCAGACCTAACTGGTTGTTGGCGGGGGCTGCCTTCGGCAGTCTCATGTTCCTCACGCACTGGATTTTCGGGGAGGTCTCTCTTGTTTCCAGATGGGCAGTGAGCGGGCATCCCCATCCAGGGCCAGATCCTAACCCGTTCGGGTGAGTTGGGGTTTGGAAACAATCCAGAAATTGGCTAGTGCAGTTGAGGAAATTCCTCCTCTGTTTGAGCAGCCAAATGTTTCATATTCCACTTGCCCTCGACGCTGGAAACATTGCATGAAATTACTGTGTCCTCTGGAGATGAGGGAGCCGGGGGGCATTTACCCCAGTGCCGAGGGACTGCTGGGAGGTACATGAGGGAGGGCTGAGGATTGTGCACGGCTCCGTAAGAGGTCCTGGGAGCTCCTGCCCAGGGCCTTCTGAGGAATTCCCGCAGAGCAGAGCCTTCTCAGTGGCAGGGGAGGTGCGGCATCCCCAGGCCGTTTCCTCCAGATCTTCCCATTACAGTGACAGTCATCTGGCAAGACGAGACCGGGGTCGGATGAGAGACCAGGTTGGCAGTGGGGCCTAGAGCTCTCATCTCTGCAAAGGAGGAAGCCCAGGGAGATCTCTGCCTCCTCTGTACCCTGGGACTCATTCTAACCAGGGGCACCCAAGGAGTTAGCAATCGTGAGCTTAAGTTTGGTGTATGTGCTGGGTCCTCACTGACCCTCTCCCTGCTCTTCCTGACACCTTTTTTCTCCCGTGGCCAGGTCCAGCCTTTCATGTAAAAAAGATCAGAGGAACCCTGAAAACATCTGTTCTCTCTTAATGTGCTGGAATCCCCGCATTTGCAGACACATTGGCTCCTTCCGCTGCCGACATCTGGGCACATCCCCCAGGTGTCTCACACTCAGCATGTCTGAGTCTGGGCTTCGTAGTTTTCACTCCCTGGACATGTTCTTCCTCTTCTATGCCTTGGTTCACTCTGTCTTTCACTCCACCATCCAAGCAGGAACCCAGGAGTCACCTCAGAATCCTGTATCTTCCTCATTTCCTGCCTCTAATTTGGCATTAAGTCCAATCAATTGTACTGCTTCTCTGAAAGTATCTGCCCCTTCCTCCCTGTCCCCAGCCATATCTCATTTCATCAGGCTATTGCTGTTGTCTTCAGACCGTCTTTCTTCAGCCTGGCCTTCTCCGCACTGCTCCAGAGTGAGCTCTCCAAAGTGCAGATGTGACTCCATCACCCTTGCTTGAAACCTTTCAGCATTCCGCCCCCAAACCAGGTCATACAAGGCGGGACCTGCACCCCACCCTCACTTTTACAGATGCCCCCTGACTTACCCGCGTGCTTCACCTGGGCTGATCACTTTCAGTTCCCCAGCTGTGCCCGACTATTCCAGTCCTCCATCCGTGTACATGTGCTCTTCTCTCTGTCTGGGCTGCCTTCTCTGCCTTGATGTCCTGGCAAGCTCTTACTCACCCTTCAAAACCTAGTTCAAGCATCTCCTCCATGAAGTCTTCCCTGCTTACCCCAAGGCTTCCTTAATGCCACTGACTACTTTGAATCCCCACCCCATCCTCTACCCTACTTCTTATATCTCTGATAATTATTCTGTATTACAGACTGTTTATATGACGTTATTTTATGTCCTTCATCCTTTCTAGACACTAAGCGCCTTGAGGGCAGGGAATGGGAAAAAGAACTAATAACTAATGACTTTCTCTGTGTTGGGCCCTGAGCTAGGAAGTTTACATATGTCATCTCATCCACGGTCTATATCTTTTTGATCTTGGGTGCTCTAGCATATTTAGGAGGAAGGGAGAGAAGGAAGAAAGGCACAAAGGAGGAGAGGGGAAGGAAGGAGTTTATTCTCATGGGTTAAAGCTTTGTTTCCAAAGCTCCCATGAAAACAAGCATAGGTCATGTGGAAGAGCCACAGGAGAGCTGGGCCAAGAGCCCAAGGGCTGAGGGCCGGCTTGGCCAATAGTAACTCATTATTTACCTTTGGACCGGTCACCTGACATCCCTGGTCCTGTTTTCCTTACCTGTAAAATGAGGGTTTTCTTTTCAGACATTTTATGATTTTCTGTGTGCTGGAGTGAGACATTAAAGATGGAGATGCAACTCAGGAGACGAGCGTTTCCCAAACTGTGTGGTGCAGAACAGTGGCTTCTCAAGATGTTAATAGGTACCCTGAGAGAAAAGACAAACAAAACCAAACCTCTTTCAGATCTGTAGGATTTGGAAACGCTGCCCTTCTCCTTCCTTCTTTGTGATTCACAAGGCCCATGAACATCACAGAGATTCTAGGGGAGAGGGCAGTTCTCAAACGTATGTGAGCCTGGAGTTCCTTTTTTAGAACACCTATTCACATCTCATGAAACGCCACGCTAGACCATCATCCCCTGTGACCATTGTGGTAGGAACTGCTTTCTAAAATTCTCTGGGTTCTACTTAAGGGAATGGGTCATAAGCAGGTTTTGAAGGGATGAAGATGTGGGAGATGGGAGGAAGGCGAGAGAGCCACAGATGGCGCTGAGGGGATTTGGGGAAACCGAGGATCAGCACAGACCACAGGCCCTGGGAGGGTGAGGGGCGGCACACACCGTGTTGTTAGTCCGTGCTCCAGTTTCCTGTCTGCCCACCCCAGCTCTCCCCACCCCATTGCTCTTGCTCTCCTGACATCCTGCATTCTCTGCCAGTTGTGTTTACTGTCTGTCCTCCTCCCCCACTGGAATGTGGGCACATGGAGGAAAGGGATCTTTGTACACTGATGGATCACAAGCACCTAGAACAGAGCCTGGCACATAGTAGGTCTTCATAAACATTTGTTGTTGAATTAGGGATAGGCAACAGTCAACAATGTCCTCCATGGCCTTTTTTAAAAAATTGAAATATAGTTGATTTACAGTGTTGTGTTAGTTTCTGGTGTACAGCATAGTGATTCAGTTATGCATATATATTCTTTTTCTTATTCTTTTTCATCATAGGTTATTACAAGCTATTTAATATAGTTCCTTGTGCTATACAGTAGGACCTTGTTGTTTATCTATTTTATATGTAGTAGTTAGTATCTGCTAATCCCAAACTCTTATTTTATCCTTCCCCAACCTCTTTCCCCTTTGGTAACCATAATTTTGTTTTCATTCATGTCAAGTCAGAGTTGCTTTTATGTCAGTGTTCTGAATGTATGTAATATGGGTCCTAGTGGACTTTTGTTATCTTGTTGGTTGTTGCACACTCATAGCATCTCTTAGATGTGCCTCAAGGTAGGAGATACGTTTCTGTTTTGTATTTGGGATGGTGTCATATTAACAATGTCAGGTGTCTTATAACATGTCATTTTTTTTTTTTAACAGGGGTGCAGTTCTGCTGGGCTTGGTGGGTGGATTAATGATTTCGCCTTGTTCATGGTTTCCTGGTTCCAGTCTCATCTGGTGGGTTACAGGTACGTGGAGTTGCTCTGCAGAAATGCTTGGTTGCTCAATTTACTTGCAAGCATGAGCACCTAGAGTGGAAGCAGATGACTGTACAAACACATGCAGCTGCCAGGTGGCCTGCTCGAATCAGCTGCAGCCACTGGAACCCAGACGTCCCCCCGGTTCCCAGTGGCTTCGGGCTCCACGTTCCTGCTTCCTTCTGCTCCGTTTCCCCCGCTCCTCCTGCAGCTGTCTTACTCCCCCGGGCTATACTGACATAATCTTGCCTGTCTCCTAAATGACTTATCCAGGCCCAGCGGTCATAACCGTTTTCCTGATGGTCTGAGTTGCTGGAGGGTTAGATATTGCCACGTAGCCGACCTTTTCCCCTCTCCAAGATCCCTCGCTTCTCTGGTTTTCAGGAGTGCCCACCTTTGGGACTCCACATGAAGCTCAATTTCCCTTTCTCTTTCGTATATTACAGTTTCATCCTCACGCCTCTCCCCAGCCTTGGGGTCCACGTTTACTTATTCAAAGGCTTGAACCCTCTCTCCTCAGTCACTCCCTTTAGGACTACAGAATATTGATGAAGACTGTCATGTTTGAGGAGCACTCCTTATTTTTATGCTTATGACTGTTTTATCACTGGGACTGAATTACACCACCCTCCTCCCTTCCCCTCAAAATGCAGAAGTGGGTAGAGTCAGTGTTAGTGTTAAATAAAAAATCCCCACTCTGTGCCAGGGCAAACACGTGTTTGGTTTCTATGAGGAGAGATGTCCTTATATATTTTAATTAAGCAGGCGATTCAGAGGGTTGTGCTAAATGCTGGGTGCGGCTTTGTGAGGCTACAGGTAATGGTAATAGACGAGATGGGTTGAATAACACAATAGGTACATTCTCCTACACCGTAAGCGCCACCACCCTTGCATGGAGATGTGTGCGTCATCCAAATAGGCTGCGCAGTTAATGAGGTTAACCAGGTCCTCATCCTCCTGGAGCTGTGTGAGCAAACAGCTGCAGTCACATTGATTACTTTTACTTGCTTGTGTAATTTCGGGTCGGCATTCTGTATGGGGTCTGTGGAAGTTTGTGTGAATATAATATAGGAGTAACCTTCCTTCTCATCAGAGAGATACCTCCTGAGATTCCGCAGGAAAAGAGGCAGATAACATTGTAACTGCTGAGTTTGCAATGAGCATGGAGAGCTTCTTAATCTGCCTGCAATTTGTCTGAGGAACATGGAATACACTGAAAGTCTGTTCAGCATTTATATTATGCCTTTTCTCATGGAATAGAAGCAAAATACCTACTGGGCAGGGAATTAGCAGCTTCATGTTAAACATGGGAAAACTGAGGATCACAGAAACATAAACTTAAAGAACAGAAAAGCTGTGAACTTAGAGTTTTATGCTTATCCTTATTTCCCCAGATAAGTAAGCACAGCCTTGAGAGTCAAACCTAATCTAGTCTGGCTGTCTCTCTGAGCTATTAAATAGAAGGCCTTAGGGGCAGCAGATTTAAGGCTTCTGGTGGGCTGTTTGCAGCAGAGAGGAAAGCAGGACCATAACTCACAAGCTTCAGCTCCCTCTCTGATGCCTGCTCACCTGAATTAAGTCGGAGCTCACACTTAATTACCTAGAGATGGTGCCCACTTTCCACTGTGATTCATCTCTGGAAAACACCCATAAAGCAGAATATAGAAAAATAAAATTATTTTTTCATTGTACCATTGAAGTTTGCAATCCCAATTGGGTCTTAGCATGAAATTAATTATGTCAGTGACCAGTAGCACATCCGAAATGCAAAGATAAAGGACCTTTAGATCTTGATGGCAATTAAATTAGTAAAATCTAAGTTCTTTTTTTTTGTTGTTGTTGGGGGTGGTAATTAGGTTTATTTATTTATTTAGTTACTTTAATGGAAGTACTGGAGATTGAACCCAGGACCTCCTACATGCTAAACATGTTCTCTAACCACTGAGCTATACCCTCCCCCTACAAAGCTCTATTAAAAAAGACATAAATGTACTAAATGCATTGATAGGATCTATGCTGTGTGCTTACAATTTTACTGTATGAGAAATTTGGCCCATTGAAAATAAACATGTTAGTTATGGTAAATATTACTGGAAAGTTTAATTACCATGCATTCTGCTCAGTGTCTTACATGTTGTAAAGATCTGGGGGAGATTATTTGGAAGGACTCAGCCTCAAATGAAAAGTAGTTAAGCTGTACAGTTGAGAGAAAAAGGCAAAGTGACTCACAGTGTATCATATGCTACCACTGGTGTGCAGAAAGGGAGGGAAATGCACATTCGTGCACATTTCTTTCTATGTGCAGATTGTCTCCAGAAGGATGCAGAGGGAAATGCTAACATTGGTTGCCTTCACTAAGGGGAAGGAATAGATGAACCTCCAGGGTTCAGAGGGACTCCGTTTTACTTTAGATTTTGAATGTATAACCTATTTCAAAATACAGTTTTAGTGGATTTAAAAATATGTAGCCCATTTAAAAATAGAAACTAAATTAAAAATGCAAGTGATAACAGTCAAAGGAAATTTGAAGCGATGTTTTCTTTCCCTTCAGATAATTCTTTGTTGTAAGAGAAGCAACAAAGCTATTTTGCTGTCTTTAGATTAGAATATCAAATTAGGACTCATTCTTTTGAAAAATAGTCATTGTGAGCTGGTAAACAGGAACAATTCACTGTCACTAATAATCAAATAAATGAAAATCAAAGTATGGTATGACTTTCATCATTAATTTGATAAGGATTTTTAGAAAGACATACTTTTGGCGGGGTTCAAAAGGGGAGACTTGGCAGGGATTCTGGAGAAACTGGAAACTGGGGTAGCCTCTCAGGAGGGCAGGTAACCACAAGAAATGACTCTTCAAAATGCTTGCCTCTTGATGCAGTAGTTTGTGCTTCATTTTTTTCTTTTAGGGGAGGAGGCAATTAGGTTTACTTATTAACTTACTTTTTAAGTGGAGGTACGGGGGAATGAACCCAGGACCTTGTGCGTGCTAGGCAGGCACTCTACCACTGAGCTATCCCCTCCCCCAGTAGTTTATACTTCTAAGAATCTTTTTAAGAATTATTTTCGGGAAATAATCAGAGTTGTAGTAAGAGATTTACTGACAAAAAAAGATGTTCCTCATAGTGTCGGAAGCTTCCTAAATGGCCAACAATAGGAAAATGGTTGCTTACATTGGGGTATATTTATCCGGTGGAATAGTATATGTACATAATATGTTTTAGAAGAAAAATATTAATAACATGAAAAATGTTCTTGATATAATGACCCATAAAGAGCAGAATATAGTCCTCAATATGTGATGTGATTCCATTTATGTAAAAATACTTCTGTATGTACATGGAAAAAGACATGGGGAAATAAATACATTGGAATATTAGCTGTGATCATCTCATCTCAGGCTTAGGCCATCCCTAATTCCTTCTTTATAGTTCAGTGGTCTTAAATTTTCTACAGTGAATAAGCATTACATTTGTTTACTGCAAAATGAAAAAAATTTTGGCAATGAAAATAACCATTGCCAGGTCTAAGAATTTGAAGGTCTAACGATGGAGTTAAAATCTTTGGGTTGTAGTGGGCCCTGCGATCTGGTTCTCGTGTTCATCTGAGTGATGTTCTTTTTGAAGTGGGGAGGAATAGACAATCACATGGCGTTGTCCTGGGATGGAACAAGTTGACAGGTGAGAGCTGTGGGATACTCAGAAGCCAGCTGGATCCACTTCCTGGCGCGCTTGCCCCAAGCAGGGAGGAGTCTACTGTGGACACCCCTGCAGCATGGGTCGCAATTATATAACATTGATTGAAATTTCTAATGTCTAGAAAATGTCCTGTTCTATGGAAAGGTGTTATATTGGTGGCTCCAAAATGAGGTCCTGTAAGACCCTGCTGTGCTGCTGTCTTCAAGCGAATTTCTTAGGAATATGGAGAAATGTCTATTCCCTCAGATTTGGCTCAACATATTAGCAAACATGTACTAAGTGTCTGCTGCGGACCAGGTGGATTGCGCATCTCCCAGCACCTCTCCGGCGGTGTGTGACGGGTGAACTGCCTGCAGAAAGAACAGGAAAGCAGTGTGTCTACCATGCTGCCTCAGTCACAGCTTCCTGTGGGGCTGTGTGACTGGGAAAGGCAGTTTATGTATCATGGGATGATGGGCAGCATTTAAATGGATGGAAACTCCTTTAGAAAGTTTCTTAACAAAAATGTTCTAGAAGCCACACTGACTCTACATGTTTTCTAATGTCCTAGATCCGGCTGGTAAAATTAATATAATTTTGGTGTTACAGATAATTGCAGTTTTTGCTATAAGGGTCTTAACACAAATAACCTTCTCCTAAGCTAAATGCCTTCTCCTCTCCCCCTGCTCTTCCCGAAGAAGCAGCCCTGGACTGAGACTCACTGGACTCACATTCCACCTCCAGCTGTGCAAGTAACTAGCTGCGTGACCTTGAGCAAAGCGTGTTAACCTGGCTAAGACCTTAGTTTCTTACCAGTCTGAAAATTGGACCAGTACGCCCCTGAGGTCCCTTTTGGCTCTAAATAGCTATAAGCTTATTATTCCTCTCTCTCTCTCTTTCTTTTTTTAAGAACATGGAAGAGCCTGTTACTGCTTTTCTGGCTGATGCTTTTCCTTTCTGTCTCTCAAACAGGAGCAGCCTCAGCTGCGGGCCTCCTGTACCTGCCCACGTGGGCAGCCGCTGTCTCGGGCTGGGTGCTGGCCCTCTTCACGGCGTCCATGTGGCCTCACGTGCTTGGACACCTTATGAGCTCAGAGTCAAGCCCTGGGAAACCCATGACCGTTGCCATGATATTTTATCTTCTAGAAATATTTTTCTGTGCTTGGTGCACGGCTTTTAAATTTGTCCCAGGAGGTGTGTATGCTAGAGAAAGATCTGATATGCTTCTGGGTAAGTACATTTGAAAGGTCTGGGTTGAAGGAAGTACTCAAAAATACTCTTCAGGACCGACCAGGATTTAGTACTTTACACAACTGGAGGAAATAAATAGGATGGTCTTGCCTTTCTTATTAAAATAGACTCTGGAGGAATGTCTAAATTACTATTTAAAAACAAATTTCTTAGTTCATTGAGTTTCAGTAATGTTTCTTACTGCAAAGGCCTTTGCAGTGAATAGCAGTTAAAAAAACCGTTTAATCTATGACAATATATGAAAGAGGTACTCTATAATGCTTATGTTATATGATAATGATATCATAATAATGATGTGTATTCTATGATTACAGGAAGAGCTATGAACATGGTGCTCACATTGCTATTTCAGTGGTAGGCTCATAAATATACATATGGAAGTGTGATTTTTTTTTTGTTCCCCTGAATTTTATGTATGGTTTTTATTTACCCTATGTTTACCGATAAAATATATTTTGCAGACATGAATCTTAGTGTAAATGATAAATTCTCAAGTCATAGACTGCATATCTTCCATTTCAGCGGTTCTGAACTTACGTACCCAGATTAAAATTTCATGAACTTAGTTCAGTATTTCAGAAGTTGTCTTCTGGAAATAATGAAATTACTGATGTCTACCAGGCATACCCAGATCAAATGTCGCCTGTCGTTTTCGTTTAAGTAAAACATGTCAGATGCCTTCGGGCTAAAATCTTTGCAAGCTGAAGAGACAGAACATGTTAATAGGGGATTCAGTTCTTGTTTGTTCAAGCGTTTTTCCATTTGCTCATTTATTCATTAAGAAATCATCGTGCTCCTACTGGGGTCCAGGCACAGTGCCGGGTGCTGGGGATTTAGGAGACAGAGTCCTGCCCACCTGGAGCATCAGGGTAGTGGGGGCAACACCACACATCAGACTGGACAAGTATTAGGGGGTCACTGCTGGGGTGGGTGCTGCTCACAAGTCTGGGCTTCTGCTTGTGCTCGTCTGCAGTCTCCTCCTTGTGCCCTTGGTGCACATCCAGCAGCTCTCTACATTTTAATGTAAACTTTGCTGCTCCATGAGCCAGACATCTGTCAGGACAGGCTGATTTGGAAGAGAGATTTTTAAATTACATGGAATGTTTTAAAACAACTTTTGAGAATTGGATATTTCTAGCTTGACACCCAGGCTGTCGTCTGATCAGAGACAGACATTGCTGCATCTCCTCTGCGATACTCTTGGCTCTGCGAACTTGGTATTTCTTCTGATTTCTTTCAGGTGTGTGTACTCTGTCCTGCTCTGTCTCCCTGTCCAATGCCCTGCTTCTTTCTTACTCCAGCTTGCTTAGAGGTCTGCCATGTGGAGCTAATGACTGAAAGTAAGAGCCATTCTAAGCATGCATTTCTTTCTTTAGAATATTATGAATGATGGGCCGTTTGAGTTTCTTCTTACTTCTTATGGGACTGCAGAAACAATGCTTTATTCTAGCTTCAAACAACTAAATTCTTTTTAGTAAGAGTGACATTATGTTGATAAGGCCACAAAAACTAAGGAACATTGGTCATGTTCAGAGTAGCTTTGAATAACCATTGAAAAGAATCTGTATTACATGAGAAACTAGTTATAAGTCTGTTGTCTAGTTTTCTCCTATCTCCTGGAAATTGCACATAACTTTTTTTTTTTTTGCTAGCCTTCCACCTAAACATAACTTTCACTGGACATTCCCTAATTTATGTACTGTTCAATCACACCTTTGTTTCCATTCTTACTATATACGACATTAGAAGTACGTACAATTCACCTGTAAGCGGTGTTGTAACACACCCCACTTGACAAGGTGTGAGCTGCAGCGTGTGTCCTCTGGGCAGACCCACAATCCAGGCCAGAGTTGTTGCCACAAACGCTGCTACATTAAGAACCTCCGTATCGTCCTTGTGTGCTCCTCGACTCAGTGAATGTGGTCCCTTCACTCAGGACTGAGTCCCTGAGGCAGTCCAGAAGGCTGCTTTCTCCTGTCTTCATCCTTCCCTGCACCATCAGCAGTCAGTGGCAGATACCAATACCAACTTAACAACTAGGAAACACTCAGGAAATAGAAGGAAACCCCTCATCAACAAAAGGCTGGTTTTGGTCTTCTAAAGCATAATTTCTAGAACTCTGGCTGATTTCTTATGATCATCCCAGTGATCAAAAGTAATATTGGAAGTAATTGCTTAGGTACTGAGATAATAAGGGCATTTCCAGGCTGTGTCCATTTAAATGAAGTCTAGGCTCCTAGAATTTACCACTAGAAGAATTTTTGGATTGAAATGTAATATATTTGTCTTTCTTTTTTTTTAACAGGGATAATAATGCTAATTATTGGGCTGAATACGCTATTTGGTCCAAAGAAAAGCCTTGACTTTCTTCTTCAAACAAAAGATAGCCCTAAAGTGCTTTTCAGAAAGAGTGAAAAATACGTGAAACTTTGTGAGTATAGTTTTGCTTTATTTTTAAAAGCATTTTATTATAAATCAAAATTTTCAAACATGTGAAATTAAAGAGTATGAGGAACCCTCATGTACCCTTCAACCCAGTTCCAACAATTATTAACATTTTGCCAGTGTTGTTAATACTCATCTTCCTTGCTTTTTTTTTTTAGATAAAACTTTAAAGCAAATCTTTAATATCATGTCATTTCAACAATAAATACTCTATATTAATTTTGGTTCACTTCTAACATAGATTTAACAGGAGAATTTCCAAAATACTTTGTTCTAATAGTTGAAACTAATTCATTTTTTGTTCTCCTTTTTGGGGAGATTAAATATGTTAATGTTTGGAATATTGGTGAACTAGAAATTCACGTATGAAACTAGTTTACTATTCAGTCTGACTCATCTCAAAACATACTAGATTAAATAAAAATGTTTATTGACTGTATAACATTTGCAGATAGTGTGTTAGACTACAATGTACTGCATAACTACGTAATATTATGTAGAATACAAAGACATGTAAAAAACTTGTCTCCACCCTCCAAAACTTACTGTTTTAATAGAGAAGACAGAATATTATGGTGTAAAAAGCTAAAAAACAATTAAGAAGCTAAAAAAAATTTCAATATATTTCTAAATGTCATAAAGCAGTAAGATCATTATATAAACACTTTCATACATGTTCCATCATAATTTGAAAAGATTATATTAATATTTAGGGGAAATTTTTTAAATTTAGGGTTTTTTTGTGTGTTCTTTTGTTTGAGGCATGTCCCTTAAAACCAGGAACTGGCAGTTTTGTTTGTTTTTATTCTTAAAAATCTTTGTTATTATTATTATTATTATTATTATTATTATTATTATTATTATTATTATTATTATTAAATTCTTTATTCATTCTTCAAATTGAGGCATTTGAAACAGTTTATTTTCAAAGTTGTTGAGGCTGCTTTGTGTGGTTTTTAAAAACAGACTTTATTTTTTTAGAGCCATTTTAGGTTCACAGCAAAATTGAGTGGAAAGTACAGAGATTTCTTCTGGTCCCCTCTGACCCTACTTATACACAGCCTCCCCTACTGTCAGCATGCCCCACCAGAGGGCCACATTTATGACAACTGATGAACCTACAGTGACATGACACTATCACCCAAAGCCCTTAGTTTACTTTAGGGCTCATTCTTGGTGGTGTGCATTCTGTGGTTTATGACAAATGTATAATGACACATATTCACCATTATAGTATCATACAGAGTAGTTTCCCTTCCCTAAAAATCCTCTGTGCTCTGCCTGTTCATCCTTCCCCCTCCCTACCAATGCCAACCACTGTCTTTGTCTTTTTAAAAAAATTAATAGATTTTAGTTTTTAGAGCAGTTTTAGGTTTATAGAAAAATTGAACAGAAAGTGTAGAGTTCCCTTATTCCTCCTCACACTCCCATCTCCTCAGTTCTCACTATTGTTAACCTCTTGCATTTTTGCAGTACATTTGTTACAACTGATGAGCCAATAATGATATGTTATTACTAACATCCATAGTTTACATTAGAGTTCACTTTTTTGTTATACATTCTGTGAGTCTGAACAAATTATAATGACATTGATCTACCATTACAGTGTCATGCAGAATAGTTTCACTGCCAAACATCCCACATGCTGGTCTGGTTCATCCTTCCCTCTTTCCTCCAACCCCTGACAACTGCTGATCCTTTTACTGTCTCCATTGTTTTGCCTTTTCCAGAATGTCAGTCTTTGCCTTTTAACTCGAAAATATAATCTATTTTTGCTGTGATTTCTCATCTGCTATGATTATCATTTTACTTTGCTTTGGCTTTTTCTACTTTCTCCAGGTGTATATTCCATTTTTTCTTCTTACTTTTGCATTGAAAAAAATTTTCTTTTTCTCTTTCTTTTTTTCTTATTCTTCTCTTCCTCACTCCTCTTTCTAGTTTGGAAATTACACCTTCACCTTCCAGTTTTTTAGTTGTTGGTTATTTTTTTCTCAGAACATGAAAGATGTTATTCCCCTGTCATCTGACTTCCATTTTTGCTTTTGAGATGTCAGCCATCAGTGTAATCTTTGCTCTTTTGAAGATACTCTGTCTTTTCTCTCTGGCAGCTCTTAGGTGTTCTCTTTGTTTTGATATTCTGGAGTTTCACTGCAATATATTTGGTTGTGGATCCAGTGTGAGTGTTTGGGCTTTCTGAATCTGAAGAGTCATGCTTTTTTTAAAAATCAATTCTGGAAAATTCTCAGCATAATTTCTGCAAATACTTCCTTTTCCCCATCTATTCTCTCCTCTGCTTTTTGACTCCAATTAGATGTGTGTTGAGTCTTCTTATCCCTTCTTCATGTCCCTTAACCTCTTTCATATTCTCTACCTTTGTTCTTAAGCTGTCCCTGGCACTAATTCTCTGTTTGGTTTTGTCTGATCTGCTATTTATCTTGTCCAGTGAGTTTCTAATTTCAATTACTATGTAATTTTATTTTTAGAAGTCTATTTAATTTCTTTACAGATATTCCTGACGATTAATTTAATCTCATATTCCTTAGTCATCCTATTGAAGACCCTCTTTTATTTTTCTAAAAATGTTAAGCATGCTTATTTTATATTCTGATTCTAAAAATGTAAATATTTTTGGAAGTATTTTGGGCTTGATTCTGCAGGGTGTTTTCACTATGGTTCCTCCTCATGAAGACTTGTTTTCTTGTACACTACTTCTTATCTATATTTATGGTTTATTTTTATTTTAGTTTGTGGTTCTTGGAACATTTTTAGGGAAGAGTCTTTGAACTGAGTTTAAAGTATGGATTATATATGCATGCCACACATGAAAAGTAACCCAGGAACTAGACATTTCTCCTTTGCACAAAATCCTTGGTTAATAAATTCAATAATTTCATAAATTTTTTTAAAAAACAAACTTAGTTTCTTCTAAACAATTATTTCTTTTTTCTGTTTAGTTTTGTGGCTGCTTGTTGGTGTGGGGTTGTTGGGATTAGGACTACGGCATAAAGCCTATGAGAAGAAATTGGGCAAAGGGGTGAGTAATTAAAAGTTTTGTTATAAACTTTTATACACTATATATATATATATATATATATATATGCATACATTTGTACACTTCACCATTGTGATTGAACCCTAGACCTGGGTCTAAGGACTTCAGGGCCCTGGATCTCACCTCTTTAACCTTAGGTCATAGGCTGACAACATAGTGGAGTTATTTTCTGAAGTTTTTGTGGGTGGTTCCATTCTCTTTATAGTCACTAAACTGAGTAATGTTTCTTGTATAGAGATGAGATGCCCAGCTCACTGCTGAGCACACTGAGTTGTGTAGGTTAAGTGGTGGCCCTCCTATGCAGAGAGGTGGTGCTTACCTGAACTTCTGCAGCCCACTTTGACCTGTGTTTTTTCGGTTGCTCTAATCCAGCTGTACTCTTTCACAGGATCCTTGTTGCTGATCAGTTTGTATTAATTTGAAATGGATGGTTAGGGTCAGGCAGTGCATCCTCTGGGCCCATGGACCCCAAAGAGCAACTTTCAGAGTGTGCTGTGCTCCTGAACCTCTGCCTTGCCAGGCCAGTGGAGAGTAACAGCATGTATAACTCAGAACTGGCAGACCACTCTCCAAATATGTTAAAGGACTCTGTGTATCCGTCTGTGGTCTCATCTTTCTCCGATGCAAGGGTGACCTCTGCCCGTAATATGCTGTTTATCATCTTCATGCATTTCTTTATATTGTTACTACACATGACATATCCCTAGACAATATTGTTGGTTTTTTTTAACACATTTTTAACTTTATCTAAATGATATCTGACATATATATACTTTACAGCTTAATTTTTTACTTAAAATCATCATGGTGAGATTCATCCATATGGAAATATGTAGCCCTAACTCATTTATTAGGGCTGTGTAGTACTCAGGTGTATATACTAGCATTTTTTATTAGCTTTCCCACTTTCCACACTGAAGCAACAGCCAGGTTGTTTCTAATTTTTTTCTATTATAAGCAATGCTTATTATAAATATTCACTTTCCAAACATTCCTCCTAACTTCCAAGCCTAAGCTAGAAATTAGATTCAGATTCATTAGGATAATACCAACTAGCAAATATCTCCTTGTTATTATGAGTTAAATGTGGACAAATGCCTAAAACCGTTCCTTTGCTGAAATACGAATTTTGGTAGAGAGAGATGGAGTAAAGTGGGTCGCTGAAACTGCCGTTGTTCAGTCATCCCAAATTATCATTAAAACAATTCCTCAGGCACCAGCCACAGAGATCTCTGTCGCCATCTGGCCTTTCAGGTTTGGCTTCGACAATGAAGGATGGTCTAGCCTAGAAAGAGCAGCTCAACTGCTCAATGAGACAGGTAAGTCTTACTGGAATTCGTTCCAGGTTTTAAGAAACTACTATTATTACTTTTATTTTGAGCAAGGTCGTACGTGGTGGGAGAAGGGTTTGCTGGGTCATAAACTAATCTCTTAAGAAGGCTTCACTTGGGTGGGCAGCTGCAGGAGGATTAAGCTGCTGTACCCACATCTGTGTTTGCTGGAGAGCCATTCATTCAGCTGATTCTGAACAAAGTCTCACACTGCGTATCTGCAGGAGATTTTTGTCATGCCTTTGCTCTTAGAGATGCCCCTGCTGGTGGCTCCTGTCGCTTGGGAACCCTCTGTTGGGGACCAGAAAACTGTCAGATTAACAGGCAGATTGGGTTGGAGCGATATTCCTTTGCAAAGCAAATCGCTTGCAAGACCCTGAGAGCCAATTTTGTTTGTTTCCAGGCCCTGGGGTGTGCATCTTGGTGTGAAGCATCCTTTAAAATATGTGTGCGTTTGCTTCTTAGATCAACTACGTGGAGCAAGATACATAAAGGGATGAACTTTTCTGGTTATTCCTAACGATAACCGTGTCTCCTGAGAAACTGCAGTCCAGATGATTCTAACACCATTAAGAAATTTCTTTGGTCCTTAGTCCTTTAGCCCTGATTACAGGTCTCTGGGGCACATCTGACCAGGGTATCTGAATACACTTACTTCTGTGCCAGTACCATGGAGGTGTTTGCCCAGGAATAAGGCTATTGTATACTACCCTGTTGTTTTTGAACATAAATTAGGCATTTGAGAAAGGCCTTAAGCTTACTTGAAATTTTGGGAATGATATTAAGAATATTTGAAAAATTAGGAAAATTATGCCTTTATCCTGTCCCGCATTTCCTCAAGGTAACCCATGTTTTAATTACATTCTAAATATGGTAAAATTCCTCTATAGCTCAGACTTGAACCAGTTCACTTTAGTAGCTCATTAGGAACTACTTTGTTTTTTGATTCATGAGTAAAGGCAAAGAATCAAGTTTTACTAACGGTCTTTGTATTGCTGTGGGTAATCACCATGTGGGTTTTTTTTTTCCTGAACAGGTGCAGATTTCATAACAATTTTGGAGAGTGATGCTTCTAAGCCCTACATTGGGAACAATGACTTAACCATGTGGTTAGGGGAGAAGTTGGGTTTCTATACCGACTTTGGTCCAAGCACAAGGGATCACACTTGGGGGTGAGTGTACCTGGGGAAATAATCTTGAACATATTCCTGAAAGACCAGGCAGCAGAGGCTTGGAGTGGGTAGTTGATATTGTTATTCCTTAGTCCTACGAATATGTCCCAGTGATGCTTCTTGGGGGATGGAGAGACATGCATGTTCCATCATCATTTTAATGGTTTCCCTGTTGCTGAATATATTCAGTTCTTCACTATTATAAACCATTCAGTGTAGGAACTGAGGTTACAGCATTAGACACATTGGACTTGGATGCTGCCCATGGAGCTTACATGCTGCTGTGAAGAGACAAGATAAAGAAATCAGATATCAGATAATTTGAAATAGCAGTAAATGCCGCATAGAAAAGAAGAGTGTCTGGGTGGTCAGGGCAATGGGGATACTGAGGTAGTGTGGTCAGGAAGGTGTCTCTTCGGGCCCCATGATGAGAAGGACCCAGGGCCCAGACGTGGGAAGAACCAGTGTAAAGACTTGAGGCAGGATCAAGCTTGGTGTGCCTCAGTGCAGGGATGGAGGAGGAACTAGTAAGAAATGAGGTCAAACGTGAGCACCTAATCTTAGGGGACCCCATAATCCATGCTTAGGACTGATTTAATTCAGTTTTGATGGGAACCAGTTGGAGAATTTTAAACACAGGAACAATCTGATCTGATTCACATTTTTAAAAGATCATTCTGGCTGTTATTCCTAGAAGGACAGGTGTCAGGGGGTGGGAGGCAACAGTGGGACAGGGAGACAGGTGATGAGCCGGAGACACTAGCACAGGTGAGAACTGGCAGTGGGAGCCATGGAGATGGAGAGAAGGGGGCAGATTCAGAAAGTATTTTGGAACACAGCCGACAGGACTTCCTGATGGTTTAGGTGATGGGGGCTGAGAAGTGACAAGAGCAACACCTAGGTTTTTTACCTGGGTATCTGATACGAGATGATGCCATCCAATGGGACAGGAATGACCAGGTGAGCAGCAGGATTGTGCTAAGTTTGAGGTGTGCCTGGATGGTCAAGTGATATCCAGGAGGCAGTTGTGTGCAGCCTGGAGGGCTGAGTGTGACAGCACAAGCTGGATGTGTGCATTCAGGGATCCTCACTGGAGGAAGTTCATGACAGGGTCAGAGAGATGGTGCATGCAGCCAGGGAGAAGCCTGCTGAGGTCTGCACTCTGATTGTCCTTTCCATATGTAGTTCTTTGACTTGCGGGGGAGGGACATATTTCCTATCTTTATTGGACCATTTGTAATTTATAATTTTGTCAGTTGTTACTTTGTGTCCTGGCTGGCAAGACTGTACATCCCCAAATGCATTGATTAATATTAGAATTGTTTATGCAGATATGTTGCCAGAGTAACAGTGCAGGTAAAGTGGAGCTTGGGTATCACTAATTCTTCCTTTTTCATGTTTCCATAGCGCTTATTAAACACAGTTGCTAGCGTTGTGCTTAGTGCAAGACGTGCTGAATAGCCCATAAGCATTCACTCATCCAGCAGACTGTCCCATACGTCTCCACATCGTTGCTCTCAGTGCCCCTCAGCAGGATGTTTGAAGTGTGATGCATCCCTTTACGACACATACTACTAGTCCTGTCTGCACGAGGCGGAGGGACTAATAATGATGCTTGTGTTTCTTTTCATTCCAATACAGGATTATGGCTTTGTCGAGATACCCAATTGTGAAATCAGAGCATCACCTTCTTCCGTCACCAGAGGGCGAGATTGCACCAGCCATCACAATGACTGTTAACATTTCCGACAAACTGGTGGATTTTGTTGTGACACACTTTGGGAATTACGAGTGGGTTTCTTTGGTCTTTCTCATAGTACACAAATGCCAAGAAATATTATTAACATGTTACTTTGATTTCCATGCATTGACCTTTCTTATTTTCTTCTCCCACAGTATTTTCCCCTGTGTTGCTGGTTTTAAAAATCAGGCATAGAAACATTTGAGATGCAGGCAGTCCTTAGCAATGGTACAAGGCAGCAGTGATGGCTGGGTTAGCCAGCAGTTACTGAGCAGGTGCTGTGCTAAGTGCGCTGTTGCATTTAATTTTCATTTTGTGTAACGTTAGTACTGTTACAGCCCCATTTTACAGCTAAAGTCCAAGAGGTTAGGGGACTTGTCCAACCAGGGTCACACGGCTAGGAATTAGGTAGACCCAACTCAGAGCCTGCAAGTGCTTGGAACCACATGGTAAACCGGACTACAGAAAGATGAAATTCCAATTATTCCAATTGGAAGTAACTATTGGGATTTGAGGGTCCTAAATGACATTCTTTTTCCTCTCATGTTTTCACAATCAACTGAGAGGTAGGCAGAGGAGTCTGGCAGGGAGATCAGAAGATCTCTTTGGATTCTGATAAACCTGTTTGGACAACATGGCTTAAGTGTGTCCTCACGGACCTGCTAATATGTCCCCCAATGATACACGACACTGTCTCCCTCCACAGCAGCAGCCCTACCCGGCAGGGGTAGAGTCCACCCTGCCCAACTGTCCCTTTAGTGGAGAGGATGATGCAAGAAAACAGCCTACCTGCAAACTGGTGGGTTCCAAGGAGAAGAGAGAGAGGAAGGGTTTGAGAAAAGCATGCCCAAGAAACACCTTCTGTTTCTCCCAGTAATTTTCTGGTAGCAAGTACAGCATTCAAAAATCATTCTCCTGAGCTTAAATTGCACTTGAATTGGGTTTATCTTTTAAAAAATAGACATTTTTGTGTTTAAAGGTTGCAGAGTCTCAACCTAAGAAACAGTTGAATATACTCCACCCCATTTTTACTTTGCTTTTCTTCACCTGCCCCCTCTAACTCCCTCCTACCTCTTCCAAAATGTAAAGACTAGACTTGGAAGGGAAGACTAAAAGATAGCCATCAAATTGTGTTTGGAAAAGAGGAGGGAAGGGCTACCTTCTCTAACTTTCTATTAACCACATATTAAAGCTCTCTAACTAACAGCATACCTTTTATTTGCCATCTCACTTAATTTGGTGTAATAATAATGACAACCACAGCAACAGTAATAATAATGGCTAACACTTACCGAGATGTCTAGGGCGGGAAGCAGTGTAGTTTAATGGTTAAGGGCACGAAACTCCAGAACCTGGAATCAGACAATATGGTTTGAATCCTAATTAATTCAAAGTATATCTCCTCCACCAAGGTATTTAACTACCTTGAACCTCAGTTTCCCCATCTGTAAATCAGGTGTCTACTTATGTTATCAGATTCTTGTGGGAATTAAATAAGATATATTACATCTCATGCAAAGTATGTGTCTAGAGTAACTGCTCCATTAATACTGGCCATTATTATTAAACCAAATCAGGTTTTTTGAGCAGCTTAAAAAGGAAATCATTCATCAAACATGCATCAAGCATCTGTTGTGTCTTGTCCCTTTGAGCCTCAGCTCTTGTCTCACTCCTTAAAAGACCGGTCTATCAACCCTGGAGCCTCCCAGCAAATGACAAGAGAAAGTTCTTTCTTCGAATAATTTGTGAAGCCATCATGACATATTTTTGTTTGTCTTTGTTTTCTGTAATACTAGATAAAGAATTCTTACTGTGAGTAAATATTTCAGGATTTCGTTTTCTAGTGATTATGGCCCACAAACATGAAATCATATTAGGAATGAATTACAGAATGATTATGCATGTTGTTAGCTGATTCAACAAGATTTTTAAAATTAGTGACTACACAAATAAGTCTTTACAACTGATCAACAGAAAACAGAAATTCCTTAAAAGTTATTTAGGTATACACCATAAATAAAATTGGTATTACTTTAGGTAATTAACTGAGCCACAGTTAATCACATTTTTTTTTCTGTAACATGCATAAACCTACAAAGAAGAAAGAACACAGAACCTGTAGCCTGTAGTTATAGTTTTGGTTCTGTTGTAAGTTCAGTGAGTTCCAGTTCTCTTGTCTTTGAAAATCAGATAAAATTATTTTTCCCAGCTCACATCGATAGGGCTGTTGGGCTGATCAAATGTAAAGAGATAAGGAAGCATAAATCATGTATTCAGTCTGTCTCTTTTTCCCTCTTTCCTATCCCCTCTCCTTTCTTTGTATCATAATACACATTTTATTTTTATTATCATCACTGGATAAAGTTTACCTACTGAGAAAATGTAAAACCAAATTCAGAGATTATTTTCCAATAATATGTTGCTAAAATATATTTGAATGAAAACTCTTATCTGTGGTGCAGTGACTGTGGAATTCTCTAGACAGGATTTAAATCCCAATTGTATGTATTGGAAAGAACAGAATTCACTGCAGGCCTAATGAAGGGACTACTTACCAAGATGTTGGAAGGGCCACAGGAACAGATAAGAGATGCTAAGCCACTCAGACACTAGTAACGGTGGGGGTTCAGTACCATCCATAGGGCTGAAGGGACAGGCAGAGGAAACAGTGTTCCCAGAGCCCCGTGAGATCGGGAGCCAGGACTAGGGCCATCAGGCATGAGGAATGAGCTCCTGGGGAAGAAATACCCCAGCTTCTCTCTCCTCCTACCTGTTCATCTCCTGCTGGTGCCGCCAATTGGCCAAACCTCACTGGAAATTAGCAGACAGGAGAGCCCAGGAGATGAAATCTGCTTGGGATCCGCCTCCCAAGAGGCAGAGAAGGGCTGGGAATGGATCTGGACAGAGGTGTTTAGCGGATGGTCATTCTTTTCACTCTTCTATTTCTTGAGATGTCTTGTACTAGCTCTCAGCTGTCTGTACATAAAAATGCATAAGCTTAGTTCTGTCTTCCGAGCCTACCGCAGTGAGGTTTCTCCCGTCTTCTCAGTCTTTGGTGATCTCCCTCCTTCTTCCTTTGTCATTTCTTTTTCTTAACAGTCATTTATTAGCTATCGTACTCTGTCCATGCCTGTGATGGTCTACTGCCTGTTTGCTCTTGGATCCGATCCATTCCTGGCTCATCTCCCTTCCGGCTACAGATGGCAGGAAACCACATTTCCCAGTGTCTGTTGCCTTCTGGCTCCTGGGTAGGTGTGGCCAATAGAAGGCACTGGTGCAAGGCTAGAGGGCTGGAGGAGGGGACAAGACAGGGTATTTTGCATTCTCTCTCTTGTCTCTGGCAGTAGCTGAGTCTCTTCTGTGGCTCCAACTCCTCCTTCAGTGGCTCCAGCTCTTTCCGAGTAGCCTCCTCCAAAGCTCCGTTTCCCGGCAGTTAGGGCTGGCTTGTGGACTCTGGGAACATCACCTCTTCCTGTTTTCCCTCTAACTTTAGAGGTGTCATGGTTTCTCACTGTTACTAAACTCTGGCTGCCTCACTGATTCCTGTTTGGCGTCCTGCCACCTAGTAGCCAATTCCCTATATTAAATTCACTTTGTTTGAAACACCTAGAGTGGTTTCAGGTCTCCTGGCTGGATCATGCCAAATATGATGTCCCTAGTTTTTCCCCCAGACAGACTGACTGTAAACCATCCCCCCACCAAAGCCTAATGTACAGGCCTGATTGTCCCAGTCACACACTCACAGTGCTTCGCATAATAAAAGCAGCATGTTTCTCCAGTGTTTGACCAGGAGAGCCAGGGAGGCTTTTAGAAAGTGTTCAGTTGAAGGAGCTGAGTAGGTTAATAAGCCCGGTGTGCTCTGTGAATGTTAGGGTTCTCATTCTTACTGGTACTCCTTGCTCTTTTTTAAATAAAACTACTAGTCTTTAGCTGTAATATTAATGACCAGGTGTCAGATTATTGATAGAACTTCTTTTGATGAAAAGTTAAGCAAAAGCTGTTTTTAAAATTGATATGTAGATCAACTCAACTCCAAATGATTTGTGGAGAAAGGTCAGGTTGTTGCTGGTCAAAGGTTTGTCCTCCTGCTCAGCTGGAGCACGGTAGCTGTCTTGTTCACTTGCATAATGTTAAGTCATGTGTCCAAGTAGGAATTATTCTGGGTTTGTGCACTGTTTGAAGATATTCTTTGGGAACTTAGGTACCTAATATTTTTAAAAATTGTTTTGCAAATACAATTAAGAAGTATATTTTTGCATTTTTAAAGAGATGACCTTGACAGGAAACTTCAAGCTATTGCTGTCTCAAAACTACTGAAAAGTAGCTCTGAGCAAGTGATATTTCTGGGATATATCACTTCAGCACCTGGTTCCAGAGATTATCTGCAGCTCATTGAACACGGCAATGTGAAGGTAACCCTATCTTAATAGGATTTCTGATTTCTTAAGTAAAATGTTTCTTCTTAATTTTTTTTTTAAAAAAATCAACCCAACATTTTAATATGTATCCTGATTATCTACTGCTACAAAGAAAACTACCAGAAGATATACTGGCTTTAAACAATAGCATTCATCTCTTTGCTCATGAATCTGCGTTTGGGACAGGACTCAGCAGGGATAGCTCATCTCTGCTCCATGCAGCTAGGTGGCTCAGCTAGGGACTGGACCGTCCCACTTTGCAGATGACTCATAGGTGGCAAGTTGGTGCTGTCTGTTGACTAGGAGCTCGGCTGGGGCTTTGGGCTCAGAGTCCTGCTTCCTCTCCATGAGCCACCTGGGCTTCCTTCCTGCATGATGGCTGGGTTCTAAGAGTGAGTGTCCCAAAAGAACCGGGAAGAAGTTTATTGCCATGTGTGACCGAGCCTTGTAAATCACATAGTGGGACTTCTGTCATCATCACAAGCCTGCTCATGTTACAGTGGAAGAGACATAAATCTCTCTCATCTCTCAGTGAGAGGAGTATCAGAGTCACATTATAAGAATCCTATATAGAGAGTGGATTATTTTACCCATGTTTAGAAAATACAGCCTGCCACATTTGCAGGTTAATTATGTTGAGAGGAGAAGATAAAATAAAACGTCATACAGAGAGGCTAGCTGATCAGCCAGAGACACTAAATTTGTCCTTACCTGATCGGGTCCCAAACAGTTGAATTTGTCAGTGCACCCAGATATAGTCATGCTCTGGGAAGCTGAGAGACAAATCAAATCCTTGAGATACATATATACTAGAATGTTAAATGTATTCATTTATCATGGAAATATAACTTTCATACTTAGTTAAACCCTATATGGATTTCTTGTTCCTTTACTTTTTTATTTTTATTTATTAATTTTTTTTGCTTCATTGTCTTGAGATAATATCTGCAAACAAGAAAAAGCTTATCCATCTTATTGAATGCTTGGAAAGACAGGTGAGAGAGCTTGGCAGGATGAGGGTTTTCTGCATGTGACAGAAAACACAAAATGACAGTGGCTTAAAGAAGAGAGTATATTTCTTTATGTAAAAGTCTGGGCAGGTGATTCACCACTGGTGTGGCACTCTGCGGTATCAGGGATGTGTTCCTTCTTTCTTGTGGCTCCACGTTACAAGGACTCCATTCCCAAGATTGCCTCATGGTCCAAGATGGCAGCATCCATGTTCTAGTTAGCAAGGGAAAGGAAGGGATAAAGACGGGGCCAAGAGCGTATACAAGCTTTCTCTAAGGCAAATTCCAGGAAACTGACCTCCAACACTTGTTGACTGGAATTTAGTCATCTGACCGTATGTCACTGTACAGGAAGTGGAGAGATGCAGTATTTAAACTAGATACCCTTACACCTAGCTAAAAACACTACACCTTTAGAAAAGGGGCAAGGCAGATATTAGGGAGATGAGTTAATCTCTACCATAGTGGATAAAGCAGAAGTGAAGTCAAGATGGGACTCCTGATTTTGGCTTTGGTCAGAGGGTTTGTGATGGTGAAACTTACAGAGCATACATAAGGAAGAAGAGTTTTGCAGAAAAGATGAGTTCAGCTTTAGTCTGAGTTGAGGCATCTGTGGGATGTTAGTGGAGATGTCTATTAGGCAGCTGGATATATGGATCTGGAATTGGAAAGGGCAGTCGGGACTAGAGATAGAGATTAAGGACTTGCCATCATCTAGGTGATCATTAAAACCATGAAGTAAGGTGATATTGCTTATGGAGTTGGGGAATTAGAAAAGAAAACCCCGAGTCGAGTCACATTGAACATGGCTATCATGGGGCTGATGGGTAAGAGAAGGAAGATTATTTCAGAAAAGAGATTAAGGAGAGGTCAGAAGAGTAAAAGGAAACTTTGGAGAGTGCAGAGTCACGAGGCTGCATTAGTTGGTTATCTCTGTGTAGCGAACACTTCAAACCTTAGTGGCTTAAAACAACAATGGTTTAATACTCTCATAATTCTGTGGGTCTACTGAGTGTTTTCTGTTCTTGCCCGGGTTCACTCGTGGAGTCAGCTGGTGGCTGGGGGTCTGAGAGGCCCCCACGCCCATGCCTGGGGCCTTGGTGCTGGTTGTCGGCTGGGCCTCTCTCTCCATACGGTCTCATCATTCACTAGGCTCGCTGGTGGCACGTCTACCGGCTGTGTGACCTTGGGCAAGTTATTTAACCTTTCTGGGCCTCAATGTCCACAACTGTAAAGTGGGGATTGTAATACTTGTTGTATCATAGGGTTGTTATGAGGGTGGAATAGAAAAGATAATGTCTGAGAAGCCCTCAGCCTTGTAGGAGGCGTTCAGTAAGTGGTAGCTACGTTTATGCACGATGTGCGTCTGGCTGTATGTATAAAATCAGATGCATGTGTAAGTACATGGTCTAGAAGTACAGAATGTCAGACAAGATGATATTTGGAAAGTCTAAGAAAAAACTGATTGTATCCTAGTAAGAGATGGAATTTTTATTTGTGTGTGTGTGTGCAAGGAAGAGGGATTTTATTTGATTTTTATTTGACACTCTGTTGGTTTCCATTATCATAGTCAGAAGCTGAATCAAGATTGGCAGTAGATTCTTACATAACTTTTTCTATTTCAAAGTTTATTAATGCAGAGAGGAGTTTTAATCATAAATGCTTGAGTGAATATTTTTCTCTTTAAGAAATGAGTATTTAAATTCTGCAGTCTTAAAATTTGAGAGCATCTTTTCAAAATCTAATAAAATAAAAAGATAGTTAAACATATTCATAGTTTATGACTTCTAGTATATACAGCTGAATGACTAAATTTTTATCTCTTCCCAAGGCAAATCAGAACCTTACTTTAAAAATTTATTTGCTCTTTTCATCATTACAAAAATGTTAATTTAATTTTGGAAATTTATTGCAGTGTTTCCATGTATACAGAAGTCGTATATATGTGTGTGTGACTGTGATGTTTAAGTAATAGTAAAGGTTAATTAACAAGCATTCATTTATCTACCACTAAGCTTCAGAAAAAAATTAAGAATTACATAATAAATTGTGATATTTCTCTTAGTGATGAAAAATATATTTAAAATTAAATTTTAATAGTAAAATTTAGTCAAATAGTCAAAAGTCTGGTACACTTTATAACGTACAGGATTTTTTTAACAGAAGAAAATGGAAATTTCTTCAGTGTAAAAGTTCCCTATTTAGGGTTTTCCCAACACATTATAGAAAAAAATGTTTATGTTCTGATTTTCTGACGAAAAATAACGCTGGTCTCAAGCTTTCGACATCAAAAAGACTCACAGTTACTCCTGAAACACGTTTGTTTCCAGTGACTCAGTTTGACAAACACAGACTGAACTCCTGCCAAACGCCAGGCTTCATGCTAAGGACCCGGGAGCCAAGGTGTCATGGAGTCTCTCTGCTCAGGAAGGGGAGAGGGGACACATCTAAACAATTAACTGTCCAGAGTGCTGGAGCTGGTGGGCAGATGAGCGCGCAGTCAATTCTGCCTGGGATGAGATGCTTGGAAAGCTAGGGGCGGGGGGGCAGGTCCTAGGTCATAACTGCGGATCCACCTGCCTAACTCCCTGTCAAGACTACCTTCGTGTTGCACTGTCAGCATCTAATTCAGGGGCCAGGTGCCACGTGGTGGGTACTCCAGAAATATCTGGAGAATGAATAAATAACTGGGGCCTTAAAAAAACACCAGGAGGAGTCAGGCAGAGAAAATAGCGGGCACAAAGAGAGGCCTGTTTATTACTGCAGCTCACACGTTTTCTTGGCGACTCAGAACAGAGCACCGTTTTTAAGGCTTTAAACATGCTCTTCTCTCTTTATTATTAGGACATCGACAGCACAGATCAAGACAGATGGTGCGAATACATTATGTATCGAGGGCTGATCAGGTGAGCACAGGTGTTTGATTGTTGTTTTTCTTACTCTATTATTACTGTCATCTTTTGGGTCTATCCTGTCAGGAAAAACCTTATGGAAGCAATTCATTAATTTTGTTACTTTCATAAACATTGATTTGGCTATTTACCCGGCTTGACACTTTTTCCAAGCCCTGGCCTAATGATTTAAGGAGTAAACGGCTAAGCAAATTAAGTTTAATTATACAAACAGGATACTGTGTAAATTATTAAGCCTGGTAAGTGTATAACTGTCAACACATGTTAGGAATGGAACCGTTTTTGACTGTATGGCATGGTGGAAACAGCACGGACTCTGGGCTTAGAATTCCAGCTTTGCCAACTTCTAATCGTGTAAACTTGGGTGACGGAACTACCTGTTGGAGCCGGTACTATATTGTGGTCAGCTCTCTAGGTAGATTATATTTTTAAAAAATGTCACCCTCTATCAAAAAGGTGAATATTATCTCAATATACATATGTATGTCTATAAATATTCCAAAACACTGTAGCTGAAAGATTGCAAAATTCAAACATGTAACTGCAAATCTGTTTTGAAGGCAGTGTTTCTTCAAGCAAAGAGCAGTTTAATACCAGAAAAAGGGACTAACCATTCATTCATTCATTCAACAAGCATTTATTAAATACCTATTACATGCTAGGCATTGTTCTAGGCACAAAATGAAATCCTTGACTCATGGAGCTTACACTCCTGTGGATGGAGACAGAAAATAAGCCCGGAAGAAATAGACTAGGACAGGTGGTGATGAGTGTGATGAGGCAGGTGAATGAAGCCGGGTAAGAAGGATGGGGAGCACAGGGGAGGCCGCAGTATGTGACATGGGGTGGGCAGGACAGCCACTTGCTTGGATGCGGTGCTGTTCAGCCAGCAGACTGAGTAAGGGGAGGGAGTCCACCTGCATCCATCCTGAGGGAAGCATCCAGGCAGAGCGAACAGCAGGTGCAAAAGTTTGAGGGGTTCATACTAGTACCTTTTGGTGACAATGAGGAGGCCAGCGTGGCTGGAGTAGAGTGAGATGGGAGGTGACGTGAGACAGGTGAGGAGGGACAGATCATGGAGACAGTGACTGATCCACAGTCCCTCCACTCACAGGATTCTTCAGTGGAAACAGCATGTTGGAGACCATTCCTGAAACTCATCCCTAGTTGGTACAGGATCTGTTTGGAGATATTTGACCTGAGGCCTCTAATTGCCCTACTTGGGGCAGTGCTGGGAACTGTGGGACTGTGTGGGCTTCTAAGACGGACTTCACTGGGCCTTAGTCCTTCTTCCATACAGAGCACTTCATCACTCAGAGGTGTCTTGGCATCACCTGCCTGAAGAGAAGGGCTGGTGTTGACCTGATCACCCCTAAGTAACCTTCTGTTCCAAGATCTGTGGTCCACACTGATGAAAGGAATGGCTGTCTTCTAGGGATGACACAGAATCGGAGTCAGTTTCTCTCCCCTTGGACATATGGCTTGTTCCGTTATGAGTCATAGTCCAGTGAAAGCAAACCATTCCCTGTCCTCTTTACTCCGCTTGTTCCCCCATAGTCCTTGGGCACTTAGCACCACCCGATAGCCTTAACACGTATTTAATTTGTCCTCCCCACCTGGAATGAAAGCGTTATGAGGGCAAGAGCTCCATTTTATTCACTGTTTATCCCCAGTACTAGAACAATGCCTTCATGTAGTAGGGACATGATATGTATTTGTTCTTTGAATAAATGAATGACTGAAGCTGACTTCAGTATGAGTTTTTTGGAGAGGCAAAATATAAATAAAATAAAATGAATTCCTGGCTGCTCATGGCTCCCCCATTTTTCTGTCTGAGCTTCTCAGTAGCTGTTTGGATAACATCTATAAAGTACTTTGAATTTCCCAGAGAACTGAAAGCTCTAACCAAAAACAAGATGTGCAATTTTTTCAGACATTAAAAATGTGTGATTTTTCAGATGTTAAAAACCTTTTATTTTAGATATTTAAATGTGAATGAAAATATACATGTGGTATTTGCATTTTTAAAGGTAAGAAAGAATTGAGGCATATGATCCTGTCATTCTGAAGAATTCCTGCTATTGACTCAAAACATAATTAATTGTGTAAGAGGCAATTTGTGTAGACAGACTATTCATTAGTGTAAAAAAGCAGAGTAAGGCTGCCAAGTATGTTTGGTTAATTAAGTCTATGTGCATGTTCCTTATTCATTTATATCAGAAAAGCAATATTTGGATAAATATTTAGAGTAATAAATCAAGTTAATTCTAGTGATACATAGAATAGAGTTAGAAATGGGAAACTAGCTTAATAATAAAGGTGTTATCTACTGGATCTCATCAGATTTCTGTTTGAGGATAAAATCTTTACAAACCATGTCTATTTCTGCCACAGATTGGGTTATGCAAGAATCTCCCATGCTGGACTGAGTGACTCTGAAATTCAGATGGCCAAATTTAGGATTCCTGATGACCCCATTAATTACAGAGACAACCAGAAAGTAGTCACAGACCACAGGAAAGTTCCCAAGGAAATTCACTTCAATCCCAGGTGAGTGAGTTTTTATGTTGTAAACTATAGTTATGAGGTCGGGCATCCCCTCCAGGGAGCTACAAATTAGATTTGGTTCTAGAGATTTATTCATGTAAAGGAGCTCATGGTAGAGGTTATAACATCCTGCTTGGGTTGAAATTATGGTCCCTGCTTTCTGAGATAGAGAAACATGTTGAAGTCCCGACCTCAGGCAAAAAAGATCAACATGGCACCACGATCATCACCATCATCACCATCGTTAACACAACGGTAGCTAATGTTAGAGTGCTGCTGTGTCCCAGACCCTGTTCTAGGTGCATCGTGTGTTATCTTGATTAATCCCCATTGGTTGGGTTCTCTTGTTCTCCCCACCTTAGAGGTAAAGAAGCTCAGGCTAGGACTGTGACATAACTTCACTAGAGTTACATGACCGAGCTCAGAAGTGGGAAGGAAGCCTGTTGGCATCATTGGGTTGCTGTGGTTCTCAGTGCTCGCTGCACATTAGACTCACCTGGAGAGCTTTTAAAAACTACCTCTGCCTGGGTCCCACCCCGACCGATTCATCAGAATCTCTGGGTGGCACCTGGGCTTTGAGTTAAAAAATCTTTCCAGGTTATTCTAATGTGCAGTTATGATTGAGACTGTGGAGAGTGGATCATTTATTTCCATTACAGATATTCTGCCCTGTGAAATATCCTAGGTTTTGTTTCGTCTTAAACAGAGGTTATCTGAGAAATCTATTTGCAGCAAAACACATGGTTTGGAGTAGGAGTTCTTTCCTTGTCCAGTGACTGGATAATGAGAGGAAATGTCCGCCTAAGACTAGACCCCGAACGTGTCATACGCTGTTACTCTTATGTGACATTTCTCCTACTTTTACTAGCTAAAAGCTGTAGAAAATTCTCAGACCTCATTTTGTTTGGGGGAAAAATGACATTTATCCCTTCTCTTTTTCTTCCTTGTCTCTCTTTACAACAAGAAAATACTGTACCAAAGTGTAGGCAGTGAATGCGAGGAGAGCTACCGTCTTGATTTGTATCACTATTTGATCTCGCCCTTTGTCACTGTAACGTGGTTGTGTGTAATGTGGTTGTGTAATGTGGGCTCGGGAGTCAAGCTGCCCAGTTTAGAGCCCCACTCTTGCCAGTGAACAGCTGGGCAACGTGGGCAAGTTGCTGAACCCCTCTTAAGCTTCAAATCTCATCTGCAAAATGGGAAAAATAGCGGCGCCTAACTCTTCAGGTTATCTGAGGTCTGAATGACGTCAAGTTCTTAGAATAGTGCATGGTGTAAACTCAATCGCCAGGAGCTGCACTTGTAGCAACAGTGTTTGTAGCAGTAACAGAAGTAAAATCAAAAGCTTCCCTCCTTTTGGTGACTGAGGTGACTTCTTAAATGGAAGCAAAAGCATCTGGGAAAGGAAAATAATTTCCTGTTTCCTTATTCTCATATACTAGGAGTATAGAAAACTCCAAATAAAATACTTTTGGCTAATCGCAGTGGCAGATTGATCCAAACCAACTGTGAACAGCCTTAGATCTACTTTCTTGCTCTGTTTAATGATGAAAATAAGAGAAGCATAAGTGGAAGGCCTGCTTTAATCTTAAAAGTCCCTATTATAAAATATATGCAGATGAAAATCTATCAAATAGAAATAGTCAAAGAATACTAAGTTCACCAAAAAACCCTATTCCTTAATTAAACAAATAGACATTAAGTACCATGATGCTAGAACCTGAGGACAGAGCAGTGAATAAGACCAACTTTGTGGAGCTTGTGTTCTGGTAGGGAGATAAGCAATTCAAAGATTATCACTGGTAATAGTTTTGCATACATCTTTGTTTCTTATATGTACATATATCTATATATCACACAATCATCCCAACTTAGTAAATGTATGAAACATATATATGTGTGTGTTTATGTGTATGTGGGTTCATTCTATTGGTTTAATTATTTTTTTAATGGAGGGGGTACCTGGGATTGAACCTAGGACCCTGTGCATGCTAAGCATGTGCTTTACTACTTGAGTTGTACTCTACTCCCCATTCTATTTGTTAATATGATTAAAAAAAAATCTAAATAGTATATGATGAACTTCCTTCCATAATGAAGTACTCTCCTGAAACTATTTTTAATGGTTGCATAATATTCCATTGTATGGCTGTACCAAACTTGGCTGACCAGTTGTTTTTTTGCACATTTAGTATTCCATTATTACAGAAAGTCTTCTCAGGACTCTTTATGTTTTGCATATATCGTTGATTCTTCTTTAGTACTCAGTTCTAGTTGTGAAATAGTAGAATCAAAGGTTATGCAAAATTTTTATATCCCTTATTGTTTGTTGTTTTGAGGTGACAAAGTAAACAGATCTCCTGTATCCTACATTATTGAGATTATTAGAACATTGCAATTGCTGATGAAAGAAAGAAAGTCATCAGTTCTTTTCAGTGCCTTTTCAGTGCTTTCCATCATACCAACCAGAGCTATATCATTATCTAATTATTCATTGCTAATGTAAATCATTAATCTGTAGCACCTGAGCACTGTAGTAGACTTAGAAGTTGTGATTATACCAAAATAAATTCTACATATGCATAAATGTAACATGAATCACATTTCAGGTTTCATGATCCCTTCACTTATACAATGGCTATACAATGGCTGAGGACTAGAGAGCAAATCCAGACTTATTTTTTCACAAATGTTATCACCCAATTAATTCCTAAACAGTTGTACTTTTTGGAATGGTCCATAATCATGGAACGAGGGCTTCAAAGATTAAAAATTTAGTCTGCCTTTCCTTAGGCATGAATCCTTTGTTAATTCTTCACTTGCTGTTTTATAAATTAATTGCATCTCTCCTGGTTTTATGATAGTTAAGTAAAACCACAATAGATTATGGTTGAAATTTTACATAAGAACATACCTTTCTGAATGGTTTTTACATGTCAATTACTTTTTTTTTTAGATTTGGATCCTACAAAGAAAGCCACAATTCTGAGAACAATCATCATTTTCACATGAACACTCCCAAATACTTTTTATGAGCCATTTAAAACAAGGACTCATTGAACAAGCCTAAGGAAAACAAAAAGAACAGATGAATTGAAGTGGGAAACTACACACAAAGAACCTCAGTTTTGAAAAGATACAGTATGTACACAGTGGGAAATTTTTTAATCAATTTACAAAATATATTGCTAAATAAAAGCATTTCTCCAAATTGTTTTTCTTAATTTTTTGGTAAAAAAATAGAATGTAGGGTCATATAAGAAAGTTCTACTATGAGAGAGAAGATAACAAAAGTGTGTTACCTTTTTAATGCTTAAAAATAGGAAATGGAAAAAGAAGGAAAAAAACAGGAAATGGACTTTTTGATGAGCTGGAAGGACTGCTTGCAAAAATCAAACAGCCTTAAATCACTCTTGGGTCAAAGCAGGGAAAGAAATGTTTAGAAATTAAGTCTAATTGTTAGAAGACGAATGTGTACCTATAATGAGCGTTGACGCAGCAGCTGCCGCACGCCCTTCACCATCCTCTCCTGAGCTGTGGTAACATCATCTGCCTCTTGCCATGTTTCTATCACTCCATGGCTGTGCATGGCACACTTTGTGATGTCTCCATCAGTCAGGCCACCAGCTGTCAGGGAGCACACCTCTCCACGCAGACGGGTCCCACAGTGCATTTTCTCCCCTAGATCCAAGCAGGTAGATGATGGGGAAGAATTCAGCCCAACAGCACCATCTCTGCAGGGAATAGTGAATGGACTGTTGTTTAGGGAGGCACATGTGACATCTTAGAACTGGAAAGGGTCCTGAATGTTATTTTATATTTTGGGGCAAACATAAAAATTACAGAAGAATTTTCAAAGGTTTTATGTCACAATCTAAGGATGTTCCTTGGATCTATTTAACAAAAATGCATTGAGCATATCACCATATGCAAAACATGATGTCCCGGTGGTAGCTTTAAGAAAAAAATTTATTTGTTTATTTTTAAAAATTGAAGTATAGTTGGTTTACAGTTTTGTGTTAATTTCTGGTGTACAGCATAGTGATTCAGTTATATATATGTATATTTCTTTTCATGTTCTTTTTCATTATAAGCTATTACAAGGTATTGAATATAGTTCCTTGTGCTATACAGTAGGACCATGTTTATCTATTTTATATATAGTAGTATCTGCAAATCACAAACTCCCAAATTACTCCTCCCACCTCTTTTCCCCTTGGTAACCACAAGTTTGTTCTCTATGTGAGTCTTTCTGTTCTCTAAATAAGTTCATTTGTCTCATTTTTAAAGATTCCACATATAAGTGACATAATATGGTATTTTTCTTTCTCTTTCTGGCTTACTTCACTTAGTATGATTTTCTCCAGGTCCATCTATGTTGCTGCAAATGGCATTATTTTATTAGTTTTTATATCTGAGTAGTATTCCATTGTGTGTATATGTGTATGTGTACACACATCGTCTTTATCCAGTCATCTGTCAATGGACATATAGGTTGCTCCCATGTCTTGGCTATTATAAATTGTGCTGCTATGAACATTGGGGTACATGTATCATTTTTGAATTAGTTTCCTCTGGATATATGCTCAGGAGTGGAATTGCTGGATCATATGGTAAGTCTCTTTTCACTTTTTTAAGGAATCTCTGTACTATTTTCCATAATGGCTACACCAAACTACATTCTTACCAACAGTGTAGGAGGGCTCCCTTTTCTCCACACCCTCTCCAGCGTTTATCATTTGTGAACTTTTTAATGATGCCCATTCTGACTGGTGTGAGGTGATAACCTCATTGTAGTTTTGATTTGCATTTCTCTGATAATTAGCAATATTGAAAAAAAATTTATGTGCCTATTGGCCATTTGTATGTCTTCATTGGAGAAATACTTGTTTAGGTCGTCTGTCCAATTTTGGATTGGGTTGTTTGGTTATTTAATTAAGTTATATGAGCTGTTTGTATTTTCTGGAAATTAAGCCCTTGTCAGTTGTGTCATTTGCAAATATTTTCTCCCATTCCATAGACTGTCTTTTTGTTTTGTTTATAGTTTCCTTTGCTGTGCAAAAGCATATGTTTAATTAGGTCCCATTTGTTTGTTTTTGCTTTTATTTCTATTGCCTTGGTAGACTCTCAGTGGTAGTTTTAAAAATATGTCCACAAATGATTTGGTACTTCCTTCCAAAGGTGAGGCCTAATTCGTCTCTTTCTGAGTGTGGGCTAGACTGAGGGACTCACTTTGATGAAGGGAAGAAAGTGGAAGAGATGGCATGTGACTTCCAAACTTGGGTTGTAAAAGACTGTGACTTCTGCCTTAGTCTCATCCTCTTGGGTCTGAGAGAAGCCAGGTGCCATGTCATGAGCAACCCTGTGGAAAGGTGAGGAGTTGCCGAGGCCTCTTATCAACAGCCATGGGCGTGAGCCACCCTAGATGCGGAACTTCCAGCCCCTGCCAAGCTTCAAATCGTACTTCATCCCCAGCCGGCATCATGACTGCAACTCATGAGAGACCAAGCCCAACCACTGGCTTAGCTGCTCATAAGTCCTTAACAGATAATAATTGTTGTTTTAAGCCATCTGCGTTCAGATCTTTCTCAACATGTGATGGGGATATGTCCCGAAAAACCCATGTAAGTCGAAAATATCATTAAGTTGAAAATATTATTAATTTGAAAATGCGTTTGATACACTTAACTTTTCAAACATCATAACTTAGCTTAGCCTACCTTAAAGCTGCTCAGAACTCTTATATTAGACTACAGTTGCACAAAATGATCTAACACAAAGCCTATTTTATAATAAAGTGCTGCATATCTGAGGTGATCTACTGAATACTGTACTTGAGAGTGAAACACAGAATGGTCTGGGCACAGAATGATTCTAAGTGTCTCAGCTGGTTACCCTGCAATTGTGGGGCTGACTGGGAGCCGATGGCTGCCCACCATCACGGGAGTATTTGTACTGCATATCACCAGCCCGAGAAAAGATCAAAATCCAAAATTCCAAGTGTGGTTTCTACTGAATGCATATTGCTTTCGCATCATTGTAAAGCTGAAAAATCTAAGTGGAGCCATCCTAAGTCAGGCAGCATCTTGTTTGGGTAATTTGCTATGCGTCAGTAGATAAGTAACACAGCCCTTGAAACTCTCCACATTTGGGGAACTCTGAGAACCTGGCAACAGCAAACATATTTACTTAGCATCTATTCTATCTGTGGTACAGTGCTGGACATGTGGCGGTAACAGGAGGTGTCACTTAAGTGAAAAAGACATTGCCCTTTTCTCTGGATCCTAATCACCAAGTTAGGGAGACAGAAAGATGCAAAGGCATCTTGAATGGTAACTACTGACTATTGACCTCTATTGAGCCAAGTGCTTTACCAACACTATCTCCTAACAACAATACTGCGAGGTGATGTAAGACAGATGACAACCGGGGTCTTTCAGATCTGGGATTAGATGGCCAGAACTCCCATTCCACTCCCTCCTGAAGACAGTGTCCTCTCCCAAATTTCTGTCAACTGTGTGAGGTTAAGGGGCAGGGTTCACATTTTTATGGTCACCTCTCGCACAGATCTCCTTCCACTGTCATAGCTGGGTTTATGGATGGTCTTGTGCTTGCATTTCTGACACTTGGATTATGCTACAATGCAACATAAAAGCATTTAATGCACTGAGCTGGTGCCTGGCACTCAGCAAGAGCTAAGAATTCCCCAAAGTTCTGGGGAGGCAGATGTACCCAGGACAACAAGCACTGCCTCTGTAACTGTGTCGAGCAGACAGAGAACTCCGTTCCTTCCTCGAGTTCCTCAAAACAAGGTAAAACAAAACATTCTCACCATATGTTTTAGTGGGTGCAGTTTTTACTGAAGATGTGGAAAGACAGAGAAGTGTTTATATTACAGAAACTCAAAACATCTTCAGGCAGAATTAGATACTCACTTGTTTTACAAATCTTCTGTCTCCTCCACACCATGTAGTTTAGGAATCTCTCTTACCTTCTGTGGCTTTCCACACCTCCTTCAGATTTCTGTGCATTTCTAATACAAAGCAGATTCTCTCTCTTTCTCTCAGTCTCTTACTTATTTATCAAGTGCTCAGGGCCTTAACTTCCATTTTAAATGGCTTATTCGAGGTGGAGGGTTCAATACATCTCTCTCAGCAAATGAGAGGGCAAGCAGAAAGATTAAATAGCACCGCTGAACTTAACCTAACTGATAAATATGAAAGAATGAGTGCCCCAAGTATCTTCAAATTACTCATGCAGATGTACATGGGACGTTTACCCAAATAGATCATATCCTGAGCCAAAAAGCAAGATTTTAAAATGTCAAAATATTGAATTAATACAGAATATATTCTCTAATGACAATGAAACTAGCTTAAAGTAAGTAACAAAAAGATGAGAAATCCCTAAATACTGGAAACTGAGTAATAAACTTCTAAGTAACCCATGAGTCAAAGAAGAGACCACAATAAAAATTAGAAAATATTTTGAACAAGAGAAAGAGAACCAATAGGAAGCATGTATCTCTGTATATACACACACACACACACACACACACACACACACACAAATATATGGATATATGTACAGCTCCATGCCTATCAACTATATACAGAACCAACAGGAGATAGATATATGTGTACATATTTATCTATATATGTCTATATATCCACACATACATATCCATCTCCTGTTGGTTCTGCTTCTCTGTAGAGACCAGATCGATTCGATAGCAAAACTGAAAAGAATGCTAAATGGAAGAAAAATTATAGGCCAATCTCTATCATGTACATTGATATAAAATTCCTAAGCAAAATATTGCTAAATCAAATCCAGCATTGTATAAAAAGATAATACATTATGATAAGTTAGATTTACTCCAGGAATTCAAGGTAAGCTTAACACTTGAAAACTAATTAATGTAATTCTGTACCACAACAACATTTGTTTAAGTCACCCAGTCTATGGTAGTGCGTTACAGCATCCTGAACTAAGGGAACAGGTCTGATAACCCAGTGACTCTCAGCCTGGGGTGGGGGTGGCCTGTAGACTGGGGAAGGCAGAGCCCGTGGGGGAAAATGGAACCATCTAAACTCCCCCACCCCTCTGCAGTGGACATATTCTTACAGCCGATGTCACCTCCATTCTGGAGACCAGGCTCTCTTTTCTGTCCTGCTTGCTCTCCAGCCAGTTTTCTATTTAGTGGAATCTGGCAATTCAGGAGATGTTTCTTTTGCTTCCCATTTCTCATTTGGTTTTTGAATTCTACTACACTTTTTAAACAATCAGATGGATTTGGGGAACAATGGAAGAGACAAGAAAAAAGGAAAAGTGCTGATCTGCTGTATTGTGGAGTGGTGAATTTATCTAATTTTATACATTTGGGTCAGTAGTTATTTTGATTTCAATATATTCTGGAAGCATCCGATTATTTTAGCCATAGCTTCTTAATGAGCTAATAATGTAATCTCTCTCTCTCTTTCCTAGGTAGATTACTTTAATCTATATCCAGGAGCTCTGAAAGAGTTAATGCTTTGAGCTGCCTTCATTATGTGAGCAGCTAATAGGACCAGTAACATAGTCAAGTAATTTCAGAGTAAAGACATTAAAGAAGACTCTAGAACAGGTACCAAGCAGTGAAACGTTGACTGATAACGCAAATAACCAGACACCCTTAATAAACTATAATTTTTCTCTGCACCCAATTTGCAGGCATAAGAGGCAATTCCTAAGAGAATATGCCCCTTTCAGAATCCTGAAATGCATAACAACAGGGCTGGAAGGGCACCTGGAGATCCCGTAAATTAGCTCTCATTTTGCAGACAACAAAATGAATTCAGAAGCTAGGTATCTATGTAAGGACATACCTAAGTAACAGAAAAGCTGGAACAAGAACACAGGTTTCTTGACTCCCTGGTCCAGGATTCTATGTTCTATGGCTTCTTGTAAGATTTGGGGGGAAACATTTGCAGGGTATATCATGAGGATCTGATAGACAGTCCATGCTTCTACACCACAAGAACTGATGCTCCAAATTGAGTTCCTCTGTCTGTCTGTCTGTCTGTCTCACACACGGCTCTAATCACGGACGGTCCCCCAGCCCTGGATTGACCTCCCTACAGGGACAGACGCCCACTTTCACCTGCACCTCTGCTTCTCTTACCTCTCCCCCTCCCCCCAGGCGCGAGTGCAGTGCCCGTGTCTCCGGTGGAGAAGATTCCCTTCCCAACCACCTTTTGGACCTCATTTCTTCCCTTTGCTCTGTTCATCCTGCTGTCAGCAGCTCTGTAGAGACTCTGCCTCCCCCATCTTATGAGATGCTCTGACCAAAGGGAGCCCAGCACACTCGCTAGCTAAGTTTGTTACTGATGCTTTGCCTGGCTGGCTGGTTGGCTGTTGGAGTTCATCCCCTCCCTCTTTTACTCCTCCAAGGTCATTCCCTCCATAAGGAGGCTGGACCTCATCTTTGCTGGAAGCTGGAGGAGACAGACCCCAAATCCCTCTGGTGGCCTCTACTCACAGCTGGCAGCTGGGCTCCTTCCTTGAGGTGAGTGTCTGCCTTGCTTCAGACCCACTGACTTATTTGGAGAATTAGGCCAATGCTTTCCAAACATTTTGATGGATGCAGCCCAATCAGTAAAAAAAAAAAAAAAAAAAAAAAAAGCATGCTTTCTCAATATATTTACTTATAATTTACATATAGGTACTACTATTACTCCATATGTTAAATATAAGTAAAGCTTAATTTATCTCCACTATTTTGGGGTAAAAAGAAATACAAATGTGGGAGAGGGAAATAGCTCAGTGATCGAGTGCTTGCTTCACATGCATGAGGTCCTGGGTTCAATCCTCAGTACTTCCATTAAAAAAAAAAAATGAAGTTGTAAAAACAAAAAAGAAATATAAATAGAAGTTGTCACAAATTCTCTTTGTACATCCTCCTTCCCCACTCGGCCCCAGAACTGCTGAACTGGGCGGTGGAAGCTCTGGGAGCCACACAAGGGGTAAGTGGTTTCAGTACTAGTAATAATAATTGCCGCCGCTTTTGCGTGCTGACTGTGTGCCAGGCACCATACAAGCCTTTACATAAAATGTTCTATTGAATTTTTGCAGGAGCTCCACGTGGTAGGCACTATTGATTCTCATTTTATTGTCAAAGAACCGAGGCTTAGAGGTGCCTAGCTTTGCCCACTGTTGCCACTAGCAAGAGGCAGGGCAGAATCAAAGCCAGGTCTCTGACTCGAAGCACAGCTTAGCCACTGTGCTGTGCTGCTTCGGGGATGACAGCGAGCACTTGCTGAGGGCTAAGCACTGTGCTGAGCCCCGGACACACACAGGGAACAGGGACGCAGCCTCTGCCCTCGTAAAACTGCCGTCCTACTGGGCCCTGACCTCCTGGGGGCGCCCTAGATCTGACTGAAAAGGCTTTGATCCGCTTGAGCATGTTAGGCTCTTACAAAAAAAAAAGGTCACAGCATGAAATTGTTTGCAGGAAATTTTTTAAACCTTATAATGTGTAATTACACAGTATTGTAGCCCATTTGGAATTCTGCTGGTTCTGAGTCTTGGAATCTTATTATCATTATAGCATTATTTCAATGGGAAAATGCATTTTAAGTTTCAGACACTCAACTTATAAACGAACTTTTTAATAAAGTGACTTCTCACATTTTTTTTTTAAGAGTTTGGACTTCCTGAACAACATGCTCAGACAAAGTTATCAAAGCATTTTGGAAAGATCAACAAGAAGCACTGATGAAATTGTCAGATAATTACAGTATCATGTTCTTTGAATATTCTGGTTGAGATGATTGCTTCAAAATACTCTATGGTGAGTATAGTCATAGGGAAAGAAACCATTGCCCCAAGTTCCTTAATGAAAAAATAATTTAAAGCCTGATGATATTTTCTTTTCCCAGCTGGAGATAACGTTAAAACCCCATACTCCCAAAGCCTGGCCCCCGTCAAAGTAAACAACTAGAAGTCAAATGTATTTCTCTTTATTCCTACCACCGTGACCTGATAGCAGTTGACGTTGCATCCCTAAACAGTAATGGCAAATGTCACAAAAGTAACAATTCTAAACACCTGTGTTCCGAGAATCTTTGTTCTTTTATATACTATTGACAAAACATGTTGCTTTGTAGTCTACAAGCCCTTTTGCTTCAAAGATTTCTTTTTGATCATCATAGTCATCTTTTTAGCTAAAGTTCTAATTATCTATCAGTGTATAATAAGCCATGTCTCATGATTTTGTGGTGTTGACCTAAAACAAATAGGCTACCAGATACTTCTCCAGTAAGATGGGTCTATTCGGGAGACCCATAGCAGAGAATTGCAGCTTGGGGTTGGCAACTATGACAAAGGTACGTGCAAGTCCCCAAGCCAGAAGGGAAGGAGAACACTTTTATGGAGGAGAAAAGGACGTTGGGAGGGCTGTAGTAAACGAAGAACCCAAGGCTTTTCATTGGCTGAGTCCTTGCCAGGAAAGAAGAGGAGCACCCCACTTTGGTCTCCTGACTTTATTTAATTGAGGTTTTTGTTTTAGTATTTTTTACAGTGGGTTAGAATTTGGGGCAGAACTCAGCTGGGCAACCCTTCTGTTCCATGCGGCACTGCCCAGGTCACTTGCAGGCGTGTGGATGGTGGCTGGGCCGGACTGGAGGGGCCTACCTGGCTTTACTCACGTGGCTGTGCCTTGATGAGGGTGGCTGGGAGGACTCATCTGAGTCCCTTAGCTGTCTTCTCTACGTTGTTGGGTGATGGACTTCATTTATGGTGCCTCAGGGCTCCCAAAGCGAGTTTTCTTGGAGACAGAAAATGGAAGCTTCCTGAAGAGTAAGACCTGGGCTGAGAAAGTGGAACAATGTCACTTTTGTCATATCCTATTCACCAAAGTAGTTGCTAAATTCAAGGACAGGGGACAAGGACCGCACCTCTCAATAAAGAAAGGTATCAAAAAGTACGTGGCTTCCTTTAATCTGCCACAGCTAGATTTCAGAAGGTGTTTTTGCATTTTCTAGATGAGGAAACTAATATTGAGGCTAACCGAGTTGACTTGCCCACAGGGGACATCTATCTAGTTAGTGAGGAAGGTGGGACACCGCCCAGGACTGCTGATTCCAAAGCCAGTATACCTGTTTTGGGGGGGGAACTCACTGACCTCAAATATTTTCTGAAGAACCAAGTATGTAACACCGCTACTTTTTTTCGTTTTGTTTTTTGTTTTGCTTCTTGGCTTTTAAAAGCGATTGAGGGAATTCAGGGCATTTGAGGGCCCAGACGAGCCATTGAGTGTCTGTGATTCTGATGGGACATGTGCCCAGAGCCTCTCTTTTCCCATTTGACCTGTGTCCTTCCTGAGGCAGGACTGAGGTGAGGGCCCTGAGGGAAAAGGTGGAGGACTTTCTGTAGGAGGTGGGTGTCCGATAATTGCAGTAGCACCGGATGCTGCCCTCAGCCTAGGCTGCTGGTTACGTCGCCTTGAGTTCCGAGCAAGCAAGAGGCTTCACCCGTGGACTAAGCACCGTTTATTTGAGATTAATGCGGGTGGAAAACTAGTCAGAGTATAAACAGCCATGGGGCGAGGAAATAAGTCTGAGTCAATTCGTTGACTAATAAGAATCAGTCCTTTGGAATCCGGCTTTAAGTCAAGACATTACTCAACAAGAGCCAGAGTGTGCTTCACAGCAGTATTCCTGCACAGTACAAATGGCTTTTTTGAAAAGCACTGCCCAGTACATGACATTTGCTCTATTGCTCAGATTTGGTCACAGGAAATCCTGGGGTTCTCTCTGGTAGAAGGCAGTTACTTTGTCTTTACTAATAAGCTATCCTTTCAATTTCCTTTATTTCAAAATTTCAAAAGATGCTTCTTTTCTCTTCCAGTGATGCAATGGCTATTCCTTTTTCTTATTACAGTGGTGCCTATTGCTATGTTATCTAATATCATTTTATATTATTAATTATGTAATATTTTATTTATAGTATAATAATACTGCTATAATAGCTTATTGCTATGGCTGCTATAGCCAATTGCTATATTATCTTAGATTTAAATTTATTTACCGAGTCTTTGCAAATACCTCATCTCTCCTCTTCCAAAGGCCTGGAATTTGTTTTAATTGCCTCGCAGAAACCTGCCCTATTTTTTTACCAAATAGCCAAAGCACTGAAGAAATCTACATCAGATGCAAGGGGGAAAAATTCCCTTCTGAGTGCTTCTGAATGTAACTGTGCTGAACAGCACATCACAGACGCAAAGCCAGGACTTCAAAGTAACAGCAAAATTAAAGTTCAATCAAAGCATCGTTCACTCAGAAAATTTTTGCTTTGTGGATATCATGTACCACATGTACTTGTTGCAGTGGCTAGAATTTCTATAAAAGGAACAACAGGAGTGCGAGATTGCATTACCTAAAAGCAATGGTGCTGTTATCACAAAGGGAAAAAAGAAATTAAAGCAGACGAAAGATGATAGAAGGAGAGTTAGCTGAGAATGAAAGGCAGAGTGCCTGAGCACTGCTGGGGAGTGTTAGTTGAGCCCATCTGATGTTTCCCCTTATTATCTCCTTTATTTGCAATGTCTGAGGCTTAGGAAATTTCTGTAATTGATGAAGTATCACCAAGCCTGCCTCTCTGGCCAGGAAAGCCATGCTGGCTCAATTGAGAGCCATGGTTTCCAAAATGGGATCTTTCACTCCTGGCTGCAGGAAAAATATTGGAGTTATTATTTTATTCTGTAGTATTTCAGTATTTTACATTTCAATTTGGGGGTTATGTTTTTAGCAAGGCTATTGAACTGAGGTCTACCACAGGCGGCATTGGTATCACCTGGGAATCTGTTAAAACTGCAAATCCTCGGATCACATCTCAAACCTACCGAAGCGCCACCGCTCTGGGGATGGGGCCTGATGCGCTGGGCTTGAATAAGCTCTTGAGGTGATTCTGATACCCGAAGAGTTTGAAGAGCAAACTGGTTTCTAATGAATATATTTGCAAATGAATACACACAGGTGGGACATGCACGCAGACGTTTTTTACTGCTGAGATGCTCAGACAAAAATGTTGGAAGATGATGCTGTGATGGAAACTGGCTGACTCAAGAATCATGTATTCTCCTCCTCTTTTTTTTTCTCCAACTTTGCTAATTAACTCTGGTTAGGGAGGGTCATTTAGCTTCTTTTACTTCCTGGGTGAGCTTAAACAAGTTACTTAATCAGGCTGGAAAATGAATAAAGTGAGATAGTAATCTCACAGGACTATTAAAGAGCGTTGAGTGAGCTCGTGTATAGGGGCAGCAAGTAGAGAACCTTGAGCACAAAAGAGACACTTGGTTCCTCTTTTCCCTTATAGCTGTGGACCCGCAGCATCAGCAGTGTAAGCTCTTCTCTTAGTCCCCAAGCACGTCAGTACATGTATGGAAGCTAAAAAAAAACCCAAAAAACTCTTATGGTCCTATAACCTTATATATTACACTTTGTGACACTTTGCTGATAAAGACAGATGGAGAGGGCAGCAGATGAGTTCATTCAACACATTTACCCTTTCCAAGAGTTGAATGTTATTTTCCATTGAAATTCCAAGCTGCAAAGAGCAGTGTCGGTGATGCTGCAGACTGCAGCAGTTCAACACCATGCTGTCGTGAGGAACAGCCAGCAAAACCCATTACTGACGATCCTCTAGAGCAAGTGGCCCCTGACTCAAGCTGCGCATGCTTCAGCCTGGCAGCTGGACCCAACTGAGTTAGCTCCTGGGCGATGAGGAGAACTATTAGCCAAAGCTTTTGTTGAAGAGATCTGGGACCTGCGCCTAAACTTCAGTGTTCTTAAGAATCACCTGGAGAGCTTGTGTAGATGGCACACTGCTAGGCCTCACCCCCCCAGAGATTTTTATTCTATCGTTATGAGATGGGCCTAGGAATCTGTATTGTTAACAAGCTTCCCAGGTGATTTCATTGCAAGTGGTTCATGCACAAGAGAATTTACATGCCCTGAGTCGCAGATGTTTTAGAACTGATTAGCACTTTGGAGATCATTTGGTGTAAGATTTCTTACCCTTTTTCCTTCACGAGAGCCAGGACGATTGCCATTAAGATAAATGCATGACACTGTCTCATTAGTATATTCACATTTGGCAAAACTACAAAGGATGGGAAGGACGAAAGCATCCCAGAACTACCAGCAGCAGTCAGTAGTTTACGGCAGACCACGGTGTCCGTACTCAGTTCCCTACTATTGAATTTAACACCACCTCTCAAGAAAACCTACCAAGATTTGAAGGAGAGAGGGTAAGTGATGACACAGAGATGACCTTAAATCCACTCATGTTTTAGAACTAATTCATTAGTCATCTTGAGTACTTTGTTGGTAATAGATTTCCTGGTGACACAAATCACAGAGGAGACACACCACTGTGGCAGACACTGCGAGTTGTTACTAGTGGTTCCTTGATGTTTCTTTTCCTCTGTCCTCTGTAATGACCTCCAAATTTTAGCCAGTGGACACCCAGATAAAACGGCTACATTTCCCAACCTCTCTTGCAGCTAGGAATGATCATGGGCCTAAGTTCGTGACAATAGGATGTAGAGGAAGTAGCGTGTCAGACGTCCAGGCAGTGTCCTTACAGGGAGGGCCTGCCTCTCCTCCTTTCTGTGGCTGGAATGTGGAGGAGAAAGCTAAAGCAGCCAGAGGAAAGAAGCACGTAGAAGGAGCTGGAGGCTTGCGGTGCTGAGAAATCTAGGCACTGGCCTTGAGAGCTGCCTGAGAGTGTGATGTTGAAGGAGGGTCTGGGTCCGAGTGTGCGTAAAAATGACTGTGGCCTGCAATGATGTATCGAGGAGGATTCAGGAGAGGATGCAGTGAGGTCTTTACTTCCTATCTTAGTCTGCTCAGGCTGCCATGACAAAATACCACAGACTGGGAGGCTTAAGCAACAGACATTTATTTCTCACAGCTCTGGAAGCTGGGAAATCCTAGATCAAGGTACTGGAAGAGTCAGTTCCTAAGGGGGCCCTCCGCCTGGCTTACAGACAGCTAACTTCTCGCTATATCCTCGTACAGCTATAACACCAGCCCCATCCTTCCCTCTCATGACTTCATCGAAATCTAATTACCTTTAATGGCCCCACCTCCAAATACCATAACATTAGTACTGGTATTGGCTGAACCATTTTACATCCCCACCAGGAACAGATGAGGGTTCCAACTTCCCCCAGATGCTCACTCACACTTTTCATTTTTTTTTTTTTATTATAGCCATCCTAGTGGATGTAAAGTGATAGCTCATTGTGGCTTTGATGTGCATTTCCCTGATGACTAATGATGTTGAGCATTTTTTCACTTGCTTGCTGGTTATTTGTATATCTTGATTGGAGAAATGTCTATTCAAATTCTTGGCCCATTTTAAAATTTGGTTGTTTGTCTTTTTGCTGTTGAGTTGTAAGAGTTTTTAAAAACCATATCCTGGATACCAAGCCCTTATCAGGTATGTGATTCAAAAATATATCCCCCATTCTGTAAGCTGTATTTTTTTTAAAAAATTAATCAAATTGATTCAGAGTTATCTTTATACTAACATAAGTTTCACTCCCTTGCGTTCTGATACTCTATCTTGGGTTAGGGCCATGTACATACATACAAATGTTTGTTATATATTGCCTCACTCCTAACCTTTGTAAGTTTGTGGAAACAAGATGCTCATGAAACCCCATTTCTCAGGTGTATTATGGCAGAAAAAAGACTGAAAATTGCTTTTCTAGACCTAAAGTCCAGATTCAAGAATAGGATGATGTTTTCCTGTTTCCTGCATTACCAAAAGCTGGTACAGAGGTGTGAAGCAACAGCGGGAGGGAGACCAGCTAACGTGACATGTAGGAAGTCTCCTTACCACATTGACCTTGCTGTTCCTCAGCCCTTGGATCTTGAGGCAGAGTGAAGAAAAGCAACCTCGTTCTGTGACTCTTGTTCCCAAGGCTGCCTTGTTCAGCAGCCTCCATAGGACAGAGCGCATCTCAAGCCATTAGAGTTTGGCTTATTAAAAGGGGACAAGAGTCTCACAAAGCCTCAAACACCAGCTTTTTAAAACAAAACTAATAGCAGCAGCAGCAGCATGAGATGCAGCATGAAGCTGAAACCTTTCAGGCCCTGGAGTTGGAAGGGAAGGATAAGCCCAGAAGAGTGACTGCCCTTAACATGGGAATAAGACGAAGACCGATGGGAAAGCATTCTGTTCCTGGCTGACAAAACCACAGAGGCTTTCAAATTTCCCAACACCTCTAGACAGGGTCCTAGCAGATATGGAGCACAGAGTAAAAAGCTTCTTTAACGTTCAGCTGTAGACTTTCAGATCTGGAAAGTGCTTCATCTTAAAGGTGACCCACTGGCACTCAGCAAGTAGACACAGCATAAAAGCCACTGACTCTTCCTCATGAACTCAATCCCACTGGCTATCCACAGTCAAACTCTAGATACACCAGAGCCATCTGTTAACATAAGAATAAACTGAAGTTTGCACATGTTAAGTCAGGGTCAGTAGAAACCGTGGGTGAACTTGGTGGGTGATGAAAAAGTATAGAAAAGCCACTCTGTCCTCTAATCCTTCACCACTTTTCCAGTCCCGGTGGACAAACTGATCACCAGCAGAGAGTTACTCAGTTCTTAGTGGATGACATGTCTACTGAGTTTCTGTTACGTGCTGGAGACAGTCAGAAGCAGAGCTCCTGTTCTGAAGGTGAGGCAGCCATACAGAGTAGGTTTCTCACGTGGAATGATGGGGCCTGGCAGAGTGGGGAGGAAGGAGGGCTGGACCAGCTTTGCTCTGCGAGCCAGCACTCTCCTGGTTGCAAGTGACAGAAACCTAATTTGAGTTACCAAAGAGGGAACGTGTTGTCATGAAACCATTCCCTGGAAGGTTCAGGGATCTGCAGGCTTCAGAAGCAATTGGAACCAGGGCCTAGATAGCCATCAAGACAAGGCCACCGCATGGGCTGCGTCTGGAAAGCTCTTCCTTCCCACTTAGTTCGTCTGCTACTCATTATTCGTGTGTCCAGTCACCTCCTCAGGAAAGCCTCCCCACCCCCAGCTCATCTCCCTGACTGAATCACACCCAGGCTGGTCTATTTAAGCCTTTGGGGCAAATTAGAAAAAAGTGACCCTTTTGAGTGGCCAGTGGCAGTGTGTGAATAGGGTACCCCTTTCTCTGGGCACGTACAGCTTCATGCCAGGCCTCGTGGAGTGGTGAGGAGACTCTTAAGTGGGATTTCAGCCCACTTGCCCCCTTGGCTGTGCTCCTCTGTGCAGTATACAAACTGGCCCATCCGGCTTCGGACCCCGTGGTCCTCAGCTAGCTTGGTGGGCTCTGGGAGACCCCCATCCTTCTGCTGAGCCTCTCCTCAGCCCACGCCCCATCTCCAGTGAGGGACCACATTGTGGCCAGGCAGGTGAGAGACTGAATTTACATTGTCCGAGAGCAAAGATGGAAAACCAAAGGAAAAAAAAAAACCAAACCTGTATTCTACTGTACCTGTTTTCCTTATCACTTGTCAGAGTAGCAGTATTATTTTACTTGCTTGATTATTTAAGGAATATCTCCCCTGCAAGCTTGAAAGCCCCATGAGGACATCAACTGGGCCTGTTTGTGCTCAACAAACGTATTATTCCTAGAGCTCAGCAGTGTCTGACGTGTGGAAAGCCCTCAATAAATAAAGGTTGTTTCATGACTAAACGAACCTGCAAACTGATGAGTGTTTCTTTATTTCTCTTAAACTGGCTTTTTGTTTTTAAATGAGGGGGGAGCCATGGTTGCTGGCAGCTTATAAGCCCATAGACAGAGAAGGCTGCTTCTCCTTAATTCCAAGTTTAAAAATTCCAGGGAAGGATGCTCATTGGCCCATTTGAGATCACATGCTCACTGGGAGTGGGAAGCACCCCAATTGGCAAGTCCTATCAAAGCTCTGTTTGATGAATGGAGGCGTGAGCAGTTCCCCAAAGAAGAGGAGGCTCTTTGGGCAAAAGAGGGGAAGGCTGGGCAGAAATGACTCCCAGTGGCCCCAATGCTGCCACTGACTTGCCGTGGGCTGGTCACTTCTGTCTTTGTTTCCTCACTTGTGAAATGAGGGAAGGAGCTGAGCTCACCTGTGAGATCATCCAGCCCAATGTTCTATTCCCTCTTATTCTGGTTCTGGTTCTGGTTCTGTTTCCTCCTGCCAAATTCTGTTCTAGTGCCGCAGGTGTTAAGCGGAACGAGACATGACTGTGGGCAGCCTCAGTCAAGGACGGCTTAATGGAGGTGAGCGTTACGCTGAGCAGGAAGGGCCGAGGAGGAGTTGTACAGCAGAGAGAGAGGAGGGGAGGCTTTTCAGGGTGAGGGGCTGGCTGGGGAAAGTATGATGGGTCTTAATGTTGAGCCATTTGTTTGCTAGAAGTTTTTTTTTTTTTTTTTGTATAAATATCTTTGCAAGGGGTACCAAGTTAACTCACCTATATTTTCTCTTGAATTAGCTTATTCAAGAACAGCAAGCTGGTCATCCACAAGGATCTGAGGGAATGAGACATTGGACAGGTAAGTTTTAATAATCAAAATAGGTCTTGAGTACAAGCATCTCTTGGTTGTATGAATTAGGCTGATCACCGTGGGGTCTATATATACAGTTGACCCTTGAACATGGTTTGAACCATGTTGGTCCACTTATATGCAGATTTTTTCAATAAATATACAAAAATACACATGAAGAACATCGTGTGCAAGATTTGTGTTGAAGTGGATAGCCTATCCTTACATAGGCATAAGGTGAGTGATATTTAATATAAAATTAATAATGTGCTAGTTTGCTTACTGTTTTATAACTTTGCTTTCAAAGAATGACATTACCATGCAATATGCTTCTCTCTCTCATAATTGGTGAAACTGTGTATCAGCCTATGATCACACAGGTAAGCAGGGTTTTTTTTAATGCCACTGCCAGCCATGCTGCCATCCCCTCCCACCCTGCACCTGTCACTGCATGCTCTGCACACTAGCTGAGTGGTTTTTTAAAAAAAAAAACAAGGTTTCCAACATTGTATTATTATTCTTTTTTAATTGAAGTATAGTCAGTTTACAATGTTGTGTCAATTTATGGTGTACAGCATAATGTTTCAATCATATATGTTCATACCTATATTCCTGTTCATATTCTTTTTCGTTATAGGTTACTACAAGATATTGAATGGTTCCCTGTGCTATACAGTGTAAACTTGTTATTTATCTATTTCTGAAAATGAAAAAAAATTTTTTTTGTTTATCTATTTTATATATAGTAGTTAGTATCTGCAAATCTTGACCTCCCAATTTATCCCTTCCCTCCCTCTCACCCTGCTGGTAACCATAGTTTGTTTTCTATGAGTCTGTTTCTGTTTTGTAAATAAGTTAATTTGTCTTTTTTTAAAAGATTCCACATATAAGTGATATCACATGGTATTTTCTTTCTCTGTCTGGCTTAATTCACTTAGTATGATAATCTCCAGGTCCATCCACGTTGCTGCAAATGGCATTATTTTATTATTTTTTATGGCTGAGTAGTATTCCATTGTATAAATATACCACAGCTTTTTTATCCAGTCATCTGTTGATGGACATTTAGGTTGTTTCCATGTCTTGGCTATTGTAAACAGTGCTTCTATGAACACTGGGGAGCATGTATCTTTTCAAATTAGTTTCCTCTGGATATATGCCCAGGAATGGGATTGCCGGATCATATGATAAATCTATTTTTAGTTTTTTAAGGGACCTCCATACTGTTTTCCATTATGGCTGCACCAAACTACATTCCTACCAACAGTGTAGGAAGGTTCCCTTTTCTCCACACCCTCTCATTTGTGGACCTTTTTGATGGCCATTCTGACCAGTGTGAGGTGATACCTCATAGTTTTGATTTTCATTTTTCTGATAATTAGTGATATTGAGCATTTTTTCATGTGCCTATTGGCCATTTATATGTCTTCATTGGAGAAATGCTTGTTTAGGTCTTCTGTTCATTTTTGGATTGGGTTGTTTGTTTTTTTGTTATTAAGTTGTATGAGCTGTTTATATATTCTGGAAATTAAATCTTTGTCAGTTGCACCATTTGCAAATATTTTCTCCCAGTCTGTAGGTTGTCTTTTTGTTTTGCTTATGGTTTCCTTTGCTGTGCAAAAGCTTGTAAGTTTGATTCTGTCCCATTTGCTTATTTTTGCTTTTATTGCTATTGCCTGGGTAGACTGCCCTAGGAGAACATTGCTAAGATTTATGTCAGAGAATGTTTTACCTCTTTTCTTCTAGGAGGTTTATAGTGTTTAAGTCTTTGATCCATTTTGAGTTTATTTTTGTGTATGGTGTGAGGGAGTGTTCTAACTTCATTGATTTACATGTGGCTGTCCAGCTTTCCCAACAACACTTGCTGAAGAGACTGTCTTTTCTTCATTGTATATTCTTGCCTCCTTTGTCAAAGATTAATTGACTGTAGGTGTGAGGGGTTTATTTCTGGGTTCTCTGTTCTGTTCTATATATCTGTTTTTGTGCCAATACCACACTGTTTTGATTACTGTAGCTCTGTAGTATTGTCTGAAGTCTGGGAAGATTATTCCTCCAGTTTCATTCTTTTTCTTCAGTATTGCTTTGGCAATTCTGGGTCTTTTGTTCAACACTGTATTATGAATATGACTATGATCCTACATGCCATAAAATTTTTATAATGATTCATTCATTAGTGTATAGGCTAGGCTACTGGGAAGCAATTATACCAATTATATTAGGCAACCATAAAACAATTGTATTGCTGCTTCTCTGTTATCAATGCATGAGTCGTTATACCTGTAAATAAATATGAATTTCTTTTTCACATTATCTTTTCACTTTTGATGACAAGTGTTAGTAATATATATAGTGTCCACAGTGTTTTGTGTTATATAAGACAGTACTGATATAGGTACTAACAAATGGCATAAACTTACAGCATCAATACAGTACTGTAAATGTATTTTCTCTTATGATTTTCTTAATAATATTTTCTTTTCTCTAGCTTACTTTATTATTAGAATACAGTATACAATACATACAATATGCAAAATATGTTAATCAACTGTTTATATAATCAGTAAGGCTTCTCGTCAACAGTAGATTATTAGTTAAGTTTTGAGGGGGTCAAAAGTTATATGCAAATTGTCGACTGCAGAGGCACTGGCATCCCCAACCCCTGTGTATTTCAAGGTACAACCGTACTTTGCATGTGTGCTGGTGAGGGGTGGGGAAAGTTTTGCTCCAATAGTGGGAGGCAGGGAAGAAAGATATATCTCCCCTTCATGATGCAAAACTGGCACGAGGCTCTTCCAAACACAACTGGTCCTAAACCCTTCCCATGATCATTAAGTACAATAACTTCTTGGCACCTGTCTGTTCCCCTTCTGATTTTTCAAGTAGGCCCTCTGTAGTTTTCCTTAAGGATGTGGTTTAAGCTCAGTTCAGTCTTTGTCAATCTTGTTCCTATTGTGGAACAGCGAGGTTTGCCTTCAGTCCCTAAGGATGAGCTTCATCTAGAAAGTGGGAGCAGTCCGCCCAGGAGGATCATCCAGCAGGCACCACGATGAGAGCTCTGGGCACCTGGGGTGGGGGTGCCTTGATGAGGGAGAGAAGGCTTCTAAGGGGAAGTGGCAGGAGGAGGACAGGTGGCACAGTGTGGAGCCCGGGTCAGTGGCCATCCTTGAAAGGCACGTTGCCTATAACACTATTTTGAGCCTTGCTCTCACACACCCCAAAGTGTAGTCCTGTTGCTGGACCCTTTAATCTGATTAACAAGGAGGAGAAGAAAATTCCATACCCTAGAATTGGGGAAACCACGTTTCATATTACCACTAATGATGGACAGAGAGCATACAGGACTTGCCTGGACTCCTAGAACTATGTGGGGTGTGACTGCCTACTGGTGCTAGAAAAACAGGTGCAGCTTCTACATGGAAGGCCCTAGAGTGTGTGTTGGATGAGGAGGGATGGGGTGGATAAACAGGCCCCCTGTAAAATGTTATACAAAGTTGCAGTATAGCATAGTGTTTAAATACACAGATTCCAAGCCAGCCGGCGTGGGTTTAGTTCTCCTGGTTCCGCCACTCAAGCTGTGTAACCTTGGGCCAGTTGCTTGACCTACTGTGCCTCAGTCTCCTCACCTGTAAAATGAATTTAACGAAAGTTTCTACCTCCTGGGACTGTTGGGAGGGTTAAATGAGTTAATACGAGCTCCCAGTGCCAAGTGAGTGGTACTTAAGTATTTGCCAATATTTATCTTCCCCAATCTATTGTCTGTGAATTTGAAATGCTTCCCAAAGCTGAAGTTATAAAATTTGAATGGTGACTTAGAGCAGACTAAGGTTGTGGTGATAGAGCTTCAAAGCCAGAAAAAGTGACTGTGAGATGGAAAGATGAAGAATAAAACGGAAGCAGTTGTAGGGGCTCAAGGTTGGGCTTTCGGGATAAACCGACCAGACAGAGGGATGGGGGCAGGAGGCTGGGAAGCCTAGAGCTCAGCCAGAAGGGATCAGTGCCCGGGGTCCGGACAAGGCGGGAAACACTCAAACGAGAGAGAAGGCACAGGGGGACTCTGGGCCCGGCCCAGAGTCCGGGCGTGGGTTGCTGCCGAAAGAGCATTTTTGACTGCAACCCAGTTTGGAACTGGAGGTGAGCAAAACCTGGGAAGAGATGCAGTTTATTTCTGGCATCTCCTCTCCAGAGAGCACCACCCCTCTCTTGCTCTATGTCTGATACTTTCACACTGTCTTGAAAATGCTGTTCCTCTAGAGCCATGCCTTGTCCTCCCCACTGCTCCACAGCGTGGAACCGCTTACCTCACCCACCCCTCCCTGCACAAGCTTCCCGTTATCTGAGCCAAGACTCAGAAGTCAGCCTGCCTCGAGGAGACCTAACAGCGTGGAACTCATCTCTCACTAATGAAATCACTGACAGCCACGGACTAGTCCCTAAGGTGCCTGGGTTTTTAAAAGGAAATACTTGTAAACTCAAATGAATCTCTAACTAGGAATTCTTAATTTAGGGGGTGACGGTGTGAGTGCAGGTAGATTTCAGGCCTTTGACAGAGAATCCTCATTTTCATTGATTCTTAAAGGGAGTCTGTGATTCCCAAAATGTTCAGGATATTTGCTTTAACCTATTTTGGCTAAGGCAGTGGAATAAAGGAAAACGGAAGCCTTCAGTTTAGTTGGAAGAAAATAGTTTTCAACTTCTTAAGTTAGAGGTTTGCATGTGTGCATGTCTCCAAATTCTTTTCTGTTTCTATTTTGGAACCACAGATTGTTTTTTTTTTCTTTAAATGTTTGGATTCATTGCTTTCTTTCCCACCAACATGGCTCCTGTGGTAGCCTCAACTGGGCGTTCAGGTGTGACCGTCAGGAGCTGTGAGGTAGCTGAGGCAGGTGTAACCAGGTTGTAGGAGCTGGAATCTGCTTAGTCACGGGTTTTTGACATCTTACGTCCTCTCCCTCTCTAAAACAGGAAGTTCTTACTTCCATAACGTGTTATCATCACCAGGGAAGTGAGCATATATTTTCCACAGCACCCGCCCCCTCTTCCCTCCCGCATCCCCTATTGCTGTCTGCGTCTCCATCCACTCTCCCAGCATGCTTCACTTTGCCATAATGAGATGCTCGGCTCCTCTGCAGCCACGACGTCTGGAGATGGATGGGGCCTCCTGTACTGCCCTGAGAGGGATGTTAAAAAGACACTGTATTCATGGAAGCAGGCTAGGAAAGGCGAGGAGAAATGGAGAGCCTGACAACACACAGAAGCCATTGTCCAAGTAAAATGGTTATTCTTTCTGTCCATCCCCTGCGAGCTGGAGTAACTGCAACAAAGCCATATTTATGAAAGTCACTATAAAGGTCATGAATTGTTTAGATTCTATTGGAAAATTACACCTTCTGAGATTGAATTTAATGTGACATCATTAGGGCTTGATTAGCTCAATGCGATTAAAGTGAAAACACCCAATTCAGAGAAGAACATGTGGTAATGAATGAATACATTTTTATTCAAATATTCTGTTAAATCCCTAGGCAGGTGTGATTTCTGTGAAATAAAAGGCCCTGGATAAAAAAGAAAAGTGTCAGTATAAGCATGTTATGGTTGTGCTGCAGAAAAAGATTAGCAGGAAAAAAAAAAGGCTTATTAATGCTACAGTAATAGTCATATGTCAAGAAATCTTGGAGGTTAGAAATAATTCAAAAAATAAATGAAATTTCCTCTATATCTAGGACAGGCAAAAAAAATTGTTACTAAATGAAGTCAAAATTGAAACACTGATGTCAAATTTCAGTGTAACTGAATAATTCTTAGCTTTTCTGAGAGATGTCTAAGACGGCTGCTTTATAAAGGAAAAAGGATCTTCTAGAAATTTAAAAATACAGGCTCATTGTTACTTCAAATAGTCCCAAACATAAAAATTAGCCAACTGCACCTCCCAAGATTACATTAGATTCACACAGAAATACATGGCCACATCACAGAGTTGATGCTCACACATTGATTCCTGCTTCCCTCCTACTTTTATAAATGCTTTTACATATTTTATCTTATTTAGCTCTTATTTATCCCTTGAAGATATTACTCCCATTTTTATAGATGATGGAACTGAGGCTCAGACAAGTTTAATGCCTCTTCAAGCATTTAAGTAGTAGGTAGGATTTGAGTTTTAATTCAGGCTGGCCCAAGGGTAATACTTAAAGATATTTTGCCTGTGTCTCTAGTATAGCAGATTTTAAATTGTTTCTATCAGTAACTGTGGCTCTCGGGGAGAGGCAGTATTACATCAAAGTTAAGGAAGAGAAATTATTCATTATGGGAACCCAAAATGTGTCTCTCTTCATGCAGAATCCCCCGTAACTGATTACTTGTTTAGGGTGCTGTCTTTCTATAGTCACAGGCATTTCCTATATCCACTTGAACTTCCAGTATCAATCAGTTTTCATTAAGCAAGTTTCCAGAGAGTTTGAATGACGGGCATTGATTTTTTTTTTCTTTACTGTGTAAAGTCTCACATGCCAGTTCCAAACTAGGGTAATTTCACACTGGTAAAGGACACTTTTGTATGCTAACTCGGTGTTCACCGTAAACTCTAGAAGGGAGGAAGGAAGCCCAGTTAATAGAACACAGCGACTGTGGAGTCAGGGACTAGCTTACAGGGAAAGACAGACTTGGAATGACAAGCTGGATGTGAGAGGGAAGAGTTTATTCTAGAACGTGGGGAGTCCTTAGAGTGTCACACTGACCAAAGCAGATAACATTTATTCAGCATTACTACATGCCAGGTACTTTTAAGCGCTTTACTTGTGTTTATTCATTCATTTACTTCTCATCACATTCCTATGAGGTAGGTCCTACTATTTTCACTATTTTGCAAATGAGGAAACCAAGACAGAGAGGTGTGAAGAAATGTCTTTTAAAGTGGTGGGACCACAGGATTTTAATCCAGGCCATCTGACTCCAGAAAGCCTACATTCTGTTCAGGAAAAAATGGCAAAAGGGCTCCCAAGGCTAAAATAATGTCCAATGTAGAGGTGGTTCCATAAAGTTCCATCTGTTAAGGTTTTTTTTTTTTTTTTTTTTTTTTTAAATATTGGGAGGCACGTTCCAGCCCCAGTAGAGGCTGATTAAGAAATGGAAGTCTCTTGAATGTGCATTTTAAGCCCACATGACAGGAGTACATCGGTTCTATGAAGTAACATGCAGTGATTGTAAAGGGGCTGCTTGCTTGTGTTTAACAGTGTCCTGACCTCAGGTGTAAGAAAGGCAGGGGAAAAGGAAGCTGATGAACGAAAAAGCAGTAAAGCAAGACAGAAGGCAAATGATGACGTATTTTTGGCTTGTCAATTACTACCAGTCTTAAGGAGGGACTGTCCTTTTTGGTGACCATGAGGAAACTGACTACTTCTATGCTTTTTCCTTTAACCTGATAATTGGGACCTGACTACATGGAGGTATTGAAAAATGAAACCAACAGTTGTATTACCTTAGCAGCATCCAGCAAGTGGTTATTTACAAAATTGTTCTATGTATATATGTGAGAAGGAACACATTACAGTGACATGTAATTAAAATTAAAAGCTGAAACTGGTTCCCAATAACACAGGCCTCAGTGGTTAAAAGGTTAATTCCAGTAAGCTGAAGAGGCTGCCCCCTCCCACTGATATAACAGGGTAGAGATTTTATTACATTCAGCAGAACCTCATTAGATCCTTGGGATAAATAATCTTATTGATAATATACCATGAAATAGATAGCTGCTTTTGAAATAAGATAAAAGGATAAAATAGATAAAATGTAGTAACCTGGAAATAATCTTTCTGACTCATATCTTTCATAATATACACCTACAAAGGCAGTTTGAGTGGCTAGATATTCAACTTTACAAAGAGGCCAGATTTCACATACTCTTTTAAAAGTACATTTATATCCATATTATTATATCCTTATAAGTAGAACTCTCAGGTATGTAGGGCATATATTAACTTGATTAAGAAGAGAGAGAACTGAAGTCCAGCCTGGGAACATTATATCACAGGGAGTTTGGCAACTTAGGGGCACTATTACTTATTAGTGGAGTGGCAAGTTCCTTAAGGTCTCCCAGCCTCAGTTAACTTATCTGTAAATTGGGGATAATATTAGTACCCCATCGGGGTGTTGTGAAGTTAGGTGGAATAATTAACAAGCAAAGCACTGTAAGAGTGGAGCATATCACACTGGAAACACTCAAAAAAGTTTTCATCATTTGGGTCAACAAACTCAGTTGGTTATGAGTTTGGAGAAATAAACCATCCTGTATCTCTATGCATATATTTATTTTCCCCCATGTTCTGGAAACCCACTTAGCTGCACTTTTGTAACTTGGAGAGTTCTACGCCTTCTCTCTGTAATCTGAGGGTGAATTAATTCCTCCCTGCAGTGTGTTTTCTCATTCTTTTCAAATCTCATATGGGCACATTTATCTATCTGTCTGAGCAGGCCCAACCTTATTTCAGGCTTGAGGACTACACCATTCTCCATTCTGCAACCCCAACACATGCAGGAAAAGTGGGATGTGTGGAAATTGGGGGAAATTTTATTAAGGAGCACTGTTGTTCTTTCTCTCACTAGACTTTTCCATAACAAATTTTAATCTAGGCCTAAGGTGTTTAAAATATATGATTAAAATCAGTATTGTACAACAAATAAAACAGAAAAATTCCAATTAAATTAGGTTTCAGTTGACACAAAGTACCTTGCTTTAATATTACCTTAAAGCAGTAACTGGGTGAAGCAGTATGGCAGAGAGACTGCATTCCCAAATAGCTCTACCCACCACAGCCCCAAGACAATTATTAACTGTTTTCTCCAAGGATCTGAATATAAATGCACTGAAGTGTAACATTATTATCTCAGTAAACATCCCTACAGGAATCAAATTATTTGGGAATGCTACCAGTGAGAAAAAATGGAAATTTACTATAAATTGAAAACAATTCCTTATTGAACTTCATAAAAAAGAAGGCAATATTCCAGCTCTGAAGTTAGAATGTGGAGATTGACGTAACTTGCAACTGGAAAGGGACAGTAGTAGTTTACCCATCTTTGGAATTTGAAGCTTTGCTATTGGACAGTGTGGTGCAGGGTATAGGAATTGGGAAATTTGCGTTTAAATAATGCTTTGTTATTAACTAGCTGGGCGACTTGGACTTCACATTTAACCCTTTTGGACCTCATGTATCATATTCTTAAAATGAGGAGGCTGGATTTGATAATCTCCAAGGTTCCTTCCAGATCTAAAATGACACCTTACAGTCAACATTCAGTTCACTTTAAGGAAGAGTTAACTAGTGCCTACTATTTGAAAGCACTGTACTAGGTACTAGGGACATAAACATAAATATAACAGGATTCCTACCCTCAAAGGTTTATAATCTTGTGGATTATTAAAATAACAGGGTAATATGTGCAGAATACTATGTAGTCACTTAATTATACCTGCTTTATTTTCCATAAAGCAGGGAGGCTTAACAGACTTATGACCTTTGCCTCTCAATCCTCAGGCTATAGGTGACTCACTACAAAGATCTGTGCAAATTACTCTTGAAATCTGTTTTTTATTTGAAAATAATCATACCGACCCAACTGAAAGTGATGCTGGAAAATAACAAAGGTTGTATACTCTATAAACTTTTATGGACACCATGGGCCAGTGGAGTGTTGGGTGCTGGGGCAAAGGAGCTGGCAGGTCCCTCATGCAGATTACCATTATATACATTATTATACAGTCTGCTGCAAATAAATAAATATATATATAGCAAATGACTACCAAAAGCAAATTAACTGTGACTTTATTTTAATTTAGAGGTGTCAAGAAGCAAGTCCATTCCTGTGCAAAATAACATGTGTCTCAGCCCTTGAAGTACCATGATAAGCAGTAACAAGCCACACAAAAATTACATATACAAAATATTATGAACTTAGATAAACTATATATAATTATTCCCTAGAGGTAGAATGGGTTGAAAACATAAATGGAATAAAGAATGCAGGAGCAGCTTTTCTGCTCAGACTAAGGACAGACATTCTTCCAATTAAATCTGCCCAAAGAGGAATTGCCTATTTCAGAGTCTAAAGGTAGGGCCCAGCTGATGCTGTCAGGTTAAAGGTCACCAATGATGAGATTCTTGTCTGAATTGAACCTGAAGTAGATACATTCAGGTTCAAGTCTGAGATTCTATGATTAGATGAAGTGATTCATAGTGTTTGAATGATGGAAATATGATAGATATAAAATTAGAAGGATGTAACTTATCAATGAGACATTAGGGATTAAGAGGGATGGAGTATATTACAAGGGGAGGGGTGAGGGACAGAGGAACTGGTTTCATCTTGTTCTTTCAAACTTCTTGTTTTTGGCTGTAACATTTATGCCTTGATTTGAAACCTAAATTTCAGAACCCTGAAACTCAAAAGCCTTTCGCTGTATAAGTCTAAAACCAAAACGACTGTGTTGTTACCAGTTGTTTGTGGTGTCATCCATTCGCTAAGGCAGGACGGTGGAATGCCCTGGCTGCGGGATGGGGCAGGGCTTGGGGATACAGAGAAGTGGTGTATGTGTGTTGTAGTTGAGATAGGAATAGGAGAGGGCAGTCCTCCATTAATATCTCAAAATATTATTCTACTACAAAAATATGGTGAGTGTGATGACTTGGTTTGAAAGACTTCAAAAAAGAACTGGTCAGAACTCAAGAAAATGGTACGAATTCTTGACTTGGGAAACTCAATGGTTAGAAGACTTCACCTAAATTAAAGCCTTCTTCTGCCAAATAATAGCCAGTTTTGTTTTCTGGACCGCTTCTTAGCGTTCAGTGACTTAGGTTCATTTAGCTTACGCTAAGTGTCCTTTGAGGGCTGGTGACCTAGCCCCTGGACTTGCTGACGTGCTAGACTGAGCCCGAAGCTCAGAGCGTGGCCCTGGGTTTCCTGCATGCGGTCTAGGGGAGCACATATGTATATCACCGACAATGCAGCATTCGAAGCTTTTAGAACAGACCATTTGTGACGAAGGAGGAAGAAGTGTGTTGACTCTGGAAAAGAAATGCATTTCTTCAACGGGGAGAGGATGGATTGTTGTACAAGGAAGAATTTGTTCCTCACCGGAGGGTTTGCTGGAAATGAAGACACGGCGATTCTGTACCCAGTTTCTAGCTGTAGGAAACAGCAAGAGAAGTCCCAGTCCAGGTTCGGCGCAGACTGGGCTCCTGCAGAGAGACGGTCGGAGCCGTGCGAGACAAGCAGGGGACCCCGATGCGTCGCGCCAGGCGCGAGGGAAGAGCTGATTCCCCTACTCCGTGCAGCGGGATACTAGCTGCCCCAACTGCTCTTCCTCTTCTCGGTTCTTGGGGAAACACTTCGCGTGCTTTGTTTCAGACACCGACCCATCTTTCTCGGTTGGTCTCCAGATCCACCAATCCCGCCCGCCACAGGGCGGGGCTTCAGGGTCAAGGTGGACCAATTCCCCAGCCTCGCCCCTACACGCGCTCTCGGACCCCCAGGGCTGAGTGACAGCGCCCGGGCCCAACAGACTATCTCAGAGCGTGGCCTCCGCCAGGGGCGTTACGGAGACGAGGAGCCAGGACCAATCACATTGGACCTCAGGCGGCGGGGCCTCTTTGCCAGCTCCAGGCCGGCGCTCTCCGCACTCTTTTTGTCAAATGAAAGACGCGTAGGGGCGGTCCCTGAGCCAAGGTTCAGCCAATGGAGGAGGCGAGGTGGGCGGGCCGGGAGTGCCTGGCGGCGAGTCCTCTGCTCCCAGCCGAGGTGCGGCGAGCCGGTGGGGGTACCGCGAGGCGAGCGCGGGAGCCTGGGCGGCGAGCGGGGTGTGAGCTGCCCGAAAATGCACTCGGATGCCGCCGCTGTCAGTGAGTAACAGAGAGCGAGCGGGCCGGGACCAGGCGTCTGCCAACACTCCTCGCTCGGCTCCCGCAGTCCCCGCCCCGCGCCTCCTGTCCCGAAACGCGCCGGGAGACCCGGCCCGGGAGCCACCCCTTCCCCTCCCGGGGCCGGGGCGGGCGGTGACGCTGCGGGCGGCGCGGGGCGGGGGCGGGCGTAGGGGGAAGGGGCCGGCCTGCCAGGGGAGGGCGGAGGTGAGGGGGGTGGGGACTGGCTCCATTTCAGTGTTGGGGGAAGGGGGGGCGGGACGTGCGATGAAGGGCCGGGACCAGAGTGTCCGGGGTGAATGGAGGTGGAGGCAGCGGCAGGCGCTAGCGTGCAGGGCCGGGGGGTGGCACCGGCTGGCGGGGAGAGGGGGCGAGCGAGCGAGCGGGGCGCAGGGGTGAGGATTTCCTAGGGGCTGAGCGGTGCGGGCAGCTCCGTGAGAAAGGCGGGTGAGTGCTAGGGGAGCGCGGGGGCGGGGACAATGGGAAGAAGGGCTGTATGGCGGGGGTGGGGGGAACAATGGGGTGGGGGAATGGGGGCAGCGGCCGAGCGGGGCAGAGGGAGGGCACGGAGATGAGGGCTGATGTAATGGGAGAGAGAGACGGTGGGAGGGATTGGGGTGTGATGGGATAGTTGGGGAGTCCGGCGGGCGGGAGGGCCATAGGAAGCGTGGTGGGGTACCTGGGAGTGGTGAGAAGGGGCAAACGTTGGGTAATAGGATGGAGCAGGTGTTGGGAATATAGGATAATTGGGAGTAAGAAGAGAAGGTGGGGAGGGTTTGGGGTGACAGGATGGGGGCAGGGGTAGAGGAGGTGCGGTGGGGGTGAAGAGCTAGTTGGGAGGAAAGGGAGGTTGGGAGGGGCCGGGGCGAGGGGAAGACTGTCTAGTCCAGATTCGGTCCGCGCGGGGCTTGGGGGGGAGGTGTCAGACTACGTGTTTAGGGGAGGTGTATCCTACCCCAGATCAAGCCAGGGTCTCTCGAGGGGGAGCCCTGAGCTTGGGGGTGCGAGGAGAGGAGGGGGCGGGGCTGATGTGGAGGGGGCGGGACTGAGGAGGAGGGGGCGGGGGAGGTGCCCTGAGGTTGGCTCTGGCCGCGGTTCCCCCCGAGCGGCGGGAAGCGAGGTCAGCGCTGGCGCGGGCTCCGGCTGCGGGACTGGGAGGCGGGGCAGGGGCGCAGGCTGCAGGTTTTCCTTGGCGGCAGCGGGAGGGGTCGGGCCCTGGAGGCCGGGCTGGGTGGGGGTTGCGCAGGGGAAGTGTTGGGGTCTCCGGCGGTCCATGGGTTTGGCAGTCTGTGACGCAGTTGTCTAATTTCTGGTCGTCAGGTGTGGAGGCTGGTGCCTTGAGACCCGCTTCCCTTGGGGGGAGGGCCAGACCACAGGCCCGGCGCAGCGCCCGCGGGGCGCGACCTCTCCCAGTCTTGCAGGGAGGGAGCTTTAGGGGTTTCCTTTAGGGTCCGGCTCCAGCCGCCGGGTGTTAAGGGGAAAGGCGGTCCCGCGGAATTCTGGGACGTGTAGTCCGGGCCGCGGTTGGGTTGGGTGCACGTGGGTAACTGTGGAAACGAGTCCCAGAATGCAGCGCGCCCCTTGGAGCCTCCCTGCTCTGCTAACTCGTGCTTTATTCCCGGAGGATCTGGGCCCGCACTGGGGAGGCGCTCCTGTCCCCTGGGACCTTCTGCCTGCACCACCGGCTGGGGGAGGACCAAGCCACAGGCAGCCCTTTCACACTTGGGTTCTCGATCCCCGAGTTGATTATTTTCACCTGCATTTGGTAGCCTTACTTGTAGAGTAAATATTTGTTTAGTCTTGACCCATTTAGTACAGAGGTTATGGAAAAAGCATTCAAGATGCAACATTCTAAAGCAATATTTAGGATGGTGTATTTTTGTGGCATCCAGTGTATATAAACACTTGGTTAAAAAGTTCTGTCTTATATAAATCTGTGACTGTGGTGGAGATAACATGTAATCCTTATGAAGATAGTCTAAAATACGTGTTTGTAGTTCTTGGGCCATTTGTATTGCCAAAGGGGGGCACTTTTGGAAAAAAGGTGGTCTTGAATTGAGTGTTGGAGGCGGCTTAATGGAATTGAGAGTAGAAATGGTCTCACTCGTTTAAGCCAGTGTGAGGATGTGACCATGAGGGAAGGGAATATATTAAGTCTTTGGTTTTCAAAGAAGCATGGGAAGCCAGTGAGACTAGAGGAAGGTAAACTTAGTGGAGGACCTTAAGAGGTTTATATGTGTTTCTGTTCTGTTTTCAGCTGTGGCTGTAATTTCTTCTGTCTTCTTAATATTAGAAACCATGCTTTTAGCTTGTAGACTCCCCAAACATCACATCCTTTGCCAGTTCCCTTTACCGTTTATATGCGATGACTCCAAAAACTGTAATGTAGAGCACCGTCACATTAGCTTAGAGATGACAGAATATTTTTATGTGATGTATAAGGTGTTATGCAGCTATTGGTAGCATGGTCACTAGAAGAGTATTATAATGACCTTAATGATAAAATTTTACCAAGAAGTCCAAAGATTTGAAAACTGTCTAGTATGGTTACAAACATACTGAATTTGAGTACTTGATTGAATGATGGTTCTTTTCATAATGGCTGAAAAATAGGGCAATGTGTGGTTTTATCCGGAAAAGATTTATGTCTTATCTTATGTTTTATTTAAGCTTATGATGAAATAAATATCCAGGAAACCTTTTGTGATATGTAAATGTGTAACATGGACTTTTTTTTTTTAATGTGCATTTTTCACTGGAATTTGGTATTGTAAAGGGTGAGGTCTATGAGGTTGAGAACAAGAGATGTAATTATCTTCAAGACGGTGTTTTTAAAGAAAACATTAGGTTAGTCATTTCTTTACCTTTTCTTTTTTTCAATTTCATCCCAACGGGCAGGTGCCCCATACACACACGACTACCCCTTTCCTCAGCTCCCAAACCCTAGGTTCCTATGCATTATCACCTTACACTTTCTACTCTGGTGTTAGAAAGAAGTTCCTCTTTGATTTTTGGCCTTTGGAGAGGTCCTTTATTTTCTTATGAACTTAACTTTGCCTTTAGACAGATGTTTCTAAAACTCCACCCGGAATTTTTTGACTGTTTTCAACAGATGGTCCCAACTTAATGATAGTTCGACTTTATGATGGTGCTAAAGCAAAATACATTTGATAAAAACGGTACTTCAAATGTTGGATTTTGATTTTTCCGAAGCTAGTGATGTATGGTAGGTTACTTGCGATGCTAGGCTGGGCAGCCACCGCAGCTTTCAGGCGGCCATATGATCATGAGGGCAAATAGCCGTACACTTACAGCCCTTTTGTACCAGACAGCCTTTCTGTTTTTCACTTTTAGTGCAGTTTTCAGTAAATTACCTGAGATACTCAGTATTTTATTATAAAATAGGTTTTGTGTGAGGTGATTTTGCACAACTCTATTCTAATATAAGAGTTCTGAGCATGTTAAAGGTAGGCTAGGCTAAGCTGTTGTCTGTAGGTTAGTTGTATTAAATGCATTTTCGACTTAGGATATTTTCAGTTTACAGTGGGTTTACTCAAGAGGAAGCTCTGTATTGGGGAGGATTTTCACGTTATTTCGTCCATAATGTTGCCAAGAAAGAAAGCCCCCCTCATTTTCTCCGCTTTAGAGGACTTCTGTGCTTTTTACTCTTTTCTTACTCTGTTCTTGCTTCCAAGAAGTAGCCCGACTAATACGTGACCACATTTTTTCAAATGTTATTAATTGTTATATCCTTTTCTCTTTTTACCTTTAGCTTCTCCCAGAAGCTCTTACTAGCTTATTGCTTTCTTCCTGACTGTATGTTTGCATTGCTCTCATCTCAGTAATAACAATCTTGCTTACTCAGCAGTGTAAATATCAGTGTGTCAGAAACTGACCTCGCGATGACCTCTGTTGTATTAGGTGTGATGCTTCTGACAGGTAAAACTACTCAATCCAAAATGACTTAAGTAGTGGAGTTTATAACTGTCCAGTAGCAAGAAGTTTAGAGATAGATGGATTTAAAGCTAGTGCAGAGTCATAGTGATGTCTTTTGAGAATGTATCCTTTTCCCCTCTATTCTTAGTATTTTGTCAAGATCTCTAGGCTCATTGCCTCCTGTTTCCTGTATGGTTGCTGCAGCACCAGACATCATGCCTATGTAAGAAAGGAAGGGAAGGAGTGTATTTCCTTACAATTCCCACTTAACAGAGAGGAGTCTTTTCCAGAAGGTCACCTTGGAGATTTCCCCTTCAGTCTCTTTGAGTAGAGTTGACCTCATGCCACTGCTGGTTGTGAGGGAGGTGGAGAAAGTGAGTCTGGCATTTTGAGCTTCTGTTGTGTGGTGTGGACTTTGCTAAGGTGGAAGAAGGGAATGCTCTGGGTTGACAGTCTACAATTATATCCCTGATTCAGCTACTTTTTTTAACTGTCTCTGGCTTGGTCTCAATCTTTTTTATCTGTTGACTTGTTTTCTGCCTCATTCTAAAATAATTAGAGGTGACTTACTAAATATAGATAAAATCCTGTTAAGAGAAAGAAATTATACATTTTCAGGCTGCACATAAATGCTTGCCATATGTTAGAAATGGGCCATATATTTGGCTCTGAGCTTCCTAGTTGCCAAAATAAAGAGGAAAACAAGACCAGTTAATTTTATTCATTTGGTTAATGAAACTGCACTTCATTTAATAATGCAGGCTGGAAGCTTAGACATTTCTCATCCTGCCTTTCCCTGGTTGCAGCAAGTCAGAGGCCACATCTCTTCCCATGCCTGTCCCCTCTTTTCTATACCTAGTGCCATCACCCTAGGTCTGATCCATCCTTTCTTGTATTGTAATAACCAGTAATCCTTTTACCAGGCTCAGCCTCCTAACTTTATCTTCTCCATCACCAGTTAATTATCTTTGTCTTTATGACTCCCCTACTCAGAAACCTCAAAGACTCCCGTTTGTTTACCGAAATACAGTCTCCTCAGAAGCTGGGGTTGGACTTGTTCTCTAGTTTAAGCTTGATCTCTTCCTCCCAGATTGCTCCCCCATCGCCCACTGCCCTCTATGCTACGTCTGTGGAAGTTCCCTTCGTGGCGTTCCTTGTTCCCTCTCCAGCAAACTTTCTCATTGAGCCTCCAAAGGGCTGTTTATTTCTCTTCTCAGCTTTCTCTCATTTAACAATAACTGCTTGTTTACTTATTTGTCCCCTCCCCAAATAGATTATAACCCCTGTGGGGTCTGGGACTCTGTCTTCCTTGGTGTCCCCTTTATGGTGCAGCATGATGCCTCTCTTAGGTCCTCAAATACATAATGAATTGGACTTTAACAGTCAACTCTTGACTAGTTAGTGGATTATCTGGAATGTATTCATTCTTCCTCCTGCTCTCCAGCATGCTTCTGAGTCGTCTGTTGTTGTCTTTGGATTTTTTTTCCTGGAGTACAGACTTTCACTTACTCATCATTCTCTGCCGTTTTTTGATAAAGGTGTCTTATGCAAACCAATTTAAATAATACTTCCTTTTAAATCACGCAGATACCAGTTTTGAAGAATGTCTGTGGCGTGGAGAGACTTCTCAAGGACAGAGTAGAGTGCTGGTGATGTGCTGAGGCACCAGAGTCTGTGGACAGGACCCGTGTCCATTTCTGACCTATGTAGCAGGCCTAGGTGGGGACGGCTGAAGTAAGGCTTGGCAAGTTGGATGGTAAGGGGCTTAATGTTTCTGCTTTTCCCCTCTTTTTGTTTCATGACCAGATTCTGGCCCTAAGGGTTTCTTTCTTAATGTTAGCAATGCACTGAGATAACTAAAAGTCTTCCTTTAGTTAGAAGGTAAACTTCGTTAGTTGGAGGTGAATTTTCTGAGAATCTGACATTAATGCTGATCTCTTTTTATAGGTGATCAACTTGATTTGGTGTTAACAGCTTTTCATAGCTTATTTTTGAGATTCAGTGATCTGCCTTTCCACTCTGGTTGGACTCTGGGGACAGGGTCAGTGGTGGGAGCTGCCTTTGCCAGCGGTCAGGCGGGACTCTGAGGCACACATCAGTCACGCCACTGATGCGACCTAACCACATCTTTGTCCCCCCACCCACTCCCACAAATTCTTGGAAGTGTTAGGGATGGAAATTATATTGGTAGAATATTTATTTTGTTTAGCTAAAAATCATCTGATAGTCCAATTGCTTTATGACTCAACTTTATTGAGTATAAATTTACATTCTATAAGATTGTACCCATTTTATAAATGTGTGTGTGTTGTAACCACTAGCAAAATTCAGATATAGAATATTTTCATTACCCCAAAGTTCCCTTGTGTCCCCTCACTGTCTGTACTTCTCTACTTCCCACCACAGTTTTTGGCTTTTAATATATATCACCTTAGGCCTCCTCTGTGTTAGCTGATTTGTCATTTTGCTGTTCGTGGAGGTATTATAGGATAAAAAGGTGTAATAATCACTCTGTCTTTTTTACTGAACTATCAGTGCTGTATAAATTAGAAATCTGATAATTAATACTTTACTACATAGAACTCCTTGAATTAGATGACTTGATCTCTTCAAAGATTTTCTGGTGGATGGCTTTTGCTTCTCTGTGGGCCAAAGATACACAATGCTAGAATTTGCTCCTTGGAGATAATGATGTCTTTTGTCATCTGGGTCCGGTTGGGAGGCAGGAAAGCATAGCAGTTAAGTGTAAACTCTAGAGTCAAAATGCCTGGGTTCAAATTCTGTTTGCCTCTATTAGCTGTGTGACCGTGGGTAAGTTACTCAGCTACTCTTTGTAAGCCTCAGATTCTTCAGGCGTTAAAAATATCTGCTGCAGGGTATGGGGTTGTTGAGTCAGCAGTGTTTGTTGTGCACTTACTGTGTACCAGGCTCTGTTCTTCATCTGTCATGAAGTCCCATTTCAGTGTTGGGGAAGAGGCAGATGATAAGCAGGCAGATCATGCAGTATGTCAGGTGGTGATAAGTTTGTTAGAGAAAAGCGAGCAGGGAAGGGGAGAGCACAGGTGCCCCTCTGTGTACAGGGGCGGGGAGCCCGAGCCGGGCTGTTGTCATTTTACATAGCTAGGTCAGGGAGGGCCTCCCTAAGAAGCTTTTAAGACATGACCCAGTGGAGGTGAAGGGGCATTCCAGGGAGAGGGGACACAAATGCAGAGGCTCTGAAGGGGAGCAGGCGCGTGTTTGACGGACAGCAAAGAGGCTGGTGTGCTTAAAGTGGAGTTGGAGGTTGGGGGGAGAGAGAGAAGCAGGAGGCAAGATCAGAAGTGATCCCGACGATTGAATGAGATAAAGCGCATAAAGCCGTTAGAGAAATGCTTGGCACTTTGCTGTCTTTATTGCAAATGATTACTGTGTAATGTCAGTTTCTTCATTAGGCTTTAAAAGGAGACCTTTGAGAGGAAGAGAGGTTCTAAGAAAAGAACCAACTGAGGCGTTCCCTCACTCAGTCACTCAGCAGCCATTGCTTTCAGGTGCTGCTGTAGCAGACACGACTGAGCCGGGGTCCTTGTGTGGAAGGACGTCCTTCCAGCGGGTTTAATGCTGAGGCAGAGAAGTACTGGGCAGTTGAAGTACGGGCTGGGGCCAGGTCAGAGGGATGCCCAGGGAGCTTTGAAAGTAGGCGGTCATTAGATTTGACTTCAGGGAAGGTTTAGCGGTTGTCATGTGGCTTTAGCTTTTGAAGTTTTATTACAGGAAGAAAAGGTGGGTGTGTAGGGGGTAGGGGAAGAGGTGGGAGGGTGCTCCCAAGCAGAGGGACAGCCTGGCCAGAGCAGTAGCATGGGGGTTGGGCCAGAGTGAAGGGGAGTGAGGTGGAGGGTGGGCAGGAGCCATGTGGGGAGGGCTGAAAAGAGGCACCAGGGAGGGTTGATGAGTAGGAGGGAGGTGAGGGGAGAGAGAAGTCAGAGGATGTGGGGCACACGGAGAGAGGAGGCATGGGATGGGGATGTTGACACACATCAAATATACAGTGATTATTCCTGGGCCAGCTGCCTTGCTTGCGTTAACTCATTTAATCATCACCACAGCCTCTGAAGTAGGTTCTGTATGTGCTGTTTTTCATCCCCATTTTACAGATGAGTAAGCTGAGGTACAGAGAGATTAACAAACCTTCTCAAGGTCACACAGCTGGTAAGTGGTGAGCTGAGATTCTAACTCAGGCACTCTGACTCCAGGGTCTTGGTGCCCCACCACTGCCTATGAAATATTACAATTTCATTTGTGCTTTTCATTTAATCCTTGTGGTAACCTGGCAGGCAGATTGGAATTCCATATTTTGTCACTGGCCTACCAGTGGCGAGGGCAGAGCCAGTTGATAAGATTATCTGCATTTTGTTTGTGGTTCTTTTCTTTTTGGAATGGGTCCCAACAGAATCAGGATCTAGGATGAATTCCTTCTTTCCCACTCCTCCTCTTCCCCTCATTTCTACCATCGTACAACGACAGTGGATATTTAAAGACAGATTCTAGCTGGGCGACTGATTGTGGCAAAGAAAAGTATTTTTCTTAACTCACTAGTGAAAAAGTCATTTTTAGTCCTCTCAGATTTTATTTTAAACAGACATTCATACTAAATACTTTTTGGACACACACTTTATATTATTTTTAAAGATGAGTGACATCTAACAACATTGCAGAAAAGCCAGAAAACGTAAAACCTGCCTTTTAGTAGAGCAACTAGTGTCATTTTGGTGTAACCTCTTTGAAATGATTCTCTTCTTTTTTTCTGTAGTTGAGGGTGAGTTTAAGTCTTTTTCCCCTTTAAGATCTCTTTCTACAAATGCCATTCCCAAAATGAGACCACAGATTACTTGTTCTTAATTAAACAGGAAGCTGAGAAGGATAGTTGTACATTCAAGTCCAGACAACTGGCTACTGAAGTGAGAGTTTTAAAGACCTTTCTGCCCGGCCTTTACTTTTTGTTCTTCTAGGTTCAGTCTGTCTTAGTCTCTTCTATGTTCTAATAATTATAGGGGTTAAAATAATGAACCTTTATTAGTGCTTGGTATGGGTCAGCACTGTGCTGTCCTTGGCCGGCACCGTGTCACTGACTCCTCACAGCAGCCTGCTCTTCTGGCTTTGCAGATGAGGATGCGGGGGCCGGGCTAGGGGCAGGGTCACTTGGCTAGGACGCCACAGAGCTGGGACTCGAACCTGGGGCTTTCCGATGCCAGAGCTACACTCTTTAACCTACATCTAGGCTCTTCTAGCATTAGTAAGATTAAAGGATGATTTTTTTCCCTCTGAGCAATGGAGTGAATCTGTGTTCTTCAGTGGTTAGGGTGGGGTGAAGAGAATGAATCTAGGGCCCTTTGTACCTTGTCCCATTGGGAGGACAGCCAGACTGGCTCTCTGGGAGTGGTCGGCTCCTTTGAGATGGCAGCAGCAGGCTCAGGCTGGGTGACATGCCGCCTCTCTTGGGCAGGTGGTTGCTCCCAGCCTCTTCCACGAGTCCTGTGAGACTTAGGAGGAAGAAGCCAGCATTGATGTGCTCTGATGGCTCTACCTTTGGATCTTGTATTCAGTGAAAACGCTGAGTCACCTGTGGTGACCTGCTCTCCACCCCCTTGTCATTTTTCCCCTTTCCGCGCTCACCTTTCTGGCTTTGCGCCTTGTAAATAGCAAATATTTATTGATAAGGAGAATGATGTTAACCCCTTCCTCGCTGCTACTTTGTTTCTTTTGGACCTTGAAGGGCTTGGATCTTGGTCTTTTTTTTTTCCATGTGCAGAGGGGCTACCTGTGAGTGAGTTGGACTCCCCTCTGGCCTGTGCTGAGATTGTGAGCATGGATTGGTGGCCAGAGCTTGGGGATTGAGTCGAGGGTGGGGATAAATCGCTCCTCTCTGGTTGCACAGTAGAGCTACCTGGGCTTCTTGAAAAAATGTTTGCTGACCACACTCCTGTTTTTATTTAAATTGATCTGGATGGAGCCCCAGGCACTGGCAGTTACTCAGACTCCCCAGGTGATTCTGACGCGCAACCGCTGTGTCAATTTCAGCAGCTTACTGTGTGAGCGGGGGCGCGGGGAAGAGGGCTCCAGAGCTGTGGCTGCCCTGCCTGGCCCTGCCCCTGCCCCTGCCCCTGCCCCGGGCTGCCTGCCCCTGCCCCTGCCCCGGGCTGCCTGCCCTGCGCCCGGCTCTGTGCCAGGCACCTTGCAGCACTCGTTCATCTGATCCTTGCAGTGTCCTTATGAGGCTGGCACTGTTAACTATCCGTTTTATGGATAAGAAATTCCTCCTTCTAACAATGAAGGGCATGGGGTATGATGCTGACCTACAGACCTGGCTTTTGGCTTTTCCTAGTTTTCTGGTATAGAAAACTCGTTTCAGATGTTTATGTTTTAATAATTTGGCCTCAAATATGAATATATTTGTTTTTACAAATGAGACATATTCTTGTGCCCTCTCTTACAGCTAAATGACTGTCAGTTGGTATACAGAAGTATAAACACAATACTGGTTAAAACATTGCTTTTTATAGTGTCAAAAGTAGACTTCATTTTATGATAGATTTTGAATTTCAAGACATTTCGAGGTGAAGTGCATTCTATACTTTTAGAATCACATATACTCTGTACGTTTGAGCTCATACATAGGTCTGCCCGACTTGTAATCTGGCCCGCTCTTTACACTCTGGCTTCTGTAACCCTCCAGGGTACTAAGCAAGTTGGATTTCAGTATTTTAAACGTGCTCAAGTCTCCCCATCATAGAGCTCACACTCAACACTCCTTCAACCCCGCGTGCATTTCCAGTCTCCCCTTCACAGTGAACTTCTGGAACAAGTTGTTTATGCCTGACATGATCTGATCCCTCACCTCCTGCTTTATCCTTGGCCCATTTCATTCTGCCCTCAGTTCTGTCATCACAGTCTTCGTCACGGTCACGGAGGAACCTCCACGTTGCTAAATCCAGTGGCTACTTTTAAAGCATTTATTCCCCTGTGTATTGGTATCCGTCATGTGCTAGGTTTGTGATGTTCTAGGTATTGGAATATAGTGGTGAACAAGACAAAAGAAAGTCCCTGTCAATGTGGAGCTTGGACTCCAGGGAGAGTGACAAAGGATAAAGATATAAATATATATGAAATATAATGTCAGGGTCACAGAAGACCTCATGTTGTTTGACTTTATTGATAGAAAATGTCTAGAATAGGCAAATCTATAGACAGAGTGGGTTAGGGGTTGCTTGGTGCTATAGGGGTGAGGGGAGAAATGGGGAGTGATAGCTGATGGGGTAAAAACATGTTTTAAGGTTACATTGTGGTGATGGTTACATAGCTCTGTGAATATAACAAAAAACATTGACTTGTGCACTTTAAATGGGTGAATTACACGATATGTGAATTATAGTTCAGTAAAACTGTTAAAAGTGATGAGTGCTATGCAAAAATCTGACTCTGGTGGCGGGAGTGGCATGGCTGCTTTGAGTAGGGAAGTCAGAGGAGGCCTCTTGGAGGAGGTGACACTTGAGTAGGTGTTTCAGTGATGTCAACCATGAGGCCTCATGAACCAGAAGGCATATTAAATGAAAAAGGCCCTGAGCTAGGAGTTCACCTGAGTGTTCAAGAAGAGTGTGGCTGGAGAGGAGTGAGGAGGATAATGACATGGGATGACTTAGGGTCAGATCATGTAGGGGCTTGCAAGGACTTGTTGAAGACTTAGAGTTTTTTCTTTTATGCTGCAGTCACAGATCCAAAGTCTCCAGATTGATATCTAAGGTTGTTGCCTGTCCTTTGCAGGTTGGCAGTGGTCTCTCTCCCTCTTACTGACCTTTTCATCTGCAGTGTATCTGAAACCCACAGGAAAGAGGGCTCCTGTTTTTAGAAGGAAGGAGACAGGGCAAACCTAAACAGTGACTCTCAACTACAGTACACCATTGGCTTTAACAACAACATTTTTTTCTTTTTCCATATTATTGAGTAGAATTGAGGTTTCAGGAGGATGGGCCAGGTAACCCACGGTTTGGAAGACCCATGAGCCTTCCAGGTGGAATCCCAGTTAGAGGCCCCACCCTGCGCCGCTCGGTCATGCTCTTGTCCTGTCCCAGGAACGTTTAGGATGAATGCTGATTTTGATAACCTTTCATTTTGTCCAATTTTGTTTCTCTTTTTTGGCAGTGACATGGTAATGGCCCCATGTTCTATCTCCCATCCCCACCCCAAAAGCCATACTAATTTAGTTCATCGTTTTCATTGTCATCAAAATGCCTTTGTAAGTACATATCTGTGCATAGTGCTGTGTTAAAAACTTTTATACCTGAGAGCATTGATTACTGGCCAACTGGAGTTTAGTTAATAATAAAATACTTTCATGAATCTTTAGTGACAAGAGGAAAGAGGTGTACTTGAAAAAAAACATTGGTGTTTTGTATCTTTTCTGCATAATCTTTTCTCTTAAAAAAAAGTTGGTAGATGGTTTTAGATTTCAGCAGTTTTACTGTCTTTTTATTTAATATTAAAGCTCTCTCACTTTGTGCATGCTTGTTAACAACCTTGGGTGGGAGATGCTGCTGCAACATCATTCCCTTGATGGGGTTGAAGACACATGGACACTTTTACTCCTATCATAAATACACTAGAATGGACGAAGGGGCTGAGGATTGGGAATTAAAATGTGTGAATTATCCCCAGCATGGCCACAACAAGTTGTCTGACCTTGTTTAGGCTAGTTTTCCAGATAAAGGAGAATTTCTGAGGAATTGGACAAAAAGACATGAAATGTTGAGCTTCCTTCTCAGCTCCTGAAAGCAGTCTTAGTGGTTTTCCTCCCAGTACAATCACATTTTTAATAGAGGTTAGTTCTGAAGTCCATATGTCAGGCGAAAATCACCAGTATTAAAACTATCACTGGAAACACTTGCAGAAGGTACCCCCTGATTGGAGATCATCTCCAGCGCTGCACTTAGAGCAGCATTTAGAACATGTGGCCGGCTCTTCAGCTGAGTGCCAGTGGAAGCAGCTGGCTTACGTTCAGGGACCGTTTTATGAAAAATATCTCTCTTTAAATATGCAGCTCCTACAGTGCTGTGAGATGCTTGACATGTGATTGGCATGTGGAAACCGGGCCAGCCCAGGACTGTGAGATTCTTGTTGTCCGTCTCTTGCTTATTAAGTAGAGGCCTCCAGGGCACTTACTGGGACAACTGACTCTTCTTCTCTCTTTCTCTCTCCTTGCCAAGCAATTACGTTGAATTTGTGTGAGTTAAGTGTGGATATCCTGCACTCCCACTGTACTCACGGTGTCTCCTCTCCTCTTTCACTTCCACTGTCTACCTCAAGGCCCTGATCATTTGGCACCTCAGGCACTTCCAGTCTTCTTCAAAGGCCACTCTAAATCCAGGCCACACACTTGCTGTAGGGTGATCTTTCTAAAAACTGATGAAAACACTTCTGTGGCATCTAGACTCACAGCAGTGCTTCTTAAACTTCACGCTTGTTCTGCTCTGGCAGAATTATTCTGGATTCTGGGAGCGTAACTTGGTTTGGTAATGTTTTTGTTTTCATGTAAAACAGCTATAGATGAATTACCATTGAGAGAATTGATGCTGCTTGAATGTGCCATGTTTATCTGTTACATTTGCATACCCTTTGGTGGCCCAGTTGGAAATACAAGTCTTTAGGAGATTAAACTCTTACGCAAGATTCAGAGCTGACTTTTCCTGACCTGGCCTGCCTTTTGAGTCTCCTCTGTTACCATACTCTTCTCACAAATGAAGATCTAATGGTGTTAATGCACTGAGATGCCCTGAGCATTTTGGATTTAAGTCTTGATGCCTTTGTACCTGCATTCGTTTATTCCTTGAGTATTTATTGAGCACCCGATGTGTCCCAGGTATTGCTCTAGGTACTTGGGATACAACAGTGTACAGGACCAAGTTCTGGCCTTCATAAAGCTTACATTCTACACAAGAGGAAGCTGAGAAACAAAGATGACATAAAATCAGGTGATACTAGTGCCAGAAAGAGAAGTAAAGCATGGTGAAGTGATTGATAGATAGTGAAGAAGGGGTCCTGTTTGTTGGATCTGGCAAAGTTCCGTAAGAAGGTAATATTTAAATTGCAACCTGATAAAGTGCGAGAGCAAGTCATGTTATTATTAGTTGAAAAAGAGCTCAACACAAAGAGAACAACAGCATGTGCAAAGGCCCTGAGGCCTGAGCATCCTTGGAGTGTCCACAGAACAGTAAGAAGCTTACTGTGATTGAGAAGAGTGAGCAAGGGGAAAACGGGTAAGAGATGAAATTGGATAGATGCGTAGAGGTGGAGTGTGCAAGGCCCTGAGTCCATGATAAGGACTTTTCTTTTGCCTCGAATACCTTCGCCTTTCATCTGTAACTTTTGGGTGAGGTTGGAATTAATTTTAATTTGTTCCCCATGGTAGCTAGTTTCTCCTCTGTTTACTGAATAAGTATCTCTCTCCCCACTGATTGGAAATGCCATTTAATCATGTACTAATTACATGTGTGTTTATACATACATACAAACATACAGGCATGCATGCAGACGTATATTTATTAGCTCTCTTCCACTGACTTGTCTTCTTGCACACGTACCGTACTGTTAAAATTACTGGATCTTTATACCAGGCATTGGCAAGTTACAGCCCGTGGGCCAAACTGAGCCCACCACCTGTTTTTCATAAATAAAGTTTTATGGGAACACAGCCACATCCCTTTGTTTATTATGTATTGTTTATGGCTGCTTTTGAGCTTCAATGGCAAAGAAGTTGCAACAGAGATACTATGGCCAACAAAGCCTAGAATATTTAAGATCTGGCCATAAGAATTTACCAACCTCTGCTTTATGTTACATATTGATATTTGATGGGGCAAGTTCTTCCTCATTCTTCTTTTTCAACAATTTTTTGGCAAGTCAAGCATATTTGTTCTTTCAGGTGAACTTGAGAATCAATCTGCCAAGCTTGCCTGACTCCCTTCCTTTTCCTCCACTTCTTTTGGGCTAGGGAACAAGGAGGCCGGGAGAATAGGCATTTGGTTGCATTTAACTTGCAGTTTAGTAAAGGGTGAAGTGATCACTTTATAATACTGAATCTTTCCATTCCAGGGATATAATATCTCGGCATTTATGTCCTTCGGTTAACTTGTACTGTTTCTTCTTTTGGATGTTGCATTATTCCTACATGTATTATTGCCTTTTGTTGTTGTCATAACTGAAATCACCTCCCAGCTGTATTTTACAAGTGACTATTTATGGCATGAAGGAAAGGTTCGGATTTTTATGTATTTAAATTGTTTCTGACTCTCTTACAGAAGTAAACTCCTATTAGGACTGTTAATTTTTAAATTTGCTTCTTTTGGTTCATGGTCATTGTGTGAACTTACCAATAATTGTTTTATTCCTTATATGTCTCTGTCTGTACTGTGGGATTTTGTACCGAGGGTAGCTTGGGGGAAATGGATTTTGACCCTCTTCAGTGGCATTCACTTTTTTCTATTATACTGTTAGGTACAGCAAATGGTAATAAAAAACAAACCCCCCAAAAACCGAGAAGACTTTATGCCCAGTCAGCACTTGTTGATCGTTTTAAGAACACCCAGAAGATCATTTAGGCAAGCTGTTAATCAAGCAGGCTGTGCCTTTTTTGCAGAGCCATTTGTTGCTCTTAGTGCAGAATGTAAGGTTTGCATGTCACACAGGAGAGTCCAGCCCAGTCACTGCTTTACTGTGGAGGGCCATTTGATCATGGACTGAATTAACCGAGCTTTTATCCTCTGGAGTTGAGATGTGAGCAGGAGATTTTTATAAATCAGTTAGTACTTTCCTAAATACGTTCTCTGTAAAGCATTTGATCTTTACCCTTAACATCTATTCCTTAAGGATGTGGAATCTATTTTAGATTTCAAGGTCTGTTACTTGCCCTGAGCACTGAGTAGATGAACCATAAATTCAATATATGTTAACCTTTGTGGATTTATGTTTTAATGCCATTTTGGTCTCTTTTCTCCCCCCTGAATCTGTCTCCTTCTTCGTGTCTTAACCGTGGTGAAACTAAAGAAAAAATATTCATGTTGCTAGTTCCTTCTCTCTCTTTTTTTTTTGGTGAAGTGATAAGGTGGTTATGGTATTAGACCCCGGATATGTAAATAGAGAATTGCTGACATACATTCTGTGGCTTGTGACATGAACCTGGTTACTCTTGTTGCCTGTAAAGTGAAACTTCACGTACAGAACCTGATCTTAAATGCTTTTGTTTATTTTCTCCACTGTTGAGATTATCTCCCACTGTCATTATGAACATCAGTGGGTGATGTGTGACTGCAGAAATGTCATCATAGGCTGTAGAGATGATCAGCCCATGGGCCTCAGTCACAGAGGAAGCTCCAACTTTGATGTGAGGCTTGACTTGGACCTACAGAAAGTAGAGACCATTGTAGATAGCTCTGTGGTGTGGAAAATAGTATAACTGAATAGAGTGATAATTGATATCTTTTATTGGGCACATACTGTGGTCCAGGCATTACATTCACTGTTTGCCCCATGTAGGTATTGTAATCTCATTTTAGGGATGAGGACATTGAGATTTAGGTTAAGTAACTGGTAGACCTGAGTAACAGTTCAAACTGTTAGACATCAGAGTCAGGTTGTAAAACACAGTGATATTGTGGCAGAGATCCTGTATGTGTGTAGAAGAATTTAGCAATTTTAATTCGTTTAGATTCTCCTGTATGAATTTTGACAGTTGAATTAACATTAGGGGGTTCTGGAGACCTCACTGCTACAATGATATTTGGCAAGCCCGTTCTCTTTTCCCTTCTACGTGGCCTCAGTGAAAAGAGATCTAGACCCTTAAGTTTTCTGTTTTTGTTTTTTGGGGGGCCCAGGAGTTTATATTTCAAGATGTGAATGTAGAATATCATTTGTCTTCCAGTTTTTAAATTGGGAGAGTACAAAAGGGGGGTTATGGCTTGGTGGTAGATGCCAGGGGCTGGGGTGGTGTAAGATTAAGCTCCCCAAAGCCTTTGCAGGTCAGGAGGGGGCTGTTGCTTCTAGCTTAAGAGCCCCCTACCCAGCTTCCAGGTTTATGAAATACAAGCATAAGTAAATAAATACACACACGTATGTGCACCCAAACACCCCACATGCTTTTTAATCTTTTTCTGTGCAAGTGCACTAATTAACATGGAAACTCAGGGTTCTGTGCACATTATGTTATCATTTACCTTCAATATGGCTAGACTATTCAGATGCCAAATAATTGACACTCTTCTGTATTTGAGGCCCTGCCCTGGTTATCTCTCAGCCAAACACTTTGCTGCTTTGGACCTTTCTCGATGGCTGTGCCTGTGGTGTCAGGCCACAGGCTCCCTCTGGGCCGGCCGGATACACGCACGTGTACGTGTACCTGGACGACTGCTGCTCCTGACAGTGGCCTGTGGGTGTCAGGGGCTTTGCTGCCTGCTGGCCCGTCTGCCCTCCAGGCCAGCGCAGACCTGGATTCCTGGCTCGATTTAGAAAAGAAAGTGATGCTTTCTAAATACTGGCAGGCAAGTCAGCTTGCTTTCCAGATTTGGAGCAGCAGCCCCAAGAGTCCAGCCCCAGCAGAGGCAACTTGAAAATTGTAGTGTCTGCTCTTTGCATCTGATGTGTGTCCCGAATAAAATATTCCAGTGAGGGGCAATGCTTTTCTTTTTTATCAGAATGGCATAACTTTGAGAGTTAGAGTATCTTTTCAAGGTTACTTTCAGACTAACCCTTTCTAATCTGTATGATAGTAAAGAAAAGGAACTAATGTAAATCCTGATTTTATGAAAATATTTCTGTTGATGCTTATTCAAATATGAAATTATTCATAGACTTTTAACTCATATTCACATAGCCTAGTATGTATGCAAGCATACTTAACTTTATAAAAAAACATTTGAAATTGGAGATTCAAAAGTCTAACGTTTTAACTTAAAAGTTTAATGTTGTGCAGGATTGTAAGACAGAGCAACTTAATTCGTCTTGTGTGTATGACTTGGTGTGCAGTTCTGAAGTTGTTAGAGATGCTACGTGGAGACAGTCTGATTTGTTTCTCTGTGAGTGTGAGCTCTGCCCTTGTGCTTCTGGTTCTATGGCACGTTTTACTATCGCAGTGCAGATAACTATAAACTCCCTCACAGGGCGCTGGGTGCTTGCAGCTGAGTCCTTTGATCTGTCCATCTTGTTAGATAGCAGGGGGAGGGGCCTAGATTCCCTTTCTGCTTAGCTGTATAAGAGCCAACAAAATGAGTATATTGTAAGAAATGCTGAATGGTTGAGATGCTTTCCTGTTATTTCTTTCCAGGAGCTTGATGTTGTGTTTGGTTCTGGAGAAGAGAAAGGGAAAGAGAAAGTGAACATGTTTCATTTGAGATCTGTCTTCCATTTGTGTGACTTGTTTAATTTGCTGACATTGATACTTTTCTATCAGGCTCAACTTCGTTGCTCATAGGATATTATAACTACTGAAGTATTTTTGTTTTACCTTATAATTCACATGAACATTTGATGAACTTGAACATTTGGTTGGGAACTTAACTTTATTGTCAGACTATTTCTAAGAGGTTGGTAGTTGCATGTTGTATCTTATTTATTAAGTATCAATGGAGATAGTATTCAGTTGTATCAAAACGTGTTTATCTTTACTTCTGAACTCTTTTTTAATAGTCTTTTTGCAGTATGGGAAATAAATGACACTGAATTTTCCCTTTTTTCTTTTAAAGACTTTCAGTTGAACTCTCATCTCTCAACACTGGCAAATATTCATAAGATCTACCACACCCTTAATAAGCTAGTAAGTCAATCTTTTAAAGACAAACTACCAGCTATTTAAAGTAGTTGTTTTAAGTGTATTTGATAAAAATTTAAATTATGGATATTATGATATTGGCTGTTTATGAAAATACTGAATTTTAAAATTTGCTGCATGGCATATGTGATTTCTTGGTAATAATGAACATATTTCTTGCAGAATCTAACAGAAGACGTTGGCCAAGACGATCACCAAACAGGTATCTGTAAATGCTAACACTACTTAATTTTAAATAAACTTCCTAATACAAAGTTATGAAGAAGAAACGCCAGCTGAGAATGCTCTGTGTTATTACAGCACATTCCATTAACAAGTTGTTACTTGGTTGAGGATGTTTTTCAGGGTGTATGAAGGCAGCCATGTTACAGCTCCTTCCCACCAGGAAAGCAGTTCTGGTTTAGGACAGAGAACTTCAGTGCCTTTAAAGGGAAACCTCTAGGGATTCTCTTCAGTGGTTTCAAGATACCGTTTCTCTACCGAAGTATTTTAGTTAATACCAAAAAGTTGCTACTGTAATGCAGTTGAAAAGTATTCCATAGATGTTTGTTGAATTGAGATGTAAAATGAATTGACGGGTAGGGAGGGGTGTTTGTGTGTGTTGTGTAGGTTGTGAGGATTTCTGAATGGGAAAATTGCAAGTTGATTATTGTAAACAGTTCTTTAGCCCCTTGGTTCTCAGGCTCCAGCTGGCATCATGGTTGCCTGGGGAGGGCTTGTTAGAACAGGTTGCTAGGCTCCGCCCCCCCCTCCCCGTTCCTGACTCTGGAGGTCTGGGCTGGGGTCCCAAAGCCTGCATTCCTCACCAGCTCCCGGGCCATGCTGATGCAGCTGGTCTGGGGGCCACAATGTGAGAACCCCTTCTCTAAACCGTTGATGGTCATGAAGTTCAGAAACTTGCACTTGATCTGTAGTTATGAAAATTTCTAGGAAGAATTGTTAAAATGTATTTTAAATTTGTTGAAAAATACCACAGGTATATATGAATACGTGCTTGTTAGAGAGTTGTGAATAGCACAAAAGCAAATGGAATAAAAAGTGCCAGTCCTCCTAAACGGCTCCCAGTCCAGCCTTCCCCCGGTACGCCGTTTAATGTTTGTTCCTTCAGACATTTTTGTACCTGCATGTATTTTTATGGTAGTGGGTTGTTTAAATTTAGCATCAATGAGCTCATACTGTACATTCGATGTAACACTGTTCTTTCATTTAATTTTTTATTTAATGGTATGTCTTGGAGGTTGTTGGGATCTAGACCTGTCCCTCCCCTCCAGATGGGTTCAGGCACAAGATGGAGATTAAAGTAACAGTTTTGTTGGAAAACAGCCTGGATGAGCAGCAAAAAATGCAGAGGCTTTTCAGTATTTCACCTGAATTAAATAGCCTTAGATGCTGCCACAAGTAGTTAGGCACCACCCTCTTGCTGGCCCGCCTCAAACTCCCCACTAATGACAGAGGAAGGGTGTCAGCTTCTGCTGGCCAGCTGATCCGAAAGGGAGTTCAGCTGGGGCTGGGCCCTTCTGCTCAGTTCCTCCTCACTGGACTACCAGCTACATCGGACTCTCCACTCCTTCCAGGGGAGGGGGTGAGCGGAGGGGGCAGAGACCATGATGAGTGTGTTCTAGAAGGCCAGGCCGCAGAGGGTCCCTTCACCTGATCTTTCTGTTTCAGTAAATATAGGTCAGCTCAAAGGTGGTCAAAAACAGCTTCCTTAATAACTTTGAAAGTGATTTATTCACATGGTTTTAAAAGAAGTGTGAGAGGTGTAAACAGACAGCGGAGGCTTCTGTCCCGTTGTATGAGCCCTAGCTCCCGTCCCCACTGGCGCTCCACCCTTGACTCTCCAGACACAACTCCTAGGCTCTTGTATTTGCTTCCTGAATGATGATGACACTGATATATTTTCCCCAAGTACAAGTGTACATTTCTGTTGTCCTCTTGTTTCTGTCAGTATATCTTGGAGATCTTTTCATAGCAGCACATTTATAAAGCTTTATTTTTTAATGACTGCTTGATTTTCTATTCCATATTTAAGTGTGTGTAACTTTTAGCTACTACCAATAATGCTGAATATAATTTTCAGGGCCAGTTTTAATAGTCCAGAAAAACGCAGTTCTCTCATATTCTGAAACAGTATATTGGTAGGCATTGGAGATTTTTTTAAACTTCAGAGTTAGTGTAGTTTTGACTTTTTTTAAAACCAAATTTTGTATTTGTAAAGGCTTTGGGTTGTCTTTTCCTTGGCTAAGGTAATAAAACATCAGGGTTCTGAGTCTTATACGTTACGTAGTGAACGTTGAGCTTTGGATTTAAATGAGTGTTGTTACGATAGTAATTTCATATCTAAATATTTAAACTGAATGTGGCAGTTTAATAATTGTAAGCTATAATTAAGGAAGACGAAAGTGGAGAGTGTGTTTGGCCTCGTGCCTCCTTTTCCGCCCTTGGGGACAGTGGACATGTCTGGTGTTTGGTGCACGACATGCTGGCGCTGCGCCTGGTACCTCGGACGTGCCAGTCAGTGTCAGTTAGCATTAGTAATTTCGTAGAGTAGTCCAGCTCATTAATGTTCCCCCATCTGGTTACAGCATCACGTGTGATCACCGTACCTGACAGAGTATACTTTAAAAGTTAAACAACATAAGATCTCTAATGTTTGGAAATGTGAGAAAGTTCATCACTGTAGTGCCTCTTCAAATCTCTTGGCTCAACAGTAGTCTGAGAGTTTCTATAACAACTGTATATGGAAGAGCCAAACCAAGTGCAAAAGAGGCCAGTGTCTTCCTGCTCTGTCTCCTCTAACACTTTACTTTGGTGCTTTCCGTCTTCCTCCCACCAAAAAAAAAAGGAGGGGGAAAAAAGGAGAGAGAGCGTGTAGGTTAATATTGGAGAAGTAGCCCAAAATACTGGGAGTGAACTTAAAAAGCTAAAGAGGACCAAAAAAACATGATGAAGGAGGATGATAGTTGTTGAAAGTCAGTGTTATTTAGAGAGAAAGGAAAGGAAGTATTTTGGTCTTAAACAGTAGGATAAAAATTGCATATTTAGACACTAATAGTTTTACTCAAGCAAGCAAGTAGTTCAGTGATCTGTTCAGGAAATTGAAATAAAATATTAGGTACTGATAAGATGTCTTAAAATTCAGCCTATTTATCAACTTAAATTACTATGTCTTTGTGACATTGGTTCAGTGAAAAAGAAGGTGAAATAGCTGTATGAAAAGTATTGAAGTGGTAAAGTGTACCATATAAAATGTTATTAAGTGAATCAAGGCTATATGATACAACAGACTCATTAAAATGAAAATTAGTGAGATTTTTATATTGGAATATGCATTTATACTAAGTTCAGGAAAGTCAGAAAAATTTTCTAATTGTATAGATCTCTTATTTGGGGATGATTAGAAACTTGGCACACAATTTAATATGTCTTAAAGGAAATGAATCCTGCACAGGACTTTTTTTTTCACTTGAGGCTCACAAGCAAAAAGATTTTTTAAAAAAGAAAGTAGTGGCACACCTACTTAGATATACTGTTTATTAAGAATAACATGCTTAGTTAAATTAACAAAACAGCCAGCTGCATAGGTATTAAAAGGTCTTCAGTCTGATCCAGGTGAACTCAAATTGCTCTTTAAAATTGATTTTTCTGGGACCAAATATTAGAATAGATATGATAAAAATGTTGGCAGTATTTCTAATTGTTTAATGTGGGGAGAATAGTTATATTCATTGACTACCTGGTTTACTTGAAAATACTGTCAGTTACTAAAATACTTTATTTGTTCTCTTTGAACATTGAACCAAAAAGAAATGAACCTGAACGCAAGTCCTAACCTTTGGGTAAAAAATATAAACAATCTGTGTTGTCTTCCTGAGGATCATACAGACACCTCTGCATCAAGAAAGAGTTTCTAATGATGGGGGAGTTGGGAAGGTTGATTTCAGAGTCCCTGTCCAGCTAATGTAGGGATGTTGCAGACTGAGCACCAAAGACCTGGCACAGTAACACGGAGGAGCCTGGGTCTTAGTCGGGTTTACTAGCTGGGATGATTTGTGTCTTCCTCTTCCCACTTCTCTGTTATATAGGAAAAGCCTTTCCCTCTTTCATAAGACGTTTCTGATGCAATGTAGTTGGATCCCTGAAGTCTATTTCACCACTGTTTTTTCTTGGGTGATTGGCAAAGATTGAAAACTTGCAGCCCTATTATTTTAAATTAATTTCGCGTTTCTTGAAGTTCATTAGGAAGTCGCTTTTATTTGTTAAGTATTTATTTGAATAGGAGCTTTAGTGGCTCAACTTTATCGGCTAGTTTTCTTATTCGTAGAATTGGGGTGGTAATAACACCTCTTCGGTTTGTGAAGATGACTTTGAAAGTGCTTTGTAGTTATTATTTTAAAATGTCAACCTTAATATTTTGTCTCTATCTGTAATGTCAGCTTGTTTGTGCCTAAGTAGATATTTTTAGTGAGTTAGAATAGCTTATTCTTTGAAGCAGGTAGACATTCCATAACAGTCTTGTTTATATTACTTGCTTACTTGATTTTTTTTAGTTTAAAAATAAAGGGTAGATAAAGTAATGCAAGTTTTGAGTCAGTAAAGTCTAAATTTAATGATATAAATAAGTACAAATTTGTAAAACATTCATTTAGCTTTAAGTGTTTATATTATAAAGACATCACAGAGTTATTTTAAGAAGCAAACATTCTTGAATATTTGTATATAAAAAAAAAAAATCCTACCTGCCAGGAAACTTTAAGTCGAGTGCTTGCCTTAACTGATGAATGGGGGGAAAATCTGAAATGGTGATGTGTTACCTATTCATAGAGGTTTCAAATCAATGGAAATTTACTGATTTGAGCAGAATTTGATTGACACAAATTTTGAATAAATGTTTTAGGAACACATTTGTTCAAAAACTTTTTTTGGAAGGTTGACCGTAGGACTGTTAGTGATGTGTGTGTCTTATTATTACCGTGGTAAGATGCTGCATTAGCTGCTCCGTCTGCATAGGTGAGCCAGGCGGGGCCTACAAACAGGTGTACTTTCGTGCATGAACTTAAAGACCCGAGTTGTTGCTCTTGCTCAGGTAGGCTCCCTAGAGCCATGCTGGGGGTGGGGGAGCAGATTTCGGGCCACCAGGCCTTGAGTTGTGTGCCCTCTGTGTGTTTTTGTTGACTTGGTTCATGTTGTCAAATTATTTGAAGTAAACTTGTTTTCCTCAGCATTAAAAAATTGATTTTGAGGTAGCCTGAAACTTTTCACTGTCATACTGGGCCCTAGGGTTCTCCCTGTGGAGCTGTGCTCTGTCGTCCTTTGGACCTTCACAGGGGTGTGACTTTGACTCATCCTTCCTGGGAGAGGGGTGAGAGGTCAGTGAGCCAGTGGTACCTGAGCTGTAATGGTCACTGGGATGAGAAGACACCGTTTCATTGTGAAAGATGCCCCTAGCAGTCACTTGCTTATTATGGCAGGTTAGAGTGGAGGGATCTGAACAAATGCCATGGGAATAAATGAAAATAAAATGCCAAATGTGGGATAATTTGGGGCTAAAATACGAGTAAGTTTTACACAGACATCAGGAAAAGTGATTCGGGAAACTTTAACAGAAAGCATTCATCAGTAAGGAAAAAAAACCTGAAAAAGTTAACTTAGGATGTTTGCATGTTTACCGGAGGCATACTCTCTCTTGTGGGGTAGGAGTCAGTGAGAGCCAGGCGTAGTACCGGTGTTTCTGCGGAGAGACAGATAGTAGAGGAGCTGGTGGATTGATCTTTATTGGTGAATGTTGGTGAAGACATTGTTTTAAATACTGTCCGTCTTCCCACGGGCCGAGGGGAAAAGTGCATTTCCTCTGCGTTCTGCAAACACTGGTGGACGGGAGGGGTTCCTGCCTCCGGTAAGGCGAGGCGTACTTTCTCATTCCGCAGGCCCCACCCCAAGGCATTAGGGACAGGAAGGAATCTTGTCTTGTCTGTGGGTGGCTGTCCAGACCTTTCTGTGTGCCTCAGTGTACGCGGGGTTGTCGCCCACGGGGGAGAGGAGCGGGGTGCACAGGGGTGGCAGCCGTGTCCTGTGTGGCTGACCATCCGGGCCCGCCCCCCCGCCCCTGGTGCTCTCTCCTCCTTGACTTCCCTTGGTTACACTGGCTCAGGTTTTCTCCCCACCTCGGACTTCCCCTTCCTTCCCAGCCCCAATGTCCACACTCCACTCCCCGGGGCTGTGGCCTCGGGTCCCTGCTTCTCAGTCTCTGCTGTCAGGGCCACGTGGAGGTGGCCGGGGGTTTGGGCCTTGCTGCCAGGCTGCTCAGGTTCCTTCCTTAACTTCACCTCCTGCTTTCCAGCTGCTCCTCCATCCCTCTGCTTGAGTTTGCTCATGTGTAAAATCGGGGACGTAGGCAACACCTCCACCATAGGGTGGGTGTGAGGATCCAGTGAGCACTGAGGTTCAGCCCGAGCTCACACCCCCAGCGTGGCGTCAGAGCCCAGCACCTACCTACGTGCACCTGAGCGCTCATCAAGCGGATGTCTCTTCTTCACAAAACTCCTGAGAGGTAGATATCCCAGATGATGTAGAGGTAGATTCTTCAAATGATGAACTGGAGACCCAGAATAAGTCAGTGCCTGATGGAGGCCCGTAGTAAGGTGAAGAGCTGGAACTCGTTCACTGGGGGCAGATCACCCACCCCAGCACCCAGTGCTCTCTCATCCCGTGGCTCACTGAGGGCCCAGCGTCTTGCACCAGGGACCAGTGGAAGTAGGAGAGACGTGCGGTCCAGAATTCACCACTTAACACTTATGAGACCTTGGAGAGCCTCAGCCTTAGTTTTCCCATCTGTCAGTAGAGATAATTATCTCTGCCCTGCCTGTCATTCAGGGTGGTTGTGGGAAGCAACTGACATACTATCTCTGATAGCACTTGTGCCAAGATGGGATGTTTTAATTATCTTATAATTGTCTTGTAATTTATAACAGTTTAGGACAGTGAGACTGTCTGGGTTTGAACTCCAGTTTTTCCACTTTACTGACCTTTCTCTGCCTCCGTTTTCTTATCTGCACAGCCAGTAGTGATTATTCTTCTTTCATAAGCTTGTTATGAGGTTAAGTGAGTTCATACATGTAAGTGTTAAGAACAGGGCATGGCTCATGGTAAGGTCTCAGTAAGTGTTCCATGTTGTTATTGTCTGTTGTTATTACATTTTAATATCTTCTACCAGATGAAAGTTATGCTTCTGAAAACCCTGACCAGAAGTGGCAGAATTTCCTTCAAGTGGCAGAAACAAAACTAAAAATGATTATGGTCGTTTTGCTCAAGATCGTGTCAGATTTTTGCCCTAAAAATCGAAATCCTGTTTTTTAAAAGTCAGATATGCCTTGAAGCTTAAGAATGTTGGGACTGATGTGTTTGTATGTATTTTAGGTCCAAGGTCACCAGTCAAGCTGGCCTTGCTTAATGAGTTACGGAAACACGATAGCAGCACAATTCCTTTTGAAGGAGCATCGACATGTAAAAGAAGCTGGAAGTGTAGATGATTTATATTAGCATTTTTGGAGAGTAAACTGAAGTCATGATAACTGTCATTTCTGGTGTGGGTTTTTTTTGGGGGGGAATAATAGATTATTTGTGTCATTGCTAGGTTTATTTCTTGACCGTAACATTTTCTCTAAGAGGAACTAAAAGCCACTTTTTCACCTTATAGCATTTGTAGATAACATCTAAACTCTTTGCAGTACAAGCCACGGCCGCTTTTCCTTTAGCAGTGATGTCCCGTGGAAGGGTTTCGACGTGGCACTCCTGACTTTTGTGCTCTTCGACCCTGTTTTGTAGGAAGTCTGCGGTCTTGCAGTTCTTCGGACTGCTTTAGTAAAGTGATGCCGCCGAGGAAAAAGAGAAGACCTGCCTCTGGAGATGACTTATCTGCCAAGAAAAGCAGACACGATAGGTACGTGGCAGAGACCCTGCATCTGGAATGGTGGCGTGCATGCCTGAGAGGCACCCTTCTGGCCAGGCCCAAGTGCCAGCTAGAATATTGCTGTGGTCCTGCCAGGCAGACTTTCAAAGTGTAATTCTTTCGTGGTACTTATTTAATGTGTGGGTTTATGAAACAAAAACAAATTAGGTCATCTGAGTTCTGATAAATTCAAGTTTTATCGTAGTCCATTGATCCACTAAAACTGGTGTAGAGTTTCTTTCCTTTTAAGGGCCTGCGGTCTGTGCCTGCTGAGGACCTCAGGATTGCATGTATCTGTTCTTGACAAGGGTCGCACGGGAGTCCCGTAGCTGCCTTGGCAAGGACCGGGTCCGAGCGGCTGGGGAGAGCTGCCTGTACTGAATGCTCTAAGCCTGCCTGGATTATTAGTCGAGCTGAGGTTTATTCTCAGAAGAGCGAGAATTTGCTTGAAACCGTGAAAAACAAAACTGTTGAGATCACTTCTTTCAGACAACTGTTAGTTTTGGTAACTCCCTGGGCCTGTTAAACTTTCTTATTTTAGGCATCTTTACTGATTCCCCCTGATTTTAATAGCCATTTTTTGGTTCTCTCTTTTCTTTTCTTTCTTTTCCTTCAAACAATGACCAGACAGCATCGTTTTCATCTTTCCAGCTTTTTCCCATCTTCCTCCTCTCAGCTCAGTAGGTCACTTCACTTCACTAGGAGGCCTGAATTACCACACTGATAAATCGAGGGGGTTGGATGAGATTTTTCTGCTTCTTTCCTGTTGTGATACTTCATATGCTACAGCTCTCGCAGGGATAGAGAGGGGGACTCTGAAATGTGAAAGTCATGTCACTGTTCATATTTCCATTGAGCGGGAAATAGTACCTGAAAGAAGATAGCAGTGATTAAAAGATAATCACCAACAATGTTTAGACTAGTGATTCAGCTTTATGAAGCCAAGTTCCTTGACACTTTGGTTTGTAGATGTGATTATCAGGGAATTGTTAAATTCTAACAGTCACATAGCATGACTGTATAGAGCACTTACTGTTTTTTCACCACAGCCTAGCATCATTTAGCATGATAAAAGCCAGTCTGAAACCTGGTAGCTGAACTGCAGAAGGGCATGAGGTACTCCTACTGAGAGCATTTTAGTGGTCATCCAAGGGATGGGGAGCTTAGCATTATCTGAGTTTTATTCTCGGTCTTTTTAAAAAAACAACTTTATTTACATACCACAGTGTGCACAACCTTAAGTGTACAATTCAGTGATTTTTTACTAAGTTGTTAGAGTTGTGCAGCCGTCACTGCAAATCAGCCCAGTGTGAAACCCTGATGACCATATACATTTACTCCCTGTTCTTACTCCCAGCCCCAGGCAACTATGAATTTACTTTCTGTCTGTGGATTTCTCTTTTCTGGGCATTTCACATAAATGGTCTTTTTGTGCCTCTTTTATTTCACTTAGCATCCTTTTATTGAGGTTCATCCATGTATGTAAAAGTATGTGTTAGTGTTTTGTTTCTTTTATTTGCTGAATATTATTTCCTTATCCTTTTTTATGTAGAGAATTTTTAAGTAATTCAAACATTACAGTGTCATATATAGGTCTCCAGGTTATTGACCAGTAGTAGACTTTGAGCTGAGATTGGAATGTCCAAGCCCAGGATTTGAACATATCTGTATGAGCCCTGGCCAGTATCCACCTTTGTTTCCAGGTGGTATGGCTACTTTTTTATAAAAGAAATACAAAACTGATGGTTTGCAGTTTCAGTATCTTAATACCCTATAACCATTTTTTTAAAGCTCCAAATCTCTAATCAGCAATATATAGATATTCTGGTGAATGTCTAGGTCATGAATAAGTGCTCATTTAAGAATAATTCTGTATTATTTTCTATGCTATGTAAATAAAAACCACATTTATAAATGTTTATATATATAACTATTTAGACCATTTGTATATAAATAAAGGATAAAAGAAGTATATACACATAATTTACTCTATCAAAATCATGGTTTTAAAGATACTGCCTCTTCTCCCCTCCTCAAGTAGGGAGTGTCTTGGTTCTCAGCCCCATGTCATCATGAGGTAAGGAGTCCCTGCGGAGGGTCCTTGCGTTGCAGGAGGAGGCCGCTGTGCTTGCTGCTTCATTTCTCCACACTATGCAGCATTTCCACAGTCCTAGGGCGTAATGAGAAGAGGGCAGAAGCCAGGGTTTCTCTGTATTTCTTTTCCCTGAGGTTTTGTTCCTGAAGGCTTGGACATAATTTGATGTTTTTTTTAATTTGCTATAACGTTCCCTGGAGATGTCTAATATTGCCAGGTTCATCCTTAAACTGTGCTCTGTGCCCAGGCTGACCCATATGACACAGGAGTCTGGAGAACTTAATGCAGAGGCATGAGTGAGGTCTAGGGTCATCAGTGGAAGAAAGCACCATAGACATTTCTTGCTGTATCTCACAATCGTTCTCTAGCTAGTTCTGGCTAGAGAGGTAGAAGGGAGTATATCAGATACTTGTTCTGTTCAGTTCTTACTAATTATTTGTTCGTCAAAGAAAAACCTGTATTAAGTGCTTACCATTTAATTCTATATTGGGTATGACTGTGTTTAAAGCTACAGTTATAAAAGCTGAAGCTTCCAAATGAAAGAAGTGAAATATTGTAAATATACATGAAATACCGATTGAATAGATGTCTGTTTAGGTAAAAGAATAAAAACTATTTGCTATTTAAAAAAACTCGGTATCTTTACTTTAAATAACTTAAAACTCCTTTCTCAATTTCTAGCATGTATAGAAAATACGATTCAACTAGAATAAAGACTGAAGAAGAAGCCTTTTCAAGTAAGAGGTGCTTAGAATGGTTCTATGAATATGCAGGTAGGTAATCATTTACATCCTCTAAGATTGAGCTTCATAAAAAGAAGGAGATTAAAGAATAAAAAATGAGTACTTTTCGAATTCAGTGTGTGTGTGTGTTTGTGTGTGTGTGTGTGTGTGTGTGTGTGTGTGTGTGTTTCTGCCTGTGCCTGTTTTTGGGAGAGAACACAGTTGAAACAAATCACCAAATATCCTATTTATAGCCAGTAGCTAAGCCAAAGAATTCAGAACACTAGAAGGGAACTGAAAAGACGAAATGTACTTGGGAGAAATACTTTGGATTGCTAGGAAACCTATTGAGCATGCTGGTAAAGGGTGATTATTTGGTTTACACATCAAAGTTAAAATGAGCTTTGCTGCTTTGAACCTTTGTGCAGCACAGTGGAATTTCTTATATTAAGTGTCTCTGTTTTGAAAGATCATTTGGCAGACAGTGTTTGTTTTGTCATTTAAAATGTCTTAAATCCGATCCCATTTTTGCAACTTACTATAATTGGTTGGATAATGTAATACTGAAATAAAGGATTTGTTTTTGTGGCTGTGTATGGTGTAAAAAGGGGGAAAGAAAAATTTTCAGACAAGTTTGAGCTGAGGGCTCTTTTACCTTTCCTCCTCCCCACCGTGTTTCCGGCTCTGTCATAACCTGTCATCTTGACTGTTCCATCTCTACTCCCAGCCAGGATCTATTTGCTTCCTATTGTCTTGTTTAAAAAATAATAAACTGAACAGATCATGCATGTCATTCTCTAACAGTCCACTGCACCCTTGCCCCCCACTTAAAAATTCCTGCTACCTGTAGGATGAAAGACAGCTAACATACTGCTGTCCCTTTGCCTCTAGTGTTTGTCTCCACTTTTCCATCTGACAAATTGCTATACATCTTTTACCTTAATTAGCTTAATAGCCTTCCTTTTACTTATACAGGAAAGATATTATTCATACCTGGTTTTGCTGGGTATCAAAACGAGGATTACTCCTAGGGCCAGTGTTTTCCTCTATCCCTACCCTACCCTTTTTTTGATAAAAGTCTTGCCCCTTTGGTCACAGAGCTGTTCCAGGGGCTGGTGGGTAATCCAGGTAGGGACAATCAGATACGATTGTCTGTGGTTTTCAGGTTGAAGCTGGGAGAGGAGCATCTTTCTCCTCTGGTGGTAGGCTTGAAAGGATGTGATCCTGAGTCCTGTAGTTCTTTGGATTTTTGTGAGCCATCCCAGTGTCTTTCTAGTGAATTCTCTTTCATTACTTGAACTAGTTTGAGCTGGATTTTGTTGGCAGGTCATGACAACATAGTACAAACGCTTATATAGTATTAGAATTTATTGTTTTCATGTTTAGGTCCTGAGAACATGAATCTCTTGAAGGCTTTGGTATTCCCAGTGAATGTGGTCGGCATGTTGCCAGGTTCTCAGTGCTTGGGGGCTTAATGAATGGAGAGTTTCCTTGTATTCGTGTCACTTTGACTATGAAGATCTCTTGCTTTCTTACATTGGTCCACATTTATTGTTATGTAATGTATTATAAAAAGGAAAGTTTAAACAGAGAAAAAGTGTACTTAATCCCACTACCATAGCACAGCTATTTTGACTTTTATGTGTGTCTTCCTTTATAAGCAAATATAAAATTTTCCATAGTAAAAGCCACACTTCTGTTTCCTTTGAAAAGGAAGCAGGCTACAGTTTTCCTTCTTGTTTGCTTTTCTCTAGCTCAGAAAGGTGACATTTAGGACAAAGATTAAGCCACATTCTTTAGGCTCCTTGAGGTCCCTGCGAGGTGGTTCCTTGTGGTTTCATCACTGCAAGAAGTTTCTGTGGGTGTGACTATCCATATTTTTATTAACCACCCACCCTTTTTTTGCTTCTTTTCTTTATATCTTACTGGTAGGGAAAATGGCTTGAAATTGGGAATTAAAAGCCCCAACTAGCACCTGCTTTCATTTTTAATATCCCAACCACATGAATAAACACTGTAGATCAGTATTATTCAAGAAAAACGAATGGTGAGATGTTCCAGGAAGGCAGACAGGTTGTGCTCTGGGCGAGCGTGTGGTAGCAGGCGATGAGGCCACGGCCCCCGATGCTCGGGCGAGGGGCCTGTCCCACTGTGCTGTTCGCATGCTCCCTCGGAGAGAGCCACCTGGCTTTGGCTGACTCCCTGCAGTGCACCTGGAGTGGAGTGGAGGGTGGGAGGGGCCTCGGTGGTGTCGTTGTTCTACATGGGCGGACCTTAGTTCTTCCCAGAGTTCTCAGTTCCACCCCTTACCTCACCCTCTGCCCTCTGCGGCTCCTGCAGCCTGAGCCCAGCTCCTCCCAGCTCCTGCCTGGCCAGTTAGCCCCATGCATTCTATGACGCAGCCTCTCACCTTTTTAAATCCCTCTCAACTCAATTTCTAATTATCAGAAATTTAATACATGCTCCACTGGGGCTCTGGTCCTGTTCTCTGTGGTTGTAGGTTTACTCTCTTTTGTACTTTGGTTCTCTGTGACTTTAGAAAGGATTGGCAGGGGGAGTGTGTTTAGACCTTCATCTGAAAGTGGAATCCAGTTTCTTTCCATTGCATAAAAAGTTTTACGTAAATGATCTAACAAATTCTTTCCAAAATATATCTAGGAATAAGAGGTTAGGCCAAATATACAAGTGCCAACATTGATTTCAGAGCCACACTAAAGTTCACACATGTTGGTTGTAAAAGTTCTGCGAGTCCTGACTGTGGGCTTTTCCTTTCTACTTTGGATAGGTTCTACAGCAGAAGTGTTCACTGAAATGAGATTAGGGACCAGGAGCAGGTGCTCAGTGGCAAAGTGGTCTGTCAGTGAAGGAGACGACATGGCCTGTTTGCTTCAGTGGTGCACCATGGTGTAATTATGGAAACTACCATGAGAGTCTTGGGCCATCACAAAAAGCTTAAATATATTTAGTGAGGGGCCCCTGCTTGAAATGTCAGTGGGAGTGGGAGGATCACTTTTTTTTGAGATTATTTTTGGTGCATCCACTTTCCAAATGTACCTCCAGTATCTTGTCACCAGGGCATTCTATAGCTTATTATTTCAGATATAACTTTTTTAAACCATCTCCCTCAAACCTCACTTTTAATCCACTTTGTGTTAGCCAGTGGCATATTTATTAGATTAAGATTGCTCAATTCTGCAGGTGAATTGATAAATCTAGTGTAAACACATCCATAATCTCAGTGAACAGCGTGATTACGACTAGATCTAAATGCGTGCGCAGGAAAGATAGTGAGAACAAAGGGAACGGTGTGGTAGATGGCAGGGTTACGGGCAGCCTTTAAGTGATGTTGACTGATGAGCTGTATTAACATATTTAGGGTAAAATGTTAAAGTAGCATGAGTCATGCCATTGCAGATCACCCTGTTAAAGCCTTGTTCTTTTAAAACACACAGATGCAAGTGTATATAAGTAGTATGACAATGGCATTGCATAAAAGGTGGGAAGAAGAACAAAAGGGGTAACTTGACATCACTACTGCCCAGCACACCTCAGCAGACCTTTGCGGGCTCGCTACGTGCCAGACTGTGGGGTGTGGATGACGGAAGCGCCGTGCTTGGAGCTCATTTTCTAGTGTGGCAGGCAGCCAGGCAGACAGACAGACCGACCAATGGAGGAACGTCGTCCTTGCAATGAGCATTCACCCGGAGAGGAGGCCGGGTTGCTCAGAGACCCTCAGGCCTTGTGCACAGCCAGCAGGTAGGGCAGGTGGCTTGCTAGACTCAAGAATAGTTTGCAGTGAAGATGAAGAATAGAAACCAAAGACAAGATTATGAAGTACCTTTTTTTTTCCTCCGCTCTATGCAACCACGTCCCAAGAAGTCCCATCAGTAGATACCAGAGAGGCACCTGTTCCTAAAAACAGAACTTCCTAGCAAAATAGGAATAGATGAATACTCTCATCTGAGGATAATGATTCTTTAATCTCACTGAGTACTTTATAGGAGTGGATTGAGGAGAAGAACTATGAAACGTGGATACACATGGTCACCTACAGTGCAGTGATGCAAAGTGTGTCAGCCAGGTGTTCTCACAAGAGGGTTATCAGGCATGTAGTGGACAGAGCAGGGTGAAGATTTGATAGGTACAGCACGAACCCACGTATGCAGATAGACAAATCCAGAACTGCATTTCATTGTGTATTTGCACATACATAAATACATAGCAGAAAGGTCTGGGGGGCTACATGCCTAAACGGTGAGGAAGGGGAGAAGTCAGTCTCTCTGTTTACTCCACTTTACTTGGACTTCTCTGTTTGAACATTTCACCATGTGAATGTATGCATGTATGGTTTGTGTAATTTACACTAGTGTGCACTTGTGGGCGTGCATACTCTCAGCCCCAAACAGTGAAGTGCTAACTATTCCCATTTGAGTCAAGAATGAGATAAGGATGCCACTCTCACTTTCTTATTTGCCATTGTTTTGGAAGTTATTAACTAGTGCTGCTAGATGAGAGAAAGAAAGAAGGGGCATAAATATAGGAAAGGAGGTGGCAAAAATGATCATTGTTGAAGATGAGATGATTGAATTATTGTACCTGGAAGGTCAAAGAAAATTGCGTGAAAAACGTAGAAACTAGTATCTATTTCATGCATGTAGAATTCTGTAAAACGCCTTATTTGGGGAAGGGTTCTTCAGGAAACTCTTTCATAAATAGTTGTCTCTGGGGAGTAGGGAGAGGTTAGAGGGGAAACCTTTGCTTTTTTAAACATTTTGATTTTTAATTTTACTTTTAAGTGAAATTTTGTGTGATGTTCATGGATTAATGTTGCCCCAAAAAGCCAAGTTAAAAATTAAATGTGCTTTTTTATTTGATTTTCCCGTAATAATCAAGGAAAGGAAATTAAGAATATGTAGAAAAACATGTCAAATAAAAGGAGGAAAAAGAAAGTACTGGAAAAAAGTAACAGATTTGGATATGTCAAACAAAATTTTTTTTAACAAAGTAGCCCATTTGTGATTAAAGGAAAATAGCACATGCAGAAAAAGTATTTGCTCTGGCCAGATTAAGAGGAAGAGCTGAGTTTTGACTTTAGGGGGAGCTAAAATTGGAAGCAGAGGCGTGACACAAGTCTTAACCTGCACCCAAGGTGATTTTAATATTCATCCTTCCTTGAGAACAACCGTTTATACTTCTATTTTGATTGAGTTATTACTTTGTATAGAAATTACTCTTAAGCTTTCCTGGAAGTCAGGGATCGTGTATCATTCCTCTTTCGCCACTTTGACAGGGCGTAGTTCCAGCGTGTGCCCAGCACATATTATCTGAATGAAACTAAGACGTTTTAAGATAGTGGGTCCTGCTGGACTTGGCGACTGACTAGATCTAGATGCTGTGGAGGACTGTAGAGTGATTCTGGTATTCATTCATTCATTCAGTGAACTTTATTGAGCAACTACTTTGTGCCAGGTGGTATGCTTACACTATAAGCTATAGAACAAATAGCCCTTAATCTTGAAGAACTTAGAAGGAAAGACAGGTGATCTGGGACTTAAAGCAAATGCAAGAAAAGCACTCCTAGTGTTCCAGGGGGTCAGGAGAACTGCCTGGCCCAGCCTCTGCTGGAGGGGGTGGGAAATAGCGAGGACTGCCTGTCTGGTTCCAGTCTTAAAGGTGGAAGGAGCTTGCATAGGAAGGTGGGGGTCACGTGGCTGAGGCCACAGAGAGTAGTCTGGTGTTGGGTGTGTGTCAGGATGTGTGTGCAAGCAAACCATGGGTAGGTGTTTCTGGATCTTCATTTTTCATTTAGCAATATTTATTTGATTCATTTATTTCCCAGAAACTAGTTTAAAGGTGGAAAGCCCTCAGGCTGATGAGGAATGGAGGCAGTACATCATCGAGAACCTTATTTGATATGCCGGAGACTTTGGACTTTATCCATAGGTGGTAGGGAGCATCGAAGGATTTTAAGCCAGGATGGGGTTTGTGTTTGAGATTGCCTTTCTAGGTGAGTGTGTGCAGGATGGGTCAGAGGGGGGTGGAGCTCTGGAATTAGGGTCATCCTGAGGAGACTGCTGGGGTCATCTGAGGGAGAGAATGATGTCTGGACAGGTCAGGGCCCGACAGGTGCAGTTAAGAAATATTTGGGAAGTAAAATTGGTGGCACACTGGATAATTGATTGACTCTGCAGAATGTAGGAGAAAGGAGGACTCCAGGATGACTCCCGGATCTCTGTTTCTGGTGGTGCCCCCAGCTGAGACAAGACAGGAGGATAATCTCGCAGGTTTCGCGAGGAGAGATGATCAGCTCAGTGCGGTGGTGGTTGCAAATGTGAAATGCAGGAGAAGCAGATTTGGGGCAGAAGGTGCGTTTAGTTGTGACAGTTAAACAGGAGGTGGGAAGCCAGACGGCGATGTAGTAGACAGTCCAGAAGTAAGAGGGGGAGAGATCTGAAACCTCGGGTGCAGGGGGGGTTTCCTACTAGAGTGGGCCAGAAGAGGTTTCCGCACGGAACTCTGCACGTCAGGTTCAATATGTTGAAGAAGCAAAGATAAGCCAGAAGAGGAGAGAGACAGGGCCCTTCCAGAGTCGTGGGAGGGGACAGTTGTGTGAAGAAAGAACTGCTTCACAATTTTCGGATATCACAGAGAAGTCAAATAAAACGAAGATTGACTGTCCACTAGATTTGGCGATTAGGAGCTTACCAGTGACCTAGGCAGGAAGAGATTCATAGAGAGATAGGAGCAAACCCAGACCGCAGGGTTGGAGAGTGAACAGAGCTACGGTAGAGATGGGACGTGTGGGCAGTTCTTTCAGGAAGAAGCAGAGCTAACAGAGTGGGGAGAAAGGGTTTATTTTCTTCTCCAGAACAGAAAGACTGCTGGCTTTTTTTTTTCCTGTGTAAAAGAAACAACTGCTATTTCCCAATTAATTTTATAAAGAATATTAGGTGGTTCTTTGCTGTGTTTCCAAAAATTATTGTATGTATTGAAATAAGAATAGAGATTTAACCTACATTAAAGAACAGGAACTGAATTCATGTAACTGTATCTTTAGATATAAATTATATGTACATATATCCATAGGTTGAGGGACTGGGCGAATTGAATTGACTTGAATGATTGTGCAGAGCAGAGTCCTTTAAAGATAGAGCTGAAATTCCAGAATATTTTTCAAATTGGTGATTTCTTTCTTCAGAGAAGATTTATGGTCTTTAAGCATTATTTGATCTGACTTGACTTTAATAGTAAATATTTGGACAGTATACTACTACTACAATAGTAATAGTGTACGTGGTTAGATTTAATTTATATGAGATTGCATTTCATCACAGGTACTGATGATGTTGTAGGTCCTGAAGGCATGGAGAAATTTTGTGAAGACATTGGTGTCGAACCAGAAAATGTAAGTCTAACTTACCAAGTTGGGCAATCAGTTGATCTGATTTTGTCCCTCAGCAAATAAAGCAACAATAAAGAAGTAACGATGTGTTAGTTTTTATGAGGCAATCTAAGAAGTAAGTTCCAATTCTAACTTGATTTGCAAGCAGAATTTTTTGTTGCAGTTGATATGGTGTAACTACAGTTGGTCATTTTTCCCTCTCATTTAATTTCTTGTCTCTAAAAGGTTTAGTAATAAAGTAATTAAACTAGATGTTTAAAACGCAGTATGGGCATGTGTACCTACAGTGACAGATCAGCGGGGGTACCGACGGTGTTGTATATCTTTGTCCCCCTCTGTAGTTGTTCCAGCCTCATGTAGAGTTTGTACAGGACTTTGAATAAATTATTCATTCATAAGGGTTTTGAGTAGGTTGTAATTATCAAGAATTTCTCACAGCTCTTTTACTTCCAATTGAATTTAGCTCAGAAAGTGATTGCTTTTTTAAAAGCCCTAAGTATTTCCTTTAAAAAATTTAATTAGAAGTTTTTTATATGCTTCATTATTTTTGCCTAATTCTTATCATCATGTTGTTGTTGAATTTTTTTCCTATTCCCACATCTTCTCTCTTACTCTAAAATGAAAAATTAGACAAATGCCCTGACTCGTAACTATGCAGTTTATTTTACATCAGCCTCCAATTTAACAAATGTGTCTTAGATCCTAAATGAATTTGTGATCTGGAAGAGATCTCAAGGGATCATCCCTTTGTTCACACTGTTGGCAGGGTATCTGGGGCCTATGCATATACGTCACGCTCTTCTTTGAGACCTCACACTTTTTTCTTAAAAAATTTCTTGTTACCATTTCTATGCTTCCGTCCTCCCCCGCTTGCCCCCAGTAACACTTTAAACTTTCTAAAGAGCCTTTGGACCGTCTTTAATTTACTACATGGATTTTTGTCTTGTATTTTTAATTTTAATGTGATCTAGTTCAGGTATCTTGATAAATTATTCAGTTTGGTTTGCAAAGGTTTAGGGACAACTGGGTCAGTAGTGTTTTGGTTGATCTGGTCCATAGACTAGTCCTAGACAGACAAGAACATGTCGCTGACTTTCAGAAGGAAGTGTTCAGACGGAGGCCTGGCCAAAGTCGGCAGTGTCTTCCGGACAGGAGTGCAAGAGAGGTGAGGGTGAGCCGGGCCTGAGAGGAGGTCCAGAGGGTCCACCAGGGGACAGTGATCGGCGATGATCAGAGGGGTGGGCAGCGGGGCCGATGGGAGGAGACTGGGAGAGGGATGCAGGGGGCACTTACTCTCAGGGGCAGATTCTAACCGGGGGGAAAAAGGGAGGCCTGGCCTTGAAAGTTCCTTACCCCCAGACACCAGTACTCAAAAAAAAAAAAAAAAAAAAAAAAAAGCTGCCGTTATTATCCCTTTTTGGCAGTGGTGAGTCCTTTAGTGCTGTATTTCTGTAGGAATAGAAATAGTCTTGAAATGTTGAATCATGCTGAAGGCTGAAAGACTGAATTTAGACTATTATTCCAAAGTACTTATTACTGCACTTCAATTAGAAGATGCCGCTAATAGAAGTTTTATTATTTTATATCATCACTAAAAAGGAAAAATGTTGCTGAATAAATTCTGATAAGCCATCAATTGTGGATGCATCCCAATTTCAGAAGTTGTTTGAAAAACGAGCGCTGAAGTAGATTTTTAAAGGCTTGTCTGCATTGATGAGTAAGCACTTTAAAGTATTTAAAACCCTCACCTGGCCTGATATTTATAGCTTATGAAATATAAGCAGGCTTGTAAAATTCAGGTCAGCTTTCATTTACTAAGGTAGCAGCAAAATCCTTTAAGTAGTTAGCTTTCTTATTAGCTGTCCTGATATAAGATCTCTTTTGTGTAAAGAAATACCCGCTACAAGTCTCTGCTTTGGCTGTTTGGCCGCATTTCATACATACTTGTGTGTATGTGTGTTCCTTTACTATAACCGTTTGTTTTTAACTTAAGAAGTGTTTAATAATGGAATTTTTAAACTTTCTAATAGAGGACTGAGTGTAGATATTGTTTGAGAAAATACCAAGTTTGAATTAGGAAATGTAGGTTAGTTCACTAGGTAAGTTGATATACAGAAGTCAGAGTTCCAAGAAAAGCCGAGGGACGGGGAGAAAAATCCTCTATGTGTGAGAAGTTTGAAGAACTTGTAACCTCTTCTTTTTGGGAAATTCTTCTTAGGCCATTGGTCTCTTTAAGTCACCATTTTTAACCTATTTAACAATCATATTTTGTGATGTGCACAATATGTGGGAAAGTTGGTTCACTTATCAGTCCTAGTAATTACCCAATAATCTAGATTTTTAAAGTCTAGAAAACCTAGTGACTTTAAAAAAAGATATGTACTGATTTAACTGATATTTGATGAACGGTCCTAGAGATTGGTGGGTTCTCACTGGTGTTAATTTCCAGCGTAGAAAATCGTAAAGTTAGCATCAAGAGAAAGCTTTTTATTAATCTTCCAGTTATAAATTAGACAAAGCTTGAGATTTAGTCTACAGACCAGCTTGTTGGCAGTTAAAAGGACAGACCTTCTGGACCTCCTGAATGCTGCTGTTCTGGAGTTCGTAACGTGCCTGTTGGCTCTTGAGGCTAATTAAATCATCTAAAGTGATTTCTGAGTGGCTGCTCGCCTCATTTTTTCATGTTATATCAGCCGGATTCCTTTCACTAGCACCATCAGCTGACCCAGTTGGGCACATGGGTTGTGGTTTAATGGTTTGGGGCAGTTCTTCTAGTAGTTGAAATGAAACCATTAGGTCCAGTATAAAGAAATCAGGTTAACTGCTAAATGCCAAGTATGCTAGTCCCTGGCCAGCTGTATTCCAGAAATATTTATTTTCTTCCCACTGCCTTTTTTTTTTTTTTTAATAACAACGAATGGAGATACAGCCATTCAGCAGTGTTGACGTGATGTCCAACTTCGCATTTGGGTTCCCTTATGTATGAACAACTGTCCAGAGGTGATCAGCCCTGCAGAGTGGCAGGACCGGGAAGGCCCTGTCTTCTTCACCTCTCTAGGAGGGGCTCACTTCCTTTTTCAGTTACTCTTCATCTTACCCTGAGTCTTTGAGGTAGATAAGGTGAGAGGGCTTCCTCTTTCCCCGAATGTGGGACGGCCTCAGCCCTGTCCCTGTGCAGAGCCCTGGAGAGCTTGCAGCTGGAGGCGCCTTTGAAATGTCATTTTGTCTTTTATACCTCAGGTGTTTATTAAACTCATCATCACTATCTTGGTGCCACCTTTTCCAAAGCAGCCAAGTGAAAAAGTGATGAGCAGTGCCAAAAACCAGAGTTGTCACCGTTCCTGATATCTGCAGAGTTTCAGAAGAGCCACTGAAAGTGAGGGCGATGCCCCACTGAGAATTGTCTGGGCTGTCACTCACCCTGTGCCCGTTCCAGGACTGGTGCTGTTGAAGTGGAGTGTTAAGCTGCTTTAAAATCAGACCTCCCCCGTCACCCCCCACCCCTGTATAGGTAGTTGACTTCGCAAACATTGATGTGTTTGTGATACAGCTCCCTACCGCCTGCCTTTTTGGTTCTGCACCTTGCTTTCTTCATTTTCACTTAACAGATCTTGGAAACTGTTCCATATTTGTGTGGATGGCTCCACTCATTTGTCTTGCTGGTGGCATAGTACTATTTTGTATGGAATGTGTTTAGCAAAGAAGTATTTAAGTAGTCCTTTATTAATAGACGTTTGGTTGTTTTTAATCTTTTACTACTACTAATAGTACTATAGTGAATATGGTTGAGTAGACATGTTTGTGTACCTGTGCTGGTGTGTCTGTAAGTTTCCATTGGTGAAACTGCAGAGTCAGTAATTGGCTTCCATTTGGGTAGATACTGCAGAATTGCCCTCGGGAGAATTGCCCCTTACACTTCCACCGTTATGCATCATAAGAGTTCATGTTTCTCCAAGCCCTTGTCAGTGGACTGAATTATCAAACTCTTGGATGTTTGCCAAACTGGAACTCATTTTTTGGGTGGGACCTCATTTTTATTTATTTATTTGTTTGTTTGTTTATTTATTTTTTAATGGAGGCACTGGGGATTGAACTGAGGACCTTGTGCATGTACTGTACCACTGAGCTGTATCCTCCTCCCAAAACTGGAACTCATTTGTGAAGTTACCCTGTTCATGTTTCAGGGACTAAACTACCATGAACAGGAGCGTTTGGCGTGGTATTCATGTGTTTACTTGCTGAGCTCTGTCCTCCTGATTTGATTGGTCTTTCTGTTTTGTTTTGTTTTTAAACAGGTAGTTATGCTTGTCCTAGCTTGGAAATTGGATGCACAAAACATGGGTTATTTTACTCTACAGGAATGGTTAAAAGGAATGACTTCTCTACAGTAAGTCCTGAGGCTGCACTGGGGCAGGCGGGCGGGGGTCTCCTCTCCCTGCTGGCTGCCTCCCCGCTGGGATCTCGGCGAGCCCTGGTTGGGTGACTGGAGGAAAGCCAGGTGCCGTGGACAGGCTTCATCTGTGGCCATAGGTGTAAAGACTAAGCCCCATTTTTATACGATGAGGAGGGCTATTATGGATGAATTTTAGCAATTAAGGTCTTTATATAATGTATATTGTTTATTTTAGTGTTCTAGAGCAGCTCGATAAAAATAGGCCATCCTTTTCTCATATATGTGAGCCACAAAGATAATTTAAAATTTTCTAATAGCCACATTAAAAAGAAACAGGTAAAATTCATTTTAGTATATTTTATTTAACCCACAACATCTAAAATATTATCATTCCAACATATAATCAATATTTTAAAAATCAGTGAGTTATTTTACCTTCTTTTTTCATATTAAAACTTCAAAATCCGGTGTGTATATTTTACATTTGCAGAGCATGTCAGTTTTCATTAGCTATGTTTCAGGTGCTCCGTACCCACATGTGTCTAGTGTCTTCTGTATCGGACTGCACAGGTTTAGAGCTTAAAAATCAGAGTATTAGCACCTACTGTACAGTTAGTGAGAAACAACTGAGTAAAGTATAACTTTTAAGTGAAGATATTTGTTATCTTTTATTTTATATATTCTGATATTAGCTCTGGGCACAGTTAGAACTTCCTTACCCTAGTGATTAAAAAAATAGTAACGGTAAGGATTCTGTTTTTCTTACCTGGCCCAGAATGAGGAAAGTCAGTGGTTTTATGTGTTCACTTTGTGCTTGCATGCATATGTATCTGTGTGTTGTTTACCTATGTGCTTGCCAAGAGTTTCACTTAAGAAAACACAAATTGTTCTTCTCTGTCATCCGGGGAAAGACACACTTGAGGTGGATGGTGAAATGTTTCAGATGATGCTGGGGGAGGAGTGCTCATTCTTTCTGTAGGAACTGAAGTGCCTGAAAGGACTTCTCTTCTTCTTTTCACTTGAACCAGGAATAATAGACTTTAGTTTTCCTGGATTGAAATTGGAATTGAAATGGTTTTATGGCTTTATTTAAATAATTTTGGAACTGATCAACTTTTAATATCATTGACCATTTACTCCTGGTAATAATGCTTTATTTGCACTGTGCCTTAGTTTGTGAGGACTTTTCACATTTCTCTCATTTGAGCCTCACGGCTCCCGCGACAGTTCAGGCTTTTTTCTGCACATTTTACAGATGAGGAAACTGAGGCTTAGAGGGGATTCGTGATTTCTGAAAGTAAGTGGTAGGAATGGGAAGAAAACCTAAGACTTCTGATTCTTAAGTCACATTCTTCCTCTAACAACTGTTGCCTGATGACAAATGAATTTTAAATAAAAGCCAAATCACCCTTTTACAAATGCACTTTCCTCTCAGCCTGCTCTAGAATTTTGGGGTTAGTCTCTGAAATCTCTCAAAATTGTGTTTGTTGTGTTGGGGAACATCTCCTTGCGATTTTAAGCCTTCTAACCCTTGCATTGCTCTCCACGCTGCCTCTCTTTGTTGCTTTCCAAATAGAGCGCACGATGGCTGCTCTTTTTTTTTTTTTTAAGGATCCTTGTTATGATGAATGCACAGCCAAACTAAGATTTCATTCAAGGCTTTTGAGGAGGTGCCATCAACATTTTTTCAGGCACATTTCTATTTGTCTTAAGAGAGTATAATATCCGTTTTTGTATTGTTCTAGATTCTTTTTTACATTTGCCTTTACGAAGAATATTACACATTGCCAGGCCTTCCCCACGTTTTAAGGATCACATCACCTGGGAATTGAAATATGTGGTTTCCTGGAAGAAGTCTATTTGTACGTTCACAGGGAGGGGCCCAGGGTTGGGGGCGTTCTGCAAACTCTTTGTCGGTAACTCTGCTCGCCACTCTCTGTGACACAGGAGGTGGCAGGTGGGTTCCTGTAGAATGCTGCCACGGGGTCCTTGCACTTCATGATGCGGTGACAAGCCCGAGCCACTGTAAAGGAACTGAGGAAGCTGCTTTCTTTCTTCATGTGAAAGTCTAAGATTAGATTCCTTATCAACGAAGTGAAGATGATTACTCAGAATAACCTTTAAGGTTCTTTGTAGTTCAAAAATAGTGCAATTTCAAGTTTTAAGAACTTCTGCCCCTCCTCTCCTTCCTGCCTTCCTAGATTCGTCATTTGTTCTGCAAATATTTAAATGGCAGTGATGTGCCAAGCACAGTATTCTAGGTCCTGTGAAACAAAAGCCAGGAACAAGACAAAGTCCATTTGGGGCAGGAGCTTGGAAGCAGTGTTCAGGCAAAACATCCAAAAGTAGTAATAGGTCATTTCTCTTTATGCTGCTTGAATTAACTAACTAAGTACTGAATGTACAAGGTATGTACACCCAGTAAATAAGAAAACTCAGAGGCTAATCATTTCTATGCTCTAAAGATGGTAAGTAGTTCATCTTTGAATGATCTGTTTTGTCTTCTGTTTTTCCTTTTTTGCTCATTTTTGGCTTTATTAAACCTGTCCAGTGAACTTTTTGGGGCTCAATCTGTAATTAAAGTGTATTTAACAAAACCTTTCTAAAAAAATTATTACCATACAATAGGAGCATGCTAGAAATCAGAAGCCCATGAGTTTTGGCACCAGACAGTTTTGAATCAGTTGTGCCACTCCCTGGTGTCCCTGGAAGCGTCCCTGAGACCAGGGTGGTGAAGTGATGAAATGTGGCTTCCCCTGGGCACCTGAAGTCAGTCTCCTTGACACTGTCTAGAGCAGTGGTGTGCTTGGCCTCTCCAGGGCCACGTCTTGTGAGAGTCTTGGAAGAAGTGACGGCAGCTGGTAGGGAACGTCCATCCCCAGGCTTCCAGGGTCCCCCTCAGTCAGAGAAGGCCACAGCTCTTGTTTTAATCGACTATTTCATTTATTGCCTCATTCCAACATGTGAGTTTAAGGTTACCCCTGATGAATTAAGCTTACAGGGATGTTTAAGGTAAATAAAACCAAACCGAAAAAAATAAAGTGTGTTAGAGTTGCAGCTAACTTTGCATAGAAGCAATGATGGACTGGGAAAATACCTTTGGGCTGACTCAGTGAAGGGGCAAAGCCTGTCCCAGGGTCGTCGGGTAGAACTGCCTTTGATTTTATAACCTTTGAGGATTATTGACCGGATTCCTATTGCTGAATGTGTTACAGCAGCAAAGCTCAAAAAAGCCATGATTCTATGATACATGCATATTTTGTTGTGAGAAATGATGCTCCTTAGCGGTGTGACACTGTCACTCTACGACTCCCACAAGTTTTCTTATTTGTGGTACACAGAAAAGCCAGGGGAAGTGGGTTAAATGATGTGGCTACTTTCGAAAAGTCTCAGGCCAGGCCCGGTTCTTCACAGCCCCTTTGTTCTAACAAGTCCCTCTGCAGGTGGCCTTGTCGAGTGGCCACTAGGTGGCAGCCTGCGGTTCGGACCTGGGGACTTAGCAGCTGTCTCCCTGGTGGGGGTTAGTCCATAGCTCCATGAGACAAAGCCCCTTTTAAAGCAGGTTGAACTCTTTATTGACAGTATCATCTCTAACCCATGTAACCATCCTTAGTGATACATGATGTGAAAAACCTACTTTGGGCAGTTTATGCTTGACACACCAGACAAGATCTGTGAGCGTCTTTCTTGATGTCTTTTGCCAGCACGGCTGGACTCACTCCCGGCATGCTGCAGAACTTCACGTTTTGTCTTGAAACGACTTTGCTTTCTGTTAGCCGTGCAGCGGTTGTATAAATGAGTGGTTCCTGCTCTAGAATCAGTTGAAACAAACAACTGCTCTTCTTCCTGGGAGCCGGGGAACCTTGGCCTTAGATGTTTTGGGGTTAGCTGATTTCCCTCCTCTTTGACCCTCCCCGATGTTACTACTAATAAAATATGTTATTTATATACATGCTGGGAAAATCAAACCATACGGTAGAGTGCCCAATGCGACGTAAGCCCTGCTCCCACTCCTGCCTCTGAGACCCCCACTCACTGCGTTCTTGTGTATCCGTTTAGCCTTCATCACCCTCATTTCGGTTCTGGCATTAGATCTCTAACTAGGTTATCCATCAGTCTCTTTTTTTCCTTTCCTAACCCTTCTACACACAGATCCAGTATGGGCTTTTCAGAATGGAAGCCTGGTTATGGTCTCTCCCATGGTAGGGGGTGGCTTCCATTGTTTCCAGGATTTAAAAAAAAAACAACCCAAATCCAAAAAACCCACTGTGGACCACCGAAACCCTTTGTGGTCTGGCTCCATTTCAGCTTCATCTTGTACTACTCTACCCAGTCTAGTCAAAATGGTTTTCTTTTAGTCTTTGGACTTGGTATGCTCCCTTCTGCCACTGGGCCTTTGCACATACTGTCCTGTAATCTGGAAAGCCCTCTCCTCCAAAAACATCTAGTTTCTGCTTATCTTTCAGCTCTCAGCTTACATGTCAGTCCCTTAAAAGAACCTTTTCTGACTTCTAAAATTGTCTAATTTTAATCTTTTTAAATTTTCAAACATGAAGAAATAAAGGACATTCTAAATTGTTGTAGACTCACAGAAATGATACATTTACTTTAACTTTTGGCTTTTAGATATTTTATCATCTCAGTGGATCAGGAAGATTTTTTGTAGATAGCTACAAAAAAGCTTTCACAAACTTATTGCTAAAAATACATCAGTGTTCTCTGTTATGAACCATATTTTAATTTATAAAGTATTTAAATACTTATGTTGATAATATCTGTAATATGTATTATCCATACTTAGTATGTAGAAGCTCTACAGAGAAACACAAGGAAACACATTTAGCATTGAAAAGCTTTCACATCACCAGTGAAAACAGTGACTCTTGGTTCTCATTGTTAAGGGCTAGATATTATGAACAGAAAATTAGTTTGTAAAATAACCAGTTAGTCTACTTCCTTAAGGAAAATAAACAGTATGTCACTTACTTGTGAAAATAGGTTATCATCACCAGGGCTCCCTGGAGAAATGGCTGATTCAAGTCTAGTCTAGAGAGAGTACAAGGTGAGCTGGAATATTTTGTGCCGGAAAGCAAGGACATGCTCAGAGACTGTTGGGGACACGTCAGAAGGACCCTGGAGCCAGCTCGAAGGGGCCACTGCCCAAGTGAGGACAAATTGTGCATCAAAAATAATGAAGACAGTAACAGATGACAACACTGAATAAACAGCAAAAATCTTTAAGTCCAGAAAATAAGAAAGGTGGTGTGTAAAACTCTTCTTTCTAGAACAATTCCAGCCAGAAAGTGTAAAAACATGATAGAGTTAGAAAAAGCACCATTCTGCATCTTCAAATGTAAAATGGATTCAGGCAGGGATCCTCAGCAGATGTTAAAACCATCCGGTGAGAGGTTTCTGAGGAACAGGAGTCACAGTCTCAAGGAATCATCCCCAGATTACATCCTGTTTCAGAGTGGGGAAGGGTACCATTAAGTGGAGACTGGCGGACATTACCTTCTCCAAGTGGTATTCTGGCGGCATCACCAGTGGCAGGGCACACTGACATATGAGCCTCCTCGTGGGGGTGTACTGAGAAGGACATCACGTGGAGTGTCATTCAACCTCAGGGAATCACAGGGAAATTACCTGACAAACAGATTCTGCAAAACAAGAAGTCTAGTATCTTCAAAAATGACATTGTCAAGACAGACAGAAAAAGGGCAGGACACCCTTGCAGAGACTAAGGAGATAGCTGATAGTGATGCGTGAGCTTTGAGTGGGTCCCAGATGGGAAGAAAGCAGCAGCTGTAAAGACAGTTGGGAAATTGCACATTGGCCATGCATTAGCTAAGAAAGTTAACGTTTCTAGAATATTAAGAATGATGATGGTATTTAAGCATTCAGGAGTAAAGCGGCATTATGTTGGCAATGTACTTTGCGAGTGGTACAGAAAAAAGTGCACGTGTGAGGGGCGCACAAGCATGACCATGTTCACGGTGAACCGAGGTGGGCATGTGGGTGCTTAGTTACTATTTCTTCAACTTTTCTGTACATTTGAAATTTTTTAAAATAAAAACTTTATAGAAAAATATAGCTCATTGTGGACGTTTTCCAACCCCAGGGTTTTTATTCTTTCAGTATTGTGTTTTATATTATTACCCCACTTAAGAAAAAACTCGGGTTATAATTTGCCTTTATTCTGTTTTTCTAGATGTGATACAACAGAAAAACTCAGAAATACTTTGGATTACTTAAGATCATTATTAAATGATTCTACAAACTTTAAGCTTATTTACAGATATGCGTTTGACTTTGCACGGGTGAGTTCTCTGGAGCCTATCCAGATGTTTCCCTCTCCTCCCTCCCCTTTTTATTGCCTTTTGAGGTTGTTTAACATGCTTCAGCAAGGAAGCTGAATAAGCTACTCCCAGGATGCTAGTTAGAATTTCTCTCTACATGTGTACTTTCTACACTGACTCTGATTTGAGCAAAAATCCAGTATGTCAGCAAAGGCTCTAGTGACGGACCTTTAATAGCTCTTGAGATTAGCTTAGAAGGAGCTTATAAATGAGCATGTAATAGACACTATTCTATAAGTCTCTTAGGTAAGTTTGGGAAAGCTTTACTTCCCACGGAACAGCAAACCTTCACCACTGAGTTTGCTGGAATCAGCTCTCAGATAGAAGCCAGTTTCCCTTTGGGTGCTATATTGTATCTGGAAATCATCTGAATTTCAAATGTGAGCTAACTTCAGTGGACATTATTCAAACATAGTTTCCAGTCATCCTTTTGAGAAGTGATCATCTTGTTTGTCACAGTTCTACTGGGGTGAAATAAAGCTCTGTTTTTCAGCCTGGTCTCCATAGGTAGTGAATTCTGAGGCACTGGTTGGCATTGTGTTCATTCACAGCCCATGGCCAATATGTACGATTAAGCTGTATTCCGGAATGGTGGTTTCTGTTATGTTTGTATGTATGGTGGGTTTAGGGCACTAGCTTTCTAGAGTGATGATTTTTTTTTTAAGCAGAGAATTCAGTGACTTTTTTTTTTTCTTATCACCATGTTGATCTTTTTCACTTTTTCCTTGCTTTGGTTCTGTTAGCTCAGCACCGAAGGTTTACTTGATGGTGAATTCTGGTGCATCTGTAATAACATTAGTTGTTCCCTGTAGTGTCTTCATTTGTGAATTTTTGCATTATGTTTGCAACCTTCAAATAAAATCAGGACATGCGTGGAAATGTATAGGTGTTAGAAGTGATATGGTGAAATTCAGATGCAGTGTTTTAGTGGATGGTATTTGTGTAATTGTAGATAAAAGTTGTTTGCCAGATGCTTTTAGAATGGATGCATAGTTTCTAGGATTAAGTTTTTTTTCATGGGATTTTTTTCCCTCCCTGAGGTCAACTGCTGCTTATTGTATGGCTGCAAATTTGTTTAGAAGCATTATGCCTTCTCACCAAAATAAGCCATATTTTCTACCATCCTTGTTTGGGGGTCAGATTTTCCCACGTGTCCACTGCTTTAGAACCAGGTTCCATCTTGTTCCTCCCTGGCTTTATGTCCCCTTCTCAGTCAATCACTGAGGCTCCTCTGTTCAGCTGCCTCTTTCTTGGTGCTTCCTCTACAGCCTTGGGGTTGAGGCTGGGCTCCTCCGCGCCTGTACTCCTGGGGCGGTCTTGTCTCCACGCGCTTTCCCTTTTCACCTGGTGCCACCCATCAGCTCACAAAGCCAGCAGCACCCATCACCTCCCTGTGAATGCAGTGCTTCCCCGTGTAGATGGCACAGCTTCTCCCACAACAACCCTGAGAGACAGACAGGGATCGTTTCACCATCCTTCACAGCAGAGGAAAGTGGAGAGATTGGGCCTGGGGCACATGGTCGACCAGCAGCAGATCCAGGACGCAAACTCAGGTTGTGGCCCCAGGTCCCACCCGCGGGTCACTCCAGGCCCTCACGTTCAAGTCCCAAGCTTCCTCTCCCGCAAGACACCTGTGTGGTGGTGACATCCAACTAGCTGTTGGCTGACCCTGCTGCTTGCATCTTTGCCCTTGGCTCTCCTTGGAGCCCTGTCTGTGCTCCGACAGCTCCCTCCAGCATCGGGCTTCTGGGCCCAAGCCGCATGCTGCCACTTTCACGCAGCCTCCCCCGATCATCCCGCCCCGGCCATGTGTGCCTCCACTTACACAGCCTTTCTGTCCTCTCTGTCTTGCCTGTGGAGTTTGGGGACAGGCCTTAGTTTTTTTATGACAGATTAAGGGGCTACGTGTTTTCTTTCTTCATATCCCTTGTAGCAGCCTGCCAAGATCTTTGCTTTTAAGGAGAGTATCAGTAAATGTCAGTGAATTAAGCCCTTTCTGTAAGATAGATAACAACCACCCATATTTAATCATTACCAAAAAGATTCAGTTCAGCTAAAATAGGCTGTAAGATGAATTTGTTATTGAGTCCTTTTTTTGTTTTGTTCAGCTGTATCCCACAAGTTTTGAGATGTGTATTCATTTGCATTCAGTTCAAATATTTTCCAGTTTCCCCTGTGATTGCTTTGGACCCACTGGTTATTTAGAAGTGTGTTGTTTGTGTTACTTTCCAACTGTTGAGAATTTTCCAAGTAATCTTTCTGTCGTTTCTGCTGTGGGCAGAGAACACACTCTATACAATGTCAGTCCACTTAAATGTATGGAGTCTTGATTTACGGTCCAGAATATGGTCTGCTGTGATGAATGTTTTAAGTGTACCTGAAAAGAATGAATATTCTGCTGCTGTTCAGTGGACTGTTGTATAAATGTCAATTAGATCAAGTTGGTTGATGGTTGTTGTTTAGGTCTTCTGTATCCTTATTGATTTCTGCCTACTGTTCCATCATCTCCTGAGAGAGGAACATTGAACTCTTCAACTATAATTACTCCTCCTGTTGCTTATATCATTTTTTGTGTCATGTATTTTGAAGTTCAGACATTAGGTTTAGATATACTTAGTATTACTACGTCCTTGAAGAATTGACCCTTTAGCAGTGTGACATGTCTGCCTTTATCTGATAGTATTCCTTGTTCTGCAGTCTACTTTATCTGATTCAAATGTAGCCATTTCTGCTTTTTTTTAAATTAAAGTCCATGTGATATGTCTTTTTTAATCCTCTTACTTTAAACCTATTTGTGTCTTTATATAGTGGGTTTCTTGTAGGTCGCATATGCGTAGTTAGGTCTGGCAGTGTGTGTCTTAATTGAGGTATTTAAACCATTCACATTTAATGTATTTGTTGGTGTGGTTGAGTTTACATCTCCTATATTGCTGTTTATTTCCTTTTTTGTCCTACCTGTTTTTGTTCCTCTTTTGCTCTTTCCATGACTTGTTTTGGATTGGGGTTTTCTTTTTTCAGATTTATTTTAATCACTCCATTCCACTGTCATTAGCTGTGTATCTGTTTTATGTTGTGTGTGTGACTGCTCTAGGCTTTACAGTTTACATCTTTAAATTTTCACAGTCCATCTTCCAGCATTGCACCACTTTATGCATAATGCAAGAACCTTTTACAACAGTGCACTTTCGTTTTGCCCTTCCATCCTTTCTGCTGCTGTTGTCATGCATTTTACTTATTCACGCACTGTACATCTCATAATACATTTAGTCTGTTCAGGCTGCTGTAACAAAATACCAGAGACTAAGTAGCTTATAAACAACAGAAATTTATTTCTCACAGTTCTGGAGACTGGGAAGTCTAAGATAGCAGTGCCAGCAGTTTAAGTGTCTAACCAGGACTTACCTCCCAGATAGCTGTCTTTTTGCCATAAGCTCACATGAGAGAAGGGAGGAGGGGCCTCTCTGCAGCCTTTTTTTTAGGGGCACTACTCCACGGTCATGAGGGCTCCACCCCCGATCACCATCACCTTGGGGTTTAGGATTTCAACATACAGGTTTGGGAGGAGGGACAATGACATTCAGATCATAGCATATACTGTTATCGTTTTTGGCTTAAAAGGGCAAAAATAACCTTTTATATTTACCCGAATATATACCACTTTTGTACTCTTTCTTCCTTTTGTGTACATCCAGATTTCTGTCTGGTATCATTTATCTTTTGCCTAAAAAATTTCCTTCAGCATTTTTCATAGTACAGATTTTCTGGTGATGAATCTCCAAGCTTTTATCTTGCCTTCAGTTTAGAATGTACTTCTCTGGATAAAAGATTCTAGTTTGACCATTTATTCTTTTACTACTTTAATGATGTCTCACCATTGTCTTCTGTCTCATGAGTTTCTGTTGGTAAGTCTGGTGTCATTCATTATTCCTTTGAACATAGTGTTTTGTTTTGTTTTCTGACTACTTTTATTCTCTTTTCAGCAAGTTGACTGTGACGTGCCTTGGCATAATTTTTGTTGTGTTTATTCTGGTTAGGACTTGTTGAGTTTTTTTTAGATCTGTGGATTTATAGTTTGTATTAAATTGGGAAATTTCTCAGCTGTTATTTCTTCAACTATTTTTTCTGCTCTCCCTCTGTCTTCTGCCATTAGTGATACCTACGTTAGATGCTTGATATTGTCCCACAAGCCACCGATGCTGTGTTCAATTGTTTATTGTTGCTTTCCCTTTTTGTTTCCCTTTGGATTTTTTTTTTTTTTTACTGTATCTTCTAATACTATTATTTTCTTCTGTAGTGGCTAATCTGCTGTTAATCCTGTTAATATTTTTCATTTCAGATACTGTATTTTTCATGTCTAGAAATTCCATTTTTGTCATTTTATATCCATTTCTTTCATCATGGTAATATTTTCTTTTACCATCTTGATCATCCAGAACTTGTCTATCACAGGTGTGTGAGCACCGTTTTCTTCTGGTCTCTTCATCTCTGTCATTTCTGTTTCTCTTGCTCTTGGTTACATTTTTTATGTTGGTTATGGGTTGTATTTTACAGCTTTTTGCATTCCTAGTAGCATTTTTTCTTTTTTTATTGGATGTTGGATAGTGTGAGTTGTATACTGTTGGTTGCTGGGGTTTTTTGTATTCTTTAAATAATGTTGGATTTAAATTTTTTTCTGGTGTATAGTTAAGTTACTTGGAATCAGACTGATCCTTTGAAAGGACTGGTCCAGAGCTGCCTCCGTCTAGGGATGATTTAGCCCTACTAGTAAGACAGTACCCTTTTGAGGACTCTGCCCAGGGCCCTGTGTGTTACATTATCCCCTGTGGCTGGTGGGAGTACAGACAATTCCCAGCCGCTGTGAGCTCCGGCAACTTCCGCATACTCTACTGCCGGCTCGGGGGGCTTTCCTCTCAAACATGCACAGGTGAGTCCTCAGCCACTGACTGAGGACACCCTGTGGCTCTCCACATCTCTCTCTCTGCAGCTCCCACCTTGCTGATTTTTTGCCCCACAAATTATATGCCTCCTTGGACTCCACAGACTCTGTCTTTTCCAGCTCAGCAAGCTGGCTTTCCACTAGGCTGGGTTTGGGTTCCCTGTCCTGTGCTGTGGCCTGAGATCCACCTCCACAAAGTATGCTAGTGTCACTGGACGGCTTATCTTTTCCCTCAAGGGTCACAGTCCTGTACTGCATGTTGACCAGTGCCTGAGAGCCATTGTTTCATATATTGTGTCCAGTTTTCTGGTTGTTCGAAGTGAAGGAGGGAAGGGAAATCTGGTTTTGTGACTCCATCTTGGTTGGAAGCAGAACTCAAACCCCCATTTTTCCCCCTCCATTTTTTTTCCCCTACTAGAGAAATGGCTCCTAGAGGTAATAATGCATAAGTGCACATCAGACCTTTTAAACTTAAACTTCTAATACAAACCAAACTTTGTTATAGTTTTAATATCCTAAATATTCTCTATTGCAAATAACAATGGCATGTGTTAAATACTCTGCATTATACTTTAATGTACCAGGAAAGAAACTGTAGTCCAATACCAGAAAATGATAAAATGTCCCTTTAATATCTCTCCGCCAGACTTATAGTCCTAAGCGTGTGATTGTTTTTTCCCTCATCTTTGAACCTTGTAGCCAATTAAAAGTAATACTTGGCTGTAAAACTATATTATTTTTCTCCTACTTTTACTTTGACTTGGATTTATTTATAGTATGATGGATGCCAGAGAGTCATGAAACTTTAGAGTTAAAAGAAACCTCAAGAGGACCCTTGGTCCAGTCTTGTCATTAAGCAGATGATGAGACTGGGGGCTAGAGAGAAGGGGACAGCATTAGGGCTGAGCTCTGTCCCTGAGGTGCAAACCAGTGTCCTCTCCACAGAGCCACACTGCCTTCCTGACTCAGACTGTGACCACCCTGTGGTGCCCTGGTAGAGGAAGATGGTGGGATATAAACTGGGGGAACAAAATGACCAGTTCCTTCATACGAGTGGAATTTTGTCAGAGTATTTTTATGCTTAGTGTTTTTCCCCCGGTGTAAATTTTATTTACTATATAAACAGATACTGTTGTATGGATTCCTTTAAGTAAAACAGCCATTTTTGTCTTGATTCCTAAAAGGAGAGTAAGATTGGACAAAGAGAATGAGATAAAAGATTTAAATATAGTAATTTTTTGTTGATTGGGAATAATTATTAAATACAGGTTAAATTTAACTTTTCTACATTCTCTGGGGCAGAGACAAGGTACTCTGCCGGAAGTCACAGAGAGAGTTGCCACTTGAGTTGCAGAGAAGGATGGACGCTGGGCTGGGTGAGGTGCTGCTAGCTGCAGCATCTTAGCCTGGATCAGAGCAGACACCTGAACTGACAGCGATGCCGCTCTTGGATTTTTCCTAGCAGTGCAGCACCGCATCCTGCAGCCCTGGTGCAGAACGGAGAGAATGATCTGAGGACTGAGAAGTTTGTGGGCTTGGCGGGCTGAGGGGAGCTGAGGGGAGCCCTCCTAGAGTGGAATCAGGAAGGAACTGAAGTTAGGAGAAGCTGCTGGATGCAGAGAAGGGAGGCCTTCAAGGTGAGGGAGAAGGAAGGGAGTGAGCAAGAGAAGAGAGGAGATTGCTCCGGGCCGGGGAAGCCCTTTCTCTTTTGTTCCCTGAAGGAAAGCCTTAAGAGGATGTAGCAGAGGGGTCTGTGGATGCAGAAGCCCCCAGTGAGACCCCCTTCCCGAGAGGTGATCCTGTGACGGTTAGTCTGTTGCAGGTCAGTCCTTACAGCCCCCACCTCGGCGTGGCCACGTTTCCAGCTGTAGGTACCGGGGCTGTTTTTTAGTTTCCAAGGAGGTGTTTCAGGAAGGGTAAGAGGCCACACGGATTAAAGCTAACGTCTAAGTCTCTTCCATTTAATGGAATGATTCTGGAGGTCGCTTTTGCTGGGTCTCGGGTTCAACACCCTCTTCTGTCTGCGAACTCTGCCTGGCTCTCACCTAAGTCTGTTGTGACCATTTGATTCATTTCCTCTTCTAACTTGAGTCAGTTTCCTACTTCTTTACTGTCTAATTTCCCCTCCACACAGCTCCCCAACACACCACACACACGGTCTCCTCTCTTTCTTATGCTTTCATTGTAAATTATGTGGAAAACCGAGGGTGGGCCTGGGTGAGGACTCAGAGGTTGGGAAGACCCGGTGGTCATCTGATCCCAGACCCGTTGCCCTGAACTCTGTCAGTTGACCTTCAGGATTACCCTTTGGTTGTTGCAGAGTTGCCCAGATTTGCTCAGCAGTTACCTGTAAAGCTAATTGGACGGTGTCTCTCTTAACATGGAACGCCCTCTCCTCTCCTTCCTGTTCGGGGAGGCAGATTGGTACACATTGAGATGCTCAGGCTTGGAATCAGACTTCCTGGTTCAGGTCCCAGCTCACCCACTTACTGACTGTCATCTATCTCCTGTGCCTCAGTTTCCTTATTTATAAATTGGGGATTATGATCATGCGTCTCCTAATACGGTTATTGTACTAAATGAGTTTTAAGCACTTAAAACAATCTCTGTCTTAGTTTAAGTTCTCAGAAAAACTTATCCATAGGATAAGAAGTAGTTGTTGAGTTATTCTTCACTGACGTTATTTAGGTGTTTGTAAAACCCAAGTTTCAAATAATGGCTTTCCTTCCAAGAGTAGTGCTTACAGCAGTAATCTATGCCAAATAAAACAACTGTGGAATGACTTTTTAATTTTGTTTTAAAGGAAATGTCAGATCTTTTTTTCTTTTCTTTTAAAGGAAGTGTCAATAATTGAGCTTAATCAAGTAATTGCCTTACAAACATTGTTTATTTGAAAGCTATGCTGGGTAAATTCTAAGAGCATACTTTTTTAGTTTCATTTTTCCCAGTGGGAAGGGCACTCATGGGTTTTATGACCTTTTTGCTTGTTTTTAATTTTTTTTTTTAACTCTCTTTCAAAAAACTGGTTTGCTATATTTTCAGCTTTATAAACAACCACATTAAGATTCAAATTCTTTAGAGTTTTTTTGTTTGTTTGTTTGTTTGTTTTGCCTTATATTTGTTGAACTGTGTTAAGGAGGACTACATTTTCTCTTTATTTTGTGTAATCCCCACGGTCTTAAGTGAGAATTCCATGACGTGTATTATAGGTTTTCAGTTAAGGCCTTTTGATTTCACATACCAATTTCTGACTTGGTCCTGGCCATTTATGTTTGTGATCGTGGTCACTTGTATGTTGTTTCTTGAGTTCACTTAGTACCTCTTGAAAATCTTAGGGAATTCTTTTTTAATATTGAAGGTTTTTTTCTTTATAATTTTAGTAATTCAACATTCCCCTTTTCAAGTACAAATCTTTAAGCTATAATAACATTGTGAAAATTGGAAATAGATCATTGAAAAAGTTAGAGGCCTCTGATACAGCATATCTGGATACCTAGATGTTTGAAGATTCATTCATTTTTGTCGTATCATGTTTATAATCTATATATTTACAGTTACCTACTTCATTTCAGTTTGGTCATTTGTGCCATTTAAGAAGAAGAAAATGCCTAATTTTACATCTTACAGGACGACCTGTATTGGAATAGTTTATATGAACAAAGGCATTATTTGTTTTTGTATTTGAACTTCAAAACAGAACTTAATAAAAGTTCACTTTTCTCTAACATTGGCTGTTAGTAATCTTTAGCTTGAGGGGTGCATTTATTCCGTATACAAAACATAACTTCTTAGAGTACTCGGAGTAGGATCCCTTGGTTTTGCAGCTGCAAATAAGCAGTCTGATCTCACCTGTAACTGCTCTTTTAAACTCTGTTTAAGGATGACAACAAGGCAGGATCCAGTTGTGTATTGTAGGGGGTTAGTACAGCTTTGGTGTATAGAACCTGGTCAGTTCCTATTATTATTTGAAAAATAAAATTGTTACTTAGTTTGTTATCTTAGAAAAGAAAACTCTGTGAAATATATACCTGGAAATCTTGGGTCAAGAGGTGGGCAGGGAGAGAAGTTTGATTTGTTCTCCCTTAACCTTGATGGGCTGATTTACTCTGGACAGTCTGTCTCAAGGTACTTTCTGCCTAGATTCTGACCTTGAGATGCACAAATCTGCCCCTTGCTCCTCGGTATTTACAAGTATTAACAGTGTACTATTCGAATTTCCTGCGAGGGGTTTCTGGATGTCTTTGCTCTATTCTGTGAATTTGTTAAGGTGATTAAAAAAAAAAAACATAATGTTGATGGCTGTTTCATAGCATCTTGGGAGATCCATTTCACTTTTAATTGGGAACCTCCTTGCAGAGAATGCCATCAGAATCACTGTCAGTGAATGCCCTGGGCGCGTCTCCATTTTGCTTTTAGTAGATGTTTGCTCTGGGATCTCTCAACTGTGCTGTCCTAGGAGTTCTGCGTGTTTCCAGTTAGGGTCGTTTGTACTTAGCCTACGTCCACCCACAGGCAGTGTTGGTTACCAGCGAGCTGTTGCGATGGCGAGTGCATCCATAATGTCTCTCTCTCATTTGCTAGGCAGAAGATGGTGTTAGTGATTGCGAGCCCCCAGCTGGCACCCTTGCAGAGCAGGAGTGAGTGAGTGCTGTTCAGCTTTCCGGTCCTGTGAGTCTGATGCCTTTTCCCCATGTTTTGGCATCACTGCCAAACACATGCATTGAAATCCTTCATGATCATCAGTTTGTCAGATGATTACACTGTTTCAAAGAGTCTGTCCAGGTCCTTTGTATCTTTTTTTTTTTGTCACTTTAGTGTATGTCCATTGTGATGGGGACATTGATGGTGTTGGAAGAAGGCACAGTGTGTATCAGGGCAAGACTAGTGATTTTGGGTTCAGTGAACGACCGCGGACTCCTCAAAGGGAGACTCCCCAATGCGCGCCCGTGCCTGCAGCCCAGGGCTGCCCGAGCTGTCATTCTCCACGTGAGGTTGGGCCCAGCCCTGTGGTGCCGTGGGCAATGTCAGCAGTTTTTCTTGTGGCTGCTGCACCACGGGGTGTGGACAGGGTGTGCCATTGCCATCTGCCTCACGCGCATGACAGGGTGAGAGGTTTCCGTTTCCTGGCACAGGGCACTGCCAAAGTTTGAGCCCATGTAGTGCAACAAACCCGTGAGGCTGGTAGTGAAAGGTGGACTGTCTCGAGGGAGGGCACCTGGCCCACTGCATCCTCCACACGGAGCGAGTCCTGCTGCCTGAGCAGGATGATACAGCCAGAGCAGGTAGTGGAGGGGAGGCCCGCCTGTTGGCGTTAACTGTGGAATTGGGGTCCCCCACCAGAGCAGAGAAGGGTGACTCGGAGCCACCTGACCTGGTCTGTTCGTGAGCCGTTGTCATGCTTTACAGCTGGTACCGAAAGCCAGACCTGTCACTCATCTCCCCATATCTTCATCTCCCTTGGTGGTGGTTGTTGAGTGAGGCCCTTCCTTACATTTGCTGTATTAAGTCCTTCACTTTAAAGTCTCATGTCGTGGCCAGAAATTCTCTGTGTACTAAAGAGCACTTCACTGGTAGACTCCTTGAGGTCACAGTTAATCTTACCGGTGTGGCTGCACATGTGGCTGACAGTGGTGGTCACGGCATCATCCCTTAGTTTGGTGAACATTTAGATTCCACCCCACGTGGGCTAGCCCGGCACTTTTCCCCCTTGTAGAAAAGTACTTTTGCAAACTTTCTTTGAAGTTAAGATACCTTGAGGAGGTTAGCTTTGAGTATATAAGATTGCTGCCTAGGGTCCCAGATCCTCTGCCCTTTTACATAGAAACTGCCCGCTTGTAGTTCCTGAATGGAAACTTTGTAAGAAAGATTAGAGTGAGAAATTAGATTCTTACTTGCAGCTCAAAGTGGAATAAGCTTAGTCTGCCCATGTGCAGGTTTATGTAAGTGTCTTTTCTGGTTTCCTTATAAAATGTTGTCTTTCACCTGGCTCTCGGTTAGGCGTGTTCTGCTAGGAGATTTCACATCCAGCAAGTTCAAGGTAAGGAGGTCTGTAACAGGTAGACACCCTCCTCTTCCCCAGAGTGGGTGGATGAATACGTCCTCTTCCTTGGAGAGACTCTCCAGAGCCCTGGCATTCATGATGAGCTCAGTTTAATTCCAACATTTTTAGGTACAAGAAAACGTTTACCAGTGAAATAAAATTGTTGGAAAAATGACTTTTATCAAGGAAGCCTGATTCCTAAGCATGGAAATAGAAACCTTTAAACTCCATTTAGTTAAGTTTATGGGCTTTGGGGTCTGTAATTGTGAATTTGATAACAATCATAAATGTCAAATAGCAAGTGATTGTGTTATAGATTTTTTAATTTATCCCCTGAAATAATCATAGATATTGTAACCACATAACTAATGGATTTTGCATTAGGGTGATCATTCAGTTGACCTGGAACTCTCACAGTAAAATTATGTAGTATGAAAACGTTTAAGTCTTCCATTGTGTCTGACTGCTTCCCCTCCCCCCACCATAGTCTTGATTCAGGGTTTTTACGGTATGTGATAAATGAGCTGTTTACTGATTTCTCGTTGAAGTAAAATGGAAGTTTGGATTATTGGAATTTATTCTTTGGGGGCATCTGGCTCATCCTTGTTTTTGTTTGTTAAACAGGAAAAGGACCAGCGCAGCCTAGACATAAACACTGCCAAGTGCATGTTGGGACTGTTATTAGGAAAAATCTGGCCCCTTTTTCCAGTTTTTCACCAATTCTTAGAGGTACTAAATTGTTATTTTATGGAATGTATGTTTGCTTGCTTAGAACTACCAAGTATATTTTATTTAACCATTTTATGTAACTTTGTTTGTTGTGCCTTTCTGCCTGTAGGAACTATGGCGACACAGTGGCTGTCAGTGAGCACGTCCCTGTGCTCTGAGTGTACGTGTGCGTGCATTTCGCATGCCGCATTGTCCCTGGTGCAGGTGCAGGTGCATCAGACAGCCACAGCTCTGTCCTGTCCTCTCTCGTCCCCATTTTAAAGCTTTATTTTTGTTTAGATTTCCTGCTCTCTATAACTAGAGGAAAACAAGATTTACTTTCTTTTGTGGCTTTAGATGAAGTTCTACTTTTATGAAGCAAAGGTTAAAGAACAGCCATCTGCCTTATTACTAAATTAAGTTTGTGATATATTTATCTACTCTTATCTCCAAGTAACTTGAGGACCTGGATCAATCTAAGTGTTTGGCAGACTCCTTCAGACAACATCTCTCGGTTTAAGGTTTCTCCACATTTGTATTCGAAGTAATCCAGCACTTCCCTCCATTATTTCCTTTGCATTAGGTATTAATGATTGAAATTTTGAGCTGCTGGTTATTAGGAACTGGCTTTGATGCCCTGTAATAATAATGTAGGATCCAGGAGAATCTGAGATGTGAGTTTGAGTTACTTGGGTTGTCACATATGGCATCCTTCTTGCCTTCCAGACCTAAACCCCTTTAAAAAATGCTTTTTTGCTGAAAAGGATGAGGGTGCTGGTCTTTGAGAAAATCCTGGGCCTTACCCTGACTTCAGCTTCACTCTTGAAACCACCTTCCTTATAACTTCTTTTGTGTCATGGTCAGAAAAACTTCCAAATGTGATAGGATTCTTTGAGGACTATTACTAAAAATTGCCTTCAACATTACTAACTGGGGCTCCTGAAGAAAGGTATAAAAACTAGTTTTTAATGTAAGAAATATGTGTTCACATAACAATCCATATTTACCAGTGATCTGTTCCAGTTTCTCTGACTGCCCCGAGAAATGTTGGCTTTATTTGGAAAATAAGTAGAAACAGGTCTTGTTCTCAGAGAGTTGAGCAGAACTGGAGCCTGGGCGTGAAGGGCTCTGGAGCTAACAGACCTTGCCGCCAGCAGGTTGGACTTCGCACAATTCCAGGAGCGCCATCAGCTGTTTCAGTGACTGGGCTTTGCTTTTGGTTGCTTAGAAAGTTACACTTGTGGTCTGTGCTTTGTTCTCTGTCTTATATTAGTTTACGTTTTTCTGTTAAAGGGAGACGGTAGTCCTTTCATTCGAGCTTTTTTTCTCGTGTTTGCATCCTCAAAACCATTCACTCAACTCTCTGCTTTTTATGTACATGTATTGTTTTCCAATATTCCCGATTTTAGTGGTGAGGGTTTAAAAGTTGTTGGACTGGGTTCTATTTTTAAATCTTTATACAGGAAACTGCATTTTAAAATACACACACAGCGTATTTCTTGTCTGGGAGGAAGAGAAGAACTATTTCATGGCTATGCTAATTTCTTTTATGATCAGATTCAAAGTCAGAGTTACTAGAAGAGTAACCCTTCAGGGGCCAAAGCACCTAGTCCTGAGGCCGCTTACAGCACGCGGCAAGTCCTCCTTGAGTCCCCGGCGCTGCGCGCTGCAGGCTGAGGAGACAGTGAGCGCGCTGTCCACGTGGTGGCTCCTAATGGGAGCAGCGCTTTATTTAGCACTTACTCTGTGCCAAGCCCGAAGTGAAGTGCCCTGCACAAGTGAGCTCTTTAATCCTTGCTGCATCTCTGTAAAGTAGGTATTATTGGTCTTTTATGTGAAAGGGCCTTTGCCGTCTAGAAATTGCACTTCTGGAATATAAAAAATGGTGTCTCTTTGCTGTGCTTGCCCTTTTGTGTTGAGCCCCCCCGATATTTTTGTGAAGAAGATTGTCATCTGGAGTTCTTCTGCTCTGTCTCTCACCCTTCTAGATCGGTGCTTAACACACCTCATATGGAAAGAGTTAACCTTCATGAACTTTCCTAAGTTGATTCGTACAGCAATTGAAACCATCCCATTTGTTAATTATGTGTCAGTAATTCATCTTACTTTTCCCTCCATCAGCAATCAAAATATAAAGTTATTAACAAAGACCAGTGGTGCAATGTGCTAGAGTTTAGCAGAACAATTAACCTGGACCTCAGCAACTACGATGAAGATGGAGCATGTGAGTACCGGGCCGCGCGGCCCTTCACCCGTCGCCGCCCACCCGCTGCTCTACCTCGTCCTGAAGAGCTCATGGCTGTGCTGTTTTCTCTCTGTCTCTCTCCAGGGCCAGTTTTGTTGGACGAGTTTGTGGAGTGGTATAAAGACAAACAGATGTCCTAGGACTTCACGCATTGCAGCGAGAGAGTCACTGTTACCACAGTTATGTCAACCATTAGCCATAAATTGCTGTTTATACCCAAGCGCATGCCGCTTTTCTTGCACTGTCTCCCTTTGGCAGGGCCATGTTGGTGTTTGCTGTTGAATGGGCCAGCTCTGCTTGCTGTGTAGCATTGTTCTCTTGGAAGGCTGCTTTGCAGTTTGTATTTACACTACAGATTGGTGAATTTGCCAACGTCCTCACTGTGATTATGTGTATATTGCTGTTTAAATTTTGTATATGTGTATAAAAAGAAAAAGCTTCACCTAGAGATTATTTCTGCAAAAATGTATTGTAAAATAACTTTTGTGGCATATTTCTAGTCCCTTTTTTTCAAATGAACGGATTATACTTTTATTTGGTCTCAAATGTAGCATTTCAGAAAACAAGACAGAACAACCGTTAACCATATGCAAATGAAGCCAGAATAATTAACCTTCCTGTTTAAGAGGCCAACTTTTAGGAGAGGGGAGTCATAACTTCTCAGAGGCATATGCCAAATACAGTGTGGTTTACTGAAATAATAGCATTTTTAAATGATGAGAGTTATAATAATTGAACGTAGAGACAGGTACCATGCCACAAGTCTTTTCTACCACGCAGGGTGTAGGTTTTGATTTTCTAATGTTAAAGCTGAAAGCTGTTATATTTTGAGTATAGGTACAGATGAACAAATTACAATTGCACCTTTATTTTCCCATGGGTTTTAAACTCTTGTAAATTTTCTTAATATATATATTTTTTCTTTTGCATTCCTCTAGTCAGTGTTTGGTCTGCTGATGCTTTCCATGCCATTCTAAGTAAAACTTATTCTGCCGCCTCCATGAAAACCTAGTGATTTTGCTGGCAACTTAGAACTACGGAGCACGTTTAGTTGTGGCTTAACTATTTAGTTATGCTTTCATGGTGTCTAATTTTCTAAGTTTTGCAGGGAAAAGAACTATACTATAAGTGAGAGGTGTTCTGTTTTGTTTTGTTTTCCTTTTTCGTTTCTTTCACGCTAGGCTTTTCCTGGCAGACTGTCCATTGCAGGCAGTGGACACGACACCACCAGCACTGAGCTAGTAACTCTGTTACACGGTGGGACCTTTCCCGGAGGGGCCGCTCGTCATTGCCTGAGTAATGTGGACAGAGGGGTGATAGCCATTATGTGTGTCGATGAGGAAGCAAGAGTAAACAGGACGGTATTTTTAGGTTTGTATTTCACGTCTTTTCCTTCTTTAGCTTGTCTTACGCTTCTCGAGGAAATGTATAGATAACTATAGTGTGTTTCTCCCTCAACTATCTGGTGCTATTGAATGACTAATTTAGTCCCTAAAGTTTTGTGAAAACACAAAAGTCTAATGACTTAAACCAAGTGAATAAAAAAACTAATGGTGCATTTGAACAAGTGAATGCTGTAGTTGTGAGCAGACTCCATGATGGAACATGCAACGGTCAGAGGAGGTTTGGATTATTCCAGAATCTGGCCCCCAAATCTTTTGGGTCAAATGTGAACCTTTAATGGCATCACGTGAGTAAAGCACACAGACAATGCTACTCTTGACCACGATTTCACGGTTTCTTTGTAAACAGTGTTCAGATTTTCATATTATTTTTTCCCTAACTGAACCACCAAAGACAGAAATTTTGTATGTATATACAGTGTGTGTGCATATACAAAATCATGATACGGTAGAATGAAATTACTTCCTTTTTCTACCAAATAGAAAGGTTTGGTTTGCTGTGAAATAAACAGAAGTTTGGAAAACTCTGTAGTGATTAAGCATACTTCATCATTCCTTGTTTAGAAGTTGTAGACTCCCTTCTACCTTATGCATTCACACCAGTTTGCACAAATTAATCTCTGAAAAGAAAAGAAGGTGTGGACGGCAAGCACAGTTCCTGAGACGGAGGTGCTGGAAGGGTTTCCATTCCGACAGGTGCCTGGGGTTCCAGTGGCGACTGGCCGTAGGCCGGTTCGAATCTGTGGAGAACTTGGTTCCTTTTTCAGAAGTATCCCGTAAAGTTAAAAAAAAAAAAAAATCACACCTTAAAAGCAGCAGTTCTGAAATTTGATCAAACATTTATTTTGTTTAAATCAAGTATAAATCATAGAAATTATTTTAAAAGGTATTGTTAGAGACTGGAGAATTTTTAAAACACTAAGCACAGTTAATCCTAAAATAAAAAGACTGTTACGGGGACGATGTTACATTTCAACCACAGCGAACATTTTGATGATAGGGGTTTTGGAGAAGCCAAGTAAAAACTATTTCATGATGTATAATATGAAGGTCAGTATTCCAAAAGGATAACCTTGCATATTTAGGAAAGTCCAGATAATCTCTGAACTCCCTTGAAAAATAAATCTCTGTGGCCACAGAGTGCTTGCCCTTGGTTTTCTTGAGTTTATGCAGTTAATTTTTAAGGGGAGGAAGAGGGGCCAGAGTAATAAGATACTTTTTCTTAAAGACGTCCCTAAGTTACGTAACACTGAGCAGTCACCGAGCACGTCCTCGTGAGCTAATAACGCTGAGTGAATGAGGGTGCCTTCTGGGTTTCTTTTGTCACCTACGCCTCCGCCCTTTCTCTTCCATCGTGCTTTGAACTCCACGCTGCAGTTACTCCGTCATAACGGAATACAACTTTTAGATGTTTGCTGCTGCGGTAGGTCAGAAATTTCATTATTTGATTTGCCATAAACGCCCTCTGTAATGTTACGTGCAGCTTATTTGAAGCATGACCTCCGAATTAAGTTTTTATAAATCTGACTAGACCAACCTCTAGATTCTGGTTTAACAACAGATGTCTGTAGCCTCTCAGCCTCCATCTTAACAGTGCTTTTGAAGTTTATACAGAAAGCTTTAAAAGTTAGTTTGTGCCCTTGGTTTTTATTCTTACAACTGCTAAAATACCTCTGTAAGCCTTATCTTTTATTCTTTCATACGTTGTATAATAAATGTATAGAATTCATTGACCAACTAAAATGTTGGGTGTCTGTAAATGAGACCAAAATGTGGGTTGCTTTTTTCATAAAACCATTTCTCTCGGGGTTACTGTTAAGTGAACAGCAGCTAACCTGTGACTGTGAATGCTTCGTGTCGTCAGTATTTGCATTACCTTCATGAACGTGTGCAGGTCCTGTGACTCCCAGCTTAACTGAAATACTGTTATGCCACCTAACTTGAGTACAGCAAACTGGTTTTAGGTTTTAATGGAATTGATGTAAAATGATATCTCATAAATAAAAAGTATTTGTGTTTGGTTTCAGAACTGATTTGTGAATTCTTTCTTCTCTTCTTTGGCTTTTTCTTCAAAACCTCTTGAGGTAGTTTTATTTTTTTTCTAATTTTTATTTTTTTTTAACAATTTTTATTGATTTATAATCATTTTACAATGTTGGGTCAAATTCCAGTGTAGAGCACAATTTTTCAGTTATACATGAACATATATGTATTCATTGTCACATTTTTTTCTCTGTGAGCTACCATAAGATCTTGTGTATATTTCCCTGTGCTATACAGTATAATCTTCTTTATCTATTCTACAATTTTGAAATCCCAGTCTGTCCCTTCCCACCCCCCGCCCCCTTGGCAACCACAAGTTTGTATTCTATGTCTATGAGTCTGTTTCTGTTTTGTATTTATGCTTTGTGTTTTTGTTTTTGTTTTTTAGATTCCACATATGGTATTTTTCTTTCTCTTTCTGGCTTACTTCACTTAGAATGACATTCTCCAGGAGCATCCATGTTGCTGCAAATGGCATTATGTTGTCGGTTTTTATGGCTGAGTAGTATTCCATTGTATAAATATACCACCTCTTCTTTATCCAGTCACCTGTTGATGGACATTTAGGCTGTTTCCATGTTTTGGCTATTGTAACTAGTGCTGCTATGAACATTGGGGTGCAGGTGTCATCCTGAAGTAGATTTCCTTCTGGATACAAGCCCAGGAGTGGGATTCCTGGGTCATATGGTAAGTCTATTCCTAGTCTTTTGAGGAATCTCCACACTGTTTTCCATAGTGGCTGCACCAAACTGCATTCCCATCAGCAGTGTAGGAGGGTTCCCCTTTCTCCACAGCCTCTCCAGCGTTTGTCATTTGTGGATTTTTGAATGACGGCCATTCTGACTGGTGTGAGGTGATACCTCATTGTAGTTTTGATTTGCATTTCTCTGATAATTAGTGATATTGAGCATTTTTTCATGTGCTTTTTGATCATTTGTATGTCTTCCTTGGAGAATTGCTTGTTTAGGTCTTCTGCCCATTTTTGGATTGGGTTGTTCGGTTGTTTCTTATTGAGTCGTATGAGCTGCTTATATATTCTGGAGATCAAGCCTTTGTCGGTTTCACTTGCAAAAATTTTCTCCCATTCCGTAGGTTTTCTTCTTGTTTTATTTCTGGTTTCCTTTGCTGTGCAGAAGCTTGTAAGTTTCATTAGGTCCCATTTGTTTATTCTTGCTTTTATTTCTTCTAGGAGAAAATTTTTGAGATGTATGTCAGATAATGTTTTGCCTATATTTTCCTCTAGGAGTTTTATTGTATCTTGTCTTATGTTTAAGTCTTTGATCCATTTTGAGTTGATTTTTGTATATGGTGTAAGGGAGTGTTCTAGCTTCATTGTTTTACATGCTGCTGTCCAGTTTTCCCAGCACCATTTGCTGAAGAGACTGTCTTTATTCCATTGTATATTCTTGCCTCCTTTGTCAAAGATGAGTTGACCAAAAGTTTGTGGGTTCATTTCTGGGCTCTCTTTTCTGTTCCATTGGTCTATATGTCTGTTTTGGTACCAATACCATGCTGTCTTGATGACTGTAGCTCTATAGTATTGTCTGAGGTCTGGGAGAGTTATTCCTCCAGCCTCTTTCTTTCTCTTCAGTAATGCTTTGGCAATTCTAGGTCTTTGATGGTTCCATATGAATTTTATTATGATTTTTTCTAGTTCTGTGAAGTATGTCCTAGGTAATTGGATAGGGATTGCATTAAATCTGTAGATTGCCTTGGGCAGTGTGACCATTTTAACAATATTGATTCTTCCAATCCAAGAGCATGGAATATCTTTCCATTTTTTAAAGTCTTCTTTAATTTCCTTCATCAATGTTTATAGTTTTCTGTGTATAATTCTTTCACCTCCTTGGTTAGATTTATTCCCAGATATTTTATTACTTTGGGTGCTATTTTAAAGGGGATTGTTTCTTTACTTTCTTCTTCTGTTGATTTATCGTTAGTGTAAAGAAATGCAACTGATTTTTGAACGTTAATTTTGTAACCTGCTACCTTGCTGAATTCTTCAATCAGCTCTAGTGGCTTTTGTGTGGACCTTTTAGGGTTTTCTATATATAGTAACATGTCATCAGCATATAATGACACTTTTACCTCTTCTTTTCCAATTTGGATCCCTTTTATTTCTTTCTCTTGCCTGACTGCTGTGGCTAGGACTTCCAGGACTATGTTGAATAGGAGTGGTGATAGTGGGCATCCTTGTCCCAGATTTTAGTGGGAAGCTTTTGAGTTTTTCACCGTTGAGTACTATGCTGCCTGTAGGTTTGTCATATATAGCTTTTATGATGTTGAGATATGTCCCCTCTATACCCACTTTGGTGAGAGTTTTTATCATAAATGGGTGTTGAATTTTATCAGATGCTTTTTCTGCATTGATTGAGATGATCATGTGGTTTTTGTCCTTTCTCTTGTTGATGTGATGTGTTATATTGATTGATTTGCGTATGTTGAACCACCCTGTGTCCCTGGGATGAACCCCACTTAGTCATGATGTATAATCTTTTTTATGTGTTGTTGGATTCTATTTGCTAAAATTTTGGTGAGGATTTTGGCGTCTATGTTCATCAGTGATATTGGCCTATAATTCTCTCTCTTTGTAGTGTCTTTGCCTGGTTTTGGTATCAGGGTGATGGTGGCTTCATAGAATGAGTTTGGGAGTATTCCCTGCTTTTCAGTCTTCTGGAAGAGTTTCAGAAGGAGTGGTATGACTTCTTCTTTGTATGTTTGGTAGAATTCCCTGGTGAAGCTGTCCGGTCCTGGACTTTTATTTGTAGGGAGGTTTTTTATTGCTATTTTGATTTCATTTCTAGTGATCAGTTTGTTCAAGTGGTCAGTTTCTTCTTGATTCAGTCTTGGTGGACAGTATGTTTCCAGAAACTTGTCCATCTCTTCTAGGTTATCCAGTTTGGTTCCATATAGTTTTTCATAATATTTTCATATGATATTCTGTATTTCTGTTTTACTTGTTGTAATTTCTCCATTTTCCTTTCTTATTTTGCTAATTTGTGCTCTCTCTTTTTTCTTCTTTGTGAGTTTGGCCACAGAGGTTTATCGATTTTATTTACTTTTTCAAAAAACCAGCTTTTGATTTGATTGATTTTTTTCTATGGTCTTTTTAATCTGTATTTTATTTATTTCCTCCCTTATCTTTATAATTTCCTTCCTTCTGCGGCCTTTTGGGGTTTTTTGTTCTTCTTTTTCTAGTTCATTCAGCTGGTGGGTTAAATTGTTTATTTGAGATTGTTCTATTTTGAGGAAGGCCTGTATCGCTATAAACTTCCCTCTTAGCGCTGCCTTTGCGTGTCCCATAAATTATGTGTGGTTGTGCTTTCACTTTCATTTGTCTCAAGGTATTTTTTAATTTCAGCTTTGATTTCCTCATTGACCCATTGGTTTTTTAATAACATATTGTTTAATCTCCATGCTTTCCTTTTGTTCTCCTTTGTTTCTCTGTTGTTGATTTCTAGTTTCATGGCATTGTCGTCAGTAAAGATGCTTGAGATAATTTCTATCTTCTTAAAATTGCTGAGGTTTCTTTTGTGCCCAAGTACATGATCAATCCTGGAAAATGTTCCATGTGCACTTGAAAAGAATGTATATCCTATTTTGGGGGGGTGTAATGCTCTGCAATATCCACCAAATCTAATTTTTGTAATGTATTATTTAATTTCTGTGTTACCTTATTTATTTTCTGTCTGGAAGATCTGTCTAGTGATGTTAATGTGGTGTTAAAATCTCCAATTATGATTGTATTCCTATCAATATCCCCCTTTATCTCTGTTAGTAATTGTTTTATGTACTTAGGTGCTCCTATATTGGGTGCATATATATTAACGAGTGTAATACCCTCATCTTGTATCACTCCTTTAATCATTATAAAATGTCCTTCTTTATCTTTCTTTATGGCCTTTGTTTTAAAGTCTATTTTGTCTGAAATCAGTACTGCCACACCTGCTCTTTTGGCTTTTCCATTTGCATGGAATATCCTTTTCCATCCTTTCACTCTCAATCTATATGTGTCCTTCTCCCTAAAGTGGGTCTCTTGTATGCAGCATATTGAAGGTTCTTGCTTTATTATCCAGTCTGCCACTCTGTGTCTTTTGACTGGAGCATTTAGTCCATTAACATTTACAGTAATTAATGATAGATGTGTGTTTATTGCCATTTTGAACTTATCTTTGCAGTTAAATTGGTATATCCTCTTTGTTCCTTTCTTCTTCCTTTTGTGGTTTGGTAATCTTCCTTTGTATTATCATGGATTTTATTTAGTTTTTGTGACTCCCTTGGAAGTTTTTGGCTTGTGGTTACCCTTTTCTCTAAGTCTATTAGCCCATTACTGTATCTCGAACCCATCCTACCGAAAACAAAAAATTTAAAAAAGAAAGAAAAAAAATACTCTGTATTTTCTTGCTTCCCTCTCCCACTCTTAATGATTTAAATGTCTTCTTTTACAATTTCGTGTTTATTTTATTTGTAATTCATGAGTTATCACCTTTCCAGTTATGAGTTTCTCATTTCTGTAGCATCCTGCTTCTTTTCTATTTATAGTAGACCTTTCAATTTATTTTTTAGCATGGGTTTAGTGTTGCTAAACTCTTTTAGTTTTTACTTGTCTGTGAAATTCTTTATCTCTCCTTCTATCCTAACGGATAGCCTTGCTGGATAAAGTATCCTAGGCTGCATCTTTTTTTCATTCAGGACTTTGAATATATCTTGCCACTCCCTTCTGGCCTGTAGTGTTTGTGTAGAGAAATCAGCTGAGAGCCTTATGAGGGTTTCCTTGTAACTCACTCTTTGCTTTTCTCTTGCTGCCCTTAGGATCATTTCTTTATCCTTGACTCTAGCCATCTTGATTATGGTATGTGTTGGTGTGGGTCTGTTTGGGTTCTTCCTGTTTGGGACCTTTGAGCTTCCTGTATTTGGATATCTGATTCCTTCTTTAAGTTTGGGAAGTTTTCAGTCATGATTTCTTCAAAAACCTTTACAATCCCCTTTGATCTTTCTTCCCTTTCTGGGACCCCTATTATGTGAAGATTGGAACGCTTTATGTTATCCTATAGGTCCCTTATGTTGCTTTCATTTGTTTTTATTTGTTTATCTTGCAGTTGTTCTGATTGGGTGCTTTCTGTTGTCCTGTCTTCTAGGTCACTAATTCGTTCCTCTGCATTATCTAGTCTGCTTTGCATAGCCTTTAGATCTGTTCTCATCCCAGCCAATGAGTTTACCAATTCTGTTTGGTTCTTCTTTATAGCTTCAATTTCATTTTTGACATATTTTATATCTCTAAACACTATCTCTTTTAGTTCCTTCAATACTTTGATCACTCCTTTTTTGAAGTCTTGATCTAGTAGGCTATCGATGTCTATTTCATTGATCATTCTTTCAGGGGATTTCTCTTGTTCTTTTAATTGGGAATGGTTCCTCTGTTTCTTCATCTTGCTCATATGTCTCTGGTACTGTGGCTTATGGAGTATCAGTTATCTATTGTGGTCCTTAAAGGAGTTTATTTATTTATCTATCTAATGCCTATGTAGGAATAAAACAGATTTTTAGCATCTTTGCCTTTTGAAGAGGACAGTGTTCTGTTGGAGTTCCGCAGGTACTCTAGTTGGCTGAATGGGTCTGTAGATGTGAGTCTTGGTGTATCTGTGGGAGAGGGTGAGCTACGTGCGTCCTACTACTCCGCCATCTTGGCCTCCTTGGAGGTGGTTTTAAAGTATTTTATTTTTTATTCTTCTTTATTTTTCCCCAACTTTTTATATGGAAAAATTTCAAAGCTATAGAAGGAAGATGCAAGAATGACATAATAAACACCCCTACACCTGTTCCCTAGGTCTTCCAGTGGGTGATGTTCTGAGTGTGTGTACTTCTCCTTAACAATACATGATAATGTTTTCTCTGAACCATCCTAAATTACATTATTGACACTTCATATTTTGAAACAAGGACATTCTTACCAGAGTACTGTGATCATACTCAGGAAATAAACATTGATACAGTATGATTACCTAATACACAATCCAGACTAAAATCTCCCGCTTTGTACCAATAATGGCCTTGGTAACTACTTTATTTTTAATCCAAGGATAAACAATGTATTTAGCCATCATGCCTCTTTAGTTTCTTTTAATCTAGAATAGTTCCAGATACAGTATTTTAATGTTTTCATTAAAGATAGTACAAACACTCCTCAGCCAAAAAAGAAAAAAAAAACCAGTTTAAAATTTGCTACCGTTATGTTGTGTATTTCTAAACACTGAGCTAATAATTGAGTGCTTACTATGTGCCAGGAGCCAGGGAGAAGTGACCATTTCTGCTGCCTCCAAGGCTACAACCCACTGAGTCCCTGAGTGTGTATCAGTCCTGGTTATCAGTTTCTAAAATTGTCTTACACTAGAATCTTAGCTCCTTGGTGCCAGAACCTCAGGCCCAGAGTAGATGCCGGGGAAGTAGACATGGAAGGAAGAGTTCCCAGTTGGCCAAGAATCGTCAGGTCCTGAAACCTCGTGTAAAGATCAGATAATCCAAGAAGGACTGATACAGACTTTAAGACTTTTAGAAGCTTAAAAAGCGAGAGAGGAGGTGGACAAACAGGATTCCTGGAAAACAGGATCCAGGTACGCACAGTTTCAATTGGTGATGTAAGTGGTTCTTTCAACTATAATTTGGGCCAAAGCTAAGGATCAGACCAGGAAAATCCCTGTTCTTCCAGACATCCACAAAGGCTGAGGGTGGACGGCGGATGGCGATAAAGGAAATGCTTACCCTAAACGGATGGCGAGGAGTGGGAGGTGACCAATCTTAGGACAGGGACTTCTTAGCCTGGCCTATGGCAAATGGCAGAAGGTCGGGGAGCACATTATCCACTAATAGAAAATTGAAACAAAGTTCTCCTGCAATGCAACTGAAACAAGGTAGACTGGAGAGAGATTGAGTCACTAATGCCTGCTCAAGACAAAAACAAGTAACAAAAACAACCCAGCTGAAGTGCACTGCAGACAGACCTGTGAAGGGAAGTTACAGGAAGATCACTTTAAAGGAAAAGGCATTTTTAAAGATAGGTTTTTGAAATAATGGGGCGAAGAGGAAAGTGAACCAGAAAATGAACCATATTACCCATAAAGAGAGGATGATCACTGGGTCAAGCCCCAGGGCTACAGAAATGAGGAAAAGAGCTACTTTTGGATGGAAATTTTTTTCAATTTGTTCAAACCTATAGGAAGGCAAAACCTGTTCCCCAAGGTGCCCTGACACGCACTACATCATGTTGAAATGACTCATTTGAATGTTACCCCCAAATCCTGATGTGATTTGAACCTGAACTTTTAGGCAGAAGATTAAGCTTTTATGATTCTTTTAGAAAAGAACTGCCTTTGGAATTTTGTCATAGCTAGAAAGAAAAAAAGAAAAACCATCACATGAGGAAATAATACATCAGGCTTTCTGGCCCTGTTTACTTGTAGGGCAGAAGATAATCCAAAGTAAGTCATGCTCGCCACTTTTGGCACATGCAGCAGAAAATAGTTTGTTTTTACCCCCCTGAATTTGTTCCGAACATTTCTCTTCGATTGCCATAACAAAAAACTAAAATCATCCCATGTATAAAAGTACTTGCTTAGAAATGATGGTGAGTGAGTAGCTGTGCTGAGAATGATAACTGGGAACTGAAAAGCAAAAATTGACTATAGTAATTAAATGGAAATTAAAAAAAAAACCATTTAAAATGTAAATCTCTTCTCCCAAAGAAATGCATTCAGTCCTTTGAGAGAAATTCCTTTGCAATCACTGAAGAATCCTGGCTGTGAGAAAGCTAAAGAGATTTGGTTTTTCCCTCTGACCCTTTCAAGCAGAGACCTCAGAATTGCCTAAATTGGAATAGCTGGAATTCTAACTGGGGTTCTCTAGATGAGTTAGGATAAAAGGGGCTGTGGCTGTCCTCCTTACTAGTGACCTCACTCGCCAAAGAGTTTGGGGCCAACTTTTAATATTGAAAGCCACTGCATTTTGTCTCTAACTTGCTTATTTTGGCTTCATTCCCTGTCATGGCTCCTACATATTGCATCTTGAGAGTAGGACTTGGACAAGGGTTGTAATCCTGTCACATATACTCCCCAAACCACTGAATAAAATAGGTGCCTTTTAGCAACCTATTGTGCATGTGTTAAAGTGCTCACAAAACCTTCCAAACCTTATTCCTTCTCCGTTAAGTTTGATTTTTGGATTCTCAGTATAATCATTGTCTTAATATTAACTTTAATTGTATGTTTTCCTATGTGAAATTGGGAACATAAGCACTAACATTTATAAGCATGCAGAGAGGGGACTGGGGTAAATAGAAAATCAACAGACTGAAGAATTAGGAAGGACCCCCGGATGGGAGGTCTTGTGCTGATCAGGTGTGAGTGGCCTCAGCCACTTATAAGTGGTAGACCAGAAAGACTGATTCAGTTGAAGCTGAGGATTCCTTTTGGAGATCTGGGCATTATAGGGACAGATGGGGGCTCAGCCTAGGACTCTCCTTAGGGAGCTTCAGCGAGGTACACAAAGATAGCGATAGAAGCAGCAGAGAGGTTGGACTTCAGGACTGAAGAGTTTGTGGTTGTCACCAAGAGATAACAATATAATTGGTGAAATGATACCAACAGAAGAAAGATACTGACAGAAGAAATATCCTTTAATGGTAAAGGATATAGAAGGTCCTGAGGCATCAAGTAAAGCAAGAGATGATAAAGTGTGTTCCCTGATGAAGGAACTGCTTCCCAGCATCCCAGAGCCCACCATGGGGCTGTCTCCCACACTGCAAGGGTTCTGCCAGGCACAAGGTGCTCTCTTTGTCATCAACCCGAAATCTCTCTCTGAACCCTACCCTTTTGGGTTTTTAAGGAGGCTTCATAACATAGGCCTGATTGAGTTCAATCATCTATAGCCAATGATTTAACCAATCTCCAGCCCCTTCTCTTGAGATGGGGGGTTGGGCTAGGACTGAAAGCTCCAAACCTCTAATCACAGAGCTGGTTCCCCTAGCAACCAGCCCCATCCTCAGGTTACCTAGGGGCTTTCTAAAAACTATCTCATTAACATAACAAAAGACACCATAATTTCCAGTCACTTAGGGAAATTACAAGGATTTTAGTAGCTCGGTGCCAGGAACTGGGACGAAAAACAAATACTCTTTATTATAAATCACAGTATCACACATAGGTACTGACACAAGGCTGTCACTGATCAACAGAGAAGTTAAACAAGTTCTAGCAGCTCCATGTTCCTGTGGTCAGGGAATATCCACTTCTCCCTCCTTTCTTGAATTTGGAGTATTCTCAGGATCAAGGGGAGGAAGGAGATGCTGATGGAATGAAGGACTGAAGGAAGCAGGAGGGACTGTAAGGCACAGGAAGAGGTCTAGGGGAGGGACCAGTTTTCCCCTGAGAGAAGCAGAAGCCAGAAGATATTTGTAACTGGGTAGGAGGTAGTTAAGGGTTCTCCCCTTATGACCTTGATTTTCTTGAGACTGATTCAAAGATTTCTGCTGAGAGAGAGGGAAAGAAAAGGTGGGAGGTTCAAGGAGAGGTGAAAGTTTGGAAGAGCCCCTGAGGAGAATGGGAACAGATGATTAAGGAATAGATCTCATTGCCCTGAGAGAAATAAAACATAAAAGTAAGACCTGGCTACGTAACTGTGGCACAGTCAGAAGTGATGGATCCAGGACCTCAACATTAGATTCAGGTGACGTGGCTGGCCAGCTCCAGCCCCAGCCTAAATTGGTATAAAAAGCAGGATTTGAGCTTTGGGCTCGTCTCCCTCTGCCAACTGCTGAGACCACCCACCTTCAGACATGCCTTTTGAGAACTAAGGGAGACCTAGTAAAGCCATGTCCCCTGGCTTGACTTATCACATATCTTTGAATGCTTGCATGTACTTTGCATTGTTTTCTAGGTGAAGGGGTGGCGAACCAAAGTGGAAGTTTCCCTAGCTGAGCTGAGCTGCCATTCCTTCCAGTCTTCACACCCAGACCAGCCCTGTGGTCAGCCCTGTCCCTGTCGAATGATCAACAGACTTGGGCACAATGATCTCATGTGTAAGAACGTAGCAGGGAAAGACCAAGGCAAGCATGAGAAACTTCCTAAATTACTGGAGTGGGGTCGTCCAGCCAGTGGCTTTCTGTGGCTTTTGAGCTGCAGGCACCATGGAGGGTGCCATCTGTGTGATTATCTCAGGGCATTGGAGGGGATCAGCCGGTGGATTAAAAAGGAAAGGTGTGGCAAAGAGGCGTGTTGTGCCTCAGAATTACGACACCAGGAATACCAGATTAGTCCTGACTAATTTAGAACAAACATCAGAGGAGGTCAAATTTTTCCAAGGTAGAGAGTGAGATATTAAGGTAGAAGGACAATTAATGATCACTTAGGTAAAGAGGATTCACCCAGGGATGTTCCAGTGGGTCATTGCCTGCCTGGCATATAGGAGATCTTGAAGGGTGTTCTGGAGGATGGAAGTATAGACCAAGAATAGAATCTAACTAGGCAGGAGACACTCCAGTGGGGAGCAATCTAAAAAAGGAACTGATGGTGAGTGGGAGGAAACTGAAGAATGGGTCTGGTGGCCTTACCCCAGGACTATGACACCATCATTGGCATGTCAGCATATTTAATAGAGAAAAGAGGAAGCAGAGGTTGACCTTGTTCATCATTATCCAACCCTACACTATCCAAACAGCTCATCCAGCTGGTCTCCAAAGCTTGGACCCAAGTGATCCTAATATCAGGTCCATCAGAAAACTATACCTCTCTCAAGGTGTTAGAAAAGTGGAGGGGTTGGAAAACCTTTTCTGAGGGTTTTTTTCAATATGAGAAGTCAAATGATAGCTGGGTAACCCCCGTCACTTTCAAAATGTGTATCCTATTTGGTGAGAAAGCTGAAAAGATACATTGCATAAGAGCCAGATTGTCTGGGACCCACTGGGTCGTTGTGATTGTGGGAGACCAGCCAGCATGCACTGTGGACATATTAGGAAACAAGGGGAGGGGTGACAGTCTCTTCTCTTCTGTGAAGACCCATGTCATAATGGTGGATAGGATTGACTCAAAACTTCTCCCTTTACCCCAACTCTCCCATTAGTTTAATGCTTTGTCATTACCCATATGCCAGGCAGAGTGGAGTAAATCACAGCCCTCATCAAAAACAAAAGTGGTGGTTGGGGTAGAGGAGGACGTATATATCATGCTAGATAACACTTTTCCATATTCATGAGTTGCTCAGCCTGAACTGGGGGTCTCTTTTCGAGACAATGGGGCAAGAGCATAGAGTGTACCCTATTGGCTTATGTTTTTGAAAAGCTCTTGAGAAAAACCATCAGGTGCAACAGCTAATGTAAAAGTTAGCTGTAAGATCTTTCATACTATGGAGGGACCAAAGGTCCTGGGAAGTAAGACTAATTTATTCTAAAATGAGAACATTCTTGGGAAGTATGTGGATAACGTGTGAACTTGGGCTTCCTACAGTGGCTAAGGTGTCCTGGACAACCTCCTGCTCATCCAGGGAGATGAGCCTCGTACTCGAGACACATCTTTTTCCCTTCTGGCCATTGTCAATTCTGAAAGTGAAAGCAGAGGTTGAGGGACTCAGAAGACCTTTTCAAGGTCTCACTGGGATGGGGGTGACAACATTAGAGTTCAGAGTCTGCCAAGGAGGATGGGCTCTGGTAAACCCCCAGACTTCTGGTCAGGACCCTGAGAAGTGACGGGGTCTGTGAGTAAGAATGAGCTTGAAGTAGACTAGTACTCACAGGATTAAAGCTCAATTCCAAATCAGTTCAGTCCCTCATGGGATTAGGGTAATTGCCTGAGTCTAACTGCCTGACGGAACTAGAATTAAATTATCTCTGGAAATATATATCATCTGTGAGTGATATGCTTCATGAAGTAAAATTCTATTCAAATTCTATTCACTCATGAAAAAAAAAGAATTCAAATTTAAAGCAAAGAGATGTGATTTACCTTAAGCTAACAGACGAAGAAAATAACACAAAATCTAGTGATGCTGACATGAATGTTTTCCTACAAGGTATGAGAATCTTTGGTTTCTGCTGAGTCTTACTTCTAAGCATGATCTTGCTGTCTTTTTTGAACATGTGAGATCACACATCTCCAGCCATGGCAGAGTGGACCTGGGGTACACACCTGTCCTGACAGGTACCTATCCACAGACTTGGCTGAGTCTTTCATAGTCTCTTCCTCAGGAATTTGAACTAAGATATATGGAAATAGGAGGAAATAGGTGAATATAGGTGAGTATGAGATCTATAATGTCACACAGATTTGGTGTAAGTTGACATCTTACATCGTTTACATGTCAGCAAGTCAGAAGTAAAAGCTGATGAGCAGAGAGTAGCAATAAGAAGCAGGTATGAGATGTGTAGTTCCCAGAGAGATGGATGGGGCAGTTTCGGTCCCCACAGTTCCAGGTCCACAAACCATTTTCCCAGCTCTTTGTTCTGCCTTTTGATGTCCATTTTTGGATATCTATAAGACTACTGAAGCCTTGAAATAAAACTTTCTTTTATTAGTTAAAAAATAGTATACAGAACCTCATGCTATATCTAAATTTCTTGTACATAGTGTTAGCAATCATTAAAAAAAAAAAAACAGGCCTACAAAATGACAAGTTTTTTTTAAGGGGAAGAAAATCAATAGAAAAAAAACTCACAGGAAATTCAGATATTAGGGTTATCTGACATGGAATCTAAACAACTATAAATGAATATTATGACACAGAATTTCAACAGAGAACTGGAAACTATAAAAAAGAATCAAAAGGAAACTCTAGAACTGGCAAACTCAATTAGATGAAATTAACAACTCAGAGGATTGGATTTAACAGAAGATTAATCACTACATAGAATTAGTGACTGGAAGATACGGCAGAAAAAATTGAAAGCACAGAGAAACTTTGAAAAAATGTAGAAAATATAGAGACAAGTCAAGAGATTTATGGCACAGTAAGAAGGTCTAAAATACACATAATTTAAGTCCTGGAAAAAGAGGAGAGAGAAAGTTTAAAGAACATTATTTAAAGAAATAATGTTCAAGAACTTCCCAAAACTAATGAAAGGCAACAAGCCCCAACTAAAGAGTTCACGAACACCCAAGCAGGACAAATAGAAAGAAACCAAACGAGTAAAACATACAAATAAAACTTCTGAAAAAACAAAGACAGAAAATCTTAAAAAGCAACCACACCTACGGGTAGCAGCTATAAATTACTACAGAGAAATTAAAAATAAACGACAACCAAAAGGCACTGGAGAGTAAGCAGAAATAGGCGGAGCCTGAAGGGAAACTGACACCTGGGTTAAGATAGTGGCACAGAAAAAGTTATCAATTTATTATAGCATTTAACCTAGGGTATGCCCCAGTCTGTACCACATGGGGTGAGTAAAACTTTGATAGAAACCCTGCAGGAGTCTTCCAAATAACCAGAGGACAGACTTCAGGGCAATGACGACCCCTGGAAAGTGAGGGAGGAATCCCAGAAACTGAGCCAGAGAGAAGGCTCTAATTCTAAGTCTAAACTCTCCCTAACTCTTCAACAAATCCCTGAACCATGCGTGCACAGGGCAGTCTGCAAGATAAAACTGCTGAAATGAATTTTGAGTTGCCACACAGTCAACAGAGTGCCATTTGAATGGAAGCAAGTTAATCAACACTTTTTGGAGGCACTTAACAGAACTCAGAGTTTCCACAACAAAACTGTCACAATATCCAGGACACAACCCCAAATTACTTATGAATAATCAGGAAAATATAACTGAATCTCAAAAGAAAAGACTATAAGCAGAGACTGGTCCTGAGATGATCCGGATTAGAATTAGTAGGCCAGAAATTTAAATTGGATACTATAACTCACTCAACATAAAACAAAATATGATCATAATAAGGGAAAGGATAAGAAGTCTTTGAGAAATTGGAGTATCTTATAAATATGACCAAATGGGAATTCCAGGACTAACAAATACAATACCAAAATAAAAAGTTCACAGGAAAAAGATTCAATATAAATGATGCTAAATCAATGGACATTAATCCAATATGAAGAACAAGGGGGAAAAGATTGAAAAACAAATAGAAGCTCAGGCATCTACAGGACAATGGCAAAGATTTCACCTACATATAACGAGTTTCAGAAGTGAAGAAGAGGAAGAACGAGGGGAAAATAATAGAACTCAAGGCTAGAATTTCCCCAAATTTGGTGAAACACATACTTATATAGATTTGAGAAGCTCAGGAAACCCAAAATAAGATAAATATGAATAAAACCACGTCTAGGCACATCACAGCCAAACTGCCGAAAACCAAAGATAAAGAAAAAATTACAAAAGCACCCAGGGTAAAAGACAATCTGTTATCTATATGGGAACAGCCACTTCAGTAACCACCGCTTCTCAAACACCACGCGCTTGAACACAAACCTTTGATGTGCTAAAACTGAAAATGAGCTTGTTAACCCAGAATTTTTACATCCAGTGAAAATATCCTTCAAGAATAAAGACAAAATAAAGACAATTTTAGATAACTGAAAAATCAAGAGAATATATTCCGAGCAGTTTTGCAGTACAAGAAATGTTCAAGGAAATTCTTCAGGCTGAATTGAAATCTTATTAGCTACAAATAGTTAAGAATATAGGACAAGTTAATAAAAGGGAGGCAATGGAGTAAGCCAAAATAATTAAAATGAGAATAAGAGATATAAAATGAACACCAAACATGTAATGCAAGTATAATACAAATAGTAAGATGGTACATGTAAATCCAGATATATCAATAATTAGAGTCATCGCAAATGGCTGAATTACCCCACTTAAAAGACAAGGATCTTCAGGACAACAACAACAATATAGGCTGCCTGTGAAAGACAAACCTTTAAAAATAGCAAAATATTTAAATGATAGGGTAGATAACACAGGTCACTGCAGGGGGGAGGGTTTAGCTCAGTGGTAGAGCGTGTGCTTAGCATGCACGAGATCCTGGGTTCAATCCCCAGTACCTCCTTAAAATAAGTAAATAAACAAACCTAACCACCTCCCCCCCAAAAAAACCAACCAAAAAACAAAACCAAAAAGATAGGTCACTGTAAACATTAACAAAGAAAAGGCCGGTAAAGCAATTCTAACATGAAACAAAGTAGATTTCCAGGTAATTAAAGATAAGGAGGGACATTTCTAAATGGTAAAATGTTCAGTCCATCAAGAAAATACGACAGTTCTAAGGTTTTATCACATCTCTCTCACTGACAGAACAAGCAGACAAAATAGGTATTAAGGATATTCAGTGTTTGAAAAACACAACAATCAACCTTGACTTAATTGACTTACATAGCACACTGCTTTCAACAACGTCAGAACAGGCAATTTTTTCAAGTGTACACAAAACAATACCCAAACCATATACTGGTTCAAAAAGCAAATCTCAACAGATGTCTAATAAGGTACCTGTGTGTTCTGCTTAATAAGAAGTGAATAACAGAAAAATCTTCCTACAAAACAAAATGAAGGAAAACTTCAAGCCTGGATGACCCCACCAGTGAATTCTTCCAAACATTTAAGGAAAAGATAACATTAACCTTTTGAATCTTATTTTAGAACGTCAGTGTAAGTGTAACCTAAGAACACTACTGGGAAGAATACTGTTGGTCAATTTTTGTGGCACATGTGCCAAATCTTAAACAAAATACTAACTTGAATTTGATAAGATTATCAAATTGGGTTTATTCCAGGAGTGAAAAGTTAAACTTCTGAAAAATCAATCCAGTCTATTGTATTTACAATATAAAAGGAAAAATCATAGTCATCTTAATAGTTTAAAAAAAGATTTCACAAGGACCTACTGTATAGCACAGGGAACTATATTCAGTATCTTGTAATAACCTGTAATGGAAAAGAATCTGAAAAAGAATAGCTAATGTATAACTGAATCACTTTGTTGAAACTAACACATCATTGTAAATCAACTATACTTCAATAGAAAATAAATTTTAAAAAGATTTCTCACAAGCATCTGAGATTCATTAATTAAGCATCTGATGGTTTATACAATTAATCATCTGAGAAATACAAATTAGAATCCCAGTGAGAGAATTTTACTCAAACTCTAGAGTGACTGAAATGAAAAATAAAATAACTGGCAATACCCAGTTTTAGTGAGGATACGGAACAACCGAAATTCTTATCCATGGCTGAGTCAGTACACTGTGGTACAAATACCACGGAAAATCATTTACTTTTATCTACTAAGTTTGAATGTACACATTCCCTGTGATTCATCATTTCCGCCCAGCTATATACTCACCAGAAACACTCACATATGTGTGCCAAATGACGCTGAAACAAAAATTCAGAGTAAAACATGCCTCCATGCAACAGCATACGTGATCATTACAATTCTAACACTAAATGAATGAAACAAGACGTAAGTCACTGTCTGTAATTCCCTTTACATGAGGTTCAAAACCAAAACCAGAATTTGTAGCGTTAGAAGTCAGGACAGTGGTTACCTGTGAGGAAGAGGGAAAGATTCATCATTTGGAGACGTTATCAACGCAAGTTCGTGTGCCCAACGCAGAGTGAGGCCAGACAAACTGAAACGTCGGAGTTTGGAGCAGAGAAAGTTTTATTGCTGGGCCAAACGAAGAGAATGCATGGCGCATGCCCCCAAAAAACCCCAGACTCCCGGAAGGGTTTCAGCTGAGCATCTTTAAAGGTCAGCTGAGGGAGGGATGTGCATCATTCTCTGATTGGTTGATGGATTGTGGTTGATGGTGATCAATCCTTAGGCACCAGAAGGTCTGGGGGCTACATCCTCATGATCATCAAGTGGTTAATTTCTTCCATTTGGTGGTGGTTTTTAGTATCTGAAAAGCACAGGAACTATGCATGAGATACTATTATCTGGGTACTTCAGAGAGGAGCTGCAGCAGAGGATACGGGGGAGGAGTTTGTCCCAGGTCCTGCTGGGTTTCGATTCCCCACTTTTCTTTGCTGTTCCTCAATCTTGAGCAGAACAGGTGTTGGACAAGAAGGAGGATGATGTTTTGGATAGAGAGGTTAATCATAAACTTGGCAGGGGAACTTGGTTTCAATCTCCAATCCTATTTCACCCCTCCCAATATCTTTCAGGGAATGGGGTGACAACCACTCTGGCTGCTTCCTACTGAAACAGGCCATAGTCCTACCTCAACTTGGGGAATGGACACCAAGTCAGAAATAGTCCAAGTCCTGGATCAGAGTCTCATATGATTAAGATCTCATTCCCTGAGGAATTCAGGAGAGTAAGCCTGAAAATCAGTCTGTACCTGGCACTCTGGGGGAGACTTATAGCCAGGTAGCCAGTTGTCCACTTTTATCCAAGTAGGTTTTAACTTTTGATGTGGTATTAAACATATACATAACAGGAGCTGATGGCTACTGCATGTTTCCTTTTTCTGCTAACATAGGAACTAAAGCAACTTTATTGTTTAAAAATTTAATAGCTACAAGAGGAGGCCTTGAGGTCATAAGGTTGCAGCTGCCATCGGCCAGCAGACGCTGCTTTCAGAATGGCTGGTGGCGTTCTGAGGATGACACGGCTCATGAAATTCGAGTTCTCAGCAATACAGGAATGTGCTTGAAATCACGTCCAAAACGGCCACCTACTTTTCCCTTGGATGTCTGAACCACAGCTACCCCATTTTGACTTCTGAATGCATTCTCCTCCTCTAGGCCAAAGCAGATGTACAATGCATGTCCAAAAGACCACAAAACAGGCCACTTTGGTCAGTAAAGTTTAAGTTAAACCATGTATGAGCCAGAGTGACTTCCCCACAACTCAATATGTGCAGGTTTTTCCATCATTTCCCCTTTTGATTGTAAATCTTTCAGCAGAAAGCACTTAATGATCAAAATCTTTGTCCCTTGAAGCTGGGGTGGTGCTCCTGCCCCAGGTTTAGATCATGTCCCGCAGTGCTGGGCCTCCTTTATATTTGCCTAGATACTCACATTGGGGGAAAATGAATCACAGTGTATGTGGTACGTGAAGCATCCAATTAGATTCCCTAGGCCCTCACAGTGGGGCCACAGAGCAGCCAGGAACCTCAAAGACCAGAAGATGATATGATTGAGGAAAGTCCTTTATGAGGCAGAGGCTTTGAAGAGGCTCAGCTAACAAACATCCTGCAGGGACTCTCCAGCTCTGCTGACTGGGAGTCGCGAGCCAGCCATTCAAGTGTGGAAAGTCTGCCGCTGAAGTGATAGCTCGGAGTGTCTGGGGACTGCTTTCTATGACCCAGGCCCCACTCTGCAGGCAGTGATTTGCTTAGTCCTCACTGTAACTTTATTATTCTCATTAAACACGTGAACATATCAGAGGCACACTGGGTAACGATTTTCCACTTAAGAGTAAAGAGGCAGGATTTGAACCCAGATGATCTGGCCTCTTTTCTTAAGAAACTTTACTGTTATTATTATTATTTTTTTTGGTAGGGGGGTAAGTAATTAGGTTTACTTACTTTCTTTTACAGGAGGTACTGGGGATTGAACCCAGGACCTCATGCATGCTAAGCATGTGCTCTACCCCTGAGCTGTACCCTCCCTGCAAAGAGCCCTTCCTCCTAATTTCCATCCACGCAGCTCCTCCAGGCTAATCAGCAGATTTACAAGCTGCTCTCACACACATCCTCAGTAATGGGATGGAGGGAACACAATTTTTTTATGTGCTGGAAGAATGTTTTTCCTGCCCAAAGAAAATACTAAATTTTTTTCTCCGTTGGCTGTGGTTAGGAGCTCATCTGCATGGAAAACCCTTGCTTTGGCAGCTTTGCAAGAGAAAACTCTTCCTCCCGCCTAGTAAAGGGGGAGGCTTGGAATTCGGGGAGGCTGCTGACCAACTAGAAACTTCTGACCTCAGGAGAACTTGGCTGTGCTCTCTCCCCATCTCCAGAAGCAGTAGGAACCCTTTCTTTGCAAAGCCCTGTTCTGTTCAGGACCCTGTCAGGTTCAACCCCTAATTCTTCAGGAAGAGGGGAGATTATAGACTATGTATCATTTTGTAACATCAGACTTTCCTCAGTGGGTCACCGTTCAGTTTTTTGTTTTTTTTGTTTTTTTTTTGTTTTGGTCAGAGCTTCTGGTTTTTATTTATCTCTTTATTTGAAGATACATGAAATTTTTATGAATTTGGTTTTTGTTGCTCTGATAAGCAACTGGGCCAGTGTGGGAACCAGCAATCCAGATTTTGACACTTTCCTGCCTCCTTTAAGCTGGTAAGAACATTTGCATTTCCAGAATTTCACCTTTTGGCTTGATCTGACTTCATCTTAGAGTAACTAAAAGCTAGTTATTTCTTCAAATGAAGTTCTAAGCAACTAAGTGTCTAAGGAATTCACTCACAGCTAAAATATTACACATGGTATCCTTATGACTCCTTTCTTTCTATAAATGTATTTCTGGAAGTGCTTGATTAAAGAAAGTGACTTAAGAGAAGACAAGGAAACCCTGACATGGCTCAGATTGCGTAGGGGTGCTGGGCTGTCTGGGAACTCTGATTCCAACCCAGGTAACTGTTGGGTGTCAGGAGATGGCAAAGTGCTTACTGGAATGAAGCTTGATTGAAGCCAGTGTGGATTGTAACTGCTGCCACGTTTCTACTTGTCCGGGCAGCAACCTCAACATGTGAGACCTACTAGCATGGCTCATCTCACCCAACTTAATTATATGAATACTAATTTTAAGATGCTCTTGGATGCGGACTTGGTGCCAAGAGCAACTCAAGTTTTTTTAGTTATCTAATAGGTTAAGGAGAGGCATAGAACTGACAAGAGAAGGAAGGAAGGAAGGAAGGAAGAAAGGAAGGAAGGAAGAGAAAGAAGAAAGAAAGAAAGAGAGAAAAAGAAAGAAAGAAAGAAAGAAAGAAAGAAAGAAAGAAAGAAAGAAAGAAAGAAAGAAAGAAAGAAAGAAAGAAAGAAAAAAGAGAGAAAGAAAGGAAGGAAGAAAGAAAGAAGGAAAGAAAAGAAAGAAAGAGGAAGGGAAGGGAAGGCAAGGAAGACAAAGGCAAAGGCAAAGAAAAAGGAAAAGAAAAAGAAAAAGAAATGCCAAGATCACAATGAGCCAGCCCTTCTCAGACTTCTACTTTCTGTTTCTTGGATAGGCGCTGATACCAGTGTTCTCCGTGGGACAGATATGGATTCTGTTGTTTTGATGATGTGTCTCCAAATCTCAGCAGCAACCAACAACATACAACTGGGATGCTTTGCTTATTGCTCGTGACAGTGGTAAGATGTTGTGTCCCTGCCCTAAGCTCATAATAATATTTTTGTTAAAATAACAAATGTGTGTGGTTATGAATTATATAATTCAGAGAGGATGTCAATGAAAACCAACAGTCACCTGCATCGCGTATTCATTCCCAGCTCAGTTCAAGCTAAAATGTGAAACTTTGGAAATGCAAAATTTTCTTAACAAATTAATATACTTAATGTACAAGAGTTTTCTCTTGCTGTTTGATGGTTTGTTCTCCAATTTCTCTGTTTACTACTGAGTCGTGTCATTCAGTTGGCTTTTCATCTCTTTCTCTTTAATGTTTTAGGCCTTAATCAAGTACCTGATGATCTGCCAGAAAATCTGCAAATCCACAACTTTTCTTGAACCTATTGGAGAGCTGAGGTTGCAGGTCAACCAACTAACTTGAAATCTAAGGAAAGACAGGCACCTCCGAGAAGGAATGAGCCATGGGCACTGCTTCTAGATGCATACAAGTTAGTAAGAAGAATCCAGCTAAGATTTTTAATAAATTGCTAACTGCTGAACGTGACCAGCAGAAGAATAGAAAACCTCTCGGAGCAACAGAATCTACACCAACTTGCAGGTTCTTCACTGGTGCTCACCAGGGGTTCACAGAAAGCCTGGGGACAGGGTGGGGAGCATGGTTTGTGTCCTGGCCAAGGAACACTGAGTTTAGGGAGTTACCTCTTTGTAGCAAGCCTGCTCTTTGTCTTCGGGGAGATGCCACCTCATCCCTCAGGCTGCCCCCTGCACACACAACCCTGAGAAGTGGCCCAGGAAGGGTGAGAGCTCGCATTCTCAGCACACCCAGTAGGAACTTGCAGGGACCCACATGGCAGATCACCTCTCCCAGCAAGGTCAAGAACCAGTCTCAGAGGACCTGGCCCAGAGCCTTCCCACCGAGTAGGAAGAGCCCTTTCCTGCCCACCAGGTCTAGACCACGGGCTGCTCGCTGAGCACAGGAGGATGTGAGACAGTGGAAGTAAAAGGTCAGACCTGCCCCTCTGGCCTTGAGGGATTGTAGGAGGTGAAGAGAGAGGAAGCGGGAGGGAGAGAGATGAGGAGGGAGGGCCTGGGTGAGAGGAGACCAGGAGAATGCTGAGGGCGTCAGGCGGGACTCTGGGAGGGGGTCGCCTCAGACGATATCCCCCTGCACCGACCTGGGGCCACCAGAGCCAAACTGCTCAGCCTCAGCGAGGCCAGGAGATGGGGGCTGGAAGTTAGCTTTCCAGAGCTGCTCTCTGTCCCACTGTGGTGCGGCTCAGACCCAGGCAACCCCTAAATGACCCAGAAGGGGGTGCACTGGACCTAACTTAGGTGCCTCCGGGGATTCCTTTGGCCCTGTGCTCCTGGGCCCAGTTCTGGGGCTGCTGCCAGCCGGGCTGGACCCTTCCCATCCTCTGCCGCTCTCTTCTCGTTGTAGGCAGCAAAGTACAGTAATGCCTAGCCTGAGTGTGCCACTGCCCCTGGCCTGCTATTGACCTCACCCCCTAACTGTTGAAAGGTGGGCCCCATGGGAGCCATTGTGGCTGAAACCAGACGCCACCATTTTCAAGTTCAGATGCAGCCTGACTTGACAGGGATGCGGCATCTCTGAGTGCTGTGTGGAGCGGCAGGGAACACAACCCAGAATCGCAGAAGAATTCTGACTTGTGGGGTGAAGTGTGAACTGGGAGAGACAGGAAGTGGGAAGGAGCCAGCGGATGCATTCTTCGCCCTCTCCCTCTCCCCTCCCTCCACCCTCCCCACACTCTTTGACTATCTCAAGACTCCATGATCCATGCAGCCACTCCAGAGATATCCATGTGCCTGGGCAACCAGCTGCGTTCCCCTGAGCATCGTCTTGTGCTTGCATCCCTTGTCCTCTGCTTCAGTGACTTTTTCCTCTCACTCTGGCTTCCCCAGGACTGTTCCCCATCCCCATCTCTCCCTGACAATAATACACTGGCTTTTAAGTTTTGCTGCAGATTCTTTTCTAGTGACATCAGACTCAGGCAGGGTACATGGAGGTTGGTTAAGGTTTTGCCTGGGGACCTCGTGCCAAAGAAGATCATAGAGATAGGGTTAGGGGGTCCTCGGTGAAGGGCTTTAGAGCTAGCAGTGCAGGGGAGTCTCAGTGTTGGTGAGAGCCTGGGTGGGGTGGGCCATTAAGGGACAGGCCTTGAGGAAGTCAAGGAAAGTGACAGCCGGAGAATGACAGGAAGATGCACAGCCACTTGGCGGTCCGGGGACACCTCCTGCAAAGCCTAATTTGAGACTCCTTTGTCCCCAAAGCCTCAGAGACAGAGCATGTCCCTCATACACCCCAGACGCCAACCAGCGGAGAAGAATGGAGAAGTCATTCTGACGAGGCTGCTGAAACCAGTTCTGATGGAGAGTTCAATTACTTCTCAACAGACTAAAATTTTACACAAAAAGAAGGCATTTAGATTGGAAGAGATAGAAAGACTTTTTATTGGCAAGTCTGTTATTCCTGCTATCCCAGGAAGAGTATCAGTTACAGATGAAAGAAAGAAATTGCATTTGCTCTGCAAGTCTGCGTGCCTTTTGAACGGTTTTGTGGCCCTGCTATAATTTACTGGAGTTTTGGGTGAGAGCCAAGAGTATTGGTCTCAGGAACAACATATGGCCCTGGGCGGGCAGCCAGCCGGGCGAGCACTACTGTTAACCAACTTTGTGATTGGGAGGTAATTCTTTCTTTGTCTTGAAATGTGGCTATTTGGCCAGATACATGGTTCCAAGTCAGGGGCTGCAGACGGCAGATGCCCACGTGGGCTGGGCAGGTAACGAAATGGGTGGAGTGGACTTGCTGGCAACTGTGTCGATCCAGAGTATGTTTGCCCTGTATGATCAGGACAGCCACCGCTTGACTGCTGCAGAAAAGAGGGTGTAGTGTTCCCAGGAAATAGCTTACGTTTACTGAGGCAAAGAGATGATCTCATTTTAAGCTCACAATAACCCTATGTGGGAGCTACCATTACTATCCCTATTTTTCAGAGGAGGACAATGAACTTGAGTTACTTTGAATCCTGAGGCACAGAAAGCTTAAGTAACCTGAAGGCCAAGCAAGTAGAAAAGTGCAGAGCTGGGCTTCGGACTCAAGCAGTCTGCTCCAGAACCTGTCCGGCCATGATGGCACAATTCTGCCGATTTTCCATGATTAGTCAGAAATTGAGATTAAAAAAAATGTATATAGCATGGGGAACTATATTCAATATCTTTTAATAGCCTATAATGAAAAAGAATATATGTATTTATAAAACTGAATCACTATGCTGTATGCCAGAAACTAACTACTTAAATAAAAATATACTTAAATAAAAAAATTTTAATCTCCCAATTTAAATATTCAGAGTTAAAAAAAATATTCTGCAAGCCAAAGAATACCAAAATATGGGCCAAGATATGGCCTGTGGGTTGCCAGCATGTGTTTGGTGTTCCAAGAGGGTTAAGTTAGAAGGTATCCTTGGAAAGCAGTGTTTTTGTTTATGTTTTCCTCCCCCAAATATTCATAGCAGAGTTTAAACTTGTGGGTTTTCCTTCAGAGTAGTCAAATTGCACCCCTACACATTTTTACTGGCAAAATTTCCATTGCTCAATGTATTTCTGGAAATTCTTCTTTTGGAATTGCCTTCAGAAAAGTTTACAAACCAGCTAATTATTTTGTAGCCATATCTCCTTTTTTTTTTTTTTGATGAAACTAGCATTTCCCTGCGTGATTCCAATCATCTTCACCAGATGTGGCTCTGAATCACTTAGTTATTTCCCAAAATCACATCCATTCTGAGTGGATGGCAATTTACTGCCCCAGGAATCATTCAAAAGAATGTGTTTCAAAAATCATTAAAATACGCTGATAGCCTTCAAGATAACATTTAAAAGGACACACCAATTCATCTCTTCATGTTCTTATTGGTTAAAAAAACCAGCCCCTAATATCAGGCTTCATCTCATTTATATATTAGCCGGGTTGGATATTCTGAGCAATGATGTGATATTATCCCTGGTTGACGCTGCCATATAAATTCAATCATCTCTCTCTCTTTGGTGCTGGAATTATGACAAGGTACAGAAATTTAAATGGTTTTAGGTCTACAATGGGATGATATCTGAAATCTTGAAAAGCTGAGTAGTGTGCATTAGATTACTTTTTCTAGACTTTTTGCTGTGTGCAAGGTGGCTCTGTATAGCATGGCATTTCTAAATGCACCTGTTATGTGCAGTTTCCCCTTAGTTCCTCTGAAACAAATTCCAATGCAGCTACTAGCTGCATAAAGAACGCCATTTAAGTGAGGCATTTAAGTGGGAAAAAACTAAAGAGGAAAATGAAATAAAGAAGAGTATCAGCGGGGGAGGGGATAGCTCAAGTAGTAGAGCACATGCTTAGCAAGCACAAGGTCCTGGGTTTGATCCCCAGCACCTTCTCCAAAAATAAATAAACCTAATTACCTCCTGCCCCCAAAATAAAAAAATAATTAAAAAATAATACAACAGTAAAGAAGAGTATCAGCGATGACCAGTTGCACAGGTCATTCTGTTTCTGTTGCATCCATCCTCAACTCAGGGATTCCCCAGAAGTCAGAGTAGGGGGCGGGTACAGGGCTCTATTCTACAGCCTCTGATACCATTTGCTAATTCCGCTAGATTAGAGTGAGTAGGGTTGGCTTCCAGCTAAGTGATACTATTCTGTCTCTATTGCATCTGTGGTAGAATCCATTTATTTTTCTCTCTTTTTGTTTTTAAAACACATTCTCTTCTTACCCCAAGCAAGTGTTAGTGCCTTCATTGCTCTTTCCTGTCCAATAGTTTCTAGACTTGGATTTTGTGACCTGAAATTTTTCTTCTAAGGGCACAGATTGACATAGCAGTGACAATTTTAAATTTTTCCATCTAAGGATATTAAAAAAAAAAACTACTATCATTGCCACCATTTGATGAAAGGAAGGAGATTTTAACCTTTAAAAAAGTATGAAAAGACATAATCCTAGAATAAAGGATGATGAAATAAATTTATATTTTCACATCCTACAGGATCACACCAGTTCTTCAAGGGAAAATAACAAATGTTGGTGAGAATATGGAGATATTGGAACCTCTGTGCTCTGTTGGTAATGTAAAATGATGCAGCTGCTGTAGAAAACAATAGAGTGGTTCTTTAAAAAATTAAAATTCAAATTTTCACATGATCCAGCTATTCTACTTCTAGGTATATACCCATAAGAATTGAAAGCAAGGTCTTGAACAGATATTTGTATTCCAGATTCACAGCAGCACTATTCACAATGGCCAAAAGTAGAAGCAACCAAATTGTCCACTGACAGATGAATGGATGAACAAAATGTGGTATGTACATATCAAATACTGTACATATTAAAAAAGAATAAAATTCTGACACATGCTACCACATAAATGAACCTTGAGGACCTTATGCAAAGAGAAATAAGCCAGTCACAAAAGGACAAATACTGTATGATGCCACTTATATGAGGGACCTAGAGTAGTCAAACGCATAGAGACAGAAAGTGGAGTGGTGGTTTCCAGGGGCTGTGGAGGAGGGATATGGGAGTTACTGTTTAATAGTTACAGAGTTTCAGTTTTGCATGCTGAAAACTTCTGGAGATTTGTGGCGCAATGATGTGAATATACTTAACACTACTCAACAGTACACTTAAAAATGTTAAGATGGAAAATTTTGTGTTTTATGAATTTCATCACAATTAAGCATTAAAATAAATAAAGCCATCATTCTCTTCAAAACAAAACAGAACCCTTCCTCCATGAGTGTATTTCTTGCTTCCTCCACATCTCGACAGGCTTCTAAAACTTCATCAGAGATGGGCTCTGATCCCCTGTGACTGTCGGGGAATCAACAGACAAGGAGGCCTCATGTTTCTGGAACTAACCTCAGGTTCTAGGCTAGAAACAGAAGTTAAGTGTCCTTGACCTCAGCCAACAAGAGAGTTTACCTGGGACAGGGTGGCTCTGTGGAAGGAGTCTGGCTGTGTTCCCCAGGCAGTGGAAGCCGGCCAGTCTCTGGCCGCTCTTAATTTCAGATGAGGAATCTGAGCTCTGAAATGCATAATCTTATTTATTTCCCTTAGCACAGGGGTAACATTCAACTATTTTAAGGACATGCATTAATCAATAGAATGGATGCTGGCTCAGTGCTGGGGCAAAGATCTGGAGCCCCTCCTGCTGCTTTACCAGGTGCTCTGCCTTTGCTGGTGGGTTTCAGGAGGCCAGGGAGGCTGCTGAATTCGTGTTTCAGTATCTACCCACACCTCCAGCTTTATGAAGGTATAATTGACAAATAAAGATTATAAATATATACAGTGTACAACGTGATGTTTTGATATATGGATACATTGTGACGTGATAACCATAATTAATTCAACATATCCATCACCTCACATAGTTATCCTTTGGGTGTGTGTCAGATGAGAATACGTAAAGATTTACTGCCTTAGCAAATTTCAAGTACACAACACAGTATTACTACCTTTAGTCACCATGCTATACATTAGAGCCCCACAATTTATGTATCCTGCATAACTGAAACTTTGTACCCTTTGACCAACATCACCTCATTTTCCCTACCCTCAACTCCCTGGCAACCACCATTCTACTCTCTGCTTCTGAGTTTGACTTTTTTAGATTCCACATACAAGTGAGATCATGCAGCATTTGTCTTTCTGTGCCTTGTTTATTTCCACTAGCAGAATGTCCTCTAGGTTCATCCATGTTGTCACAAATGACAAATTTCCTTCTTTTTTAAAGCTGAATAATATTCCATTGTGTATATATACAGCACATTTTCTTTATTCATTCATCCATTCGTGGACACTTAGGTTGATTCCCTATCTTGGCTATTGTGAATAGCACAGCAGTGAACATGGGACTGTAGATACCTCTTCAAGATCCTGGTTCCATTTCCTTTGGATATATACTCAGAAGTGGGATTTCTGGATCACAATGTAGTTCAATTTTTCATTTTTTGAGGAATCTCCATACTGTTGTCCATGATGGCTGTACCAATTTACATTCCCACCAACAGTGTATATGTGTTCCCTCTTCTCTACGTCCAAAACTTCTCTTTTGTCTTTTTGATAATAGCCATTCTAACAAGTGAAGGTGATATCTTATTGTGGTTTTGGTTTGTATTTTTCTAATGATTAGTGATGTTCTATTTTTTTCATATAGGTCTTCTTTTGTGAAATATCTATTTAGATCCTTTGCCTATTTTTTAATAGAGTTATTTGTTTTCTTGTTATTGAGTTTAAATTCCTTATATAATTTGAATATTAGCTCCTTACCAGATGTTTAGTTTGTAAACCTTTTATTCTGTTCCATGGATTGTCTGTTTATTCTGTTGATTGTTTCCTTTGCTATGCAGCAGCTTTTTAGCTTGATGCAATCCCATTTGTCTATTTTTGGGTTTGTTGCCTGTGATTTTGGGGGTCATATTCAAAAAATAATTGTCCAGACCAATGTCAAGAAGCATGTCCCTTATGTTTTCTTCTAATAGTTTCACAGTTTCAGGTCTTATATTAAAGTCTTTAATCCATTTTGAGTTGACTTTTTATATGGTGTGAGGTAAGGGTCTAGTTTCATTCTCCTGCATGTAGATACCAAGTTTCCCCAACACTGTTTATTGGAGAGATTATTCTTTTCTCATTGTGTGATCTTGGAACTTTGCCAGAGATCAATTGATTGTAAATGCATGAATTTATTTCTAGAATCTCTATTCTGTTCTATTGGTCTATAAGTCTATTTTTATACCACTACCATACTGTTTTCATTACTAGAGCTTTGCAATGTATTTTGTAATCAGGAAGTGTGATGCCTTCAGTTTTGTTCTTTTTGTTCAAGATTGATTTGGCTATTCGGGGTCTTTCATAGTTCCATATAAATTTTAGGATTGTTTTTTCTACTCTGAAAAATGCTATTGGAATTTTGATAGGGATTGCACTGAATATGTAGATTGCTTTGGATAGTATGGCCATTTTAATAATTTAAGTAATTATTCCAATTCATGAACATGGGATATCTTTCCATTTACCTGTGTCTTCTTCAATTTCGTTCATCAATGTTTTATAGTTTTTTTAGTGTACAGATATTTTACCTCTTTGGTTAAATTTATTTCTAAATATTTTATTGGTCTTGATGCTATTGTAAATTGGATTTTTAAAAAATTTCCTTCTCAGATACTTTGTTGTTAGTGTATAGAAATGCTAATGATTTTTGTATGTTAATTTTGTATCCTGCAACTTTACTGAATTTGCTTACCACTTATAACAATCTTTCAGTATAGAGTCTTTAGGGTTTTTTATATGTAAGATCATGTCATTTGCAATATTTCAATATCTTTACAAACAGTAGGGTCACACTGGTGAATGCCAGCTCAATACTAGCTTCCCAGTTAGGTTCTTAATAAATGTCTTTTTAAAACTTTCTGAACTCTGCCACGCTGAACTGAGGAGGGAGGAGATTTGTCTGTATCTGGAACAAGTTAGCTAGGGAAAACAAAGTGGCTTAGATCAGGTGTATGGGTTTGGGGGGAGTCAGGGAGGAGGGATGGTAACAGCTGGCCAACTGGAAAATCAGGGAAGAGCCAGGTAAACTGTGGTAAGGATGTGGGCAGAAAGGAGAAGTTGGAAAGAGTAAGTGGAAAAACATTTCTCCCCTCCTGCTTTTCAAGGGAGTGTGCAGAACCATGGCATCCATAATTAACCTTGCAAATTCTGAAAGTAAGGACAGTAATAGTTCATTTTCCTCCCACCATTTTGTTGGATCTTGGAGCAAATCACAAAGCAGATTTTCTGAAGCCAGCAAACCAAGTACATAGCTGGTGAGTTCAGGGAAGAGTTAGTTTTTTTGTATAAAGTCAGGCTCAGTGGCTTTTGGCATCTTGTGGGCACGTCTCAGTGTAACCACTTTTTTGTTTTTCCATTGGGAGGTGATGATATTGACAGACAAGAAAAGCTGAAAGCCAAACAGGAAATAGGAAAGGCAGCACAGGGTCTGGAGAGCATCCCTGAGGACCAGGGCATCCCTGAGCAGGCAGTACCTTTAACTGGAGAAGCTTGACCATCACAATTTAAACCTGAGAATCCTCCCACACTGGGAATGGGAGTGGGTGGGCTGCCAACACCATATCACTGAGCACAGCTGGGAAGAGATGCACACAATTTGCTCCTGTGTGCCCACTCTGGCCATCTCTGCTTAGAGGAGTTAAGCAACTTCCTCCAAAGCACTTCCTGTCATCAATGCAATACAGCACCTCGTGATAAATCACCTAGAATGTAGAAAGGGCCCACCTTGGGGAGGTGGCAGTGGCAAAGGGGAGGAAAGGATGGCTGAGAGAGATTTTTGCAGAAAGCACTCCAAAAGACAAATGTTATTCACTTTTCTCAGTCCAGCAGTCTGAAAAAGCATAGTTCAAAGATCAATGACCAATTAATATCCAGCTGCTGAAAGAGAACAGTGCTTTGACCTTAGCCGAAAGTTACATAAACTCTACTTGGGCAAGAGACTTCTTAGGGAGAATTAAGAGGGAGCATAAACAGAGCTGGTTGGGGAAGAACTGGAAGAACTTTCCTGTTTAATCTCTAGAATCCACTGAAACCTGTGGTGGGTGGAGGACAGAGGGGGAGCTCTGTAATAGCCCTGGAGGTTCTGGGCTAGGGAATCAGGTTTTCAGAGGTATCTCAGAGCCAAGACAGTGGGATGGTGGTGGTGGTGATCTCACAATTAGGTGCAGGTTGGGAATTTCAAAATTCTTTCTTTGTGTTCTGTGTTGGCTTCGGGATCCAAGCTTGATGGCAGCAAAGGCTCTGGCTTGATCAGGGCCACGGGCATGTGGTGCTTTACGTGGTAAGAATGGAGCAGAGTGTGGCATGTTGGAAAGAGCTCTGAACTGATTCTAGTCCCAGCCCTGCCGCTGTGGGCTGGCTGATCTTGGGTAGGCAACTTTGAGCCTGTTTTTGTCATTTGAAACACAAAAGTGTTGGGCTTGATTAATTTTTAAAAATCCATTCCAGCTCTGAAAGGCTATGATTCTGTGACCCTTAAATATTCTCATTTCCAAAGTGCTATCTTCATGCAAAAACTTTGATGAAGCAAATCTCACTTGGAAGTAGAATAAAACAGTAAACATTTGTACAGTGCTAATTAGTACCAGACCCTGTTTTAAATGCTCTAAGTATGCCGAGTCATTTAATTCTTACATCGATCATTTGAAATAGATAATATTATTACCTTCATTTTGCAGATGAGGAAACTGAGGTGCAGTTTGGTTCTATAAGCCTGTGGGATAGGTGCAGTTCTCAGCCCTACTTCATGAATGAAGAAACCAAGGCTTTCAGACAGTGCTGTGCTGCTGCCTGTGGCAGAGGATGGGAAGGGTCCAGCCCGGCTGGCAGCAGCCCCAGGACGGGGCCCAGGAGCACAGGGCCAAAGGAATCCCCAGAGGCACCTAAGTTAGGTCCAGTGCACCCCCTTCTGGGTCATTTAGGGGTTGCCTGGGTCTGAGCTGCACCACAGTGGGACAGAGAGCAGCTCTGGAAAGCTAACTTCCAGCGCCCATCTCCTGGCCTCGCTGAGGCTGAGCAGTTTGGCTCTGGTGGCCCCAGGTCGGTGCAGGGGGATATCGTCTGAGGCGACCCCCTCCCAGAGTCCCGCCTGACGCCCTCAGCATTCTCCTGGTCTCCTCTCACCCAGGCCCTCCCTCCTCATCTCTCTCCCTCCCGCTTCCTCTCTCTTCACCTCCTACAATCCCTCAAGGCCAGAGGGGCAGGTCTGACCTTTTACTTCCACTGTCTCACATTCTCCTGTGCTCAGCGAGCAGCCCGTGGTCTAGACCTGGTGGGCAGGAAAGGGCTCTTCCTACTCAGTGGAAAGGCTCTGGGCCAGGTCCTCTGAGACTGGTTCTTGACCTTGCTGGGAGAGGTGATCCGCCATGTGGGTCCCTGCAAGTTCCTACTGGGTGTGCTGAGAATGCGAGCTCTCACCCTTCCTGGGCCACTTCTCAGGGTTGTGTGTGCAGGGGGCAGCCTGAGGGATGAGGTAGCATCTCCCCGAAGACAAAGAGCAGGCTTGCTACAAAGAGGTGACTCTCTAAACTCAGTGTTCCTTGGCCAGGACACAAACCATGCTCCCCACCCTGTCCCCAGGCTTTCTGTGAACCCCTGGTGAGCACCAGTGAAGGATTTGGAGGGGGACTGACTTGAGTATCTACCTCTTTTCTCATTGTAGGCAGTGTGAATCACTGAGTCTGAACGTGTACAGAGCCAGGGGGCTAAGTGTTTCCAGAAACAACCAGCTATTTATTGGCTTCCTGGCTCCAGATAATATGATGTGTGATTTGATATGAGCTCCAACAGAGTAGTGGGAGGGAGATGAGTTATTAAATGCCCTTACTTTTAAAGTTTTTAAGATAATTTTTTATGCCAGGGTTGTACACACTTCTTTGAGAAGATTTTCCAAGGTAAGGTGACAGAAGAGAGATCTCACAACTAGGGGCAGGGAGGTCCTCGGTGGCTGATTGTACTCGCTGTCCCGGTTTTGCAGACTGAGGAGCTGAGGCCCATGGAAGATTATAGAAACCTGCTCCTTGTCCTGAAGGAGGAACTCAACACATACCCACTGATGGGACTGATGGAGACTATAATAAAAGACTCCCACGGATGCATGACTGTGTTAGGCACTCGGGTCATGTGGAAATCAAGGTGGGGTCCCAGTATGGGTGGAAAGTCAGAGCAAGTGCAGGACTTTGGTTAAAGCACTGAAAGAGGCCGAGGAAGGGACGTCAGGCTCAAGAGACAAAAAGGCAATGGTAGATGCCGCAGGGGACCTCGAAATCTCATGAGTATCTACTCAACCCCTTTTTCAATTACACTTACGAGTGGGTTTCCATTAACCAAAGCATATAAAAGTTGGGTCAAAGCAGCCATCTTCCAGTGGTGAAAATTGTCAGAGAGTCAGAAATCGGTCACCCTATGTATTGAAATTCTATGAAAATGTCTTAAGAGAAAGTTAGACTAAAAGTCAAGACTAGTTAACATTCCTCTCCTAATTTTTAAATTTACTACAGCAGGAGATTGCTTTCCAAGAAATTACATAAAGTTATTTTTCAAAGGAGATTGACTGCATTCTTCCTTAGTGATTTCTAAAAAGGGAAGAGTCTGGGACCTCCTTCCCATCACTGACATGTGTCCTTTCTAGTAGAAGTATGTTGAAAAGCCCTGTTTCTGGCTGCAGCTGAAATTTACTTGTTCAATCAAAAATGTTTACTGAGCACCTACTCTGTGTGGGGACATTGTCCCCAGCCCAGGGGATGCTCTCATGACCAAGATAATTAAGACTGTGCCCTTATTATAGGGAAGACAGACAGTAACACAAGAAACACTTAAACAAGGCTTTTGTAGATAATTTTACGAGGTATGAATGCGATAAAGAGTGCATTGGGTGGGGTGTGCTACTTCAGACAGGATAAGATGGGAAGGCCTGTCTGTGGAGCTGAGATTTCAGCTGAGATCTTTATGACAGTAAGAAACCCTGGTGTGAACACAGTACACTCCACATGGAGGAGCAGGAGACAGCACACTCCTGCAGTGGGACCAGGCTCGGTGTGTGCTGGGAGCGGAGAGGCCAGTGTGGCTGAAGCAGTGAAAGAAGGAGAGTAGCAGGTGGTAATATTAGGTAGTTAGGTGGAGGAGAGGGAGGAGAGGAAGGAGAGGGAGGATGGTCTGGAAGATGGTATTATGCCCGCCTCCAACATAAAGGGGCTTTATTTCCTCTAAATGAGTGCCAGCAAGAAATCAGTTAGAACCTGATAGCTGCAGCTGTGCAGTAGCGAGAAGGACCTAACCGGAAAGGACCCAGTGCTCATTGTGATACAATTAGCATTGCTGTGTAGGCCCCGCAGGGGTTTTTCTTTGTACACCACGGGGAAGGACATGCGCAAAGAGGACAGACTTAACTAAGCACTCCAGGGAGAAGAGCCATCAATCAATCAAAAGACCACCTCTAAGTGAGGGTGTAAGAGGAGGGGCAAACAAAGACCACTGCTCCCCTCCCTTGGATCCGCCCACCTCCCATTCTTGGAGGTGCACTTTTCCTTCCCTAAATAAATCCTTTAAAACCTTGCTGTACAATGCACCATCTCTTGTCTGCATTCTTATCTTTCCAGTAAGACAAGAACTGGGGTCTTTTCCCTTCTCCTCTTGGGGTAACGGCAAGGGTGGCCAGGAGGTGGCAGAGTGGGTGGCAGGTTTTGCTGTGAGCCAAGGAGGGAGCCCACTTGGCAGGTTTTTTACAGGACAGTGACGTGATCTGGCCACGCTGTGGAAACAGTGCAAATCCCAGCTAGGTTTTAAAGGAGAAGAACAAAAGAGCAATCCGTATACCTTCACTTTTGGGTCAGGATTCAGGTTTTTAAAATAACCTCATCACGCAGTTTAGTGGTGACCTTCTTCGAAAAGGGGGAACCGAGTAGGAGCACATCTCCTCCGGGCTGAGTTTTGCTCACATATTGCAGTCGATAACATCACACGTTCAAAGACAAAATTCTATGTTGCCATCTGCAGGTTTAGGCTGTTACACAGTTGGGACTTCATAACCAAGTGGAAATCAAATCTTGGTGAATCTGTAAATTGATTTTTCCTCTACTGACCATGTAGGGCTGGAGCCCATTACATTTAGCACTTTTGAATTCAGTTGAGCATCTATTACTTAGATATGTGTTCCAAACAATACATTGACATTCTTTCCACATACATCCATAGATCACTTAACAAATAGACTGAATATGCATCCTTCCCCCTGCCCAGCTTCGCATTCCCACCCCTCGCCTCCCCATCTCCCTTCCCAAACACAGCATTGGCAGCACCTGTTGTACTGCTGGAGGAGGAAGCTTGTCTTCCAGAAACTTTCCCTCTGGATTCTAAGTGCTCTGAGGGCAGAATGGCGTCAGTGTGGGTCCAGCGCTGGCCCCATCTTCCCTTACACCATGTACCCCATCCTCACCCAGTGTTCCTCACAGCATTTTGCACATGAGTGGCTTTCTGTTGAATTGAGTGGTAAATCCAAGAGCGTTTCCGTGTGTATGCCTGTACAATTTAGCAAGACAAACATGGCCTGCCATAAATACCATAAATACTTAGGGGATTTTTAGATGTGCCACCGAGTTAAAGGAAGTAATTCATTCCAGGCTGCTGAGTCAGCCAAGTAAAACCTGATGTGTTTCGAAGCCATGAGTAGTAGGTAGAGTGGGTGTGCGCTGTGTGCCAGCTAGTGGCAGGATTTACAGAATGGGAAGCTCTCAGGAGCCTTTTCTATCAAAGTCCAAAGCTTTTATATAATCCACTCTCCTTATAAGTAACTCTTTCTGTGCAAGGAAACGCTTTTGCAACAATTTGGTTTTGTCACAGAGTGTTTTGCTTTCCCCTTGGCAACTGCAGGCAGGACTTGATGTTCTGGGATTTCTCCTCCTCTGGATTTGGGTGTGAGTTAATTTCCATTTTTACTGCTTGTAAATCATTGTCTAGGCTTTACAGGCATGTGTGGCATGTGCTTAATGCCTCATGCAGGACTTACCAGACATCTAATTCCTTCCTGGAGGCGGCAAACGTAGGTCAGCAATGTTCGCTGTCCCGCAGCCTTGCTGGAAATGCAGACCCTTTCAGGATCTTGCGTGGAAGATTTTTCAGCTCCTTTTATTTGCATATTAAAATAGGGTTGCCAGGTAAACACAGGTCACCCAGTCGGATCTGAACAACAAATAATATCTTAGTATAAATAAGTCCCTAATATTGCATTGAGAAATACCTACAAACTAAGAGTGTTTGTTTACCTGAAAGGCAAACTCAGCTGGGCATCCTGTATTTTCCTTTGCTAAACCTGGCAGCCCTGATTAGAATCACAGTGGCAGCCAGCTCTGCGGGCTGATACCCTCCCTCCCTCAGTAAACGGAAGACGGCGAATGGAGCAGTTCTCTTGGCTTCCAGGTCTCCTGCTGTGCCCAGTGTCTCGGAGTGAGGGGAGCGAGGCCCGCAGTTTGCAGCCGCGACGTGGGGCTAGGAGGAGGTGGGGAGGCTGTCCTTACAGCAAACAGCCTCTGCAGCTGGGTAGGGGCTGCCTGTGGCAGGAGCTCCAGAACAAACACACTCCAGCTGCTTGAATTAAAAGAAACCAAACAAACAAAAAGCGGGGGTATGGGGAGCAGTCGACGGCCGTTTTAGCTTTTAACACTCTTTCGGGTATAGGGGGCCCTGCTGCCTGCGAGGAGGAAGCAGCGCAGGGAGGGATGGAGAGCGAGAACGGGGAACCCTAGTCCCTGAAGATGGGTCCGTGGAGCCCATCACAGATGGCAGGAAGGTGAAGTTAGGGCTGGAGCTGTGAGAAGCACAGGGCTACTCCCAGACGCCAGGTACCACCCTCTGTCCCCGTGCGTGGAGCAGTGAGGACACCAGGTGTGGCATTTGCTGCAGCAGAAGGCCCATCTTCTTGGGAAGGAGGGTCTGGAAGATGGTGTGACATCCTGGAAAGGTTTTCCAAATCTGCTGGGTGACAAGGCATCCCTGTCAAGCAAGTTGGCAGCGAGTAGGAGAGGCAAAGGTATGGATTGCCCTCACTGGTGGGGGACATCCAAAGTGAATTCTAGTTGATAACAGGGACTAGCTGGGTGACCCTGGGCACATCAATTTACTTCAGTTTCCTCCTCTACAGAATGAAGTTGTAATAAATGGTGGGCTCTGCCAGCTCTGATCTCCTTATTTATCTGGAAACTGCTCCAAATGGGAACAATGCTTCCTCCAAGTCAGTTCAGCTAACTACACTGTCGATGAGAAAGAACAGAATGACAAATATGGAAGAAGGAAAAAAAAAAAGAGGGGAAGGGAATTTATTTCCTGCATAATTATCAACATTATTTCTCATCCAGCATCAGATGTTCACTCCCCTTGCTGAAGGGTGTGTGTGGATGGCTTTCGGGGAATGTGACCAACATTAATAAACTGATGCTGAGGCAGAACAACTGTATCAATAGCAATTTTGGTGTCTGCAAGGTGACTGTGGAGTCTGGAATCATAGATGATACTCTAACTTTTTTTCAGATTGAAGATATTTGTGACAACATTAAGTACATTCACCTATGTTACTGGAATATACATATATATATATAGAGAGAGAGAGTGTGTGTGTGTTCATACACATGAGGAAAAAAGCAAAATGTAAGTGATTAGTGAATCTAAAAATAGTCAATGAAGGTGTATGTAACTAGGGTTTTCACAGGTGTATTCAGGTAACTGCTATTTAAACAGTGAAAGCATTGCATCTGAATGGAAAATGAGCTTTTAAAATCAATGAGGTAAGAAATGACTGCAGCATTTTTACACTAGAGAAAGACCTGACTTTGCATTCACAAAGAATTTATGGGAAATATCTAGTATTAATAAAATGTTCTCATTTCCAAAAATAGACAGTGAGGGATTATTTTTCGCTTTTGTTCATTTTGGAACTTTACATTTGATTTGAAAGGCGTTTCTAATTTCTACACCACACCCTAGGCAAAAACTGCAGGAACCCATGGGTTCGTGCCTTCTAGCTCCAGCTGCTACTGAGCGGGTTGCAAAGCCCTACCCAGAACTGGTCAAGGCTGTGCTAGTGCCCCTTGCTGATGGGCTACACCTGACTACTTTTCATTCGAACTGAAACGTCAACTCTATGCTTAATTTACTTTGATGAAATAATTCACCAAGTAAGGATTATTTGGAATCTGCCTTTCCCCTAAGTTCTCATTCAGTGTTTGATGCTGGAATGCAGGGATGGGAGTTATGCACAAAGCATGATCCTTGCTCGCAGCGTACTTACAGTCCAGGTGCTGTAGGACACAGGCTGCATCAGGACTGATGTTTTAGTTCCCGGGATGGAATTGGAAGCAGGTTCTTTTTTCTCTAAAGGAGTGGATCTTAATTCAGCCCCACGAGATATGGGTAAAACCCTGGTGAGCTTCGGTGCCATCTCCAGCCCTTCTGGGTGAGCATAGCCTGTTGTCAGAGAAGAGAAGGAAGAAGGACTTGTTCTGACAGCCTGCAGTCTCCAAGTGGTACCCAGTGTACCACCCAGGGCACACTCTGTTGCCTTGGGCTACCCCGTGGAGAAAGTCAGTGGGCCCTCTCTTTACTGGGGTCACTGACGTAGTTTTCAGGGCATGGGCTATGCTGCCACAGCAGCCCACTAATCCTATAAAAATATATGGCAAAAAATCCCACGCTTACACTTCACACATAGTATTGGGGCCTAAATTTAAGCTGCTATTGAGCAATCAAGTTTCATTAGTCAGCTTTTTGTCTCAGTACATTTGGAGGACCACCTGATTACGAAAGAATGGATGTCTGAAGTCTTGTTGTAATGTGGTGTTTCAGGGAAGCTCCTGAAGGAGACTATCCAGGGTCCCCTACCAGGACACAGGTCAGAAAATACGTAGTGCAAGGCAGGGTGAAATAAAGGCTGCAGAGAATGACAGGGTATGCGCTTGTGGAGCACAGAGAGAGGAATGAGGAGGGTTGATTCTGGAACAGTCAGGAGAGGCTTCATCTTTAAAGAGAGGAGCAGCTTTTTGAGCAGGGTTCTCAAGGGTGGGTGGGACATTCACAGGCAAGTACTGCGGAAACATGACCTCTGCACTCAGGAGCAGCAAGAACTCCAAATACTAGATGAAATAAAATGATGCTAGGAGCAAGTAATGAGCCAAATCCAATTTACCCTGTGTCTTTAGCAAGTCAGTGGCATGGAAAGAAAGAGGTGGTGGAGAAGTGAAGATTAATCTAGATTTAAAAAGACCTACTGCACCTCCTGTTAGTAGAATTCTCTGCCTTCCCTCCCTTCTTCTCCAACGCCCCCCCCCCCATTCCCCCGTTCATGTATTTGACAAATACTTATTTGGCACTCACTGTGTGACAGGCACCGGGTTAGTGAATCAACGCCGTGGATCCTACCGTTATGTCTCTCCAGTTGATGTTTTCATTTCCTCCCCCAACTTCAGTCTCATACCTTTTCCACAACCTGTAAAACTAATGTAAACATGACCTGGAATCAGTAAATTCCACAGGCCATCTACAGGGTGAAGGGCAGGTGCATGGACCTCCATGGAAGAGGGCTCCTTGGAACAGAGTTCACAGACAAAAATGACAAGACGTGGTGAAATCACATGGCAAGGAAGACAAATAGAAGATTATACACCCCAGAGTAATACAAACCCATTTCTGAGAAACGTAGGATGCAAAAAATTTAAGTCTCTTTAAGAAAGGAAAACTTTTTAATTAAAAGGAACTGTAAGCAATCTTTCTTGCTCCTAAATGTCTATACATTTGTTTAATTGAGCATTATATGCAAATAATACCTCTTTGTTGAAAAGAGGAGATGCTGCCACCAGTGCATATTTGCTAAATAAAGCAGGTGAGACAAGGTCTCAGGTGAGACTGCCTATCTCCAGCGGTGATTCTTTTTGGCTGTGTTTCCCAGCCATGCGGTGTAAAGCCATCAGAACTCTTGTTATCAAAGTGTTTCATGATAAATGTTTCTTTTCACCCACGTGAAATGTAAACCTCTGTTGTTTGTTTGGATGTCAAAAATCATGAAACAGATTCTAGAGACGTTTTAAAACGTCACAAAATGCAGGTAAGAGGTAGTAATAGATGAAAATGGTATTTTTTAATGACTGCAAATGTAAATAAAACAAGTTGTGTTTTCTCTTTCTCTACTAAAAGCTGTTTCTGGTTCTACTAATACTTTAGAAAATACATTATGATTTCTGGTATTTGGAACAGTAGCATGGTGAAAATAAGGCTTTTAACAATCTCAAAACCTAAACACAGCAGGAAGTTTTACGTTTCAACCCCAATAAATCAAAACAAAGGAATCCGAGCAGCAATTAATAATGGCTTATCTCCATATACGGCTGCCAAACCACTGCAGTGTTAAATCTTATTAACCATCCATTGGTCTTATTATCTGTGTTAATATTAACATTTTTACTGTGGGCTCATTTTGTGTGGAAGGATAAAACAAATGCGTAGTTAATTATTTTATTTTAACTTATAAATAATTCTATGGTTCAGCAGATTATGAAAGAAAAGAAGTTAAAGTTTGGAATAGGAGGTGACATAGTGGGTATGCCACAGACCAAATGTAAAACCTTAAAAGTGTTCATGTGTGAACTCATGTATACAAAAGGGATCTTTTCTAGCTCTGACTCTAAGTAGCCCAGTTACAGTTACCCCAACACTACACTGAAGACAGGTAATCTATTCTTTATCCCTTTGCCTAATTTTTATGTACTAATACAGTATATTCCTCTAAGTTCTGGTTAACTGTGCATAACAGAGCACCCTAAAACTTAAAGGCTTGAAACAACAACCTACTATTATCTCTCACAGTTCTGGAGGTTGATTGGTTCAGCTGAGCTGTTCTTGGTTTGGGTCTTACAGGGTTGCAGCCAGGTGATGGCTGTGGCTGACGTCGTCATCTTTAAATGTCTGGCATCCGGGATGGGAAGTCTGGAATAACGGGGAGCTGGTTGGGCATCTCTCTCTCCATGCGGCATCTGCATATGGTTAGCTTGGGCTTCCTCACAGTATGGTGGCCTAGGTAACTGGACTTCTTGCATGGTGGCTGGCTTCGTCCTGAGCGAGCATTCCAAGGCACCTGCGGGGAGCTGCAGAAGTTCTAATGACAGTCTTGGGAGTCCTGCAGGGTTAGCTCTGCTGTACTCTGTTGGATAAAGCTGTCGTAAGTCAGCTCAGATTTGAGGAGGCGGGGGAATAGCCTCCTCCTCTCAATGTGCCCTGCATGTACGAACAGGGAAGAAACTGGTGGTTTCACAAAGCATGCTTCTACCACACGAATTAGTTCATGTGTGGTTAGACAATGGTCTCAGTCTAACTTAGAAGTCAAGTTTGATCATATCAGACTTTCTCTAGGCGAGGGGAAGCAGAAGAGTAGGAGTAGAATTACAACCTTCAGCAGGAAAGAAAACAATCCCACAGCTCAGTGCTGCACTGGGAGTAGGGTTCCTTTAGCTGAGTTTTGCAAAAATTGAAAATGAGCACCTGCACCAGGCTTTCTGGGGAGGCCCAGACAGTGCACCCAGCCTTGTGCCACATTTGGCTCCTGTGCCTGAGAAGTTCCTGGCTCAGAGATGGTTCAGTCTGGGTTGACCCAGCAGCCCCCAGCTCTGCTCTAACCAAACTGTGGCCAGCATTTCCACTCGACGTTTGTGTGAGTTTTTAATGTCTTCCAGTGTAGCCTCTAGCCATGTCTAGCTGCCTGCCTGGGTCGTCCAAGGTGATTGCCAAGGTACCAGTGATTGTTTTTCTTAGTGCTTTGGTTGCAAGTTTGCCTGTCTTTTGAGTGGTCTCCCTAACTTTATTTACCCCATAAACTCCATGACTTTTAATGTGTGATTTTGTAAGAATGTGAGATTTTTCAGTTACACACATTTCACATTATAGCAGACAAACCAGAACTATTTATTCTCCTCTAAATGAAAGCAGATCTCCTTGGAGAGAAGCTGATTCCATTCTGGGGGTAATATTCTAGACTTGGAACATTTATGTCAGAAAGCCATGATGCCTTAGAAATTCTGGAGAAAGACACAGAAACCAGCTTAAAAGGGGGGATCCACTGGCCAAATTTCAGCAATTTGAGTATCAAAAAAATACACCAAAAAATTATGATTAATTAAAATATATTAAGTCATGAAAAGCCAGGGTCAATAATGATACTCAAAAAAAAAATAATGAGAATTTTCTTTTCAAAAAGCAAGTGTTATATTTGGGGCGCATTTATTCAAATGAGCAAAGGTGTTGCTCATGTCTAACCGTACAACTTGCTTCAGTATTGCAGCTACATGTACACACAAAGGCAGACTAAATATATGCCAGCAAAAGACTGGAAAGATTTCACGTCCAGGTTTGGGACATGATGGTGACTGAAGTACGATCGTTATATGCTAAGTTATGAAGAATGTAAAGAGCCTTAAAATTCACTAATACTGTCATTGCCCACATCACCTAGAATTTACAGATAGTTGTAGGACATTAACGTGAGTATCTGAAAAATATAAACTGGCTGATGTTTGTGTAGAAACAGTGTTCAGAGGGCCACAGCTCTTGTCCTGAAGTTCTCATAAATTAACATTTTCAGGCAACAGAAAGACAGCACTCTCCCCCCTTACTTATTAGTGGACAGGCTCGTGAGACCTGCTGCTGCCAGTCTGTGGCCGGCCACTCACGCTATCTGATGACACAGTAATCTAGTAGAAAGCACTAGTGAAATTCATAAGCCAGGGGAACCCCTTCTCCCCTTCTCACCTCTGTCTCCCTTGGGTCTGAAGGTCCTTCAGAGAAGACTTGTAGCCTTGAGTTGAATGGATTTTGTCTTTCGAACATACTGGAAATGCGGCGATATCTCTTTGCTTGCATTTATTTGCTGCCTGGTGGTTCTCCCGGTTACTCCTGGTGACTCCCGGTTACTCCTTTGATTTTCCTCCCTTGCCCTGCAGAGAACTGGACGAACCCTTCCCGCGGGGGAGGGAGGGAGGGAGAGGCCTGGGGACCTACCTCTTGAACCACTCTAGAGGGTTACAGGAAATTTTTGTTGACCTAAACCAAAACGACTTTATTGACCCTGAAGGGTAGAAGGTAACATTAGAAAGACAATTAAATATGGAACTAGTTGTTCCTCAAAAAAAAAAAAAAGTTTCAATGTTTCACATGTTATGTTTGCAGCCTTTAGTCCAACATGTGTTTAATAGTTTTAGTTTTAGAAACGTATAAAGGTAAGTTAGGCCAGGTATTTCAAATGTTTCTTAGATGAAAATATGCTATTATGGAATTGTTAGGCTGATAAAAAAACTGAATTACTGTGCTAAAGATATGCAAAAAGACTTACCTTAATGAAAAGAGATTTTAAAAGGTCATTTATGTAATAATAGAACTAGAGACAAGTGAAATAAGTGAAACTAAAACAGAGGGGAAAATTGGGGCAAAGGAGATGGATGCAAATTAGGAAGCTTAAAGTTTGAGGTGAATTGGAGGCAGACCTCAAAGTTGAGACATTTTGGAAATCTGGGAGGAGCAGGCTTCAGATGCCACTCACATCAGGCAGTACACATCAGCCAAGCGTACAGCAGGCACGTGGAGAGGGGTTTTGCAAATTCATTTTTATGGGTGCTTGCCAAGACCCAGAGCTGCTTAACTGCAATGCCTGTGATGTTTATGCCACATTGCCATGTTTTTTTTTTTTCCGGAAGTGTGAACAAAAACAAAAATCGTCAAAACTATATACAGTTTTTCCTCTGTGCTGCTGGAATAGAAGGTAATTTTTCACTTTATAAAGTAACTGCCAACTCTGAGATGATTTTCAGCTTCATAGACTCTAGGCTGGAACTGAATTTTACCCAGCAGTTGGAGGTCGGCCAATAGAAAAGTGTCTCATAGATCTCAGTCAAGCCAGGTGAAACCTTGTTTTCCCCATCACACACAGCGGTACAGTGGGGGCCCAAGGGAGGAAGAAAGTGGTCCATTCTACTTGGGTGGAATGAACTGAGAAAGGCTCGTGGAGGAGGTGACACTTAAACAGCGTCTTGAAAAAAAGCACAGATATCGCCAGGCAGCTTAACGGAGGGGCCAGATGTGCAGCCAAAGGTGGGCAGCAGGGTGGGGAGGCACGGGCGAGTGGTGTAGTCTGGTGTGTCTGTAACTGTGGATTTCAGGAATGAGATAGGGCACGACGGGATCAATACTATATGGGAAGTTAGATGGAAAGCCTGGCCGGATCCCGGACATCCTTGTACATCATACTAAAGAGTTTGTTTTCATTCATTTATTTAATAAATCCATATGTTGACAACCTAACTAAATGCCAGGACTTTAGGAGACAAGACACATTTTTTGTTGTTGTTCTCATGGAGGTAATAGTATAGAAGGGGCAGACAGACGTTAAATCAATAATTGCACAAGTAAATTTTTAACTTTACCTGTGGTAAGTTCTCCTCTGTGAAGGACAATGTGTGTGTAATGGGAGAGTTTGCAACAGGAAAATCTAACTCAGTCTTGGGGGCAGGGAGGTGTCCAAGAAGGCTCCCCTGAAGAAGTGACAGTCAAGTCGAGACCCAAGTTGGGTCTCCTGAGCTTGAGAAGGGCTTGATTGGGTGGGGTTGTGGGTGGGGTTGGAAAGAGCATTTCAGGTAAAGGCCTGGAGACAGAGTTAGGTGGAGATTTATTAAAGAAACAGAAAAGCCTGCAGCCTAACCCAGACTCTACTCAGGGAAGCCACGTCATCATACCTGGGTTTTAGGAACCACCCCCTGGCTGTAGTGTGGGGATAATAAGGGCATGCAGGCTGGGAGGTAAAGAAACCAGTTGGTGTGCTGTTGTCACAGATCCAGTGGGAGTGTCAAGTGACAGCTGAAGCTGTGTGTGGACAGAGAAGACAGGATGGACTTGTGTGCTGAGGGGCTAGAAGGGGCTGTTTAATGACCAATGGATTAGATGTGGGAAGTGAGGAGAGGGAGACTCTTGGGTTTCTGGATGGAGCAGTGGGGTGGATGGTGAAATGGAACACAGGGTGAGACTGGGTGGGTGGCGAGGATGAGGGGCTGCTACTGAGTCATTTTGGACACACTTTGCTTGAAGTGCTGATGGAGATATTCAACAGGCAGCTAGATGTGAGTGTAAAGTCCCAGAAAGATCTCAGAGTTGGAGTTACAGAAGTGAGAAACAGCAGCAGTAGGCGGTGGTGGAAGCCATAGCAAGTGACATGGGGAAAGGGAAATGAGCGAGAAGACCAGAGGGTCTGGGACCCTAGGAAACAGATATTTATGAGGAGAACATAGGAAGAGGGGGTAGAAAAGGAGCCCGAGAAAGAGTGAAGTGTGTGCAGCACAGCCTCCCTTTGCCCGAATCTGTTCTCCAGATCCGCTTTCTCCCCTCCTCTGTCCCACTCTGTGGCTGGGAAGGCTGCCCTCTGTGGCCTGCATGGACCAGCTGTCTTGCCCTCTGGCTTCCAGAGGTCAGCCCCTGGGAGACTGGAGTGTGAGAAGAGAGGCTGGGTGATTATTCTCCTGGCTTCGTCCTGCTGGGCTGTGGATGGTTGTTGGCCACGTTCCTCTACTAAGGGCCACGGCTCCTCTTGTAGCTGCAATTCTCCTTGTCTCCTCAGGGCTGAGCGTGGGAAAGGCTTTCTTCCTTTTAGTCCTAGGCCTTAGGTTATTTCCCTTCCCTTGCTAATTTCCTGCATCCTGTCCAGATCTTTCCAAAGGATTCCTTCATTAAACTCTCTCCAGCCACCCTGTTTCTTGCCATCTGGGTCCTGCTGGGATCCTCACCTTTACAGAGTTGTATCACAAAGCCACAGAGAAAGAATGTCAAGTTGAGAGTGGCCAACGGTGTCCAATGCTGTGGAATTTTGACTTGATGAGACTGAAGAGTCCATGGCATGTCCAGTTGGAGATTGGTGACCGCTATTGCCACGAGTTAAAGGAACAGTCAGCTGAAGCCTGACCATGGTGCACTGACAAGACAATGGACGGTCACTGACCACTCCTTGGAGGAATTTAGCTATGAAGGAAAGAAGGAGGTGGTATTTTGAGGTAATGGCAGGGTGGTGTTTTCATTCTTTAATTCGAATGTTGAAGGGATCTGAGAATGCTTATTGCCTGTGGGAAGGAGCCAGTGGACAGGGAAAGAGCTTGGACATGCAGGAAGGGGAGATATGACCGAATCCACACCCAAGACTGCAGCAAGAGCAGATGGGAGGGATTAACATTGACCAAAAGGATGCTGATGACTTAGATTGGAGGAAAGGCATGTGTGTAGACAATGTTCACTGTGTGGGATAGGGGAGTGATGGAGTTTCTTCCTGATAGCCTAAATTTTCTCAGTGAAATTTCAAGGACAGGGAAATTTCAAAATGGTAGCTATAAACATGGAGGGAGAAATTGATCAGGGACCAGTGAAGGCCTCAAAAGTTTGCTGACATAAATGAATAAATTATTGACAGAAAGTGCTAGAAACCAGAATACAGGATGTGTGATGGAGTGATAATGTCATGAGATGAAGCTGGAAATGTAGGATGTGTCTAGATTTGGTCTTTTTCTAGACGATAGAGAGCTGTCAAAGGTTTCTGTGTGGTGGAGAGATGAATAGGATATAAGAGTATTTGGGGGTGAGTGGAGTCAAGGAGAGGTACTAAAGGTCACAAAGAGGCCTTAAAATAGTCTAGGTGATAGATAAGGGATGTGCCTTATTCGGGGGTCGAGAGTAGAGATCACAAAGTTAAGAGTTACTGAGGAGCTAGATCCTATGAGACTAGTGGTGATACCACAGTTGGATTGGGAGGTCCGTAGGGCCATTCCCCCAGACTCCATCACCTTCCATCATAGTCCACCCTAAATATTCACTCTAAGTGAATAAAAACAGGGTGCTTCCCACACAAACGCTGGTTCAACATACATTGCCTAGCGCCCATTCGGATTTTCATGCCTAAATGTCTCCTTATATAGACATTCAGGAATTCTCACTGCATAGAGTTTGGAAGCTACTCAGATTTAGGAAGTGAAAGAGAAGGAGTTGGAGAGAAGACAGATTTTAACTGGCTTTACTGGGTGAGAGTCATGATGCTATCGACCAAGAAGGAGAATGTGGGAGGTCACATGCGTGAAGGAACATGATAAATTTTGGTCCCAGGAGGATCTGTGTAGATTTGGGCAGCTAGGGTGGAGAGTGGGAGCCTGGAGCTTGGCAGGAAGGGTGGGCCTTGTACAGACCTGGGTGTCACCTTTACAGAGGTGGCTGTGAAGCTGTGGGTTCCAAGGAGAGTGGCAGAGAAAGACTGGGAACAGACCCTTGAGGGGTGCTCTTCAAGAGGGCAAAGCATGGAGGGCGGGTAGAGCTCAGTGTAGAGCGCATGCCTAGCAAGCATGAGGTCCTGGGTTCACCCCCCAGTGCCTCCATTAAAATAAATAAACAAACAAATAAACAAACAAACAAACCTAATTACCACCCCTGTCCGCCAAGCAAAACAAAACAAAAAAGAAGGCAAAGCAGAGGAGAAGTGTCAGGAAGGAGAACGGGAAAAAGTCAGAGAAGTAGGGGGATAAACACAAGAACACAGCTCCTGAGATCCCTGATCGGAGAGTCACTTCAAGGACTAATCAAGAGTAATAATGGAGTGCCTTTATCTTTTACATAAGACATCACTTCTCTTCTTGAAAAGTGATTTTTAATTTACATTGTGCTCTACAAAATGGTGCCTCCTTTAACATTACTTTTTAACAAATATTGAGAATTGCTCTGGATTTCTCCAGTTTTACAGTTCCCTAATCAACCCAAAAAGCTGTGTGGTTCTTTGTGCAGAATTCATTAAAATCTGTCCAGCAGTCCTGTCTAAGTGCATCAGTAGGCACTGAAGATGTTCCTGGAATTTCTCTTTGATTTTCAAGTTGAACGTCCTTGTCTTTGTCATAGTAGAGCTGGTCCTCTCATGGAGAGCCAACTCCCCTCAGGTTTCTCTGGGTCTGCACTTGCGTATAAAAGTTAGAATGATTTCTTCTAAGTGCAGCAGGTTCCCCTCTGAATGCTGACCCCCGTCTCTCTCACTGAAGTGCTCCCGTGCTCTTAGTGAACTAGTTTTATTTGGAAGCTCTTGTAGTAGTGGTACCTGGCTCTTGCAACTGTTTTCAAAATAGCCCCCACCCACCACCCTCCTTTTACACTGAAGAGCCAGTTCCTCACCACAGGAGTGTAACACATTTGGCTTAGAACCTTTCCCAAACCACCGTCCTCAGGACGTACAAACTTCTCATTTACATCAGTGTCCATTCTGAATCTTGCTGTGAGGGTCTGAAGTTTTCCCTGTAGTTATCTTGGAAGGAATATTGTTTTGAGGTTCTCGGCACGTGAGGTTCTTATTTACAAATGTCGGCGTCCCCGTCAGGACAGGAACTCTCATCAGAATCCGAGGAAACTTCGGCAGAATGTGGTGGTGTCTGTGGTACAATATCCCCATTTGAAAACTCTAAGTCTCTGAGTGAACAGTGCCATTCCACCGGCTCGGACTGAAGAGCTGCGATGTAATCATAAACAGACACGCCTGGGATCGCATCACTACAAGGGCTACTGCCCAGGGACCCAGGCAAAGTCAGTGGATCCTCAGATCTACCGGTGGTAGAGGCACTTTCCAGACGGGTCTCCCACAAACCAGAGTCTGGACCGGAAGTGAGAGTTTTTTCAAAACGATCTTCCTGATTCTCACAGGAATCTTCTTTCCCCAGAATATTTTGGTAAGTGACGTTGTCTGTCCTCTCTCCTGAGTCCTCGTCCTCCAGGGTCTTGCTGGCCCTACAGCTCCCCTCGCCATGTGCCTCTTTTTCAGACACATGTCTTGTGTCCTCAGAACTTGTTGAACTTAGAGTAAATAAAGACCCTTCATCAGAATCAGAGTTGGTGTCTGACTCGTACTGACAGTCAGGAGGGTGCTTCTGCACTGGTTCCTTGTTACTGGGAGTGACAGGCAGGTCAGGGCCCCGCCCTGGAGGGGAGGCCGGTGGGGACCAGTCCGTGTCTCCGGGGTCAGTGAGTGTGGCCCCACTGTAGTGGGTGGGAAGCTCTCCCGCGGCACGGAGGCCCCTGATCCTCTGCTGCTGTGCACTCAGCGAGTTGACATAAGCCCTCACTTGCCTCTCCTTAGAAAACTCCGGAAGTGAGAGTTCAGTGCCCCCTCTTCCCTCATTCTCTCCAGTCCTCAGCGCTTCTGTGTGCACTAGCATCTGAGAGAGGGGAGCTGTCATTTCTCTTGGGGGAGGGGGACCTAACTCGTCGGAATCCTTAGAGACTGAGCTGAGGTCACTTTGTGATCTGGCAGGTGCTGCAGGGCGACCCATGGAACGCTCACTGAGGGCACCTTCCTGGGCCACAGTGTCATAATTTACTTCTCCAGGGATTTCATTCCTGTAGATGTGGTCCTGTCCCGCCAACAGTGGTTGGGGATCACGGGCATTTGAGTGTTGGTGGAGAAGGGGCCCGGCCCCACCGTGATATGGAAGCGTGCTGTCCTTTGTCCTAGTGTGGTCTGCGAAGTGTTCAAGGCCCTGCCGGCCACCAGGCTCCTTTCTGCTGGGTGCCAGTGTTCTCTCAGGATTGACAGCAGCGTATGGGCTGGCCTCTGTCACCCAGAAAGAGTTTTGGTTCTCATGGAGGTTTTGATCATGGGAAGTTTGGTGCAGATCCATCCTTGGCTGCTGTCTGACTCCTGCAGCTTCGATCTCATCGTAGAAGCCCGGGTTTGAGTACAAGTCACCTGAGCCTGGACTTTTTTTCCGGCATCTCTGTTGCCACAGTCTGTCCACATAAGGCCTTGCAAAAGCGCCCAGGCAGAAAGCCACGAAGAACGTGATGAACACGGCCAGGCAGACGGCCAGGGTGAGGTCCTGGGGAGTGCGTCCCATCCTGCCAGCTGTCTGCTCCTCCCCGGCACTCTTCACCCACCTTGGCAGCCGTCTCGGCCTCTCCCTGGCATCAGAGCCCACAGGGTCCTTCTTCCCCGGAGTAGAAAAGCGCGCTTCCCCGGGCCTCTCACCTGTGCTCCTCAGGAGGCTCTTCATAGGATTCAGGTTCGTGGGATGAAGCTGGGTCTCTCTGGAAACTCTTTTGGTGGTCCACCAGTATGCCTCCTCCTTCCCTGAGAGTGGGGGGGAAGTACACATTGAGTGGACGTGGAAATAAGATTCCAGTGGTTCAGAAGGGTCTGTGAGTCCCCAGTCCTCATCCAGCTAGATTTATAGTGTGTATTACACGGTGAGCAGCTTGACTGACTGACTGGTTGTCTGGTGCCGACAGCACGTGCAGGGCTGTGTGCGTGTCTGCACGTGGCTCTCAGGCGCAGGGCTGCCTCTCCCAGGCCCAGGAGGCTGTGTGCTTCTCAGGCTTCCTCCCTGACTGCTGCCCACGGGAGGGAGAAGCCGGACGGAGGGACGGCCACATTGCTTCTCCTTCCTCCATGTCCTCACCTACTGACCGCACATTTTTTGAGAACTTTCCATCAGCTCCCTGCAAAATCTGTCCCGGCTCCACCTGTGACTGCTGTATCATTGCCTCACCATTCCTCAGTGCCGCCAAACAGCAAAGACACTCAAGTTTCTCTGCTGGCTCCTGACATTCTGCCCTCCACACTCAGATGCCAGTGTGACTTGTACAGAGTGATGAAACAGGTGTGCCTGACATTTAAGACTTCTCCCTTCTCTCATCTTCATGGATTTCTCTTTAAAAATGGTATGCATGGCCGTGTCTCTAACAGCAGTCCTGAACAGAAGTCAGGACTCATTAGAAAAAAAAAAATCTGCCTTTTTTTTCCCCCCAGTTAGGAGTTTGAGATTTAGCCAAGATATTTAATAATAGGGAAAAAAAGAGCTTCCAGAATATTCAACTCCAGTAACATATTCTAGCAGTTTGGGAGAGTGGCAGGGAACAAATCAAAGAAAAATCTACTTTTGAAATATGTGTGTTTTGTGTATGTATAGGATTATGCTTTCAGAGGGTTACCAAGCATTTTAATAATTATGTTTCAAGTTTTAGAAGTTCTTTCTTTGATTGATTATTTTATTAACATTTGGGATAAAAATATGACATTTGGGGGCTTTAGGGAAAAATTCTCTCCTCGTGAAATTTGTTTTTGACCAAATCCAGTGGTTTCTGAGCTAGCTGAACTAGGTTTCTCTGACCATGTGAATAAAATCATTCATGAACTGAGGAAAACAGTCAGGTACGGAGGATGGTTCTGTGACACAGCCCAAGGATGACTAATGCCGTGGATCAGTGCTCTTGCTTTCAGGGGGACTGTCATTCTTTCAAATGAGTCTCAATTATTCTTGTGCTTTTTTTTTTTCAGTTTAAATGGAAGTATTTCTGAGAGAAGAGGCACTACTGACTTACCTATAGACTTGTTGCAAATTACATTCCACTTTTCCCTCCAGGATTCAGAAATAAACTTGTGGAAGACTGCCACGCTGTAGTCACACTGCCATTGGTTATCAGCCAAGTCAGCCTCCAGGTGGGGAAGTTCTAGAGCAATGATCATCACTGGCAGGACGGCGGTCAGCGCATTGTTGCTGAGGTCTACCACCTGCTCGAGAAGAAACAAATTTAGGACAGTCTGCGAAGAAAGACAACTGGAGACAAAATAAATGAGTCACAGATATTGTCTGTATCCCTATGGAAGCAATATGAATTTTGCACTTATTTCAGAGTCGGAGGGGAGTAGGTTTAAACCTCTCTTCTGCCCATGAGAACTCTGTGAGCCTCAGCAACTTGCTGACTCTTGATGAGCCTACCTCCCAGGGTGGTTCTGAGGATTAAATGTACGTGAAAACTTTAAATATGGTGCTTATACTAGATCCCAAATCATCTTCCCCTCCTTCTGTCCTGTGAGTTGGGATTTGTACTGTTAGATAAAACCTAGATTTCTGGTTACTGAGGTGTAGAATTAGACACCGGGTCTAGAATGTCTAGAAGCACTGCGATCTTGAAAGTGGCAGAAGGTACTGGATGATGAGGATATACAGCCTAGAACTGCGGTTGACCAGAAGTAGCAAAGAGAGGTCTTTTGCATCAAGTATTATCTTAAAGGTAGTAGTACATTTCTCTGCATCCAGGGCTACTCAGTATACACAGAATGACTAATTTTCCTAGTCTAATCAGAAATAAAGGGGAAACAAAAGGACGCAGTGGCTCTAGAAACACGGAGCAGGGTCTGCTGCAGTTGGCTATGGCGGTGGTGTGATGCAGCAGGGAAGGCATAATTAGGTGTACTCTAGCTACCGTTTGCAGAGCATCGCTGGGTACCATGAATTCTGCTGGGTGCTTCACATACATTATCTCTAATCCTCCCAGCAACTTTCTCATTTCCCCTTTTTTACAGAGGAGGAAACTGGGCTAGGTTGCAGCATTATACCACATAGTTTCTAGTCCTAGGGCCTGGTACCCAGATGCTAAGAAAATAATAGAGGAATGAATGAATGAATGAATGGCAGAGCTGGGATCTGATCTGGCTTCATAGCTGTGTGCCTTCCACTCCACAGCACAGCCTCTCGGAGCCTGAGTTCCCACTGCACTGGAGTGAAGGGCTGGGCGGAGGAGGCCTGGAGTGTAAGGACCAGAGTGGGAGAAAATCATAAAAGAGAAAATACAAGCCTTGCTGAAAAATAAAAAGAGGGCCACAGATAAAAATCAGAGACACTGAATGTAATCCAGGCCAACTGTTTAATAAACATCAGGGGGAAAGCAGCACTGACAACTTGGCTTATATAAATTCCAAAGAAGAGCTGACTCAAACAAAGACTCAGACAGCGCCATGACCAAGACCACGGCATGGAGAATCAGAATTCTCCTTGAACTTAGTGGTGAGGGGGGCCTTTCCAGTGTTGAGTAATCAAGCACTCTTGACTCCCAGAGGAAGGTTGCAAAATATAAGTAGGAAATTGGGATTGGGGAGGAAAAAAAAAAAAAAAAAACAAAACTCTTGCTTTGGCCTGGCCTTGCCTGGGAGCGTTAGCTTTCTTATGTATTACCCTCTCAACAATAGAGTGAAATGTTCTAAGTCTGAAGAGGGTATTTTCTCAGTGCATGCCTGCATGGTTTTCATCCTGTTATGTTATTGTATTACAAATCATGACACTGAAAGCAAAACTGAGAGAGTATAGAAAACTAATAAAATGATTCAGGAGGAATAATTTCTTAGAAAAGATGAAAACAACACAGTCCAATCTGGCTAAAGAAAAGCCCATCAACCAACACTTGGAAGGAGTGTACTGTCTACAGCCACAGCATCCTGAACACACCTGATCTCATCTGAGAGGAGTGTACATTATAGAAAGATTGGGAGAAGCATATAATGTTGCTACACAAATCACCACATCTAAGAAGAATGGGGTAAGATTAAGAAAAGGAATGCTAATTTGAAATGCCAATGAAACTTATTTTATTCTGTCTAAACATGATGATGAATTTATGCCTTGAAAAAAAATCTATTTGGTTTCTGAAAAGATTTCCATGTAGGAAAACACATAATATAGTGCAGGTATTAAATACATCTTGTGAAAAAGAAAAAAAAAAAACAACCCAACAACAACATCGATTTTAATACTCATCTCTCTGGAACCGAATATTCTCATCATCTTCCCAAACCAGTTTTCAGTTATTGCCAAACAATTGGAAGGGATAACAGGGAAGAAGAAATTGTATGATTCCAGGCAGTTCAGGTGAATTGAGAATTACAGATGATTTAAAACATTCTTGGGCTTACTTTTTAGTTTGCCTGCAGCATCCATCACCTGTGAGCTGCAGAAGACTTATGAAGCACAATAAGCAAGCATAGGGCAATTACACATACAAATATAATCAGAATATAACATACTAAATAAGGCTCCCAGGCAATCTGACAACATGTTTGTGGTGAATTGGGGAGTGCTGCCAAGTTAAGTGGACATTCGTATCTGCTCTGATAACCACTGTAGCAGACAGGACCACAGTACAGCTGCCTCCTGGTATTCGAGCTCTTTGAGCAATCTCCTCACCTTGAGTGTAGACAAGACCTGCACCTTGCTTCTCAGCAGTGAGAATGGCAAAAGCAATGGGACCTCACTTCCATGACAACATTGCAAAAGACTGTAATGTTCTCGCTAGCATGCTAGCTCCTTCGGGCTCTGAAGCAAGCTGCAATGCTGTGAACTGCCCTGTGGGAAAGCCCACGTGGTACAGAGGTGAGGGCAAGCTCAGGCTGATAGCCAGTAAGGAACTGAGCCCTCTGCCCAACAGCCCAGGTGGAACTGAATCCTGCCAACAATCACATGAGCTTGGAAGTGGATGCTTCTTCAGCTGGGCCTTCAGGTGAGACTCCAGCCCTGGCCAACACCTTGACTGCAGCCTCTTGAGACGCCTTTAGCAGAAGACTCAGCTAAGTCTTGCCTGGATTGCTGAACCAAAGAAGTTGTGAGATAATATATGTGTTTGAGATAATACTGCTAAGTTGGCAGTAATTTGTTACACAACAAAAGATAACTAGTACACCTAACCACACTCATCATCCATCGATTCCTTTGTTTATTCTACAAGTTTCTTTAAATATGTGGTATGTATTAGACATATGTCAAGCACCAGAAAACAAAGTATGTATGATACACTTCCTCAAAGAGCTCACCGTCTGGTAGAAGGGTTATGGGGACGCAGGCATTAGCAGCTAACCATACCTAAAATGAAATAATTTCAGTTTTGATAAATACAGTGATGGAAAAGTATAGCCTATTGTAAGTGTGTAAAAAGGACAACTAATTCAATCTGGAGGCCCAGGGAAGGCTTCCTTGAGGAAGTGACGTTGGAAGGATTAGGAAGGGCTAACTCTTCTGGGCAAAAGGATCAGCAAGCGGGGAGGCCCTGAGGTGAAAACCAGGCTGGAAAGCAGTGAGCAAGGGATGGGTGGCTTGAAATGAGGCTGGAGAGGTAAAGAGGGGTCAGGCCCTTGTTGTGAAAGCATACAATCAGATTTGTATGTTAAAAGAGTAGAATTTCAATATGTAGTCTCCAGTTATAAAGGGCTTACTGTATTCCAAATGTGGTTCAAAGCACTTTGTATGTATTAAAACATTTAGTTCTCACAAAACCTATGAAAAAGGAATTGTTATCTCCATTTTACAGATGAGAAAACTGAAGCACAGAGAGATCTGGTAACTCACCCAAGACTGTGTGATTAGCAAGCAGCAGAGCCTAGGTGTAAACCCAGGCAGCTGGCTCCACGGGCCACCCCCTCACCGCTGCTTCACCAGTTTCCCTTCCATAGAGGAGGAACTTGGGGGACCATTCTGGCTGAAGGGTGGAAGTTGGAGATTTGTCCTGCAGCCTTGCTTGAAGAGCACTTTACATGTAAAACTGGGAAAGTGTCCATTTCTATGTGGATGCAGTCTAATATGACAGCCATTAGCCACATGCGGTCACTGATCATTAAAATGTGGCTAGTCCAAATTGGGATGTGCAGTTAAGTGTGAATATAGTCTGCTCTCCATGTCTGTGGGTTCTGAACCCATGGACTGAAGTAGTTAAAAAGAAGAAAGAAAGAAAGAAAGAAAGAAAGAAAGAAAGAAAGAAAGAAAGAAAGAAAGAAAGAAAGAAAGAAAGAAAGAAAGAAAGAAAGAAAGAAAGAAAGAAAGAAAGAAAGGAAGAAAGAAAAAAGGAAGAAAGGAAGGAAGAAAGGAAGAAAGAAAGGAAGAAAGAAAGGAAGAAAGAAAGGAAGAAAGAAAGGAAGAAAGAAAGAAAGAAAAAAAAATTTCAAAAGTTCCCAAAAGCAAAACTTGAATTTGCCTAGTGCAGGCAACTATTTTCATAGACAGCACTTATATTGTATTTACACAGCATTTACATTGTATTATTATAAGTAACCCAGAGATGATTTACAGTATATGGGAGGGTGTGCATAGGTTATATGCAAATACTATGCCAGTTTATATAAAGGACTCAAGCATCCGCAGATTTTGGATTCACAGGGGTCCTGGAACCAATCCCATTGGACATCAAGGGTCAGCTGTACACACAGGGTTTTGAAGACTTAGTATGAAAAAGAGAATGTATGTTATCTTATTAATAATATTAATAATATTGATTACATGTGTAAAAGATAGTATTTGGGTATATTGGGTTTAAAAATGTATTACTAAAATTAAATTCACCTGCTTATTTTTACTTCTTATATTAAGTTACTAAAGCAATATAAAATTGCATATGTGGCCCACATTATGTTTTCAGGGGTCATAACTGGCCTATATAGAGAATGGGGGTGTGTGATGCAGGTTGCGGGGACAGGGGACTCAAGCTTCTCCTAAGCCATCTCTGGGGGCCACCCTGGTGTTTCTAAAGGAGCATTGAGTGGAGATTTTACTGTATCCCCCTCAAAGAGGAGGAGGGGGGAGGAAGGGACTTGGAGGAGAAAGGGCTGAATCTGCCAAAACTAGGGCTCTGGGGGATCCTTGCACTCACAGCTGTCAAGACCTCAGTGAGATTCACTGAAAGGGGCCCGAGAGACAGGCAACACAGCTCTAAAATGTGATGCCTACCCCCTCAACATAGGTCTGATGTTTAGAACCACACGTGGCACGTGGTAAGTGCAGTGCAAGTATGGGTTGATATCATTATTGTCGGTATTATTCTGTGCCCGATTTTGGAGCGGAAGCACCAGGGTTGCTGGCCTTCAGAGGCTCATATAGTCCCAAATTGCATAAAACCCCAGGGACCTTTCACTGACCTTGTAGTTCAGGGAGGCAGCCTTCCTAATAACCAAGATTTAATTTCTTGCCAACTGGTAAGTGGAAACTTGGAGTTGGTTTTAATTTGATTTAGGAAAAATAATGTGCCAGTTATTGCTGCTGAGTATTAATGTTCAAATAAAATTCATGTCCACTGCTGAGGCTTTGGATCTTTGAGGCAAGAGAGAGACTTCAGCTCTTTTAGGGGAGTCTTAAAATAGACTTATATTTTTTGATTAGTGGCCAGTACTACTGGTCATGAAGAAGCTCTTCAATGGAAATACTCTTCTAATATAATTGCCCATAGGTCTGGTATTTGAATTATAAACATTACTTCCTAACCTGTAATTTTTTCAGGTCCTTGAAGGCTTCTGGATGAATTCTGAATATCTTGTTGCTCTTTAAATGGAGGTTTTCCAGTTGCAGGCAGTTATGAAAATCAGACAGACCAATTTGTGATATCCCATTGAAGGACAGATCCAAACTCTGTAACGACTTCAGTTTCCATAGCCCTGTTAAAATGAACAAGCAAGTTAAAATATAAATTGTTCAGTATTCTTTGTAAGGTAGAAACTAGGACATAACCTAAATGGTTCTCAACAGAGAAATGGCTAAACAAAGGATGATGTTATCAATACTACAAAATGCTGTGTAGTCCGAAAAGAGAACATGGGGTAGGTCAATATGAACTGACTGAATAGGAAGGAAAAGTTAAGTTGCAGGAAAGTATAAAATATAATCCCAATGTTCTTGGGAAAAAGAGAGCCATATGCAAACTTATACATATGTTTTGAGAGAGCAGAGAGGAAGGCCTGGCAAGAGATGAACTAGGCTACGGATGGTAGTCACGCTTAGGAGTCAGGTAGGGGAGGGAGGTGAAACTTTGCTTTTATTTTTATACACTTTAACATGTGCTAATTTTACAATAAGAGCATCAGTCCAAAATCTAACCTGGACTGAATGAGATGACAAGCAGATATTTGCTTATTTGATTCAACTATGGGCAAAACTGGACAATCTTGCAATAGTTATAGAGGAAAAAGTTTTATTTACATGGATGATGTTTTATTTACATGGATGAATTCTTCCCCTTTTAAGATGTTCTTATTCTAATTTGTAGCTATGTCCTTTTATAAATTATTGCTGATATTACAATAATTTTCTAGGAATTCTTATATTTTCCAAAAGTAGTATGTTGATAGATGTTTTATTTTGTGGCAAAATAATCTAATTGAGTTTTGGTCTCTGCCTTTGTGTTTCACTTGATTCCAGAAGCAACCAGGAGGCCCATTTGGCACTGAAGATAAAGGTTGAGAATGAGGTGCCAGCCATAGCAATCTTCCAAATCTGATTTCCCATATGAGTCTCACAAGGAATCCCTGCATTTTTACATTTCCTTCTGCTCTGTTCTCACACGTCATCTGTGTCTTTAACTAACTACTGCATAGCAGATCAGGCTGGTTCAATTCCACAAGTGTTAACTCCTTGCCCACTATCTGCAGAGCACTTATTGTGTAAGACTGACTATGCAGAGAGATGATGACTGTTTTGAAAATGGCTGCACATCTATGTTCTCATGTGTTCACTTCAGCTGTACAGACTGAGCCAGAGATCATAAGGATGACAACTCAGTCAAAACATTATGAGCAAGGCACCTGGTGCTGAGGACACAGACAGCATGAAGACCTTGTGTCGGGCTGAGTGATGAGACATAAACACAAGAAAAAGTCATTAGTTATACAAAGCAGTTACACCCCCACCTTCGACTATAAAATTAATTATTGTTTATCTGTCAGCCTATCCATCAGATGATTAATCCGTTCAGGGAAGAATTCTCATCCTTGTGAATTCTTATAATGCCAGGTATACAAGAGACAGTCAATAGGCCAGAGGGCACAGTGCTGGACCTGCATAGAGATTTCAAAATTGTTGAGCCAACATTAAAAATTCAATACAAACATGTACATTTCTAGCTTCTCTTAAATAATTGGAAGTGGCAACTGGCACAAGACTTTTGACTAAAGTTAAAGGAGGTCTGCCTGTCTTAGATGGGGTGTGCCTTGTAGAAGAAAACGATGACCCCATCAAAAATAGGAAAACAAAGGATAGGCCAGGAAGCCCGCACATTTAAAAAAATGAGAGAGAACCAAGGCTAATATTCAGCTGGCCTACGCTGGTAAGAAACACTTCCATACCGGTTCATAAATAGCCATTGCCAAGCCTCCGTGTGTCGCCCTGCTGCCCTGGGCACTTTGGTCCATCCCCCGTTCACCTCCTACCCACAACAGTACTCTGCTGCATCACTACAGACAGGAGGCATCCAGCTTGGGAACCCAGGCCAATGGCCACTAGTTAAGTATTTTGAATATAACCTCTGGAGAAAATGTTTCTTTGCGAAGAATATGCCTACATGATTTAATATGCAGACATATGGGTCTTAAGAAAAAATGCAACAAAGGACCTGATACGAAAGAAGCCATAGTTTCTTAACATTTTCATGATAATTGCCTGGCCTGTATAGGGATGTGAGCTCATGGTTGCTCCCATTTCTAGTGCTTAATTGAATTCAATAAGTACCCCAGGAGTTCAGTGGGAAGGGAGGTTGGTCTATCAATTAATAGGGGGGTGTGGAAATCTCCAACTATAACAGTGGATTTGAAAGTGAGCTGGACCCTGCGGGGCCTTGTCAGGGACAGACCTCTGTGTCCCTCGCCTCTTGTCTGTAGAAAAAGCTTTAGTCTCTTAGGCCTTCTATGAGTTCTAAAGAGTAGATTTAATCAGAGAAGTGAGAAAATGCAGAAACAAAGGAAAACAGTCAAGCAAGACAAAGTAATAATAGTTTAGTCATAAAACAAAGTCAAGGATCTTTAGTTTCTCCTCAGGAGCTGTAGATAATATCCTGGGCCATGTCCTTGAGTTGTTTTGCCCACATGAAAACCCCCACCAGGTGGAGGAAGTTAACTGCATGCTGACCACAAGGACATAGACCCAGACCATTGGAATCAGAAGGTTGATGACTGAGCGTCCCCAAACATCACCCTGTTACCTCGCCATCAACCAATGAGAGAACTGTGAATGAGCTGATCACACACCCAGTGACCCTCTCCCTCACCCTGTCTTTAAAAACCCTTCTCTAAAAGCCACCAGGGAGTTTGGGTCATTTGAGCGTGAGCTGCCCGTTCTCCTTACTTAGTGCCCTGCAATGAATGCTGTCTGTACTCTTCCTCACCACAACTGGTGTCATTAGTCGGCTTTGCTGCAGCTGGGGCCAGCAGACCCAGGGTAGGCTGGCGAATAGATCTGTCTGTTTCTCTTTACAGTTCTGTCAGTTTTCCCCTCACATATTTTGATGATCTGTTGTTAGGCATATCCACATTTAGAATGATTGTACAAGAATTGACCCCTTTATCATTCAGTAATGCCTTCTTTATCCCTGGTAATTTTTGTTATTCTGAAGTCTCCTTTGTCTCAAATTAATATAGCTCTCCCACCTTTCTTTAGGTTAGAGTTTATCTAATGGTTTATCTTTCTGCATCCCTTTAGCTAGCAGCTTTGTTTGTAATAGCCAAAAAAGACAATCTGAGTGTCTGTCAACAAAGTAAATGAGTATCCATACAATGAAATTGTCCTCAGAAATAAAAATGAATGAACTTTTAATACCTAGAACAACATGGAGGAATCTCAAAATAATTACACTGAATGAAAGAAGCTGCACCAAAAATAAAAGACTGTATTGAAGGATTGCATTTATATAAAATTATAGAAATGCAAACAAATCTATAGTGACAGAAAGGAGACCAGTGGTTACCTGGGCAGGGGAGAGATGATGGGTGGGAAAGATAGACTGCCAAGAGGCACGAGGAGACTTTTGGGGGTGATGAATAGTTCACTATCTTGATAGTGGTGATGGTCTCACGGGTCAGTGTGGTTCAGAGAGGACGGAACAGAGCATTCAGAACACAGAGGAGCAGGGGCCTCCAACATTATACAGACCTACAGAAGCATGAGCAGTTCCAGCAGGATTACTGGTGAATACTCTGGACTTCATATAAACTCTGAACTTTCGTAGCAAGAGAATGAAAATCACCTTTAGTTACCCATTGTACTAGAAATCAAGGAAGTGACTATTACAGCAAAGACTGAGATGGCAAACAGAATTAGACACTCAGGATGATTAAATGGCCCTAAAGGAGAACTAAGATTTTTTGAGCACCTGTTGTGTATCAGGTGCAATGAGAGATGTTTTACATGTATCATCACTCTGTGTTACAGCTTTTACAAACGCTATCTCTCTAAACCACACTACCTTCTGTTAAAGACAAGGATCAGGAGGATTTTATATGTTAAGTGACTTAAGGTCAATAAACAATAGAGTAATACAAGAAGTATAAAAGTATAAGAGATGAAATAAAAGAGTAAATAAGAGAAGTGAGATCAATACACACCCAAGCATAGAGTGCACGCCCAAGCATGAATGCAAAGAGTTATAAAGGTAACTTCTTATTCGACTCCTTTCGTAACATCAAGTTAAGATCCCCAAGAAGAAGGAGAACGTCTTCTGCAGATGGGAATTAAGACTGAAATTCAGTTACTCCTCCCACATGAAGATTTTCCCTTTACTTCCAATTTTAGAGAATTAAGATTTAATTTTAGTTAAGAGAACTTGTGGGGTCCTACAAATGACCTTGTTTCGGGTCTCTCAAGATGAAGTTGGGTAATTCGGGTAAACTCTACCATGACAGTTGGCTATGTTTCTCAATAAGAGGAATTTTGTTCTTTTATACATTTTGCAAGGTGAATCAATGTTGAGGGTGAGTGAAAGAGGTTGTGAGGTGCACTCATGGCTGGGGCTTGGACATCAGAGAATACATTACATGTTTTAAGAGAGTTGAATGTTGGGAGAGAAATATGGAGGCCCTTTTGTGGAGGTAGAATTATTTATTGAACTACTGATGATTGCATAGGCCACGGGAGGCAGGAATTTGATTAGCCTTTGCATTTAAATGGCCAGAAGTAGTTTTATTACTTCCAAGAAATTATGTCAGCGTTTATTAGAAAAAAGGCCACGGAGGATATGCCCAGAGAGTGTACCATCTTAGAAACCTTCTTTGGACTATGAACTTCTTAAATGCTCTCCCAGATATGATAATCTAACATAAAATAATGATATTCAAGAGTTATGGCTTCAAGTTCAAAGAGTACTAAGAATTGGAATAGAGTCCGGAATAGTTCTGGATAAGATATTTGATTCATAAAATTAGCCTGAATGTGGTCAAATTTATATAGGTGAGCCAAAGCTTAATGACATACATTCATTTTGTTACTTTAGACCCTGAGTTGGTTTTGAGAACACTGGTTATTGGTATTTCCATAATCCAAATAGCAATCAGGATGAAAGGTTTAATTCTCTACAAATGAAAAGAATACAACATACTTTTTTTTTTTTTAACAATATACTGGTTATGTTTTTTCCTCCTCTACCAGTTTCAAAAGTCTGGTATTATTTCATCTCATTGATAACATATTTATCTCTTGGATTCCGGAATTTAGTGTGTTAATATCAGGCTGTCACACCTGGTCGGGTTTCAGCTTAACTGGAAACCCAGTAAGATGTTGGTCCTCATACATTTTCAGGTACTTTGTGGGCACTCTAAAAATACTGCTTAATGAAAGTTGAGATAGTTTAACTGGAGACCAGTCCCCTTGTTTTCAGTTTTTTAAAACTGATTTTTCCATTATTAATGCTGTGCTCCAAAAATATGGGAGGAAGGTGGAATGATCATTAAGGTTAAGTTCATAGCTGGCTTCTGTTTGGTAAATTGCATCAGCCAGTACCTTCTCTGGGTGCTTTCCCAACATGAAGCGTATTGGTAACATCACAGCTGATCAGCATCAACCCAGGAAATCAGCTGATACTGGGTTAGTCGATGGGATCTTTCATTCTTACAAAAGTGGACTTTACAGAGTAATAGCAACTTATCCTGGCTTTATAAATTGTCACCATTCTAAGTCATGTGAAACATGATTTATAAAGGTACCCATGTGCTACAGGCCAATTGCTTGATTGCTGCTTTCAGAGATATCTCTAATTAATCATTATCTTAGATGAGTGCAAACAGCTTGTAAATAGTTAGATACAAATGATTCTCTGCTGAATTATAGTGGGCTGGGAGTCACAGCTGCTGCAATAACTGTTAAGCATTTTAAAAGATAAGCTGAGATTTAGACAAAAACAAATTTATCATTTGTTTCTAAATAGATCGTTATTCTTGATTTGTGCCGAGAGTAATAGTAACTAGTATTTGCAAAGTATTTTACAAGTTTATGAAGTACTTCTCATATATTTTAAGAGCTACTGTTTATTATGCCAAATACTGTGTCCAGTTCTTGAGATACATCTTTCCTTCAATCCTCACAATTCTGAGTAAATATTACATTATCCAGATGTTAGCTTAGGATAAAGGAATCAAAAAAGAACAAAGGTTGGGAAAAGGTTGGCTCTCCAGGAAGCACCTCTCATTTATCAGCTTTTCCCCTTCAAAATGGGATTTCAAAGTCAGAGTTACCCAGTCACAGTCACAGAACAGTGAAATGTGAAGGGACATTAGAGGGGACTCAATCTGGTAAAAACGGAAAGTATGATGATTATGGAAAAATACTTCAAATCACACAATGCTGTGGATAAAAGAACTCTCAGTTACATGTAAGTAGGTGCAGGGCTTACACTGGACTTTGATCATCGGTCTGTTTCATTAACCTGTCTATGGTTTTGTTTGCTAGAAGTCTATTAGAATTTCAGATACAAGATTTGCTCATTTTATATCTTTTTTCTCTCTCCTTTGCAAGTTTAACATATTTCCTGATGTTTTGGGAGGCAGAGGTTTAACTTGGGAAAGGACGATGGGGCTCTATCTGCATTTCATAGAGATATTTGGTCCTTAAATGAAATGCATTCGCCCAAACCTCCACTTAGCTCTGGGGAATTCATCTGCCTTAAGGAGGGATGTTCCGCACTTCTCTAGTTACTGTTGTGCTGGGATAATATTTTGACATATTAATCTTTTACCTCTCTCTATTTCCCTGTTTCCTTTCTCTCCATTCAAGCAGAAAGTAGGATCAGTATTAATTGTTCCAGGGGAGACACATCACAAGGCAGAAAATAGAGGTGCCTACGAGTCTTTTTTTGCTTTTGTTTTCCAAAGGCCTAAACCTTCAGAAGAAAGGAATTTCTAGATCTAGATAAAGGGTTTTGAAGAAACGAAAGCAGGGAAGAATTTCTCCAAACTGAAAGACTGAAAAGAGATGTTCTCTGGTTAGAGGGGGTGAGGGACATGGACACACACACACACACACACACAAACTTTGATGGTTTGTCAGGGTATAAAATTCTAGAGCTGTGGTATAAACCTAAGAAAAGACAAAGGAAAGCCCATGAAGGGCTGATGTTAAATGTAAGTATCCCTACGTCCCACCCCAACGGATACTAGCAGAACAGGGGCTTAGAATCAGAAGTTCTGCAGAGTTATAAAAAAGTAGAAGGTTCTCTCTCGGGGACACTGGAATTCATGGGTTGAGATTTACATCTACCATGCTAGCTAGAAAACATATCGTGTGGATACATGTAGCTTTTAATGATGTTCATCAAAAAGTTAAGCAAACAAAATAGAAATAATCTAAATGTTGTTTGATGAACCATTATAATATATGTATGTATGAACATTATTCAATTATTTAAAATATTATTTATGAGACTGCTTAATTAGGTAAAGGTGTTCAAAATATTATGTGATATGATATTGTTATAAAATACTATCGACAGTATGATCCAATTTTGAGAGGAAAATATATATGTATACATAAAGAATAAACTTGAAGAAGATACATTACAGGAGGGACTTTAATGTTTTCCTTCAAGTTTTTCTTTAATTTCTAATGTTCTACAAATAACAGGCATTCCTTTTATAATAAGAACAATATGATGAAAATCATAAAATTAAATTAGTTTATACTTTGCACTGAATGTGCTACACACTGCTTTTATGGAAAAAGTCAGGGAGAGAAGGCTCCTACCCTTCTCACACAATTCTGCTGGAAGGGGGACTGGAGTAGTCATCCCTTCACCTGCTGGGCTATTCTCATCAAAATTATGCTTAAAACAAGATCAGGAACTGGAGAAAGAGTGAAGAGTAAACAAATAAATTCTAAAAAATGAAATGAAAGACCTGAAAAATTAGAAAAACTAAATATGAATAATTTGAGATGGAGAAAAATGACATCCTTACACTTTCTTTGTTAGCATCGGGTCTTATATAAAGTAAGTACTTAGCAAATAGTGACCAAGACTGAAAACAAATAGGGAAAGGAAAGTGTTTGGAGCTCCTGAATAGAAAAAAGCTCTGGCTTATGAAGCTGATACATTTTCTAAATAAAACATGGGTGTATTAGTTAAGGAACACCAACATGGAGATTATTCAGTGTCAGAATGGATGAGAATTTTTTATAACAGAAGGATATGTGGAGTTCTGATAAGGAATTCTGATTTTGATTTGATAATAAGAAAGTTTATATATAATACTAGCATAATTGTAGTCTACATTTGGAGGACAACCAGATAAGTAGATGTAAAATATATTCTATAAAAACAAAAATTATAAATAGGGGAACACATTTAATTCGAATTGTGTTACACACGAACAGAATCTGAACTAGTGATTTCTTAGTGCTTTTTTATATTTAGAAAAAAATGTATAATAATCAAAGCAGGTAATTTAAAACCACACATTATTATTTAGAACTTAGACACTTCCTAGTATCTCTTGACAAATCCATAACATTAATGTAAGTTATAGTAATAGGAGATTAAATTGCATTGACTATAAGTTCCACATATTATAACTTCAAATTCCACAAGAAACTCCTTTTATTTGCTCTGATCAAATTACTTTACATTCAGCTGTTTCCTTGAAACTGAAAACCAACCTAGGATTCTTACTGACATAAAACATTAACTCTCCACATACTCATTGTTTCTTGGTCTAGTCCATCTTTCTAACATTAATTAATTAAATATTTTATTTATTATTGTATTATTTAATAATTTTTTTATCTTGGCAGGGGCAGGGGGTAGGTAACTAGGTTTACTTGTTTTTGGAGGAGGTACTCGGGATCGAACCCAGGGCCTTATGCATGCTAAGCATGCACTCTACCCCTTGAGCTATACCCTCCCCCCAAGTCTATTTTTTAAAATTGTACTTACCCTTGGGTATATGACTGAGTTTATTTCTTTGAAGAATGAGCAACTTTAGAAATGGAAGCCCATTTCTCAAGCTGCTTCTGTGGCGTTTCACCCACGAGGACTTAAGACTGGGCAGATCCAATGACACGGAGTGGATGGCGTTGTTGCTGAGGTTTAATATTTCCAGAGCATGAAAATGCGCGAAAGAGCTCAAGGTTACTTTTGATATGAGATTGTTACTGAGGTCCAGATGTCTTATAGTCCATTCTTCTTTTTTCATGTGAGTTTGTAAGAGAACCTTGAAGAAATTGGAACTTACAGCATCCACCGTGGCTGCTATCTGTGACATGTCCACAGGTATCTCATGCTTTCCAGCAAAAGAACAATTTGTCAGAAGATATCCATTCCACTGGCACTTGGAATTGAATAAAATACTACTTTTTCTAGATGGGTTTGTCATTGTGCCAGTAAAATAAAGACCTATCACCATGGTAATGACTCTCAAACATAGGTTTTTCATAATGCCTGGAGAGAGGAAAATTAATTGACTTTTTCAAAATAGCTTATGTAAAAACTAACAGCAAATAAGCGGAAAATTTAATTTTCAATTTAAGATTTAGGAACATTATTCTTCCTTGATTGCCCATTTAAGTGAATGTTTAATTTCTTACAAACTGGGGCAAAGTGTAGCTTGCAAAATGGTATACAGCTATAGTATAAAATTACATTTATGACACATTTTTAAAGAAAGAGCTCCCCTGATTTGTCAGAAAATACAAATTCACTTGGGCCTCACCTCTGTGTCTGCTCTTCCAGGATCATTCACCCTGCCGTCTGCTTAGGAGTGAGGGAAACCTACCAAGATTAAAGACTTCTCTGCTTCCTTGCTAGTCATTAGTACTGAGCAAAGTCTATTAGCTTATCTTACAGCACTGCAGTCAGCCGTGTGATTTACCATGTGAGTAACAAGTCATCCAGTTACGCTAAACTGTGGAACTGTATGGGTGGAAAGTTCAACTCACGAGAAGAGACTCTTGATTTTTTTTTAATGACTAGAACTACAAGCTTTGTCTTTGTGGCTTTTGTGACTTTTCAAATCCTTTTGAAATCATTTAGACATATGCAACATTAAAAAATGGATTATAAACAGGATGCTCTGCCTAGGACCCATGAAGATATAATAAGATACAGAAACTCAAGTAACTTTTTTCACCAAAGATCCTTGAGAAGCACTTAAAAGCTTTAAAACAAGTATCTATAAAGCACAAAAAGTAATTTAAAAAGAAAATCGAAAGGATAACTTTTGTGATGTGTTTTAATTAATCCAAGTTCCATTAAAAAAACCAATGTGCATACAAATAACCACATTATTCAGCACGTAGGTTTACAATAAACCGTCCCTTGCTTTCTGTTCTAATGGCACCACTCTGGTCCTCATCACTACTCTGCAGTACTAGGATGGTCTATTTTCCAGCCACTGCCTCTTGACTTTCCTTCTTGATTCATCCAGAAGGTTTCAAAGGGTTACTTCCCCACAGTACTCTTCTCCTCACATCATCCCCCGATTTAAAATTCTCCTAGGGCTCCTGTAGTCCAAATCCCTCAGGCTGGCACTCCAGGTTTGCATTACTTACCTAACTTTATGAACTAGTTTTAAAAGTACATGTGGAGCAAATACAAGATGCGGCTTCTGTACCTCAGTATATATATATGTAGATCTCATGCAAAAATGAGCTTTTAGTTCACTCCAATTCCAAGCCCAATGCCTTTTCCTCCCCTCAGTCCAAATCCTACATATATCCTTCCAGATCCATCACAGACCCTATGGCCTGAAGACCCTTTTTCCTGCTTTGGCCTCTATTTGCACCTTATGTCTTCAGAAATCTTTCAGTGAATATTTATTAAATGAATGAATGAATGCATGTTTGTAACATTCAGTTTGACAGAACATTAATACTATCCCACATTGTTATTGCTTTGCTTTGTGTCTTTTTTAAACACCTCAAAAGACTAAGCTCCCAGAGGGTAAGAGCCATGTATAGATAGATAAAATTTCCCCCCATGTTTTATATTTTTAATAGTCCTCAGTCTGTCATTATATATATATGGCTCCATCACCTCTCTCTCTCTCTCTCTCTCTCATCTCATCTCATCTATGTATTTTCCCCCATGTTTTCTGTTTTCGATAGTCTGCAGTCTGTCATCAGGCTACACTCTGCTTGGATAAATGAATGATGGAGTGAATGAAATTTACCATGTAACTTTTAAAACTTTGGTTTCATACAAGGTCAATTCTCCCATGTTTTGAAGGGCATCTAAATTCAGGTACGTGTGATCATGAACTGCAAAGGTGCCCTACACCATGGAGGAGTGATTTATCTTTAAAGTGTGCCTTTCATGCAATATCAGAAATTGAATTAATTTGTATAGTCAGAAAGATATTTGTTATTATATTCAAAGCTGCAGTCATTATATATACATACAATTATATAGCAAGCTAATGGAACATCAGCAACAAAACAGTTATCATCCACAGGCATATTTCAAAATTGAACAGAAACATGTGGTTGAAAAATACTTCTTAAGGAGACTTAAGTTAAAGATTTTCATTGACCTGATTCTTTCTATGAAGAGATTTATCTATAATTAATAGATGTGAGTTCAAAACAACTAGATAAGGATACTCATATCTTAAAGTGAAAAGTATTAATTTGTAAAGAAAAAAAATATATATACACACTACACACAAACATATGTATTAGGTAAGGAACACCCGAGAACTTCAGAAAAATCTTCTGAGGAAACTGGAGATAATTAGGTGAAATGTTAAATCTTTAAATAGATATATTCGAGCTGAAGTATGAGGAAGCAGTTAGGAACACTGGGCGTGTGTGTGTCAGACAGCGAGACAGGGAGAAGGCAGTATCAAAAACAGAAAGTAGAAAGGAAATGAAAGTCCATTCTTACATAAAACAAAGAGAAGTTAAAACAATTAGAAGTCAAAAACCCAAAGAGGCTAGTTTTGCTAAGATGTAGAAAGAACACAATAGGAACACTGTTCCTAAGGCATACCTTTGGTCCTCCGGGAGTTTTCAAATGGGTCTCTCTCTGAATCAGCCAGGTGGGGATTTTAGACCTGAGCCTTTGAGGCTCCACCCATCCGCCCTGGAGCCTGCCCTGTAATAAAACTTCAACCCCTTCATCTCCAGACTCTGGCCTCTTGCCCTGGTGACAGCAGTGACAGTGACACAGAGTGTGGTATACAATTCTGGGCATACTAGGGGGAAAGCCGCCGGAGAGAGGCATCCTGCAGTGCACGGAGGGCAAGACTTTCCAGACTGGGACTGCACAGCTTCTAATTCCGAGCTCTAGGATTCCAGAGACATTACATAAATTCTGGTAGTGTCCAAATTCTCAAGCTAAATTTACATTCAGCACGTTTATATGATTAAGCAGAAACCTGGAATATTTTAACAATTAAAAAATTAACAGCAAACAATTTACAGAATCTTTATTGTTAACAGAGGTCATTAATAGTTACTACAAACTGAATTAACTGAAAGTCAAATCAGTAACTTGAAACAAATTTATAGGTTTATTTTTGTACAGCATAATTTGTAATCTTCACCCCCTCAACACTTTAAAAAAGATTACTAAAATTATCAGCATTTTAATGGTCTCCGTTTTCTGTCAAATTTAGCACCACAACATTCTCACTCTCTTAAAAAAAACCCCTCAAAACTAGGTAGAGCTTCTATCTTTCATTCAAAACTATCACACACAATTTATTTTGTTTTTTCATAATGCAAAAAGAATACAAAAAGTATATTTTCAAATATTACAGACCATACATAGACAGTCCTGTGTGTTGTTTTGCATTTTTCCCATCTGCCCATTAGACAGCCTCTAAAATACCTTGCTTTTATTTCACTTGTCCCCCTTATTATCGCAATCTACCTCCAAAGTGTGGTAGTCACTCAAACAAGCACGTGTCTGCCCTGCTCTCCTGGGTGCCTGTCTTTGTCCTCCACCTCCTCCCGGTCTGCTGCCTGCCATGTCAGCACTCGATGCAGGGGAGGAATCAGCAGAAAGAGGAAAAGTTAACATTTCAGTTTAGAGAAAAATACCATCTGATGGTGAAAATGAACAGCTGAGGCTTTACTGTAATGCAAAATAGGTCACAGGTGAAATGGACTTGTTTGTTCTTGTTCTGTTTCAGTGAAAAAGCAAAGGCTACCTGTAAAGTGTCCTAAAATACTATACCTGTTACCTTAACAATCAGTTCTTTAAAAACATTAAAATATCCTCTCATGTCAAAAGCACTTAATGGAGATGTATCAAAAGCAAGTTTCTCAGAGGAGCAAAAATAGATTATTTCGTGAATCACATTCAATAAATAATACTTTGTAACACAGTATTCTGTGGTTTTTGTAAAAATATTTTATCTAAACAAACTTTCAAAACAAATCTAAATAGAGCAGACAAGTAATGAGTGTAAAATTTACAAATACACTGAGTATCTGAATGAAAATTCCAATGGATTTTCTCTGAGTATCATTCAGATATTAAGTGGTTCTGAACATCACTACAACTAATAACAACCAGAAGTCACAAATTTCACTCTCTCTTTTTTCTTGACTTAAAAACTGCACTCAGTATTGGAAGTTAGTCAACCTCTACTTTAGGATAGTTTCATGACTATTCATAATCTCTAAGGTATTTGGTTTTTCTATCAGAGAGAACTGTGGCAATATTGAATGCAAATTGTTTTTTGTATTGATTTTTTATCTACATGGTTCAAAGTGACCAGGACAGAATATTGTTACACTTGAATGCAGACTGGGGCCTATGATTTATCACTATTGCCTACTTTACACCACACTACTTTGAGGTCTCTATTCCTGATGCTGTGTATGTCTTAATAATACCAAAGAGTTCCTTTCAAGTCAGATATAAAATACATTGCAAATCAACTGGCTTGAGGTTGTAAATCATTACAATGGGTGGTGATGTTAGGAGCAGAGATTAATTCTCATACTTACATAAAATTCCTTATATTATTTCCTGCATTAGCACCATTTAGTCCAGTGCTTCCTGACTTTTTTCAAGGTATGGCATAGATAGAAAAGGGTATTATCTATATGGCAAGCTAGGGGAAACGCACCAGTCATTCCCGGCCAGCAGGACTTGCCCGGAGCATGGCCTCCCCAACTCCCCACTGTACTTTCCTGAGGGTGGAGGGTACACATATCTTGGCAACCCTTTTACCCATTCAGGTACCCCAGTTGGGAAAAGCAGGTAACCCACAACTAGGCCAATTTGACCTCTCTATATTATTTTGGAACTGGCTGGAGATAGTTTAAAACCTGGCAGTGATTGGTCATTTTTTTGACAAGAGATTGATTTATTTTCTCTTAACTAAAGTAAGCATACCTGTTTTGTTTGAGCCTTATCTGCTTAGGTAAGTTTGAATTAGTCTTTATTCATCTTTCTAGAGTTTTAAATGATTAAAACTTCAGTGCAGACAGAGAAAAAGATGCAGTATTTAGAAATAGGTACATCTAGGTTTGAACCATACCTGAATTCCAATCCTAACTTTGCTCTTTCCTCTGTGACATTAGGCAAGTTTCTTAACTTCCCTGATCCTCAGTTTCCTAATGGGTAAAACTGGGACAGTAAGACCTGCTTACAGAGTTGTGGTGAGATTAGAGACACTGCATGTGCAATGCCTAGGACAATGCCGGGCAGTGTGGGATGCTCAACCAATGACGGCTCTCATCATTATTTAACAGCTAAAGCTGAGATGCTGCTTAAATTTCTACCACATTATGAACACAATATTCATCAATATTTAACGAGTAAACATTCTATTAGAGTATTTTCTTCTTGGTGCAAAACTAAGGAACCGTAGTTTCTTACCACCTCCCAGATGTGAAGTTCTTTAATGACTTCACTTGCATGCGAGAATATGGCTGAAAGTTAATGCACTAAAAATCTCTTTCCTCTTAGAAGCCAAAAGACAGAGCATGTAACGTTTATTGACGGTGTACCTTTAAACATCCGGAGTGGGTCTATCCCCATTAGTTACCAAAGCTTACTCAGAGTGAGTCTAAACAGTTGCTTCAGCCCTTTAACCTTTAGACAAGGAATAGTGGAATTTTAAAAACACTGCTTTAAAGATCAGTTTTGATTGTGTTCCTTCTCAATTATTTTAGAGAACTGCAAAATGAAGATCAGTGCAACTTAATGAAATGTATTAGATTTAGGCTCTCTGAGAATATTTTAAACATGGAGATTACACAATACATACAGCAGTGCTCTGCAGACAAAATAATTACAAGTTATCACAAACTCTGTAAAAACATGATTTGCATGCCCACCCTTAAAAAAAAGTCAAGTCAAAATGTGAGGGTACTGAGACCTCTCGGGGTCTTCTAACGAGTGTCTCCGCAGGGGCTATCTGCAGTTTGGCACCCCATGTTCTGGCCTGTCACCTGCACTTTGAAGAGGGTTCCGTCAGCGCACACGCAGAGCTTGTAGCGCACCCAGTCCCCTCCGCCCGGCGGGTCTCCGCTGGAGGAGCTAGGGAGGCGGGCTGGGCTGACCATCACAGTGCCATTTAGGATGATGCTGTTTTCCTGTTAAGCGAATAAGCATATGGTTTATTTACATCCACATGTAGGGACAGAAAAAATTAATAAACAAAACTTTCGAGAATATTAGCAAGAACAGAAGGCACTAAGACGTTATACAGTCATGACCAAAACAACAAAGAAAACAAAACCAATCAAGATTCAACTAGTGACCTCTTAGTAATTGTTCATAATGTCTATCAATACACTTGTTAACACAATTTATTTCTCAATTAGTTAAAAATTATATCAAAATTTCTAAGTGCATAATAAGCCTGATGCTGATAGAGTCTCAGATGATATTCACTTGTTACTTCCTAAGAGAGTTTTAACAAAGTTACTGACTGAACAGTTTCTCACAAGACTGTTATCCTCTGACAGAAAATTTTAACTTCCAATGTTTTTTTGCAACACTGTAAATGAAGATTTAAGCCATATAATTTTAAAGACCAGGCACTCAAAGAAAACTGCCTGGAGGTTCTCATCTTCAAGGCCACTTTCCTAGGAACACTCTCGTATTGCAGATCCTTTCTTTTTTGGAACTCCTAAACCTCTCTCTCTCTTCTGTCCTTTTCTTCTCTTTATTCATTCAACAAATAATCATTAAATGTCTCCTCTGTGTTAGATACTATTCAAGGTGCTGAGGATACAGCAGTCAACAGACAGGTAAGGTCCAAGTCCTTGTTATTTTACTGGAGAGGGGCAGATAATACACACCTGAACAAGCAAAACAAGCAGGACATTATCTGAGAAAAGCAAGTCAGGGTAGGTAGAGAGAGTGACCAGGGAGGGGTTCTACTTTACAGAGGATGGTCGAGGAAGGCTTCTCTGATAAGGTCAGTCCGATGGTAACTGGATGACGTGAAGGAGTCAGGCATGTGGGTAATTGGGCAGAGGAAACATGTGCAAAGGCCCCAAGGTGAAGACGTGACTGGGGTTCCAGGAACAGATAGGAGGCCAGTGTGGCTGAAAAAGAGACTGAGAGAGTCAACTTGTGGGCAATGAGTCAAAGAAATAACTAGAGGCCAGACGTGTAAGGCCAGGGAATGGACTTTGGAAACCATCTGGAGGGTTCTGAATAGGGAAGGGACATGATCTTTTATAAAGGATCACTCTGGCTCCTGTATAGAGAGCTGAACACAGGGGTGAAAGAGGAAGCAGGAAGGCCACTTAGGAGGCGATTCTGGCAGTGCAGGCAGGAGATGACCCTGGTTTACACCATGGCAGTGGTGGTGGAGGTGGTGAGAATCAGCCAGACTAAACGTCTTCTGAAGGTAGAGCCTGAGGGCTCTGCTGATGGACTAACGGGTACCGCTTAACAAGACGGGAGCACTGGAAAGAAGTGCACATTTGGGGGGGGGGATATGAAGACTTCAGACTTGTTAGGTTAGAGATGCCTATTAGATACTGAAGTAGCGAAAGTAACAAGGCAGTTGGATATGTGACCCTTAGCTCAGAGGAGAGATTAAAGCAGGAGTTCCAAATTCGAGAGTCATCAGCTTATAGAGGGTATTTAAAGCAATGAGAGAAAGTTGGTTAGGAAGTAATGGAAAGGTCTAATTGACTAGCGATAGTATATGGAATTTTCAAATTTCATTCTGATGCTGCCATCTTGTGGTCATTTAATTTTATTTTCTTTAAATTGCTAATGCAGTTTTTCTAAAAAAATTGAATTATAGCTAATTTACAATATTGTGTTAGTTTCAGGTGCACAGCAAAGTGATTCAATTATATATATATATATATATATATATATATATATTTCAGATTATTTTCCATTATAGGTTATTACGAGATATTGCACATAGTTCTCCGTGCTATACAGTAAATCCTTGTTGCTTATCTATTTTATACATAGTAATATCTGTTAATCCCAAACGTCTAATTTATCCTTCCCCTCTTTCCCCTATGATAACCATAAGTTTGTTTTCTATGTCTGTGAGTCTGTTTCTGTTTTGTAAATAGATTCATTTGTATTATTTTTTAGATTCCACATATAAGTGATATATAACACTTGTCTTAGCATTTTAAAAAGAAGTTTAATAAAATTCTTTCTAATGATTAACTATACAATTAAAAAACAAACTCCGATATTAACTGAATTATAAAGCTAATTATCTTTTCGATACTGGCTTCTTTTTCTTTAACTGTAGAGAAACTGGTATGTGTCTGTGTATTTCAAAGTATTTAATTTAATTTTTTAAATTTGTTTTTTGGGGGGAGAGGTAATTAGGTTTACTTAGTTATTTATTTTTAGGGGAGGTACTGGGGGATTGAACCCAGGACCTTGTATATGCTAAGCATGTGCCCTACCAGTTGAGCTATACCCTTCCCCTATTTCAAAGTATTTTAACATTGTCATATTAATAACAGGTAGAATTTTCAGGTAGAAAAAAACTAAAAGACTTAGGTAACTCGCTAATGGCTATAAAGAAATCAGTCACATTTCTTGCTTCTTTGAGTTTATGGTGCCAAGAACAACAGTGCCATGGAGACGATTCCTCAACAGTATTACTCTCTCAGAGGAATGTCTTCCTTCTATAATATATGCAGAAAATACTCAGCATTGTGATTGAGATTCCAGTAAGAATCACATTTTATGTTCATATTTATTATTTAGAGATTGGAACACATTCTTCAGGAAGAAAAGATATTTATGAAAGTGAGAAAAGTTAATTAAAAAAAAATTTCCCCCCCCGAAAAGTATGATGAAAATTTTTAAAAGGAAAGGATTATGTTTTAAGTCCTTAGGTTTAAGTTTACTTTTGTCTGTAATGCTTGGTAAAACAAATTTAGTTAGCTATAGTTAGGTAACACATAGCAGGTGCCCAAAGACATTTTGAATAACTATGCTTTGACCAGAATTTTGAGCAGGATAAAATGTTTTTGGACTTTTGGCTCCCTTATACTAAATATGTTACTTCTTAGAGTTCAGATATAATCTGTGAGGCACAAAGAAAAATTCACTTTTCAACAAGTATAATAAAGGCAAAATCTTTTTCCTTTATAACCAATAATAGATGTACAAATAAAAATAATTTTACATATTTGCTAATTGATTTTCATATCACTGAATATAAAACCCAAGAAGATATGAAAAATCTTTAACTGAAAAAATCCATCAACTGCAGGGCATGGATACTCACACTGATCTCCCAGAATTCTCCCTTGGAAGCTTTTTGTTTGTTTTTTGTTTATTTTTTTGCCTCTTAAAATAATACAGGCATCATTATGCCCAAAAAAAAAAAAAAAAAAACAACAACCCAGGAAAGTTTAGAAAACAACAGGCAAACAGAAATAAAATGAAAATCATCTGTTACCCTGCTACCCATAACGAATCATTGATGACATTTTGGCATACCCTTCCAGGTTTTTACAAACATACATATAATCTGAAAAATAAAAATGAGATATATCACAGATTGTTTTATAACTTTCTTTCATGTCATAATCCATTCTGAACATCAGTCCATCTCAAAAAATATACATTATCATTTTTCATAATTGTATACTTTCCACATACAGATTTATGTACCCAATAAATTAATAATTCTCTTAAACTCTTAAAAATACTCACAGCCTTTAACTCCATATTACCACCCATGTGAAATTCAATGGTTTTGCCCATAATGAATACTCCTTCATTTCCTCGCACAATAGCACGGCCATCAACTTTTATGTTTAAATCACTAGTAGCATTGCTGGTAATCTGAAAATTGAAAAAAAAGTAGTGATGAAGAGTTTCTAAGTTAAAGTGATAATTACTATAGAGATAGAGGAACAGGAGTTTCAACCACAACATATGAGAGGCAAGTGTTTTCATTCATGTTTTATAGATGTTGAAATAGAGGTGATTTGGTAATGATCACATATAGTAGTTAGTGACAAATCTAGAACTAATCCCTTCCACAGTTCTGGAGTTCTTTCTTTCACAGCATTATATTAGTAAAACTACCCCCCTATACTTTGTAACTTTAGACAATTGTCCTCTTTCATTAATAAAACAAACAAAATAGATCATACCCTTTCAGTAGATGCTTTCTGAACATTCAAACTTTTCACTCCACTTGGCAAGTGAAACTCATGAGTTTCATAGTCTGTGCTGAATAAGATATTTTGAGTCCTTGGGTCGAAAAACTGCATACCAATGTCGCTTGTAATAGAAGTCTTGTTCTTTTCTACACTGAGCTTTGTTGTCCCTTGCTGAAAAACAATCTTCAGAAAGACACTTTATCATGAATATGTTTTTGAAGAAGACTGTATCCAAAATTCACCAAGAACATTATTTAAAAAGTTCTATAAAAACAGACTAACTTCAAATAATTTTAACTACCTCTCTCTGACAGTCTCCATTCTCTTGGGAGAAGAGTTCTTTAAAACGGGGGCTTACGTACTTATTTGCTATGGTGCTCAGCAGAACTAGACGGTCGCAGAGCACAGGGACCAGGCCTAAAGTGGGCAGGAGTGGTGAGGATGCCTCCTTGAGGTTCTGGTCAGTTGAAAACCGATGTTACAGTAGCCACATGGCGGGGGCTGTCACTGACTAGACTGGCGTATTCTCTTCCAGAATCCCAGAAAGCAGAGGGTATTCTAACCTGGGAAGGTTTCCTCCATTAGAAACTCAGAAGTTTACTCAGAAAAGAGTAAATCATGTATTCTTACAGTAATTATATCTATCACAGAAAATGCTACCATGGAACAAAATCTAGAATGTTAAGAAAATATCTAACACTAATAGATTAGAAGACCAACAACATTATCAAATATATTTATGAATTTTCTCTAAAGGAAAATATCCACTTCCAATAATCAACGCTAGATTTTTACAAAGACTTTTTCTCTTACAGCCTGGTCACTTACAGGCTGGTTGTTGCCAGTGATGACCAGATTTTCGTTTCGCCTTCCTCCTACTGTGCTCTTATAAAGAGGATGTATAACTCCCATGTCAGACACTTGCTTAAACCGAAGCAGACCACTGTCATGAAACTCCATGCTGTCACAGCCATTTGGTCCAATGCGAATCACAGCCCAGATGACAAGTGTTATCTAAAAAGAAATCAAGCACACATTTAACATAATTGGAAAACAAACAGAAAAGATAATTGTCAAAGGATTAAACTCCCCAAAATGTTTCATCAGTGAGATGAACACAACAACTGGTTTTCCACTTATAAACAAAACCAATTTCACTTTTATCATGGTTTTACTCGCAAATAGCTAAGAGTAAAACAGTGCTAAAGGGTCTGTAATTTAAAAAGAGCAGTTTCTATTTCTTCTACCTCTTCTATATCTCGTCCAGGAACAACCACTTTCAACAATTTTGGCTATTTTGTCTAGAATTTATCTTCATATTACTAAATAGTATGTGTATAGTATTCCTTCACTGACCAATTTTAGGTTCTATCTATTACCTTCCTGTTTTAGCAAAAGAGAATTTTAGCTCATTTATATTTCTTCTTCCCCAACTCCAATCTCAAGTTCTGGTTAAATCCATTTTCAGCATTATGACGATATAAATACTGTTCACTTCGAAGTCAAATACTGTACTACGATGGCAATTCCTTTCTTGTACTTTGTGTCTTTCTGAGTTTAATGTTTACTTTTCTTTCATTTGCATAGTTTCTTTGAAAATCAGACTAAATCTTCTCAAAATCTCCAACATTTCTGTAAAATGTCTCTCAATAAAATGTTCTAAAAGCCCAAACCTCCCAGAAAATTTATTAGTTCTACTTTTCTTTCTAGGAAGTCTCTCTGGAAACCCCATCTTCTTGCTCCTATCTGGGCTCTCACCCCTGGGTCCGCTGCACAGCTGTGATCATGAACTTTCCCTTCACTTTCAGGCTGGAACTTCCTTTTGTCTATCTCCTGTGCTGGATACTCAGTTTCCTGTATCCTTGGCTTCAACTTTCTTGGTTTAGTACTTTCCATGGCTTCCTTAGAAAGAATGTATGTGAAGTAAATATTTTTGAGAGTGTGCATGGCTAAAAAAAATGTCTCTATAGTCCCTCACATTTGACTGATAGTTTAGTACACATTTCTAGATTTGAAGTTATTTTCTCTCTGAATTTTGAAGGCCCTGGCTTTCTTGCCGTCTAGTTTCCAGCACTGTTTTTGAGAGGTCTGATGCCACTCTGATTTTATATTCTTTATACATAGCCTGTTTTTTCGTTTCTGGAAGACTTTAGAATCTTCTCTTTATTCCTGTCTTTTAAGTTTCACAGTGATAGCCTTGGTATGAGTCTTTCTTATGCATACGCTGGACCCAGAGTGGTAGTTTTCAACCTGTTCTAGGAAGCTTTCTTGATTTATTTATTTGATAACTTTTCCCCCAGTGTGTTCTCTTTCTAAAACTCCTATTAACAGAATGTTACAGTTCCAGGATTGATTCTTTAATTTTGTTGAACATAGTGGTTTTATCTTCCAATATCTATGTATCTATGCATCCATCCATCCATGTGTGTGTATTTCTATGAGTTCTTCCATATTCTTTAATTGTTCCTCTTTAATGGCATGCTATCCTTGTTTAATGGCTGCAATATCCTCTTCCTTCTCTGAAGATACTGACTTTGGTGTGTGTTTGTTTGTTTTAAAGTTTCCTGTCATTTGCTGCGTTTTCTCCATTTCCCTGAATCCCACTTTCCCCATGGTTTGGGTATTTTTGGTCTCAGTCATTTCCCAATTCTGGGAGCTTTCCATAAAAATCTATTAATCCCTGGAGGCTCCATGTTCATATTTAACAGAGTGGTTATAAAAAAATCCATAGAAAGTTCTGTGTGGAATGGGGCTTATGACTGACAGCCTTCACAGTGGGGAGATTAGGTGGCTTTTTCACGGGGACCTGTCAATTGTCAATATCTTCAGGTCTTGTCTTTGTGTTCTTCAGTTTCTGCCGAGAAGGCTATTTTATCTCTTGCCCAGAAGATACAAGACTGGTGCCAGGGAGCTGGAGGTGGAGGATGAGGCTAATGGGGCCTCAATGTTCAGGATTCAGAATTCAGACTTCCTGCTTTCAGTGTGGAAACCCATCCCTACCTCTCTGGGCAACGTCCTCAGCCAGAAGGAGTTTCCTCTGGTTTGGTGTGGGGTTACCAGCTGCCTGACTGCTGGCTGGAAGGGGAGGGAGGCTGAGGATCTCAGGCTCCTTCCACGGATTTTTCAAACAAGCTCTCTGTTCTCAGTTCCCAACTCACTCCTGCTTTTCAAGGGACTTGTACTTCCAGTTCCTGAGGCTTTTCAGGATTCTGCAAGGCATTTCCACCAACGCACCCTGCAAACCCCTCCCCAACACGCAGTTCCTCTTCCCTGGTAAGTTATTTGCCATTCCTCCTCCTCCTTTTTGTCTGCATATATTATGGTGTAGGATTTTGGTTGCCTCCAACTTTCTTCCAAGATATTTCTGTTTCTTGACATTGTCACCTTAGGATGAGTTTTTAGAGAGGAGGGGGATGAAAATGTCTTCGTTTTGCCATCTTAACCATAACTTTCCGATAAAATAAATTCAGAACATGGCTCCTAGTAAAGTTATCTGCAATATCAGCTCTTTTTGATTTAAGTGAATTAGACACAAATGTTTTGGATGTACATAAAATTCAAAGGACTGGTTTGAGAGTATTAGAAGTAAAAAATACAGTAAGTGGAATCACTTTAGAATTGCTGTATCCACATTCACGCTCAGTCTTAGGTACACCAATAGTCACTCTCTGAAAATACCTACCCACAGTGCCAGACTGGCTCAAATTTAACCCTCAGTAGTTACAACCTTGGATTAAATGTCTTCTTCTTTAAGAAATCAAGTGTCTTTGGAAAAGGCAGCCCACCAGGCCCTCGCACCTTAGTGTAAACCAGTCTACCCCAGATCCTTTCACTCTTTGACAACAGATTTAAGACTACAATATATAACCCTTTACCGCCATCCAAGGTTTACAGTTTTAAAGTTGAGCGGAGGAGTCAAGAGTAAATTTGGGAAAAGTTGAATGAAATCAGGAAGGATTATATTTTTAGGAGAGGTGAAGGCAATAAAATCATCTTGGCAAAAAGGTCTCTTCTATTGAGTGACTCTACCCTTTTAAAAGTTAAGTCTTTTAGAGGAAAGAATCTGTGAACAATTTTTCTAAATAAAACTAATACATGGCAATATTAGCATACTAGGTTTTCATATGGAAAATGTTCATTAAAATTCAGTAAGACATAAAACAATGAAGTTTGCAGCATCGAGTGACTCTTCTTTTCATGAACAATTTCTCTGTGGCATGCAATGCTGTTTGATAGCATTTTACCCATGGTAGAACTTCTTTTAAAACTGGAATCAATTCTCTCAAATCCTTTTTTATTAACTAAGTTTACATAATAGTCTAAATCCTTTGTTGTCATTTCAATAGTCTTCCCAGCATCTCCACCAGGAGTAGATTCCATCTCAAGAAATCACTTTCTTTGCTCATCTGTAAGAAGCAACTCCTTACCCTTTAAAGTTTTATCATGAAATTGATGCAATTTAGCCACATCTTCAGGCTCAATTTCTAATTCTACCTCTCTTGCTATTTCCCCCACATCTGCCGTTACTTCCTCCACTGAAGTCTTGAACCCCTCAAAGTCATCTGAGGGTTGCAATCAACCTTTCAAACTCTTGTTAATATTGATATATTGACCTCTTCCCATGAGTCACACATGTTCTTCATGGCATCCAGAATGGAGAATCCTTTCCAGAAGGTTTTCGATTGCTCAGATCCATCAGATCCACTATCCCAGATCCACTATCTCTAGCAGCTGTAGCCTTACACAATGTATTTCTTAACTAATAAGACCCGAAAGTTGAAATGATTCCTTGATCTACGGGCTGCAGAATGATGTTGTGTGAGCACGCATGAAAACACTAATCTCACTGTACATCTCCATCAGAGCTCTTGGGTCACCAATGCATTGTCAACGAGCAATAATATTTTGAAAGAAATTTTTTTTTCTGAGTAGTAGGTTTAAAATAAACAATGTTGTAAACAGAAATGCTATCATCCAGACTTTGCTGGTATATTTATAGACAGCACAGACAGAGTAGACTTAGCATAATTCTTAAGGGCCTTAGGATTTTCTAAACGGTAAATGGGCACTGGATTCAACTTAAAGTCACCAACTGCACTTGCCCCTAACAAGAGTCCACCTGTCCTCTGAAGCTTTGAAGCCAGGCATTGACTTCTCCTCTCTACCTATGAAAGTCCTAGATGGCATCTTCTTCTAATATAAAGCTGTTTTGGCTGCACTGAAAATCTGTAGTTTAGTGAAGACACCTTATTGATGATCTCAGCTAGGTCTGGATAACTTGCTGCAGCTTCTACATCAGCATGTGCTGCTTCTCCTGGCACTTTTATGTTATGGTGATGGCCTTTTTTTTTTCTTAAACCTCAGGAACCAACCTCTGTTAGCTTCAAATTTCTGCAGCTTCCCCATCTCTCTCAGCCTTCATAGAATTAAAGAGAGGAAGGGCCTTGCTCTGGATCAGGTTTTGACTTAAGGGATTGTTGTAGCTGGTTTGATCTACCCAGACCACTAAAACTTTCTCCATACCAGCAATAAGGCTGATTTGCTTTCCTGTCATTCATTTATTCCCTTGAGTAGTACTTTTAACTTCCATTAAGAATGTTGCCTTTGCATTCACAGCTTAGCTAAACGTTTGGTGTAAGAGGCCTGGGTTTCAGCCTGTCACCTTTCACATGCCTTCCTCACTAAGCTTAATCGTTTTTAGTTTTTGATTTAAAGTGAGACACCTGCAACTCCTCCTTTCACTCGAACACGCAGAGGCCATTGCAGGGTTATTAACTGGTCTAATTTCAGTATTGTCGTGTCTCAGGGAATAGGGAGGCCCAAGGAGAGGGAAAATAATGGGAATGGCCAGTTGGTGGAGCAGTCAGAACATACATTTATCCATCAAGTTTGCTCATCTCATATGGGCGTGGTTAGTGGCAACCAAAAACAATTACAATAGTAACAGTCAAGATCACTGATCCAAGATCACAATAACAAATATAACAATAATGAAAAAATTTGAAATATTGTGAGAATTACCAAACTGTAACATGGAGACCAAAGTGAGCAAATGCTGTTGGAAAAATGGCGCCAACAGACTTGCTCAATGCAGCAGGGTTGCCACAGACCTTCAATTTGTAAAAAAAAAAAAAAAAAGAAAAAGCAGTATCTGCAGAATGTAATAAAGCTAAGTGCAATAAAACAAGGTTTGTCTGCATAGAAAAGCATAAACAGGGTCCCAAAAGAAATTATAGAAACAGAGTCCATGATTTCACTAAAAAAAAAGATGAAAAATTCCCCATGGTAATTAAGAAAAGAATATTCTGCACTATATACTCACAATTAAATTGATGACAGCCAGGATAAACAGAAGGATAATTACACAGATGGCTAAATTGCCCTTTCTCCCTCTCAGTCCGGTTTTATGCAGGCGATCCTCATCAATTGGAATATATCCAGCTTTAAAGTTACTATTGTGCTCTTTATTGACGTTCCTTCTCTCAACAGCCTTCTCACGCATGGACTTCTTTACAGGACCATTGGAACTTTGCTAAAAACAAAATACAACACAATGGAAGAGCCACACCCTCTCTTTTTGATGGATTTACTTATTAATTACAAATTGATAACCAAAGAGAGCTAAATTGGTTAGTGATATATTTCCACTAATAAACCTTAGGTCAAGTCACGATGAGCTGCAGCCTCCGAGTAAGAACATTACTGTGCTGAGAAGGGTGGTGGAGAAGAACCTTCAGTATGACTATTTGATAACCTATTTCCACTGTCTGCTTTGAACAGTCTTACTGTCAGTGAAGTGAACAGCTAGCTCATTTGGAGGAAGAGTTGACACAAACATTCTACAGTAGGTCATCTTGTTTTTACTAGTGATTTGTTTAATTACACATACTTTCTCATTACATGAAAAGAATTCAGAAAGGCTGACACATTTTGTTATTCATCACTCCAATTGACTAAAGCTAATGTTATCCTAGACCAGCAGTTTTCAAAGTACGGGCTGGGGAGCCCTGGAGGGGTTCTCAAACCCTTTCAGGTGTCTGGAGGATGAAAACTATTTTCAAAATAACACTAAAATGTTACTTTCCTTTTTTATTCTCCTCTCATGAATGTACAATTGACCCTTTTACAATACAGGTTTGAACTGTGCAGGTCCACTTTTACTTGGGTTTTTCCCAATAAATAGATTGGAAAACTTCTGGGAGATATGCAATTTGAAAAAACTTGCAGATGATCTGCATAGCCTAGAAATATTGAAAAAATTAAGAAAAACTTAGGTATGCTATGAATGCATAAAATATATGCAGGTATTAGCTATCCTTACATAGGCATAAGGTGAGTGACATTTAATATAAAATTAGTAATATGTTCATTTTCTTACTGTTTTATAACTTTGCTTTCACAGAGACACATTACCGTACAGTATGCCTCTCTCTGGTAACTGGAGAAACTACATGTCAGCCTATCATCACTGGCAAGTGATTTTAAAAAATGCAGCGTTTCCAATACTGTATCATGAACATGACTGTAATGAAGTTTTTGTAATGATTCATTCACTAGTGTATAGGCTAGGCTACTGGGAAGCAATGGTATTGATTACACTAGGCTACCATAAAGCAATCCTATTGCTGCTTCTCTGTTATCAATGCATGAATACCTGTAATTAAATATGAACTTCTTTTTCCTATTATCTTTTCATTTTTGATGACTAGTGTTAGTAACATATATAACATCTACTGTGTCTTGTATAAGACAATATTGATGTAGGTACTAACACAATTCATCTTGTAAACAAAGTAAACTTACGTAATACAATGCAGTACTTTTCCTTATGATTTTCTTAGTAACATCTTCTTTTCTCTAGTTTACTTTATTGTAAGAATACAGTATATAACACATATATTGTCTAAAATATGTGGTAAGGCTTCCGGTTGACAGCAGGCTATCAGTAGTTAAAAGTTATATGTGGATTTTCGACTGCATGGTGGTTCGGCACCTCTAACCCTGGGGCTATTCAAGAGTCAACTATACAGTGGAGCTTCCAGAGGCTACAGGACTATATGTGATAACATCACTGTTCTAACAGCTAATAGAATGTGTGCTTGTGTATTCCCATGTTTAAAAAATTTCTCAGTTTTAACTCCTAACATGGTAAATATCAATGGATATAACCCACATAAACAAAAACTCTTTGGGATCCTCAGAAATTTTTAAGAGTACAAAGAGAACCTGAGATCAAAAAGTTTGAGAACCTCCTATTTAGACTATGGTTGAGCGACATTTTAGGTAATAATATGGCACATCTTGAACACAAAAGGAATGGGTAGAAGTGGATACTGCCCAACGTCCATATTTTTTAGAGCTCTGAGGAAATTCCTATTAAATAGGCATTTATTCAGCACTTTATGCTTAAACACTAACACTATAAATAGGAATGAAAAAGAAATAGAGGAAAAGATCCTTATCCTCTAGGTATTACAAATGTGATTTGGGCACATGAAATAATTAGCAATGCAATATTCTGTAGTTCATGGAAGAAGAGACAGTATGGCTTGGAGTTGTTGGGGAAACCAAAAGGAGTAGGTGGGTCAGATCTGGCAATGTAGGGAGAATCAAGTTGGAAAAGCAGTGAAAGTTTTTGGACAGCTGGGTGCCAATTCTAGTCTTTTTATCTGTTTATCTGGGAGTCACTAGAGGTCTCTGAACGTGGATGACAGATGTTCCAGGATGCTTGATGTGTGGGCATTTGTAGAAGACACGGGAAAGAAGAACACCAGCCAGCAGGCTGTTGGGGATATCGTAGTAACAGAGATTTGAGGTAATGAGGGCTTAAACTAAGGTGGGATGAAAAAGGAGAGATTAAAAATACACTTCAAGAAAAGAGTTAACTGAATTTGTAGCCAGGTTCAAAAAAATCCCTCATGTTTACTGAATGGTGACTACACAAACACGGGGACTGATGCAGGGAGAAGATTTTACACATGCTGCATTTGAGCTGAATGAGAAACAACCACGTGCCTCAAAGGCAACAGGAAGGATGGGCTGGGATATTACATCAGTCAGGACTAGAGACACAGATTTGACAGTTCACAGTTTACTGTGAAAATCAGTATAGAGAGAAGAGAACAAAGAGCCAAAGATGCAGTCCTGGAAAACTTTAAATGTGCAGAAACAGTGGAAAATTAGAAATACAATGAATGACGCAAGAAAACTAAGAATGTGCAGTGTTGCTGAACTTGATTTGTCAAGAAGTGCCTCTGTGACTTTCAAAGATGAGCTGAGTAGCAAATTGGTAAGGAAATAGTCCCCTAAAGATGCCAGCATGTATATATTTATTTTTGAGTCCAGAAGGAGAAAATTGGAAAGAGAGATGACTGTAGCTAGAGAATGACGTACTGTCAGAGGAAAACTGTGCGTTTTGTTGTTGTTGTTAGTAATTCTCTCTCCTCTCCCCCTGTCCCCACCAAACCGGGGAAAGACTTGGATGTTTTATGGCAGAGGAAAGATGCCAAGGGGGGCAAAGATCAATGATCTCAGGGTTGGGCAGGATAATGAGGGAAACAAGGCCCTTTAAGAGGCAGGAAAGAGAGTGATACAAGGTACAGGAGAAAAGATAGTCTTAAAGTGAACAGTCTTCACTGAAACAGTTCACATCAAGAAGAGAAAACATTCTTTTTGCTGGGGATGTAAAAGGCAAGGTCATCTGCCAAGAATGAGTGCAGAGGGGAATTGGAATCTTATCATGGTTGCAGGGATGACAGGCTGGTTGAGGGCTTACGGAAAATGGAAAAAGATAGGAGTAATTGTGAGTAGGTTGGCAGATAAAAATGTTTAAACTCCAGAAGGCAGTAAGAAAGGCTCCATAGAAGATAATTCAACCTACTCAACAGATTTTTATCACAAAACAGGTTACTGAATACAGCTGTGCAAGTTGTGTATCTGCATGAGGCACAAATCTAAGAGGGTGCATTGACACTGCAGATATGTTAGAGTTGAATATGCAACTCTTTGATAGTTTTTTGGCCAAAGGCAGTAAAATACCTTAAAGGAAGTGTGCTTTAATTTTTAGACACACTATGTGCTTATGACAGTGCTTACAGATAGGCATTTTAAAAGTCTTAACCCAAAGTTCACATGTAAGCCTACATAAAAGAGACCTCAGACGAATTCTACTCTTGCCTGCCAATTCATGTACATGACTATATTTAACTTGATGCAGTTATCATTTATTGAGGCAATACTAAATGCCAAATACCGCAGACTACCAAGATGAGCATGACATAGCACCTACCCTCAACGAACTTACTTACAGGCCAGGAGAGCAGGAAGACAGGGTCACTAACAACTGCAGTTCGACATGCTAAGTGCTGTAGTAGAACAATGCATACAGTAATGAAAGAGTGCCTAAGAGGAATGCCACTCTACTCAGCCAGCAGAGGCACCAGATGAAGGTTTTTAAGAAAAGTTGAGGTTTCAGTTGAATCTTGAGGGATAAGTAGGAATTAGCCAAGTAAAGTGCAGAGAAAGGCATTCCAGGCAGAGGGAATGGCATGTTAACTCTGAGCACAAGTCATCTCTGTGTGGACTAATTTTGGTAGTTTTATGTGGATGGTGAGGAGGATGAGTATAGAAATGGGGCAAAAACTGAAGTGAGAAATGTGGTTAGGGGCCAGTAAATGAGTGGACAAAAGGACTACGTCAAGAAGGATGGACGTTATGCTGAAGGCAATGGAGAACTACTGAAGATTTAAAATAGGTTAGTGATACAATCAGATTTGCATTATAGCAAAGTCAAACCATAAAGAGATGAAAAGGACTAGAAGAGTTTAGAGATGAAGATATCAACAGCAGGTGATCCTAACAGTCCAAATGAGGGCTTGACTGAGCTTTGGAGTGCAGATGAAGATCGGGGAGAGGCCTTAAGTGGTTGAACTGACAGGACCTCGTGATTGACTGGAGGTGAGTGTGACACAGGGGGATCTAAGATGACTCCCAAGTAGGACCTGCTACATAGTTCGTGGGATCTGTAGCAAAAAAGAAAATGTGGGGCTCTTTGTTCAAATATCAGGTCTGGTACAACAGAGCATTAAACGAAACGCATGTCCCTTCTGAGCTCCCTTAAGCTGGCCCTACTCCTAAATTTGTGGTGAGGTTAACCAAGTGAATGGATGGTTGTAGCCCTTTTAATGGTGAATATGACGCAATCCGGTTTTGAACATTTCTGAGTTTGGGATGCTTGTGGAAAATTTAGTTAAGTTCAGGCTGGGGACATAAATGCCTAACTCTGAAGTGGAGATTGAGGGATGGATCAGATTACCCAGTCTATGTATAAAGCAAGAATAGCTCAGTGGAACCTCAAGAGAATCAACAGGTGATGGAGATGAAAAAAAAAAACAACAATGGACAATTTTAATCTCAACAACTGCAAGAAACATTGTCTCCTTTCAATTTCACTCCTCCCTTTAGATTTTATTTTATTGTTAGGATCTGCAGCATGCCTACTGTCTTCAGCTGATTTGTCTGCATGTGGCAGTTTGACTTTAAGCTTTGAAGGCAGATGTCATGCCTTCTATTTCTTACATCTCTTAGAATGACTATTCTAGTGATATCTATCTACTAGGTCTCTAAAAGCAGTTATTTACTTAAGGAAATCGTTCCAGAAAAGATTTTCTGGAAACAGAATGTTGGCAGCTTAACTCTTATTTACTTTTTCAACAATGCTGAAGAATGAGACTTTTTCAAAGAAACTGTTACACCACGTTTTTTCTTTTTTTGGGGGGGGGGGAATAACAGTTAAGAGAAAGTGACTATTAAAATAATTTTTATTATAACAAATCACTCTAGTAACTATAGGTATATATATGTGTGTGTAAAGTATATGTATGCATATATATATATGGCTTGCTTTTTGGAAGAAAACAGCCTTTTAAACTATTCTAAGTTACAAGTTTCCAATGCAGATCAGGAAATACTTGATAAAGCATTTAAAAAAAATGATTTTAAACCAACTGGATAGGAGACAGTTATATAGTCTTAGTCTTGGTGACTAAGTCTCCAAAAGCCAAAGCAGGAGGAGAAACCTGGATGTCTGCATTTGGGGATGGCAGAAACAAGAAGTGGCCGCAAGCTGACACCCAGGCAACAGCTGACAATTTCTTGGCCCATGTCAGGGGAGGCTCGCGGCTCCGGGGTTGAGGTTATTTTTACTCGCATCTTCGCTGGCCACGGAGCAGGGCATGTCCCCGGCACGTTCTGACGCAGGCTCCGGGCTGCCACCGCCGCCTCCCGGTCCCGCAGGACAGCGACCCCTCCTCACCCGCCGAGGGACAGCCAGGCCAGACCGAGGGCCGCGGCCCGCTCCCCCTCCCCCTCCCCAAAGCCCCTGCCCGGGGTCCCGCCCGGCCTTTGCCAGCATCCCGGGCGGCGGACAGCTCCTCCCGCCCCGCCACGCCCCGCGGAGCTCGGCCCCGGCCCGCCCTCGCGCCCCGGTCCCCGCCCGCCGGCCGTACGGCGGGCCCCACCGGCAGGACCCCGTCCTCCCCGACCCTCCAGTGCCCGGCCGCAGTGGGGCTCACAGACCTGCTCGGCCGCCGCAGCCGCCGCCGCCGCCGCCGCTGCCGCCATCTTCCCGCGCCCGCCGCCGCCGCCGCCGCCGCCGCCGCCCTCCCCGCCGCGGCCGCACCCCGCGCGCCTGCGCCTGCGCCCTGGAGGGGCGGGAGCGGGGCCCGCGGCTCGCCGCGCCGCACCCCGCACAGCCCAGCCCCGGGCGGGGAGGGTCCGAGCCCGCGCGCCGCCGGTGCCCGCTCCGCTGCCCTCTGCGCCCTGGGATTCCACACGACCTCGGGCCGCCTCTAGATTCTTCGAAAAGGGCGCCCTTAAAATACGGAGGACGCCTCTCCGTCCCCTCCTCCACTCCCCGCCACGAGGGGCTGGTGCCGTCCCGAGTCCTCGTTGCTTCACGTGCCGGGGTCTCCCTGGCTAGGGTGGGAAGGGGGTGTTTTAGAGAGTACACGTGGACGAGGAGGGAGGTGGTGACAATGTGGACAGAAGTTAACAAGTTTTTGATTTTAGGCAGCTAAAATCTTGAAAACCGAGCCTCCTTAAGGAGGACATACAGTCACTTAAGGTATGCTTCTTATCTTTACAGGGACTATGAAGTCGGATGCTTTTTCTGTGGTATTGGGGTGGGTTTTTCATTTTTTATTGGAAATAGTGTGGCTTTATCTCCTGGGGAACCTGCTTTAACAGATATTTACTGCACATCTGGAAGCCACTCAGATATACAGGTAACTAGAGTACACATTCCTCTTTCCCTGCCCTCAATAGAATCCAATAATCCTTAGTTTAAAAAAAAAATGCTGTGAACGCCGCGGCAACAAGGGTACAAGAGCTGTTTCTCAGGTAGCTGAAACCACTTCTAAGCACCTCTGGGCTCTGGGCTGCCCAACTCAGCAGGAACCATCAAAGAGACTTGCTGGCCAAATTTTCCTTTCTCTGGGAACCAGATCAGTTTTGCTATTCTGATTACTGGAGCCGTTATTTCTCTGCCCTGCCTACTTTACATCAGAGGACTGTCGTGAAGTTTAAGTTAGACACTCTCATGTGGTAAGGCGCTCACAATCTTTTCTCTTCTCTCCTCTGATTTTAGCTAATGTCAGAACCTTGCTGGTCATCAGTCTCTGCATATCCTCTTTCCCAATGCTGAAACAACTTGACTCCCATCTCTAGTCTCACTCCTGCCTGGGTCTTCAGGACAAATCTCATCTTAGCTGGGAAGACTGTGAGTTATAGCCCGATGCTTTGGGAGTCAGTATAAGTCTCTGTTAATAGTCTGGCTGTGGTCCCAATTATCCATTCAGATAACCGGGCTTTTGACTGATGCTTAGTTCCTGTCTCCAGTTCTTGTCTTGTAGTTCTTACTCCCCAGACTTTGCCTCTTTCCCCTCTGCTTGGAAAATCCTTCTCTTTTTCTCTGGCAAGCATGCTTTTATTCACCCTCCAAAAATCCATTCAAATGTCACATTCTCTTTAAATCCTTCCCAGGTGTATAAGCAGTTTTAGCTGATCCGTCCCTTATCTCTGCTCCCGGTCTTTTCTTGCATGCACTTCAGATTGCATTGTATTTTATTTTGTTTTCCTGCCTGACTTCATCTAAAAAATGGGGAACTCTATCTGGAAGGCCCACATCTTACTCATCCTTTTATCTCCAATGCCTAACACAGTAATGGCACTTAATGTCTTAGAAATCTGCCCAGCTTCTAAGACCAGTAGACCTGTCTTGATCTTGCCAGCCTCTCTCCCATTTAGGTGGTGAGATACCTGATAACAGTTATGTCCTTCTGGCTGTCTGAAAAAATATTACCGCTTCTCTTCCTGGAGATATCCTCTCCATCCTTCCAGAACTGGCTTTAAATGTCACTTTCTTCTATAGCTTCCCCGATCCTTTCTTCAGGGGTGTCAAGGATGAGGTAGAGGAAGGATCCGGGTTACCGTAAAATTTTATATTTACCCCGTTGTAACTTGTCATATTGAACTATAGCTGTGTCTCTCTCTCTGGAAAATTGTGAGATGCTAGGGAGAACGGACTGAGTCTAATTTTGACTTATGATTAAGGCAGATGTTTCTGTCACACTAGAAATTCAGTAAATGTTTATCAGATGTGCTGAAAAGATCTATTTCAACATCCTTCATCCTAGAAGATGTTCTCATGCTCATATCCCTCTCCTGGGGGTGTTTACCGGTATCTTACAATGTAGATCATACCCACTGCAACCTTGCATCAACTTAATGTGTCCTAAACTCACCCCTTCAATGACCATTTTCACAGAGCCAAGTATTTACCATGTGTCTAGCGAGCAAAGCTGAAAAGATTGAGGTCAAGGTGCCTTCTTTTTTGAACTAACTATAATGATGGAAACCTGAGTTGAGATAGAAGGAGTATCTGGTAGCCCTCAAAAGTCACACTAAGTCTACATTTCCCCCCCCCCCCAATCTGTATTTGCTACCAATGTTCTATAGTAGTTTATTTACATGATAATGTGATAGTTATGATATATTAAAATTTTCCTCTTATTTTTGTACGTTAATCAATTGTGGGCATGAAATAAATTTACAGAAAAATTCTAAACTGTCGCACTGAGCAGGGAACTCTTATTGGTATCGCATAGAATACAGCATCTCTGCTTCTGTCCATTGGGGGGAACTGTCATCAGCTCAGGTCCCTACCAATTAGTTCTCCAACGGATGATTAAAAAAACCTTTTCCTTTCCAGTGTGGCAGGGAAGAAAAAGGGCCAAATGAAGCTGATAAAATGAAAACCAGCACTCAGGGTACAGAACACTGAGTAAATGGACAAATTAGTGTTTTCTACCTATGAGTGGAGACAAAGTGCCTTGGCAACACCACCAATAAAAATGAGATTTAGAGTAAGCTTCATGCAGGTGGGTCAGCGAAGGCTAAACAATTTTCTTCAAATAGTAATACAGGCCCTAAACGAAAGGAGTAAGGTTCTAATGTAGACAGCTGTAGGACGAGAATAGCATGGCACACACCCAAGAGGATCAGGGCGCCTGAAAAAGCCTCCTGGCCAGAACAGAACAGATTATGCCTTTGGCCACACTGGCTAAGAGCCTGCAACTGTCCCTAGTGAGCAAGCACTGGAAATTATCATAGAATTCCACATAGGATTCCACTGTTCATCCTTGTGGCTTCTTGCGTATATTTATGTTCAGTGTAGTGTGAAACTACACACACTGCTCTCACTCTACTGAGTGGATTTGGTTCATCTTTTGTTGGCTTCTTAAAATCCCAAATTAAAAATCTCTCCAGGTGACTGATATAGGTAAAATTCAGAGCGGACAAAATTAGGGACTTTCAGAAAGTCTATTCTATCCAGACATTTGATACATTACACTTCTCTAGAACAAATGGCTCCTGGCTGGGTGGTTGAATTATGATGCCCTAAGAACAACCAATGGGCTAATAAATTTGCTTGCTTCTACCTCAGTGGGATTATGACATCAGACACCATGCAGCCAGTCATCTCCTTCCTTCTTTCCTTCCTTGCTTCCTTCCTACCTTTTTTTCCTTCCTTTCACTTCTTTCTCTTTCTGTTAACAGTTCAGTTTAACAAACTTTTACAGAGGGCCTAGAATGTGCCAGTTGCTGTGTTGAGGATATAAAGCTAAATAAATCTCTGCCCTTTTCTTTAAGAAGCTTACATAGGAGGTGCACAAGTAAGTGTAACACAGTATGACAACTGCAACATGAGCCATGTGCCTAAAGTTAGAGAGAGAAGAGAGTGATGAGCTCTGAGGGGCAGAGGCAGGCAGGAAGATTCTGTCCGTTTGAGCTGGGTTTAAATGTATTAAAAGTGCAACTGTAGAGAATCCCCTTGTCTGTTTCCTGGAGGTTAGGTGTATTAGTTATTCCAGCCAGCCTGCAGAATAAACTGTATGCCAAAAAGATGTTCAGCTTTGCTGATTGGCTAATGCTCTCAGAATCAAGGCTTGACCTGAATTGAACTGAGCCAAAAGAATGAAACAATGGGCAAGATTTGCTCAATCTGAACCGTAACCAATATGTTTTAAGAAAAAAAAAAAAAAGGCAAAACAGCATTAAAGAATATTAGAACTGCAAGAAATCTTAGAGCTCATCTAGTCCATGTTTTTCATGATATAGATAGAAAAAAATGTGGCTCAGAACGATTAGGGACTTATGTAAACTCATGGGAAAACACTAATTTGCAGAGTGTGTAATAAAGCAAGAGTATCAGAGTTCCAAGTTTATTCTTTCAGCTTCTCCGGGACACCTGATAGTGTGCCGGAAAGAAAGATCGAATCTTTATTTTTCCCCAAATAATTGCCTACTTGATCATATCCTAGAGTAATTGAATAGAGAAAAAATGAGCGCATTGTACTATTCTCCAAATAGAACCTTTACTTCTTTGATACTGTCACGTGTGTATATATATATACTTTTAAAGTAGAATCCCAACCTTGTTGAACACCTGCTTGTAATTTGAAGCATATGGATTCTTCTTTAATCAGCAGCATTGACTGTGGGCCCTGCAGGCTCTAGTTCTGTCTCTTTTTTTAAAGTGAAGTATAGTCAATGTACAATGCTGTGTTCATACATAGTGAGTCAGTTATACACATGCGCATATGTATTCCTTTCAGTTATACACACACATGTATTCAGTTATACACACATATGTATTCTTTTTCATTATAAGTGACTACAAGATATTAAATATAGTTCCCTGTGCTAGACAGTAGGACCTTGTTGTTTATCTATTTTATATATAGTAGTATCTGCAAATCCCAAACTCTCAATTTATCCTTCCCCTTTCTTTTTCCCCCTGGTAACCATAGTTTATTTTTTGTGTCTGTGAGTCTTTTTCCATTTTGTAAATAAATTCATTTGTGTCATTTTTTTATATTCTACATATAACTGATATGTGGTATTTATCTTTCTCTTTCTGGCTTACTTCACTTAGTATGATAATCTCTATGTCCATGCATGTTGCTGCAAGTGGCATTATTTCATTCTTTTTTATGGCTGGATAGTATTCCATTATATATATGTGACATATATGATATATACAAAATATGTGTATTTTATATATACATATATAATATATATACACATACCATAACTTCTTTATCCAATCATCTGTTGATGGACATTTAGGTTGCTTCCATGTCTTGACTATTGTAAATAATGTCTAGATCTCTCTTAAACTGATTGTTACCCAGCACTCATCAGAAGCTCTGAGGAGGAGATCGTCATTAAACGGCACTTATGAGGATGCCCACTTATTCCTACAGGTGTGGAAGTTCTTAGCTTATATCAAGTTGCACTACCAGAGAGCTAAGAAATGAAGTGTCAGTTGCTTGGCCCTCTCTTTGATGGCATATGTTCTAGTGTTACCCCCTTGACATTGATCAAAGATGACTGCAAGAACAATCACATCAAGATTGTTTCTATATTTTCTAAAAAAGGGGGGAGGTGTTATTAAGGACACTTTCAGATGTGTTGTTCTATACTCTCTGGAAAAGGATGAACATATTTTAGAATTGTTACCAGAAAAATGCATTTTTATTCTAAGAATTGGTATATATAGTTTTAAAATCAATAATAATCATATCACTTTTCCTTTTTGCCTTGACTGCCACAAAACCCAGAAATAAATGTAAAGTAAGGCTCAATCTTAGTACATAAGTTTAAATTGGGGGCATATTTGCTTTTTCCATTAAAATTTTTTCTAAATCTAGCGATGATATTTTCTATAAATCTTTTACTGTAAGTGAACTCAGATCGTTTTGGAAACTTTGGGAGGATAAATAATGAATACATTTGTAAAACACTTCCTTTGTTTTGAGTCCTTGGGGGCTATGCTTCTTTGTTATTAGTAAATACACAGTTCCTGCTATGGACAACTGTGGTCCAGAGTTCTACAGAAACCAAGAGGTGCATGAAATGACTGCAGGCCTGAAGGGTCTTAAATCTAGTTGTGGGGCTGGAATATCACAGAGATAAATAACATCTGGTAGCATATTCTAAAGTGATTTCGTCATCTACAAAACAGAAATAGACTCACAGACATAGTGAACAACCTTATGGTTACTGGGGAAAGGGGGTGGGAAGGGATAAATCTGGGAGTTTGAGATTTGCAAATGTTAGCCACTATATATAAAAATAGATTAAAAAACAAGTTTCTTCAAAAAAATAAAGTGATTTTGAAGACCCATTGTACCCTAAGACCCTATAAGTCTATTAAATTAGTAATATGAACATTTGGTCAAAGTGTATTCTATTTTAAGTTGGCTTAAAAATTGATATTTTGACTAACATTTTTCTGAATGCAGTAAAGTTTTTGGTTAATTTTGTCTCTAAATGAGTTTTCATAAAAGCAGTTTGTGTTCATGGTAGAAATTTGGAAAATCAGAAAAGTATAAAGGAGCAAATTAAAATCATCCATAATCATGCCTTGGGTTCACATTGTATAACATAACACAATATATATAATTCAGTGTCCTGCTTTTTTCACTTAACGTTATATAATAAGAATTTCTAGATACTAGATATTCTTTAATAACAAGATTTCTATTGTGAAACATTTCATTGAATGATTTGCTCAATCATTACCCTATTGTTGATTTACATTGTTTCCAACCTCGTTTTCTCTAGTAAATATAATACTGTGATTTACATTGGTAGTAATAGGGATTATAGCATTTAGGAAGTCCTAACTATAATACATGCCAAGTACTGTGCTAAGTACTTCACATAAATGATCTTATTTAATCTCTTAATAATCCTGTGAAGAACTATTGTCCCTTGTTTACAGATGATGTAAACAAGGATTACAGGTCAATTAAAATGCCCACAGCAATAAAGAGAATTTAATCCTTAATCTGACATAAGCAAATATTCTGACTTGTTTTTATGAATAATAGAACTGTTCAAAGATTTCAATTGCCTATTAAAATGTGCAATATTAGTTCCAAATTAAAAAATCTATGAGATTCTTTTCCATTCCCTTCCTTCTTCTTTATATTTTCTTTTAAAACTGTCTCTAATGAATATTTAGTTTTTTTTTTAACTTTAGTCATTGTTACTGTACTATGATGAAATAATATGTTATATCCTCTTTATAGTCCTTATTTTTTGTTAAGATATAATTAACATAATATTATGTACATGATTCACTATTTCTATATACTGTGAAATGATCCCTGCAATAGGTGTAATTAACATCCCTCACCACACATAGTTAACAAGTTTTTTTTCCTTGTGTTGAGAACTTTCATAGTCCTTATTTTGTAGTCTACAGAAAATACTAGGAATATAGGCTCCAGAAACAAGCCTTTCATTTTTATTAGAGGGCAACAGAACCACTGTAATTAAGAGGGGAAAAAATGGCGGTGAAAATTCTGAATTTTACCGTAGTTGGACATGTGCAATGTTCACATTCTCAAATACCTGAAAAAAATGGAACTGAATTGAACTAGCCAGCTGACTAGCTAGCTGAGGCCCTGCTCCACCCCTACTGTTTTAATGACTAGATAAAGGTGATTTGCAATCAGCACAAGGATTCTAAAGTGCTTAATGATGGTTAAAATGATTTCATTTCTTAAGTAGTTCAAACTCTCACTGTGGCTCAATACACCCTTTTGAAATAGCGCCAAACCAGGTCTGAACTTGCACAAAGTCTCAATTAGAGAATTCATAATTAAACGAAACTTTAGAGTGCTTAATGATTCTAAAAATAGACCAAATGGTGTTTAACCCGGAGAGATTTAATTTGTGAACATCCTGGAACTTAAGTCTATTTACCTGGGCACCCCCCTCTCCCCAAACCTTGGGTGTTACAAATGAAGAAGGCTTGAGAAGTGAGAGAATCAAGGAGCCAAACAGGTGCTTTCTTCAGAGCCTAACCAAAAGCTTCCAGGGAGAAACGCCCTCTGCTCTTCTAGACAAGAAATCTCCGGCTGCCCCCCATTCCACACTGCCAGCGGGTCTCAGTCCATCAGAGGATCCGGGAGCCACCATCTGTGGTGGTCGCGTGTTCCAGCCCCGGCTCAGCCCGTGGTCTCAGCAGCGTTGGGCACCCTCGCTTTCCGCCACCAGCAGCAGCACGAGCAGCAGCAGGACGAAGAACAGCAGCAGCAGGAGGAACGGCGGCATCGCGCGCCCTGGCAGGTGCCGGGGACCCCGGGGATAGCAGGAGGGCTGGAGGGCGGCTGGGCGGGAGGCGAGAGGAGGGCGCAGCGAGGGCTGGGCGGCTACGCCGTCGTTGCCAGGATGCGGGCCGCGCGCGTCCCTAGCAGCCGCCCGCTCACGTCAAAGTTTGTTTAATAATCGCCCGGGTATTTATGGCGGGGGCTGGGGGCGGCCCCGGGGGAGCCCGGAGACCGCGCGGGGCAGCGGATGAGGCGTGGCCGCTGTGGTCCAGGGCACCTCCCCCCGGCTTCCCGAACCCTGCCCCGTCCGACCCCAGGGGGAGGATGGAAACACCAGCGACGCTCTGAGCCCCTCAGGAAGATAACACCTTTCCCGCCACATCGCCCCGCGGTCCTGCGGAGGCCACCCCTTTGTCCCCTCCACGAGTCCATCTCCCAGAGCCGGGCGGAGCGGAAAAGCGAGCGATGGCGGATAACCTGAGGAAACTGGTCTCCAACGAATCGTTACGATCCCTGCAGGACAAGCTGGAATGCTGGCTGAGGGAGTACAATGTGAGTCAGGGTGGGAGACCCCCGGGGCTCGCCCTCCCTCTAGTTCCTGGCACAGCCCTCGAAGGGGGTTCTTAGGGCCGCTCTCGGGGTGACCCCTCTGCAGAGTCCCTTGGTTGTGATTCCTGACTGGTACCCAGCCTCGGGCCGGGGTCGCGGGGAAGGAAGGAAGGACGCCTGCGGGCGGGCTCCCCTTTCACCCGGGAGGCCAGAGGCGGCTCCGGGGTGGCGCGGCGGGCGGAGCTGGGGTCTGGGAGTCGAGGAACCGACAGCGCCTTCCATCCATCGGTAGCCAAGGACGCTGGCCGCCCTGGCAACGGGAAACCCAGCGAGCCGCCCGGGTCTGGTCAAGCCAGCCTGTCTCCCTTCCAATCCCCTCCGCCAGCACAATTCACCGCCATTCCCCTGACTCGAATTTTTTTTTTTTTAAACTACACCCTTCCTACTGCCTTTCCACGAGTCTCCTACTCTGAGGATAACTAGTGGTTTTATCAGACTGGAGTTTTATAAAAATACACTCAGGAGTTATATTACCCAGAAGTCAATGAAACGGACACTTGTCAACGCTGCAGGGTCTCATTTGCGTGCTGGTCAGCACGGCAGGTAAAGAGCAGCTTCAGTACCCGGGCAGACTGCAGAAGGCCTGTTGCCCAGGCACTCGTAAACCAATATTCTGTCATCAAACCCAGAAGCGTTCTTCGAATCTCACTAATCTCCACCCCTACTTCCGTTCCTCTTAATCTCCCCCACCCAGAAGGTAGAACTCCAGTGCTGAATTTGCTTTACGTTCGGTTGGTTGGTCCATCTTAAAAAGGAGAGTCCTATTGTTATACAGCAAGCGGAACAGGGAGGCAGAAAGAGCTGGGAACCGGAGACAGCCCCGCTAACTTCCAGGCCTGGCTCTGCACAGAAGCAAGCTGAATCATTTCGGGCAATTTATTAACCTCTCTGAGTTTCAGTACCTCCTCTACTAAATGGGAGAGGCTGGAATTAGATGATATGTAAAGTTCCTTTTTGGATGTCAGGTTTTTTTTTTTTTTTTTTTCAGTCTAGATCAGCTTGTTTCTGAAATACTACCAGGAAAAATGCAGCTGGCTTCTGTTATGAGTCCCTGGGCTTTCCCATTACCCTTCTAATCAGGGATCCTGGAAGAAGGGGAGCTCAAAACACAGCTAGAGTTTTCTACTTAGCCTTACTTCCTTGTGTTTACCCCCTTTCCCCACGTTTAAAGAACCAGCACTGACTATTTCTTCTCCATCGAGATTGCAGAAAAATTAAAATTCACCTCTAGCACAAAGCCTTGGGTTCCCCGTCCCCACCTTCAGAAGTGCCTGCTTGTTACTTAGTCCCAGAAGGTTGAGGATAACAAATCCTAATACATGTATTTAGCCTTCTTAAAACTACTTCTTACCAAAAAAATTTGTTTTTTCTTGCCCTGTGGCCTAAATACACTTGAAATGTTACAAAGTATATTCAGTTTGTCAGAAGACAACATTTAACACAAATGACACTAACAGCGGCTGGACCAAATTAAATGATTGTTTTAGAAACTACCAGTAAGTCCTAAGAAATGCCAAAGTTTATTGTACTTTCCCATCTCACTAACAATGGTGCATCCCACTGAACCATTTCAATCTAGATTCTTCACTCACATACACACATACACACAGACACGTGCGCATAATAGAGACTGCACGCTTAGAGACCAATGCCGTTCCAGAGTCTGTGGCCATTCCCTGGGCACCATCATTTCTCTTTGACTCTGGCATTTGACTTTTGATATCCCTGTTCTTCTAAGGCTCTAATAATTCGTCTCCTTGCCTTCCCACTCTCCCCACCCACCACTTGTAGCTATTCTTCAAGAGCCAGACTTTAGAAATCTCTTCCACCTTCATGCCTGCTTCATCTCTTACTCCTATGCTGATGAATTTCATATCTATAATCAGGTCCTGTTCTCATCTGAGTGCTCACTTCTGCAGTTGCCAGGATATTTTCAGTTGTGCTATTGTCATCTCAAAGTCAGATCAGTCTAAAACCAACCTTACCCTCTCCCATGCCCCAAGACTAAGTAGTCTTTATCATGACATATTCTACCTCCTTCTCACCAGCATAATCTGTTGATACCAGCTTCTAAATTCATGCTAAACCTGAGCACTTTTCACCACCCTCACTGCTGCCATACTGTCCACCTTTGGTCATCTTTCATTTGGATTATTTAAAAAATGATAACCCAAAGTGATTCTTCTGAATGTCAAGTCAGATTGAGTTACTCCTCTGGCAAAACTCTCCAAACTTCCTCTCTCAGAATAAACGTTCCTACAATGGCCATCAAACACAATTGTTCTCCTTTAAACTATGTGACCTCATCTATTATTTTCTCCCTTGCTCAACCACTTCAGCAATACTGGCCACCTTGTTCCTTCTAGAGCAAAGCTGTCCAATGGAACTTTCCATGATGACTAACATGTTCTATCTGTACATCTGTATGCTATATTTGCACTGTCCAATATGGTGGCTATTGGGCACTTGAAATGTGGCAAGCGCAAAGTGAGGAACTGAGTTTTTAACTTCATCTAAGTCTAATCTAAATTCAAATAGTCACATATGGCCAGTGGTGACTGTATTGGCTGGAGCAGTTCTAGAACACACCAGCCATGCTCTAGCTTCAGGACATTTTGTTCTTGCTGTTCCCTTTGCCTGGAAAGCTTTTCATGCACTGATATTTCAGCAAGATATCGACATCCTTGCTTCTTTACCTCCTTCAAGTCTTTGCTTCAGTGTCACCTTCTCAGGAGACAGTGTTCTGTTTACAGTTGTAATCTCCTGCCCTCACCCCTTATTTGAGGCAGGGGGAGAGGTAATTAGGTTTGTTTGTTTGTTTATTTATTTATTTACTTATGTCTTAATGGAAGTACTGGGGATTGAACCCAGGACCTCCTGCATGCTAAACATGCTAAACATGAGCTGTACCCTTCCCCTGCCAGCTGCATCTTAATGATGGAGCTGCATCTTAATGATGGACTTCCAGTTAGAGAGGAGGATGAAGGATGGAGGAAACAGCATGTGCAAAAAGCAAGGAGGAGGAAAAAGCTAGCATATTTGGGGAGCCTGTGACTACTTCCAGGCAGGGAGTGGATGTGAGATGAGGCCAAGGAGGTAGGGTGGTGGGGACCAGAGGATGGGGGGCTTGGCTGGTGTGTTAAGGAGTTTAGACTTTACCCTGAGGCAATGGGGAGAAGCTAAAAGCATTATGCAGGGAGAAAATAGGTTTGGATTGTATTCAGGAAAGTTTGCTCTAGCTGTTGCATGATGGGGAAGTTGGAAACCCTAGCAGAACAGAGAGGGCTGGGGGATACTTTAGGCAAGAGATAATACAGATCGGCATCTTGTAAACTACTCTGAGGCTTTGAGTAAACAAGGTCAAGCGGTCCCAGGATGGTCCTTAAGGTTTATGTAAGAGTATGCTGCTCCAAATGCCCCCAATTTATCAAGTAACATCAGTGTAGTTTTATTGATCAATTCTGTCAAAGAGTCAAATAACCACCTATGCAGAATCTAATTACTCCGGAGAGATGCCAAGATGAGAAGAGAAATTAACCTCCTTAAGATGTTAGCAGTACCTGAAGAAGGCCAACTCTGGGCTGAAACTCTCCTCTCTCTGACATGCTTTTGTTTCTACTCAGACTTCTGGGCACTGGGGACTTGATTTTGGTCAGATGCTCCAAGACTTATTACTTTAAAAAATGTATTCTGTGTACAAAGGGTAAGAGCTTACTATATCCTCAATAACCCCATCCCTAAGATAAGACAAACCACATTTCTTAAAGTAAGATAATAGACATCAAGACATTACACTCTGGAAATTTCTAATTATTTGATATATGAGTGGGGATGGCAGGGCAGGCTGGTAATGCTGCCTCTTGAATTACTCTCCTCTCGCGCTATAGAAATCGGTACTAACGAGTGAAAACAGCATATTAAATATCAGCACATAAAAGGAGCTTTTAAAGAGTTGTCCCCTCTGTTTTAGAATAAGCTTTGTGGTTCTAATAGAGGCTACCTTTATGTCAAGGTGTACAAAATGCTGTTGCCATTGCTACAGTGACTTCAAACAGACTCTGCTCTCCTTCACTCCTCCCTCTTCTGTATTCTTGGGGAATCGGTTTAATTAGTGAACTTATAGAGAATATTTTTATTCCCTTTAGGACCTTTATCTCTTTATTAGCCAGTAATGAATAAATGCCAAACCTTAGTGTCTCAACATAACAGAGGTTTATTTCTCATTTGGGCGAAGTCTGATGGCAGTTCCCGCCCATCACTGGCTCAGTGTCAGGCATCCCCTGTCAGATGCAGCAGGACCTCAAGGATTCTGCAGAAGAGAGGGAGCAAAGAACTTGCCCTGCTCTTACATAACACACATCCCTGGCACTCATCGTCCCTTGGTCAGAATTAGTGGCTCCCATCTAATTGTAAGGGAGTCTGAGAAATGTAGAAAAGCACATGGAATATTTAATTCATGCTACTACTCTGCCACTGTTAATAATGATGAATCCATGGTTACAAAAAAAAAGTTGACAGATGGTTAAGGAATATTATTTTCTTTTTAACAGAGAGGCGATCAACTTTAAATTTGATTTTTCCTTATTTTCGTCTTGGACTAACTGGTTCATGTAAATGTCATCATTGTTTGATATTCAAGAAGTATCAAAAGAAGTCCAATAGGGATGTTAACTATGGTTCAAGACACTCAAATCCAATGGAGAAACTTAAATAGGAGCTTCTCCTAAATTGTGGAGATATATATAAGCCTAATTTTTCTTGTATCTAAAATTCAGGATTTCAGTTTAAAAACTTGTTGTGGAGGCAGTGGTGTGTGGCAAGGTGATGATGTGGAACAGAGGGTTGATTTCGGGAACAATGCTGCCTGAAAGGCTGCCCACATAGGGGACTGCACTTCCCTAGGGGAGCAGTTGTAGCCTGTTCTAACCACCACTTATTTTATTTTATTTTTTTTTACTTTGCAGAGTACTTTATTTAAAAACATTTTGAGGTATGGTTGATGTACATTATTGTGTAAGTTTCAAGTGTACAACATAGTGATTCATAATTTTTAAAGATTGCACTCCATTTATAGCTATAAAATACTATGGCTATAAAAAGCTATACTCCCTGTGCTGTACAATATAGCCTTGTAGCTTATTTATTTTATACATAGTAGTTTGTATTACTTTATCCCCTATAACAGTGTTTAAACAGCCTTTGAAAGCCTTCAAAGCATTCTTCATGCATTATTGCCTTTAAACTCTGTAAGAACCTATGGTTTTATTTTCTACATTTTATAGATGAGAAAACCAAATCCCAGGAGTGCAGCTTGCCTGCCTAAAGTCACTACACTAGAAAAGGTAGAACTTCGGGGAAGGGGGAGGGAAGGGATAAATTGGGAGTTTGAGATTTGCAGATACTAACTAATATGTATATAATAAATAAACAATAAGTTCATACTGTATAGCACAGGGAACTATATTCAATATCTTGTAGTACCTTATTTTTTTTTAACATTTTTTATTGATTTATAATCATTTTACAATGTTGTGTCAAATTCCAGTGTTCAGCACAATTTTTCAGTCATTCATGGACATATACACACTCATTGTCACTGTAGTACCTTACGGTGAAAAAGAATATGAAAACGAATATATGTATGTTCATGTATGACTGAAGCATTGTGCTGTACACCAGAAATTGACACAACATTGTAAACTGACTATACTTCAATAAAAAATGTATATATACGAAAAAGAAAAGAAAAAGTGGAACTTGGATTTGAAACAAGGTCTTTTGCTTGTCAAGTCCTGTCTCTTATTCCCTACAGAGGAAGGGAAGGTGTAAGGAAATTCCATTTATTTGCAGTGTCCATTTCCGGCCATCCTTCCCCAACCCTGCCAGATACACACCCTGGATAGCAGGGTAGGGAGGAAAGTAGGTAGAAATTAGGGCTTTGTTTTCCACGTGTGACTTTCCATGATCAGCTGTAAGGACTTGCAAATGCTTCCCCTCAGACTCGACTCCACATATTTCCTGTTGATCATCTCTTCTTCTTGCTCATTTACTTGACAGATTTGGAAATGGTATTCTTGTTGTATGTAAAATGAGTCTTTTTAAAAAGAAAAGTATTAAAAAATAAAAATGCCAGGCAAATCATTTAATGTGGCAGCAGTGTTCATATTTTAAAGGCATATTGTGGTAAATCCTTTTGCACGATTTAATTCTTATCTAGATTAGATGAAGCATATTTTGTGTGTAAAAGATCAAAGTTTCTTAAAGTGGAAATAACTATTTTGTACTGAAATTGATAGATCTGAATAGCTTTTCAAAGTGAAGTTGGCAAGTTGATTAAAAATATTTAGTGGTAAGCTTTATTAATTTTGTGATGAAAAATTCTTTCTCTCCTTTTCATGTTGTAGGGGTGATTCAAGTTAGGAATAGAACAGTAGGTAGGAGAGAACCATTGGGATGATCAGGCTCTCATGAGAGGAGATGTTAATAAGGTCAAGGGGTTGCTCAGAAGTAAAGGAAGTGGAAGGGATCGGCAGATTGGTGGTTGAACTGGCGTACACGTAACGTGCAATGACAAAGATGGCTGGCATGGAGAGAGCTGCTGGAGGAAGGAAGGCTGCATAAGTTGTGGGGAGGTACATTGTGAAGGACCTTGGAAATTAGGAACCTTGGTTTGGGTTCATTACCTTTGCATTTTTTTTTTTTTTTTTTTTTTTTTGCAGGGGATGGGGAGGTAATTAGGTTTATTTATTTAATTATTATTACTATTTTTTTTTTTTTAAATGGAGGTACTGGGGATTGAACCCAGGGCCTCGTGCATGTTAAGCATGTGCTCAACCATTTGAGCTATACCCTCCCCCACATCTGTGTCTTTAACTCCTGTTTGTTCCTCAACCTGAACAATTTGGAACAACATCAAGTACCACACCCCTCGCCCCGCCCCCACATCATTCTGCTATAACTGCTCTCACAGTGGTCACTAGAGGCCACCTGGTGGTCAGTCAAATCCAATCTTTTGTTTTCATAGTCCTTATCTCCTTGATTTCTCTGCAGCATTTGACACATCTTATCCAATTTGATGGCTTTAGCTACTTCCCAGATGCTGGTGACTCCCAAATCTATCTCCAGCTTGGGCATTTCTCCAGCGCTTCTGACCTGGATGGCCACCTATTAGCTCCAGACAGCTCCATGTGAATGTCCACATCCTCTGACCCAACACAAACCAGACAGGACTAGTTATCCTGCTTCCAGTCTTGCTGGTCCTCCTCTTGTGACCTCTAACTGGGCAATGACATCACAATCTCCCCTGTGGCCCAAGTTGGGAACCCTGGGCGCCCTTCCTATCCATCACACCTTGAAAATGAGTTCATCAAGCCCTGAGGATTCTACCTTTTAAAGATCTGTCAACTCTCTCCCACCTTTCCCCTTTAGCTGCTATTGCTCTTATACAAAAGCCAATCATTTCTTGCATATGTGGGAAAACCTGCTTCTGGCATATGTTTAGGGCAGATCTCAAGTGAACTTTGTTGCAGTGATGTCTGCAGCTGCAGGGAGAAGAGGTCCAGGTGCAGCAGCTGCAGGCTGTGCAAGAATTCTGTCCCTAACAACTCACAGGATTTTCACAGCCATCGCGGTTACAAAAGGAGGCTGGTAGCCCATCTCTTGCATAGAGGTTGGCAGCTTCAAAAGAATACTTTTTTTTTTTTTACTGTTAATAATGCTGGTGGTTATAGGCTGGAATATTCTACTTTCTTCTGTTACCTCTACTTTTCTAATCTACATGAAGCCACTAGAATGAGTTTGAAGTTTGCTTGTTGAAGTTCCACACCTGCAACGTGGCATATTACTATTGACTTCCTGCCTTCCTCCACGCCCCACTCTGATCCAATTTTTGTACAGCTGTTTGTGGGACCATTTCTGTGGCTCCTCACTGCTCACACCAGTGATTCTCAACCCGGGCAAAGCCTCTGAGACAGTGTTTCTGAAACTTACCCACAGAAGTTAATGCATTTTACTTCACAACATAGCACATATATGCCCTTATACTTAGATAACTGAAACAAAGTTTTCACAAATAATTCTTATCTTTCATAATTGTGATGTACTATTTTCTTTTTCATTCTTTTTTTTTTTTTAGGGGTAGGTGGGTGAGACTCACTAAATTGATCTTACTGTCCATCAGTGCTGTGGTTCTTGATCTTAGTTACACGTAACAAATCATCTAGAAAGCTTTTTAATGTCCAGACCCCACAATAGAGCAATTAGAATTTCTAAGAGTGAGAGCCCACACACCCCTCAGGCGAAGGCTTTCCTGAATCTTCTTGGTTTCCTACCACTTCCTCCTTTGAGCCTCACCTCTGAATTCTGGAACTACCTTTCTTATAGCAAGTGATACTTGGTTTTGCATTCATTTACATGTTTATCTTAGATTATAAATTCCTTGGGGGCAAGTGAAGTCAGAGAAAGACAAATACCATATGATAGGACGTATATGTGGAATCTAAAAAAATGACACAAACGGATTTATTTACAAAACAGAAACAGATTCACAGATGGAAAAAAACTCTTATGATTACCAAAGTGGGAAGGTGGGGGAGGGATAAGTTAGGAGTTTTGGATTTGCAGATATTAACTACTGTATTTAAATAAATAAACAACAGTGTTCTACAATATAGTGCAGGGAACTGTATTCAATATTTTGTAATAACCTATAATGAAAAAGAATATATATAAATGTATAACTGAATCACTCTGCTGCACACCAGAAACTAACACAACATTGTAAATCAACTATACTTCAATTAAAAAAATAAATAAAAATTCCTCAAGGCAAGAGACTGTCTTACATCCCAGCATCCAGCACCCAGTAGCTCCCTCCATAAAGATTTGCTGAGAGCATAGATACACAGGTAAAGCAGAGAATAACTCATCTCCTTCTTTGGCTTCTTGGTAATTCATCTTTCTTCTTGGCTGTCCCTCTTGTTGCTCACTATTCTTGTTTTGTTTTTTGTTCACTGGCCCTTCTTCCTCAGCCCACTTCTGAAATAGCAAAATTACCCTCTGTCCTGCCCTTAGTCCCCTCGCCGCTCTATACTCTGCGTGGTGATCCCATCTGTGCACCTGGCTTCCACGCTCCCTCTACTGGAGGCTTCCAAAGCTGCATCCCCAATCCCCATCTCTCTTCTGAGATCCAGGTTACTTTCCAACTACTTTCGGTAAAAAAGCATGTTTGAGAGTTTGGCTCCAGTGCCAGAAGCAACGGGAATGGTTTGAGTTTCCAGCCTGACCATTATCTCTTCCAAATTACTTAAGATATTTTTTCCTCGCTGGTGAATTCAAGATGATGGATGGTATCCAGTTTGGAGGGCTGTTTTGATGATTAAATGAAACGTTTAAACATGTATTTAAAACTGTTAGCACAGTGCCTGGCTGGGATAGAGTACATGTTCAATAATGGTTAGGAACTATCACTGGACGTCTTTATCTGGAGGTCCTTTGAACCCCTTAAACTATCTGAAAACAGTATCCCACCTCTTACACCTCTTTCCTGTTTCCAAACCTCCTAACTTTCTCCGCAGATAATGCTAGAATCCGGGGGACCTTGGCTGACACAGATGTGATTTGGGGGCTGTGGAGGATTTTTAGGGGACCCTTGTCATCTCCACAGCTCGTAGCATCCCTCAGCCAGACGTTACACCTTCCTATCTCCTCACCAGACTCGCTCTCCAATCCTAACTATCTGGTCCACTCCTGCCAGACTAATTCTTGTGAAGTGCAAAACAAATCCTCCACTTGCCCTATTAAATCTTTCAGTGATGGGACAAAGCCCAGAGCTCTTCATGTGGCAAATCAAGTCCTTCATTATTTGGTCTCTGGACCCGGCATCCTTGCTGCTTCTTGCCTTGGTCCCTGCTCCAACGGCTTACCCCTCACTGGAGTGCGTTTTGCTCCTTGTACAATTCACTATCTTCCTAGAGCATTTAATAAACTCTAAGGGAATTATTCATTCTTTCTGGGTTTCCTATTCTCCATCCTACTTCCCCAGCTGGTGAGCTCATTGACAGCAGGCAACTTTTTATTTTTTAATGGAGTTTTGTTTCCTGAGATGCCAGCCCAAGGCTTACAAATTAAAGGCACTCAGTGATTTGTAAATGGATGAACTTTGGAATTAGAAGATAGTATAGTTTTAGCTCATATTTTTGTTTTATTTATCTTGTGGGAGCAATTGGTAGAATAATGTCACTCTATTGCAACTTGAGTGTCTTGTGCAATGCTTTGTGTTAGACGCTGCAGCATGTTGTGACACGTTTTGGGAACAGGAACCATCTGATATAGTATTTAAGTTGTGTTACACACTCAGTTGACAAACATTGGACCCCAACTTTGTAGCAGACACTGGGCAAGGCATAGGAGCATACAGTAATAACACTACAATAATACTAATTATTAAATACCTCCTCTACTCTGCACCTAAGTTAGCTCGTGAGATCACCTTCTAAACATGAGTAAATGGAGGCTCATATTTAAAAGGTCTTTTCTAAGGAAAGGCAGCTAATAAGTGGAGAACCATATTTGAACCACAGTCTGCCCACTCAGTCCACTGCTCCATTCAGTTCTGTGTACCACCTCGCAGGTACTAACTGTTGAACATCTTTTACCTTTAGGGTGTGGAACTCGAATTATTTTGATTTAATTCTCTCAACACTCTACAGGCCATTATTCTCTTTTTCCTGGAGAGAAAATGGGCTCAGAGAGGTTAAAGAACCTCTGCAGGATCACACAGCTCTGTGGTAAGGGGCAGAGCTGAGATACTCAGGTCTGCTTAACTCCCGAGCCCATTCTCTGCCCACTTAGCACACGACATGATCTAGCCAGAGCAAAAGGCTGTAAAGCAGGGAACTGAAGTTCACTGTGGTAAGGGCAGGAGTGAAACAGCAATGGCCAGGAGCTGCTTGTTCAGCGAGGAAGGAATGGAGGTAGCTGTTCAGGCTGTGGGTTCCGATGTTCTCATCACGTCAGCAACATCACTCATCACTCATCAGATATCATCGGACCCTTCAGTTTGCCATGGATACTAGTGGCCCGACAACTAGTACAAACATGAGAAAGGCAAAGCCATTTATAACAAAACTCTTTTAAAGTCTTTTTAAGAGAAAAAGATAAGAGGATGAGACAAAGAAAGAAATGGCAGCAACAGAAATCAGTGCTACAACAGAGCTAGTCACCAGGTACTGTTTCCCAGGAATGGAAAATAAACCAGCAGCTCCCCCTCTGCTACAGTAAGTTCAGCCCATCCAGACTGCTTACCATGCCTGTAGGGCCCTCCAGGATCTGTCCTGCCAACCTCTCTGACCACCTACCTGCTGCCCCGTGCACCTGCTTCATGTCGCAAGGTTGCCAAACTTGTTTGGGCCATCGGCTTTTGCCCTTGCTGTTCCCGCAGCCCCACATGCTCTTTCTCTAGTGCTTTGCATCCGTGACTTACCTCCAATGTCTCCTCCTCAGAAAGGCCTCCCTGACTGCCACCCTCATTCATTTCTTTGTCACATCATTAAGTCTTCAGATTAGAGCTAATCACGATCTAAAAGCCAGTACAGTTTAGTAGTTAAGAGTGTGGGCTCTGGAAGCAGGTCTCAGTTCTGACTTTTTACTAGCTAAATAACCTTGGGCACATTATTTAACCTCTCTGGGTCTCAGTTTTCTCTTCTGAAAATGGGGATGACGACAATGATACTCCTGTCCCCTAGAGTACTATTGCGGGGATTAACTGAGTTTATGTACATAAAGCATTAACAGTGCCTGGCACTTAGAGGCTATGTAATAAAGCCAAAGTGGGTGAATCATCTCATTTTCATTCATCCTTCCAATATGTGTTGAGTTTGAATAGAAGAGATGCTAGGATGCAGGGCTGGGAATGCAACAATGAACGGACCAGGCACAGCCGCTGTCCACAAGAGCTTACTGCTCGTCTGAACCATTTCTCTTGCTGACACAGATCTGCATTTTACTTATAGACTTTTGCCTAGAGGTCATCTAAACTTTTCTTCTTCGTTCTAGTTTCTATCCCCCACTTCCTGTCTCGGGCTTCCTAGTGCCTCATTATGGCTTCATGTGACACATGAATCTATGTGTTTTTACACCCGCACGATTTGTTACTTGTAGTTGTGTTTGTTCCTTTAGAGTTAGAATTAATTAAAGATTTGGCTAACGAAGGAAATGGTAAAAGGTTACCAACGAGATGACAAAACTAGAAAAATAGCTGAAAAGTCTACTTCCTGGCTTCTTCTGTTCTGTTCAAATTGCTTAGAATTTTCCATAACCACTTGAACCAGCCAATTCTTTCCCCAAACCTCCCCAATTTCTTCTCGCCTAGATTGCACTTCCTCTCCAAAGCCTTCCCTAACTTTCTAAGATAACGGGCTCTTTGGTAACCTTGTGCTCATCCCCATAGTATGACTTATTATTCCACTGCAGAGTCACTGCTCTCGCCTCTCCTCCACGAGTCTGCATCGCCATATGGCCTGGGCCATCTTTTTTTGTCTTACTCTCCACTGTATCTTCAACCCAGCAATACCTTCTTATTGTTAACAAGTAGTGCTCTTTTGTATCTATTGAACTTAGGTAGAGGATAAGAACCAATGAAGTGGGTAAATTAGGAGACAGTGATTTGTATTGTGTTACAAAAGGAAGAGTCCCTTTATAAAAGGATTTTTTGCAGGGTTCCATTGAGTGGGGAGACAGGGTTATTGCTATAAAAACAGTCCCCAAATTTCAGTGACTTAGTACCCACAAAAAAACTTTCTTGGTTATGTAATAGTTCAAGTGTTCAGTTAGGAGCCTTCTAAGGCTTGTGGCTCCATTATCCCTTATGCCTTTGGAGTCCTCTATTGGGTCCTCTGCATTTGGCTAGTAGATGGGGAGAAAGAGAGAGAAGACCATCTCTCAGGACAGACACACATCACTTCCAATCCCATGGATTGGAACTCGGTTTCATGACCACACCAACTGCCAGGGAAGCTGGGGGAAGCAGTCTAGCTGTGTGCCGGGAGGAGAGGGAATGTGTTTTGGTGAGCACACAGCAGTCTCTGCCCCGGGACTGTACCAGAGCCAGGTGGCACTTGTGTAAAGCGAGGTGCCTGCCCACCCACAGTGGGTCCCAGAATTAGGGAATTGCACTGACATCTACTGTTCTGGCTTTGCAGACGAACTCATGTGATCAAAATCTAAATCACTGCCTCGAACTCATTGAACAAGTTGCCAAAGTGCAGGGACAACTCTTTGGGATCCTCACCACAACAGCCCAAGAAGGTGAGAATGGCTGGTGTGTCCCCTTCCCCTCTCCTCCCCTCCCCTTCCTTTCCTTTGTCCCTTCTCTGTGCTCTCTGACTGGACTGGTGTGGTTGGATTTCTCTCGCTGACCTGATTTGTGGATTCTTCTAGGAGGACATTATGATGGTGTGGAAACAATCAAATCACGCCTTTTGCCTTGGCTGGAGGCCTCCTTTACTGCTGCTTCCCTGGGAAAACCTGTCGACAGCAAGGTCCCCTCTCTACAGGTAGGGATGCTAAAGGCATCCTAGGTCGTCAGCATCTAATCAGGCTCTGGGAAATCAAACATATGTAATACATGGTTTTTAACTTAGTAAGGGGCTCAACTCTAGTCAGGGAATTGGGACCCAGGTATAAAATGTGAGTCTCTATACATACAGTAGTAGATGGCATAATGGATTGAGTTTTCTCTTAAGACTGATCGGTATTAACATCTCAGCCTTCCTTGCTTATTGGTGGTATGACTTTAGGCAACTCAGTGAGCCTCTGCTTCCTCAGCTGTGAAAAGGGCCTGGTGGTGGTCTGCATCTGGGACATTGCTGGGCCCACTCTAGAGGTTAAAAAGTAACTTTGAAATGACAAGTTAGTCATCCAGATGGGGTACCACGGAGAGGTCAGAAGAGAAAGAGATTGTTAGATGGAGGAAAGCTCTGTATTCTGAAAGAGTTTAAAAAATAAAACTAATAGGAAACTTCTAAGATAAGAAGAAAACTCAATTCTGGTAGACTGATAAATAGGGTCATAATTTGTGGTTGATATTGATGATTTCCAGGGGACAGTGGCAGTGTTTTAACAGTTGAGGACCAGGCTGGAAAGAGAAAACGTACTTTGGTTAAGGCACTGGCATCATTATGGTTATGGCATGGCATCAGTGTTTGGATGGATTTACATAAATCCCTCCAAAAATTGAAGCATTTAGAGCAAGCTGTTCTAAGCAAGAGAGCCTTATGAAGGCAGTGGCTGAAGGATTCCTGGTTAGAGATCACTGCGAAGAATGCTAATCCACCCTCTATGGTCCGGGGTAGTTTGTCTAACCTGTTAGGTCTCAGTTTCCTCATCTGCTAAGTGGGGACAATGCTTCTGCTGAACTAACAGGGTCATTGTGACAGTTAAATATGATAAACATGGGAAACAACTTACATGAGGTAAGTGTTCCATAGACGTAAGTCGTTATTAAACCAACTTTTTGACATAAGAATTTTCATATACTTCTTAGATTTTTACCCCCTGTAGGTGTTATTCTGAGTATAAAGATGTAAGATATTTCAATGTCTTTTAAAAAAAATCTGAGGTATAATTTACTTTCAGTGAAAACCACAGATTGATGAATTTTTACAAATGGATATATCCATGTAACACACCTCTACGAAGATGAGAAGTGTTTGCATCTCTTTGGAGCATCCCCTTGTGCCACTTCCCAGTCCCCTCCCTCCACCCGCAGGTCAACCACTCCTGATTTTTATCACTCTCGGTTAATTTTGCCTGCACCAAACTTCATGTAAATGGAACTATACATTATGTGCTCTTTGGGGCTTGACTTCTTTTGCCCAGCATGATGTTTTTGCAATCTGTCCACATGGTTTCATGTGTTGAGACTACCTTTTGATTTGTGTGTCTTTCCAGGACACGTTTGATAAGGAGAGACACAAAGAGTCTGGTTTTCGGGATCGGGACTTACAACAATTAGACTCTGACTTGAACTCAACACGTAGTCAACTCAACCAGGTTCAAGACGAGTAAGAGGAATGCAAGTTATCTTCTTCCCAAAAGAATTGCTTGTTCTTAACTTAATTGTTAAGTTTGAAAGGAGAATAGTGGCTCATGGAAAATGTAGACGTTTGTAAATAAGTAATATGATGTGTGTGTGTGTGTGTGTGTGTATGTGTGTGTGTTGGGAGTCAGTGTCTTTGAATTTGGGAACAGGATTTCTATATTATATGATGATCCCTAAGACCCTGGTTCCCTTGGCTCCATTTCTGCGGCCATTTCTTCTCCATACCCACTATCAGCCCATATTTATAAAAGAGAAAGATCGTTGCATCGATAAGCTATCTTGAGGGAGGAAAAAGGAAAAGATGCAGAAGGGGGAGTGTTAAAGAGGGTGAAGGATCAGGTAAAGAGGAAAACTAAGAGAAATATAGCAAAAGTAAGACGAAGCAGGCTGCATCTCTCCATCGATTGTCTCTGATGGGGGTAGATACGCCTGATCAAGAACAAATCAAAATTTTGGAATAACTGTTAGATATAAAAAAATATATTTCAAAACAGTTAAGCAATACCAGGCATGGATGTCAGATGTATGCTACATGCAAAGACAGGGCAGCAAGCTCCAGGAATCACTGCAAAGAAAATTGCAAACTTTGGGTTTGGACTTGAGGCAGATAGACAAATGTGATACAACTGCTTTCAACATATGTCACAAAAGTCCGTCAGCAAGATTTTTTCCTGCCACAGCTCTGCCCCAAGGCTGACATGGAGAGGACAGCCAGGGCTTCTTTTTTAACTAGTCACGGCTTGTGATGGAAGAGGGTGTGGCATTTGGCCTTGTTCTCTGAAGAGATTTCCTTCTAAGGAAAACATCTTAATTGATTGATTTATTATAAAAGTAGTGCACATTTCCTTCTCAAAATGCATATAACAAATAAAAGCATAAAGATGAAAATCATCCATTATCTCATGCCTGTTAACATTTTGGCGTATTTTACTCCAGACATTTTTCCTTGTGTGTGGGAGCATGTGTACACGCACACACACAGAGTTACTTCTACACACCCTCATTCATTTTTCCAATTGGAGCCATGGTCAATGGGTGGTTTAATAGCAGCAGCAGTCAAGATTTATAAATGTGATGTGCAAAAAGCATAATTCCTCTGAAGTTCTATGACTTATTTCAATGAATGTCACCTGATTTGGAGAGGGCTAAGGAGGATCTTTAAATCTGCCACTTCTTTTTGGGTCTAGCAGAGTTCCTTTTGTGTATATATTCCATTAATTCCAAGCTCAAACTTCTGTTAGAGGCTGTGTTTGCCCTCCCAAGGGGCTTCATTGCCCTTCTCCTTCCATAGACTGGCATCTATTGGTGGAGAATGCTTGCACGCTCTCCGGGTGCTGGAGGAGAGGGACTCTTGGTCTGGTGCTGCCCTCTGGGTTCTTGCTGCCTCCGTCCCACCTGAGCACTAACGTCTTGTGCTGATGGGTGCTGAGTTGTAGCTTGTCTGGTTGAGTTTCCTGGGGACATTCAGTGACCCCTGCTGCTGTCTCCATTTGCCTCTGCTTGTCAGGCAAAGCTTCGAGACCTTGCTGGTTCTTGACTTCAATCAGCACCCACAGGAGCCAGGAATTCCTACCTTCCTCTCCTGTCACTGTGGCTCTGTAGTTACCCACCAGGGGCATCATGGACCCAAAACTATGACTGCATGCTTTTTTTTTTTAAACCACCCATCATTTGAAAGTTGCACACAGGAAGTTACTTGTTGCTTTTCCTTGAATTTCCTACTTTTGTTTTGGGTTGCTTTTAACCCATGTGTGGTTCATTTTCTATTTTTTAAGGCATCAGAAGTGATGGAGGCTATTCCCCATGTTCTATAGTGGCCAGATCTCTCCTCCTTCTCCTACTCAGCCTACCTGTCTCTAAAGCCAGGGTGCTACCTACTGTAGAATGAGTTGCCCACCCAAGGAGGTTCCCATGTCTAACCTCGTGGAGACCAGTTTGGCTGTGACTCAGTTCCAAAGATGCAGATTTCGGTAGAGTGCTGAATGGGGACAGGTCTGTGTAGGTGGGACAAACCCTAGACAAGGGTAGACCACTGGATTTTGTGTCTGGACCTGGTTAGAAATCTCACTTGTCTTCATTTCCTATATCTGATCTATAAGAACATCCAATGGAATCTACCTCCTAAACGTCTCCCACACACATTCCTTACTTTCTATTCTCCCACCATTGCCCTTGGTCAAGCCTCTGTTACCTCTTGTCTTAATCAATTTTCCAGCTGGCTTCCCTGTTTCAGTTTTTGCTCTAGTACAATCCACTTTCTACATTGCAAATATAGATATCTTTGTGCCGTGTCAAGTCATCCCCTGGCTTAAAAGCTGTTAGGAGCTTCCTTCTATACTTAGACAAAATTTCTAAATTCTTTCCCAGGATTCTCCCAGCCCTGCGTTACCTGGTCCTACCGCGCCCTCCACCCTCATCGCCGGCCCAGCTCCCCTCACCCAGTTGACCGTCTACTTCCTCACCTTGAGGCCCTTGCGCATGCGCTTTCAGAAAAACTGAAGCCTTCCGCCGGCTCTTGGCATGGCTGCCTTTTTCTGGTCCTTCAGGTCTCCGTTTAAGCGTGACTTCCTCAGAGTCTGTGACCACTATACGTTGAACGATCTTTCCTCTTCCCTTCCTTTAATTTCTTTCACTATAATTTAAGAACTGCATTTACAACAATTTGGAACCTTGAAAAATTTGCCTATTTATGACCCACTAGACCGGAAGCTCTGAAGGATTACCGTTCTGGGATGCTGTCCTGACACTGTTGTTATCTCCAGCCCCCAGCATCATGCCTGGCACCTAGTGAATTCTCAATAATTTGTTCAATGGATGAATAAATCCATAATAAAAAATAAATAAAATATGTTAGCCTGCTAAAAACAATGCTTGTCACATGAATATACCCCCTTTCTCTCTGTCACCCAAGGGGGCCAAATTAGCATAGATGTTTGCTTGTATGTATATGTGCTCACACACGTATGCCATGCTTTGAGAGAAAAAAAAAGATTACTATTCATTCTCTTCTTATTTTCCTGATCTATTTTCTTCTTTTAATTTTCCACAATTTTCTTGATAAAAATGCTCATTTTCCAATATACACTTTAAAAAACTATAACATATTCACATTGCAATTAAATCACAGCAATTTCCCTTCAACCTCCAGTAGCCCTATCGTGAAGTTATTGCTACTTTGGTTTTCTTTTAGACTTGAGACATTTCATTCATTCATGCATTCATGCATTCATTTTTCAGGTTAAAAAAAACTATATGATAAGCATTGTTTTAGGTGCTGGGGATAAAGAGATGAATAAAGTAAAGTCTTTGCCTTCAAGTAGTTCACAGTGTGTGTGTAATGAGATTGTAAATATGAACACGTGTTGGAGGAGCTCAGAAGGGGAGGCAAGCTTTGTGTGGCCTTTGGAGAGGCACTCATTGGATGAGTGGGCATTTGTTAGAGGAGGAGAAGAGGATGAGATGGAATTTGGGAAACTCACACTATCTCTTGTATTGTCTGATTGGCTGGGATCTGTGGGGATTTGATAGAGATCCTGCTAGCCCATTATTTCTCAATCTGCCTCACTCTGTAGGGGAGACCAGTGTTCAACCTGCCCTTTTTCCATCCCAGTGTAAGGAGGACGAATGGTGTGAGTTTGGATAGCAGCCATTATCTTTTAGCCTCAGAACTACTGTGCCTGGGTGTTCCCTCAAGGATGTAGGGTCAGAGAAGTCAAGAAACCTTTACCAACCCATGATCTGTCACCATACTAGGATAACTTCCTTGAGAACTATTGGTCTTCATTCATTATCATCCATCACCTCATTTTTTTTTTCTAATTTAGAGAAACCTAAAGAAATAGTATGGTTTATTATGATTTGCCTATAATGAAGAGAGTCCTTGAAACTAACAGTGACCAAACTAGGTTGAAAACTGAGGAAAACTGTGCTCAATTAGTTGTGGAAGTTAGAGGCAGAAAGATGCGAAATACTTGGTAGTCAAGTGTAGGAGTGGATGACTTTATAGGCAGGAAAATAATTTTTTTATATTCAGTAAGTCTGGGAAAATTAAGTCAAATGCAGTTCTACAGTGCATAGTAATAAGAATAGATTATTAGTTTATTACAGAAAAATGGAAATTTTATATAGAGAGACAACCTGGGGATTTTATGTGATTACAGCAGATGAAGTAGAAGGGTGAGAAAGAAGAAACTGAACAAGTTTCTTTGTCCTTTACTTTCTAATATCAGTAATTATTACATAGCCTTTTAGGGATAGTAGCTCTGTTTTCTTTGTGTTTGACATCAAGAAAAGATGCAAGATGCTAGCATGTTTTTGCATACCAGTGCTCCATAATATTTGTAATATCATCTGATTGTATGCAGATGTCTTATAATTTGATCTTGTTTATGTTGAATTTATATCATATGGCAAAAGCTCCCGAGAGAACCTATGCTTTGATTTAGAAGGTCTGCCAATTTTGGAAAATCTGTCTTTAGTTACTGATTTCTCTTACAGTCTGGCTGAAACTGAAAAGACTCTTGAAGAAACCAAGAACAGATCGGCCATATCCCTTTTGGCTGCAGAGGAGGAAATAAATCAGCTAAGAAAGCAGTAAGAAAAAAAAAATGACAGGATTATTGCAGCCTGCTGATTAATCTTTGAATTTAGCTTTTTTTGGGTGCTCCATTACAAAATGAAAGAAGCTGTTCACAATCAAAGAAGAAAGACAGCAATATTTTTATTAGTGTTTTATATATTTTTCTTACTACAAAAACAATACCTATCTACTACAGAAAATCTTCAAAGCCCAACATAGTAGAAAGAAACCTAAAACCCCTCATAATTTCAGAGTCAGTTACTGTCACCATTTGATATTTCTTCTAATTTGTACACTAAAAATTAGTCTTAACGTTAAAGTTAAGACAACAAAATATGAGTATAAATTTTAGACTCTTTTTTTCATTTAACACTATTTAAACAAGAATAAAGCAGAGCTTGATTTTTAAATAGGTACATCATATTTCCGCATTTGGGTATTTCTCTAACGCTGGATAGTTACTTTGATGCCAATTTTCAACATTGGAAATAACATTGTGATAATTTTTGTGGCAAATCTTAGTTTAAATTTCAGATTATTCTTTAAAGATAAATTTCTGGAAGGGAAAAAAATACTGATCCTTTAAGGTTATACTTTTCTTAATCTTAACTTTTATCTTTCCCTTAAAAAAGAGCAAATGGGAGTTGTAATAAAATACATACATATATATTTAATAGAAAATACCTTTCTATTGCCTTTATACATGTTCTAATTATTCTGATTTCTTCCAGAACACCCATAAATTTTAGCTTGGAGTGATGTTCTGCTTTCCACTTCTAACTCCCCTCTCATCATCATTTTACCCTCTTATCTCCTGTTTGATATAGCACTTCAAATTCTTTAATCATATTACTCAGCAATTCCCTATAGCACCAATTCTGTTCTTCACTATTTCTAGCGCAGCTTTTAATTCTGCTATTGCATTTTTAGCTTTTCTACATCCTTCTTAATCTTACCCCTTCCCTTGTCTTCTTACACCATTGTCATTTTCATCACAGCATGTTCTCTTATGGCTTTTGCTCCCTTTTACCATGGCTATGTCTCTTTGTATTAATGAGGATGCCAATTTTGTTTATAAAGCTTTGCTTGTTTCCGTAGTACCTTATTTTTGTAAGTCCACATGTCTGCCTATTATTGTGGATGTAATTCAGTTTCCATTGTAGGTCCCCCGCCCCAATATCCCACTGGTTCAGCGAATCTGAGTGTGTGAGAATAGGTTATATCTTTGACCAGCTTCTGGACTAGGTTTTGGAGGTCACATGCTTTCAGAGTCTTGCACAGTGAAGCAGTCCAATACAGAATAGGATGACTCTGCTTTGACTCTGCCCGCTCTGCTTTGGCTAGAGGATTTGCACTCCTGCCTTTTCTTCAGGAGGCTTTTCCCATGTAACTGCAGACATGAAGTGGCATCCTGACCCTGACAATTCTGCTCTTTCTCAATTTGTGTTGGTTTCTATGCATTTCCATCGAGCTGCAGTGCAGGAATGGCAGGCTAAGTAGAGTAGACTCGTTAAGTATGCCAATTGAGGTTTGTTACTGTTCCTCCCTCCCTCCCTCCCTCTCTTTTCTTTCAAACATTTTTTTTGTTGTTGTTGTTCAGGCTTAAATCTCTTCAAGCCCAGGAGGACTCCCGCCACAGACACTCAGAGCATAGGAGCTCAGGGAAGCGGGGCTCCGAGCGTAAGAGAGTGGAGCTGCGGGACTCGGAGCCGATGGGCGCCGACAGACGGAATGTAGACCAGCGCAACGCAGAAACGATAAACAATTATGAGAAACAGCTCCGAACGCTGAAGGACGAGATAGCTGTTCTGTCTGCTGAAAAATCTATACTCCAAGGAAGGTCTGACAAATTCTCACAGATCTCTTCATTTAAGCCCCTTTTGCTGAGTTAGTGATAAAAACTTGGCTTGGGAAAAAAAGTAAAATGACTTCCTGAACCCAAACCCCAACATTAGGGAAGCTTTGAATTGTAAAGGGATTGTTTTCTTTAACTGCACCTTTCCAGAGAGAAAACACTGCTTAGATTGACAATACTTGGGCACTAGTTAATTTCAGGTTGATATTGAAGTTTAAGGAATGAAACTGAGACATGCAAAGGAAAGTTCTTTGGCTTGATACTAGATTTGAGCACTTTATGATGCAAAAGGTGGTACCCATGTTGAAAGACTGTTCCATCATATGAGGGTCCTGTTCTCTGAGGCCTAGGAGTCCTCTCTCCGGGGATGATCGACTGTCATTTTACTGTAGGATATTTCCCTTTTTAAAAATCTCACTTTGTTTGATAGTGTAGGTAAGTGTTCTTGTGAAATTCCCTTCTATTGATGGACAGAATGTTAAGACAGGTCATTCATTCAGTGTTAAGTGAGGACAAAGCAGGATGTTTCTCTTTGGAGTCTCTGCATTTTCCTGGTTCTTTCTAACACCTTCCCTCTTCCCCTACCCTCCCAGCCCCACAGTGTGCCCCGATTCAGGCTATCAAAACCACTCCTACTCCTCCTGGCCTCCAATCCCCTAAATGTCACCTAAGTCTTTCATTTTTGGAAATAACCCCATCAGTGTTGTGCTGGTGCCAGCTTGTACTGGCTTCTGAGAACTGATTCTGGGCATTTCTACCTAACTCTGAGTTCAGTGATACCACATTGGTAGTTTGAAATTGGCTATGTTGGGAGTATTTGTTGCACCATGGAAATTGGCAAACGCTGTATATGAGGGCTTTTTTTTTTTTCCCCTCCCACCTTCAGAGAGTCTGATTTGCACTACCTTTTGCCCCATAGTTTCTTCTATGAAACTCCCCATTTTGACAGCCCCTTCCTTCTGGGCTAGCTAGTCTGACAATTCCCTTTGTACGTGGTAGGAGTATACGTTTCACTGACACAGTGCTTTGTGATTCACTAAGTACTTCCACATATATTAGCTCACTTGACCTTTCACTACTATCCTGAAATCGGGCAAACATTATGTAGGTGAAAATGGGGGATCTGGAGAGGAGAAATGATTGCAAATGGTCCCACTGCTCTGGAAGGAGAGCACAGATTTTCTTTCTCATTGTTCAAGCAGCATTTATCTCATTTTATACCATAAAGCTCAGTGATGTGTTAGTAGCCCAAAGTTAGGGTAAGAAATACTGAAAATCTGACTTCTGTACCTCTGGCTCTTGCTAGCTGTGTTACTCTAGGGTGGCCCCCTTAACTCTTCTGAGCCTCAAGTTTCTCATCTGTAAAATGGCCAACAATCAATGCTCACCTTAGAGGGTTGCTTGAAGGATACGTTGATGTGCTGAGTGAATGAAAGTGTGTTATAAATTCTAATGCACCAGGCAAATGCAGAGTATTGTTTCTTGTTTGCGATCCTATCTGAGACCTTGTGAAGACCAAGGAGGCGTACTCTCCTTGCTCCCATGGCTTCTGGCTTATGAGGGGCGAAGTATCGAAAAGTCCAAGAACGGGAGAGAGAAGGGAATCAGAGATCTTCCTGCCTGATTCTTGCTCACCCACAGGTCCGCCAGGAGCCGGTCTCCTAGCCCTGCCCCTCGCAGCCGCAGCCAGAGCCGCGGCCGCAGCCAGATCCACAGCCGCAGCCACAGCCGCAGCCGCAGCCGCAGCCGGTCCGCCAGCCCCTCCACCGCAGTCGCGAAGGTCAGGAGCCCGTCCCCGAATCGCGCCAAGCTGTCCAACGTGGCGCGCAAGGCTGCCCTGCTGTCCCGCTTCAGCGATGCCTATTCCCAGGCCCGCCTGGATGCGCAGTGCCTCCTGCGGCGCTGCATCGACAAAGCCGAGACGGTGCAGCGGATCATCTACATCGCCACCGTGGTACGTGCGCCGCACCTCGGCGGTCCCCGGCGCGGCGGGGAGGCGGCATTTTGGGAAACTGAACGGGACAGTTTAACAAAACTGGTAGAGCCTGAGGTCGCTGAAGGAGGGTGGGTTTTCCATCTGTCCCCTCCCTCCCTCCCTTTCTCCTTTCCTTTCGTTACAGACATTTGGGATGAATCATTTTTCACACTTAGTAACTATTCACATATCTTAATAATTCTATTGACCAGGTATTTGTTGAAGTATCCATAAATGTAGGACTATCTCAAATGGCTGTATACTAAGTTGATTTGCACTGAGTCTTCTAATATGGGCATATGTGCACACGGTAGATGTATTGTTGCTAAGGGCTATCATTTGATTGGTTACTTTCCATTCTTAGAAAAATCAAAAGGCTATGATTATGTTAACTCTTCTGTTTACTTAATTAAGAGTAGTCACTAAAACTGTTAACATATCAGCTGCTTGAGTATGGCAGATTAAAAAGTGCCTGTATGTAATCTTCAGTTCCTAAAGCAAATGCATTTGTTCTATGGGTACCATATTGAGATACTGGGAGTATGTAATGAGAACTGTTAAATGTTAAAAAAACAAGACAAAACATTGGTGTGAGAGCAGAATTATCAGAATCTACTGGACTTTATAATCTTATGTTTATTTATTTATATCAGGAGTCAGCAAACTACGATCCCTGGGCCATGTCTGGCCCGGCCTGTGACACTGAGAGAAATACCACCTAAGAGCTAAAATATAAGAATGACTTTTCACTTTAAAGGGTGATTTTTAAAAAACCCTGAATCTTCTAATATGGACATATGTGCACACAGTAGACATATTTTTAAAAAGTGACAGAGACAGTTACATGGCCTGCAAAGGGTAAAATATTTACTATCTGGCTTTTTACAGAAAAAAGTTTGCCAACCTTTGGTTTATATAATTAAGAATCACTTTTACCGAGTTGGTTACAGTTCTGTAATTATAGAGGCCATATCTTTCATGCATAACTGAGTTTTCCCCATGCTTACTATTAATAAAGGCACTTAATAAATATTTGCTGAATTGATAAACGCTGGGAACATGTTGGACACTTGATATGCATCTATGTATGACAAGAACACTAGATTGATGGTTTTCTCTTATTTCTTGACCTGTAAATATCATAGTATTGCTGTGGGGTCAAGGCGTCAATCAAACTGCCTCAAGTAGTTACATAACCACGTGATTTATTTCCTTAAATGCATGCACCGTCCTGCTTCTTGCAATCAGAATTACCAGAGCAATGGTCAACTGTCTTGAAATTAGTGAACGTGGGTAGTCATTTATGTATTTATGTACTTTCCAAAATTTAGATTTTTCTCCCAGATTAGAAATAGTTTTGACCCCTGGGTTTAGTTATCAGAAGACCAATATGATGTTAAGTTTTTGATGGGCATTTTTTCTTCATTCCTTGCTGTGGACTTCTCTACCTGCCCTCTTCCCACCAAGTAAATTTGCTGTATTTTTATGTGCAGGAGGCATTTCACGTAGCTAAAATGGCATTCAGACATTTCAAGATCCGGGTGAGGAAATCGTTGACACCGTCTTATGCGGGGTTGAATGACTTTGAGGATGCCGTCTCGGATTATATCATTTGTCATCTTGATCTGTATGATTCCCAAAGCAGTGTTAATGTAAGTGTTAGGTCTTTTATTGGAACTGGTTTGTTACTACTGCTACTGTCTGCACCGGGTACGAATAACTCAGAACTCCATCCAGTACTTAGTATTGCTCCTCCATAATGGAAGAGCAGAAAAGAGAAGCAGCCAATGTTCTTTGTAGAAACAGTCATTCTTGGCTGTTTCTTTCTTAGGCATTTTATGGGGAAAAATATTTTGAGCTTCAGAGTTCTATTCTTTAGACAGGCCCTTAAGATTGGAAGATAGAATGCCGTAGTGCTTAAGAGCAATGATTTCGGGAAAGATGAGTGTGGATTTGCATCCAAGCTCTGCCACTTACTAGCTGTGTGACCTTGCCCATTTACTTAACCTCTCTGTGCTTTAGTTTTCTAATATTTAAATGGGAGCAACAATGGTCATGACCCCAGAAAGTTCTTGAGAGGATTAAATGAAAGGAGAAGCAGATAATTTGTTCAGCACAAGAGTTGGCATGAAGTAAACTCGAAATAAAAGCAAGCTATTATAATCATTATTATTATAGATTACAAACAAGTCAGAGTTTTGTGTTGGTAATCATATAACTTGCCCAAAATAGAAAAATAAGGAAATAATAAATAAAAGTCACTAAGACTTTTTTCTTAATTTTTTTTGTTTTTTGGAGTCTCTCTTGGCTTTTAGTATATCATTTATACTCAGTCATCTTTCCTCCTTCCGTTGATGAGTCTCCCTCCTTTTAACACACACACTCCTTTTCTAGTTTAACTTATTTTCACTCACAAACTCTTTTCTCACCTCCCATCAGTCATATAATGCCCTTAGGAATGTCAGTGTGCCTTGTCGCAGGCTGGTAACAAGGTGATGCCATCTTTTTGTTTTTCAGGATGTGATCCGAGCCATGAATGTCAATCCCAAGATTTCCTTCCCTCCTGAAGTTGACTTTTGCCTTCTCAGTAACTTCATCCAGGAGATATGTTGCATTGCCTTTGCAATGCAAACTTTAGAGCCACCCCTAGATATTGCCTTTGGGGCTGATGGAGAAATTTTTAATGATTGCAAGTAAGAGACATAGGAGCAGAAGCTAAGGGATTCTTTATAAATACTCCTGTCTTTATTCCCTGGGAGCAATTTAGGGAAAAGAACTCTGGGTGGGGAAATCAACGGACATTACCTGATATCCAGTCCCTGCCATATACTTCTCTGTTACAGAGCAGGGTCCTTTCATGGTGTCATTTTCCTTCTTAGTCAAATGCGATTCAGAGGTGATGTTATGATTTCCATTAAACATATTAGTCTTAGTGGGAACTAATGAGGACCTGGAGTCTGTTTGGAATACTTCAAAAGAAGGTGCTATATAGATACAAATGTGTATTTTATTATTTAAAAAATTTTAGAGGTATAATTGACATATAACATTATATTAGCTTCAGGTGTACAGCATAATGATTCTATATTTGTATATATTGCAAAATGATCACCACAAAAGTCTAGTTAACAAAATATTTTTTTCTTGCTGAGAAATTTTAAGATCTATCCTCTTAGCAATTTTCAAATATGCAATGCAATTAATTATAGTCACCATGCTGTGCCTTTCATCCCCATGACTTACATATTTTCTAACTGGAAGTTTGTACCTTTTGACCTCCTTAACCCGTTTTACCCACCCCGACCTCTGGCAACCGCCAATCTGTTCTCTGAATCTATGAGCTTGGTTTTGTTTGTTTGTTTGTTTGTTTTAAATTCCACATATGAATGCGATAATATGGTATTTGTCTTTCTACATCTGATTTATTTCATAATGCCATCAAAGTCTATCCATGTTGTCCCAAATGGCAAGATTTCATTCTTTTTATGGCTAAAGAGTATTCCTTTATATATATATAGGGCTTCTGGCAGGCCTCCTGTTTACATGCCTTTTATCAGAGGGAACATGCCGCCCCTGGGGCACTGTGGCCTGTCCTCCTGGATGGCTGTGAGGTCAAATTGGTATTCCTAATAATGATTACATTTACTTGTTTCTACTTGAGAATTTTACAGATCAAGTCTAATCCTCTTTTTTTTTTTTTTTTTTAAGCAGCCTTTCACACATTTGTAAACAATTACTCAAATCCTCCTCCTTCTGGCTCCATATTAAGGGGGGTTTGAGACTTCTTAACAAATTGATTGGTTTCCTTGGCCTGTGCTCTGTGTTTGTCTGGATACTCCTTTAAAAAAAAAAGTGTCTACGCTGAACGTTAATCCCCTAGTTTGAACTAACCAGCCCAGAGGGACCAACACCCTTTCTATTTTTATTCTCTATTAATTCAGCTAATTTGTAGTAGCTTTTCTTTTTTTCTAGCCAGGTAAAACTGTTGACTGATTTTGAGCTCACCTAAAAGTTGTTCTTTCTACCTGTGCTGTGATTAAACCAATGATCGCCTCTATCTGTGCAGTTAAATGCTTTTTAGACTCAGTTGCAGGACCTCATGTGTGTCCACCTTGCAGTATATCTTTTTAGATTTAGCTCGTTATAGTTCCAGCCTCTTGAGCTATGTTTTGATACTGTATTCTGGTTTTTTTTTTCCTACCCATTTCCTACCTTTGAGCATTTTTTCTATATTTTGTGGAAGTCACTGATGAACATGCTGAGTTACCCCAGGAATGAGAGAGAGCCTTCTGCACCTTCATCCTCATCCACTGCCCACTTTGGATATGATCATTGAACCATTTGTAATCCACCCACTTAAATTAATCACCCACCCCATTCCTCTTATTTTTTTCCACAAAGATAGCACAAGAAATCTTGAAGGTCTCCAATGAGACTTCAGATGGTCTCTGTCTCTAGCATTTCCCTGAATTACAACTCTTGTAGTCCTGAGAAGAGAGGGGACAAGGTTAGTCTCACATGACTTGTTAGCAAGTCCATGTCGGGTCCTCGTTATCACTGGTTCCTATTCCAGGAGCCCATAACCATCTCCCTAACAACAGAGTCAGGATGCGAATTGATCTAGATCTGAGCATAATATAAGATGAACATTTACATGGATGTACCCTCTTCTGCCAGGTAGGTCACACAACTGCTTAACTTCTCTTTCTTGTTCTTCTGTGTGTTTAACACAGGTACCGCCGCAGCTACGACTCTGATTTCACGGCTCCCTTGGTCTTCTACCACGTGTGGCCTGCTCTCATGGAGAATGACTGTGTCATTATGAAGGGAGAAGCTGTTACCAGGAGAGGGGCTTTTGTACGGTGGCCTTGCATAGTGACAATTCATCCCAAGTGTTTGATTCACAAGTTCGAGAACATTTATAAACCCTGAGATTCCATAAAAGAAGCTCATAGAGAGCTGTTTGATAAGATTTCATACAAAGGAGAGGAAAGGGACTGGCTGTGAAGGAATAGATTCTTTTCTTCCATTCTCCATGAGTCTTCCTAATTTCCTGGCAGTCATTTCTTTGTTGCTTCATTTATAAGATAGAGCTAGTCATATTTGCCTCCTTCATCTTGGAAATATTATGCTATTATAAAGGCAAAGCCCTTTGAGCTCACCTTATTGGAGGCCCTCTATAAGTCTAAGCATTTAAAAGTAAGCAATTAACTTTCAGGAAGGAGCCAAATTTTTACTGATGGTTCTCCATTTTGGGATATGATGAATGTGCCCTGTTTTTCTCTCCTTAGTATGAAGTGTAGGGAGGGGAGGGATGGAGAAAAAGAGGGCAGAGGAGGTAGGGAGAGAGGAGTCAGTCAGTTTTTGAAGGTTACTTCCTCTATATATTGGCTGTAGAATGTTTTGAATATGCTAAATAATTAGACAGCCTTCAGAATGGAGCCTTAGGTATGCAAATGTGTGTGTGTGTGTGTGTGTGTGTCTGTGTGTGTTGAGCTGGGGATTGGGTGTTGGAACTAGTGGCTGTGGGTGCTGGATATTCTGTATGGTTCCCATTATGGTGTTTTACCCCACCCTTCCTAGAAAGAGTTTAGTGAATCCTGGAGAGACCCTCCTGGATCAGAGCAAAGCCACCATCCGGGTGGTCTCAGTTCCTGTTCTCTGAACTGGAGAATAGGGGAAGTGCTTCATGGGAGATTTTCACACGTAGAGTGAAGAAGCAGAGTCATTAGTGTATTTTAAAAGAACTTAAGAAAAGGGTTTATGTAGCTTAAACATCCCACTGTAGCAAATAGTATCTCAATAAATTATTCTGTGCTGTGAAATTTGAGCCCATAGAAACTGGGTTGTGTTGATCTGACAATCACTCTGCAATGAATGGGCTCATAAAATGTTCTTCTCGCCTCTACAACAATCACCATCTATTAAGAGATTTTTATTGTAGACTGTCTGCAGTGCACTTTGAAAGGGGGGGGGGGTCGAGAGGACATAGCCACTATTCGTCTGTTCTACATCAAGTAGCAATTGCCTTTTAACTTTCTTCTTCTCTCCCCTCAAGTATATCACCAACATTTACCCAAACTTAAACCCCTAAAACAGAATGAAAATACCCTAAAGGCAAGACCTGGGAAGAAGAAAGGGTTGGAGGAAGGGAACTGATAAGCAGACCTTGATTAGTAAAATCTCATTCGAGGAAACAGAGTTTTCTCTTTGTTCATTAGTTAGAGAGTAGATGGGCGACAGTCATGGTTCACTCCCTCACTCATTCATTCATTTCATTCAACGATACGTATTTATTCAATAGTTATTTATGACCCAAGCACTGTGATTAGGTGCTGGGGATTCAGCAGTGAACAAAACAGACACAAATTCCTCCCCACGTGGGGCTTACAGTCTCCAACACTTGCAAACTTAAATGCAATTTCTAATCGCTTACTCATCGAAATAGAGTTCCACTAGCAGAAAGAATATGAATAGCCCAAAGTTCACTGGAATGGGTTTTATTTGAGAAACAGCATAGAGTTATTGCCAAATATTGGGCAGGTAAATGAGTGTGCCACATGCTGATGTCCAGTAACAGCCAGGTGTAATTACACCTGAGTACCTCTCGTTCGTTCTATGGGATTTGAGTATTGTTTTAAACCACCTGAGCTTTCACGAACTATTTTTCTTTTTCTCTTTTCTTTAGTGGAATTCAGTGCGATCTGTAAGTCGATGTCGAAGCAGGAGTTTAAGTCCCATCTGCCCCCGTAGCCGTATTGGTTTAAGCACGGTACGTATCTGTCCAATCACTTGTGCACAAAACCATCCTATGGTTGACATTTTTTTTCATCAACAGTCACCTGTAAAAGAGGCGATTATAAGTCTGTGAGTAGAAAGAGAACCTGCTGCAATAGCCCCGGACTGATTTTTATACTATCTCAGGCTAAGGCATTTCTCATTCTAGAAAGAACGAAGTAGAGGTAGTTTTTTGCTTAATTAGTTGAAAGAATAGGAGACTTCAATCATTTCACATCTATTTGTATCTTTAAATGAAAATGAGCTAGATACTAGTTAGTCTCCTGAACAGAGAATGGGACATCTTAATCTGCTGATCTCTGCACACATCAGTTCCTGGTTCCTGCAGAACTCATTGCGTGAGTTTGGAGAAATTGCTCAAACTGTCTGGATTTCAATACTGTATAAAGGGCATTGCAAGTATTAATCTTCCTCCAAACTTCAAAGTAAGAAGAATAAGATCAGCCTCTTTGCCTGTTCGTTCTTAGCATTACTAATACATCTGTCAAAGAAAAAAAGTGGCAAAAACATCTCTGAAAACTAGAAAGATAACAACCCCCCAAACTAATGTTATTGTGAGGCACCACTGTTCATCCACTCAGCGGGTAGTTAGTCAATGGCTTTTGAATGTAGGTCTGGACCAAGACAAGTGGATACTGGATAGACTAACAGTGTGCTCTTTGTTCAAATAAAACTTCTTTAAATATTTGTTCAGCCTTGTTTTAGGGAGAGAGGTGGAGAAGGAGAATTAGATCTGGCAAGTCTCCACTTCTCTGAAATTATCCTTAGGAATGCAACTCTAACCCAAAACTTTCACCCCCTACCTCAGCAAAACAAAAACAAAAACAAAAACAAAAACAAAAACAAAATCACACCCCTCCTCTTACTGGAAGTTAACAAGACCCCACTTTCTTACTGAGTTTAGTGAACATTTATCGTTACTCTGCCCACTTCATTATGTTTGATGATGTCCTTATCAAACTTTCATTCTGTATCTGATGGATGCTAGATTGGGGGAGGGGTGACACAAATGACTAAAACCTGGTCTCTTCCTTGAATGGATTTCAGTATAGGAAGATCAGTACGATTTCAGCAAAGTAACTGAACGTGGTATATGATACAGTCCATAAAAGAGGCACAAAGGGCTAGAGTTGTCAGCGGAGGTAGAGATTCCTTCTGGATTTGGTTCATGGGGGAGTTGGAATCTGATATGGCAGAATTGTGATGGCCTGGGAAATTGGGGAGGACTCTCCAGATGAAAGAAATGGCCTGAGAATGGAAAGTCATGTGTCTGACACAGTTCTTTCACTATTGGAGATTTTAATGTAACTTCATTATCCTTATTTTCGAATAAGTATTCACAGTAGGTACAAGCAAAAGGATAGTACATTTCATGGACTGATAAACAGGACATCTTAGGTGTCTTATACTGGAGATTCACAGTTCTTATTCCAAGAGGGAGTGTTACATGAGAAGAATGCACAATATTAGACACCTGCGGTGCTCACGGTCACGGCAAATTTCCGCTCCAGACTCTCCCTGGAAGGCTTACCTTGGGGAGCATCCTTCTGTAATAAGCTCCTAGACATGTTTGAACCACCTCCTCTGCCTTCTCCACTTTGTGCCCAGGGAGAACAAATTTTAAACTTTTGATAAGAATAAAATAGATTCTCAAGGGTGAAACTGCTGCTAAAATTCTGTCCCTTTCCACTATCATCTCCTTATGACAAGACTGTGCAAATATTTTTGGTTAGTCTAGTTTTTTGACTTGTTTGGAGTCTCACATCCAGGGCAGCTTCCATCTTTGTTAGCGTCTATTTATCTAAAGTGTTTGAAAGCTCAGAGCAAGAATGATGCTTGTAACCAGTTATTTCTGAGCTGTAACAGGTTTGTAGGTACAGGGGGTGGCTTTTGCTCAATGAGAGCAAAGGTGAGGTTTGAAAAATGGTTGTTTTCTGGCTGCCCAGTGACCCTTCTTAATAAGGCAGCATTTTGGACTGAGATAATTCATATAAAGGATGTGCCAGAAAGTATTTGATCACTTTAGCTTTAATTATTAATTATTGTAATAATAATTAATATTTTCTGGAAAGCATAGAATTCAGAATGGCCAGTGTACATCCAATCTCAAAGTGTTTAGCAACACTGAAACAACAACAACAACAAACAACAAAAAACTCAGCCACTGAGCCCAGTTTTTAGTTCATAATATAAATTAAATTGGGTACTCATTTACTTCAGAAAGTGTAAAAGGAATCACAGTGCTCAGCCTCGGGGGAAAAAAGTCATAGTTCTACATTGCTTCAGAGCAACATTCGAACTGGTTTTAGGAAAACCATCAGTAGGATTCATTCTTTGAGCCCCACCTACTGTGTGATTCACACTACACTTTTATATTTTCTAGATATCTCGAAGCCGGAGTCCTTCTCCAATAAGATGTGGATTACCAAGTAAGTGGGATGGTTTAGATGGGACAAGTTTTCTGCTTTCTAATGCTCTTCTTAGGACTCAGCAGCCTGCAGCAAAATGAATGTTTTGCTCCCTGGGGAACATCTCACACCTTTCATTTCTGGGTCTTCTCTTGGATAAGACCACAGCAGATCCCACGGGTGACACAGGAGGAGCCTCTCACTGAGAGGTTTTATTGACGTGAACTTAGATTACCCAGCCACCTTTCATGTAGGTCTCCCCAAAAGAAATTCTAAGAAATCAACCGTAATCATGGACTGTTCATTTTTCTTCCCAGGGTTTTAAAACCACCAGCCATGCTCCTCCGCCACAGAACACCTGCTGCTGCCAACTGCCCCAGTGCCCTACTGCCTGCTGTCTGCCTCAGACCTCACTTAAGATAATGTGGAAGGGCAATGCTGTGTATCACTTCGCACAGACAGTTAAATGTTTTGGCTTAGCACATCTGTAATTTCAGATATACTGCATTTTATTTTATAGATACAGATTCCATTAATTTGATAAAAATGATTGCATAGGTGTTTAGGATCATATTCATTTGAAGCAAAGCCCATCCCACGGGCTCAGGAGTCAGCCTGAACTACGAGGCTCTTTGATGGCAGCCGCACGAACTAAAGTGGAAAGTCTTTACCGTGCTGAGTCCAAAAGACCCGAGGAGTCATTTCAGCTTACAAACTGATCATAAATATGATTGCTGGTACTAGCTTTAACCTGAAAACAATCTTGGATGTTTAAACTTTCTTTTAGGGTTCAGAAGACAGCCCCAGTCTCAGGTTGGGGAACTCACTGCGACTTCAGGCTAAATGTAGGTGATGATGCTTTGAGACTATTGGCTGGCTTCTGTTTTCCTACTTTGAAGTGCCCAGTTAGGTTGGTTTAGTTGAGCACTGTTTGTTGAGGCTACTTCCTTGAGAGAATTCTCTTGCTTCTTAAATGCGGAGCAGTGGTTTGGATAGAAGCCGGCTTTGACATAATGTTAATTACCTTGTGCTTGCCTCCTGGGAATGTTTCAGACAGTTTTAATGTACGTGTTAAATATAAAAGCTACCTGGGCCACATCCTTTACCTGTTCCACCTAGCTGTTTACAAACTCAGACCTCCTCCTAAGAACTCTGTCTGACTGAAAACAAAAGTACTTAAACTCGAGGTTAGAAGCTAGGGTCACCATTCATGGATTTTAAATTGAGTGTCTAACCTTGATTTCTTCACTGTGAAGTACTGTTGAAAACGTTCAAGTTCAAGATTATAATGGAATGTTGCTTTCTCAGGATAAATAATGCTCTTTCTACTTTTTTTCCCCCACTTTAATACTGGCTTTAAACACCAGCTTCACAAGTGACAGCTTTTGCAGTGTGCCTTTTACAGCTCAGTTTGTGTAAGCTCAGTGTGAGAACCAGCACCTGGGACTTTTTAGGAGAAAATAAACAGAAAAACAAACAAACAAACCCCCCCCCCAAAAAAACCCCCTTCTCTGAAGCATCTTGTCTCTCGTGCTGGGACATAGACACCAGGGAGAGACCCCCTCCCCAGTCTCTGCCCCAGGTCTAATGGTCACCAACTCATTTTAAATTGTTCTCCCTCTGCGTCTGTGTAGTCTTCACTTTGAGGCAGGGCAGCAGCATGCTGGAAGGAGAACTCAGTGCCCAGGCAGCTCCAGTGCCAACTTGGGCATCAGCTTGCTGTGTGGCCTTAGCAAACTGCTTCACCTCTCTGAGTCTCACTCAGTTTCACTGCAGAGTGAGGAGGGTGGCTGAGATCAGTAGTTCTCTCAACCCTCCCAGACTCAGTGCCCCCCTTTATAACAAACATTTTATTTTGGCTATTCTGAAATGAAATTCAAAGTTAATATGATCTACTGGCATATATTCCTGTAAACAAAGAGTATAGTACTCAAACTGTAATATCAAGCAGAAAAAAGGGAAGGCAGTTTTTAATAAAATAGAATGTATTTTCAACAAAAAAGCTTGGCTATAACTATTCTAGAAGATAAAATTAAGTCATCAGATGCTTGGATATAGAATTACCAGCTACAGATGCAGATCAGTGTGCATTGTACTGGCAACATCACAAACATTGTTGTCATGGGATATGATTTCTGAAATGGTGAACAACCCTTGGTAAAGTTTTGAACAAAAACTTACATTTGTGCCTTGATTTACATAGTAAGTGCATTCCTGGAAATTTTCCTGTATATTAAAACCATATGGCAGGTGTGGGTACAGCTCAGTGGTAAAGTACATGCTTTGCATGCATGAAGTCCTGGATTCAAACCCCAGGACCTGCAATGTAAACAAACAAACAAAAATCCCAAACAATTATTTTGTGTTATATGTTAAAATGTCTTTTCTAAAATCTCACTAAATAATGAGAATGCCTACATATCAGACTTTTTCTGGGGGAAGTCAAATGTGGGAATGCACCCTGACTGGGAAAAAGGTCACACTGTACTTGGTTTATTTGCTCCGTCCCCTTGCCATTTCTCAAGTCTCTGACTTGAACTGTAACCACACAGGGCATGGCAGTCCAGAAAAATCTGCAAAACCAAAGGAGGCTGACCTATACTCATTTCACTGGGCATGCATCTTAACCTTGGTGACTTTGAAAAATGATAAACTCTTTCTTTGTAACCTGGTAAATGTTAGTTTTTGTCCTATCGGTTTAACATCTAATAATAAAATCAAGAAAAAGTGTGCTTCTGTTACCTGTATGTTCTTTGCAAGGAAATGCTTTCCTTGCAGATTCCCTTCACCCACCTCCATTCTGGGAAGCCTGAATCAGGGCCACAAATTCCTTCAATAAATATCAATGCCACCTTTGCTCTGGGGTTTGAGCCCGTGATGCTGGGATTCCGTGCTGAAGCTTAATTATCAGCTTCAGCTTATTTTATTCACAATTCATAGTCATTACATTCAAGACATTCTCTCTGAGGAGTTCAATACTGTTTGTACATTATTTCCCATGCTCCCCACAAGGAATCCAGGCGTCTTCAGTGCAATAAGTAAGGAACCTGTTCATCCAGTACATCGTGTAGTCTTCTTCCGAGGCTTTTTATTTCAGAATAACATTCTATCCAGTTGTCTTTTGTTCCTCTATGGCCTATAGAGTTCGTTCTTCTGCTTATTGGTTTGTTTATTCACTCACTTGTTCATTCATTCATTTGTACACTCATGAGTTCAATGAGTACCCGCTATGTGCTGGATACAGTACGTACTGCTAGGGACACAGTGATGGACAAGGTCCTGGTTCTTCTGGAGCTTAATGTCCTGTCCAGTTTCATTCCTTCGTGTTTTTCCTGTCAAAGAGAGTGTATAGGAAGGAAGAAAGAAAAAAAAGTCAATACTGCAAATTTAAAAGAGAGAATGCCACACCTCAATTGAATTAATTTTGAGGGTCAATACCTATACATAAGAAAGTTGTGCGTGACAGTGGGAGAAGTGTGGTGAACTCCACAAGCGAGTGTTACTCAGTGATGTCATCCCCAGGTGCACTGCTCAGTCTTTTAACGAGTATCTACTGAAACTGGGATCCTAGGATCATTATTGACAATAAAATGAGTGCAGGGAGAGGAGCTCTAATTCATTCTTTTTTGTTTGTTTTTTTCTCTTTCTTTCTTTCTTTTTTTTAATTGAAGTATAGTCAGTTTACAATGTGTCAGTTTCTGGTGTACAGCATAATGTTTCATGCATATACATACATATATTCGTTTTCATATTCTTTTTCATTATAGGTGACTACAAGATATTGAATATAGTTCCCTGTGCTATACAGTTTTTCTTTTTCGTTTTTTAGAATTGAGTCTAGATCCATTCTAATATGTCCCATGACAGCTGTGTGCCCCACCTACTGTGTTCCTAAGTAACAGGGCGAGTTGTAGGCCATTAAACTTCACTTTCAGGCACCCTGCAAATCCTTCACTAGGCAGACTGCTGCCAGGAGAGTTCTATAAATTTGGGTTCAGTGGAAGACTTCTCAGTAGCATGCCGTTGAATAATATCATACCTATAATTACGAGTAATGTGTTATGGAGATTTTTAAGAAACCAGTATTACAAACTGCATTAGGTCATTGAAATGTGAGCCCAGGAACCATATGGGTAAATGACATTCAGTATATGCCATTTAAATACCAAAGTGGTGAAGCTTCTTGGTCTTAAGGCAGTGAGTGAATAGGGGCCTTGAAAATGAAGCAAGAACTAATTTTCTTATTTTAAATGGAGTATGATGGGATAATTTCACAACTAAAAATTGCCCCCCTGGGTGCCAGCATGAACATCATACTTTCCATAGTGTTATTGGCAATTAGTATATCAAAACCAGGCAGCTAACTCTCTTTCCTAGTGGGTGAGCAACAAAAAATATGACAAATGGTATGTTATGGCTTTATTTCAATACAGTTTAAGTCATAATTTAAGTGATACAACCAAAACAGTATCTTGAAATATGATGTGAAATGTATTTTGGAAAAGGTCGTTAGTAACTGGACAATTGTCAGAATGCCGTTTGATGCATTGGACACTTTTGCAATTGATTTCTGGTGTTGGGATGCTGCTGACAGGGCATTATATTCCCCTTCTACTTACTTCTTAGAAGAGGGAACAAGTTTCAGGGCGGTGTCTTCAGAAAAACAGATTTCGGAATTGGCCTGGCTCTGGGGGTCACAAAGTTGAAATGAGAATGGAAGTAGTTATTTATTCATTCATCATTGATTCATTTAAGAAGCATTTGTCTGTCGATGCTTGTTGAATGATGCTCTAGGCATTGCATCAGGCCCTGGGATGCAAAGGTGAACAAGACTTTCAGTTGTGAGGAGAATGCATTCAGCAGTCCTGGGCAGTGTGTACTTACAGGGTGAGTCTGTGATCTCTGAAAGATGCTGCACTGACTGGTTATAGGTAAGGAATCTCTTGTATCTTAAATCCATGATGTTGATAGTGGGTTGAATCAGTGTCTTCCGTGGTATTGTCATCTGGAAACCTTGACTTTGTGATAACTCATTCAGGGAAGTTTCCCATCTTACTGTAACTTGTGATGAGAATGATCTAAGAAGAAACAAGTGTGGCCTAATAATGACAATGTGCTGGGAACGGCGAGTAAGCCACAAAGGACTTTGTACTCAACCTTAGAAGGGAGGCATTAATTAAAACAAGAGAAGACACATCATCAAGTTTGGAGAATCCACTTTCCACAGAAGCAATTTCCCTCCCTGGAAGGTCTCCCCTCCCACACTTCATTAGCAAATTCTTGACATTTCACATATAGTGTTTTACTCAGACTTGAGATTTGGAAGGATGTTAGAAAGCAAATGCAAATAATTTGGAGCAGTAATCTCACGGTACGAAGGAGGTTTTGGAGTATTTCCAGAAAGTCATTTGGTTGGAGAGGGAGATGAAGGATTATTAGGGCCCTTAATATGTGATTAGGGTTGGCAGGATATATAGTGGAAAAGTTTTTCCCCTTTGAATGGGATGGTCAAAGGCATGAAAACCAGGTTTCACCTATTCCACTGTTGTGTTTGGCACCAGCATGATTTTACTAGCTAGTGAGAGTTCTGTCTTCCCAAAAGGCAGCTTCACCTTAGAAATGGTCACTATGGACTGGATAGTTGTGTCCCTCCAAAATTCACATATTGGAACCTAAACCCCTATGTGATGGTATTTGGAGATGGGGCCTTTGGGAGGTGATCAGGTCATGAGGGTGGAGCGCCCACCCATGCATGTGATTAGCATCCTTATAAAAGAGACCCCAGCGAGCTCCCGCAGCCCTTCTGCCACGTCAGGACTCGGCAAGAAGATGGCCATCTGCGAACCCCGAAGTAGGTTCTCACTAGACATCAAAGCGGCTGGCACCTTGACTTCATCCACCCAGGCTCCAGAACTGTGAGAAATAAATGTTTGTTGGCTAAGCTCCCACTCTATGCTGTTTACGTTATGGCAGCCTGAACAGACTAAGATAATGGTTATCTTTGCTCCAAGACCCATTTGTACCCATATTATATTCTGTTGTTTATGACAGCTTTCTGCTGCAAATCACTGGCCTGGATGTGATGTGACTGACTTCTGACCTTTCTTGGTTTGATTTGAAACTGCCCAACTGAAAATAAAAAGGGCCGGGGATGGAGGCCTCGAGGGAAAATCAAAGAAAAACATTCAGATTTACTTTGGAAAAATAAATTTCTTCTGGATGTTATGAAGAGTGATGACATAATTTAATATGTATACTTCCTACGGATAATTTGGCAGAAAGCTTAAGATGACCCTATGTTTCCCAGAATAGCCTCTGTAAATACAAATAACTAGTACTTAATTCAACATTATTACATGCCAGACATTGTGCTAAGTGCTTTACATTATTAAACCCATTTTACAGATGGAGAAACTGAGGGTAAGGCATTATTAAGTAACCTGACCCAGGTCGTGAAGCAGGTACACGTTGGAGCAAAAGTTCAAGCCCTGGTTTTCTGAAGTTGAGCCCTACCCTCTTCCCACTGATACTACAGAAGTTTAATAAGATATGGATTGAAAAAAAAATGTCCTGTGGTCAATTAAGTTGGGAAAATAATGACTTAAAAGTGATTTGAACAAGTCTTCTCTGCAGGACTCTTCAGAGCCTTTAACCTACTGTTTGTGGGGAACTTTAGGGAGAAGTTTTTGTGCAGACTTTCCAAATTTATTTCACCATGGAACACTTTTTTTCCATGGAGTTCTTGTAGAGGGACTGTTCTAAAAGAACTTTTTCAGGAAGTGCTTCCTAAGACTTTATTTGTTCTTTAGAATTACAGATGTTCATGAGCATTGGGAGTTAAGTTTTATCAGCTTTTATAAGGGAAGAGTTCTGACCCTATCACCTGATAAACAGTTTTCACCCAGTAAATTCATTACAGAATAAAAGGCTCCAAATGGAAATCTCATATTTATCTCTATTCTTTATACTTCTATTATCTTTTCCTTTTGTCTTATTTTCTTCACCCTTCTATCAATTGTATCATAAAATAAAGTTCCCTTGAGCCCAGTGTTGATGTCAGTGCTGCTTTCGCAGCATTCATGTTTTCCCTTCAGCCCCTTACAGGTTATATTTTTGCACGTTCACTTCTGTTTTCTCTTCTACTTCCTTTGTCAGAGTTTTGTTTTCCTAGTTAATCTCTCGATCGCAAATCCGTTTACACTTCTTAAGAACAGGCACTTAAATTTTAATGTAATTATGAATCAATGGAAGAGACAAATGTCTATTATTCAAAATTAGAACACACTGAATAGCACTCCATATGGAAATGAATTTGTATCCTGATTCATACAATGCATGCATTTTATGCAATTTTTAAATAATTATTTTCCAAATGTTTGAATATTTGGGTTATTAAAAATGACAATTCTTAAATTATACTTCCAGTAGGTCTGAGTTGTGAGTATACTTACATCTTAAGTCACTGTGATAAAAATGTTGACTAATATTTGCCAAACTGATTTGATGAGGAAAATCACTTAGCATGCTTATTAGAGACAGATTCTTGGACTCCACTCCAAGCACACTGAATCAGAATCTCCAGGGGCATCTGTATTTTTAACATCAGCCTTCCAGTTTGAAAACCACTGGCCTGGATCTGGCTTTAATGACTCACAAGCAGAATATTGCAGAAAGGATTTATTGCATGTAATATGCTGTCTTCCTAACTTTCTAAATGGACAATAACATATTAATTTAAAAGCCTCTGAGAATATTAAATTATTTGCCATACTCCAGTAATAGGTAAATTACTGAAAATTTAGTATTCTTGATCTGTATCCATACATATAAAGATGTTGCTATTCCATTAGCTTTTTCAATAAAAGGACAAAAAAATAGAAATTTTAGTTTTCTTCCCCAGAACGTAAAAATGTCTTTTCTTGCGTTTCATATTTGGATAGCTTCTTTGTCGAGCTGTCAGAATATGTATTTCATAGGTCATTCCTTCCATCCCATGTTTACTATGTGTTATCCAGAGCCAGAGTCACAGTGAAGATAATGAGTTCCCGTCGACCACTGTCTGACTGGCCGTGGTTGTCCGCCAAATGGAGCTAGTCACCTGGGCGATTCAGACTTAGGAACAGCTTTACGATTATTCATATGAGTCTCCAGAGAACATCAAAAATAGACTGAAACTGACATCCAAATATTAGACCTCACAGGTGGCCCACCTCCACTGGAATTTTCCCAAACATTGACTAGAGGAGAGAAATTTGACTTTTTCTGTTTATTCACCAAATGTCCCAAAGAGAAGATTAGAAATGAACCTGTTTCAATTTCTATTCATGGAAACGGAAGTTTTTTTTCTTTTCTTTTTTTTTCCAGAGCCCAATGTAATCTCTCATCCCTACGGTGTCTTAGTGTTGAAAAGTATGTTCTATAAAATTCTAGGGAAGAAATATTGTTGCAGAGAGGCCAAATGTAACTTCAAATTGAATGTGCCAGTATTTGAAATACATGGTGCTTTGGTGGAAATCATAAAATTTTTTTTTCTCAGTGTTTTCCTTGTTTGATTTAGCTTTTCTTCCTTGAATAGCCAAAAGTGGCCATGCAAGAGAAAACCACCTTGATTATTGGAAATCAAAGTTGTAAAGTTTTTGGAGGGGGGTGACCCCTTCCTCCTTAACCAATTTGATCCACAATGAAAGGAAATTCTGGGATATAAATCACTTCCAGTCTGGCGCTGTTGAGGTCTCTAGTTCATTTAGGCCTGGAGTTTGGCTAGGAAATTTGTGGACTTGGCCATGAGATGGCAATGTTGTGTAAGAAATAAGAGGCCACGAAGCGTCAGTACTGACTCAAACTGGGAAATAACAATTCCTTAAGTCAGTTCTGTAACTTAATTACTAGTTTTACTGCTCTCCATAAATTTGGAGAATAACTTAAATTGATGGAAGATGGCCAGAAATAAAATACAAAGAGTGTAATAGAAAATATGAAGTGTTAAATAACTATCTTTATACCTAATAAAGGATTTATGCATTTGATCCCCAAGACTCAGGAAGCAATTTCTCTGCTAGAATGAAGCTTTCTGTGTGCTAATTTTTAAATTTCCTTATGCAACCTAACACCACCATCTTGTTAACTTGGAGTTCTTATTGAGACATAATTCAATTTGTTAATAAATATTTTGAATATAGAGCTTTGCTCTTAAGCATGGAATAGGAGAAACTGGTGGTTTCCTTAATGATCCTTTAATATTTCTATGATTTTTCAAATTGTTACCGTTTCCCATGGTCAAACTCCCCAGGTCTGTCCTGGGCAGGGAGGTCAGTTTCAGAAACGCTTAGGGTTATTCTAACCAAATATTTCAGAGTTCACCTGAAAAGTGGAATAATATTGTCAAAAAACTCCCTAAGAAATCATAGGGGCTCACTAGAATAATACTGCTGGAGTGTTTGAAAAGTCATAAATGAAAGGAAAAAATTTATAGCATTAGTTAAAAACTATTTATCTAAAAAAAATATATCTATGCAGAAGCAGAAATGTGTCTTGTCAAAAATGTAGATTTCCATTTTGGCTTCTCTACACCTGCACTGGTATTTTTTATCATTTTATTTTTAAACATAGTTTCTCAGAGAACATTGATCTTAAAATTTATGCCATTACAGTCAGTGAATTTATCAGTTAAATATTCCTTCTGCCAATGACCGCACACCTAAGCCTAAGTTAAAATGATAGTTTCCAAATAAAAATTTACAAAAGACTTTCTACTCCCCACTCCATCACTGAAACTTTAACCCAGGTCTTTATGCTCTGCATCATCTGGGTCAGACTTATGGAGAAGGGGCTCAATTCTCAATTTTTATGGCATCATCAGAGACATAACAGTTTTAGGGTATTGTCGCTGATGGCTGAAGGAAAGGAAACTTCCTTGGTGTGGGTTTATTATCAATAACAAGGACACTGTTAACTGACGTTACAAACCCTCAACTAGCCTAGAGCTTATTTGTATGTAGTTTAAACAAATAGAGCGTCTACCTACTTTGTATTTATTTTCAATAAATAGACATTGTGCGAGGTATCAGGAAGACAGAAGTCATTGTGGGTAGGTATCTCTCTCTTAAACAAGAATAGTGTAATAGAACATTTGCCTCAGAGTCAAACTGGGAAAGGAAAAAGTTTTGATTAAAGATGTAAGGAAAAGAGGCGAGGATTAAAGAAGACTTTGAAGGTGGGCTGTTTGCTGCTGGAGCTGTCTATCAGCAAGGCAAGGAGAGGGGAAAACTGGATGTCCACATTCAGTTGTGTAGATTTTGCTTTCCACAACCCCAGGGAGTACCTCTCATTTGGGTCACTGCTACTTACAGTGCTAGTCAACAAGGAACTGGGACGAGAATGCAAATCAATGCACTGCTTCCTTCACTGAGAAAATCTTGCTATGGAAAAAAAAAAAAAAAGGCTGCACTAAACAGCATGCTTAGGGACACAGTAGATTTAAATTTTGATGCAAGCTCCTAATTTAATGGTGGACCTAAAATCAATAGCCTGTGGACTGACTGTAGTCCTGAGTAGCTCAGATTAGACTATGATGAGAACAGTGTCCCTTAGAATTGTGCTTTGCCCAACAGTGAACTTTATGCAATATACTTGCATAAGAGAAGGTGGCTTTACTGTTGGTTAAGTGGCTTCTTTAAAGTTCTTGGAAGGTCTCATGTAAGAAGAGATCATCAGAACCATTTCTGCTGTTCCCCCACTGAGGGGATATAAACCCTACAAACAGGAGTCCTGCCTTTCTTCTGAGATTCTTTCAGAAATCAAGTATGCACCAGGATCTGTACCAAGGTGAGGCAGGTAATGCAGTTGCATTGGATAAAAACAAAAAACAAAAAACTCAGTAATAAACTAATATTTTAATGCAATATTTTTAAAAGTCAAAGTTAATGAAAAAAATCCATGATGAACAAATTGTCTGCATTTTAAATAAAGAGAGGATTATACTGAGAATACGTTCTTTCAGAATCTGAATGCATGCTCTGAATTGTCTGCAAATTAGCCCAATATGCCTAGTATCACTGGGCTTTGATGAGAGAATCTCATTGTGACCTGTATCTTTACAGTAAATCAGATTGGAAAAAAAAAAAAAAAGACCAAATGTAGCAAGTTTCTTGTATCAGATGAAACTGCACTTATCAGCAACTTTTCTCTGTAGCCACAAAAATGAAAAATGCTTGATCCAAGAAGCAATGAGGACTTGCCCAATTTCAGTTTCTGATCACACGAACTGTGTTGCACAGGTCTGATCAATACACCTCCTTTTAATTCCTAGGAGTGTTTCAGACCAACCTGGACTATGGGAGGGAAGTGCCAGTCTGATGTGTGGACACCTGTACTGGTGGACCTAAAGGGCATTTCTAATCCAGGGTACAGTGGATAAACGTTTAAAGAGATTCAGCAACACAGGAACTGTTTTATTTGAGCAAAATATGATCTCTGACATTCACACTGGAAGAAAACATCTTGCATCAGGAAGAGAGACATTTCCTTGGGAAAGCCTAAGATAAGGGGTTTATTAATTACTGGATGCGATTCCATTGTTCATTCTTTGATGGGACTTTCTGAAACATGTCTTGTTTGGCTTTAGTCTCTGTGTATTGGAGAGTTGCCTTAGGAAGAGTTAGCTTTCCAGCAACTGCAGGATGGTGCAGTGAAAACCGACACTTGATTGATCTCTGTTTTGGAGAACAGTGAGAACTCTATAAAGAAACTTCAGAAAGTCATTCCATTTGGAGATAATACTGATGTCCACTATACCTCCTCTCTTGGAACACCCCTTTCCCAAGAGCCACAAATACATTTAAATGAACTTGTTAATTTCTAAATATTCTTAGTTGTGGTAATAGAGGAATCAAACGAAAGCTTATCTTTTTCCCTGTCTTTCCATGAACTTGCAGATCTATGTAGGTTTATAACCCAGAGGACCAGCAACAATGCTCTGTTTTGATTTTTTTTTTATTGAAGTGTGTATAGTCACACTAAGTGAAGTAAGCCAGAAAGAGAAAGAAAAATATCATACGATATCACTTATATGTGGAATCTAAAAAAATGACCCAAATGTTTTGACTTTGAACTTAGGGAGAGAGGACCAGGACAATTTGCGGCTGCTGCTGGTCAGAATTAACATGGGTATCAGCAAAGCCAGGTCACCCCAGCCAATAAAACAATTCTAGTGTTTGTTATTTTCAAAAAAGTACTATAAGTAGCTTTAGGAAATAATCAGAACTTTGTAGGGCTTCCTTCAGTTTTCAACTGTGACAAAAAGTTGAATTATAAGTGGGGGTGGAGGGGAGGCATCATAATTTCTTCAAAGTTTAAGGTCTTTGAGGACAAAATAACTCATGCAAATAACAGGGGCAAAACATGAAGCCAGTCTGTCACCTGAGGCTTTCAGAGAAGACAGTCAGCCTCCATGGTCCCCAGAGGTCTGTGCTTGCCTCCCTTCACAATTTCCCACGGGGCGGGGGACTGCTGACCAGAATCTGACTAGAAAAGAGGTCCCTGGTGTCTAGAGAATTCCCTTTGCTCCTGTTCTTATTGCCCTCATGATGATGGGTTAAGGCTGCCCGTGGAAGCCCTGTCCACAGTACCCCCAGCAGTGTCCTAACTTCAGTACGGGCCCCAGCTTCACGGCATTTGTCTGATGAGGGAATTCCAGCCACAGAGGTAGATTTGCACATGGTGTCTCAGAGCCACAAGGAAGCCACGCCAACCAATGTGGCAACGAACAGGGAACAGCGTGGTATTGTTTCCATGAATAGAATACTTCTCTAGGTTTTACTGAGAGAAGAGAGCTGGGTTATCTACTTCATCACTTTTCCTCTGGCTCAGCTTCGTGCGCAGTGGACTGCTGATGCTCTGTGTGAAACGCAGGGCCAGCGTTATCGAGGGAGGTTGGCAGGTATGGCTGACAACGAGGACACAACTTTTTCCCTGTGCTGCTTCCCCTTCTGGTTTATGACCAATGGACAGAACTTCCAGACCAGCTGGAGTGAGCGAGTCTGTCAACTGCATACAAGCCTGTGGACACACATTCTGTACTGCATCCAAAGATGTGCTGATGAAGGCTCGAGAACCAGCTGCGGGCAATTTTATTCCTAAATATGTAAAGTCTGTTTGCCAGGACCCTGCCTCAGAGAGGACGAGTCCAGGGAGATTCTACCCAGTGTTTGAAAAAAAGTCACTCACGGAGCGGGAGGGTACAGCTAAGTGGGTTCAATCCCCAGTACCTCCATTAAAAATAAATATGTAAGTAAACCTAATTACCACCCCTGCCAAAATAAAAAACCCCACCGAAACAAATAAACAAAAAAATCACTCATGCCCCATGAAGTAAAATATTTGCCTGACTTAGATTAGCATGAGAATTAAGTTGATGCCAATTTTAAAATAACTAATTCTCAGTCCAGAAACTTCAGAAACGGAGTGCAATGAGTCCTGTGAGGGAAAAAAAATCTTCCCAGGGGTTTTTCCCCCATTGAAGTCACATGAAGTGTTTGGGGGTGTTCCAGCTTTCTGAGGGCTGACTTGGTGGTTCTCTGCCTCCCAGGCTGATGCAAGCAGTGGCACTGGGCCTCCCGCCCCTGCAAGGACAAGTTTGCTCGGGGCCATTTTGTGCTCAGGCAGCCCTGTGTAGAGCTTGGGAGGTTTCTGACAGGTCTCAGGCTGACCCCCATCTCAGAAATGTGGGAGACGTCACCCCAAGGCCCTGAGTCTTCACCCCTGAGTTATTCAGTGGATGAGAGCTTCCACCGTTGCCCCACAGGGAGTGTCCCTGGGTGAGAGCAGGAGCCTCCCCCACTGGACGGCTGCCCCGTGTGTGTCCGGGCTGGAGGACGATCACTAACACAGAGTCTGCAGGGCCTGGTTTCTATAGAGGAGCGTGAGGCCTCGGCAGGATGCATGTCAGGAACAAGCGGGTGCAGAAGGAAGACGGGAGGTGACCCCCTGATGGCGGCCGCTGTTGGGGCACCTTCCTGAAGAAATATGGTGTCAGTCTGGGTTCCTTATCTTCTGTGCTCTTCCTTCTCCCTTTCTCTCTCTGTCTCGGGATTTTACCTGACCCAAGAAGAATCCCTGTGACAAGGCTTTCCTGTCAGAGCTGGGAGTTAGTGCCCTTTGGGCACCAGGAGGAGGGAGAGAGTGATTCGGTGAATGAAAAAGATGTTTTTGAAAGGGGACAGAGAGAGAGAGAGAGACAATTGGTAGGAGTGAAAATCGCAGCTAAGAGGAGGGGGCAGATAGCTGGATAGGCCTGGGGGTCTCACCGTTTGCTTCCCCTCTGAGGTGGCACCAAGCTGTCCCCTCCCTCTTGTCTCCTCCCCACCCCCTGCCCCCAGAACTGCCCAGCCCTGTGCAGCTCCATCAGTCAATGAGAACCGACCCCTGAGCCTCTGGGCAGCAGTATCAGGCTGCTTGGCCTGTGGGACTGGTGCCCAGGCCTTGGCTTCAGCACTGTGGGGGCACATCTCTCCTCTACCTGTGGTTTCCCCCGTGAATGTGAGCAATTCACTTAACCTCCTAGAGACTCACTTTCTCCTTGGATAACATGAGATATTTTTGAAAACTGAACTTGAAACAAGGCAGAACAGGCACTAGAGAGCTGAGCTGAGAACCCAGGTCTCCACAGAACATCAAAGAAGCAGCCAGAATAGTTAAAACTGTCTCTTGCTCAACAAACTTAGCATCTCATTTCTCTGCATACCCGCTCCAGTCCCACCCCTGTTCCCCTAGTGCTGTGGTTCCTTTCCCTGATTCCCAGGCTCTCAATTTTCTGGTTTTCAGTTCCCAGGCAGGGGCCGGCATGGGCACTTCTAGAAATCCTGCAATTTGACTCGTGAGAAGTTGCCAGTGAAGGCAGGATGCTATGTTAGCCAAGGAAAACCTGCTGTAGGGTGTACAGGTTGCCAGATCCAACCTGGTTGTCCCAAGGGCTTTGGTGAAAACACATCACTGCTATTTCTTGAGAAAGAATAAATATTTTTGAGAAGTAGTAGTTAAGGATTGTGCAGAAGAGAGAGGACTGAATAGCACATTGTTTTAATAGGAAGGGAAGCAGACATCTTAAATACCAGGGGCACCCCGCTGCATTACTACCATAATTATTCTGAAATATTCAACACCACTGTAATAAAAAAGCAAACCACTCATGAAGCTGGGGAACTTCACTGCTAAAGCGTATGTCCTACAGCATAAAGAACTCTGAGCATTTGGGACAAAACCTGGGAACCAATTCCTTTTGTAATGAGACTTCTCTGCAAAGACTCTCCCTATGCTGTGTCTGTAGAAGTAACCAGTGTGATTTCTGGTCTGGTGTGGTCTGGCCTGGAGCTCTGATGACAGGAAGAGAGGCTCCATTTCCTCTCTGTATGACTAGTTCTTGTAGCCAGTAGAAGTGTTTCCTAGAAGCTGTGTTTTGTCTGGTCCTAATGGAATTCAACGGCTAAAGGCATTATCCCTTCTGCTCTGCAGATGCAAGAGCTTCGTAACACGCCAGTGGTCTCAACTCCAACCCCTCCCTTCCTATTAAAATATATGACAGCAAGGAGTCTCCACACTCATCATGTTGGAGTCGGAGAAAATTTGCCTCGGCGATGTGTTATTTTAATCTTGAGCTCACCAAATCCCTTGCCTGGTTGGACTCACTTTTAATAATTAAAAACCCAATTAACTCCAATATATAAACACAGGGAACGTGTAAGCTCGTGTTTCATTTGGAGCCCAGCTTCAATGAACGGCAGTTTATGGGCTCTTACTTTCTTCAGTGTGAACCAGCAGGGGCTGATTACCCAGCCGCTGCGTCTCTGACTGCCATGTGCTTCCCTCACTGCAACTTTAATCAAGACCAGACTTCGCTTGATGTGAAATAAGATCTGAAGGCCCCTAGAAGTCATCCTCATGAAATCTGAGCGGCTGGAGCCCACAGACTGAGAGAATCTGATTTGGAAACGTCATTTCCATGCTAGGTTTCCAGTCTCTCTTAAAGGGAACAACAGCTCAAATCTTGGACCCTGGAAAAATTGCATGTGATCCCAGGGCTTCCTGTGAACCTGAACTTGGTTGTAGACCTAATTTCGGAAGTGAGAAATAATTTTTTGGATGATCATATAGTTGGATCTGCCATCTGTTGGGATCAACGGGTTTATGTAGGGTTTTTTTTTCCCCTTGCAAATTAGCAAAAAAAACAATGAATATTGTTATAGGTCAAGTCTTGTGTATGAGGTTTTTTTTCTTGAAGACTTGATTTAATTAAAGCAGATCAACAGAGCCACAAGGAGGCCTTGTGGGAGTTGAGAAAACTGCAAATACATTGTCCTTGGCACAAAATGAAATGAGAATTGGGGTCTGGAGCTGTTACAGGGTTTTGTGGATACTTAGGGAGAACAGAACCCTGAGACAGAGGACAGCTGGCTTGTTTCTCCCAGGCTTTGCTTGGGGTGTGGGGTCTTCTCTGCCCAAAGACTTACTCTGGTTGAAGTGAGAAACCTCAGTGCCTGTGATGTGTCCATTGTCCCAGAAAAACTTACCAGTCTTTGGTGGCAAATCTGGAGTTTTTCATCCTCATTTGCTCCACGGAAAGAGAGCTAGCTGGAGAAATTGGATCCCTTCTCCTGCTCTGCCACTTCCTGGTTTATGACTCACATCTTTTATCTTTCACTATTTGTGCAAGAAAGGCGATAATGTCTCTAGACCTACCTCGTGAGACTTGTGTGAGACAACACTTATGGAAGGAAGCAGATTATTAAAGTGTCTAGCAGTTCTGGTGAAGTCACAAATGGCTTCTCCTGAATCGGATATGAAAAGAGAACTGTGTTTATATGTAAGGGATAAACTGCCTCAAGAACTCCTCTTATCTCTAATTCCTTAGAGGAGTGGGAACCGATTTAGTACGACCCGGTTTAAAACTTGGTCTGATTCCATGATTTAAAGTTATTCATGTTTTGTATGTCACCCCTGTAGATAGATGGAAAAAATGGTAGTTTAACTCCCAATGTGTACCTTTGATTTTTTACGTAAAAATTAAAATCAGTATTGAAAAAGAAAAAAATGAATTTTTTCATGTCTAATCCAGTGTCTCGGGGAATATAGTTCCCAGTGTTTCAGATTTCTTCCTTCTTTCCCCTACTCTTTTCCGAGATGGTGCCCAAGCGTGCAGGAGATGGGTTTCCACAGTCTTGTAGGAAAGGGGTCTTGGGACGTAGTGCTGGACTTTCCACATGCACAGCGTGTGTCCCCCTGAACGACGGCTGGCCCGGTCCCACCCTTTAACGTTCTGCTGGCATCTCTGCTGGTGCAGCAGGTTCTACATGTGTGGTCTGGTCTTTCTCAGGCAGGTCAGGATCTAGTTGCTCTTCCCTGTCCCCTGACTCCCACCTCCTTTGGAAGGCCCTGCCATGGGTCCATACAGCTCCTGGTCCAGGCTGTCTAGCTGGCAGTAGAGGCTTCGGGGGTGCTTGTTTCACTCAAAGTGGGCACCATGCAGGTCGCTGGTTTCAGCCCAGCATTCATGAAACACAGGAGACTGGGGGCCCCACGAGGGCAAGCTGAATGCTCTCTGTCACATTCCAAGACACTGTCAGTTCAGGGTTCTCCTGGCCCAGCGGTCTCCAGCTGGTCCCCAGCAGCCTGCAGGGCAGGAGATCCTCCTAACTCAGCCGCTGAGCCTTCTTCCCACTCAGGAGTAGGGAGCTGGGCACAGATCCCATCTCTGCCTCTGCCTCACTTTGTTATCCTTCTAGGCTGATGGGGCAGGCTTCTTTTTTACCCACCCTCCTGTCTACTTGGGTTTCCTGCATCAAACTCCTTCTGTGGGTCTCCTGCAGTTTTCTCTCTGCTTTTTAAGGCTCTCTTTTTTACCAAATTATTCTCTATTTTCTCCCAAATTAGGGAAGAAATACATATAATAGCCATTAAGTTTTTTATGGAAGGACACACAAGAAATGTTTAATAGCAGTTACCTCTGAGGAAAGCCAACAGGGGTGAGCATTTTTGTTTTAATTTTATACACTCTGGGATGTTTGAATTTCCAAATCATGTGAAGTATTATTTTTACTCTTTCTGTAATATCAAAAAGGGTGGAATACAACTTTCTTGAGATAACTTAAAGATGCAATATTTAATCTTAGAATATTTAACTTTGGTAGAAATGATGGGCACAGAAGAAATCTTGGTGCCGTAAACTAGATGCTGGTAAAATTTGGTATGAAATAAAATGTAGGAATAAATCAAATCTCCATTGTAAGTTTGAAATAAAAAGGAATCAATACTAATTACACAATTTTAGTAAAATGAAAAACAGAGGTGGGGGAGGAAGCTTTTAAATAGAAAATTACCAAGTAGAAAATTAACCAAGAAATTAGAGTGGCTTGTTAGGTTGTAGACTGCCTTCCATATCCGTTTTCCCCACTTTCTCAGCAGCGTCCTGGGCAAGGTACCTGCTGAAAACCACATCCCCCAGCATTCCTTGTTGTTAAGTGTAGCCACGTGCCTGTGTTCTGGCCAATGACGTGTAAGGAGATCTGGTGGGTGGGATTTCTGAAAAGGCTTTTTAAGAAGAGGAAATGAACCTTTCCTCTTCCTTTTTCCTTCTGTTGTAACTGATTTCCAGCAGTCTTCAGACCAGAATGGGGCCCTTAGAGGTGAAAACCACAGGCTGAGGAGAGAGGAATGGGAGAATCAGAGAGGCATGGGTCCTAGTGACTTCATGGAATCACAATATCACCCTTGGAGGGCCTGTCTCCAGACTTCTTTCACACAAGAGAGTACATTCTTGTGTGATCAATATATTATTTTTTTCCAGGTCTCAGTTTACACACAGCTGAATATAATTTCTAGCTGACATGTTGGCTTTATTATGTTTTCTGAAAGATGGTTTTTGGAAATTCATCAATATTTATATCATTCAATTCTGATTGAAACATATAGAGAAATAGTCCTTAGTATCAAGAGCTTGAGATCAAAATTTCCACCAGATCAAGATGGCAAAGTGTCCTGTACTCTGAAGATATACTTTTAAAAATAAAAATCTCTGTACAATTTAAGGATTTATGTTATTGAGATGTCACATGGCAACTTCAAAGAGATTCCATTTTCTCTCATACTTTTTCAAACCTTGAATTACAAACGTCTTTCATGGCAGAGGTTGCTGGGAAAATACACATCTCATGGCCTACACGTTCATTCTGTCTGGACACCCTGTTCTCCAACTGGGCTCAAATACCTGTGGTTTGCATTTGCCTGGGGCAGGGCAAGTGCAACCAGCTGGGAGATTTCAGTGGGAAATTCTTGATTAAATACAATGGTTGTGTAACTCAGATATCATCTGAGGTCTCCTGTGCCCTTGTGATCTAGACAGGAGTGGCCTAACCCCCCAGATAAAGATCTCAAATGAAGTTCAAAGTCCACCCAAGATTCTGAAATTCATTGTTACTCCTGGCTCTGATTTCCTGTGTCCTCTGAAGTCTTGTTTTACATTCTGTATCAGTGCTGTTTCAGTTTTCTCTGCCCCATACTACTCCAAATTTAGAATTTTCCTCCTGATCTCTGTCCCCAAAACAATTGTGAATACACAGCTCTGGATTATAGTAGAACTTTTACTAAAGGTCCATGGATTATGAGGAAGCTTCACAACACCACACTGCACAGTAAACAGTGTAAAATTACATATTAAATAGTTTTATTCTTTTTAGACTTTATTGAGGTATAACTGATACAGAAAAAAATTGCACACATGTAATGTATATATCTTGAAGAGTTTGGACATATGCATACATCTGTGATATCATCACCACAACCAACGTACAAAACCTAGGCATCACCTCTAAAAATTTCCTATGTTCTTTTGCATTTTATTTTTTCTTGTAAGAACAATTGAGATCTATCCTATTAACATATTTCAAAGTGCACAGTGCCATGTTGTTAGATAATAGGTACTGGATTGTACAGCAGATCTCTAGAATTTATTCATCTTGCAGAACAGAAACTTTACACCTGTTGAAAAACAATTCTGCATCCCCCTCTCCCCCAGCCTCCGGCAGATACCATTCTATTCTTAGCTTCTATGAGTTTGACTATTTTTAGATACCTCATACAGGTAGTATCATGCACATTTGTCCTGTGATTGATTGGCTTATTTCACTTGGCATAATATCCTCTAGTTTCATCCATGTTGTCACAAATGGTGGGATTTCCTTTTTAAAGGCTGAATAATATTCCACTCTATGCATATACCACATTTTCTTTATCCATTCATCTGTCCATTTGGGTTGTCTCCAACCTAGTCTTGGTTATTGTCAGTCATGCCACAATGAACATGGGGGTATAGATATTTCTTTGAGTTCTTGATTTCAGTTCCTTTGGATATGTACCCAGAAGTGGAATTGCTGGGTCATGTGGTAGTTCTATTTTTTACATTTTTGAGAGCTTCCATATTGTTTCCCATAGTGACTGCATCATTCTGTGTTCCCACTAAAGTGTACAAGGGTTTCAGTTTCTCCACATCCTTGCCAACACTTGGTCTTGGATGTTGGTTTTCTTTTTTTTTTTTTTTAATTGAGATATAGTCAGTTTACTATGTTGTGCCATTTCTGGTGTACAGCACAGTGCTTCAGTCATACATGGATACACATATATTCATTTTCATATTCTTTTTGAATGATGGCTATTCTGACTGGTGTGAGGTGGTATCTCATTGTAGTTTTGATTTGCATTTCTCTGATAATTAATGATATTGAGTATTTTCCCCATGTGCCTATTGGCCATTCGTATGTCTTCATTGGAGAATTGCTTGTTTAGGTCTTCTGCCCCCAAACAACCCAACCCAAAAATGGTCTTGGATGTTGTTTTAAGACATCTGTCACCACCAGCATCTCTCCCTAGCTCTGCCACACCGTACACTGCCCAGGCCTCTTGCTGCTTTGCTCGCTCTTCTTCTCTCTTAATTTCCTTTCTTTCTCCTTCACCCACATATGGCCTGAATTACCGCTAGAAATTCCACACTCCTCTAGCTCAGTTTCCTGCAGCCCTTATTCCCCCTGCACTCTCAGGCCCATTTTTTCAGGACCAGAATCCATCAAGGTGTTTGGTTGAGTGAAAACTGTCATTTCTTTGGTTAAACCATCCTCCCTACAAGGAAGAGAGCTCTCACTTCTTAGTCCACTGGCACCTTGATCTCAGACTTCCGGCCTCCAGAAATGTGAGAAATAAATGTTATTTAAACCACCCAGTCCATAATATTTTGTTACAGCAGCCAAGCTGACTAAGACAATTGCAGTCTGTGAATGCAGGCCTAAAATGGCCACACCCTACAATTTTTACAAGAAAAGCTGACATTTTTTGGTATTTAAAACAACAAGTGAGCCAAATGAAACAAAATCGTAAGCTGAAGGCGGCCTCTGGGTCACCACTTTGCAGCTTCTCCTGTGATGATTAAGAGTTCGGGCTCTAACATCAGAAAGGCCGGAGCTTCTCAAGGCGGAGCACTTATTAGCTGTGTGTCCTTGGGCCAATTCATTTATCTTCTCTGAGGTTAGTTCTCTCATCTGTAAAGTAAGCATAATAATAGCACCCTATGGAGTTAAATGAGATCATTTAGGAAAAGTAGCATGGTGCTAGACAAAAAGAAAATGTTAAAGTGAGCTAATCTGAAAAGGCTACATACTGTATGATTCCAACTCCATGACATTCTGGAAAAGACAAAACTATGGAGACTGTAAAAAGGTTAGCGGAGGGAAGGAGAAATGAATAGGTGGAGCACAGGGGATTTTTAGGGCAGTGAACCTATTCTGTATGATACTATAATGGTAAATACACATCATCATACATTTTTCAAAACTTGTAGAATGTACAATACAGGGAACCCTAATGTAACTATGGGTTTTAATAATAATAATGAATTAATATTATCTCATCAGCTATAACAAATATGTCACACTAATGCCAGATGTTAATAATAAGGGAAACTGGGGGTGGGATGAGAAGATAGATGGGAAAAACATGTTAAAATGAATGATGGTTATTGATGATGAAGATGATTATAGTGATTATCCTTGTATCAAGCAGTTACTTCTGTAGACCAAGCCACTGCAAATCTTCATGGTTTAAGACAATAACTACGTATTATTGGCCACAAGCCCATGGGGCAGCTGTGTGGTTCTGAGGACTTGGGCCAGGGTTGGCTGACGTCAGCTGGATTTGCTCATCCCTCTGCAATCAGCTGCAGACCAACAAGCTCGTCTTGGCTAGACTCTGTCACGCAGGGCCCTTGGACCAGGTACCACGTGTACCGTAGGTACCAGTGGGTGTCACAGCTTGTACAATCAGGTCAACTGACCATGGGCCGTGTGTTCTTTCATTCTCCATAAGGCTTGCTCAGGTCTGTTCACGTGGTGGAGGAAAGGGTCAGGGAGAGGGGAGAGTGCAATGCCTTGAATGCTGTCACTTCTTCCACATACTATTGGCCAGAGCAAGTTACAAGGGCAGCCCAGATCCAAGAACTGGGGACTCAGGCTGCATCTCTTGATGGTAGGAACTGCAATACTGCATTGCAAAGGGCATGGATGCAAAGAAGGAAGAGGGATAATGCAGCTGTTTCATTATCCAGACAATCTACCAAACTGAGGATAATGGAGATTTCTTCTTATCACCCCTCAACCTGCTCTTAAGATTCTTTTTCCAGATTTAATTGGCTATATCTCTGTCACATTTTCTTTTTCCTATCTGCAGGTTTGGATTGGAAAGCTGAACTTGACAAGAGCCTAAAATTTTAATGCGGAGAGACTAAGGGAATACAAAAATCACTCATGTCTGCTACCCAAATCTGCACTGGAAAAATCTGGACCTTAAAATATGGGAGATGTTGTGAAAGGGGCCTATAAACCTGTCACAGTCCTCGTGAACATGTGTCAACAACTCTAATTTTTATCAAAAGCAATGATTTTTGTTGCTCAGTTACATTGGAAAAAGAAAATTCAACTCCATTTACCACAATTTATGAAGCCCTGAGACACCCAAACATGACTCATAACCTTTGCTGGGAGGATAAGCATAAGAGCTGCCCTGGGAAAAAATATGGCGCTTATACTGTGCTTAACTTGGCTGGAGAAATTCAGTGACATTTGAGGGAGAAATGTTCTTACAACTTATGCACCAAGGGCCGTGGGGCTCACCATCTGCCCTTGGGCTGTTGTTTACTTCTGTGGACAAGCAGTGCGCAATTTACTGGAAAACTATTTTAGAAAACCCCCAAACCACCACATTATGGAGAAATAGAGTTGAACATTTTCCAGTTTTGTGGTTGAATTTATAGTCTTAGCCCTAAGAAAATATTTAAAATCATCTTCATTGACTCAGTACTTCAGATGCACCAAGGGGAGAACCCTAAACACCATTAACTGCTGAAGGCAAGTGTTGAGTTTACCCCTGCCCCAGTGTGTCACTGACAGCCGTGCTCTGTCTTGTCCTCTCTTGACCCCAGGATGTGGGAGACTCCTTTGAATGAACGGAAGCTCTTCCTATCTCCTAGGGGGTCTGGTTGTGCTGAACAGTCCCACACCTCTCTCTTTATCTTATCCCTCCTCTTAAATTCTGCCAGGGAGGCAGTAATTCTCAAAGCAGTCTTATTTCTCCAACACTCAGGAGGCAATTGTGGGAAGGTTTTCTGCCAGCCAGAGGCCAAGGCAAAGTGCCAAAGTTGCTGCCTCTCTCTTTCCATGTCTTTCAACCTTGGATGTTTCTAGAATAATGTTTCCCAAAGTGTATTCCGTGGAACACAGTTGGATGAAATGATTCTCAAGAAAGGGTTCCGTGGGTTCCCTCAAGGGCACATGTTTTCTAACACTTAGCACAGCATCTGGCAGGGAGCAGGGATTCAGTGACTACTTGCTGAATGACTGAATTAGATCAGTGTTTTCCAAAAGCGTTCCATGAGGTGATTTGGCCCAGTTGCAGGATTTTGTATTTTAATGATTTTGTGCTCGTTTTAATGTGTATTGGTAAAAAGACACTTTTTTTTTTTTAATGATTTAACAAATGTTATTGCTCAGAGCATGGCTCATGTGAAAACACGAGCTGATTTAAAGAAAAACATTAAGCAAATGGAAGGGCGGTTGGTAGGCAGATATAATGAAAATCGCAAAACTAGTATATGAATGACTGGAGTTTAAGGAAACACTCAGTTTATTGCATCCTCTGTGAGCCAAGGCTCTGAAAGGGGACGGAGCATGGGAGAGGGTAAGGATCGCTGCCTGTGGGAGAGAAGGGCCACACTTACTTTCCCTTAAGGCTGGAAAATCACACTCCAATTGAAACAAACAGGAAGTAATACTTTCTCAAATTCACTCAGTTTGCTGATAAACCATAATGCTTGGTCAAAGAATCCTGGTGACAGCTAAAATATAAAATAAATAAATGCATAATAAAATATAAACATATAAATAAATATAAATATAAAAGACAAATGAGACCAGAGATTCCCACCCAGCCACTCCAAAGTGGGGCTTGCTCCGGGTCCCTGTAGGTAGGTGCTCAATGGTTTCAGGTTAGGGAGGGTGGGACTGAATTGGGGCATAATGTGATTTTGGTTATATATATGTATATAAATAATAAGATACTTGAATCAGATCAGTTGCTTTCAACTCTTTTGTCCTAAGAATATCTTCCTCAAATGAAATCCTACTTAAAAATCCTAGACAAATAGAAATAGGATCAAAATGAATCCTATTGATGCAGCTGATGGGCAAAAAGGGTTTGGGCAGAGGGGCTGAGGTGTGGAGAGGCTGAGCTGCTCCTTCTTGGCCTCACTTCACCTTCTGCTGTGACCCTCAAGTACAGTTTGAAGACCCCCCAGATGAGATGGTTCCTGAGGTTTCCAGCAGATTGAAAATGCTAGCTTTTAACTTCTTTGGTATCGTGAGAATCAGTAATGTCCAAAGTGCATAGGGTAACTTGCATCAGTGTTTTCCTCATATTTTTCATGGAAACATTTAAGAGCATAAGAAAGAATTCACATGCTATCCTCACATATCATGCCTGTTCAGTCTGGAAAGGTAGCCGAACGCATGAAACTTTGAGAGCTCCAAGTTTATCTTAAGGGGCACAAAGCAGTTCTTACTTGTCCTCCTGATCAGTGCATATTATGTAAGTCTATAAATTGGGGGAACTGGATTGAATGGAAGAGAACCAATGCTGAACATCAGGTTGGTGTCTGGTAGTTTCTCTACTCTTTTGATGTCAGATTTTGATAACCCAGATTTGTGTACATAAGAATATAAAAATACCAAATATGTATTTCCCTATAGATTTTTGAGTGAATTGATGCTTCAGGGAGATGTCTTCCTGAGGCTTTGTGTACTCATGGTGCATCTTAAATTCCTGGGGAGTATGCATCTACCTGATATTGGGTAACAAATATACAGTTGCTAAGGGGCAGTGTGTAGATATGGGGAGATGTTTTATGGCATTGACCAAAAGTGATACATGTTTTCACAATGCAGCATTGTCTTTAGCTTGGACTCTCAGTGGAAAGTGACTCTTGCCAACAAAGGATGCACCTTCCCATTTCTACAGGATGTTCCCTAAGGGGGAACCCAGGTTAGAGGCACATGGAGTTGCAGCATCATAAAGCCATAGTCAATATTCTGCAGAGGATATTGGAAATTAACAACAAGATCTTCCTGAGGATTGCCTAAACGAAGAGTGAGCTCTATCTGTCATTGGAAGTAAGGTCTTGGAAGCCAGAAATGGACATCCCAGTGCAGATGGTTCTGTTAGCCCTTGGTAGGGTTATAACCAGTTCCTCAGAGAGGTGGACAATTGAGTGATGCTGGAACTCAATGTCTTCTCCACTTACTGTGTATGCGTGCAATAGCCGGATTCTACTATAGGATCACTCTAGATCACAAGTGCCTTAGAGGCAGGCACCATATTGTTTTTTTCTGACACTCTTATGTATCCGGAATATAGCACAACACTTGGCACTTAGTAGTTGTTCATTTTACACATGAGAAAACTTTGCCTAAGATTTCACTTTTCAGTAGGTGGTGGAGCCAGGAGTTAAGGCCAGGTCTTCGGGCTATGGTGCTCACAGCCACCAGGCTAAACTTTCCCCACTGTCTTCACAGGGCATATGTTGGCAGTCCTTTTTATCACCTTCAGTCATGTTGCCTCCAATAAGGTGTTTATGCTATACCTTCTTTTCTTTGTTTAAACATACATTTAAATAAATCACTTACCACACAGATGTTTTGGCCTTGAGTTGCCATGTCTCACAAAATGGGAATTCCTTTCTGTTTTCTTTGTTTTTATTCATAGATGCTGACTGCCAGATTTTATTACCACCCTTTACTGAAAAATATTACTGTCCAGAAGTTGGTTTCCCCATTGCTGACAGAATGCAAACTAATCAGAAGTCTGAAGCAAGTTTTATGGGGCAAAATGAACTTTTAATTCAGCCAAAGAATTGAGTCCATCTTAAATAAGAAGTAAAAAGTAAGAGTGTCTTCTGGATTAGTGAATATGTGAATCAGGAAGTTAGCCTTAAACAGCCACCAGATGCCTTGATGGTAACATGGATGCGCCTGGAAGAATTAGAATGCGACCCTTTGGTCTGTGATGTACTTGCAGGTGGGATACATCATGAATCAAAGCAATGGAGGGTAGCTATAAATTCTGCCAAATCAAACATCTACAGTATGCAGTTACCCAGATAAAGTCTGAAACCAGGGTGGGGGGGGCGGGGAATGGGAAATAGAGGCACAAATCAAGATTGGCTTTATAGGTTTCTGAGGGGCAGCACTGTGTTATGGAAGCCACGTGATTCTGAAGTGATCTTTAACTGCTCTCACTCCTTTTAATAGAGCAGGCTGTGGAGCCAGGCTGTCTGGGATCTCATTCTGGTCCCTGAATTTACTGAGTGATTAATTTCATTAACCTTTATGTTTCAATGTCTCCATCTGTAAACTGAAGCCAGTGCTAACACTTACTTTGTAGTGGTTTTCTTAGGGCTCAAATGAGTTAATACCCATGAAGTTCTTAGAACAGCACATAATGCTCAATAAATATTCTCTACTACTGTTATGTCTATACGCCTCATGGTCCTCTTTCACTAGAGCTTTGATGATTGCTTACGTGAACTGTGCTGCTCTGCTACCTAATTTGGGGGCCCTGGTACAAAACAAAAATTTGAGGTCCCTTGTTCTAATTATTAAGAATTCTGAGATGCTGATAGCAGAGCATTAACTCAGTAATTGGATAGATCACACACCCATGAAGCTGGCTGTGGAAACACGTTATAGAAACTAGAAGGTTTTAGGAAAAACCCATATACAAAACAAATTGATACAATTTCTTACATCTGGCAAAACCAATGAAATTTGTTTTGTTAAAAGAAAACGGAGGACAATTTATGAACTATAAACTATTTAAGAAAATAAACTCAGAATTTTCCCTTTGCAAAACTCACCTCCTCTGAAATGTAGCAATCTCCACTTGAGTCACAGAGAAAATAAAAACACAAGTGTCAATAGGACATATTTTTTCCAGAATCCACTTTTTGGGTTCTGCAGATTAAGTAAGACAAAGAAATGCTTTTCCCCACAAATACTCTCTAAAGCTTCAACAACTGACAAGTTTAGTATCTGCTTTTGGTTGTTGAGTGCCAGGAAATAATCCTGGCTTAAATTTCTCTACATCACACATGTCTTTCCAATAAAACAGATTTTGAGCCAAAGAAATAAAGAACCAAACAAACAGCAAACAATAACCGTGATGAGTGAATGAAGAGAAAAATCAAAGTTTTATAAATTTCTTGCCAAACCCATCCAGTTTTGGGATATGGTGAAGGTCACAATTACTTGAAACTTATTAGACAGATCAAGGCAATCAAGAAGAAATTGAATCTCAGCTAAAAAGTGGATCTATGTCATGGGACCATTGGGTAGCGAGTAAATGTAAATATATATATTTAAATTATATTTGGAAAGCTCTCCACCCATTGTCTAAGATTCTCTGAAGGCCGCATCTGCTGACAATGAGGCAGCCATCCCTGGGCAAATGTTTTTCATATGAGTTGTGTAGATTTCTTTGTAGTATGAATGAGCTTTAATAATTCCTCTATTTTTGTGTGTATGAGGCCTTCAATAGCCTTTCTTTTTTCATTTAATAAGATTAAGCACAGTTAACCACTCATTTTCATACGGATTTAGTTCAACAAATAAACAGTAATTGTTTGAAAAAATAACCGCTCTTTTATTTCTTGATTTGCCTGCCAGTGACTTTTGACATTCACTGTTTACTATTTGACCTAAAGGACAAGAGGCCAGGGGCTGGCAAGAGGGAAAAAAACAGAAAATGAGAAAACCAGATACATGTCTTGAATATTTGAGTGTTATCTGTTAAGGATACACCAATAAAAAGAATTTTAATACACACTATGAAGTTGTTAACAGTTTTAACCCATATTATGTAGGTACTAGAAGACCCAAAATTCAGCAGAATATATCAGAAAACTGGAACTGAAATGAGCTTGGTGAAATTCAGTAAGAGGTCTAAGAAACTAGAGGAAAAAGTCTCAAGAAAGAGTCTGCATCTTTGAAGGTTAGTTATTTTACTTACTTTTTGCTTTTGGTTGAGTAAGCCTGAGGTCTGAATTCAGATTCCTGAATAAATATACCTTTTCAGAGTTATCACTAGAAATTTTCCTTTCCTTTAGTCCCCATGCAGATATTTCAATTTTTAAAAAAGATTCAGAAAGATTTTGACTTAGATTTTCAATTTAATTTTTAAAAATTCCCTACTGAACTTCTTCTTTCATCTGCCCATTTCTCTTCCATGATTTCCATTCTTTGGAATCCTTCTAGAATGTCTTCATGTATATATGAGCACATATATAATATATTGGATAGATTGGTAAGGAAGAGACATTCTTATCTCCACCATTGAAATACACACATGCAAATATACAGTTTTAATTTAAATTGCAGAACACAAAAGTCAGGATATCAAATCAACTGACATCTTTAAATAAACACTTGAATATAGTTCCCCAGTGTCCCAGAGCCTCCAGACTCCCCCATTTAGTCCTCATGGAAAGGAGTGCGAATGTCTGCTCAAGATCCCAGCTGTAGAAGAATATTCTGCACCTTGCCTTTTTCCCCTTATCAGAGCATCTTGGAGATCTTTCCATATCAGTACATAGAAATGGTCTTCAGTCTTTTTTAAAAACTGCATGTATTTTATTGTATAGATGCACCACAGCCCATTTATCCAGAACTTTATTAATGGTATGGATTGTTTTCAATTTTCTGCTATTAGAAATAATGCTCAGTGAATTAAGTGCACAGTCATCATTTCATAAAGAGACTTTTAAGAAAAGATTTGACCTGAGTTTTTAAAAACATCTTCATTGAGCTATATTTAACTATGAACAGTTATTTAAAGGGTACCATTTTTTTAAAACATTTTTTATTGATTTATAATCATTTTACAATGTTGTGTCAAATTCCAGTGTTCAGCACAATTTTTCAGTCATTCATGGACATATACACACTCATTGTCGCATTTTTTTCTCTGTGAGTTATCATAACATTTTGTGTATATTTCCCTGTGCTATACAGTGTAATCTTGTTTATCTATTCTACAATTTTGAAATCCCAGTCTATCCCTTCCCACCCTCCACTCGCCTGGTAACCACAAGTCTGTATTCTCTGTCTGTGAGTCCATTTCTGTCCTGTATTTACGCTTTGCTTTTGTTTGTTTGTTTGTTTTTGTTTTTGTTTTTTAGATTCCACATATGAGCGATCTCATATGGTATTTTTCTTTCTCTTTCTGGCTTACTTCACTTAGAATGACATTCTCCAGGAGCATCCATGTTGCTGCAAATGGCATTATGTTGTCAGTTTTTATGGCTGAGTAGTATTCCATTGTATAAATATACCACCTCTTCTTTATCCAGTCACCTGTTGATGGACATTTAGGCTGTTTCCATGTTTTGGCTATTGTAACTAGTGCTGCTATGAACATTGGGGTGCAGGTGTCATCCCGAAGTAGATTTCCTTCTGGATACAAGCCCAGGAGTGGGATTCCTGGGTCATATGGTAAGTCTATTCCTAGTCTTTTGAGGAATCTCCACACTGTTTTCCATAGTGGCTGCACCAAACTGCATTCCCACCAGCAGTGTAGGAGGGTTCCCCTTTCTCCACAGCCTCTCCAGCATTTGTCATTTGTGGATTTTTGAATGACGGCCATTCTGACTGGTGTGAGGTGAAACCTCATTGTAGTTTTGATTTGCATTTCTCTGATAATTAGTGATATTGAGCATTTTTTCATGTGCTTTTTGATCATTTGTATGTCTTCCTTGGAGAATTGCTTGTTTAGGTCTTCTGCCCATTTTTGGATTGGGTTGTTTATTTTTTTGTTATTGAGTCGTATGAGCTGCTTATATATTCTGGAGATCGAGCCTTTGTCGGTTTCACTTGCAAAAATTTTCTCCCATTCCGTAGGTTTTCTTCTTGTTTTATTTCTGGTTTCCTTTGCTGTGCAGAAGCTTGTAAGTTTCATTAGGTCCCATTTGTTTATTCTTGCTTTTATTTCTTCTAGGAGAAAAATTTTTAAATGTATGTCAGATAATGTTTTGCCTATGTTTTCCTCTAGGAGGTTTATTGTATCTTGTCTTATGTTTAAGTCTTTAATCCATTTTGAGTTGATTTTTGTATATGGTGTAAGGGAGTGTTCTAGCTTCATTGTTTTACATGCTGCTGTCCAGTTTTCCCAACACCATTTGCTGAAGAGACTGTCTTTATTCCAATGTATATTCTTGCCTCCTTTGTCAAAGATGAGTTGACCAAAAGTTTGTGGGTTCATTTCTGGGCTCTCTATTCTGTTCCATTGGTCTATATGTCTGTTTTGGTACCAATACCATGCTGTCTTGATGACTGTAGCTCTATAGTATTGTCTGAAGTCTGGGAGAGTTATTCCTCCAGCCTCTTTCTTTCTCTTCAGTAATGCTTTGGCAATTCTAGGTCTTTGATGGTTCCATATGAATTTTATTATGATTTGTTCTAGTTCTGTGAAATATGTCCTGGGTAATTGGATAGGGATTGCATTAAATCTGTAGATTGCCTTGGGCAGTGTGACCATTTTAACAATATTGATTCTTCCAATCCAAGAGCATGGAATATCTTTCCATTTTTTAAAGTCTTCTTTAATTTCCTTCATCAATGGTTTATAGTTTTCTGTGTATAATTCTGTCACCTCCTTGGTTAGATTTATTCCCAGATATTTTATTACTTTGGGTGCTATTTTAAAGGGGATTGTTTCTTTACTTTCTTCTTCTGTTGATTTATCGTTAGTGTAAAGAAATGCAACTGATTTTTGAACATTAATTTTGTAACCTGCTACCTTGCTGAATTCTTCAATCAGCTCTAGTAGTTTTTGTGTGGACCTTTTAGGGTTTTCTATATATAGTAACATGTCATCATAATGACACTTTTACCTCTTCTTTTCCAATTTGGATCCCTTTTATTTCTTTCTCTTGCCTGACTGCTGTGGCTAGGACTTCCAGGACTATGTTGAATTGGAGTGGTGATAGTGGGCATCCTTGTCTTGTCCCAGATTTTAGTGGGAAGCTTTTGAGTTTTTCACTGTTGAGTACTATGCTGGCTGTAGGTTTGTCATATATAGCTTTTATTATGTTGAGATATGTCCCCTCTATACCCACTTTGGCAAGAGTTTTTATCATAAATGGATGTTGAATTTTATCAAATGCTTTTTCTGCATCGATTGAGATGATCATGTGGTTTTTGTCCTTTCTCTTGTTGATGTGATGTATTACATTGATTGATTTGCGTATGTTGAACCAGCCTTGTGTCCCTGGGATGAACCCCACTTGGTCATGATGTATAATCTTTTTTATGTGTTGTTGGATTCTATTTGCTAAAATTTTGGTGAGGATTTTGGCGTCTATGTTCATCAGTGATATTGGCCTATAATTCTCTTTTTTTGTAGTGTCTTTGCCTGGTTTTGGTATCAGGGTGATGGTGGCTTCATAGAATGAGTTTGGGAGTATTCCCTCCTTTTCAATCGTCTGGAAGAGTTTGAGAAGGACTGGTATGAGTTCTTCTTTGTATGTTTGGTAGAATTCCCCGGTGAAGCCGTCCGGTCCTGGACTTTTATTTGTAGGGAGGTTTTTAGTTGCTATTTCTATTTCCTTTCTAGTGATCAGATTGTTCAAGTGTTCAGATTCTTCTTGATTCAGTTTTGGTGGACAGTATATTTCCAGAAACTTGTCCATCTCCTCTAGGTTATCCAGTTTGGTTCCATATAGTTTTTCATAATATTCTCATATGATATTCTGTATTTCTGTTTTACTTGTTGTAATTTCTCCATTTTCCTTTCTTATTTTGCTAATTTGTGCTCTCTCTTTTTTCTTCTTTGTGAGTTTGGCCAGAGGTTTGTCGATTTTATTTACTTTTTCAAAAAACCAGCTTTTGGTTTGGTTGATTTTTTCTATGGTCTTGTTAATCTCTATTGTATTTAATTCCTCTCTGATCTTTATTATTTCCTTCCTTCTGCTGCTTTTTGGGGCTTTTTGTTCTTCTTTTTCTAATTCATTCAGGTGGTGGGTTAAATTGTTTATTTGAGATTGTTCTTCTTTTTTGAGGAAGGCCTGTATCGCTATAAACTTCCCTCTTAGCACTGCCTTTGCTGTGTCCCATAGATTTTGAGTGGTTGTGCTTTCATTATCATTTGTCTCAAGGTATTTTTTAATTTCAGCTTTGATTTCCTGTTGTTAATTTCCAGTTTCATGGCATTGTGGTCAGTAAAGATGCTTGAGATAATTTCTATCTTCTTAAAATTGTTGAGGTTTCTTTTGTGCCCAAATACATGATCGATCCTGGAAAATGTTCCATGTGCACTTGAAAAGAATGTATATCCTATTTTTGGGGGGTGTAATGCTCTGAAAATATCCACCAAATCTAGTTTTTCTATTGTAGTATTTAATTTCTCTGTTGCCTTGTTTATTTTCTGTCTGGAAGATCTGTCTAGTGATGTTAATGCAGTGTTAAAATCTCCAACTATGATTGTATTCCCATCAATATCCCCCTTTATCTCTGTTAGTAATTCTTGTATGTACTTAGGTGCTCCTATATTGGGTGCATATATATTAACAAGTGTAATATCCTCATCTTGTATCACTCCTTTAATTATTATAAAATGTCCTTCTTTATCTTTCTTTATGGCCTTTGTTTTAAAGTCTATTTTGTGTGAAATCAGTACTGCAACACCTGCTCTTTTGGCTTTTCCATTTGCATGGAATATCCTTTTCCATCCTTTCACTCTCAATCTATATGTGTCCTTCTCCCTAAAGTGGGTCTCTTGTATGCAGCATATTGAAGGTTCTTGCTTTATTATCCAGTCTGCCACTCTATGTCTTTTGACTGGAGCATTTAGTCCATTAACATTTACAGTAATTAATGATAGATGTGTGTTTATTGCCATTTTGAATTTACCTTTGAATTTGAATTGGTATATCCTCTTTGTTCCTTTCTTCTTCCTTTTGTGGTTTGGTAATTTTCCTTTGTATTATGGATTTTATTTAATTTTTGTGACTCCCTTGTAAATTTTTGGCTTGTGGTTACCCTTTTTTGTAAATCTATTAACCCATTACTATAACTGTTTTTATTAAACTGATAGTTAAAGGGTACCATTTGATGAGTTTTTGACATATGTACCTCCCCATGAGACTGTCATCACAATCAAGGTAATAAACATGTCTGCAAATCCCCACAGTTTCTTTGTGCTCCTTTATAATCATACCCTTCTCCATGTCCCCAGGAACCACTTACCTGCTTTCTGTCATAAAATCATGTGCATTTCTAGAATTTTATATAAATGGAATTATACTGCATCTCTCTCTCTCTCTCTCTATCTTCTTGTCAAGCTTCATTTACTCAGGTTAATTATTTTGAGATTCATCTATTGTGTGTTTCAACAGCACATTCCTTTTTATTGCTGAGTAGTGTTCCATTATATGAATATACCACAATTTATTTACGCATTTATTTATTGATGGACGTTTGTATTGTTTCCAGTCTTGGGCTGTTACAAATAATGCTGCTGTGAATGTTGATTTGGGGTTATGTTGGTTAATTCACATCTTAATAATGTACGTCTGATTCATGAAGATGATGTATCTCTCCATCTATTCAGATCTTTATTAAATTTACCTCAGCAATGTTACAGTTTTCTATGCACAGATCTTATACATATTTTTTCAGAATTATCCGTATGCATTTTATAGTCACTGATGCTACTGTAAATACAGCTTTTTAAAATACCTATTCCCAATTGTTTGCTATAGTATATGGATATACAATTGATTTTTGAGTATTGACCTTGAATCTTACAACTATGCAAAATTCACTTATTAGTGCTAGTATCTTTTTAAAAAACTACTTCATAGTGAAATTGGAAATTATTTATTCTTTAAAATGTTTGGTGGAATTATTATCTGGCCCTAGAATTTTCTTCATAAAAGATTTTTTTAAACTAAAAATTCAATTTCTTTGTTTAAAAATTTATTTATTTAATTGAAGACTAGTTGATTTACAATGTTGTGTTAGTTTCTGGTGTACAGCAACGTGATTCACTTATACATATATACACATTCCTTTTCATATTCTTTCTCATTAGAATTAACTAGAAGATACTGAATATAGTTCCCTGTGCTACACAGTAGGTCCTTGTTGTTTATCTATTTTATATGTAGGAGTTAATATCTGCAAATCCCAAACTCCCAATTTGTTCTTTCCCACTTCTTCCCCTCTCCCCCCTGTAACCATAAGTTTGTTTTCTATGTCTGTGAGTCTATCTCTGTTTTATAAATAAGTTCATTTGTGTACTTTTTTCTTTAGATTCCACATATAAGTGATAGCACGTGGTATTTTTCTTTCTCTTTCTGGCTTACCATACTTGGTTGAAGAATACAATTACTGAAATGAATAATACTCTAGGAGGAACAAAGAATAGACCAAATGAGGCTGAAGAACAGATTAGTGGAAATCACTACCACAGAACAGAAAAAAGAATGAAAAGAAACGAAGATAGTTTAAGAGAACTCTGGGACAAATTTTTAAATAGACACAGTGGTATTCAGTTTATCTGTCTCTCTTTGGGGAGCATGAGTAGCTTGTTCCAAGGAATTTGACTATTACATCTAAGTTGTTGAATTGGTTGGCATAGTATTTTTCATAGTATTTCCTTATTGTTCTTTGAGTAGCTGTAGGATCCTTAGTAATGTCACCTCTTTCATTCCTCATACTGAAAAGCTGTGTCTTCTTCTGTATTCCTGATCAGTCTGCCTATAAGTTTTTCATGTCACTAGGGCACTCAAGCAAACTTATGAAGAGGTTCATGTAGTGAGGATCTGAGTCCTCTTGCTAACAACCAGCAAAAAATATAGGCCTCCAGCCAAGAGGCACATGAAGGAGTCATCTTAGAGGTGGATCTTCCATGTCTATCCAGGTCTTCAGATACGGCAGCCCTAGCTGACAGCTTGACTACAGCTTCTTGAGCAAACCTGACCTGGAACCACCCAGCTAAGCTGCTCCTGGATTCCTGACCCGTAGAAACTATGTGAGATAATAATGTTTGTTTTTGTTTAAGCCACTAAGTTTTAGGGGCAATTTTTTAATGCAGCACTAGAAAATTAATGTGTTAATTAAGTTACTTGGTAAACACTTTGGTCCTCCTGAGACTTGCTTTAAATTTAAGTTTTATTAGGTGATATCAAAGCCGTGTTAGTGTAGGGCTAATTTTACCCCATCATTGAGGCAAAACTCTTCCTGGTACCCTACCTAATGCCCGTAAATTGTGAGGTTTTCCACTCTGGCTGCTGGGATCAAGAGCTAGTCCTGGTCTGCTGTGACCTTTGGGGTTTTGTTCACTCTAATCCTTCCAGGTGGTTCTTTTCTGGGCAGATTCCTCACATGCATGTCCTAATCAGCATTTACCTGGGGATCCTGGGGGACCCGTTGCAGACCTTCAGAGTTCTCACTGTGTAGTGCCCCCATCTCTAGTACTCTGCCCTGGAAAATCTAGACTCCTTGGCCTCCCTATGCTCTCAAATCTAACACGGAGATTTCCAGGTTGTACCTGGGCTTTCCATGCCCGCTCTGTGGTCTGGAAACTCTTTTCAGGTAGTAAGCTCGGGAAATTAAAGGGCTTCATTCATCTGCTTCTCATCTCCTAGGAATCATTGTGCATTGTTGCCTTATGTCCAATGTCTTGACATTTTTTGCTTCATAGACTTCGTCTGGTTTTTAAGTTGTCTGGGCAGGAGGATAAACCTGGTTCCTGTTACTCCATGATGGCTGGAAGTAGCCCCCAGATAGACTTTGAAAGACCAATGTTTATTGAGAACTATGTTCTGGACATGGTGCTTGGTGCCCAATGTAGCATTTCTGAATTAGTCCTTCAAAATAAAATAGAACAAACTAAAAATGTAAAAGCAACCAGAAATTGACACAACATTGTAAACTGACTGTAAGTCAATAAAAAAAATGTAAAAGCAAACAGAAAAAAGGAAAAGACCTATGGAATAGATACCATTAGAATTCCCTTTTTATAGATGAGGAAATCAGGACACAGAGAGATTAAATAGTTTCTTCAAGATCTACTCAAGGCCAATATATGGTGGGGTTGGGATTTGCATTGAGATCTGTTTGATTGCCAAGAGCATGCTTATAACCAGTCTTTCCTATACCCCCCACATAGCTTTTGCTGTTTAAAAGAAACTGTGAAAATGATTTGCCTTTTCTTGTGCTCACCTTCAGCAGATACTTATTCTTCTGGACTCTGGACTCTGACTACCACGTGGAGAAGTCTACAGGCTGATAGTAGAGACTGATTTCAGATTTTCCTTTAGCAGAACACCAGTTTATCTGGCATCATGACTTTCTGTCCCTGCAAACAATGATGCAAATTTAAGTTGAGAATTTATAATATACTATGTGTGTGTATATATATATACACACACACACACACACATAATATATCATTATATAATATATAATATATATATATTATACTGTGTTTCCACCATAAACATATCAGCTCTGGCAAATGATTACAACTTCTTTGAAATAAGGGGAAAGAATCTCTCAGAGAGCTATGAAGATGTCTCTAAAGTTTGAATGGAAGGAAGTTAGGCCTTACTTTTAGGCCTGAATTTCAAGTCAGCTTCCAGCCTTTAGGTGAGAACTGGCCGAGTGAGGACTGGCTGCTTGCTCTGTGACATGATCAGTAATTCATAGTTGTCTTCAGATTAATGGAGAGTGAGAAAGGAAGAAAAGGCTTCTCTGTGGGAGATCTAGTGATGTGTGTTTATAATGGTTCCAAGAATCCCCATGAAACTACAGAATGGAAACATACTCAAGCCAACAAAATGGGCACAAAAGTAGAGACAAGCTTATTAAGTATGTTTTTGAGGGGAATGTTCACATATGTAAGGGGGTGATTCCAGGGCAACTATGAGTCTGTTATAATTCTGAATTTCTCAACAAATGAAACTAATATGATTTTGGCTGAGATTTGTCAGCAGAGGGGACTCATGAGTGTTAATCCAGTGCTCATGTACAAATCAGAAACTTTTTTCGGCCAGTTTCCCTTTTCTCTTTTTCATGCTTATGGAATGTTAATTCCACAAATACAATCTGTTTATTGTTGAAAAAGTAGGAAATACACATAAGCAGAGAGGGAAAAAATCTTACCACTAATTAATAATCACAATGAATATATCCTGACGGCTTTTGCTTTTCCCCTGTATAAATAAAACATGTATGTGTATTTATTATGTACAGTTCTGTAATAGTTTATAAAGCCCAAGGTACGGATTCCTAACTTATTGGGGATCATGGCACAAGATGGGGAAGACATAACACCTTAGTTGAAATCGGGGGGGTGGGGGGTGGGCCCTGCCAAGGCATTGTATGCTCTTATAAATTGTTTTTTTCTTCTGGATCTCAGTCCCTCCAACTTTTCACCTTTGAGACATGCCAGAGATGAGATGCCTGAACCTGAGATTGGAGAGTGATCCTTTGACTATAAGTCCCAAAGGTGACTCAGGCTTAAGGCCTTAGCTGGAAACAGTTAGAACAATATTTCCCAGACCCACAGCTGTACAGGTTCCGATCCCCAGAGGCCCTCCAACTGTGGCTCTAATTACAGAGAGCAGATTACTCTCCTAGGATCAGATGAGTGCTGGAAAGGTTAGACTTTCCCTAAACTGAGAATGAGGGTCCTGAGGAGAAGCTGCCAGCAGAAGAGGGGGCTTTACTTTATTTGATGGTTTCATGTCATTCAGCGAACTCACAGGCCATTGGAGAGTCTTTTTCCTGTTTTGTGTCCTTAGTTGCATGCAACTGAAATTAACTCTGACTGATTTAAGCAAAAAAGAGAGAGAAAAAAAGAAGTACTATATATACAATAGATAAACAACAAGGTCCTACTACATAGCAAAGGGAACCATATTCAATATCTTTTAATAGCCTATAATGAAAAACAATATGAAAAGGAATATACATACATATGTATTAATGAATCACTGCTGTACACCAGAAACCAACAAAACATTGTAAACTGACTAGACTTCAGTATAAAGAGAGAGAGAGAGAGAGAAAGAACATTGCTGAAAGGCAACTGCTGGCAAGGTGAGAGAAAATGAGGCTTAGAAGCTGGGCAGCAGAGGCAATTAGTAGGCAGAGAATTAAATGACCTGGTGAGGACTTGCCTGCTGCTCCGCTTCTGGCACCAAAGGCCAAGACTTTTTTTTTAAATGGGGGGATCAACAAACCTTTATCGTATATCTAAATATTTTAAAAGAAAAAGTATTTTCTATAAATTCCTACTCTGTTCATGGATATTACAGGCTATCATAAATATTGGCTTCTAAATGCTTAATTTACCGAAACAAATTAAGGAAGCAATTAGTAAGCCTGCTAGATTGTGGCAAGTTTCTTGCTATGTAAATATTTAAAAATTATAAATGAGTTATCAATCAAATGAACAATATATTAAATAAAATCTGTTTAATTCTCCCTCCTTTATAGTCTCACCTTGTACACACATGGCAGAGCTCACTGCGCCCAGCGTGTGCTCAGAAAATAGTTATAAACTGATTTCTCTTGGTCGACCTTGAGTAGTTTGATTCAATTAAAGTCACACAACAGTTGTTATGCTTGCAGCTTCAAGGTGTACGTGAGGACACACCGTTGCCCTGCAGAATGTGCTAGAATGAGTGAGATGCTCCTGAGTGGACAAAGGCAGCGCTTGCCCCCACCCCCATCTTCTCTGCAGGGAAAACGGCTCTGCTCACTTCTGGGGATGTGTTTTCATGGAAGTCTATAAGCCTCTCTGTTTTCCCTTCGGCAGGCGTCCAGCATGCTCCTGGTGACTTGCCCATGGAGAGTTTCCTTGTAATTTGTGAGTGAGCAGTGGTCTTGGTTTGACCCATTTTATTTCCCAGCTGGGACTTGCCCAAGGTTCATGTTCCCCTCTACTCCTGCACCTCCTCTCCTGGAGTCTCAGGTGCTCTCTGGGGCCCCAGAGGGCCCCACACCTGCCCTCTTGGCAGGTGGTGAGGCTGCAAAGGGACACCGAGTCTCAAAGCTCCCTTGGCTGCATTTGGCCCCATCCTCCCCCTCTTTTGGTTTCCAATCACAGTCAGGTCCTCCCTGAGGGATCCAGATTTTATGGGCCAAATGAAGGAAAAGCAAATTCATTTTAAAAGATGCTGGGCAGGTATTGGTATCCTATAAACTGGAAGAGTAGAGCCCTAATTTATCACATCAACATGTTGTCTTTAGATAATAACAGGGCCAAGGGATATATGGATCCTGAATAAAGGTGAAATGAATCTTTCTGTAACTAGGTAGAGTTTGTAGGTGATTTTACACATGCCATATTATTAATTTCTTTAACAAATCTGTAAGTTAGGTGGAACGGATAGTGTACAATTTTATACACAGGGAAATGGTACTCCAAGCTTGTGTGTGGGCACATCTAATAGAGAACTGGAACCCAAACTCAGCCCTTCTAACTAAACATCTCTTTTATGATGCTATCCTGTTAACACATCACTATAAACTGCAAGGTTTTAGATGAACCACATGCGCCATGATTCTGACATAAATAAAATAACCATGTATTATAAAGTACTCATCTGTGTAATAAGCACATGATAGCACATAACTGGTCCTCTCCCCACCCACGCTTGGTCAGCCCTTCTCATGCTGTCACATACATTCACAGTGCACCCATCACTGTTGCCATTTTCCATCATCCTGTGCAATAGTTTGATTCATGTGTACTCCTGCACTGGACTATAAGCTCCACGAAGGAAGGGAGCATACCTGATGTTGCACACCTTGAATTCCCAACAGAGTTCTTGGCTCAAATTAAGGGCTAAATAAATATTTGTTGAATGAATGAAAAATTGAAGTGAAGCAGCTAGTGCTTGGATTTGGGGCTCTACTCTTAACCAGAAATCAACAGAGCCTATGAGAGACTGGAAGCCAAAGGAAAATATTTGTAAATGTGTTCGTAGGTTGTTCTTGGACTCTGTGGTTAACAAGGGAGAAAGGAGAGCATCTTTCCAACTCATGTGAACAGGAGTGCATGTGGTTCTTACTCCTGGGGAGGCCCTTCTGGGCCGCTTTCTTTGTTTTTCTTTTCCTTTCTCCACCTTGGCTGGAGGCTGAGGAAGGAGAGCCTCAGCAAGGGGTAGAGTAGCAGTGTGGCCCCCAGTAGGAGAGAACTGGCAGGTCGCCTCTTCTGGGCCTGGTGAAGTTGCTTGCAGCCAGAGGGTGTGGGCTCTCTCCTGGATCCCTGACCCACATCCAGAGCCCATGTTCAGGCCAAAGTCAATTGAGCTGCTGCCTCGGGCACGGAGAGAGGTTCTTATGGCAACACCTGAGCCTCTGGGGGCATCTGCCATGTATTTCTTTTGGCATCGCTGGAAGAAAAGAAAACTCTTCCACTCCAGATACTGCTGAAACCCATCATCCTTCCTAAAGGGGAAAGGAGGGGCTTTGGAGGGGCTTATTACATTGAAGGGATGGAGACACATGTCACACGTCTGTATCAAGTCCATATTTGCTATCCTTGCCACTGGCTCTTCCTAGTGACTCTTCAGGAACTGCAAGTGAAAGAAATATTATCTAAAAAGTGACTAAAGCATTCCTGTATCTAAATATAAAACTGGATCTAGATTATGAAAAAATATAAACTCAAGATCAGCCCACATTAAAGACTTGCTCCTAATGAGCATGCATCTATCAATGCTTATTCAGAATGAACCACACAAGATGCTCTGCTCTGAGCATTTAGTATGTAAAGGTCTCACGGAAGCTTAGCTAATGTCATTCATGCTCTCTGGTTCCCAGCACGTGAGGCACAAGCAGAGTCAGCTTTTTAAGTCTGCCAGGCTGAGAACCAGATGCCTTTGGGTGCCACACTGAAGGATCAGGTCTGCTGAGATTTTCTTAATTTTTTAGATTTTCTCTTTGCCATTGGTCTTAAGTAATTTTATTATGATATGTCTTGGTATAGTTTTCTTTCTTTTTCATAATGATTTTTGTTGCTTCCTTTTGATTTTTAAAAAGTTGTATCCCTTTTTAATTAAAACCTTTTTTTTTTGTTGTTGGGGTGGTAGGTAATTAAGTTTGTTTACTTATTTTTTGATGGAGATATTGTGGATTGAACCCAGGACCTCATGCATGCTAGGCATGCACTCTACCCCGAGTTACACCTTCCCCCCATAGTCTTCTTTATTGTGCTTGATGGTCATTGAGCTTTGGATTGGTGGGTTTAAAGTTTTCATTTTGGGTAGCGTCTCCACAGTTGCTAATATTTTCTTCTGCAATGTTTAATGTGCCATTAATCCCAACCAGTGTATTTTCTGTCTCAGACATTTTAGTTTTCATCTCTAGAATATTGATTTTATAAAATTATCTTCCATATCACCACTTAACACACTCTGTCTTTCCTCGGGCTTTTGAACATATAGAATACAGTTCTAATAATTGTTTTAATGTATGTGCCTGCTAATTTGTACATCTGTAGTCAGTTCTGAGTCAGTTTTGAGTGATTGATTTCTTTTTCATCACCATGGGTAATGTTTTTCTGCTTCTTTGCATATTTAGCCATTTTACTAGATGCCAGTGTAGATTTTAACTCATTCAGTGCTGGATATTTTTATAGTCCTGTGAACTCTTTTGAGGGACAGTTCAGGTAATTGGAAACAGTTCGATCCTTTTGGTCTTACTTATAAGATTTGTTAGGAGGAACAAAAGCATCCTTTATTCTAGGTTCATTATTTATCACTATGGAGGCAAGACCCTTTGGATAACTCCACCCAGTGCTCCATGAATTATGAGAATTTTCCAGTCTAGCTACTACTTGCCTCTGTGAGGCTGGATACTGTTCCCTTGAATCCTTTCGGGTTGCCTTAGAGGTGCTTTCCTCAAACACATACGCCGATCAGTACTCTGCTGAATACTTGAGGGGGAAGTTCCACATATCTCTGGGCTCCTCTGTGTACCTTTCTTTTCTCAGGTCCCCTGCCCTGTGAAGTCTAGCTTCCTTGGTCTTCCTGGTCTCCCATCTCTGTCTCCTTCACCCAGGATATCTGCTGGGTTCCCCTGGGTTTCCTGCCACCTTGCTGCAGCCTGGAAACTCTATCAAAAGAGTGATCTGGGCAACTTTAGAGCTTACCTTTGTTGTTTCTTGTCTCCTGGGGGTCACTGTCCTGATGTCCAGTGTCTTGAAAACTGCTGTGTCATGTATCTGTCCCGGTTTTTAGTCGTTTCATGTGGGAGAGTGAATCTGGTCCCTGTTACTCCATCTATGCTGGAAGTGGAGGTCAGCCATCACTAGTCTATAAAGGCTCTTTAAAAATTAAAAGTTGTAAAAGCAAGAATAAACAAATGGGACCTAATGAAACTTACAAGCTTCTGCACAGCAAAGGAAACCAGAAATAAAACAAGAAGAAAACCTACGGAATGGGAGAAAATTTTTGCAAGTGAAACCGACAAAGGCTTGCTCTCCAGAATATATAAGCAGCTCATACGACTCAATAAGAAAAAAATAAACAGCCCAATCCAAAAATGGGCAGAAGACCTAAACAAGCAATTCTCCAAGGAAGACATACAAATGATCAAAAAGCACATGAAAAAATGCTCAATATCACTAATTATCAGAGAAATGCAAATCAAAACTACAATGAGGTTTCACCTCACACCAGTCAGAATGGCCGTCATTCAAAAATCCACAAATGACAAATGCTGGAGAGGCTGTGGAGAAAGGGGAACCCTCCTACACTGCTGGTGGGAATGCAGTTTGGTGCAGCCACTATGGAAAACAGTGTGGAGATTCCTCAAAAGACTAGGAATAGACTTACCATATGACCCAGGAATCCCACTCCTGGGCTTGTATCCAGAAGGAAATCTACTTCAGGATGACACCTGCACCCCATTGTTCATAGCAGCACTAGTTACAATAGCCAAAACATGGAAACAGCCTAAATGTCCATCAACAGGTGACTGGATAAAGAAGAGGTGGTATATTTATACAATGGAATACTACTCAGCCATAAAAACCGACAACATAATGCCATTTGCAGCAACATGGATGCTCCTGGAGAATGTCATTCTAAGTGAAGTAAGCCAGAAAGAGAAAGAAAAATACCATATGAGATCGCTCATATGTGGAATCTAAAAAACAAAAACAAAAACAAACAAACAAACAAAAACAAAGTGTAAATACAGGACAGAAATGGACTCACAGACAGAGAATACAGACTTGTGGTTACCAGGCGAGTGGAGGGTGGGAAGGGATAGACTGGGATTTCAAAATTGTAGAATAGATAAACAAGACTACACTGTATAGCACAGGGAAATATACACAAAATGTTATGATAACTCACAGAGAAAAAAATGCGACAATGAGTGTGTATATGTCCATGAATGACTGAAAAATTGTGCTGAACACTGGAATTTGACACAACATTGTAAAATGATCATAAATGAATAAAAAAGGTTAAAAAAAATAAAAAATATGCTTATTTTAATAGCAGAAATGAAGGACTCAAAAATTCAGTTTAAAATATGTTCATAAATAGATAAACAACAAGTTTATACTGTATTACATGGGCAACTACATACAATATCTTGTAGTAACTTATGGAGAAAAAGAATATGAAAACAAATATGTGTATGTTCATGTATGACTGAAGTGTTGTGCTATACACCAGAAATTGACACAACATTGTAAACTGACTATACTTCAATAAAAATACATTAAAAATAAAAAAAATTAAAAAAAATTAAAAGTTGTAACCCCCTTTTTCCCCATTCCATATGTTGGGATTTTCCTTCTGGATTTTAATTTCATTTTGTTTTATTTTTATATTGTAGGCTTTTTAGCTATACAGAAATTTTGGATTAAAATTTTTATTCTGTCAAAGCCAGTAGTTTTTCTTGTTTCTGACATTGATATCATACTTTTAAGTCTTTCTCCAACCCCAAATTTTCAGCCCTTTTTTTATCTTACACTGAATTCTTACATATTCTTGAGCTTTATATTTTGATCTATGTATGTGTTATTTAATTCTAGATTAAGTATAATTTAATAATTGTAGCTATTTAACATATAGAAGGCAAATGATATGATAAACATTGCTTGGAGTCCTTCCAAACCCATTCTCTCCTTCTTTTATACTAATAACACCCTCAGTTTTTTAGGTGAGTACCTGCTGCCAAGAACAATGACTCTAGTTCCAAACTCTCCTGGAAGTTAAGTGTGGCTGTATGACTGATATCTGGCCAATGGATTTGAAGTAGAAGTGATGCGTTCAACTTCTGGGAAGAGTTCTGAAGGAAAGGAAACACACCCTTCTCCTGTGCTCTTCCCTTCTCCTCCTGCAGACATCACTGTTGGAGCTTGAGCCGCCATCTTGGACCAGAGGTGGAAGCCATGTGCTGGGAACAGCAGAGCAACAAGATGAAAAGAGCCAAGTTCCCAGTTTCAAGAAGGGCTAGTTCAGCCCTACACCTCTTACCCCTGGGCTGTGCTTACTTGAGAGAGAAATAGGCTTTAATTTTGCTTTTGCCTCTCTTATTTTGGGATTGTCTATTACTCAGAACTCAACTGAATCCTGACTGATACAAACTTATGAATTATTTTGACAAAAATCAATCCCACTGAGATTTCAATGGAAATTACATTACATTTATATATTAACTTAATGAGAATTGACTTCTTAATAACATGGTTTTCCTATCCAGGAGTATGCTCTGTGCTTTCATTTGTTCATTTCTTCTATCTTATTCTAAGCATTAAAAAAACCCAAAGATGACTTCTTTTATTTTCCACATTGTGTGTTTTAAGCAACTATTATTCTTTGAATTATAAAATGAAAATAAAACCAAATAAAGTGTTAGAGAACAATGCAGAAATGTAAGCCCAGGGTGAGCCCAAATCAAGGAAAAGAATCCCTCTTTAAGTGTAACTTTTTTACTTATTTGAAAATTTCATGAATTTCCCCCCTCTGTATATGATTCCCATAAAGCAAGCTGATGGCTGTTGAACACTCCAGTGTTCCTCAAAGCAGCCCTTTTAAGCATAATTGCTTACCAGAAGTGCTGGGAAATTCATTTGTGCTGCGTGATTCTATTCAGGTGTTTTATTTCTTAATAGGATCTCATCCGTGTTACCTACAAGCGGTGTGTGATTTTTTGGAGCAGTGCAGACAGAGGATTGAATGCATAAGGTTTCACTGACTATCAGGCTTCACAGCTAAGAAGACAGTTTGGTACTTGTATTCAGAGGGGCTGGGTTTGAGACTTGGAGTGAGTAAGTTCCTAATAGATATAAGACTGTGAACAGGTCACTTACCATCTTGGAGCCCCAGTTTTCTCATGTGTAACTTGGCAATGGTAAAAGAAAATACTTGCTTAAACTTCTTTACAATTTTGCTGTAAAAGCCAATGAGAGCACGGATATGAAAATGCTTTATAAATGATAAAGTCTATGTAAGTGTTAATAATGGGTTGGTCTTTTGTAATCACAAAATAGCATATTTCTCATTATCTTCAGTCATGGTTTTTTATTTCTTCAAGTACAAAGATCTTTCTTTAGATGAAAAATGTACATGAACCCTTTACACATGGTGGTATTTTTATTATCACCTGTTTGAGGAAGTAAATGGGATACATGTCATCAATACATTAGTAACAGTTGTGAATGAATATTTTTCAATCACAATAGCACTCGAAATAGTAGAAGTTATATGAGTAATTCATATTACCTGTTCAGTCTACAGATAGTGCTGCTAAGGATTCTTTAAGCTGCAAGTAACAGAAAACTTAAAACACATTGGCTTAAATATAAAGAGATACAATATCTCATTAATAATATGTACAGAAGTGAGAAGGGATTCAGGTTTGGGTGATTCATGTGCTCAACGATATCAGGAAACAGATTCTTTCCATCTCTCCTCAGTGCTGGCTTCCTCCTCTATCAGGTGGCAAGATGGCTGCAGCAGCTCCAGCACTCACCTCCAGACATGTCAATGTCCCAGGAAAAAGAAAGACAATGTATTTTTAACATTCTGTTTTAGAAGAAAGAGTCTTTCCCCAGAATCCCACTCCTGATCATACCTTAATTGACAGACATAATTTGTGTGTCTATTTCTGAAATCATTGTAAATTTTGAATGAGACTTTTCTTTTTTAATCAGTCTAGATCATCCTTGGAGCTGCAGGTGCCTCATGAGGCAGTAACTTTCTTGGGAGAAGTGGATTGGTGTTTGTTTAGTGTAGCAGAGCTGGTTGGTACCTGACCTCATCTTGTTAGGCACCATTTCTGATGTACATCTGATGTACATTGGTAACTTCCTAGTGCAAGTGTCTCTTATTCTCTCTCTCTCTGGGATTTTGTTTCTCTGAGGGATTTCACAAGAACTTTCTTGGCTTGCATGTGGGGCTGACTTAAAAGTGCTGATAAACTGATATTTCTGCAAGCAGCACTTGGTCAGTGATGGATGAGAATTGGCATTGCCCCTTGGTGGGAATACCCTGCGGGATGTTCCATCCACCTCCTTTAGGTCCCCAGGGGTACTGAACTCCAGTTGCCCACAGTGATAATCTGCTCATCAACACACTCTATATTGACTTCTTTCCCTTCCTGCATCTCTTCCTCACTCACAGACTCCTACCAATGTTTCCTCGAATCCTCTGTCAAACACACTCCTTGTCCCAAATCCTTGCCTCAGGGTCTGCTACTGGGGGAGCTCAATCTAAGTTGGTAAGAGCAAAGAAGGAGGAAAAGATTCTGTGTAGGGAGCTAACAGTGTCCACTACAGGCACACAGAGAGCCCGAAATCACTTATAAATCCCCCAGGTTCCATATTTATTGGTCTCCAAGTATAGTCTCCGAAATGACCCCCAAACTAAGACTGAGACTCACTATTCCCAAGAATACATATAAATCTGAAAACTTGTGACAAAATGCAAAACAGTAGACCTTCTGGAACCTTGATGGCCATCATTAGTAGGTATAAAGTCTTCTCAATAAGCCTCTGAGACTTTATTAGCCAGAATGCTTCAGACTGAAATGTCTTGAATATAGATTTGCTTCCCAGGGTATCTGTCTTTCCCTCTCTGGTCTGTATTTCTTGAGGTTTTAGGTTATTTGAGATTTGGATTATTTAACTGAATCTGCTTCATAGGGATTTGGGGATTGTTATTATGTGTAGAATGATACTTCAAAAAAAGAATTTTATTTCTTCAAATAAAGTCTTTGGCTCATTGGTTTATGATATTCCTGGAGTTTTCACTTTAAAATATAAAGGTCAAAAGGGATATAACTACTAGATGGATAGAAAAATGGAGAGCTTGAGATTCTTCAACTAAAATTGGAAACCAAAACTTTATCACTCATCTTTCCACAGATGCAATGTGTCTGGAAACTTGGACATCTGGGATGTGGGCGTCTCAGCCTTCCTTCAGCTTCTTACTGGAAACTGAGGAGTTTTCTTGACAGCAGTAATAAATCAAACCTCCACAGGAAGCAAAGAGATAATTGAAGTAAAACATAAACTGTGAAATGTCCTCCCTAAGATTATTATAGCCCCTTCCTCAGCTGTAATAATCCTTTCAAGTGTGGAAATTTTAATTTGCTCACAGTGTTCACCAGTCTAAGTTAACTTAGAGAACTATTCCACAAACTCTAGGTACTCTAACTTGTCTTAGGCTATTCCAAATCCATGGTACTTTTTGACTTTTTGAATCGAAATTTTTGACCTGCTTTACTATAAATATCTTTCAACAGGTATAATAAGCATTCTAAAGGGGTCTACTATAGTTTGAAGACAATAAATGAGGATTCTAAGAATTTCACAGTGACAAACTGAATGGCAGGCGTATTGAAAATAGACATAGCTGTTGAGCCATGGACTTTTTCCACAGGAGGACTCTGAGGTTACTGTTTTCAGTGGCATCGTATTCATAACCAATTTCTGTTCAGTTGCATGCTTCTGATGTATTTTAATCTGATTTTGTTGCTAACAGTAAAACACTGGCCTGGCTATCTTTGAAGTCAGTGATTTAAAAATATTTTAGAATGATTGCATTATATTTTGAAATAAAATTAATTAAAAACTATTTTATGACTTTTCTCCAAATTTTAGAAGCGGCAACTATTTCACGAAGAGGAAAAATTGTTATTGGTGCTTCCATAAGATTATTATTTAGTTTCCATTGGATTCCTCTAGGAAGAACTATAAAAATGGTTGATTTTTCTCCTTTTTTTCAGACTGCAATGAGCAGCCAGTGCTCCTTCATTTGTAGCTCTCAGGGCAGTCCTAACCAGCCTCTTGAAGTCGGAATGCCCTTGAGGAAGCTGAGTATTTCCATAAAATCTTGGTTGCTTAACCAATGAAAATGAAAAAATTTCAAAATTAAATGGACAGTGATTCCCTTAGCTGTAGCACACTTAAGCATGATCAAATGAGAACATAGATTAGAATATAGTTTTGAAAAACTGCAAATTCGTTATTGTCCACAGTTTACACAAATTCATTGTTGTTACTATCATCAGACACCTCCATACTGATTAAACAAAATATTATTTCTCAAGTTTAAGGCATAAACTTTGTTCTACTTGTTGGTTTGAATTCCTGGTTTTGGAGCTTGCTTGATCTGTTTAAAGATTCCTTAATATTTTTACATATTTTATTGTTTTTGCTAAATAAAATCTCCTTTGATTCCACAGCAGTATGCTCCCACAATCTTCCCAGATTTGTTCCAGCTAAGGGGAACAAATCTGTTATTATTCACACACTCCTACCTCACTTACAAAGATCCCTAGTAGGGGACACTACTGGTTACCTACCTGGTATCCGTCATCTCTTTCCCTCAAATGTAATTCCAATTTGGATTAGGCAGCCCCTCTTTCCCTGCACAGCTCAAAAAGCTGACCCTGCCCCTTTCTGTAATGGTAAAACCTTATTATTGTAAACCAGTTACAGTAATTCTACTTCTTGCCTGTGACTGGTTCAGGAATTGAGACAATCAATGTTTGTCTTTACTATTATTGGTCATTGGGTGTACAGTTAGCCTAAAATTGTGCAATTTGATTATAAGGAAGGAATTTTCCTCTGTGGCTGGAGAAAGTGTTTTCTCTCCGACTTGTTGGATGTGAAGGAGGAAGCATGTTGTCCCATTGCTCTTGGCCCCTGTCTTGTGACTGTGAGGGAAGTGAACCTACACACCAGTGGACACAAGGGAAGAATTAAGGGACCTCTGGAGCAAAGGGAGCCTGGTTTTCCCACACCTGGGTCTACCCTATCTCTGGAATTTGAGATGGGGCTTCTGTACTTGCAGCCCACAGCATTCCAACTTATACAGGGATGTACCTCCTAGAGAGATCTGCAGGCCAATGCAATCCTTATCAAAATCCCAATGATAATTTTTGCAGAAGTAGAAAAACTCAGCTTAAAATTTATATGGAATCTGAAGAGAGCCCAAATAGCCAAAATAATCTTGAAAAATGAAAACAAAGTTAGAGAGCTTAGGAATAAACTCTCACGTATAAGGTCAAATGATTTTTAACGAGGGAGTCAAGACCATTCAGTAGGGAAAAAGAAGTCTTTTCAACAAATGATACAGCAAAAACCGGATCTCCACATGCAAAAGAGTGAAGATGAACCCTTACCTAACACTGTATACAAAAATCAATTCAAAATGAATCAAAGACCTAAACATTGGAGCCAAAACTATGAAACTTTTAGAATAAAACATAGGGGGAAAACTTCATGACACTGGGTTTGACCCTAGGGTCTGACCTAGGAATATCTAATATATAGTTTTAATTGTTGCTTTTTACCATACTGTGTTGTAAATCCCAACTTCTGTTTCCTCAGCTTTTAGTCAAAATGTATAGCAACCTTGAGTTCTTGATTCTTTGCGGGAATAAAGTGGATTGAGTGGTGTTCAGCATGGTATGAAATAGGCCAGAAAGAGGGGTTGACATCTGTTAAGATGAATGTTATGGATGGAAAGAAGGCTCAGCCTAGACTGGACAGGGGGACAAGAATGTCCCCTGCTTCCCCAGCAATTCCTGGCACAGGTTGGAGTCTTTCCCACAGCACAGGGGATAGGGGTTCCAGCCATTTCATTTGGATGTTAAATGGTAACACCAGAAACCTGGGGAATTTGGAGACACTAGGGTTACAAATGGAATCAAGCTTATTATGTACATTCAAGCATATATTTAACATTTTTTTATTTTAACTTTTTTGGGGGAGGGGTAATTAGGTTTATTTATTTACTGGATGTACGGGGGATTGAACCCAGGACCCTGCGCACACTAAGCATGGGCTCTACCACTGAGCTATACACTCCCCCTAAACATATTTTTGTGGCTTTGCTGGAGTCATTCTTTTTGTCTTAGTCCTTTGACATTTTCTTCCCCAGCAGTAAACTTCTGTGGAAAAGATGTTTAAATTGATAATTTACTACAGTCACACACTAAGGTTTCAGCCATATGCGGCTTATCACAGGAAGCACAAACGATCAAAGTCAAATGAAACATTTTTGTATTTAGCGTGTTCCACAGAGCTGTCTTGTTATAACTTTCTTTTCATTAACAATGGAGAGGAAAGTACACTGACGTCAGCTGTGGACATTGCCAAAGCAGACATTTGCTTTCTGTTAGCCTCAGTCCTCCCCTCCTAGGCTTACCGCCTCTCGTGATGGGCTGCCAGGGCTGCGTCTGCTTTATGTACAGCTCCCCGAGATAAGATGGGGGAATCTCCTGTTCAGAGCTCGGCTGTCCCATCGGAGCTGTTTCTCTTCCTCTTCTTGTGGAACTTCTGGAAGCCTCAGTCAGCATGTTGAGCCTGTCCCATCCTGAGATACATATTTTAGGCGTGGCAGTGTGGCTAACATGTGCTACGCCAGCAGGGCTGTTTATGATGTCTATGTTTTGGGAGAAGCAGTTGGTGCATTTATCTCCAGATGGAGCAGATCTGTGCTCAGACAAGAAAATAATGCCCGTCAGTGGAGGCAAGGGAGGAAGGGGATGTAGCTCACGTCCCTATTCACTCTCATGGAGTGGTGAATGGTCCAGGGATACCTCTTTGGGTCATCTCAGGAGAGTGTCCCAAATATCCAATCAAGGATGGAACCTGGCAGTCCCGTTGGTGCAGACTTTGAGGCAAGGTGAATGGAATTTAATCTGGGTTGGAGAAATTGACCATCATAAGATGGTTACAACGGTGCTAAGTATTTGAGAGATCAGTAGGCCTCTTGGTATAGGAAGAAGGAGTAATTGTGCAGTAACCTCTGGGAAGACAGAAGGACCCATCGCTAAGAAAGTCCTAGGTCACTTGCTTCACTCACGCACGCACATGCACGTGCACCATGTGAGTGTATGTGTGTGTGCGCATGTGTGTGGGGGTTGCAAGTTCTTGGGACCTAGTCCCTCTCCTATTTTTTCTTTCTTGAGTTAAAATTCACATAACCTTAAGTTAACCATTTAAATGTGTACAGCTCAGTGGCATTTAGTATATTCACAATATTGTGCGACTGCCACCTCTGTCTAGTTCCATAATATTTTACATCCTGAAAGGAAACCCTGTACCCATTAAGCAGTCTCTCCCACATCCCCCTCCCTCTAAACCCCTGACAACTGCTAATCTGCTTTCTGTCTCCAAGTCTTTATCTAGTTTGGATATATCCTTTAAATGGAATCTTACAGTACGTGACCTTTTGTGTCTCATTTCTTTTGTTTAGTACAGTATTTTTGAGGGTCATCCATGTTATAGTATGTATTAGTATTTAATTCCTTTTTATGGCTGAATAATACTCCTTTGTGTAGCCATGCCACATTTTGCTTATCCATTCACTGGTGGATGGATATTTGGGTACATTTCACCTTTTGGCTATTTTTTAACAGTGCTGCTATGAACATTTGTGTACAAGTTTTTATCTGAATTTCCTCCTCATTTTGTAGTATGCTTTTCTCAGTGTGCCAGAGAGAACAAAAATTATAAATGTTAAATGAAACATGATCACACATGAAATCAGTCATGGAAATTGTTATGGTTCTATTTATTCTATGACCACTGGTATAGAAATCACAAAATATTCATTGCCACAAACTAAATATAAAGATAAACAATATCTACATAAGTTCCAGCTAGACAAGTGCTGAAAAAAGGTAATAGAAAATCAGAAATTTTATACTCTAACTGATAGGGAAGTGTCTTTAAATTTCTGTTCCTCTTTTAAAAAATGATGTTGAGACTAGCAGGCAGTATGTTCCATTGTATGTATGGCTGAGATCAGAAAAAAAAAATATATATATTTATTTATTTTGAATATACAATATATATTGTATAGTACAGGTTAAATGGCACATTTATATATTTTTAAGTGAAAGTACAGTGTTTTAAGATTTAGAAAAAATATAAGATTAGGAAAAAAGACAAGCCATTAAATTGTACCTTCCCCTCTTTCTTTCCCAGTTATAGATGGATTGATTTAAGATTTGATTCTCTAACAGGATTGTACGGAGGAGGGAAGAGAGATAAAAATGGAAAAAATGGAAATGTAAGTGTAGAATCGGAGGGAAGTGACTACTCTGGTGTGTCCAGGAGCCACAAGACAGAAAGATGAATTTCCAGTTCCTTGTATGTGGGAGTCTCAGCTAACAGCCCGCACTGAATGCAAGCTACCAATGTATGCCGTTGAAGAAATGGGATTCTCTGTGCCCTTTGGCCTCTCCCAGCCAGTCCTATGTCTTACTCCAAAAAGTTTATCATCTTAGTGACACTTGTTAGAAAAGTTGAGACATCTGGCAAAATGGTAAGACATTTAATTCTAGAGTAGAATTGAGGGGAAATTCTTGCCTCCCAGGCCAAACACGATGTCAGCCAAATAAAAATTTTAAATCCAGCCTTTTAGTTGAAAGTCCATAATTTTTCCTTTCCTTAAATCTTTTTTTTTTTTTTTTGACAAGCCTCATCTGGGAGTCACCAAAGTCAAAAGATAAACAGCAAGAAGTATTTATTACACCATCTGAAATTCTCAAAACCTGAGAACATCTCTGAACAATAGTAGTGGAAAGATGTGCAAAGGTCACTTCTCTGGATTGGTTAGAATTTTCACTGTCTTGGACAAATGAATGGTTGCTGTCATATGGTGTGATATTACAGAAAGCATCCCAATTACTGGCTAAGGAAGAGTGCACACAACTTGTTAGAAGCCCAAGGGCTTAAGGGTTTGCTTTCTGACTTGAGGACTGAAAAGGCACTGTACGTAAGATGTACAGTGTGTGTGTGTGTGTGTGTGTGTGTGAGAGAGAGAGAGAGAGACATTTCTTTTGCTGAGACTTGCTCAAAGAAGGGTACAGCAATCCTTTCACAGAATCCCACCCTCTGGACAGCCAGTTGCTCGTGGGTACAAGTGCCATTGGATCTGCAGTCCTTTGATAGGTGGATCATGGAAGCAGCACAGGATCTCCAGTTAGAAGACCTGGCTCAGCATTCTGGCTCTGCCACTTGCAGCCGAATGACCCTCAACAGGACACTTAAGCACCTCTGGCCTCTTTGCCTCATCTGTAAGAAGGGTGTCTGTTCTTGATGGTCCTGCTGGCTGTGACAGCTACGGCCACTTGTTTTTGTCAAGGCTTTGGCGTAGCTACGGACAGCTGGCTTTAGAGACCAAGTGTATCAACAGCATCCGCACAATTTAGCGCTTCCGTAAGTCTCGATATTTCTCAGATGCTCGTTGTCCTGTGAAGTCCGCAGTGCTTTCCAGCTGAATGCGTGGGCAGAGAAGAAAAGAGCAGAAAGTCTGCTTAAAATATTGAAAGTGAGAACTGATGGTATGCGGCAACTGCATTTATTGATTTTAGAATATTTCCTCCGTCCTTGGCCAGAGAAGAGCCTGCTCCACTGCTTTCCCTCTGGCTCGTATTTTAGAGTGACCCAGAGTGAAGCCATAAAAAACACACACTGGTTTTTCTAGCTTCCTGCTGGCTGAGGGGAGTCCAAAGCAGCTCCTTTTCACAACACATTTCCTTGCACCTACTGACAGAATCTCCTTCTGCTACTGAAACGGAAGACCACAAATCCAAAGGCCATCTCAGGAACCGGAATGGAGAGAACTTGGAAAGAGAACCCAAAGGGAAGTCATCCCCGAGGGGTGCTCATGGGACCTTAAGTCAGGGTCAGCAAGGGAACCAGCAGCATCTGTGACAACACCAGGCTCTCTGAGGTTGCAGACCCGGGGCTCCCCAGCTGAGGATGTGACCCTTCTCCAAGGAAACGCTCAGAAGAGAGAGCTCTGCTAAATGATGGATGGATGGCTGCCTTCCTAGGATAGCAGTGAACTCGGTCAGAAGGGAGAGACGCTGTTTTTCTTTTCTGAGTACCTGCTGGGTTTGTCTGTGGTGCTTCCAAGTCTCTGGAATCCTCTTGCCCTTCCTGTTTCGCCCTGATTGCCTGTATCTCTCTGCCTGTATCCTTCTCTAAGTTTGGCTCTGGGACAGCACTTGATTTTTACAACTGGAGAACAGAATTACTCCATTCTCCTCCCATCTCAGGGGACAAGACTCACTGAGATGCCTTTGTGAAATCAGAGATGGCACATAGGCCAAATGCTCTGGTTTCTGGAGGTGGTTTGCCCTTTGCTTCACAGCAGAAGCTGCTCTGGAGCCCGTGAGGAGTGTGTCTGGGAGCAGGTAGCCTTGCGGAATGCTTGCAGATAGGAGGTTTTTGCTTTGGGGGTTTTCTCTCTGTGAGTACTAGTGTGCCTTGTAGTTTGTGACTCTTCTACAGTTAATTTTTTTATGTTAATAAGAATCGTAATACATTTGTTAAATTAATATTTTAGGATTCAGTATTTAGCTCAGATACCTTAACAATACTGATATTTGAAACAGAAAGATCTAATTAGACTAATTCTCAAGTTTTTTATGTGTCCCAAACTGGCCAGTTCTTAATATTTCTTGAGCAGTTATTTATGGAATCCTTCAAGTTTTCCTTGGACATACACATTTTTGGAGAAACTTATTCACCTATGATTTCAAGCTTAGGTCAAATCCAAGTAACATTTTATTAAATTAATGTTATTTGGGAGTTTTAATCTAGGTTTTCATGAATAATCTTTTGAGTCCTCAGGAAGCTTTGATAGATAAACACTTTACAGGAGCAAAATAGGATGTCAAGTTATATCTTGCTTAGAAAAATTCTGCCTGGTAAAACTACCATGAGGTCAGAAGATCAAAGACCAACTGTATTTACAATTCATCACAGAGGGCTTCTTTCTTTAGCATAAAGTGTTTTCCTACAAATCATTACAAGGAAAACCAATCACCAATAGAAAATTGGCAAGCCTGTTGACAGGTAATTCACAGAAAAAAATTTAAAAACTCTTTAAATATGAAGAGATCCAACCTTTACTCATAACAAGAGAAATGCCACTTAGAAATGACATGAGTTATTTTATTTTTACTGGATCGGTAAAGACAATATTTTTGCTAACAGTGTTGTTTGTGTAAGGGAAACAGAATTGGATAGTGGGAATATAAACTGATATAATCTCTAACAAGAGTAGATTAGCAATGTCTATAAATAGCAGATAAGTCTTTTGAATCAACAACTTCCTTTTCCAGGAATTTACCCTAAGAGATAGTCACACATATGTGAAATAATGTGTACAAGTGGGTTCTTCACAGCATTATTATTTACTAGTGACAGATTGGCAGCAATGTAATTGTACAAGTCAAAAATGATTGCAATTTTGGTACATACATACAACTGACTATTATTCAGCCATTAAAAATAATGAGGCAGGCATGTTTGTACTGAAATGGAGAAGTTCCAGGATACATTGTGAAGTATAAAAAGCAAAGTAGAGAAGAATATACTACGTTAAAATAAAGAATGAAATACATAATATATAATTGTATATAAACATATGTATCTACTTGACATATATTCTATTGGTGGATAATGATATGTGTGTGTGCATGTGTGTGTGTGCATGCATGCATGCATGTATTTATACACATATAGATTATTTCTGGGTGGACACATAAGAAATGAGTAATAGAGGAAAGAGAAAATGGTTGAAGGAGGATTGCTTTTCATTATATATTTTTGGTCTATGTTAATTTGTTCCTATTTAAAACTATCAATAAAATTAATTTCAAAAATAATTTTTAAAAGAATAAAATATTGCCTTCTCTTTCAACATCGTAAAGTTCTTACAGTTGTCTTATGGCTCCTAGAAGCAGGTGCCCCTGTCTCTCAAGCATAATTACTCAGTAAGCTGAAGAACTCTTCCTCTGATTTGTAGGTCACTCTACCTCCATTTTACCTTCTTAAAATAAAAGGTCTTTCAAAGCTGATTTAGCCAAGATCCTAGAGTGAATTTGGAAAAATTCCTGAGCTCTTACTTTGCATCTGTGCCCAATTTTTTGATCCCAGTTCTTCCAGATGGCAAAATTTGTCCTTCTTTCAGGCAAAATTCAAGACTCCTTGCTTTCTCTCCTTTTTTCCCTGCAATGGAACAATGACCCTGCACTGAATACTGTAAAAATGTCTTTACTTCCACTATTTTTAATCATCCCAACAGTCCTATTATAGCTGCATGGAGTGCAAAGAGTTGCAGTTACTTGCTCAAAATCACATAGCTAATAGGTGGCTTTTCACTATATGGAGAGAGAAAAACGACAACAGAAACACTGATAGCATGAGAATCATGAACTTTTTCCACTTGGAATGGGGCATAGAATGTTTAATGTAAGGTATCAGCTTGCAGATGTTTGAGAAATTGCTTAGAAATGGCTGGGTTGTAGTGTTTTCATTTCTCCTGACAGGGAAGCATATAAAATTGTTTGCTGGTAACAATCTTGTGGAAAATTCATGTGACCTGAAGACATTGAGCAGAGGAGGACCTGAAACTCTCCTCTGAGCACTGAGTCAGTCAGGATTCAATCAGAGAAGCAGACCTACATGCATGTGTATGTGTATGTAGATACCGTATATACCTCCTATTTGTGTATCAGAGGTCTCTTCCTGTCTTATGCTTGAGCTGTTTCTGTGTCTGATCATGAGCTTGAAGTTCACAGGGCATGCAGGCTGGGCAGGGGAGATGGACATCAGGTGGGAGAGAGCAAGGACAAGCTGGAACCCATGCAGACTGACTGGAACTCAAGTTATTTCTTGTTGCTTCCAGTGTTGCTGATGTGGTATCTTGTAGGAGAAGCCAGCGCCCTGCATCAAGGAGCTAAACACACAACTGGTCCAGGAGGGGAAAAAGCTGAAGGAGGATCCAGGGGAAGGGAGGTCAGTTGCATAGCTGGCTGCTGCCTGATTAAAGGCTATTACTGGGTGTATCTCTGAGGATGTTTCTGGAAGAGATTAGCATTTGAATTAGTGGTGAAGCAGATGGCCCTCCCCAATATGACTTTATACAGTCCATCGAGGGCCTGAATAGAACAAAATGATGGAGGAAGGGAGGGTTTGCTCTCTCTGCCTGACTGCTGAAGCTGGACCTTGGCCTCATCCTGCCCTCAAGGATCCTGGTTCTCAAGCCTTCGGACTCATACTGGAATCTACACTATCAGCTTTCTAGCTCTCAGACCTTCAAACTACACTGCTGTCCTCCCTGGGTCTCTAGCTTGCAGATGGCAGGTCATGGGCCTTCTCAGCCTCCATGATCGTGTGAATCAATACCTTCTAATCAATCAACAGACAAACAATTATTTATTCATTCATTCATTCATATATGCATTTCCTATTTGTTCCATTTCTCTGGAAAATCCTGACTAACACAGTTTCTGTCTTGTTGCCTAATGGTGGATCCTGGCTATCAGCCTGGTCTGTTTGGATGGCTCCTTCACTTGCACTGTCTAGCTATTTCACTATTCCTGGACTCAGATCATCCTTAACCACATATTTTAGGCTCACAGATCAGTGTTGTCCTTCCTTGCACTTAGACCAACTAGCTATAACCCCAGGTGGGACTCCACACCTAGACTTCCCTTTCTAGGAGGAGAACTCAGGCATCAGGCTGGACTTGGAACTTTTGAAGGACTACTGAAGATTCAGTTTTGGGGTAGTGAGGAAGGTGGGTGCACAGTGGGCAAAGGTTGTTTTTAGGAGGCCTTGATGGAATCCTTCAACTTCAAGAGTCAATAATTATGCAGTGGAGTCAGGAAGGATGACTGGGCGGCCCCCGTGGGGAGATAGCTGGGATTACGAGAGAAAAGGCACTAAGAGTGATGGCAGAAGGAGAAACAAGACACTTATTTCTAGAGAAGTGGATTAGATTTTGTTCTCTTTCAGGGATAAGATAATAGGAAGGGACTTTAGTTATGTAACTCAGACTCAGGAAGGAGCTAGAATTTCAAACATGCCCTGGTGTGTGAAGTCTTTCTATGTTTTCCTTGAGAGGTGGTTAAGAAGTCATTCTACCAGGGACAGAGAACTCGCTTAATATTTGATTTTTGAGGACCTCTAATTCTGAGCAGATTCCTTTATGTATTATAGCACATCCATCCTCTCAGTTATTGTTAATTTTCTTAGGTGTGGACCATAGTGGTGTGGTTATGCTGGAGAATGCCCTATTACTGGAGATGCATTTTAAAAACACGGGTGAAGTATTTTGATATCTGCAACAAACTTTAAAATGGCTCAGGAAAAAAGCATGTAAGTTTATATACAGTAGATAAAACAAATATAACAAAAAGTTAATTGTTGAATGGAGTAAGTATAGAGGTGTTCATTTTATTATTCCTTCAACTTTTCTCTGTGTTTGAAATAATAAAGGACTAGGGTGAATGTCAGCCTTCCAGTAATTTCTGTCACTAGTCCTTGTTGTCTTCTCTGGACCAACATGGAACAGATTTAGTCCCCTTTTCTTGTGACACCCCTTTAAATGTCAGAAAATACTTTACACAAAGGAGGTACTCTACATGTGTAACTCTTATAATGAGCACCTAGCCACCCTGAGGCCTCAGGTGGCCCCCAGAACTTCTCTGTTGAAAAATGGGGCAATGGAATTTATGATGAATGTGATGGGGAAAGAGCCACAACATCTGGACAACAGTTTATAGCAAAAGTTGGTAGAGCCCAGGGACTCTTTGGATATATGACAATTAGTCATGGTGGTGGCTAATTGCATGGACTCTGGAAATAGATTGCCTGGGAGTGTGGTTCCCAGATCTATCACTCATAAGTTTCATGACCTTGGGCAGATTACTAACTTATCTGTGCCTCATTTCCCTCATCAGGAAACTGGGGAATAGAAGCAGAATCTTCTACTGACTATTGATAATAATGAATATTAATATTGATAATACTAATAACCTCCTTTGGCTATTGTATAAAATTAACACGTTGAGATATGCTTAAGTACTTAAAATAAGGGCTGGCACTAGCAGCTCTCAATAAATGTTAGCTATTATTATTTTTAAAATTTTCATTTTTATTTTGTTCTCAATTTATTTAGGGCTTTTACGTTCTTTTTGTCATTAAATTAACCAATTCAACAAATGTTTATCGAACTCCTGCTACTTTATGTATCTGGTGGTGGAGGTCCACAGAGAAATGAGATTTTGTTACGCCCTGAAGGAGGTTACAGGCAGTAAATAGGACCTAATGCCTGTGGCCTTCAGGCTGGAGAGGAGGGAGGCATTGGACCTCAGTTAAGGACAAGCTCAGTCCTTCATGTTTATCACCTCTTTCTGGGGGTTTAAGAACTCCTGGATCCAGAACACTGCACTTGCCTTGGAAAAGAATAAAGCGCTCCCTCAAACTAAAGATAATGGCATGGAGAGGTAATATTTTTGAAACTTTTCCTTGAAGACAAAGAGAGCTAACTTCAGCCTGATCTACCTGATATAAACCCAAGGAATGAGAGCATGATTCATGTTTGCTTTCTCAAGTTTCCATATTTTACCGATTAGTTTTAAAGGTAAATAAAATCATGACTACTCAGGAGAAACAGATAAAAGCAAAATTAATGTGACTCAAAGCATATCAAATTAAGTCTGGTGCAGATAAGGGACTGTTTCAGAGAAAAGTATTTGGTTTTGCAGACCATTGTTCTTTTGACAAGTGTTCCTGGTTTGTAAATCAAATAGCTTAAGTCATGGACCATACCAGCAATAAAACATGCATAAACTTCAAGTTATTTCATACATTTTTAATGCCCCCCGCCTTTTCAGTCTCTCTAAGGGAGCTAAGTGAGTGAGACCAAATAATTTTAATAAGAAGAGGATCTGAGTCGCTTGAGACATGCTAGAAGGCATCCTGATTGTTGGTATAACAGATTTCCATCTTCAGCAATGATAAAGCAAAAACTAAACTGGAGTGGGTGCAGGGAGTGGGGAAAGGGGAGCAGGACCACAGGTTAGGATGTTTCCTGCCTTTGGCTTTTTGTTGTGTGTGCTTAGCTGGTGGTTGTTTCCATTCTTTTGTGCCTTCACCAGTTGGTGATTGCTTCCTTTGTGCAGTATGGCTTCCAACATTTGAAAGAAGGTCACAAGAGGTCCTATCGAGTTCTCCAGGACTTTTTAAAAATGAAAAATATTTCAACTGACCTAGTAGCTGTTGCATAAATATGCTGGGAATATGCACACAAATTAACTTATTTGTTATGGTTTTATTCTTTAAGGAAAATAGATGGTGTACATTTTCCAATCCTCTTTCTCCCAAGACGCTAATGCCGTCTTACAGCTGACTTTCCTGAAAAGACATTTGTCCTAAACCAAAGGTCAGATGAGGTCCTTTAATTGGAAGTTCCAGAGAGTTTCTATACACAGGTCAATTCTGTGGCAGTTTAACTGGTTTAGGAAGAGCTGTTGAGTGCTGGCTATTTTTACAGTTTTATTTCTTTGCCTGATTCCTCTGAGCCTTGGAAGTATCAGCTGTAGGAATAACTTGTAAAACTACTTTAGATTAGGGGGTCATTGTCTGTAGATCTTGTGTTTTATATAGTTGAACGTTCAGGAACAAGGAATCACAGTGTGTTGCTATGATTCTCATCCTTATCAAATTAGAAGGAACATATTCTTCACTTAGAAATACAGTATTTTGGGTCTTTTACGGTAAGCTGAAAAGCTTTATCTTATCCTTAACTTCCTGTTTGTGAGCTGTGAATACTTTCAACACTTGGGTGGTGGAGTCCTGAAGCCACAAAAATTTAAGAGGTAGCATATGGTAGGGAATCTATTCTGCACCCAAGAACTTAAAGTTTTATATGAATAGGTGTGTGGGAAATGAAAATTCTCCATTGTGAGCCATTGTGGCAATGGACATTGCCCAGATTGCATTCAGTAGTAAGACTGTTAGCTCACACCTATTTAGCAACATCTAGAGAATCCTGTTCCTTGAAAGAATGAATTATAATGCCATTTGCAGTAACATGATGAGGGTAGAGATTATCATAGTAAATGAAGTTAAGTCAGAAAGAGAAAGACAAATATCACATGATATCACTTACATGTGGAATCTAAACAAATGAGACAAATGAACTTATTTATAAAACAGAAACAGATTCACAGACATAGAAAACAAACTTATGGTTACCAAAGGGGAAAGGGGAGGTGGATAAATTAGAAATTTGGGATTAGCAGATACAAACTACTGTGTATAAAATAGATAAATCACAAGGCAAGGCCCTATGGTATAGCACGGGGAACTATAGTTAATTTCTTGCAATAACCTATAATGAAAAAGAATATGTGTAATATATGACTGAATCACTATGCTGCACATTAGAAACGAACACAACATTGTAAATCAACTATACCTCAATAAAAATAATAATAAAAAAAGAAAGAATTAATTAAAATGTAGATCAGGTGTTGTTGTTGTCCCATTTTATTCATTCAGATAAAAGTTGTTGGCCATTGTCTGAGTCCCACGCACTTTCCAGGGAATATTTTAGTCCTTTATGTTTTGCATGGGCCATGGTGTCTCTTCTTTGCCTTTCTAACCCTTGCCTGTTCTGCAAGCACCGCTTCCTCAATGACCCTCCCCTGACTCTTTCTATGTGAGTTGCATGGCCTTTCCTAGGCTTCCCTTGAGCTCCATGCAGCCCTCAAACACAGTGCTAGATCATATTTGCTGACTTCTTTGTAGCTGCACCCCCAGCTCCCAATAGACTGCAAGATCCACGAGGCAGGGTCTGTGTTCTATCCGGGTTTGTAACCCCAGCACTTGGCACAGGGTCTGGCATATGGTAGAAGCCCACTGAATAGTTGGTGAGTGAACCCAAGCCTGCGTCCTGCCTTCTCCACCCTTGGCTAAGTCTGAAGAAAGATGAACTAGATTGGAGGTTTTACTGCATAATTAAATTACCCTGTCAAAATAATTTTTAATGCGGAAAGGAAATTCAGAGATCAGCTACAGGAAATTGAGGACTAGAGAGGTGAAGAGAGTTGGCCAAGGTCATGCAGCTGTTTAGTGGCAAACTGGGACTGAGGCCCTGGCCTCTTGCTGGCTAGGCCTAGCCCAAATATGGGAAAGGTTAGTTGCTTTTTCCTCTTAAAATGACCCTGGAATCCAGGCAAAACGGCTTAGTAACCTAAAAATGCTAATGAGGAGACAACAAATTAAAACTACTTACAGGAATGAATCTAACAGCAGTTATTCAAAACACCCTGGGAATGCTGAGAGGCGGTGGCTGCGATGGGCTCACGGCTGAGTTCTTCTGACGGGGCCATTGGCCTGCAAGCCAGTGTTTGCTGGTCAAATTCTTAGTGAGGGTAGATGTCTGAATAGGCCAAATTTAGCAACCCTCTCCGACACAGATTTGGGTTGAAAGATACATGTCAAGTTCAAAAGAGCTAATTAATGTGTTTATGTCCCTAAGTGCATCCAACAGGGGATCTGAAATGTTTTTCATTTTCAGTGTTCAGCCATGATGGATGTAAAGAACAAGACGGTTTCTCTTTTCTATCTGTGATTTCAGAAACCAATTCGCCTATTTCCAGAACAAGCCCCATAAAGAAAAAAAAAAAAAAAAGACTTTTGGATGAAGTCAGAGTTGACTACTGAGTGGTTGAGCATTGGGAAGTCTCCGTGAATACGTAGCAGAAAGATGGCAAACTTGTATCAGTGATCCTGAATTGACTTGCACATGTGTTTTGTTTGGATGGTTTGGTGTTTTTTTTTTTTCTCTTGTGGATATGGCTTTTAATTTTTTTAAAAATTTTTTTATTGATTTATAATCATTTTACAATGTTGTGTCAAATTCCAGTGTTCAGCACAATTTTTCAGTCATACATGGACATGTACACACTCATTGTCACATTTTTTCTCTGTGAGCTACCATAACATTTTGTGTATATTTCCCTGTGCTATACAGTATAATCTTGTTTATCTATTCTACAATTTTGAAATCCTAGTCTATCCCTTCCCACCCTCCACCCCCCCTGGCAACCACAAGTCTGTATTCTCTGTCTATGAGTCTATTTCTGTCCTGTATTTATGCTTTGTTTTTGTTTGTTTGTTTTTGTTTTTGTTTTTCAGATTCCACATATGAGCGATCTCATATGGTATTTTTCTTTCTCTTTCTGGCTTACTTCACTTAGAATGACATTCTCCAGGAGCATCCATGTTGCTGCAAATGGTGTTATGTTGTCAGTTTTTATGGCTGAGTAGTATTCCATTGTATAAATATACCACCTCTTCTTTATCCAGTCACCTGTTGATGGACATTTAGGCTGTTTCCATGTTTTGGCTATAGGACCTTAGCATGCACCAGGTCCTGGGTTCAATCCCAGTACTTCCATTAAAATAAACAAATAAATAAATAAACCTAACTACCTCCCCCACCAAAGTATTTTTAAAAAGAAGGAAAAATAAAAATAAAAACAAGGAGATTTCACATGTAAAGAATTCTGGATCTCTACCTTCCTTTAGAAAGTGAGAGAACATTGGGTAACAGTAACATTGGATGCACTTGTATATTAAATTTCCTGTGGCAGCCTTAACAAATTAATGCAACCTAGGCGGCTTAAAACAGAAACCTATTGTCTCGGAGTTCTGGAGGCCAGAAGTTCAAAATCAAGGTGTCAGCAAGGCCTCTTTCTCCCTAAGAGTTCTAGGGAGAAAGCTTACCGACCTCTCTCAGCTTCTGGGGGCTGCAGGCATTCCTTGGCTTGTGGCTGCATCACTGTAAACTCTGCTTCTCTCGTCACATCACTGTCTCCTCTTTGTGTCAAAATTCCCTCTGCCTCACTCTAACTGGAACCCTTATTGTTGGATTTACAGCCCACCCAGATAATCCAAGATGCTCTCATCTCAAGACACCAAATGTTTGGTTGGTCTCCTTAAAGAGAGCTCAGTATCAGTCTGGTTCCTGGTAGGTCGGGTACCCATCAGTAGCAGTAACTACATCAGCTTTGGTGAAAAGAAACTCACACTCTTAGGCACATGCATGGCCTTCATCCCTGCTACCCTGGCTACTCTGTGATGCTGGAGAAAGCCCTCAGACTAAAAAGCAGAGAGAGATGGTGCTTGCGGTATGCAGCTGTCAGTGTGCTATTCACTAGTCCCCTGTAGCTGAAGGTGAACTCAGAGATAGGCCAAGGTGATGTGGGGTCAGCAGCTACACATGCACCTTAGGATGCACAGCTGAGGGCTGCCCTCCCTAGGAACACTCGTCTGGTTAGGGCTCCCCTTTCTTCTTTGAACTGTTTCTTTTCTAAGAATTCTTATGTACACTCACATTTTAGAGACAGTTTACTCTCAGAGAAGTCTCTTTCTCTCTTGTCTCTCTCTATATACATACGGAGTTGGCCCTCTGTATCTGTAGGTTCCACATTCATGGATTCTACCAACCTCAGATTGAAAATATAAAAAAAAAAAAAGTACACTTCAAAAAGGTCCAAAAAGTAAGACTTGAATTTGCCACACTCTGATAACTGATGGCATTGACATTGTATTTACAACTATTTTCACAGCATTTACATTCTATTAGGTATTGTACGTAATCTAGAGAGGATTTAAAGTATATAGAAGGATGTATGTAAGTTACATGCAAATACTGTGTCATTTAATGTAAGGGACTTGAGTATCCTTGGATTTCGGTATTTGCAGGGGACCCAAAACCAATCCTCCACAGTATCGAGGGGTGACTGGAGAGAGAGAGAGAGAATATATTTATATTTTTTAATATTTATATGTGTATATCTATATTATATATGTGTATGTGAGTAGAAAATCAAAACACCATAATATTAAAAATAACCATGCCTTCATGACCAAAATATAGGTGACTTTTTTCCATATTTTTATTTTTGGATACTCTTATAATTTTTACCTATAAAATATATCATTTCTATAATCAAAAGTGAACAGTTACTTTAAAATTCCACCTTTGCATTTCAAATATAAATTTTGGATCCTTTCACCCTCAGTTTGCCCAATATCTTCAGTTGCTTGGAAAAGGGGGATTTATTGCCACAAAACAGCTTTTCAAGTAGACATGAGAAGTGAATGAAGAGTTATTGAACATGCAGAAGACAGACACGAGGTCACACTATTCCTCACAGTCTGATACCGTGTAGTTTCTTTTAGAGTAGATTTCAGAATGGAGAGAGACGTACCGTAGTGGCAGGTATTAGAATATTTACTACGAATAAATCTGGGAGGTCCTGTGAGTTAGAAATGTAATTACTCAAAAATTTTTGCAGGAAAAAACTGCTGTTCCAAGTGAGCTGAAAAGGAGGCTTAATCTTTTTGTTTTACTTTGTCTTTGGAATTGAATCTAAGCACAGTTTTAGTCTTGAGTGAAAAAAATGTATTTAACATATATGTATATATTATATTTATTATATCATATATTAAATATATTTTAATTCTTGAGATAACTATCTATATTTTGTTCTAAATCCAAAATTTGATTATCTTGCACTTTTGAACTTTTATTTTATTTTATTTTTAAACATTTTTTGTTGATTTACAATAATTTTACAATGTTGTGTCAAATTCCAGTGTAGAGCCCAAATTTTATTTTATTAATTTATTTTTGCTTCAGTTTCCCTTACAAATTTAGAAAAAAATATGGATAGTGCAAATTCATGAAAATCAGAATTAATAGTTGAAACTCTGTTAGTACATTTGAATTTAAACATCCCCCAAATTAATAATACTCTGCTTAAAAGGATGTCTAATATAACAAGCTAATAAAATAAGCTATAAATGACATATTTTGTGCAGGTAAATGTATCATGCTATTTTGACTTTGAAAATGCTTAGAGGCAGTGTTTAGAGTCATTTTTTTAAAAACCTGCCTATTGGCATTATTAATTTGCTTAGTAGAAAAAGAAAGCACCAGTTTTCATAGAAACAGTGCTGGAATGGACTCAGGAGGCCAGCAAACCCCTCCATTTTACAGCTGATACAGATGCCTAGAACTGAAGTGATCTGTCCAGGTTGACAGTTAATGGACAGCAGGTTTGTTACTACATCTGCTACTAGAGTGGCGTGCTAGTATCACTTCATTTCAGGCAAAATGAAAGAAAAATAAACATTTAGGAGCATCTACTATGGGCTCTTACATATATTTTCCAAGATAATCCTTGCAGAAATCTTCTGAAATGGAAACCACACTGCTTAGGAAGGTCACATGGCTGGCTGAAATTGGAGCTGAGATTCCAAACCAGGGCTATCTCAATGACACTTGAGAAATTATTAATTGGAGGAGAAGTACTTCCAGAATGGTGGTGGAATAAGGACCTCCAAAAATCCACTCCTCAATAAAAGCAACAAAAATGACAGTAAAATTTTTCAAAAGTAACCTTTTCATTTCTGTAAATTAATTAAAAGTTTGCATAAATCCAAGGAGAATTTATTCAAGAAAAATGACTGTATCTTGATAAGGACAGCATACTTTGTGGCACTTTAACTATTCCTATCTCATCCTCCTCTCCCCAGCTTCATGGTAGCCTTGAATACAGACAGCTTCGCAATCCCAGCAGCTGTGAAAACCAATAGCCTCCCAGCCCCGGAAGAGTACAAATGGATTCGGAGCTCCCCTAAAACCCCATTTCCAGAGTTATCATGATTTGACCTGTCTTGCAGCTCTCTGAAAACCTCATTTACAGAGCTGGTCTTTATTTAACTTGACTCAGACCTTACTCAGTGGGAAATCTATTTTCCCAGTATGTTTGTTGTAAATAATCAGTGGCAATCGTGTAGCACCACAATTGCTGGAGGCAGTGGTACCAGGTGGGGATTTCCAAAGGGAAACTTGAAGAATGAGAGGTCTACAGGGGTCTTTGAAAAGCTCCAACATATTACCGGGAATCTAGAAGGCCACCCACATATGCATGACCAGAAAAGAGAAGGCTCTAATTTCTAGCCCCTGTTTGACCTTGAGGCTCTGTATAAGCAAGTAGTAAAGGCTCAGGCAGAATTGCAAACTGCCACAGTGCTGAAGACATGCCACGACACACACACAGAACCCCTTGGAAAAGAGTGGGAAACATACTGGTTTAAGGCATTTAAAGAAATCTCTGTACAATCGTTGGCTGACCACTAAGCCAACCAAGAAGGTACTTCAGTGGCTGCAAGTAAAAAATAATATAGATTTGACAGAACTAGTCAGGAAATCAAATAAGCAAACAAATAGTAATGATGACAAAGAACAGCAACAATAGCAATCCCCGGAGAGGAGGACAATCTTATTTTGGGGATTGCCACGTTATATTATTTAAAATAGCTAGTGTCAATAAAATAAAATATCCGGTTTCCAACATGCAAAGAAACAGGAAATTATGGTCCATACAAAGGAGAAAAAGAAGTCAACAGAAACTGTCCCTTAAGAAGTCCAACTGTTGGACTTTAAATCAGCTATTATAAATATGTGCGAAGAACTAAAGGAAAAAATGTCCAAAGAATTAAAGGAAAACATGAATGCAAAGACTGCATATTGTACGACTCCATTTGTAGCAAATGTCCAAGATAGGCAGATCCATAGAGATGGAAAGCAGCTTAGTGGCTGCCAGGGCTTGAAAGTAAGGGGTGGGGGTCGGGGGGGATGGGGAGTGACTGCTAACGAGTCTGGATTTCTTTCTGGGGTGATAAAAGTGTTCTTATAGTTAGGTAGCAATAGTGGTGAAAATACTAACTCTGTGAATATACTAAAAACCATTGAATTGTACACGTAAAAAGGGTGATTTTTATCTGGGCATGGTTTTACATGCTAAGACCATGTAATCTGTCATGGCTGATTACATGGTTGATTAAAAATTACATGGCTGTAATTTGCCTAATTGCTGAACTGCTAAGTTGATCATATAAAATCATTGAAGCATATAAGTGCTATCAAGGAGTCAAAGTATTCCAGTGTTTGTTTTAAAAGATGTATTAATATTTTTCTGAATGCCCCCACCATCTCTTGCTTTATATCTGATCTATTCACTTTTTAAACACATTTTCTTATATTTTTCAGATTTATGAGGATTCTGTTCTGTTTCTCATCTGTAGAGCTAACATTTAGTTGGATCTTCTCAGGCAAATTCTCCAGGCAAAGTGACCTTCTCTTCATTGCGCCTTCCACATCCTCACAATCCTACAGCCTCTTAGAAACCTACTCCATCCCAGTTCAGCATCTCCCAGCAGTATCTGTACAAATGAATTTATAAATTGATGTTTGGGCCTAGAGTAAACTTAAAGAGATGTCAAAGGCACTTGGTTGGATTAAAATCATGGCATTAGCAAGAAGTAATTTTCCTAAAGAATTCAGACTTGATTGACAAGGCTTCCATACTTGTAAGGGAGATGTTTTTTTGCTCTAGGAAATGGCTGTGTGGTGATGAGCCAGCATGAGACTCACACGATTAAGGCAACTTACAGTAAAGTTTAGGTCGGAAAAAACCCACAGGTTTTTCTAACCTCCACTCCTCATCCTGGAAAATTTTGTTGAAATTAAATGGGGTCTAGTAAACACTAAACACTTTATAGGGAAAACAGATTTTTCAAGTAAATAGAAGACAATCTACAGTTTTATAAAAATGTATCATTTGAATTCTACTATTTATTTTAGTCCAAAGAAAGTTTCAGAATATCCCACCAGATTTAAAGAGAATTATACTAGTTAGAATATGGAAGACCAAATATTTTGGATAGAATTTTTATAAATATCTATTGGAGGTTTTGAAAAGGAAAAGGAATGTAATCTCTTATGATCACACACATTAAGGAGACAAACAATGGAAGGGAGCCAAGTAGTGCTAAGGACCCAAGGTAATGATCACCATCATGGGACGTACACCTGGGTGTGAAAGAACAATGCTGGGATCAAGTCCATCCACCCTGGGCCACAGCTGGACCCTCCAACATGACCAAGCTTGCGGCTGTACTGATGTGTGGCCAAATGGCCATGGAAACTCACATTCTGAGCATGGCTGTTTTACAAGCTCATTAAGTTTGGAGGGAAAGCCTTCTTCCTCTACCTTGAACTATCAGTCTTGATGCCCAATACGATGTGTCTTGTTCAGCTTTGGAGATAATGGTTTACAGACCTCAAGTAGCATCTCAAGAAAGTTTCAACATCAAAGGCACTTCTGTGGGGACTTTAAAATGTAACCTGAGGAAGAATATTCAACACTGTAAACAGGCTTATGTGTTACTACTGTCAATATGCTAACATGGTGATATCTATGTAGGGTGTTTTAGAATTTATGAAGAATTTTGATGGACTTAATTTGACTTAATTCACACAAAAAGTGTGAGATAATCAGGGCAGATATTTTTGTCTTCATTTTCACACATGGGAAGACTATGGCTCAGAGGAGTTGAACTTTCTGCTTGTCATTAGTGGAACTGAGGCCTGGACCCTGGGCTCTTGACTCCAATCTCACAAGATTTTTGCAAAACCGTGTTCTCAATCTGCACATCAGAATCATCTGGATAGTGTTAAAAAAAAAAAAATCCCTCATGTGCTGGCTGAACCCCAGACCAATGAAATCAGAATAACTTGGCATAAGACCCAAGCAACAGTATTTGTCACAGCTCTTCAGATAACACCCATGTTCAGCCAAGTTTGAGAGCCATGTTCTACCATGTCATGTTTCCTCCTTGAGGGAAAACTGGCATTTAGAAGCTATAATGTGGGGAAGGTATAGTTCAGTGGCAGAGAGCCTAAGCATGCAAGGGGTACAGGGTTCAATCCCCAGTACCTCCATTAAAATACACAAACAAACAAACTTAATTACCCCCTTCCAAGAAACCAAACCAAAATAAAACAAAACAAAAAAAACCCCCAAACAAACAAATTAAAAAGCCAAAAAAAGAAAAAAGAAAGAAAAAGAAAGAAAAAGAAAAGAATTGTTAGAAGCTATAATATAAAAGGCCAAGATACGACACTTCAAAAATTTTAAGATATTCATTGTCTTATTCAACAATTATTTATTGAGAATCTTCTCTGTGCCTGGTGGCATGATTCTACCAAGAGACCCCAGTAAATAAGACAAAGTTCCTGGCAGTCTGGTTACAGGCATGATTATCACCTTGGCTAGACACGGTGACCTTCTCCCATGGTGCTGAACTCCCTCACTCTTGCACCACTTCTTAACTTGACCCTGGTGCTGATCATTTTCTTCCTGCATGAGGATTTAGAGCACCGTGATGGTGGTGGGATGTATGGACACGTCCACTCTGTAAAGATGCCTGTGAAAAATTCTACTCAGTGCCCCTTGTAAAGAAAATAAAATCTTCTGCTACCTACCTGAGGTGCTTCCTTTTGCTAGAATAGGAGAGCCACGTAATCCATTATGCTCTTCTCTTTGACTTGGCTGCGAGGAGGCTTGGAACCATGTTTTGTGGGCAAGCCTGGTGGGTTTCCCTCTGTACCAGTCAGAGCCTTGGCCCTCCTGACACTTAAACAAGGTCATTGTCAAGAGTTCAATGAAGGTCTGGGGAGGGCTAAGAGAAATGAGTGAGTTATGATGGAACATTTTGGGGCTAGCTGAAGCTGGAAGCAAGCCATTCCAGCCTGAGCCTGGAGAAGAAATGAGAAGCAGCAGTTGCTGGAACATGGAAGGTGTTTGCAGCTGTTATAGAGGGCTGCCTGATGGGGACTGTAGCCATGGGTGGAGGACCACAACCACTGCCAACCCAAGGTCCTGCAGGGAAGAGCCTGGAGCAAATATTCCAACGTCTTTCTCTTTTGACCTTCAGTCCCTTGCCAGGGATGGCTACTGGACAAAATGGACAGAAATCAGACTGAAATCAGAAGCCCGACTGATAGACTCCATAGAGGTCAGTGTCCCAGGGCACAGAGCAGGGGGAAGGGGGGATCTGGAAGGGCAAGGAGACAACCCAGCACTGCACCTTACCTAGGCAATGAGCCTCACACTTTAAGTGGGTTCTGCCACAACTGTGCCTTTTATTGCTTGCCACTTCTTTTGTTATTTTTTACTTTAAAATTGGGCTTAAAATGGGTAAGAGTTTAGAGATGGCAGTAAAGCCGTAAAATAACACCCTTTATTGTGGTTGAAACACGTAAGGGAAGTACAAGACCATCACCATCTTCCTACATGTCCACATTCGGATTTCAGGAATTCTTACGGGAAATAAGCCAACAAGGCCATCTTTATGATTGACTCATCTTCTCTGTGTCTCTCACAGTCATCTGCTCCAACCATATATCTTAGGATAAACTGGAGGGCTGATTTTTTTCTGTATATTGCTCTTTAGGGATCTGACTAGAGTAAATTCTCCTGTCATGTTTTTTACAATCAGCTATACAAGTCGAGGACCCCATGTGACTTTTTTCTTTCTTTCTCCTTTCCTTTCTTTCTTTTTCTTCTTCTTCTTCTTGTTCTTCTTTTTTTTTTTTTTAACATGTTCTTGTTTAAGATTTTGAGGACACAGAAATGTAAGAACGAAATAGCAATTCCTTAACTCTGCACCTAGAGATGACCATTATAAACACTTAAGCGTATTTTCTTTATGTCTCTCTGTTTACATATCTCCTTTACCACCACCACCATCACAACAGCACTTACTAAGAACTTGGCACTATTCTAAGCACTTTACCATATAAAGTAAAAAACTCTTGTGATCTTAATTTACAGATGAGGAGATTGAGGCAGACAAAGATTATTTAATTTGCCCAAGGTCACAATGAAAGTAAGTGGTGGGACTGGAATTTGAACCAGAACACTGCGGTTAAGTGCTCATATTTCAAGTCACAAAACAGGTGATATGACCAAAAATTCCAAACCATCAAAACCTTTATCCTGGCATCTGACATTCCAAAAGGGGAGCCTTGTCAATGACAAAAGGCTTGGTGTTCACAAAACTAAAAACAGACCAAATGGCCAACAGAAATACTGCCCTTGTTGATGTTATGACCAGGCAGAAGTAATCTTATAAACACGTGGCCACTGTGTAATGTAACTAAACACTGTGTAGCTATTTATTCTTTCATTTATTGTGCATTATTATTAAACACCTGCTCTGGGTCAGGCATTGTTCTGGGTGCTAGCAGTTAATGACATTCGTGTTAGAGATCTTACACTGTAGTGGGAGAGACAGACGATGAGCAAGTAAATAAATTCATAATATATCATTTCAAGTCAGGGGAGATTGCCAGAGTAGAGACTTCAGGAACACCCCAACTGGGGCAAAAGATGAGTTTCGTGGTCTGTGCTTTGTAGCATCTCTCCATAAAGACCAAGGAGAATTCAGGAAAGGCAACCAACCTGGAGGTGCAGCACACTCCATAGAGGGAGGTTTTGCATTTTAAAGAAAAATAGATGGACTTTGTATCCTGTAATTAATCAACTGTAAATATGGTTTTAAAATGTTTTTCGTCCAACAATTACTGAGTATTGGGGAGTATAGTAGTCAGGTCTGCCACCAGTGAGCACCTGGAGTTAAATATGGAAGAATGGTTCTCAAACTTGCACTTACATCAGAATTCCCAAGAAGGCTTATTAAAACCTGGATTCCCAGCTCACCACAGGAGGTTTTGGTTTTGAGGGTCTGGGGTGGAGTCCAATAATTTGCATCCTAATAATTTCCCAAGTGCTGCTGCTGCTGCTTCAGGGATCGTTCTTTGAGAACCACTGATGTAGACCCATGGGTCTTAAGAGACTGCTTGGGTGGTGATGGTGGTAGAGATTCCAGGAGTTGGAGTGATATCCTGAGGGTAGAGTTGAAATCCTCTTGGAAAAATTAAGTGGCCTAGCCTAACTCATCTTTTTTGAACTCCATTCTATTATTTATTTAGAAGTGAGCTGAAGAAGTGCTTGTTCCCGAACAGGGCCAGGCTTTTTCCCTGGGGAAATTATTTTCAAAGGGCTACAAAGCACAGATAAATGGGTACTTGAAGCTCCAAGTTCTATTCCATTTGTCTAGCCAAAGCTGTTTTTGCCTGGAAAACTCTCAGGAAGATGCAAACAAAACACGTGTCAAACATATATTTTATACTGGTAAAAATACATCACAGAGTCATAAAATTATACTTTACACTGATTAAAAATCCCTTAAAAACAGAGACCTTTCCAAATTAATAAAAAGCTCTTTAAAGACGTCATTTTAATAGATAACAACATTCCGTCCTGTGATGATATGTCATCTACTGAATCATTTCTTTTTTGGAGATTTCCACTGTTTTTGCTCCTACATAAAACAGTAAAATGAATAGTTCTGCACATTGATGTTTGCCTACATTTCTAAATATTCTAGATTATTTGAAGTGGAGTTGCTGAGTCAAAATGAACATTTCTAATGTGAGTGAAATGTAATTCCATTTGTCATTTCTGACTAAGAGCTACTTAAATGTGAACACTGTCACAAGAGGAGCATGATTTTGGCTTTCTTCTTTGCCATTTAAATAAGACTAAGCTTCTTGTTCTCCAAATAATAAGCATGTGATTCATCTAGAAGGAAAAGAAATTTCACATCAAAGTGTCCCAAAAGAGAATTTATGAAAGTCTCTTTGAAGAGGCAGCAAATGGAAAATCCTGCCACACAACACACAACAAAAATTCCTAAACACAATCTTAAAACATCTCTCCCTAGAGTTGCATCTTTCTAGCAGCTGCTTCCCTCCTCCCCCACCCCCCAATCTCTGGTCTCTGTCTTTCTCTCCAACCTCAGCCGATCTCTAACACCTTGTGCTTCTGCCTTCCAGGTCCATGCCTCTCTCATTTATTTAATGTAAGTGCTTTGGTTTTTAAAATTTCCAGCCATAATCTTGAATAGTAAAAAGAAGGCTCAGAAATGGCTGAGCAAAGAATTCTCTTTAAGAGGCTCTGGAGGGAAGCCCTGTGAACTTTGCAGAAAGGCACTGCAGGCTGGATTCTGCCAAAAGCCCCTCTTTAGCTTTGGCGTTGGCCCCCACTGTTGGAAGGCTGAGTAGCCAAAGGCTTCTTCAGTATCATTTCTGGCCTCCCTGAACTTGGGTGGGCTCAAGGATTGCGTGATTGGGTAAATTCCAATCACATCTATGGTATCTAATCATTGCAACCAAGTCTACGTTATGAACAAAGCATGCCAGTTAAACTGATTAACATTTCGAATACTCACTTTTAAACGTAGGTAAGCATTGTTGGCGTAACTTGGATTAAAAATCTCTCTATGTGTTTAATATGTTGAACTTCTATTATTTCCTTGAAGTAGGCATGCCCTGACTAATTTCAAGAATGTAATATTATGCTAATTTTGAATTACTGTAAAAGTTGTTGACTTTACATACAAAAACAAAAGATCTTGCAAGCAGTTAAATAGATAAATTGATTCACTCTAGGAACATTAAGAGAATGTCTTAGCTAGATAGCTTTAGGAAGAAATTTACATTCTTTTCTAGCCAACAAGAGCTTATAAAAATTAAAATAATAATACAAGGCCAGCTAATAAAACTCAGTTTTATTCATAATTAGAATCTTTGTGGAATTGTTTGGTGTGCTAGCATTCCTAAGACTAAACAAAATAATCTTAAAAAAATTATTTAATTTTGAGTGATTTAAACCCATTTTAGGTTATGCTTCTTTCAAGAAAAAAACCTCTTTGAGAGTTTTGGTGAATGAATTAAAAGCAGAATGCCAACTTTTTCATCTCAGAATTATGTAAGGAGCAACACCTTCATAACCACGTACAGCAGCATCTATGGTAAATTATCGTCAATCCCGATAATAAGAAAAAATATACGCTCTGATGAAAACAAGAAAATACGAGAGAAAAATGAAGTATCTAAAAAACCTCTCCCTCCTCTTCTGCCATCAGTTGCCATCATTTTAAAGTGAGGGTCTGTTAAGTGCAGCAAATACGAAGGCAAGTGACCCCAGGAGCAAACTAGCAACTGACAAAACTCAGAAACTATTGCTCCAAATTCTAATCATAAATATGTAAAATTTAGCTAAGCAAAGGTTAAACAATAAAGGTCTGACAATGATTATAATAATAATTTAGATTTATTGTGGTTATCCCAGAAGTATGTTCTCTGATTAGAATATTTGGCTTGGGGTGAATTTTGATTTATTTTTTTTCACCCAGACATTTGCAGTTCAGTCACAATGTGTATTTGCCACATCTCTCATTTACTTGAATATTTCTAATCCTGCCAAAACTCATTAGCGAAAACTGCAGTTGACTGCAGCAACAGGAGCTTGGGCCAAAACTGCCTTATGAAAACATTCCCATCTGGATGTGAATTTTTCAGCTTTCCTCAATGAGGCATTCAATTGGCAAAAGCAGAGGTTTTCTACGATCAGGAAAATTTTCTCTTCTCTAACATTCTTCTCTTCCAGATCTTCAAGTACCTGATATATTGTTTCTAATTAGGACACGGTATTTGCTTACTAGACACCGAGAGGATTCTAGTCCCTATTTTCTGCTTAAAAATGCTTACTGATGTTCACAATGGCAGGAGAGCTTAGAGGCCATCGTATCCCAAATCCTCACTTCACAGATGTGGAAACAGGCTTGAGGAGGTGAAGGAATTTGTTCAAGGTCCGGCAGCTAACTCAGGCAGAAGTGACACAGGAGCCAGCCTCCCAGTATGCAATCCTGCATTCGGTCCAGAGAAGCAAGTTGTCACCTTTCAATCTATCTTTTTTTCTCCTTCTCAGTGCCATGCTCCTGACCAAAATCAGAAGCACCTTCTTTTTTTCTTCTCACATCTATTCTTAATTCAACTTTCAAACTCTGATGGGACAGAGCTTCTTTGATTTTTTTCTAAGTATTTCCTGAGTATTTCAACCTGCTCCCTTGTGGGTTTAATGAGCATCACAGATGATCCATTGATGTTTCCGGCTCAAGAACCATTCATTATTACAGTGATTATTACAAAATGCATTTTGGCAAGTGCTCCTTCCTCTTAATTCTGAAACTCATGTGTGTTCGACAGGAAATCGAGTCCATGTGTTTTTGACTCATTTACACCCAGGTCACTGAATGTGGTTGGTCAGAGCTAACTGGACTCTAAGTAGTCCTCCGGGCCTTTTCATTACACGTTGATGGTCTGAGCTTCTGCAAGACGTCACTGGCTAGATTGTGTGCAGCTAGTGTTCCAACTCCAGCTCTTCTAAGTTGACTCTGACATTCTCCCATTCACCTTTTCTTAATTAACTCCATATTTGTGATGTTTACTTTGGATGACTTTGTGAGACTGAGACAAGCTTCAGTACCCTATCCTCCTTCTAGAAACATCTAGAAGTAATCATATAAATAATAATACCAAGTGTTTATTGAGCATTTACTATGTGCCAGACACTGTTTTAGGCACTCCACCTGTATTTAATTCTCACCATAGTGCAGTGACATGGAAAGGATTATTATTTCCATTTTAAAGACTGGAAAATAGAGGCCCAAGGTCACTAATAGGCGTTGAAGCCACAAACTGAACCCAGTCAGTCAAGCTCCAGAGCCAGTTCTTTTGACAACTATGTAATCATTGTGTGAAACCATGACTCTGTGTCCATGATCAACTATTTCCTTACGCTGGATATGAGATACTTCAGTGAACAGGCCTATCAATGTTAACTTTTCTTAGACAACTACCTCAATGATTCATATATGTTAAGATTTGCAATTACCATGGCTACTATAAAATGCCATACAGATTCCTTTAGCCAAGAAGAGAGCAGTTCAAGTTGGACCCTCCTGCTTGTAATTTGATTCCAGAGGCAGTATTAAGACTATATACAATCCAAGGTGAGAAAGGCTGCTCTTACCCAGGAGACTTGACTGAATGCTGTTGTCATGGCAACATGGCCCAGGCAGGACTAATGCCATGCACCTAGGAAATGCTATGGGCACACTGAATTGAATGTTGAAAGCCAGAGACCTAATTGGAAGGCATGAGGAAACTTGGGAGGAGGGCCGACTTCCATCAGGCCAGGATGAAGTCCTGTCCTCATAGCTCTGTCCACACTCATTTGCACCTTAAGTTGCTTTGTGGGAATCTGGGCCAGGGAGACAGGTACAGTGGTCATGCTTTAGCTCAGCTGCATCTCTGGCCTTTCTCTGAATATTAGTCAAATCAAAACATGTTTGCAGAAGAGGGACCAGAGAAGCCACTATCTTTGAACCATGTAGAACAAGTTATGGGTTCTTGAAGCTGCGGTGGGGTCCCATTCCTGATTTCGTGGCTTACTCTTTACTCACGTTTTAGCTACACAACCTTAGGCCGCAAAGACATAGCCAACCTTGTAATTAAAAGTGATAAATATTTTATTTGGTCTCCTGATCAAAAGCTTAGGATCTACATCTCCTGGATAATCTCATCAGGTCATCCACCATCCATATCGTGACTCCCAAGCCTCAGCCTGTAGCTCACACCTCTTTACAGTGTTGAGGAACTGCACAGCCATTTGCCAGCTGCACATCTCTATTTGGAGGTCCCATAGGATCGCAAACTCAGTGTCTAAAATTGAACTTATCAACCCTTCTTCCCTGCTCCCACAACAGGCTCCTTCCCTTTGTATTCCTGTCTCAGTAAAAGACTCTAAGATTCCTCTCCTTCCTCACCTCCTTTCCATTCAGTCTATCAAGTGGTGTCAAGTCTCCCTCTTTACCATGTGTTAAATCAGCACACCTGCTCTAACTGCCTTTCTCCTCCCACAATTTCCCCTCTGCAACCCTTTTTATCCGGCTATAAATAGCTCTCACCTGCATTGATGTACCACATCTCTCTGCCTCCCACCCATTCTCTACCCTGTATCCATGGATGATTGTCTCTTCATGGCTCTCTATTGCCGGAGGGATAAAATCTTAATTCCTTACTGATTTGTCTTTCTCTCTAGACTGTGAGTTCCTTGAGCAAAGGAATGTAGTCCAATTCATAATTCAACATTCACGGAATAATATTTGTTGAGTGAGAGAAAGTGCCTTCAGTGGTTCCATTCCATGGCAAAACACAGCTCTCCTTTTTCTTCCAGAGGTTGGGGGGAGAGGGTCAAGTGGGAGGACAATCAGGGGTGATGATCTCTGCCTCTCTTGAGTCTTTCAAATAGGAAAGAAGGAAAGTAACCCTCGGCTAGCTGTGTTCCAGTTCTGGGCCACTAGATATCTTAAAGGGATAAGCTCACTGTATCCCAGCAGATATCCTGTGACTATTACTATCTTCATTTTACAGACGATAAAATTGAGATCCAGTAAAGAATATGCCCAGGCTCACAAGCTATGTAATTAATCAAGCTTGAAATTGACCAAACCATCTTTCAAACCTTAATCTGGCTAACTCCAAACTTGTGCCTCCTTATGTCCATCAACCATATAAAATTTGATCTAAAACTAAGTCTAATAACCTTGTACATAAACCACATCTGATTCATGCATCCTGTCCACCCTCCCTCAAAAGCCCTTGTGCTCACTCAGTCCTCTATTCCACCCATCACAGCCCCCCAACCACAGCCCACAGGCTCCAGCAGAGCTCAGAGTTGGCCAGTCTGACTTAGAGATAAGGAGAATGTTATGGAACTTTCCTGATCCATTAATATGCATTTTGTTTTCCCAGACCAGTTAGGGAATTTTCATTAAAATTCTTATCTGTAACTGTTTAGTTAGAAGACATATTTCCCTCTTTCATAGGTCCGATTCTTGGGAAGAATTAGAGAAGCTAAGTAAAAATAACCAGGGTGCAAAGAGGGAAGTGTATTTCCTGGCATCTGAGTTTGAAGCTTTCAGAACTTTGGCCCCTGGTAGGTGCTGAGGTGAATGGGGCAATTCGAGCACAGTGAGATTGAACGCGATTCCTCAAGGAGCACAAGTATGTGAGTGAAGGAAACAATAACATGGGTCATAAGCTTGGGGAAGACAAGTGCAAGATGGGAGCTGTTGTCCAACTCAATTCATTTTAAAATTCGACCACATTCTTAAGCACTTATCATGTACCCAGCACCGAATACAGAAATAACTAAGACATGGTTCCTGCTGGTGAGCTCACAGTCCAGTCAGGCAGACAGACGTGAAAACAAAGAAGTAACAATTTATTATGATAATTACTCTAAGTACCTGCATGGCACAGGAGAGAAAGCAAGGGGCTTGTTTTAAGAATCCTAGGGAATTTAGAATTTAGGATTCTCAGGGGACATGGCATCTCTGTGGAGTTTAGAAGGACGAATAGGAGTTCATCTGACTGAAAGGTGGAGAAAAGTGCTTTAGGTGGAGGGGAAAAACACATGCAAAATCATACAAGCAAAAATGAACAAACAAAAAGCCCACAACTGTGTAGCGTCTGGCAAGGGCTGCTTACAGACCACGTGAGTGTGCATAAGAGGGTGTGTGCACATCTGTGACGAATCATTGTCTTCTTCCATCTTCTAACGACAGAGAGACGTGTAGGGTTAATTACCAGCAATGCCCTCCCTCTCGAATTCTTGATGTATTTCCTAAAGAATGAGTCAAGTCTAAGTATGCTGTGTATGTCTGAATATCCATCGAGAAAAGAATAACACAGGAGGGAAAGGGTCTTATAAATGTCACAGCACTGTCCATTTTTATATGATATATGAAATAATATAAATTCACTGCTCTCATAAATTTAGAGAGAAGTCCAACCTTCGCTGCTTGTGTATGAGGGCTGTTGGACTTTGTGAACAAAGCATTCTCATATGCTCTAGGGGCCTTTTGATAGCTGCATTATTAGGTTCTTATGGAATGGATTCGGTGGTCTAAGTCCTCCGGGGGTTGAGATATTCAAGAGAACATCAAATCCAGCTTGTGTGATTTGCCCGGGATGTCAGTCAGCGCTGTCTCTGGCAGCCCCTGGAGAAAGTTGGCATCATCCTCCTGCATATTTCATTTCTAATAAGCTAGTTCTCTTGCACGAGGCTTTCTATGAGCCCCAGGATAACATGGAGATGTCAGTGGATTCTGCTCAATTTTGCCAGCTTTTCCTCAGGTTGAAAGGATGCCAAATTCAACACTAGCTGCTGCTTTTAGGAGGTGAGCTCTCTGTGTGATGATAAATTGGAGTTCAGAAGACTGAAATCTTTTCCCAGTTTTGCAAATATGAGCTAGAGAGTTGGACACACGGAAGCTTGCTCATTAGTTTGCGGTTAGAACATGTCTGGGTTTGTGACAGAGACTTGAGAGCTGCTTCCTATATTCCTCCTCTTCCTTAGAAATACCATCTTGAAGACTATATTCCCAGTTCCCTTCAGTCCAGGTTGACCATTGATAGACAAGCAAAAGTTGTAGAGTGGAACTTCAAGAGTTGGTTCTGTTGATAGAACCACCATCTCCTCCCTTTCCACATTCTTCCTACTTCCTGCTTGGAATCATAACCCAATGGTTGGTGCTCCAGCAGCCATCTTGGATGATGAAGCAAACTTAATGATGGAAACCATGCACTATGGATGGAGAAGAAAGATAGAAAAAGCCTGCATCCAGATGACATTGAAACCCTGCATTCTAGCCATGGACTGCCTTCTTCTACACTTTGTATTGTATAAGAGAAAAATAACTCCCTACATCCTCTTTAAGCATATGTTATTTGGGTTTTCTACTATATGCAGCTGAAAACAATTCCTAATGGGAAACAGTTTAGTATTCTTTTCTATCATATATCAGTTTTCCTCAAACAGCAGGGAACACAGCTGCCAGCAATTCCAGAGAAAATACACAATAATTGTTCAGAGCTGGGGTGCAGGAGTCAGACTGCCTCAGGCAGCATCCTGGCTCTACCACTCATAAGGTCATGACCTCGAACAAATGCCTGAACTATCTTGTGTCTCAGTTTCCTCTTTTTGTAACAGGGCAAACAGTACTTACCTTTACAGAGTGGTTGTGAAGATCAAGTTAAACGAGATAACCTATGTAAAATGCTTAGAGTATGATCAGCACCTAATAGTCACTCAGCATGAATTAGTTCTTATTACTGGGGTTTTAGAAGTGTTAGATTATTCCAGCTCTGAGAACCTAGAAGGCACCAGCAGAGAAATCCCAGGGAAGGGCTGGGGTTGTTCCAGCTGGGGTGAAGATCCATGTGACCAGGAAGATGGGACACTAGGCTCGGTCTAGCCTGGGTCACACGCCCACCTGGTGTATCTAGTGCTTCCCCAGGTGGCCCTGCTTGGGGAGACACACCCCCTGTTTCTAGGAATCTGTGAGTATAAGACACTCTTCCTTCGTGTGTGTGTGCGCGCATGCACGCATGCGAGCATGTGCATGTGCACACATGCAGAAGTCTGCAATGTTTAGGAAACAGGGACTCAGACTTAACTTTTCTTAAGCCTCAATTTTCTCACAGACTTGCATAACAGACACCAGGCTTTCCTGATGCTCATGGCTCTGCTTGCCAAGTTTTTTTATCAGCCCTTACTCCAGGGCCTGGATGTTACTTCTCCAAAAATTATCTCTCTAATGAATCATGACATTGGCCTCTTATTTTATTTTATCAGATTAACTCTCCTAGGAATATATTTTGTGTCCAAAGGAGATAATAGTAAAATATTCGGTAAGTCAATTTTGTGGATATATCTTAACAACTAAAAAGTTTCTCAGAGTCAATGGCTCTTTCTGGAGATTTTAGCATCTTAAAGGAGAAGTCTACCAGGAATGTCCAAAAGTGCAAGCAGAGGGTTGTGATCAGTGGTTACTGCTGCACTGGGGACTAGGTGGTTGGCAGAGGGATGGGACTCCTTCCGGGAAAAATGAAGCTAGCCTTTCACCAAATCCAAAAGACTCTGGCACTGGTTTTTTTTTTTCAAGTACATCGTGAAAGAGAAACATTTGAAAAGAGACAATGGTCACCCTTTAAAGAAGAAAAATAAGGATATGATTTATTTAAGTAGTCATCTTTCCAAGCTCTTTTCTTAGTCCTCACAAACCACCCAAGTTTTTGAAGCCACCAATGGCCCCATCACTGTTACCAAGAGAAGTTCTGGGAGGGTAGAGTTGGCTTTAGTATTGGTTTCCTGAGATAAAACTGTTTCCCAGGTTTCTGGGAGGCCTGAATCCATGATCGTATCACTCACATGGTTTTTCACATGATTGCTGAGGGCAGAGATCAAAGTTCAACAGAGCTGACGAGCTGAAAGAACAAGGAAGCTGTCTGTTCTTTCTACCACAGCTGCAGCTTAGAGTTCTAGGTCTAACTAGATTCCCACTGAATCAGAAACATCTGGATTTTAACAAGCCTTCTAGGTGATTCTGCTGCACAAACAAGTTTGAGAACCATTAGTCAGAGCCATATTTTATCTCCTTGTTTACTCTTCCCAAGCTCAGGGTTTGAGGCTAGACAAACTGGAACTCCACTTTCTGATTAGGTGACCATGGTCAAGTTGATGTCTTTGAGTTTAGATGTATTTATTAGTATGGTGGGAATAATTATATCTCAATGTTGTTGCTGGGATTAAGTGAGTTAACGTATGTAGAACACTGAGTACTGTGCCTGGCAAACAGAAAACATTCAGTGAACAGTTGCCATTACTATTACAAGTACCATTACTGTTTTCTGCCTGTTTGTCACACCAATGACAAATCCAGCCACCAGAAGGAGGAAGAGCAGGAGTATTTTATAGCTCTGTGAACTGGAGCAAGTTATGCAAACTTTGGGCCTCAGTTTCTTTCTCTGCTAAATAGAGATAGCAGCATGTGCCTTGTTGGAGTGTTGGGAAGGTTAAATGAGCTAATACAAGTAAAGCATCTTAGCATAGTTCCTGGCCTGCAGGAAATGCTCAATTAATATTAGTGACAACGGGGATGATGCACTAGCCCATTGGTCCACTTGTTTTTGTAGCTCTAACATGATTGTCAAGAAAATGGTGGAAACAATTGAGATTCTTGGAGAAACAGCATCTTCAGCATGAGGACTTCTCTGTTCCACCCAAGCTGAGTGAGCCATTTCTTCCTCTTGGCAAAGGCCCCCATCGTGTTACTTACCACACTGCCTTCTCTCCTCGTGTCTATTGTTTACATCTCTGGTGCAAATTAGTGTTCAATAAAAGTCTGTTAGTAAAAGGCTACTTCATCTCCAATTGTAATTATACATGTCACCTGTGGGAGGCAGAATAATAATCTCCGAAAGATGTCTACCTCCCAGCCCCTGGGACCTGTGAAGGTGTTAGGTTATGTGGTGGGTGGGGGCAAGGGGAGATAAGGTTGCAGATGGAATTAAGGTTGCTAATCAGCTGAATTTAAAATAGGGAGGTTAACCTGGGTTATCTGGGTGGGCCCAAGGTAATCACAAGGGTAAAAGTAGAAGAGGGAATCAGAAGACAGAACCAGAGAGATGCTGTGGGAGAAGGACTCACTTCAAATTGCTGGCTTTGAAGATGGAGCAAGGGGGCCATGAGCCCAGGAACACGTGTCTAGAAACTGAGAAAGGCAAGGAAGCTGGTTCTCCCCTAAAGTTTTGGAAGGAATGCAGTCCTGTTGACACCTTGATCTGAGCCTGGTCAGACCCAATTTGAAATTCTGACCTCTAGGATGCTAAGACAATAAATTCATGATGTTTTAAGCCACTAAGGTTGTGATAATTTGTTTCAGCTGCAACAGGAAACTGCTACATCTTCCTGGGCTCTATTATTACAACTGATTTAGAACTGACTTTTTTTTTTATCATTTAGCCTAACCACCTGTACCTACCCCTTTCCTATTAGCAGTAACACCTCTGACTGTGGTGCTAGAGCATTGAAAAGAATTTCTCACTGTGCAGTTATCTATCCTCTGAGAAAACCCATAGACACATGTCTAGCAGTCTTCAGCTTGAGGTCTAGGGCATGTTCCCCTGCTCAGGGTATGGCCCTTCTTGTGTCTCCTTGGAACTCAGCCTCTGGTGCTCACCAGGGAAGGTGTGAAACAGCAGCCCATGGGCAGAGAGTTAATCCAACAGTCTTCTCCTCTGGGGGCACCTCCTTCCCCAGCATCTGTCTGCATTCTGTTGGGCAGGAACCACTCAAGAAGGATCCGGTCCCTCCTTTATGCCAGCTCAAGGGACAGCCAAATGTGGCTCTGTCAGCAAGTGGGTGATCAAAGAGCTCCCACCCCCAGCCCTGCCAAGCTTCAGAGAACGGAGGCCACATGGAGGACCTCTCTCTCTCGTACAAGTGTTCTGCTGACCGTCTCCAGACATACACGCTTTTACCATGGCCTCTCAGAATTTCAGAGAGACCTTGACCACTTCCATAGTTTGGGGTTCATTTAAAAAAAGGACATATCAAAATATTTTTTAAACTGGTAGTATATTTAGGGGGAGGGGATAGCTCAGTGGTAGAGCTCTTGCTTAGCATGAACGAGGTCCTGGGTTCAGTCCCCAGTACGTCCATTAAAATAAATAAAATAAAAACTTAATTACCTCCCTCCTACCCACACCCCCCAAAGAGACTGGTTAATAAATTAAATATATATATATATAATTAAATAAAAATATTTTTAAAAGATAGTAAATTTTAAATGTTACATTTAATATATTAACCCTTTTAACTCATGAAGCAACAGTGCAGTGTAATGATGTTATTCACAAGAAACTCAGAATTAATAAAAACGAATTCACAGTATACCAGAGACTCCATAGAATGCTGATGGGGTAAACGTTAAACTGATGTAACGAACGTCTCCTTTGAATCTTCCCATTCATCTTGGTGACTCTGCGAATCCCACGCTTTGGAGATAAGAATATCCATTTGAGTAGACCCACTGCCCCACGCCCTCTCTGCATCTGCCCCACCATCCACCTCTCCTCACTGCCTGAAATGGTATCAAGAACTCCTGTCTCCACTGGGAATGACATCAAGTAATTTAGTGACGACCTTTCATGATGAGACATCGGGGGCTGTGAGAAGCACCACACTCCCATGAAAAAGGGGCTGTAGACCTGTGATGGATATACAATCTGCATGTATGCAGACTCCAAACATATATTTCTCCAGCTGGTCATTAATTTCAGGAAACAGCTTGTACTAGGAACCTGGGCCTGGAAAAACATAACTCTCAGGCAGAATTTATGAAGTTTTTAAGGTTAGTTTTTATTCCTGCAGAGAGGCTAATCACTGGAGAACTCTCCAGTACCAGGGAGGAAGACCGTTCATCCCATCTCTCTATGCCCCATTGTTTCAGGAAAAGCTAAGCTCAAGGAGGTGGGTGGCATCTTTTTGGCTCCAATGACCCGAGAGAAGCCAAGAATTCATAACAGAGCTTCGGTCTCTTTTTAAGGCCAACGTATAGCCTTAAATGTGTAGAAGTCATTGGTGCTTCCCTAAATGGACTAACATGACGTGGCGTAGTCTCTCCCCGGCCCCCACCACCTTGCAGTGGCCCGTCACTGAATATTTTTATTGATGTGGGCAAATGAGTAGTAATGCCAGAAAATGATCTGTCTCAGTGTTGGCCACACTATCTGGGCTGAAGTGTTTATGATTTTCTTTTCCAATTGCATAAACTTTAGGAAAACACTTTTACATTGCAGAGTTACTGCTGCAGGAGAGAATCGAACAGCTACTTGTTTATTCTTAATAGAGAGGAAGTTATGCTAAGTGAAACCCAAATTCCAAGTATGATGAACCTATGGCAATGGTCTAAAGTGAATTTCCTCCCTCCCACCTTCCTTCTTTCTTTCCTTCCTTTTTGTTTCATTAGTGGTTAAGGCTCAGGTCATGCTGATGGTGCAGCCCTCCCTGAGCCACTTGTGATAACCACACCGTAAAGTGTGACGTATGAACGAGCAGGCAGGGAGTACTCCAGAATCACCAAGGGGAGCTTTAAACACACTGATTCCTGGTTTCCACCTCCAGGGATCTGACATAATTCGTCCAGGGAGTGGCTTGGGTACTAGGACTTAAAAAAGCCCCATAAGTGGTCTCAATGTAAAATCAAGATTGAGAACCACCAATTTAAGTAAAATGAATGTCAATTGAGTCAAACAGTTTATTTGATTTTCCTGTTGACAAAACTGAATAAGGAAAATGACTGTGTTGCATGTTTTGAATAGACATGGCCTAAAAGTGATGTAGTTGACTGTTAGTGGATTGGTTTATTACAGCAGCATTTTACAAACTTAGAAAGAGGCAGAAAGGCAGGAGACTCCATGGGTTTGAAATAATACAGTATCAGTCACATTTTTTTCATGGTCTAGCCTTCTGTCTGCCAGTCTGCTTCACACTTGCTAAAGTAACAGTATAGGCAGAGTTTCACTGCAGGCTGATGAAATTTCTGGACAATGAGGTCTGGCTGTGCAGCACAAATTCAACATAATCCTCACACGACCACTGGCCGACTCTAGCCCACTGCAGAGTGTGAAGTCAATTCCTTGGAGGGCTGCCAGCAAATATTTTTGGCACGGTTCCTGGATCAGCAACAGGATTCTGTCTGTGACATCTGGAACACCCATCTGAAAGGCAAGCAAATAGTTTTGAAATGAAGTTAGGTCTCTTGATCAATTAGAGACGTGTGTTTGACAGAAACTGTGCAATGCATGAGGTGACCAGCTAGTTTCCAGCAGGTATGAATTCCTAGTGATTCTGGGTTACTGACTGTGGAGTGATCAGTTTGGAAGCTGGAAGGTTAGGCGGGGTGAGTCCCAGCTGGGGGTGGTTTAATTAGGATGAGCGAGTAGGTGACCAACCACCTGTGAGCACTGACAACAGTGCCTCTGCACGAGGCGGAACCCAGGTCTGGTGCTCTGCCCTTCCTTCCACCTGGACGTGCCATGCCATTCATTCCCGTTTAATTTTTAATTTTTATTTATTTATTGAAGTATAGCCGATTTACAATGTTGTATTAGTTTCTGGTGTACAGCATAGTGATTCAGTTACACATACATATATTGCTTTTCATATTCTTTTTCATTATAGGTTATTTCAAGATACTGAATATAGTTCCCTGTGCTACACAGTAGGACCTTGTTGTGTATCTATTTTATATACAGTCGCTCATATCTGCTAAGCCCGAACTCCCAGTTTACCCCGCCCCGCCGTTCCTGTTTTAGAGGGTTACTGTGGTGCTACTGGTTATTATAGCACCATAGAGTTGTGCCTGTAACCGGGAGGCATCTCAGTTGCAAATGTGTATTTATGCGCTTTCAGTTACAGCGAGGTCTCTCAGCCTCAGCACTGTTGACATTTTGGACCGGACTTTTTTGTTGTTGTCAGGGGTTGTCCTATGTGTTGTAGGAAGTTAGCAGCACCTTGGCCTCTACCTACCAGATGCCGGGAGCATTCCTTGGGTTATGACAACCAAAGATGTCTCCAGACATTGTCACATGTTCCCCAGGAGGAGGGGATGGTACAGGAAAACTGCCCAGGTTGAGAACCAGTGAGAGGTTCCCCAGATTTCACAATGTAAGAAAAATCAGATTTCCTACCCGAAGGCAGAATGATGATTATAAACCACTTTGTCAGTGTCATTCAGTACAAATGAATCTTCCTTATCTTCAGTTGTCCTAAGCACAGCTTTAATTTAGTCATTAAAAAAATATCTTCAAATCCTCACTGGCGTGCAGGACAATGTTCTATTCTCATAATAGGTGCTCAATAATGTTCATTGAATGAATAAAAAAATCTGCTTTTCCCCCACTTCTCTCTGCGAGGTCCAGGTGGGGCTCTGGGAAGTTAACATGTAGCCTGGCCCAAGCCAGTTGGACCTTCTCCTTTCTCTGGACGCAACAGGTCCTAAAGTCAGTTTTGTCAAAGTGAATCACAGGACTCATCGGAAATGTGGGGACAAATGCACTCAGCTCGACTTTTTTTTCCCTGCTGGTTTTGAACCTAGAAGGATGTAGTCCCCCCAGAAATTTTGGAAACCACCTTGATACTGTAGAAGAGAGTCACTGAAGAGAGATGGAGCAGAGTTGAGAGATGAAAAGGTGAACATCAGATCCTGGAGCTGTCACTGTGACCCTAGGTCCAGGGGTATTTCTAGCCACATCCACAGCCCCATGACTCTTCAATTGCTTGAGCCAGTATGTCCCCAGTGGTTTATTTATTTCATTTTTAGTATTTTTTTGCTTAGACTGGTTTGAGTTGGGCCTTCTATCATTTGAGATCAGAAAAGCCCTCATTTAGACACTGCTCCACGCAAGAGCTGGCCTGTTGTGTGTGTATCATGAGCTGGTAACACTCAGTGCGAACGCTGGTTTAGGACTGCATGATCTTGGTGTTGATGAGACCTTAGAAGTAATAGTCTGGCCGTCACCTGACGCATTCCTTATCAGAGGGACACTGGGCCATTGCCTGAATACCCTGGGACGTTCAGAATTTGCCCAAGTCTGCCCATTTTTCTGTAAGTCAGCTCTGGCTGTTGGAGAATTCCTACTTATATTAAGTCAAACCTGCTTCTAAGAAGCTTCCATCCTGGAATCAAGGTTGGTGGCTAAATAGGATAAGAGGTTTTTTTCTTAAAATAAAAACAAATGCAATGTATTCTCATTGTCAGTTTTTCTCCATCTCAACCATTCTCAAGCGCTTCCAGCCTCTTCTGAAAGGTCATGTTCCAAATCTCCATAAATGTAAAAAGGAGAGACTTTGGAGTGAAACAGACCTGAGGTTATAACCCATCTTCATAGCTTTTTAGCTGTGACTTTGGAAAAGTTACTTATAGTTCTCTAGTACTTGTGTTTCCATCAGTCACATGGGGCCCACTAACCCTCTTATGGGGTTGTGGTGAACATTGCAGGGTCTGATGCTAATTAAGTGTCTTTTAGCTCTTAATTCAGTACCTGACACATCCATGTGCAGTGGTCCATAAATCACCATTATCTTTCTCATCTTATTGCTCTTGTGACACAAGTTTAAGATATTGGTTTAAAATATGGCCTCCAGAATTCAACACAGTATTCCAGATGGGATCTGACCATCCTAATATTTTGACATCTCTGCTTGGTTTATTTAAGGCTTCTTCTCGTGCTTTAGTCATCCAAATTGGTATGGGTGGCCCTAACAGTCACATTGTCAGGGTCACAGAAAGTGCAGGTTACATGCAGTGGCTTTTCTTGCCATGCTGTCAGTAGAAACCCACGTCCTCAGAAATGTGATCTTTGCCCAGAGACCATCAACACAGAGGTCCAGCTTCTCAGCTCCCGGCTGCCCTAAATCAAAGTTGCATCTAAGTGCAGGTCAAGGGGCCTGTTTTCCTTTCCACAGCGTAGCTCGTTGGCCAGAGAGAAGAGGATGCTGATGTTTCCATTGGCAGGTTGTAACTCCCAGACTAAAGCAAACCCGATCGTATGATAAAGGGACGTCCAGGAAAATAAGCACAGGACAGGGCTCTGGGGCCACATGGGGACTGTCAAGGCTTAAAGCAAACTCTTTATTGTCCAGCCAATGTTTGTAGTGCGTGAAAGGAGTTGTTTAAAGTCTGCACTGATTGGGTGCACTTTGTTCTATGAGAAAAACTTTCCTGACTGTTCATAGATAGCACATGTATCCCTTCCACAGTCAACAACAAAATTTAGTACCTACCAGATGCCAGACACTCTTATCACAGTCATAGTAGAAGAAGAAATAATAAGAGCTGCCCCTTCTTGGGTGCCTGCCACTCTAGGTTCATATTATTCTCCCCATTTTACAGATTAGGCAATGAGGCTTAGAGAAGTTACATTGCTCACCCGAGGTCACGTAGCTTAAGAAGCAGGATCAGGATTCAAATTTGAGTTATCGGGGAAAAAATGAATTATCTGAATCTAGAGCTCTCCAGTTACCCCCTACATTTGCCACGGTAGTTTTGTGATGTGATGTGATGATGGAGGGGTTAGCTAACGCTATGGTGGTGATCACTTTGCAGTGTACAAGTGTATGAAATCAACACATTCTACATCTTAAACTTACACAATGTTGTTAAGTCAATTATATCTCAATAAAGCTGGGGGGGGGGGGACGTCACCTGGACAGACAAAGGGCCGCCAGTAGCAATTCCTCCTTCCAGACTCAGCCCAAGACTAAGCTCTCTCTCTTATGTCCCCGGCTCCGGGAATTTCTCAAAATTCTGTTTTCTAACCCAACCTCCCTAACTACACCTTACTCATTCCCCATTGAGCGCTTTCTCTTTGGGTGCCAGCCTTGCTCTCTGCCCACTCCCACTGGTTTCCTTATTTCCGTCTTCCCTTGCTCTTTGCTCCTCTCCCATGTCCGACTGGGACGTCAGTTCCCTTTTGTTCTGCCAGTCCTTCTTTCTCTTCCTATGCCTTGACCGACTCCTACAAACGCACAGGTACTGTCTGAGGCCAGCCCCATCTCTTGCAGCTCCAGGCAGGAAGAGCCTTAGTCCAGGGGTGAAGTCACCCAGCACAGATTCACAGGGTCTCCAGAGGCTTTGAGTCATGATGCAGTGTCTGATCATCAGGCTTTATTGTTTTCACATCCTGAGAAGTGGGGTGAGTAGGGCTCGAGACTGAGAGACGTGAGTGTAAGGGTTATAGGAAAGAAAAGAGAAGGGAGGGGAGGAAGATGGGAAGGAGGGAAAAAAGGAGACACGGGGACGAGAGAAGTTGAGGCTCATTCAAGTGACCTCGGTGGCATGTTAAAACAATTTGATGGTATAGGTGAATAATTAACAATTTGTCATGGTAGGAATAAGAGAACAGGTCTGCAGGTGCCGCTGGGTTCTTTGCTGCAGAGGGAATATTGAAATCTCAGTTACCGTGAGCAGAAGAAAAACAGCATGTGAAGAGAAAGTCCCAATTTGTAACAAAGCATGGGTTTTTCCAGCTCTCCAGCTTAAATTTCTCTCCAGGGGAACTCCAATCCCCTCCCCCCTCCAAAAAACTTGCAATAATAATACAGTGCTTGGAAGATATATTTGAATTTCCTGTCAATTAAAGCATTTCTTAGTCCAAGGTATTGAGAGCTGAAGCCAAAGAGAGCTACATTTTCTTGCTGAGTTTTTGGTGGTGGTGGTAAATGACATTCTATTCACCTTCAGCTGCAGTTGACCGAATCGAGCGTCTCTTGAGCAATCTCCCTGGCATGACTGACGCAGGATAAAGGATATGGGAGACCAACATCCCCAAGGGAAATTTGGAAAACAAGTCTAGATTCTCTCCCTGTTACACAATAGGGAAAAAACCACACAGGTCAATATAGAATTAAATAAGATAGTGCCTACCCTTTTGTGTTCCAAGAGCAAACTGCATTCATTTCCTCAGGCATGCGTTCTCTGACCTTTAAGGGTAGAGCAAACCACTTGTTTTCATGGTACCTCATATATTTCCTTTTTAGCACTGATCATAGTTCGCAGTCATGACTATTTATATATTATATTACAGATGTGTATTATAATTACATGTTTGTTTATGCGGTTTCTGAAAACTTCGTTTCTCTCTGGCTCACCAGACTATAAACTCCATAGCAAAATTGAGTCTGTTCTGCTCAACCATTGACTCTCCCAGCAACTGACACAAATGCCAGGGACTCAATAAAGCTTTTAGAATGAAAGACAAATGAACATGTTAAGAATCTGGAAAAAGGAAAGAGTGGACTGAACTGTTGAGGAAGATTCTATGGCTAAAATGGAATTTGACCAGACGTCCCTTATGAGGAATTATGGAAGAAATTACTTTCACGGCTTAATACCATGAAAATCTGGTTTCCACTGAAAAAGTATTCTGTTTCTATGTTTATGGACTCTATGAATTTTATACATCAGGATGTTTTTCTTTTTGCTTCGGCTTCTATGGAGCTTAGGACCCGTTATTCTTTTAACTGTTTCTGGCAGTGGTACATTGCATGTTAACTAATCTTGCCTTCAAATATTTTCCTACCCTTAATTTTCTCTTACTGATTGTCTACATTTATTTATATTTTAATAATGTAAATTATACCCCTTTAAAATGAGATTTCGTGTAAATTAATGCTTAAATAGTTATTATTGATACCCAAATTAATGTATGGCAGTCTTTATATAGTATAGATGCTTTAAAATGGGTTTTGGCATTCTTATCTAATCTTTTTTTTTTTTAACATTTTTTTTATTGAGTTACAGTCATTTTACAATGTTGTGTCAAATTCCAGTATAGAGCACAATTTTTCAGTTATACATGAACATACATACATTCATTGTCACATTCTCTTTCGCTGTGAGCCACCACAAGATCATGTATATATTTCCCTGTGCTACACAGTACAATCTTGTTTATCTATTCTACATTTTGAAATCCCAGTCTGTCTCTTCCCATCCCCGTCCCCCTGGCAACCACAAGTTTGTATTCTATGTCTATGAGTCAGTTTTGTATTTATTTACTTATTTATTTTTTAGATTCCACATATAAGCAATCTCATATGGTATTTTTCTTTCTCTTTCTGGCTTACTTCACTTAGAATGACATTCTCCAGGAGCATCCATGTTGCTGCAAATGGCGTTATGTTGTCGGTTTTTATGGCTGAATAGTATTCTATTGTATAAATATACCACTTCTTCTTTATCCAGTTGTTTTATTGAAGATGCCCTCCAGGAATGATTTAACATAGATACCTAGTTGGCAGTATCTGACTGTTGGAGCTAAGATTCCAGCTAGAAGCAGCACTTTGTATGACAAACTCTCTACCACATTTCTCTGAATCCTGAGACATTATCATATGGAATCTCTAAAACCTGCAAAAATTTTGGCCAAGAGAATTTGACTTTGACTACCTTCTGCTCCCTTTGTGCTTTGATCTCACGCTACCAACTCATCTGCTGTCAATGGCTCTGTCATGTGTCATGTTCCATCCAGTTGAGGGAGCCATATTGATACTATGTCTCAGTTACAATGAAATAAAATGGTTGCTATAGTCCCTCAAGGGACAATTTTAAAGAAATTAATGTCCAACCATTCTCTGTCACCTCCCTTTGGGTTCAAAATTAAAACAATATTTTAAAAGCTTATGTTCACCCCAACCAAATAATCACAATCTGCTTTCATGAGATGGGTCTATAATTGAGTTAGTTTGAAGAAATACAGTAAAATGCAGTCTTTAGTATTGCTTTTGTATTTTGCTATATTAAGGCATTCCAGATGGTGGCTGAATCATATATATTTGAAATCTTTCATTTATTTTCTTCAGTTTAGTAGTTAGATTGCAAAGCTTTGGGAGTATACTATATTTTTGTCAATTTTTAGCACTTCATCCAGTAATAGTTTATGAAACCACTCCTAGTAATTCTATTTTGGTTAAAAGATTCAGCAAATATTAATGTGTTCCTAAGGAAGATGTTAACGATCATTTAAGCAATTACTTTGAAAATTAATTGGGGGAGAATTATGTCAAGGACAGGCAAATTACTAAAGATTCACGACCATAGCCAAATTTAGTTTGTTTAAAGGTAAATAAGAATTTGGACAGGCCTTCTGTATATGAAACAGCATGCATCAGTGTGGTAATAATGGAAGCATTACTTATAATCCTCAACGTCTTTAAGTTAAAAAAATGTAAAATATATATTCAAACGTAGTAGAATCATAGTGTAGCCTAATGTTACATTTCTCATGGGGTCTTTGGGACATTCAGCAGGACATTTGGGTCCTATTTGCATGAGGACCCCTTAGGCATCCTGGAAAAATACTGAAGAGATGGCATTGGAAATTTGGAATTATCGCTCTCAAACAGTGAGGAAGAGTCTTGGAGGCTTAAGGAGTCCAGGAGTATAAGAGAGCCATGCATAGGCTCTTTTTGAGGATGGTACCTGGTCTGTGGAGAAAAGGACTTAGTGGGGCCATAAAATAGCCCCTGGCCAAGTTCTCTAAGAACATCTCTCAAGGTGAGAGTCTGTAAAAACTGAGCTTATTAACATTTTGAGAGCCAGTGATAACACTCACTAGTTGTGGGTTCATGAGCAGGTCAGCTTATAGCTGCGGCCTAATCCTTCTCCTCAAAGAGATCACTTACTCACCCCAGTGTCACTTCCTGTGACTTCCCTGTTTAAACCTCCCAAACAAGCCATCTTCTCACCATTCGCAGAATGTTTCTTGTCTTATTCTGCCTACAGAATGGCACACAGAAACTCAGAAGTGAGGATAACTTGGAGAGGAGGGTTGGAGAGAAGGTCGTGGTAAAGGTTGCTGATGGTGACAGGCAACCTTGACTGAGAGGCAGAGTCTTGTTATTGTCGGCACGCGCCTGTCAGTAAGTGCCCAGACTCCGCAACCAGACGGCTGTGGCTTTGAGCTGTGGTTCTAGTGGACACTAGCTTGATAACCTCTGGTAAGTTAATTACCTCTCAGTTTCCTCATTTCTAAAACTGGGGCAGTAATAGCACATACCCTGGAGAGTTGCCTGTATTTGTAAAGAACTTAAAACAGTCCCTGGTTCATAGGTTACACTATACACTTGTGCTTTCAATTTGAGCAGGTAACACATGTTCTTGGCTGTGTAAAGCAGTAATCTACTGGCTAGATTGACAGTGACTAGAGGACAGAAGAGACAAGAAGGTAGGAGAGCAAGCCAGCCCTGGGAAATCACCAAACATGACATATTAGGGCTTATGTTAATTACAGTGGCAGCTTCAGAAAGGAAAAGATCTGCTGGGCTTCATGGAAAAAAAAAAAAACAACAGTACGCAAAACATGATGATAGATGGTTTGGGGGGATGAGGTTGGAAATAAACTATCCTAAGCTTGTAATCTTGAGGGATTAGAAAGATGATGGTGCTGTTGACAACAACGGAGGAGTTTGGAAAGAGATGCCTGTTTCTGCAGGGAAGACAGGAAGCTTAAGCCACGTCAATATAGAAGAAACAAATGGACCATGAGAGTTAAGCTTACTATGGTCTATTCCTTTGACAGATGGGCTGCAGCTGAGTCAATTGTGATGCTTCGTTAGGATGTCTGAGGGGTCTGCGCTGTCCCGTGCCACGGTCTGGTGGTTTTGCCACCTATAAACACACTCTCCGTTCCATGCTTAGGTTGTATTTGTTTCTGGGGTCCTGCCTCATCCCAGAGGCATGTCATGTGATCATGTGTGAATCCTGGAGAACAGAAAGACATATTGAGCTATATGTATCTCTCCAAAGTTTAAATCAGTATGTGCTTATATCAGAAAACAGAACTTGGCTGAAAGGCAAGATGACTGTTTCGTTTTTATTTGCATCTCCTTAACGCTATGAGAGGTGTTTCTAGCTAACACTTACACAGTGATTGTTCTAAGCTCTTTACACATGTTAACTCATCTAATCGTCACAATCACTCTGAGGTAGGTCATGCGATCGTCCTCATATTAGGGGAGAAGAAATTAAGGTGCAATGAAGGCTGGTGCCCTAAGGTTGGTTTTAGCAGAATTCTGAGATGAAGGTTTATGTGCAAATTATTTATTAAGGAAGGGCTTGCTCCTGGGGGGACCAAAAGGGAGTAGGGGAGCAGAAAGGAGAAGAGGAGGAAACCAAACACGGGTCCAAAGGGGTCAAAGTCCCACAGAAGGAAGCATCACCCTGATCCAGCAGGGGAGCTCTGGGGTGGATGTTCTAGCTCCAAGTCACCCCAGTCCAAGGCACAGGAGCCGGACTTTCATACTCCCATGCCAGAAAGCCAGCAGCGAAGGGCTGCCTGCCCTGGGGGGATGTACTGCTGGCTCTCTGCTCCTGTCAGCAAAGTGGCTCCAGTCGGTCTGAGGCAGTCCCGCAGAGAAGAGCCACAGACACTGCCTGCTGGATGTCAAAGTACAGCAAAGGTGGGAAATTGGAGTGTGGGGTGCAGAGGGTGGGAGGCCCAGGGAGCACTGGGAGGGGAGGGCATCTGGTGGAGGGTGACCCTCTTGGCCTTACTCGTGCTTCAGGGCTCTGACAGTGTCTATCACATAGCTGAAGGGGCTCAATCCAGCTTAATCTGTCAATTTGACTCAACCTTGGATATGCTGATAGGTCTAAGATATGCAAATCTATGCCTGTACACACATACGCAAAAGCCTGCGCACTGAGAAACGAGAAGTTGACTCAGCCCAGATGTTACATGTCAGATATCATAAACTGGTGACTCATGAGTTGAATGCAGTCTACAGACATTCTTGGTTTGGCCCTGTCTGAGTTTTTAGGTTGAATTAATAGCCAGTATTTTAAAACTGGGGAGACTTCGCTCAAAACTCCTGAGGCTTGACTTCTCCCCGTGTTCTTAACTCACATAACTGAGTGGAGCTGAGAAGTAGATGGTGCCTCTTGAATCAAGGCATGTTCTGTGCAGTCTGTCACACCATTTACAGCCTCTGCTTATCACCCCAGCCAGCATCTCTGCTCCATGTCATTTGTCCAGCTCCTAAGGATGCTGAAATTTGCAACTTCTGTTATATGTGATTTCTGGACCATGACAACTTTCACTGGATTCTTGAGACGGGCTACTCATATCAGGTTTTCATAACTTTTTTCCTGTTTCTACTTAGAGGTTTTTGACTATTGTGCGCCCATTCAGAGGAAGTATAGTATTAGGTTAATTCAGTTAGCATAGACAACAGCCAAACCAGGTTGGTGTTTAATGACCTGAGTCAGCGTTCTCCTCATTGAAATTAACACAGAAATTGTTACACACAAACCATCCTTTTGCTTGTTGTGCGAAGCATACACTGTTAAGAATACACAAAATTGGTAGGTAGCCAATTTCCAATGGTTTCTTGTTCAGATAACGGTGTCCTAATAAATCTCTCAGCAAATTCCAATATCTTCATTTTCTATGTCAAAGGAAACAGATTTGAAAATGAAATCCTGAGCCGGATGGGAGTTTAAGTAAATTATAGTAATTTTCTGGTTGAACAAATAATTACCATGTTTGAAAAATAACCATCATTTCCCTCGAATTAAAGCCTTTCCCTTGCTTTTAGGATTCCAATGAAAACATATATTAATGGGTCAAATCTTAAAACTGAAGGCCTGGGAAAATCCTTAAGTTCTAAATATCACACCCCCATCTCAATTAAAATTTTCTGAACTGTCCTCTTGGACATTTTTTTCCCCCTAACCAACGCAACCTGAAAAGATCAGATTTCATAATGAACTATTAAAAATCTTTCTTTTTTTCCAGAAGGTTTAATGCTGATTTTAGGTCAGAGGAAGGGCAAATGTCTGCTCTCTTCGCTTGCTCTTTAAGTTACAGTTAAAGGAGTGGAGGTTTTGTTTTTTTAAAACATATGAGGGCAATGACCTTTTCACCAGTAAAAATGCTCTAGGCAAGTTCATTAAACAAATCATAATTCCCCTAGATGAATAAGGAAACTTATATTTCCCCCTAGATATTTTGGCCTGTTCATATAAATTTACTTTTTAGTGTGTAGTTATTATTACATTGTATTCAAAATAAGTCGACCTTGTAGTACTTTAACTATGAAACCTTAACATTTTTAAAAAGCGTTGGGAAAGATTGAAATCAGTTCAGAAGTCTGAGTTGGGGCTTCGGTTATCCCCAAATAAATTTTTTTCTGAAACCCAAATGGAAGCCAATGTTCTCTCCCATAGAGCTCTTTTCACTCCGTAGATGTGAAGATGGCTGCCTCCCTGGAGTTGTTCTTCTTTTAAGTTCTTTCCCATTTATCTGGCTTTCCTCCTGGGCTTTTTGCTGCTTTGTTGTTTCTGCTATTAAATGAGCAAACTTAAAATTAGATGCTTGGTATCTGCCTGCAGTGTAAAATATACTGGAGGAAAAAAAACCCTAAGACTTTTTCAGGGGAGATATATACATATATATGTATTTGGAAAAGGGGGAGAAGGATATTTGTTTGTTACTTTCATATCACCATTTTTGCTAGGGAGTTGGAGTTTTCTAATTTGTGGTTTTAGAGGCTAAGGTAGCACAAACTTAGGGAGGGAATACTCAATCAGAATTTCCCCAGGAATCAGATCAGATCATGCCCCCTCTCTTCTCCCAAATGAGGAGTGGCCATCTTATTTGCATTTGGAGGATGTCTTTCAGTGTCCTCTGAAGCTGGGGAGGCAGAACTGTGAATGCAGAGAGGAGTTCTGCAGAAGAGAGAGGTCTGAGGTGGAAGAAGTCTTCTGTTTTTGTCCTGCTCTGTCCCTCACTAGGGTGTCATCTTGGGAAAATCATTAAATCCATCTTTCTCCAGCTTCAGTTTCCCATTTGTCAAATGAGATTGATAATTTCTCTGCTTTGCTCTCAGGGTTGTTGCAGAAGGAATCAAGTGAGCTGTTATAGAAGAAAGCCCTTAACTTGAGGACATTCATTGCTATAGTTTCTCTTGACCTATAGTAATACGTAAATATTTTGCTTTTTGCTTTTTAGCATATATAGCAATGAAGAGTATTTCATTTCATAGATGGTCATCTTGTCTTTGTCCACTAGATGTCAGTAGAGCTCTATGGTTCAACCAGTACCGCTCCCTGGTTGGGACGATCTGTTCTTGGAAAATTTTCCAAAGCAAACTCTGTGCTTTTTTGCATTTTTTTTTTTAACCAAATGGCCATGAATTAATGTGTCCTTGCTCCACACCCACCCTTATATCCATCCCAGTAGAATCTGCTTGCGGCACAATTTTCTGCCTTATTGTAACTTCCCTCTCTTCATTTCCTGAAGGAATTTCTACAAAATCATTCCTTTTCAAGAGCTCCTTTAGTAGAATATGTGGGAAAAAAACTGAAAGAAACCCTACTATAAAGTAAACTCACAAAATGATTTAGATTAGTTATTGCAAATGAATTTAGTGCTTTTAAAATTAAATATCACTTTGAGAAATCCTATTCGCGTTTACTTTTCCTCACTATCCTGTTATCATTGCCCCTATTTTAGTTTTGTTTGTTTGTTTTCGCTCTAATTGAGAAATAAAGCAGAAATACCCAGTGGTGCTTTGTCTTCCCCAGAAATGCTTAGTGGACAAATCCTGTTTTTCAAAAATGCTGACTGTCTCTAGAGGGAAGAAAAATAAATCCCTTGGAAATGTAGCTATTCCTGCTTCCTAGAAATAGCTAAAAAGCTCAAGTTAAAGTTAAAAAGCTCAAGTTAAAGCATATGGTTTTCGGGCTGTTGCAAATTCTTTGGCAAGAGTTATGTTCTTTCCAAAATACAGACCCAGCTGCGAAGCTGGTCCTCGTTTTTACTGGCTTCTTTCGTTACAGCAGAGTTCGCTAATTTAATTGCTTTTTGACTTTTAACTTGAAAATCATTTATAAGTATAAAAATTAAGAAAGTGCAAGATGTTTTCAGGATTTGGTTTTTGTCTAAGAATGAAGGGAACTTAAAATATTGAGTGTCTGAAATTTTCCAAGATCTCTGTGTTACATTCAAACCTAGAGATTTAAAAGTTAAATTGCTTTGAAGAGACATGCTATTCATTTTCAAATATCACTTCAAAAAATCATTAATATCTACGCACATAAGGTGATTCAACAGTGTTGCATTCCATTCTGTACGGTTGCTGTCAGCTGGAATCATTTTTCCTGGACGTCTATGACGAGATAGGCATTATCTCATGAGATGCTGAAGATAAAAGATAAGCAAATCCAGCCCTCCTGGAGCTTACAGTCTAGTGGGGAATACAAATATCAATCATGTAACCACACAAAGAAATGGAAAACTGCCAATCTGACCCCCTCCAATTCCCTGTGGTTTTAATTACCGTCTCTGGAACACGCGTATTTATGGCTCCAGCTTAGACTTTCCAAGCTCCAGACTATTCCAATTTAATTTGTCTTCTTGGATGCCTAAGAAACCTCGAAATCAACATATCTAAGACTGAACTTATCATCTACCCATTCAAACCTACTCTTTCAAGCATCCCTGTCTCCGTTCCACCCCCCTGCTTTATCTGTTTTTTGAGTACTTCATCATCCTGACGTTTATGTTTATTTGTTTATTGTTTGTTTCCCATCCTAGAATGGCAGCTCCATGACAGAGACATTGTCTGTTATGTTCAGTGACCTACAACTATGCTCCTGTACCTAGAACAGAACTTGACAGTTGGTAGGTGCTCAATAAAAATTTGTTGGATGAACGCATTCATGAAGTACTGTCAGAAGTACTCAGTTTTCTGAGATCCTTTACTAGAAGAGGTTGATCTTGTCAGGGAGGTCAAGAAAGGCTTTCTTGCTGAAGTGATGCTTGAGCTGGGAAGAAAAGTAGGCACTGGTTAGGCTGAGAGAGGATGGAAGATCATTTAAAGCGATAGATGCAAAGACCCTGTGGTGAGAGGGAGAGTGAAAAAGATAAAGGACAGAAAGAAGGCCTGAGGGACAGAGGAAGAGAAACCAAGTGAAGTAAGTCTGCAAGATGAACCAGGAAAGGAAGGAGGCCAGACCATACAGGATCCTGTAGGCTGAATTAAGACACCAAGATGTTATCTTTATTCTAAAAATAATGAAAAATCATTTGAGTATATTAAACAGGGAGGTGACTTAATCAGATCTGAAAAGATTACTCTGACTTCAGTGTGGAAAATGGATTGGAGAAGGACCTTGAATGAATTTGGGAAACCCAGCTAAAAGGCAGCAGTGGTCCAGATGGGCACTGTGGGTAGTTCGAACATAAGTGCTGTTGGTGAGGATTGGAGTAGATGCAGGCAGGAATAGATGTTTCCATGGCAATTTAAAAGGTGAAACCAATGATATTTGGTGAAGAGTTAGAAAAAAGGTGAGGGAGAAGCTGTCAGGGTGGAGCTGAAGTTTGTGGCTTGGACAATGAGATGGTGAAATGGCGATGCTTAAAAGAGGGTCAGGTTCGAGAGGGAAGATGATGAGCTCAGTTTTAATCGTGTTGATTTCCAGGTTTCTTAGGCATCCAAGAGGACATATTAAGTTGGAGATGGCCCAGAGCTTGGACAGGCTGGGCTGGAGCTGCAAATATGTGACAGTCCCAGAGATGATAATTAAAATCGTGGGCCAGAGAATAGACTGAGATGAGGAGAGACTTGCAGTTTCGCATACAGATCTCTGGTTGTAGGTGAAGTCTGATGAAATGCAGACAAAGCCCTGACGTAAGCTGGCAGGCCTGTCACCCATGCCCACAGCTGAAGAGCACTGGATGACAGCACTGGTGCTCCGTGGACCGTAGACAGCAACCTTCTAGACCTCCCTAGAGTCAAGCACAGCTGAGAATCAACTTCCTCTTCCTCCTTATCAAGGGGCAGAAGAGAAAGTCTTGTGGACTTTTTACCATGAGAAAGTATTTTACTAAGCCTACCCTTTAAAACATTCTTTCTTTATGGTACGTCTGTGTGTATTCAAAAAATAATACCACTGTTGTAATGAAATATTTTTGTTGGGGGGAGGTAGTTAGTTTCATTTATTTATCTATTTGAATGGAGATACTGGGGATTGAACCCAGGGCCTCATGCATGCTAAGCACACACTCTACCACTGACCTATACCCTCCCCCCCAAACATATTCTTTTTTAAGCATATGCTTGTGATTTTACATAGGCAGTTGATTAGACACTTGAAAATTAAAATTATGTTCGCAGCTCACATTAACTGAAGCGCTACTATGAGCCGAGGGCTGTTCTAAGGGCCTTATGACACTTACTACCTTTACGCCACCCTAGGAGGTAGCTACTATCAGTTCCATTTGACAGATGAGGAAACCAGCACAGCAAGGTCAGGAATCTGGGTCAGGGTCACACAGCTGATAAGTAGCAGAGCAAGGATCTTAGCCCAGAAGTCTCCTTTGGAGGAAATACTCGGAATGACTGTGCCAGATGATATTAAAAATCCACCATGCACATCTTAAAATGTTTTGTATTTTAAATTAGACTGAAAGCCTTTACTAGGACTTTGATGAACTACTTAATTCGTCAATTCTGGTGACCATTAAAAACCTGTTCAGGCTTGCAACCCTGTTTCCCAACCAAATTCCCTTTGGGTTGTCTGGGATGGAAAAGCCCCCAAAAGGCCACTCTGGCCCCTGGGTCCGTTCTGCCTTGTGGAATAATATGTGATTCCCTGATCAAATTTTAATATAACGCTTTGGTGTCTCTTAGTCATAGTAGAGAGATCATTTTCTCAACTTGAAACAGAGGTGAGTCCAGACATGAGGGCACAGGAAAAACATTAAGCAAAATTCCCCATAAAAAGGAAGGTGGAAGATTTGGTGGTTTATGTCATCTGGCAAAACTTTGGAGGAGATGTCACAGCCATTGTGGAAATAACACCTGAAATCCCAACAATCAAACAGGCAACGACGCCTATCATACAGCCACTCCCAGGTGTTCATCCGAGTCCCCCGTCTGGGCACAAAGGGGACATCAGGGGAGACACAGGAGACCCAGGGTCAGACCCCCGTCTCCCTCCCTCTTCCCTTGTTGCCGGCTCCGGACCACACCCCCTCCCCTAAGTACAGCTCCAAATCCTGCAACATTGTCTGTCCCTCCAGCCACAGGACCTGGTAAGGAAACTAAAGTGGAAATTAATTTTTATTTCAATCCAGAGCAAAGGAGGGAGAAAAATGGCTAGAAAAAGACATTATGCTGTACACCAGAAATTGACACATTGTAACTGACTATATACTTCAATTAAAAAAAAAAAAGAGGATAGAAGAGTTTCTGTATCATCGCTAAATTTTGAGAGCAACAGAGAAAATCTATGGCTGAGAGAGTCTGAAATTCACACCTTCCTAGTGCTGTAATAATAATAATTTTAAAATGATAATAAAGGTTAATGTTGATTAAGTGCTACCTAATTGCCAGGAACACCTCTGAGCATCTGATGACTATTGTACCTTTTAATCCTCACAACAACCCTAGGAGGTAGGTGATATTTTCCCCCTTCCTTTTTAGATGCGGAAACCAAGGCACAGAAAGGTTAAGTAATTTGTCCAAGTCCACACAGCTGATGATGATCCAAGCCACAATGTTCACCCGTGTGGATTCGCGCAGCTCACCCCTCCGGGCCTGCACTCTCGACCACCAGGAGCATTTACTTACCGACGTGTGACCTGGAAAGACAGGCCCCACCGTCCTCTTACAAAGGCCAGGATGAGGGGTTTGGTCAGGGTGGACTCACCCTGTGTGCCTGTGAGCACAGTTGGGAATCAGTGAGGTGGGAACCAGCATGGGGGAAGCAAAGAGAAGGTACCAACACTTCTCTGGAGAAATAATGGGCAACCTGGCTCCTCTGCAGGTGAGGCCAGATGGGCACCTCCTGGCACATTCTGGGGGCATGGGGCAGAGAACACAGGCATCAGAGCAATGGCTGGGTAGGCTTCTTGTGGGGGCGGTTCCCCTCCTCTCTCGGGCATGAGACTGTTGCTTCCATTACCTCTGCCGGTGAAGTCTGTACTTGATAAATCAAGGAGGCCTCACCAAGGGCTCTTCCACTGTGGCAGCATCCAATCCCGGAGCTGTCAACGCTCAGGACAGTCACACCACATCTCTTTAGTGGACACACAGCCTGCTCTGCTAGGTTCAATCCTACGCTTCTGGTACTTGATGTAGCCTTTTCCTGCAGCTGGCCGTGTTCTCCCTGCTTGCTCCCACAAATAAGGCAGACCTGAAAGATTGGTTTTTAGAGGAATTTTGCTTTTTTGCTCGCACACAGTAATAGACATCTAATAAATCACTCTGTGGGTGTGTGTGCGTGTGTGTTTGTGTGTGCAGCAAATGAATGATGAAATGGAGGGTCGGTCGCTCATTGCCTACCTCCAACCTGGCCACAGGACATTTATTTTCAAGATGCCAACAATCTCCACTTATCGGGTATGAGTCGGTCCGAAGCCTCACGGTAACACCACTATGAACTTGAGCGTGCCGACGCTTCTTCCCTGGAATGCTGCCACGGTGGCAAACCCTGACTTCCTGCGCTCTGAATCAGCCTCACATTCACGTTGGGCACTGGCAAATTTACTCCGTTTCAGAGAAAAACACCCAGCCTGTGTGCCATCGCCCTTGGTTAGCCCGTCTGCAAGGAGAACGTTAAAGCTTCTCGCCAGGCCGCACCCTGAGCACACCCACTTGGATTATAAACATTCAGAAAATTACAGGCCTTTACCATCTAATTGGCAGTGCTCTTCTGAATAAAAATACAGCCACCTCTGTGCCACGTTTTCTCCAGTTGGCAACAAATCAAAAGGCCAAGGAGAGGGAGCGTGCGGCTCAGTGGTAGAGCACGTACTTAGCACGCATGAGCTCCTGGGTTCAATCCCCAGGACCTCCATTAAATAAATATATATATGTATGTATATGTATGACTGAAACATGCTGTACCCCACGAACTGACGCAAGTTGTAAACTGACTATATTTCAATTTTTAAAAAACTGTTAAAAAATAAAAATAAAAAAGCCTAATTACCTCCTCCCCCAATAAAAAGGCCAAGGGACACTCCCAGCAGTGACCACAGCTCTGCTCCATCAGGTAGAGGAATGATTTTCTTAATGACCTTTTGTTTCCCCAAGTATCTCATAGCACTTGGGTGGGTGGTATAGACCAGGTAGTGACTGACCAGCACGGTAAGATGTCGTGCTTTGGTGTGTTTTTGAAGTGTAGCCAGCATCGTCTGATGTCAAGAAGAGAACTGGCAAAGTTGGAATTGTGCGCCCAGCGGGACTTCGGCGGTCTCTGGCTGAGGTGGCTCCTCCCCAAAGCCTAGACTTTGCTCCTAGACGTTGTTCTTGAAGATTCTGCAGCTCAGACTTAGGCATCTTCCCCCTACCCGCTGCCCAGTAAAAAATGTACCCAAGCACTGACCGACAAGCAGACATGGAGAGGGGTTCATGGTCAACTGTTAAGTGAGAAAACCAGGTTACAAGCGATCCGTGGTGTACGATGCCAATTTTGTAAAACAAAACCATAAATACATATAGAGGAAAAGTGGTTAACAGCTTTCATTAAAAAAACACAGGATTTTTAATGTTCTGTGCAGGTGATCTCTGCGTAGTGATACTGCTAGGTTTTTATTTGATCCTTTCATCCTTTTCCCTCATTGATACAGTCTATGTATGTTTATTTCTTTAAAATAAATAAAGTAAATTAAGAAGGAAAAGGAAAGAAAACCTACCATCTTTTAAGGAGACTTTCAAATCTTACCTCCTTTCAGAACCTTTCAAGACAGCGCTGGAAGGCTCTTTCCCTCATCTAAACATAATAGAAGAAACATAAAAACTATGTGGAGTACGTAGAATTGCATGTGTGTTTCTATAACAACACTTGCAACTTTCCTCCCTGAAATGGAGTTTTGAAAAGTGTCTACTTACCTTGTGTCCTACAGTGGATTGTAAGTAAGCACTTTGGCAGCAGGGACTGTGTTGGAAAACTCTGTTGCCTATAGCACCTAACGCTCACCTCCACACCCCGCCAGGTGTAGGCAGCCAGCACACCCGGTGTTATTGTTTTCTAAAAAATTTTAGGGGGAGGGAGGTAATTAGGTTTCTTTCTTTCTTTTTTTTAATGGAAGTACTGGGGATTGAACCCAGGACCTCGTGCGTGCTAGGCATGCACTCCACCACCGTGCTATATACCCTCCCCACCAAGACATCCTTTTTGAGTGAATAATTACACACATCTCTGGCTACATTCTGTGTTTCTTCAAAGTCCCATGAAAATTTACTCTCTCAAAATAAGAAATCCTGTGTCTTTTTAAGGAAAAGAATAACTAAAAACTTCACATAGGTATTTTGCTAATAGACGCAAAAATAACAAAACCAGTGTCGCCAAATATCAGATGCAGTGAAGTTAGCTCTGGGGCTCCAACGAACAGTCATGGAGAGAATTATAGGGCTGCTCTGTGTCTTCTGGCTGGTGTCTGCATTTCTCAAACCATAGATGCTGCTGCTCTTTCCCCAAAGCTCTCAATTTATCCTGAGATGCTAAGTAATATGTCAAAATCACAAAGATAAGCCAGGAAAAGGTGAAGAGAAATTCAACATGTGATTATTTCTAAAAGAAACCATGACCTGTGACTTATTTAGTGTGTTGGCGGCAACCTAGCGGAATTCCTAGAAGATAATCACAGATTATCTACAGTGTGCAAAATAGGATGCAGAAGTAGGTCAGGGCATTTATGTGCAACTGGGGAAGATCGGATAGGCCCCTGTTTTTCCCAACTGGGGAAAAGACCCCTGGCTTGGGTTTTGGGCTGCTCTGCTCAGCCTTCCTGTGAATCCTCATTCTGCTCACATCCCAGTCAGTGACCAGGGCCCTCGGAGCCTGTTTCTTGTGTCCCTTCAGCACATCACTCCCAACTCAGCTGCCTTTTTAATTTCCATCTCCAGCAATGCCTTAAACATCTTTCTAAACTCAAGGGTTACATTGGGATACTGGACAGAAAGTCCTGGTTCTTTTGCAACTTCTGTTTCTTCATACACTCAACAAACATGTATGGAGCACCTACTATGTGCCAGGCTAGTTGCTTGGGATAAAGTGGTGGACAAGAGAGGCACCGTGTCTGCCTTTGGAGAGTTTCTGGCCCAGCAAGGGAAGGCAGACCTATGCTATAAATAAATACTCAGAGTTGTTTCATTCTAGCTGTCTTAAATCCTATGGGAAAAAAAGCATAATGAAGAATAACAGTGAATAATCAGCATTTCTGAACCCATTTGAGGAGTTCAGAGTCTCCCAGGCAGAGAAGACAGCATATGTAAAGGCAATGGGTCAAGGAGGGTGGAGAATCCTAGGAACTGAGAAAGGCCAGTGAGGTTATGCAGGACCTTGAAGGTCACACAAAAGGACAGGAGGTTATCCACAGAGCAGTAGGGAGCCTTGGAAGGTTATGGAGCAGGGGAGTAATGCATCCAGATTGCAGCTCTTAAAGATCTTTCTGGCTGCTGTGTTGAGAACACAGAAGAGGGGCTAAAAGCAGCAGTGACCATGTAGGAGGCCATTGGGGTCCTCCAGGTCACAGGCGATAGGGCTGCAAGCAGCTTGTGGCATCATGGAACTGAGGATGGGGAGCAGTGAAGGAGTCAAGTTTTAGAAAATATATGCAAAAACAAAAGCAACAACAAAACCCAGAATCTGTGTCACCATCTGTAAGATGGACTGAAGTTAATGTGGACATAATAAAAGATTTTGATCCGATCCTTGTCCACTTTATTTATTTATTTATAACAGAGGTACCAGGGATTGAACCCAGGACCTCATGCATGCTAAGCATGCGCTCTACCACTGAGCTATTTCCCTCTCCCCTGCCCATTTTACTTTTCTAGGTTTATGAGACTACAAGACTTCACCGGACAATATAATTACATATATTCCTTAACTAGTTGATTTGTTTTCTTGAAATTCTTTTCTAAACTGTCCAGAGGGACACTATGGACAACCACTCCTAGAATTATCAAGTGAAATCAGTGATGCATATTGAGCTCCAAGTATGTGCAAAGCCTCCTGTGACATTAAAAAATATATATGATCCTTGTCTCCAAGGGGCTTGTAGACACTGGAAGTACATGAACTCCCCTTGAGATGGAAAAAGATGAAGGCCAGGAATTGAATCCCAGAATCATAATTAGTGAAAGGGGTTGGAAAGAAGAACTAGAAAAGGATCTCCAAACAAGCAGTTGAAGAGGTAAGAGGAAGGACCAGGCATCACCATGGAAACTGAGGAGCGAGCTTGAGGAAGACGGGATGGCTACCAGGGCTGAGGGCTGAGCTGGCAAGGAGGGTAGGGAGTGAGAAAAGCCACCGGGAACAATCTGGTGGCACACGACAGATCCATGACAAGAGAACAGAGCAGGCAGAAGCCAGCGCAGTGAGCCGAGAGAGAGGAGAAGATGGAGAAATACGACCACTGTCATAGACTAATCTTTACCCGTTGGTTAATTTCTATTTTGCCTTGTTCCAGAAAAAAATGTAAGGAGGCTTAAAGGGATTCAAATATACATCAGGAAAACATAAATTGAAAAAGGAATGAAAGGAGAAGGAAAAACAAGGGTGGTGATCTAAAATGAAGCCAGGAATGCAGTCGAATCTGCATACAGCCTTGCCTCACCCAAGTCAGGGAATTCGATCAAACAAAATGAATGGGACAGCTGCGAACACTGTTCAATTCCTTTGTGTAGCTCTTCCTCTCCTTCCTCCCTTGTAATCTTGGATCTTTTCCATTTCAAGTCCAGACTGTGCTCCAAAGGGTCAATTTGTCAATATTTGTGGAGTTTCTGCTATTTGAAAGGCATCTGGTTTTAAAAGATGGACAGAATGAGTGTCAGTGTCTTCATGCAAACTCATCGCCACCACCAGGAAGACAACTCAGAGCTTATCCCCTCAGAGAGGTCACTGCTGCCTCCTGTGAAAGTCAAGGGTGGTACATTTTGGAGAAATATATAGTCCTTTGGTAACCAGAATGGGGTGGAAAAATGGAGTTGTCCAAGTCGGAGTAGCGATCTGAATGTGGACCAGAGAAGAAGGGAAGCCACAGTAGGAGAAGCAGCAGCAGCAGCATCTTCTCACCCAGCTGGCTGTCTGTCTGCCCCACTGGACTGCAAAGTCCCTCCAAAGCCAGGTCTCTGTTCATGTCTCCATGGCATCAGCGCACTTGGCTCATGGAGGCTGCTCACTTAGCACTTGGGAAACAAATCCATGTTGAATAGTAGAAAGAAAAGCATACCTTTTGACTCTAATGGGTGTTGGTAATAGTAACCCATGGTAAATAGTTACAACTTTTGAAACTAAGCTGGAACTTCTCTGTGTTCAGTTTTCTTGTCTATAAAAGTACAGTGTATGCAGCAAAGATTGCTGATCACCACCCAGTGTCCATCTTGGTTAAGAATGCTTCTTTGATGGATACACCTCGTCTCACAGCTGCTCTCTAGGGAGTCTGCAGTCTGGCTCCTAGAGGATTCTGACTTATACCCCTAAGGAGCCTCATTTAATCCTAGAGTTGAGAAGGAAATAGCCCGGGTGACATCTCACCAGTCCTGAAGCCCAGCCGTGCGACAGCAGATTAACCACATACGAGTAACTAAGAGCTAGGGGTGGGCAACCTCAGTTTGCAAGCCTTGCTTTAAATGACTTTCTAACTGGAAGTACCCAGAGTAGGGCAGGTGTGGTCGATTGGAAGTGCTGAGAACACATCAGGGTCGTCACGGCTTCATGAAGAGACTTTGAGCAGCAAATGAAAAAGCATTGTCATTATTTAGCACATCGATGCTTTGAAAGCTGTCCTTTGATATCTTTGCTTTTTTTAAAATGTCCTTTGAAAAATATTACAAAATGGAGTGTTCCATTAAGAAGTGATAAGAAAAATATATTTTTATTTTGAAAAAAATATTGAAGGACTTTGTAAATAACACTGATAGATTCTGATTTTTATAAGTAATACGATTGCCCACTATTAGAATTGAGTATTTCTTTTGTCTGAGGGAGGTAAATGTTTGTTCTCCCAGGCCCACCAAACAAAAGGACTCACAAAGTATCTTTTAAATAACGTACTGCCCTAGTGTTTATAAAATCGGATTCAATACTCAGAAATTAGGATTCAAATACATACGCAGCTATCACAATGCCCCAAAATGCATGGCTCTTTTGATGTCTACATAACATGGTAACATGAGCTATGAACAACCGTGTGACCCAAGGGAGAACTTGACCTTCCATGCCCAGCTCTCCAATGTCAAAACACCACCACCAGTAGCATTTTCAGAGCCAACCTTCACCACAGATTGCTATATGCCATATATAAGTCCCAAATTTCTCCTGCCAAAGCAAGAGAATTTTTATGCCCTAAAGATGTTCAGAGGAGGGGCCTCTCTCAAGTTCCCTACTTAAGTAGATTTTACTGCATGCGCGCGCACACTCACACACACGCACACACACACACACACACACACATATGCGCACGCACACACACACATCTCAACATTAGGGAATGACTAAAACCAGCTTAAGACAAATGATCTCCTTGTCATATGGGGCCCCAGCCAGCCCTTAAGGAGCCAGATGTAGGACACTGGGCATCTGTTGAATAAAACCTGGGTCAGGTGCCTACGTACGTACCAGCCTCCTTGATACTCAGGCAAGATATTGTTAACTTAGAGCAACACCATTCCGTTCTTGGTATAGTGTGGTTTTTAATGCACACAGGCCACCCTTCAGTCGTTTCCAAGCGTCCCTGCTCATCCCTGTTTAGCTCAGGCTGGTGGCTCCTGCTCTGTGTAATAATCTGCTCTCCGGCCAGAGATGAAGTCACGGTACTGGCTTTACGAGCCCTTGCAGCTGCACCATATACCCAGGGACACTCACTGGAGCAAGAAAATGTGCCTGCAGAGCTTCGAGCCACACAAGTCAGTTCTGATGGTGCCAGGGAGCGGCCTCTTTTCCTGAGGGGGACTTCATCCCTCTAAGAGGTCAGTCTCCAGGCCTCCCGGCCAGCGGGGCAGTCCAGCGCCACTCCTGAGCTTTCCTCCAGATCCCTCCCTGCACGGCCGTTGGGGCCAGGTTAGAGCTTGTTCCATCCGTGTCCTACTGTTTCCTCCAAGTGGGAGCCTCATGGGGCCAGGTTCTTGTTGGATAAAATATTCAGATGAGTGTTCACATTGTTCTAGAATTTTTTATTTCCCCTGGTCCATTCTGTGCTCTCTGTTGGAAGGCAATAAAGAAGCCTATTTCCCTCTGTCTTTGAAATGAGTCAATTAATTTCTATGACGTGCTCGTCCTACATTTAGCAAAAGAACGGGACGAGAGTAGTAAGGAAGGATGAGGATACGGAAGAGAATGGCAAAATGTGTGACAGAGAGCTATTTCTTTAACAGCCATCAGTATCAGGCATCTATTAACACGGGGATATGAGTATACAGGTACTGACATTTAGTTGATAATAATATACTAATAAAATTAAAATTAAATTAAAACATAGAAATGGGATTTTTAAATATGCTAACAGAATATTGATTTTTAAAATGGTTACTTATATACCTTTTCTATTGCTCCGTGTATTAAAAGGGTTATATATTTAAAAGAATCCTTAGATGTTTTTCTAAAGTCAACGGGCTCCTCCCTCACACTTCTCCAGGGTTTAGTTGTCTGGGACAAATCTCCTTGATTGACAACCCTCCTACGAAGAGTTGAGAGGAAGAAGAGATGGGGGTAGCAGTGAGCCTAGCATTCACTGGTTTAGGATGTTCTGAGTGACGCCATGAACTTATAGGTAAGCTAACTCCCTGTTCCTCCCACTTGTCTTGAATCTGGGTGCAGAGACAAAGGGAGAAGGAACCAAGTGAGATTTATTTGAGAGTTTGTATGACCATTCCATCTCATTCTCTAAATGATTAATAGGGTATAAATATTACCCGAGGCAAGTTCATGTGCCTGGCGCACCATGAGGCCAAACAAATAGAGAGGTTGGAGCTTGGAGCAGAGAAAGGTTTTTGCAGGGCTGAGCAAGGAGGATGGGGTGGCCCATGCCCAAGAAAACCACGAATTCCCTGAAGGGTTTCAGCAAAGCATATTTAAAGGCCAGGTGAGGGAGGAGGGTCGCAGGTATGTGATCAGCTCGTGCACGATTCTCTGATTTGTTGATGTTGAGGTAACAGGGCGGTCAACACCATCAACCCCTGGTCGCCAGAAGTCTGGGGGCCACGTGCTCATGATCATCAAGTAGTTCATTTCTTCCCTTTGGTGGTGGTATTTGGCATCTGAAAATCTCAGGAAATATACACGAGGTACTATTATCTGGGTAGTTCAGAGAGGAGCTACAGCAGAGGATACAGGGGAGGGGTCTGTCCCAGGAAGGCCCCACAGGGTCTTGCTCAGTTACATAAAGAGTTATGCATTTGTGAGTTTGTTTGTTTGTTTGTTTCCATTAAGAAAGAACACAGATGAGGATGGGCTTAATGGCCTTACTATAAAACAGAAGGTGTCTGTGGTGGGTCAGCAGGAAGGGGTTTAGTTGGGGACATTGAGGCCCTGGGAGGAACTGTTTGTCTTGAGGTCTCTGGCACTGACTTCACGGGCTACCTCAAAGGTGGCCATATCTTTAGGTGTATCGCATGTTGCACCTGTGTTCTTCCAAAGGCACCTGGAATCCTGCAGGAGCGCAGCCTCCTGGAAGGGGAGCTGGCAGCGGATACCATAATCTCTTTTCATCTGAACTAACACCAGGAATCGCCAAAGGCTTGAACGGAGGCAGGCTGAGGATGCCCGAGAATCTGCAAAGATGCACACCTTATCTAACACTGGGGATGTGGGTTTGTCCTCTAGCTGGCAGGAAGATGTGTGAGCAGCCAACATGCCTTTTACAAAAAAAAAAAAAAATGCGAATACTTACAGCAATTGATTTGCATTCAAGCAGAAGCAGATGAAGTAAAGTGATAAAAACTTCTTGCTTCGATAGCACTTTGCACTGAAATAATATAAGTGATGCTTCAAAAGTATTTAACTCCAGACGACACTAAGGCACCCACATGCCTCGCTACTGGGGAGTATAAATTGGACAAGCCTTCTAGGGACAAGTTGCCAATACATATTACAAATGTTAAACATATATAACCCTCTGGAAATTCCACCGCTAGGAATGGATACTATAGAAAAAATCAGATACACCCACAAACGTCTATGGGCAAAAATGCTCCTTGTAATGTTATTTTTAATGGAAAAAAAAGGCGAAATGTATTTAAACATTTCAACAATGAGGGATTGCTTAAAAACTTATGCCTAGACATTAGAATATTAGGCAGCTGTATTTTAAAGGAATCCAATGAAAATTGTTTTAAAATATTAAAAATAATTTTTAGAAAAAGATATTAGATGAAGTAGTGTTCATGATAAAATGTTGGTTTTTAAAAGGTAAATAACAAACAGTATATACAGGATGAACCCACTTTAGGGAAAAAACCCTCAAAATACATATCCATCATTTATTGAGCACCTAAGCAGGGAAGAGAATTTGTTACTGAATCCAAACTTGTTCTGCTCATTCCACGGAAGGTCAGTACATGGGGAGACAAGGTGTTGGGGCAAGTAATAATGACTTTATCAGGAAAGCCAGCAGACCAAGAAGATGGGGGACTAATGTCCTAGAGAACCATCTTCCTCAAGTCAGAATTCAGGCTCCTTTTATACTAAACAGGGGAGGGGTGTGTGGTTAGGTGTTGCAAACTTGCTGGTGTTGAAATTCTTTGTTCTTGAAGCTGTCCACTAGGTCAGGTCACGATGTTCCTGTAAACCTTCTCTGTTCTACAACTTTTTATCTCTATATGAATGGAAAAGTGTTATAACCTTAAAGGTCAGAGCCTTGAGAATGAGCTGTCCTATGTTCCTTAGGCTATGGGCAATATTCTTTTATAAAAGGTGTAGAACCAGCATGACTAAACACAGGAAACAGAGCACAGGGTTAGAGCTCAAGGAACAGAGGTAACATGTAGTCAGGTTTGTTCTTCCCTCCTACAAACTGAACAAGATAGACATAGGAAGCTTAGTGTGATTACATCAGGTAGAAGGATATATTAAATGCATTAATAGCGCTTATTTCTGTGGCATGGTATTGTTGGGCATCTTTAGTTTTCTTCATTGTCCTTTTTGTATTTTGTAAAATTTCCAAAAATGAGCATGTGTCACCGACCAAGGTTCTTGGCCTCTTTAATCAATAGAAATTGATAAGAGGTCAGACGAAAAGATCAGGCAAGGCTTTAACGGGACTTGTGCTACAGCCTGAGGGAGCGAAAACAAGTAACAAGTGCCCTTGCTCGCTCCCTGAGGGCGGGCGAGCTGGTCCCTTAAATGGGGCTAGGGCCGGAGCGGGTCCAGGGGTCAGGTTGGAGGAGTGGCTTATGTGGTCTGCCCACCCCCTTGGGGGCGTTGTGTGCAGGGATCATGTGCAGTACCCTGCTTCTGCTACTGTCACCTCAGAAGTGACAGTTGGGTTTTTGGTCTTTTTGTTTCTTATTGCTCATAATGCCCCAACTGCGCATGCACACAGCTATTTTTTGTATTCTGTTGTTTGGTCCCTGTGCAAGCATTGCAACCCAGGGTCCCACGTCCCACTTCCCAGCCTGTCTAACACGTATTATTTTAAAATCAAAAAACAAATGGAAAAAAAGCTCTATGTGGTTTTCCATTGAACTTTCAAGAATTCACAGCATGAGAAAGCACTAGTTTGCTGCTCAGCACTTCCAGATACTCTTTCTTTTGCTGAGGAAGCCTGAGAGGTCAGCACATTGACAAGGGGAGGAGCCGTGGGGGTAGGGCAAAGGGAGGAGGGAAGCAAAAGAAAATGGGCACTGTGTGGTCGACTCCTGATGGCTTCTGGGGAAGTAATGGTCCAAGGTGGAAAGATTCTATCAGACCTAAGTTAGAAGAGGGAACTTGAAATCCTAAGAACATCTCTCACTCCCGGTTCTGTAGCTCACATCCTCTCCCATTTCTTGGGTCCCATTCCTCAACTGTAATGAGGGCTAGTAGTCCCTCTCACCCAGTAGGCTGCAGAGTGGCTCTAGGCTTTGGGACCTATCAGTAAAGAGTGCTATGGTGTAGACAGTTGAGCTTGGGCCTCTGGGAACAGATACATGGATAAATGAGTGGGTGAATTAATAAGGAGTTATCCAAAAAATGTCAACAGTAGCCCCTGCTAAAAGAAAAAAAATGCTTACGATATTTTTAGACTCAGAAAATTCATATTCTTCTTGGTAAGTGACAAAATGCCAGGAAGCTAAAGTTTAAGCAAAGTTTTGTGAAAGGGGAGTTGCTAGTAAAAAGATAAGCTTTACAGTTCTATTATTCTTTTAAAAATGTATTTATTCATCCATTTAACAAAGATTCCTGAATGCCTTCCCTGTGCCTGGCACTGTGCTGGAGCAGGGTGACAAAGGGAGAAGGAGATGCAGGTGACTGTGGTTGGAGCTGTGAGCTGTCATGGAAACTGGCAGGTTTTTTCACATATTCAGTCTTCATTAATCCAAGAGACGTTATAAACCCCTCACCATCTGCACCAGGCACGGTGCTTGGCACTCAGTTCTTTCTCTTAATGATCAGCCAGCCTGGGGATGGGGAGGAATATGAGAAAATCAATATCTGAAATAGGAAGCCCAGTTTAGCTGGGAGGGGTCGGGAAAAGCTTCTGCGATGAGATGATGCTCGTGCTGGGCTGTGGAGGAGACATTCATTCATTCAGTCTCTCTTCTATTCAACAAATATGTATGGAGCTTTACTTTGGGCTGGGCATTGTACAGGGTGCTGAAGACAAGCTGATGACTAAAACAGATGAGATCCTTCATTTTTCAGTCCAGTGGAAGAGAGATAATAAATACATAAAACAATACAAAAGCAAGTACACCAAATGGTTATGGCTGTGAAAGGCACAGGGGAGGATATAAGCAGGATACTGTGATGGAGAATGGCCGGGGTGGCAGCCAGGGAAGACAGCCCTCCTGAATTTAGAGTGAGTGGAAGCTATTTACAAGAGCCAAGACATGGAAACAACCCAAATGTCCATCGACAGATGACTGGATAAAGAAGCTGTGGTATGTTTTTACAATGGAATGCTATTCAGCCATAAAAAAGGATAAAATAATGCCATTTACAGCAACATGGATGGACCTCCTGGAGATTGTCATTCTAAGTGAAGTAAGCCAGAAAAAGAAAGAAAAATACCATATGATATCACTTATATGTGGAATCTTAAAAAAGGAGACAAATGAACTTATTTATAAAACAGAAGCAGACTCACAGACATAGAAAACAAACTTATGGGTACCAGTGGGGGAAGGGAGGGAAAAGGATAAATTGGGAGTTCAGGATTTGCAGATACTAACTAATATATATAAAATAGATAAACAGCAAGTTTCTACTGTATAGCACAGGGAACTATATTCAATATCTTGTAATAACCGATAATGAAAAAGAATATGAAAACAAATATATGTATATATATGCATGACTGAAACATAATACTGTACACCAGAAATTGACAAAACATTGTAAACTGACTGCATTTCAATTAAAAAAGAAATAGAGTGGAAGGACAGTCTGCAAAGGGCTCTCTGAGGAGAGAGAGCTGGGACCCAAAGGTTGCGAAGCACCCAGCCATGCAAAGAACTAGGGAAAGAGCATTCCCAACCAAGAAAACGGCAACTGCAAATCTCCTGAGGCAGCGACAAGAGACAGGAAGGAGGCCAGTGTGGATGGAGCACTGGTACTCGAGGTGAAAGGTGTGCAGGTGAACTGGGCCAGGCTATGCTGGGTCTTGTGGGCCTTGGTGAGGGTAGGCCACCAAGGGGCAGAAGAGTGACAGATCTTTCAGACAGAGGTTTATGCTTTAAAGCCACCCAACCCATATGCTACTCTCAGAGAATGGATTGAGGGGAGGGGTATGGGGTGGGCAGGAGTAGAAGAAGAGAGATCTGTGAGGTGGCTTCTGCAATAGTCCTGGTTAGACCATGGTGGCATGGAGGTGAAGTGAATTAGTAAGGAGGATTGGGGAAGCAGCAGTGGGGAGTCTTCTGGGGAGAGGAAATAATTTGTGCAAATAAGGGTGAACAGACATTTGAGAAAATGACATGTAGTTTGGAAACCAAGGTAGAAAAGTGGGGAAAATGGTCAAATCATAAATGGTATGCTATTCCAGAATAAGGAGGTTAGATATTATCCTGAGGGCAATAGAAAACCACTGGAGAATTTTCATCAGGAAAGTTCCATGAACAGAATTGAGCATTAGAGAGATGTGTTGGATGATGGCTTCAAGATAAGTGGTGGGACCACTGAAGGTACACAAGACCAGTGGTGCTGAGACCAGCTAGGAGGCTGTTGCTGTTAAGAAGGACTGAGGCAGGGAAACCTGGTTCTGTTACTTCCTGGCTGTGTGACCTTGGGCAACTTACTTAACCTCTCTGAGCTTTAGTTTGCTCAACTACACATTTGGGAATACTACTTGACAAACTTTTCATGAGGATTACATGAAATGGTAGTTGTAAAATTACATTTTATCATTTCATGAGGATTATGGTAAATAGATGAAATGGCAAATGCAATTAGGATTACATTAAATGGTACATAGTTCTAAAGTGCACCCTCAGATATTTAATATTGCACAATAATTAGCCATTCATCCACTGCCTGATTATATCTCTACTCCATACAATTTGAATAAAGCATACAAAGTAAAGTAAATAAAAACTGGAAAAAAATAATGGTATTTCCTGTTTCCTCATAAACTGGAAATAAAAAGTTGGCTAAATTTTTATTTATCCATTGAATCAGCATTAAAAATCAGAGAAAGGAAATAAATGCCAATTGTATCTGTGAGATGAAATTCTGTAATCTCCTTGAAAGTATTAGATGAAGACTAATGCCAGGATTGCAAAGATAATTTTCCCCAGTTAAGACTGTGCATTGCATGGGTGGCAAGGACAATCCTGAAATACAGATTATGAATCGTTTATCTGGAACTCATGGTGAAATGTGTTTCAAAATCAGAATTTTTTAAATTTTAGCTAGACAATTTGGTGAATATGCTGTGTATTACATAACACCCTGGTCTGGGGTTATTACTATTTCTGCAGTGAAATGTAAGAATATTCATACTAACAGGAATAAACAGAAACCCAGAGAGAGCTTCAGCTTAGTTTAGGAATGAGTTAAACTCATTCTTACTAAATGAGTTTGTGTCCAACTTGGAAATAACTTTTCTTGCTCAGACTTTGAGGATTTTTGAATTGTTTTTGAGAGACTGGGGATGTAATGTATTTCCCTGGATGTTGTGTACCCCTGAACCCCACCCCTTCCTTCACAGGGCCCACAGCAGCTGCAGCGGGACTGGGCCGTAGGGGATTCAGACCCAGCCCCTTCCTTTGTCCAGACACCCTCTGACCTCTGACCTCCCTCCTGCCACCAAACCCGACCCCGCAGTGGAGCCCTCTTTATTCAAGAAGCCCTGGAGTTGCTCTTCGAAATCAAAGCTGTGACCCTGTCCCCACCCTGTCCACCACTGATGTCTGAACTTCAGTCCCACATAGCTCAAGTGCCCTCCTCCAGGACCCCGATGTCCAGGTAGGTATTCTGGGGCGGCTAAGTGATTTTTGGTTTGCCCGGCAAATCTCTGGGGCATGGTGGTAAGTAGCTTACATTATCAGCCTGCATTTTCTAATCCCAGCTCCTGCATTTCCAGACATTTTTCTATGTAAGTTTTGGGGTGGGAAAATTCACTCAGACTACATTCAAATGTGCAGGGGAAAAAAATAGTAGTTTCTTTACTAACTGATGATTGATTTGAGTCTCCTCACAAGCTCCCTACCTGACTAGGGAGAAATGGGGGTTGGATACAGTTAGTCCAATTGGATCAACTCTTCCATATTATGGACAATCTGTTGAGGTAACATAGTCCCTTGTGGATCTGTGTACTCAGCTTCTGAGATCTTCCTCATCTACTGCTCATCATCCCTGAGGTAACACCGGGCTATGATGTATAGTCGAGCCCCTTGGTTACAGTAGAAATTTTCCAATGGCAGATACAAGGAACTGATTACAGTTGAGAAAACCACACCCAGCCTTACACTGAGTAACTCAGATATATCACGTGGGCAAAAGTCCTTTATCCTTGGGTTTCCTCTCATCCTACCTGACACATCCCTCTGTCTTAGAGCAGAGACTGAGCTCTACGTGTCCTTATCTGGCCTCTTTCTCCCTGTCCCTCTCCATAGTTTATCTACACATGAATGTGGGCTTTCGACTTCCCCCCACTTCCAGTTATAAAATAAATAAGTCATGGGGATGTAATATTCAGCATGGTAAACTATAGTTAATAACACCATACTGCATATTCAAAAGTTGCTAAGAGAGTAGATCTTAAAAGCTACAAGAAAAAATGTAAATATAGTGACAGATGGTAATAGACTTATTGTAATCCTTTCACAATATATACAAATATTGAATCACTATGTTGTACATCTGAAGCTAATATAATGTTGTATGACAATTACATCTCAATTAAAAAAAAAAACCTTTGAACAGTACTTTGCTTTCACGTTCAGTCTGTAGAATCCTATCCTGAGTTGTGAACATGAAAATGCAAAAAGAGAAATGCTCATTCATAGGTTTTGAAATATCACCTCTCAGGACCCATACAAAAAAGGGGAAAGGATTTACAGCAAGATGTTTATAGTGTTTATAGCTGTATGATAAAATTATGTGATTTTTTAAATCTTCTTATTTTGATTTTCATTATTCTCTGACTTTTCTATGATGAACATATACTACTTGGTTACATTTTTTTAAAGTCATGTTTTCAATATGCCTGTAGCACTATCAGTTGGGAAAAAGCAAATTACAGTCTCTGTGGGAACTAATTTAAACTTGTCAGAGCAGTTAAATTAATTAGGTCTTAACTGATGTTTAACAGCCAGCGTGGCAGGCCTGATACAACTTACAGGGACTCAGAAAATTAGGCCTAATAGCCTGCAGATTGTCGCCCTGCAAAGCCGGCTCAATTCAGGGCAAACAGTGTGTCAGGCAGGGTTCCCCAGGATGCCTCCACATTTTAGTTTGTTCTTTTTCCTGGAGAGGGGCATGGGGGAAATTTCTAAGATAGGACACAAGCCTATTTTTGTTGGCATTCCTTCTTTGCGTATTTTGACGAGGGGATTGCTGCAGGCCCTGCTAGAATATTTCACATGTGGATCATTGTCAATAAATCCCGGGGGGCACTTTTTCTCCCATAACAAAGAGGGACATAGAGCACACTTTTTTGGTAAGTAGATTTCCTCGAAAAATGAAAACATAAGAGTTTGATTTAATATCCAGGAGGAAAGATGCACTTCAGGGTTTCCAGGAAGGGGTGACATTCTCAGGTAGAAGGAGGAGAGGGGCTTTGTTGCTGTCATGGTAGCGGTGGCCCCTGGCCAGTCCTGGGACAGATGGCAGGGGGTAGAGGGTGGGCGGTGGGGAGTGAGGAGACAAGGAGAGGGACCGAGTGTGCCTTGCAGAGTCATCTGACAGAAAGTGCAGCTGAATGTCCCAAGCAGGAAATTTAAGCCTCAGTCTTCAGGAGAGGAAAAAGGTTCGCAAGAAATTCTAAACTCTATTTTTCTTCAGATGGGTCTGGAAGGAGCATCTTGCCCCTTGTGCACGTGAAGCTAACAGAAATAGCCCCCGTCTCCAGAGTGCAAAGGAACTTGCTAAACTCTTTTCATTCTTTACCACGGAAGCCTCCACAGCCATGTCAGACACTGAGTCAAAATATAGCAGAGGGGGCTGCCAAACACTTCTGGGGCAAAGGTTTCTTTCTGCAGCGCTACCCGTCCCAGACGATTACCTGTCTGCTGCCTCCGGGCGGGGTCTTAATCGCTTCCAGCTGTGTTGGCTCCCACCATCCCTCTGGCCCCTCCCCGTCTGGCCTCCTTGCCCTCTGCCTCTAGTGTAGGAAAAATTAAGCATCGCACTTAAATGCCCCCTTAGGACTTGGGGATCCTGAGCAGGAACCTCGCCATGGTATCCATCTCCAGCGACAGACGACGGGGCTGGCTTGCCTCACACGGGGTGTCTCCTTTCTGCCCCGTGGCTGAGCCCTTCTCCCTGCCCCTAATCATTACAGCTAAGCACACACAGGAAAGTAGGTACAGCCTGGCTCCACTGCACAGCACCCCTCCCCTCAAGCCCCACCCTGGTACCAGAACCCTCCAATTCCTTCTTAGGAATGGGTTCTTTAGGGCTGCATTTAAGCTATCATCATTTGAAATACACATTTTTCTGCCAGGGTAGCTGGTGTCTCTATCAAGTCAATTCAACACAAGCTTCGGTGAATTGGGGGGATTGAAAATCTATGGCTGGAATGAGACTGGAAAGTGCCCGACATTGTGTCTAGATCACGCTATCCTTTACACACGTAGGTGTCGCTAATCAAACTTGGAGCCGTTCTCCTGCCTGATTCACGAAGGCTGAGGCTTCAGCACCCTTAACACAGCACGCCAGGTAGACACTGAAGCTTGGGAAGATTGACAGATCGCGTGAGGTGTCTGTCATCTTTGGAAGTACATTGGGCAGCAGTGAGCTCAAACTTGACCTTACATCAGAGTCACCAAGAGGGCTTGTTAAATACGGATTGTTGGACCCCAGCCCAGGGTTTCTGATTCTGTAGGTCTGGGTGGAGGTGCCGGGGATGCTGCTTCTGGTTGGGGACCCACTTTGAGAACCACAGGTCTGCATCATATCAAGGAATTTGAAATCTATTCATCAGGCAGTGTAGGCTCGCTGGAGGATTTTAATCTAGGTGGGAGGGGTTTATGGGATCAGGGCTACACTTCCCAAAGTTCAGACTAGCCATAGTGTGGAGGGCTGCCTTGGAGGGAGTACAGCTGAAAGCAGGAAGGCTAAGCAGGCGGTGGGCATGATCCCCAGGTATTTTCACCGCGAGGGGTTTTGTATAATCTTATGGAATGAGATCCTGACAGCAAAATTGCACCAGGCAGCCTGCAGGAGCCTGGAAAAGGTAGAAAATTGAGCAAGATGGTTTAGAAGAAAGCAATAAAAGAACATAGGTAGCCTCAAAGACATGTTGGTCAGTTCCCAACTTTGCCAAAGGCGAGCGGGTTCCCAGAACAGGAGACTGTGACCCTGCAGAGAAGTGACACTCGCCAGGCAGACCTGCCAAGTCTGCAGGGCTGGCTCCCTCCCTCTCCCCCATCTCTTTTCTGTGGGGAGATGTTACTGGGGGAGCGCTGCTCAGAGAGCAGGTGGTGATAATTACCAGGAGACCAGCAGTTTCCCTGCCTCATCTTTCAAAGTGTCAAAAAGGCTGACTTAGGAAATGATGGAGTGCGGGAAGCTCTCCTGACTTGTTCAGTTCAGTAATACTTGGTGGAGCCGGGTCATTCTGACTTGGTGGCTGATGTGTAATTTTGGAAGGCCATTGAAAAATATCTAAACTCCCCTGATAGTGCTTTCCTAAGGAGGAGAGGCTATAAAAGAGAATTCAGAATTTTACTGCACATTCCAGGTATGGAAGTGAAACTACATTAGAATCTGAACAGATAATAATAATAGCTACTAAAAGCATCATGGCAGCCCCCTGCACATCTAGTGGATTCACGTGGCTTTTGAAGACCCTCTACTCATCTGCAAGCCACAGAATTGGTCAGACAGGTCCACTCTGAATCTGCTTTGTGCATTTTCACCTCTGGCTCTGCCCAGGCAGTTTTCCAGCTATGAGACTCCTGAACCTTTCCTCCTTTACCTGCATTCATAACTTTTCTTTAAACACACAAACTCATCACCATCCCGCTTTCTTCTGAAGTCTTTCGGCACTTCTGGCTTAGTGTATGCTTTTGTCCTTAGTGTTGGCCTTCTGGTATTTGTTCCCTTTTTAGGAGGAAAGACACAGCTCCCCAGATGGATAGTAAATTCTGAAGCCTGCAGCGATTTGGCCCCATTTGTCTGAAACTGAAGCATTACACTGACGTTAAATTTGCATGGGTGACATGGAGAATGCCTTGGCTCTGGCCTGAATCTCTGGAAGATGCTGTCTGCAGTTAGGCCCCACCTGGAACCAGGGACATGAACACCACCAGCATGCTCTCTCCTCTTCTCCAACTCTTGTTTCTGAAACGTGCTCCATTCTGTTAGACTGGCGACGTTAACAGCACCAGGAAATTGGCAACTCTCAGGCTCATTTTGCCAGTCAAGACACCAGGGGGAGACAGGCCCTCTCCTTGTCTTCGAGTTCAAAACATTGGATTGACATGGCTTGGGATATCCCGACCCTTGGACTACTTAGTGAGTTGCGGCTGGGGGTGGGGAGGGGAAATTCTATTTCATGCTTGCTTCCTCCTTTCCAAAGAAACCCAGTTTGGTTGGGTCATCTCCCTCCTGCAGGTGGCTAAGTGCATCGGGGGTCCTGGCTCAGCCCCAGCCTTGATGGTAAGTCCTGAACGGTCTGAGCCAGGAGTCAGCAAACTTTTCCTGTAAAAAGTCATAGTAAATATTTTAGGCTTTGGAGGCCATACCTCTTTTGGAACTACTCAACTCTGTCATTGTAGTGTGAGAAGAAGCTGTGAACAACACATAAATGAATGAGAGTGTGTTTCCTCACACCCTCCCTTGAACATTTTCACTGCCCCACCACCACGACTTTTAAGTTTTTAGTTCCTGCTACTAAAAGATGTATCCTCGGAATTGCTCCAAATGCCCATAGGAAGCCCCAGTCGGGAGGGGGGGGCCAGTGTGACCGCAGGTCTCTCCTCAGCTCACTCACCAGAGCACAGCCCAGAGCACTCCTCCTTGTGACCTGTGGCTTTCACCATCTTTCCCTTCTCCCCTCCTGATTCCAGCCTCACAGCCATGATTCATTCACCTCTCGAGTTGACCTCCTTTTCCCAGGGTGCCAGCCGCCCACCACATCCCTCCACTCTGGACCTTGCCCACTCAGGTGCTTGCCTGTCAATACAAGGCAGCTGTTGTTGCCCCATCTGACCACAGAGATGGCACAGGCTCCCAGTCCCAGAAGACACCCTGGGTTTGTGCTCAGAGGCAGACCCAGTGAGGGCGTTCTCCTCCATTGGCATCTCAGGCTGCCATTCAGCAGGCTGCCCACATTTTCCCACTAGCAGCTGCTTTTGTCTGTTTCTCCTCCCTGTTTATTTTCTGTGCCTGTACACCTTGTTTTTCCTTCAGGGGACCACCTATCCAGACCTGCTATCTGGTTCCCCTGGAAACAAAGTGTGGAGTGTGCAGAGGCAGCTGGGGGATGTCCCTGGACAAGCTCGGCTGCCCATGGACCCCTTGGAGCTTGGCCGGCCACCTGGCAGAGAAGGGCTGAGCCCTGGCTGTGGAGATGAGAGCGGATCCTGAAAAAAGTCCGGTGCAGGCCACACACCTCATTAGTTCATTTGGATTAGTTTCTTTTATCCAGTTGTTAGGAATGGTGCATAGTGATGGATGAGGCAGCCCTGAGATTTTTATCCCCTGAACAATATACAATTTGGCAAGATTACATAAACCACGGAGAGAGTACACAGAAGTTGACATGTATGTACAGACTGACTTGCAAAATTATAGAAGATGGCCTGAAATCCCAATTCCACAGCCCTTCTTCATTTTTCCTGCAAAGTCTTGGGGCTTATACTTTGATAGTCATCTTTGCCTTCGGGCTCCTTGCCCATTTGTGCTGTTTCTTCATCTATCAACCTGAGCTGAGAATCAGGACAGCTGCTCACCTGGACACAGAACCAGCCTGGACCCTGCATGTAGCTGTCCTGTCCAGGGACAGGATGGCAACTAAAACCAGTTACAGCTCAGCTTTCCGAGGAAAGCCCAGAGGAAGGGGTGTTTTAGGTAATACCCAAAGGACACACCATTTTGTGACTTGTTTCACCTGAGGGGTTGCCTTTTCTAAATTGTACAAAGGTGTCACATAGACTAACTGAGGGTCCCGTGTGGACCTCAGCCTTTCACTGATTCCTAGACGGGAGCATCCACTTGCACCTGATGTACGTGAGTTTCTAGTATCAAAGATCTGAGGGTCCTGGGGAGGTGGTCACTTTGCACAACACACAGTCCCTCACTCTTGTTCTTTCCCCTTTGTCGAGGAGTTTAGCGTCATCCTTGCTGCTTGAATGTGCCCTTGGGAGTCTCCCTCACTGCCTTCAATGAGTTATCCAAGTATTTCTTTCAAACAAATGCAAAGCTCTCCTTACAGGGATGTCTGGTGAATAACACTCTCTATACCCCAATAAGTGAGTGGGGTCCAAAACAAAACAGCTTATCTTTGCTAAACCGGAATACACTGCATGCACCACACCGCTAAACAGAACTGGTGAGTCCAGGGACAGAAAACAATGCCGCTTTTCTCCCCTTCTGCCTCCCCTGACTCACTGTTCAAACTTGTTCTGTCTAATGCTTATGTTTTTCTCACAAAATGTATGTTTCTTTTCATTATAAGAATAGTCGCACTTCTGGGATTAAATACTAGTCACAGTTCAGAGTAAAAAGTTTATATTTCCTTTGAAGTAGAGGCTCTCACCCCACAACCCCCACAAGGTTTGCTTGATGAGATTCACCTGCCAGTGCTCTGCCCCCCTACCTGCACCCTCACCCCACCAGGTGGCCGGGGGGCCTCCAGGATTGAAATGGAGGAGGCGGGAGAGTCAGGGACAGGAATGGTGTGTTTGTCTGACACCCATGTAATCTGGTGTAGGTTCCCTCTGGCCCTGGCAGAAGTTTGAAGCTGAGTTTCTTGGAGCCTGATGGAGGTTCAAATCTTTCCCCCTTTTCTTTTTTGAAGTGCATTTGTGGGCTGTTTGGGGTTCCCTCGCTGGACCCGGCCAACTGCAACTTCAGCAGACAATTCCCCTCCAGCTTTGCCTCGGATGGCACTTCTCCAGCCTCCTTTTTGTTGTGGTTTTTGCCAACATTTATTATGTTCCTCTGCATTTCCTATAAAATAGGACATAGAGTTAAAAGTTTGATCAGAACTAGTTTCTGTTTTCTGCACGATTACTTTTGCAGATGTTGAGAACTTCTGACTGCATTGCAGAATGTTTGGTCGTCTTCCTTTTCGTGAGGTTAAGATTGGTCAGTGGGCTCAGATGTTACCAGACTGATTCTGGCATCTGTTTGGACTGAATGATTTTAGCAAGTATTAGTGATGATTACCTAGATCCATTATTTCATTAGAATATCACCCTTTTATACCAACTCATGAAAAATGGAGTACATTCGAAGTTAAATATCTTTATGCATTTATTGGCCTAATTTCTCCTATAAAGACAAATTTTCCTTAACCAATTATTTGGTTTTCTTGGGATACATACAGTCCATCCAAAATGCTTGAGTGTTTCCCCTCATTTGTCAATTTCTAGAATTATAAGTTGGCTCCTAGTATCCTTCAGAGATGACCAATTAGAGTTTTTTGGGTATCATTATAGACTCATAGATTTTAATATATTTGATGCATCTCAATCCACAGCAGTTATTATTTTTATTATAATAGTAATAAAATTACTATTGCTGCTTAAATTGTCCCATCTTTGGTCTGTGGGAACCTCTTCAGGGAACCTCCTGAGTCATTGTGACGTGACCCCAGTGGTCTTTAACACTTTCCTTCCTTTCTAATAGAACAATTATTTGGGGCCCTTTTAAAATATTTTCTCTCCCAGACCAAAACTATTTTTTTCGAAGAGACCTGGTTCTTTTCAGTGGGAAATTCTATTTAGAGAGCACATCTGGGCACTAGGATACTGATTGCTATTGGGTTGGTTATTATTTTGATATCTTTTCATTGGTCAAGGCTAGGAATCTGTATTTAAGAAAATATTTATTTAAGATTGGAAGGGAACCAGAACAGATTTTTTTTTTTAAGTAAAAGAGCAGAATGGGAAGTATCAATGCATATCCTATGTAAGAAGGATAAGTATTCTTTTACGAAAATTCTGTTTTATTTTATGTGCGTCTGTAAAAAAGATAAGGGGAGAATTTATTCAATATCTAAACATTATGTATTTAAAATCATGGATCACACTCCAAGAAAAGATTTGAGAGCCCTGGAATAGATCAGCTGTTTGAACTAATAACTCCCTACACTGGAGGATCGTTTATCACCTTCAACCAAAAGATCAATTAGGTTATGAGACTGGAAAATCAAGAATCCCTTTTCTGTATTTTATGTTTTTTTTTATTACCGTGAATCATATTTGTAATGAGAACATCAAAACAAATAATAAGAGGAAAATTTAATAGGAATAAAAGAGTGAGTTTAGAGTTTAGAAACAACCCTCTGGATGTTTTTTCTAAGCTTTTAATGTGGTCATAAATCTGACTTGTCCTATTTTTTTCCTGTAACTTTGAGAAGCAACGTTTCAACTGTTCTTAAAAGGTAAGAGTAATAATGGTCCCTAGCCAGGAGGGAAGACTAAATGGAGAGGTGGCCAATCTACTTACTAGGTTGACAACCAAGCATGCTGCTGTCCTGGCTCCTTTGCTATATACCCTGGCTTCCACAGTTGAAAAATAGTTTGCCCATTAACCACTTTTAGCTTCACTGAAGTTGTTAAAAAGGCAATTATGCAAAGTTTTGTGAAAAGTATAATGCCTTCTGCTACTATTCAGGAGACAGAAGACAAGAGTGTGGGGTCAGCCTTGAATATGGAGGTAATTCAATCAGGCTTACAGTTTTCATGCGCCAGAAAGGTGGACCTCAAACAGTGAGAGCAGGGCTGTTTCCTCTTAGTTCTAATGTAGATTGCAGGTGCACATATCAAATGATAATGAAATTCTAAAAGCCCCATGAGAGCCTACAGCCACACTGGATTGACTGTGTAACAGAATTCAAAATTGGAACAAGGGACAGAAGGTCTATAAAACTGACGGGATTCATTTTTAGATATGAAGTTTAAAAGAAACCCGTCCTTGAAACTCAAAGCTTGCCAGCTCTGCCATTTTTATACATTTTAGAAGCAGTGTGTGAAAAGTCACAGACATGTTCTTTCAATAAGGTGCAACAGGAAATGAGCAATAAAACTCAAAACCGTACAAATGCTTGCCCAAAGGCACCCGACACCCCGGCCACTTACTCTAGACCATGCTTTGAGCCACCTGTGCTTTAAAACAGCCCTGGGCACACTGCTCACCAGACAGAGGGGGATGCTTTAGGAAAGGGATTTCTCTCTCTCTCTCTCATTCTTTCATTTATGCAACTGCCACTTCACTCTTCCACACCTGTGTGCTCACTCCCTGTCTCTCTGGCCCCCCGTGTGGTCATGGATAGGGAGCTCAATACCTCTTTGAATCCACTCACACAAAAGCATTGGTAAGTAAGTCAGCTTTTGGTAAACACTGAAGAGGAGACAGAGGAGAGGGTTTATATTACTCATCCCACAGCAAGCCACTGAAAAATTCCCTCTAAGGTGTTCATGTTCTCTGGAAACAACCTAAATATCCATCGACAGATGACTGGATAAAGAAGACATAATATATTTATACAATGGAATAGTAGTCAACCATAAAAAGGAATAAAATAATGCCATTTGCAGCATCATGGATGGACCTGGAAATTGTCGTACTAAGTGAAGTAAGCCAGAAAGAGAAAGAAAAAAACCATATGATAACACCTATATATGGAATCTTAAAAAAGGAGATAAATGAACTTATTTACAAGACAGAAACAGACTTACAGACATAGAAAACCAACTTGTGGTTACCAGGAGGGAAAAGGGGTGGGAAGGGATAAATTGGGAATTTGGGATCTGCAGATACTAACTACTATATATAAAATAGGTAAACAACAAGGTTCTACTGTATAGCACAGGAAACTATATTCAATACCTTATAATGACCTATAATAAAAAATATTAAAAGGAATATATGTGTGCTGTGCTGTACACCAGAAATTAGCACAACATTGTAAACTGATTGTACTTCAATTAAAACATTTTTTAAAAGATGTCTATATTCTCCAAAATCCTGTCTCAACATCCCCATCCATCCTGAATCCTTCCCTCCCCACCTTCTTCTCCATGAAAGCACCCACCTGTCCTTTCTCTACTCTCTCACTCTAAGATTACCCCAGGAGGTTCAAATTCTCCCCCTCTCTATTTGGCAGATCAACTTAGCTGCCTCTATTCCTGCTTCTAAACTGGGAAACTCATCGCAAGGACCCAGAACAAGAAAGGATTCTCCAGGTAGTAGAACCTAGACTCCTTAGAAAACAGACTCCATAATTCATACATTCAGTAAGTATTTACTGAGTGCCTGCCATCTGTCAAGGGATGTTTTAGGAGGCCAGGGTATAGCAGTCAGTCACCATCTTTTTATATATGCGCCTGCTTTTTGGTGTCCCATCTCTACCCCATTCATCTCATCAAAACATCTCTTCTGAATACACACAGTATTCTCTGAGAGAGAATTCTGATGAATGAAGTCATCTACACCTGGCTCTAGGGATTAATGTTAGCTGTATTCTTTTATGTTTTTAATGTTTTTTAATTAAAAGCCAGCCCCAAACTGAGATAATACTATTTCCTATATAATATAATAGAATATATTTTTAAAACTAGTAAAACCTGGCTTTGACTTTGGAACTGACTAGGGTGAACACAAGAATCAATATGAACTGCACAGCCCTTTGGCAAGAAAAGAGAATTCCCGTTCACGGTTTTGGAGAGCAACCTGGCAAAATGGGTCAAGAGCCTGAAAACTTTCCATACTCTTCGACTCAGCTGTCCTCTTCTGGGGAATCTCCCTCAAGAAATAGTGCTACTAAATGTGAGAGATGCCCCAAGTTGTGAATTTAAGAAACAGAAATACTCCAAATGTTCATCAATAGAAGAATGGCCAAGTAAACTCTGGAGTCCTCCATCTAAGGACTGTCATGAAATCACTAGGCATGACGGTACCTTCGTCTGCTCAAGCTGCCATAAGGAAATGCCACAGACCAGGTAATGTAAATAATGCTAATTTATTTTCTCACAGTTCTCAAGACTGAAGTCCAGATCAAGGTCCAGCAAGGCTGGTTTCTGGTGAGAACTCTCTTTGTGGCTTCTCCTGATGAGATGATTTGCAAGTGGAAGCAGAACTGGTTTCTCCCACAGTATGGGAGGGAAGTCAAGTGAATGTCTACCGGATGGGCACACCTATGTACAAGAACTATTTTTGCATTGCTGTCAGTTATTCACAATGTATAGAATTGTAAAATAACTGAAAGACAATGAAAGGTTAGAGCAGGATAACTTGGAAGGGTGCAATCTAAAACAATGCATAGCCAAGACATGGAAACAGCCTAAATGTCCATCAACAGATGGCTGGATAAAGAAGATGTGGTATATTTATACAATGGAACGCTACTCAGCCATAAAAACCGACAACATAACGCCATTTGCAGCAACATGATGTTCCCAGAGAATGTCACTCTAAGTGAAGTAAGCCAGAAAGAGAAAGAAAAATACCATATGAGATCACTCATATGCGGAATCTAAAAAAAACAAAAACAAAAATACAAAACAGAAACAGACTCATAGACACAGAATACAAACTTGTGGTTGCCAGGGGGATGGGGGTTGGGAAGGAAAAGGGATTTCAAAATGTAGAATAGATAAACAAGATTGTACTGTGTAGCACATGGAAATATATACAGGATCTTGTTGTGGCTCACAGTGAAAAAAAATGTCACAATGAATGTATGTATGTTCATGTATAACTGAAAAATTGTGCTCCACACTGGAATTTGACACAACATTGTAAAATGACTATAATTCAATAAAAAAGTTTATATATTAAAAAAATTTAAAAAAATAAAACAATGCATAGCTTTGAAGCACAAACTTTTCCCTACCTTAGCAAGAAAACAAACAATATTTATTTATACTTATTATAAATAACTCCTCCTAAACCTATGCATATTAAAAGTACTGGTAAAAAATCATTCCTCATTAAAAGAAGAAAATATATACATACACACACACATTTGTAAGTATGTATGTTTGTATACATATGTGTATGTGTTTGGAGGGGTTATTTTACTTTTCTGCAATTTAAGAAAAAATTTTCTTAATGAATATGCATTATTTTCATAAGAAAAATAATTTTGGAATCTTAGTTCGTGAAAGAAATTCTGTCTCCAAACCCTACTTCTGCCATGAAACTTTCCTTAATTAGTTTCATCCATTTTCCTTCCTGATTTTCTGCTGATTCCACATCTCTCCTCACACTTTCATGTTGATTTTCATTTGTTTGTTTGTGGACATTCCCTGTGTGTGTTTCAGGACTGTCTTTCCTATTAGACTGAAAGCTCTTCAAGAGGAAGAATCTGTCTTCAGTTCCCTCTGTATTTTGTTGTCTACCTATAAACTACAACCTATTTTTTGAATAGATGTGCTGATTAGATTTTACAAGGTGAGCATTTCTCAGATTGGGTACCTTGAGTCTCTGTTTCTTGGAGATACTTCACAAATGAAGAGTTTCCTAAACAAAATAACTTTAGGAATACTGAATTCTTTATATCCCTGTGGGGGCTTCACAATGCAAATTAGCATATTAAAGGCTCTGAAAAGTCCTGCAGTAAATAAACCTGCTTAACTTACTTTAACTCAACACTTCTCAAACATATTTGATGTGAACACCTTTCAAAAAAAATGATACCTATTGCATTGGGTGTTTTCTGGGATACTTTGTGGGAAACAAATGATTAACTCCTAGAAGACAGGGCTAGAGATTAACTCCTAGAAGACAGGGCTAGATCATCTTTGTACTTGGCCTTTCATAATGTTGTCTGACACATAAGAGTGTTGTACAGAAATAAATATTTTTGTGTAAGTGAAGAATTGCTTGAAAATGAGCTTCTATGAACCAGTGTGGTGTGTGGTTAAGCAGCTGTAGGTTAAGGGCAGATTGATCAGGTTTTAAAATACATTCAGGAGTATTTTTTAACCTGAGTCCACCTGAAGCTGGTCAGTAGAAAAATGTGTGAAAGTATCCCAATCCCAGGATGAAAACTAAATCATAGACCTAGAAGATTTGCTAACGGTATTGGAACTTACATTCCAGGAACCGTGTATGCACAGAATATTCAGACTGCAAGCAGGATGAGATCACATTGGCCAATTCCTCTCAAATGTTTCTACTGACATACCCCTCTTGGCCAAAGACAGTGAACACATACTCTGAGAGAGGTCTGTGTGAGAAATCTAGTGGGCCAAATGCAAGCAAGAAGTTTTTTGGAGTTTTTTTTTTTCTTTTTATTGAAATATAGTTGCTTTATGATGCTGTGTTAGTTTCAGGTATAACATACAGTATAGTGATTTAGTTTTACATATACATATATACGTATATTCTTTTTCAGATTCTTTTCTATTATAGGTTATTATAAGATATTGGATATAGTTCCCTGTGCTATACAGTAGGACCTTTCTGTTTATCTATTTTATGTATAGTAGTGTGTATCTGTTAATACCATTCTCCTAATTTATCCCTCCCCATTTCCACTTTGATAACCATAGCTTGTTTTCTATGTCTGTGAGTCTATTTTTGATTTGTAAATAAGTTCATTTGTATCATTTTTTTTTAAGATTCCACATATAGGTGACATCATGTGATATTTGTCTTTCTCTGTCTGCCTTAGTTCACTTAGTATGATAATCTCTAGTTCTAACCATGTGGCTGCAAATGGCATTATCCCATCCTTTTTATGGCTAAGTAGTATTCCATTGTGTATATATATACCACAACTTCTTTATCCAGTCATCTGTTAATGAACATTTAGGTTGCTTCCTTGTCTTGGCTATTGTAAGTGGTGTTGCCATGAACATTGGGGTACATGTATCTTTTTGAGTTAGAGTTTTCTCTGGATATATACCCAGGAGTGGGATTGTTGGATCATATAGTAACTCTATTTTTAGCTTTTTTAAGGACTCTTCATAGTGTTCTCCATAGTGGGTACACCAATTATTTTGTTTTTAAAATGTTTATTCTACAATTGCTCCATAATATAATTGCATTTATTTTAATACAGAAGTGCTGGTTTACATTTTTCAGCTGAGTGATACAGTACTTCCATTCAAGAGGCAAGGACTTATTCCTATTCTCCCATATAACATGGGAGAACACTCACATCCAGAAAGAGGAAGTGACTTGTTCAAGGCCACACAATGAAACTCTGGCAAACCTGGGGTTGGAACCTAGGTCTCCTGACCGCCAGTTCCATGACTAGATGCAGCCCTTCCACCTCACACTACACCAACAAGGTGCCATCTGATCTAGTAAATTCCACTTCTAAGACTCAATCCTAAAGAAAGAGATCCTAAAGATGCCAGGAAAGACCCAAAGATGTTATTTATATTAGATTTAAATTAGAAACCACCTATATCTTTAATAATGGGAAAATGGCTAAACAAAATACATGTGACAGAATATTTGGTAGCTACTGAAAATGATGCTTATGAAGAATTATATAGTATTCAAAATGAGAACAAAATCAAGAGTTCCTACTCTGTAAACAATATTATTAGAACATCTATCTATGACTAATTTATCCATCTATCTCAAATACAATACCTTAAAATATTGAGTTGTTATCTTTAAGCAGTGGGTGATGGATGATTCAAATTTTTTTCTTTATATTTTTCTGTTTTCCAAATTTTTTGCAACAAACATTATTTTTATAATTAGAATTAAGCAGAGCATGATTTTAAAATATATTTATAATTCCAAAAGATAAAATTCATGGAAAGACAAACACAGTGCTTGACTATTGTAGGCATGTTGAGGAAGGCTGGGGCCTGGAACCTGGGACTCTTTGCTGCAGTGCTTGCACCTGAACAAATGTCTCCTCGAGCGGCAGAATACAAAGAAATTACAAGGAACTAAAGATAACTGCATGCATAGGCAGTTGGGGCAAATTATGAACAGGATACGGAAAGACCAATTGCCACTTCTGAGGTGTTGGGAGCAAAGGTGGGGTACTGCACATGATCCCTGCACACAGAACCCCCAAGTGGGTGGGCAGACCACCTAAGCCAACCCTTTGCCCCACCCTCACCCCATTTAAGAGACCAGCTCAGAGAGTGAGCAAAGGAAATTGTTACTTGTTTTTGCTCCCTCATGCTGCAGCACAAGTCCCAATAAAGCCTTGGCTGAGTTTTTTGTCTGACCTCTCATCAATTTCTATTGATTAAGGAGGCCAAGAACCCTAGCTGGTAACAATGTGATGCTGAATTCCCTTACAGGCCCTACTTTCTGTGACCTGCCACCCATTGGGCTCCAGTTACATCTATTTTCACCCAAAGGCTCCAAGCCTGCTGGTAAAGACTGGGAAGCTAATAAAACAGGGTGCTCTTCATCAAGATAGTGCATGTCTGAGCTTCTGAGGAACCTTAGAGGAAATCCCTCACATGGTTAGCTTTGTCCTGATCGTTTCTTCTTCTATTCGTCCTTCTTTCCTGTTTCCCTGGTTGAATTGTCACTCTAGAAAGAGCTGGCATGTAAGTTGTCCCCAGCCTGTGGGAGTCCGGGTGGGACTTTCTCATGTGGCTTTTGTCAGTGAGGAAACATCATTATCCTGAGAGGCTGCAAACACATATATGGTTTCATTTACAGACAAATGAAACTGGATTCCTGCTTCCAGAGGGGAGAAACACAGTATCCTGGCAGGAAGGTGTCTTGAGATAAAACACTTTAACACCACAAGATTCGAGCACAGTGGTTCTCAAATTGGAGCACAGGTGGCAATCACCTGGAGGTCTTGCGGAAATACAGATGGCTGGGCCCACTCTCTGGGTGTCTGATTCAGTAGATGGGGAAGAGGTCTGGGAAGCTGAGAATGTGCATTTCTACCAAGTTCCCAGATGATGCTGATCCCACTGGTCTGGGGGCCACATTTGGGGAGGCACTGCTCTGGCAGCAGCACAGACATGGTCAAAACAAGGGAAGAAGGCATCCGAACCTTAGCAAATACGTGTGGCTTGTAGTAGAGGAAGATTTTGACCAATGCACTTCTTTCCTTTCTTCAGTCTAATTATTCTCTGTATTTCCTGATTTCTATGATGTTCATTCACTCATTCAACAATTTAAAGAGCACCCATAATACACTAGACACTAAAGATACAGCAATAAACAAGACAGACGAGGTCTAACTTGAGGGAGCTTCTATCCCAATGGAAATGGTCTAAACCATCGTGGTGTACGTTTCCAGTTTGCAAATCATTTGCAAATATTCTATTCTACTATAGATGATATAAAATGCATGAAATATGGTAAGTATAGATAATTAATAAGTAACTAGATTGTGAGATGTATCCAGAATTTAGAAGATACATTAAATAAATGTAAGTTAGTAAGTAGAGTGCATCAATGTTGAACATAGAAAGGAATGGAAAGACCAGGAGAAACTTAATATTCATGAGACACCAAATAATCATGAAACACTAAATAGACACAAGGCATATGAGGCCTTTAATATTGATAGAGTTTTAATGCGGCCACCCAGTGGTGATATCCACTCTGTTCCCATGTGTCTTCTGCCCATGAAGCACAGGCATAATTCAAAGGTGCACATCAAGGTGATTGGCCAACTACCACTGTGGTCAAGGGGGCTTGTTCCTGCATCTGTCCTATAAAGCAAGTGTGTATTTTGGTCCCAAGTACGGGCATAGATCCAAGATACTGTGGATTCGATTCCAGACCACCACAATAAAGCAAATATCACAATAGAGTGAGTCACACAAATTTTTTGGTGTCCCTGTCAATATAAGTTATAGTTACATTATACTGTAGTCTATGAAGTATACAATTGCATTACATCTAAAAAATATACTTACCTTTGTTAACAATACTTAATTGCTAAAAAATGTTAACCATCATCTGAGCCTTCAGTGAATCATAATCTTTTTGCTGATGGAGGGTCTTGTCTCAATGTTGATGGTGCTGACTGATCAGGGCGGTGAATGCTGAAGGTTGGGGCGGCTGTGGCAATTTCTTAAAATAAGACAACAATGAAGTTTGCCACATTGATTGATGATTCCTTTCACAAATGACTTCTCTGTGGCATGCAATGCTATTTGATAGCATTCTACCCACAGTAGAACAGCCAGTTGGTTGAGCAGCCAGAACACACATATTTATCAATTAAGTTCACTGTCTTTTATGGGTATGGTTTGTGGTACCCCAAAGCAATTACAATAGTAACATCAAAGATCACTCACCACAGATCACCATAACAAATATACTAATAATGAAAAAGTTTGGAATATTGTGCAAATTACCAAAATGTGACACAGAGACATGAAGTGAGCAAATGCTGTTGGAAAAATGATGCCAACAGACTTGCTCAATGCAGAGTTGCCACAAAACTTCAATTTGAAAACAAAAACAAAAGCAAACAAAAAACACCACAACATCTGTGAAGTACAATAAGCAAAGCTCAATAAAATGAGTTATGCTTGCATCTTTCTCCTTAGGGGCCCCCTTACTCAAACCTTGACTCTGGTCTTTGTAGTCACACCATCTTGAGAAAGGCTGATGTGATAAATAGCATGTAAACATTGCCCAATCAATCAGGAATCCAGGTGTGTAGCCCTTCCATCCTATAACCTCTGCGTATTATCCTATCCCAAATCTTTCCCCTAGCTACTTGCTGTGTGTTTTAAATTGACTCAAGCATCTTAATATTGTTTGTGAGATCTTCTATTCCATGATCTCTGAGATAATTGTTTCATAACTTTTTACGAGGTTCTCTGTGACATCAATGTAATCTCCTATAAGACTCTTGACAATCATGCAAATAAATTACAAATGTGATGTCTTTCTACATTTATTTTCCCTCTATTTGGCCTTACCTCTTCCCCTTAACACAGCTTAAACATACAGCCTATCTTTAGAAAGAGAATGACATGAAACAAATCTGGCAGGCTTAATGTGAAAATCAGAATAAATGTGTGAAAGTGTCTGAAGCAGGGTCTGGCATAAAGCATGTTTCCAAAAAAGGTACCTAGTATTAGTACTGCTCGTCTATTCCCTACAAGACATTACTGCAAGACATTGCTCTAACAAACAATGCAAAATCTGAAAAGCCTCTTCTAATTCCTCTTATAGGATTTTCCTTCCTACCCACTAGCACTAAATTACGTTGCCAAGTTATGTCACATAATGGATCTTGTCACAAATTTATTTCTGTTTCTTTGCTAAAAGCACAGGTTGTCCCTCACTCTCTAAATATTTTAAGGGAGAGCTTGGGTGTAATTAATATCCAACCCACAAAATAAAGACCAAGCCTGGGATTCATCCACTGACACCAACATTTTGTCCCTACTCCCATCTACTGTTACTTAATGACAAACATCACATATTTTCTTCTATATAATCAGTGTTTTATAATTCGCCACCCCCCAAAAGACGAGCCCCCTTCTTACTGACTAGAAAATCATAGGTGCCCCTTTCCTATTTGAAATATTCTATAGCCTTGACATCCATGAGCTCCAAAAAGCAGCCGTCTGGGCTAGGACAGGAAAAGCTGGAACACATTTAGCAAGGTTTTGTTTTGGTTTTTAAAATGCAGCCTTCAGTGATCTCCCCACTTCTTGAGCTGAGGAACTAAGCCATTGAACCTGGCCGAAAGCAGCAGTTTGAAGGAGCAGCTGAAAATTATTTCACTATGAAGCCAACCTTAGCAGGGCTGGAAAACTCCATATGGTCTGCAGCTCTGGTCTCCAGGAAGTACTCAGCTCATTCTCCTCATTTGGTTTGCCTCGTATATAATCCCAGCATGTGTATTTGAAAGGCCATTGTATAAAAAAGATGCCTTGCTCTGCATTTTTTTTCTTTTTCTGTTAACCTTTATGTAAATAATTCACAGAGATGCAATTTAATATTTATTCCATCAATGTGTTCTCTGTCCATTTAGGTTGTAAGACAACTAAGCTTGCTCTGAGCCAACAAGGACTCATGGAGGCAAATGGTGGTATTACCCTCAAGAAGCCAATGCGTGGGGTATACATCTACCTTCCCCTGTCCTGTGGAGGCCTCCTTCATTCTCCAGCTCTCCCACCTTGCTTCTCAGAAACTGACTCCTCTCCAGCCCCAAATCCAAAGCCCTTTGGCAAATAGAGACCAGCTCTGCCATTTTGTCAGACCCACAGAGATAAGCATGAACTCTCTTCTTCTCAGCCCATGTGGAAAGGACCATGCTTGGACTCCAAACTGACCTCAAGGATCTCACAAATTTCCCTAGAGTAAGAATCTGCTGTTACTTTTCATCACTTGATAGAAAAGTAGAGAGATTTCAGTCCTCATTTATGGCTGAAACATAAGAGTTAGGTCCATGCTTTGCAACAGAAATATTATACAAGCCCCAAATGCTTGCTGTCCTTGGACAAATGTGATTTACAATGCTCTAAAAGCTACATTAAAAAAATTAAAAGAAGAGGGGAGGGTAGAGCTCAGTGATAGAGTCCATGTTTAGCATACACATGGTCCTGGGTTCAAGCCACAGTGCCTCCATTAAAAAAAAAAAAACTTTAAAAAATTAAAGGAACTAGGTAAACTTAATTGTAATAGTGCATTTTTATCTAACCCAATATATTCCCAAAAACTATCAGTTCAACCTGCAATCAGTATAAGTAATTATCAATGAAAAATTATTCTCTTTTATACTGTCTTCAAAATCTGGTATGTATTTTACACTGAGAGCACATCTCAATGGGACACATTTCAACAGCTCAGTTGCCACATATGGCCATTTGCCACCATATTGGACAATGCAGGTTTAGACCTTCAAAACAGAGTGGGGGAAATAGAACCTCTGAGTGAGAAATTTCAGTGGAAATAGCATCCTTTTTTACACCTTTGGAAATTCCCTCCTCTGGAGAAAAATGTTTTCATATATCCTAACCTCCTTGGGAGGAGGCTGGCCTGTGTCTGTAAGAAGGAAGCTTCCCTCTTCCTCTGCCCCCTTTTTTCCAGAACAGTGTTCCTCTCACTCCGCAGTGCACACAGATCCCCCCAGACCTTCTAAAAATGCAGATTCTGATTCAATAGATCTATAGTTTTGCCCTTCTAACAAGCTCCCTGGTGACCCCATGGCTAGTCTTCAGATCCCATTTTGAGTAGTGAGGTCCTGGAGGCTGATGCCCTGTATGGTGCTGTGTGTGATGAGATGGAGGTGGTGTATATTGAGGTGGGAAGAACGTGAACTTGGAGTCAGACTGCGAGTGCTGAGTGCTTCGGTCCAACACTTAGTTGTGTGAGTTGGGGGAAGACTGCTTAACCCCTATGAGCCTTAATCTCCTCATCTATAAAAAATACAGACAGTGATGGGGCTACCATGTTGGCTGGTGCGGACACACTAGGAAACAGTCAGCCAGGGTCAGCCATTTTACCTTTAGGATGTGAAAGTACAAACTTAAACTGGGGAAAGAAAGGAATCACTTTTCCTTGATTTAACCAGAAAGGGGTCCTGTATAAGCATCACCTCCTCAAGGAAAACTTCCCTAACCTTCTAATCTGACATACATGTCAGTGAATTCTCTGTTTCTCAGATGCCTATATCTCTCTCATAGCCTTTATCACATAGTACCATAATTATGGGACTCCCCACTGGAATTTAAGTGATTTGCAGGCAGCAAGGACAGCCTCTCATTCCAGTGCTTTCTGATTGCTGGAGGACCAATGCTGGTTTAGCTGTATAAAATCCCTTGAGGAATTTGTTAAAAATAAAGATTCATAGGCTCCATCTAGATAGTTGTGTTTAGTGGGTCTCATTTGGAATCAGACAAGTATACACTTTAAAAGCTCTTCAATGTTCTGATGCCCAGCCAGGTCTGGAACCACTGGATTTTTCCACTTTGTATCATTGGTACCTACCCAGTGCCTTGCATAAAGTCAGCTTCCAGTAAAGTGTCTGATGGATGAGTATGTTATCCTTTACATTGACACAGTGAGTCAGTTTCCCAAGGCACACCATATATCCCATACATGATCTTATATTCAGGGGTTTCAGGGGTGGATCTTGTGTTGTGGGCCTGATCCTTATTCAGTCTGGAAGGCTTTCTTTAAGAAAAGAATACAAAATGAGATGTAAACATGCATATTTATTTAGAATGGGAAAAATTACAAATTCAAGTTTTGAAAAGCTGACCAATATGACATTAGAAAAATCAATTAATTAACTAAATACCTGATATGCCTTTATATGACTTTTCCTTAACTTTTTTTTGTCTGCATACTCTTTTATCACCTCTTCATGTATCAACACTTTAATAATATTATTTATAATATAACTTTTCAATAGAGGAATTGTCATATAATTTAGTTATTCCTCCAACATGGTTAATCAAAATTTTTTAAAATTATAGGTGGCTTAGGATGCATAAAACCTGTGGTTTTCCTAAAGTGGAATGACTAGAAATAACTTTATTAAATCTGAAAATGACCGAAAATCTAATAATTATTCCATTAAACTCAAACTAAATATATTCTTAACCCAGCTTCCCCTGAGCTGAGTTCTCAGAATGCTTTTAGTGACTCCATTTTCACCTAAGACAAGGGGAAACTGATAAAGGGAAAGCCAGGTAAGAAAGGAGTGGAGGTCTTAACCACTTGCTATTAAAATCTTCCTTTTCCTATGAAAACATGCAGCCATATGAACACATCGCCAGGACTCATCCGAGTGCCTTGGAAGGGCCTGTGCCAGTAAGGGTCCCAGTGCCTAAGCTCAGAGAGCTTCCTGTGAATTTACCTTTGCCCATTTGATATTCACAGTCTCTGTGTTAGTTAGAATCCCCTGGTTGTGAGCAACAGAAACAACTGGGTCAGGAAGAAGGCATTTATTGGCTGCATATTGGGTTCTCCCAGCACTGAAAGAAAAGCAAAAATTTCTCAGAAAGCAGTGCTGGGATCCAGGAAATAGAAACAGCCTTTCATACTTTCCCTGTGGGGGAAAAAAAAAAAAAAAAAGAAATGTAAATGTTTTTCAGCCTTTGTGTCATTAGCTCAAAAATGTAATTCCAGGGACAAAGTGAATGATTGGACTAGCACGGCTTCCAATCCTGCCCTCAGCCGGGGAAGAGCTGTACAGCTCAATGGACACTTCCACCAAGACTGGGTCCAATGGGAGAAGCCTAGTTACCCAATGTTGAACTGGGTGCTGCTATCAGAACAAGGGGGACTGGAGCGCAGGGGAGGACCTCCATGTCTCCCTTCCAGGGCTCCCATCAGGCTTCATTCAGCAGTTATCACTTTATGTTACAAACAATTGAGCGTATGAGTGTATTTCCAACCGATTTAGCATCATACATCTTCAATACCCACTTACAAATTTCCACACCACTTAGTATGTGTGTAAAACATATTTATTAAGTAAAAAATATTGTGGTGAAGTAGTGGAAAGGTACTATTCCTCCAAAGTTACTTATGAAGCATTGTTGGTCTAGAGAAGGTTAACTAAGGTTTCCCAGGGCCACATGATCAGAGCACAAGTCCGAGAAAGGACCAGATAAAGACCCGGTATACCGAAGGGGTTTGCTGTATTCTCTTCCCATTGGGTTTGAACTTGGGCCCATTAGTAAATGTCTGGAAACTGAGGAGCCTCTCTTGAAGGAAAAATCTCGGGTTCTGGAAATTTCTGTACCTATCCACCCTCACTTCTGCCTCCACTGCATCCCTTGAGGATGTTCCAGCCAGCGAGAGTACTGCTCCCCGCCCTGCCATGCCTGGGGGGCCATGGACCCTGGAGCCAGCCCCTCGTTGGGGGAAAGTTAAGCTCACACTCTCCTCTGCTACAAAAACCTGTCATCCAAAACGCCTAATCGCATCTGAATGTGTGCCATCTGGTGGCATTTCTCCCCCCAGGTGGCTCTCAGCAAGGCGTCTTGTAATAGAAGGTCTAAGGCATAATGACATTGGCTTTCTGCAGCTAGAGGTTGCCTAAGCTCCTTGAAGCATAGAGCTGCTGGCAGGGAGATTCCTGGGCTACAAACATTGCCAGGAGTCCCCCCTGCTGAGCCCAAGCGAATGCTTTTTCCAGGTGCCGCGTGGAAAAATCTGAGTCGTGACTATTGTTCAGTCAGCAGCTCTCAAACTACAGCCTGGGTCTGAATCACTAGGAGGGCTTGTGAAAATGCAGATCACCGGCCCCCACCAATTCAGCCTATCTGGGGGTCCCTCGCCTTTGCTCTTCTAACAAGCTCCCTGGCATTCGCTGATACTGCTGATCTGAGGACCACACGTTGACAACTACCGGTTTAGATGCTTCAGGAGATTTCCCCTCCCCCAGGGTTACTGCAAGGGATTTCACACCCTCTATCTGGCTCAGCTATCCAGGAGAAGATTGCAAGGTGTGTATCAGCGGATCAGCAGATATCAAGTCATCCAACAACTGTTCTCTGGCTTTAAGGCACAGGGTGGAAGCATATGTACAGCCCGGGGATTCTCCATCTCAGCACTATTGACATTTTGGATCTGGTCGTTGTGAGGGGCTGCCCTGGGCATTGTTGGATGTTGAGACCCTGGCTTCTGCCCTCTGGGTACAGGAGCATCTCTACTCCCTTTCCAACAACGAAGTTTATCAAAACTGTCTCCAGATGTTGCCAAACATCCCTTGGAGGGCAAAATCAACTCCAGTTGAGAATCACTGATATATACTACAACACGCTTGCATGGGGTGGAGGAGGGTATTAAAGATTTCTCCAACTGGGCTCCTTGCAGCCCCCTAAAACAAACTGTGAAGCTGACATAAATCGTAACAATGCCTTTCCTTTGGAACACACATTCTAGGGCTGTTTCACATATTTGAGTCCTTTGATCCTGACTTGTGTGTTTGGGAGAGCAAATTTTACCTCTGTCTCCATTTTAAAGATGGGGAGACTGAGTCTCAGAGAGGTCCAGGATTTGCCCAGATTTACACAGGCAGTACATCCCAGCAGAGGACTGGAATACACATCCTCTAATTCCTAGGTCAGTGAATTGTCCATCCCATGATGCAAACCTCATTCAGCCTACAAACATTCCATAAACAGTAGCAGATAGTGGCATTTTTAAATGATTTTTGGTGGTTGAGAGATCAGGAAGGACACAAAAACATTTGTTGGTATAGATGATGGGCTTGTGGGCTTTGAAAATCACAGCTGGGGCTAATGGAATCTATGTATCCTGAGGACAAATTGCTATCTATGGAAGCTTCTTGGAGTATGGGATCAGGCAAGCCTGTGGTTCCCTAGGAAATGTGCCTGGTCAAGCTGATAAGGGTCTTCTGATGGCTGGTCTGGGCCTGTATCCACAAGTAAAGCAGGGACACTCTGCCTCAATTTCTCCAAATTACCCCTACCCCTTCCTATATGTCAAATCATCTTTTCAGTGGATACCATCAAGGCCAAGTAACATGTATGAAACAAATTCTCAGTCTCTCTCTCTCTTCCTTTCTTTCTCTTTCAGTTTATTCGAGAGAGGATTTGAAGCCGAATCCTAAATTAAAATGTTGCTCTAGACAGAGAGCACAGGAAGTATTAGAAGTTGAGAATTCAAGTGTCTCCATGTGTAGACACTACACTGCCGCTGCCCACCGTAACTACCAATTCGCACTGCAGTTTGCCACTCTGGTTACTTGGGATGAGCACTTAGGTAAAGACCAAGCCATGCGGGCTCCATGGATTACAGGAAATATTTTCACTGTTAACTTCAGTTCACCCTTCCTAACTTCTCTGTTTACAATCCTGGAGAGAAAGCATTAACTACCTGAGTTTGAGCACATAACTTGCAAAGAAATTTCAATTAAGAATAAATCCAGGATATTAAGAAGGTAGCCTAGAAAGATACAAGTATGGAAATCAACCAGAGCCTCTGTGTTTTTATGCTAATTTGAAAGGGTTGCTGTTAAGGGGGTGGTTGTGTATGTATGTGTATATGTGCATATTTATATGTAATGTATGTGTATGGTGTGTGTTATGTGTCAATGTGTGTGGTGAGAATGTGTGTGTGTGAGTGTTTTGAAGGATTATGATGGGGTGGAGTAAGACTTACTGGTTAGAAGACTATGAATGAAACACAATTTGTCCACAGTTTTTAAAGCCGGTTGCTATTTATATTTCCTGCCTCCTTGGCTCAAGAAAAGCTTTCAATATGAAGCTAAAATGGTTGAGTGTTGCTGAGTGAGCCAATAGGGCCATCCCAGAGAAGTAATGGACTTCACCCCTAGTGAGATCAGAACAGAACTCTCAGCTGGAAAGGACCCCCATCAGCCCCAGACAAACCCAGTAATGAAAGAGCTTGGATTCTCCCCCCGAGGTGAGATTGTCTCAATGTTCCAGCATGCTGTTGGAGGCTCTGGTGATGCCAGGCAGATGGAGTTACAAAAATAATCACCCAGCCAGAACACTCACCGCCATGTGGCAATGAATTCATGTCATGACTGCACTTGCCAGAGTGATTTTATTCCCCAATCAAGATGAAGTGACTCTAATGGCTTCCACTTGGTTCCATATGGCCCCTCAATGTTCATTATTCCCTGCCATGGGCTTTTCTTTGGTCGTATTTTTTTCCTGTGAAATTTATTAAGAGGAAGAAAGGGACAAAGGATGAAATCCCAAATCCTTACTTACCCGAGTCTGGTAGAAGGAAGGAAAATTTTATGGAAATTATATAGAAAGAAAAGATCAAATGAAATGAATACTTTTTCAGACTTTGCATCTTCAGTAAAATAAGAGTTTCCTGAACTAATATTTTATAATGTTATTTTGTTCCAGGTATGTTGTGCATTTCTGTTAATCCATTTGAAAAAGGTTGTGCCACTATGTCTAGAGAACTGAAGTAATTAACAATATCAATTTCACCAGAAATATTCAGATTATTGAGGTGTGAGGTTAAGGGCATGGATGTTGAGTTACCAGTTTCATCCTTTCTAGCTGTGGCATCTAGCCCCTGTTCCCTAAACTAGTATTCATTCATTCATTCATTCATTTATTCATTCATTTGTTCATTTACTACACATTTATTGTTCTCCTGCTATGTGCTGGGAACTGTTCTAAGTACTGAGGATGTAGTGGTAAATAAGAAAGACAGGGTTTCTCATGGAGTTGACATTTCTGATGGGGTGTACAGACAATTAAAATATAGACAAATCCATGAATGAAAAATAATACCAGCTCTTGAATGATACTTACTAATAACTCTTTCTTGTCATTCAGACCACAGCTGAAATGTTACCTCCTTAGAGAAACTTTGACTCCTCATGTAATCCTTCTTTTTGTATTTGTTCTAAATACATTTGATCTAAATAAAAAGGAAAGAATTGAATGACAAGAAAGAGTTATTCATGGGGAAAGAGCATTTGAAATCGAGGGAATAGAAAATACAAAGTCATTTAGATGGAAAAGAGCTTGGTGTGTTTGAGAATGTATGAGAAATTCAGCCTGGCCAGGCCCAGTGAGCCCAGTGAGGTGGGAGGAGAGTGGTACAAGGGTTTGATCAGCTGGATAGTAGATAAAAGGGAATTTTAAAGCCCTTGGTAAAGAATTAGAGACTTTATCCTGAATGTGATGGAAAGTATGTAAGTTATCTACTGCTGTGTAACAAATCATGGATTGCTGCGATAGAACTGATGTTTGCCTCCAAGCTATTTCTTAATCTTATTCTTTGCCATTAGAAGAAGCTGAGAATTTTCAAAACCTGCAAGTCCAGGCTCCTTTTGTTTAACAATCTTTCCTTGATTGTATCTTTTTTCTCTTGCATTTAAATATAAGCAGGAAGAAGAACAGGAGGCTCCTTTAATGCTCTGCCTGGAAATTTCCTTACCTGGGTCAGCCAGTTCACTGGGCACATTTTCTGTTTCCCACAATCCCACAGTTTAGTGTTGCTAAACTTTCTACCATTGTGTACTCCTTTCCTCCAATTTCTAGTGTCCCTTTCTTCCTTCCCTTTAAGTTCTCTCTGGTAGCATCCTCTAGGGTCAGTGGGCTTCTGCTAATCCTTCCTCAAAACTCCTTAGATTTTTCACTAGCACACTTTCCTGAAAGTTCTTTCAGCTTCTACTCCTGTTGTCAAACCCAAGTTCATGGGCCCGAAGCACAGTGAGCCCAAACAAACAGAAACATCAGACTTTGGAGCAGAGAAAGGTTTATTGCAAGGGCCAAGCAAACAAGAAGGGTGGCTTGTGCTCAAAAGACCTAAAGGGAAGAAGTTGTTATAGGCAGAATTTGTGGGGAAGGCTCCTCTGATTGGTTGGTAATGAGGTAACAAGGTAGTGTTCCAGGAATCTCAATCATCAGCCTTCTGGTTCCAACCAATCTGAGGTCCACATGCTTGTGCTCAGCCTGAAGTTACCATAATCCACCTGGGTGGGGGGCTAAGAGATGTGTATCAAATTGTTATCCATGTTCCCTAAGGAGTTACTGAGGCCCTGCCTCATCACTGCACTATTATTTCTTTCGGCATTCCCTCACTCTCCTAATTAGTAACTGAATCTGCCCTTTGGAACTTTAGGGAAGGTCTACTAGGCTGAAAGCCTTTTTTCCTACAAACAAGAAATGGGGCACATGGAAAGGCTTTTATGCCCAGGAGGGCCCCACTGGGTCCTGCTTAGTCGGATCAATCCCGAATTCTGTTTTTCTTATGGTAGCACCTGACTTCCATGTACCAAAATCTACAGTGGTTATCAATTGTCATGGAATAAATTTCCCCAAAACCTAGTGGTGTAAAGAAATAGATAGTTTTTATTTCACATAGTTTCTGAGAGTCAGGACTCTGGGAGCAACCTAGTTGGGTATTTCCACTCACAGTCTCTCATGAGATTATAATCAAGGTACTGGCAAGGGCTGCAGTCACTGAAGACTTGATTAGGGCTGGAATGTCCACTTCCAATATGGCACATTCATATAACTGGCGAGTTGGTGTTGGTTGTCAGCAAGAAACCTCAGTACCTTGTCATGCAGCCAACTCCATGGGCTGCTTGAACGTCCTTATGAAGTGGCAGCTGGTTTCCCCCAAAGCAAGTGATACAAGAAGAGGTAAGATGAAATCTGCAGCGTGTATGTCCTGGCCCTGGAATTTTCAAAGCATCAGTTCCACAACATCCTAGTGGTTTCACAGGTCAGCCCTGTTCAGTGTGGGAAGAGAATCTACAAGGGCATGAATACAAGAAAGCAGATATCATTGAGGCCATCTTTAAGGTTGACTACCACAAAGCCCTAAGATTTTTAAGCAAGAGAGTGACATGATCTGATTTATGTATTTAAAAGTTAGCCTGCTGCTGTAGACAGACTGAGTTTTAGAGAGGCAAGAGTAGAAGACAGGAGATAGACCAGAGCCCAGCTGAATAGTAGCCCAGATGAGAGATGCTGGGGGCTTGGATTTAGGGTGGTAGCAGAAGGTAGGTATCTTAGGTAAAGGGATTCATAATATATTTTAGAATTCTGTAATCAAGACTTGCTGAGGGATGTGGGAGGAAAGATTGTAACTGAGGCGGCAGCTGAGTTTTTGGTTTGCCCGGTCGGGTGGATGGTGATTCCAATTACTAGGAAGGAGAAAAGTAGAGAAGAAGCAGGTTTGAAGAAAATCAAGAGTTCATTTCAGGATATGCACAATCCGAGATGCCTATTGCAAATCCAAGTACAAAGTTGCAGACAAGAATCAGGAGTGCAGGGGAAATGTTAGAGGCACAAAAGGGTTTAGGGAAGATGTAAAGAAATAAAAAAATACAGCACCAGGTATATGTTCAATAAATACAGAAGATACTATAGTTAAAACCCTCCCTCACTGATCTTCAAAGTGCTGCTATATGTGGGGTCCCAGATTCCTGTTTCTTTCTTTTTTTCAACAACAGCCTATGATTAAGATATGATTTACTTACCAAAAAATTCACCCTTTTAATATGTGCAATTTAGTGACTAAGTATTCTCAGAATTATGCAACCATCACCACAATCTAGTTTTAGAATGTTTTTGTAACTCCTCCCCCTGCCAAAAAACCCTGTACCCAATAGCAGTCATTTTCCATTCCTGCTCCCACCCCACCCTCCACCCTGATCCTGGCACTCTCTCATCTACTTTCTGTCCATATGGATTTGCCCATTCTACTTCACAGAAATGAAGCCATGGAATATGTGGTCTGGCTTATTTCAGTTAGCAGAAGGTTTTCAAGGCTCACCGATGATTCAGCATGTGTCAGTCTTCATTCTTTTTCATGGCTGAATAATATTTGGATATACAAAATTTGGTTTATTCTTTCACAGGTTTCTGGACATTTAGGTGGTTTCCACTTTTTGGTTATTGTGAATAATGTTTCTCTGAACACATGTGTTTATGTTTTGTATGGACATATGTTTTTGTTTTTCTTGGGTATAGACTTAAGGGCAGAATTGCTGGGTCATAGATTAACTATATGTTTAACCTTTCAGAAACTTCCAAAGCAGCTGCATGATTTCATATTCCCACCAACAACAAATGAAGGCTGCAATTTCTCCACTTCCACTCCAACACTTGGTATCATCTGTCTTTTATTATTTCAGCCATCCTAGTAGAAGTGAAGTAGTACCTCATTGTAGTTTTGCTCTGCATTTCCTTAATAATACTATTAAACATTGTGTTGTGTGATTATTGGCAATTGGTACATCTGCTTTGGAGAATTGTCTACTCAAATAGTTTTCCTATTTATTAATAGGGTTATTTCTTTTGTTATTGTTGAGCTGTAAGCATTCTTTACATATTTTAGACAGAAGTATCTTTTCAGATATATGATTTGAAATATTTTCTCCCATTCTGTGGGTTGTCTTTTTACTTTCTTAATGGTATCCTTTGAAGCACAGAAGTTTTAATTTTGATGAAGTCTGATTTATCTATTTTTATTTTGTTGCTTGGATTTTTTGGTGCAGTTACTAAGAAACCATTGCCTACCTTGAGGTCACAAAGATTTACTTCTATGTTTCCTTCTAAGAATTTCATAGTTTTAATTTTACACTGGAGTAAATTTTTTTAATATAGTTTGAGATAGGGGCCCAGCTTTATTCTTTTGCATGTGGCTATTCAGTGATTTTAGTACTATATTGTTTAAAAGACTACCCTTTCTCCAGATTGTTGATTTGGTACCTTTGTCAAAAATCAACTGACCATGCATGTAAGAGTTTCTTTCCAGACTCTTGGTTCTATTCCACTGATCTGTATGTTTATCCTATGGCAGTACCACACAATCTTGACTATTGTAGTTTTGTAAATTAGTTTTGAAATGGGGAAGTGTGAAGAATATTGTTCTTTTTCAAGATTGTATTGACTATTTCTGGTTCTGTCCATTCCATATTAATTTTAGAATTAACTTGGCAACTTTGAAAAAAAGATAGCTGGGAATTTGATAAAGAGTGTGCTGGAAATCTGACATTAATTTGGGTAACAATGGCATCTTAATAACATTGAGCATTCCAACCTATGAACATGGGATGTTTTCCAATTGTTTAGGTCTTCTTCAATTGTTTTCTGCAGTGTTTTATAGTTTCTGTCATGCAGGTCTCACACTTCTTTCTTTAAATTTATTGCAAGTTATTTTATTATTTTTGATATAATTATAAATGGAATGGTTTGCTGAATTTTATTGCTGCACTTTTCATTGCTAGAGCATAGAAATAAAATTGATTTTTGAATACTGATCTTATATCCTTCAGCCTCCTGACCTCATAAGAATTTTTTGGTGGATTCCCAAGTATTTTTTATATATAAGATCATGTCATCTGAGAATAAGGAGAGTTTTACTTCTTTCTTTTCAATCTGGATAACTTTGTTTCATTTTATTGCCTAATTGCCCTGGCTGGAACTTTCAATATTATGTTGAATGAGCGATGAAAAAAGACATCTTGTTCCTGACCTTAGGAGGAAATCTTTCAGTCTTTCACCATTAAGTTTGATGCTAGCTGTCAGTGTTTTGTAGATGCTTCATCAATTTAACATATTTCCCTTTTATTCCTAGTTTGATGCTTATTTTTATCTTGAAAGAGGGCTGAGTTTTATCAAATGCTCTTCCCCCCATCTATTAAGATGATCATGTGTTTCTGTCCTTTATTCTGTTAATATGTTATGTTATATTAACTGATTTTCAGATATCAAACCAAACCTGCATTTTTGGGTTAAATTCCACTTGATCATGTTGCATAATTCCTTTTTAATACATTACTAGATTAACTTCATTAGTATTTTATTGAGGATTATTACATCTATGTTCATAAGGGTGTTGGTCCATAATTTCCTTTTCTGTGATGTCTTTGTCTCTTTTTGGTAACAGGATTATACTGGCTTCATAGAATGAGCTGGGGACTATTTCCTCCTTTTCTATTTTTTTGGAAGAACTTGAAAAGAATTGGCACGAATTCCTCTTTACATGGTTAGTAGAATTCAGGAGTAAGTCCTCTCGGCCTGGGCTTTTCTTTGTGGAAAGTTTTTAAATGACTAAGTCAATCTGTTTACTTGTTCTAAGTTTATTTAAATTTTCTATTTCTTCTTGAGTCAGTTTTGCTGTTTTGTATTTTTTAGGAATTTCTCCATATCATCCAGATAAATTGATTATTCATAATATTTCCTTATAATCCTTTTTATTTCTGGAAGGTCAATGCTAATAGCTTTCTCCTTCATTCCTGATTTTAGTAATTTGAATCTTTGTTCTTTGGTTCTTGTTAGCCTAGCTGCAGTTTTGTCAATTTTGTTAATATTTCCAAAGAATCAACATTTGGTTTTGTTGATTCTCTTTACTGTCTTCATACTCTCATCCATTGGGAAAGGCTCAGAGACTCCACATTTGCCCTCCAAATATACAACATCACATTGTGTACAGCACTGTATAGTTAGCGATCAGTCCTTCACGGGATTCTTCTTCCAGCTTGCGTGTGAAGTCAAATCCAAAGAATCTGATATAATGCTCTGCAGAGGTTAAAAACGATCAAGCAAGTCAGTAGGGAGAAATGGACGCCCAGTTCCTATGTTGACTTTATTCCTTACATCTTGAATGTTCTCAGTTTGTAACAGTGAAACTTCCCCCCGGGAAATCCTTGTTCACTTCAAGGCATGTACTCATTATTCCAGATAATAACTATAAAGTTTCCCCTAATAAAAATGAAATTCTAGCCAACATTTAAGATGAGCTCAACAGGAGACAAAAGTTTTCCTTAAGATTTCCAGGTGCATACTTTAACAATAGGAGCCAGTACAAAAATCTGCAGTGTTGGAAAATAACTGAAATTGTGATTATCCGTACAAAAATATTAACACAGTCACTGATCTTTGCACACCAGGTGTTTCTAATTACCTCACCCATTTATAGACTCGGTCTCTCCTCATAATTCTCTTTCCTCTTTCCAACAAAGATTTTTATGTTATAAATATCTAGGCCAATATGTTATAATCCTAATGCTTTGGGTTTGCCATTCTCTCCTACTAATCACTGAACTGCTCATCGAAACTCTATTGATAGGAGACTGGAAAGTTTATTGAGTGTTTACGGTATGTGTGTAGGGCATTGGATTAGGCACAATAGAAGGAAATCTCAAAGAAATCAAACACTTCAACAATAAATTTAGTGTATGGGGGTAGACTGTGTACTGGAGGATGGACTGAACATGTACCTTTCTTAAATTACAAAAAGGGAAGATACGTAACATTAGAAGCATGATAAAACTGTCAAAAGTATACTAAATATGCTGTGTTAGATCAGGACTGATTTTGTTTCTTTGGTGGTGTAAAAGTACAAATTGCTCTTGGAAAGAGAAACAGAAAGCAAGGAAATTTGGTTGCACCTTGCTAAGACAACTAACAATGAAACTTCCATTGAGACCCATTCTTTAAATAGCCATCACTACAGCTGTCAATAAGCCTCTGCCCCCTAGTCTTTGTTTCCTCCTTCCCCAGTTCCCAAACCTCTGAGCCCCTCTTGCTTAGGACAGACCCTCCTGTAAATACATACCCCTGGAAGAATACAGATTCTTGCTTCAAGTCAGTTAATGCAGCCTGGACACATGGATGCCAGATTCTGCAGTTTAAACAAGCTTTCATGTAACTGATGCTGGTGGTTCCAGGACCATACATTGAGTTGCTTGGACTCATGGAGGTCCTGCTCTGTGCAAGGCATAATCTCAGTCCTAGAGGAACTTAAATTTCAGGTGCAGAGTCAAAGCACAGTAACAAAACAAAACAAACTGTAGAGAAAACAAGAGCAATATTTATTCAGCAAAATTTATCAGGTGTTTAGGAGCCTGGCAATTTACAAGCAAAATATCAGGCTGTTAAAATTGGACTCTTCTTGTCTCAATTTACCTGAGGTGTCAAGATACAGAAGCCACATTCCAAAGTGAGGTGTGAGACCACCAGGCAGGACTTGCAACAAGAGGTTGCAGAAAACTGGGATAGCCCTTCACTGACCACTAATCTCCAGCCTTTGAAGCTAAGGAAAGAATTGGAGGTGTGAGAAAGGTGGTCAGAGAGAACTATTGGTGGGGGCCACCCTCCAGGAAGTAGCAGTGGGGGCAGGGGGTACTTCCTCTTAAACAAAAGTTAAAAGGGAGGGGCTCTGAGATAAGTTAACATGGGACCCTGCAGTTGGGGACCAGTAGGTTAGATTCTGGTTAACGCCTGGGGAATCTAAAAGGTGGGAGGGGAGCAGCTGGTCTGTTGGAGGGCTTTCTCTGCAGGACCTTGCCTCCTTTTCTGCCAAAGGGTGTTTCCTCTCTCCTGCTCGCCTTTCATTGGCACTTTTCAGCCAAGGGCCTCAATGTGATTAATCGTTGAACTCCTTGATGCCCTGGAGAGGTAGTTAGGTATCATTATCCCTAATGTCCAGCTGGACAAACAAAGGAGGTTGGCTGTGTTGACCTAGATCACACAGGGGGCAGGTTTGGGAGGAGAAATGGGCTGTATCCTCTGCAGCCAGAACGGGAACTTTGGGCAGGTCCCCCCGGGAGGAGTCCCAGTTCCTGGGCCAGAACGTTGAGTGTGCCTCCTGCAAGTGCATAAGTTCGTGGGGCACTTCATAAGTGTCAGGGTGTGTGAGCTGAGAGCAGCTGTGTGAGGAAATCTGAGGGAGGGAAAATTTTTCTAAAATATCCTATTTCCAATTTGCACCTGATTGGCAGAGAGGAAGAAATTTGTGCTGCTTTAATTGGCAAGGGAAATGTACACCCAAGAGACTAGGATTTCCTGGCTTTATTTTAAATTTTCAATTAAAAGATATATGTAATTTTTGAATGAGTGCTTACACACCTTAGCTTGCAAGCTTTTGGCAGCAACAAACTGTGTCCCCAGAGTTCTCTAGAAAAGCTGCCCTATGCTTAATAACTATAAAACAATTCAAATAAGCAGTGAACTAGCATGGGAGTGGAGTGGGGGTAGGTGGAAACAGAGATAAATATAATACAGTCCCTTTCTCCAGAAGCGTACAACCTAAATATTGATAAATACAGAATTCTAATTTACTTAGGGTTAGATTCTAAAATCAGTGAGTAAATAGAAAATCTCACTTAATCAAAATTACCCTTGAAACATTCTTTGACTTGTCTATCAAGGGTTGCATACATGAGTTGTGCATATAAATTGTGCAATAATTCTTATACCCTTTAAATTTTAAAGACTGTAGGAGTCATAGTGTGAGGAACAAAAGAGGTTGTGTAGTTTGAACATTCAGATTTGCCTACCTGTAAGACAGTTATCCAAGACCTAGCTGTGTTGGGGAGGTGGGCTGTAATATCATACAGTGGATCTGCTTAGATTCTCTGCATAACAAACATAATCAAAACTCAGTGGCTTAAAATAGCAATCATTTTCCTCATGGGGCTGCTGATCAGTTGAGTGTCAGCTCTCTGGGCTGGGCTGGGACAGCTCAGCTTTGCTCCACAGTGTCTTCACCCTTCCCCTGAGACCAGTGACCTAGCCTGGGCATGTCTTTTTCATGGCAGAGGCTCAAAATCACAAGACTTTACAGTGATAGGAATAGAGAGGATAGTAGCAGAAATGAGACAGGAAGGAAGGGGACAAGGCACAACTGTTAAAAGAATGAGGAATAGGGACACAGTTGTTGAGAAAAACAGGATACCACAAAACCCAGCTGGAACCACCTGAAACCAAGATGGCGTCAAGCATGGTCCAGTCATTGACCCCTATCTAACTCATTATACCTTCATTATAATACTAAAAAAAAAAAAAGGGGGGGCCTTGTCCCATGACAGTTCTGAAGACGACCATAAAAGGCCAAAAAGTGGGTGGTGGCCCAACTCCTAGAAATGTACACCCTTTCCCAGAATAGCAAGAATATTCCTCCCACTCATTAGCATATGAAATTACCCAGCCCATAAAAACTAACAACCTCACATCGTGGGGCCCTCCCACCTTCTGAGACGGTCTACATGCTGTCTATGGAGTGCGTATCTCCCTGAATAAATCTACTTTCACTCTACTTAAGCTCCCTCTTGAATTCTTTCCTGCATGAAGCCAAAGACCCTAACTTGGTGGGCCATCCCAGGGACTCTGACGCATCCCGAGATGTAATATTTCCTTCTCCTGTATCAGAAAGAGCCATTAGTTATAACAACAATAAGTAAATTTACCTCTAGTGTGCAATTGCCTAAAAGTCAAGGTGCTTTTCTCTCTCAGCATTGGATCCCTATGCTTGTCTCACCTTGCTCTTGGTAAGCACTCAATAAATCGTTTTTGACTGATGAGTGTTAATTACATTGGCCCTCCAAGGACACGATTCATGTTGGTCCTGAGGGCCAGGTGGAATAACATGCTGGTGCCATCTGGCCAAGCTGGGATAGGAGCACCAGCCTGATTAGCAGGAAGCTTGGATCTCAAAGGAACTTGTGGTTCTTGAGACATTTTTTGAGAAATTTAATCTTGTGAGCTCATTGAGGCCAGAGACATCTCATAATTATCATAATATCTTTCCAGAGACTAGCAAGATGTCACAGGGGAGCCAGATCTTTACTTCTGTACTTCACCATAACCCTGTGTGATTAGTGCCATATTTTCATGAAGAATGGGACCCTTGGAGAGGAAGAGCATTCAGGTTAATTCCCCCATGGGGACGTGGCTATAAAGGGGAGCTATTTGAGAAGCTTTCAGAGAAAAGGTGAAGGCTTCCTCTTCTTTTCTTGGTGAAAGGCAAGTCCTTTGTTTGTTTGTGTTCTACAAAAACACCTGTAGCTTTGATCTCAAATTACTTCTATACACAGAAAATGAGCGCTTTAAAAATCTTCAACAAGGGAACAGAGGGCTAGTCTGTGCTGTGTGTAAAGTATAGTATGTCTCCTGAGACTATGCGCCGGAGCTCTGTTCCTGCAAGGCTTCCTATCAAAACAGCGCAAACTGACATCAGGCAGCATCTTATGTCAGGACTGAGGGGAAGTGGAAGCAGTTTCACTGTGCTTACCTCATGCTGTTGGGAAACACAGTCTGGCTTTCAGAGCCTCACTTTCCTTTTCTATTAAATGATTGCAGATAGTCGTGTGCTTGACAAGGTTGACAAAGCAGGAGATTGGTTCCCAGGGAGAAACTTGACATTGATGGATGGGCCTTAGAGTGTGGGAGTCATTCCCCAAGTCACCATATTTCATAGAGAAACTAAGAGTTGAACAAAACCTCCAGGTCTGTAGAATTTAGATAAAATTTAAATAAGGAAGGGAAGATACCTCGGGGAATGAAATAGTTAGAATAAAAGGACTCAAATGGTGAAAATGAGTAGATAAGGGAGGGGCAAGAACTTAACAAGTCACTAGTGGGAATTCATTAAAGGTTTTTGAGAAGAGGAGGCTATAAGTTCTATGGGAGACCCAAACTCTGTGTGCTTTTGTCATTGTTTTCCCAATATTTGGCACATTACAATGCATGAATGAAAATAGATAGGTAGATAGATGGATAAATAACAGATAGATAAATAGATGAGAGATAAATACGTAGACATATATACCTTATATACACTCATATACGTATAAGTGTATAAATATAGTTCAGATTTTTAAATTATATAAGTAGTACATGAATTGATTTTTATAAAAAAGTCAAACAATGAAGAAGCGTACTTAAAAAGTGGAAGCTCTCCTTCACTAACCCCCCAATTCCAATCTCTTCTTCAGAATTAATTGTGACTATGAATTTAGTATGTGACCTCCAAGATAGCTTTATGTGCAATTACAAAAATACCTTTCTTTATATCAACACTTTCGTTTCAATAATTTTTATAATGGTGTTCTACTGTACATATTGTATAGTGATATTCCTCGCTTACATAATATGTCTTGAATCTTTTAATTTTAACATATATGTAAAGCTGTCTGATTCTTTTTAGTTTCTGCATAGTATCCCATTATATGGAAGGCTGATAATTTATAATAACTTACCAATTATCTGATATCAACACAACATCACCACTAGCCCTTTCTGGAGACTACATTTCCCAGAATCCTCTCGCCAAATGGTTCCATGTTGGGATTTACTGATAAGAAACACTCATACCAGTTTGAAAGCCAGCCTAGAAGGAGAGGCCATTAAGCCTGGAGGAAGCTGCAGCCAAAGGAGGACCTTGTGCACTTTGTCGTGGTTTCAGGGGAATGAGCCTTTGAAAACCAGCCACTTCACTGCTACAGAAGAAGGCAGTGGCTGGGAGCTTCCTGGGGGTTCTTGACTCCTGGGAGCCACCTGCTTCAGGGATGCAGGCTGAGATGATCAGGGTAGCTCCCTCAGCCCTTCCAACAATTCTGGAATCCTATTCTTCCTTGCATTAAAACCCTCCTTGCCTGGAAGACATGAGGTGATTTGTTTTCCTGATTGAAATCTAATTTTTAAAAATTAGAGGGTTTTTTTCTGTGTCTATATTCATTTAATATTATATTATGGGCCCTATCTCAAGTCAATAAACATTCCTTGGCAACATACTTTAATGAACATATCATAACTAATTGTATGCATTTAAATGATTGATTTAAACCATTCCTCTATTGTTGGGCATTTAGGGTAATTTCACAGTATAGGTTATTAACATGTTTGTCATAACATATATGTCATGGCAAACATCTCAGTATGTATATCTGACTCTCTCTTTTGAAGCTATAGAGACTGGCAGGGTTTCCGTCTGAACAATAGAATTAGGAGAGACACTGAACGGTGAAAGGAAAGACAGAAGACGAGATCCTGTTTAGGAATACTGAGTTTAAGCTGCTGAAAAAAATACCCAGATGTGCTCACCTAGCTGCTGTAAGATGTGAGGGACTAGCATCCAGGAGCCAGATCAGGGTTGACGATGAGGTTATCACAGTCGAGAGAGTTGAGTCCAATGTCAATCAATAAAATGCCCGCTGTAAATCTAATGGAGAAACAAAAGCAATAGAATTGACAAGGGACAAGTCCGAGGCCGGAGGGTGAGGTCTAGAATCGTATCTATTTACCACCTTAAGTAAAAAGTACTTACTTAAATAGCTCTCTTCAAATACTACTGTGGTCTCCCATCTACCATTCCAATTCAGAATGCTTACATAAACTCCATCCCTTGACAACTGTGTCTCTTTAAATTAGCCAAGGGACTGACTAGATTACATAGAATGTGAAATGTAACTCACTCTGCACTTGATTCATTCAAGTTACTGCTTAAATCATGTTGAAAGCAGTAAATTTATTTGTAATCTACATCTTTCATTCACTCATTAAATGAAACTTTTCTCTTTCTAAGCAGAGAATACTATGCCAGAGTGTCCAAGGAGGTTGTCCATCCTTAAGATGTTTGAACCTCACTTAAAAGATCACATCAGAATCATTTAGTCCTTTAGCCAACCATAAACATGTGTGTGTGTATACATGCGTGCTGTATGCTCTAAAATTCTTTTTTTTAATTGAAGCATGATTGATTTATAAACTATATTATTTTCAGATGTACAACATAGTGATTCTCTATTTTTTGTGTATTATACTCCATTAAAGGTTATTACAAGAAAATGGCTATAATTTCCTATGCTATACAGTATATCCTTGTTGCATATCTATTTTATATGTAATAGTTTGTATCTCTTGATCCCATGCCCCTAAGATGTCCCTCCCCTTTCCCTTTCCCCTCTGGTAACTACTAGTTTGTTTCCTATGTCTGTGAGTCTGTTTATGTTTTGTTACATACATTTATTTGTATTATTTTTCAGATTCTACATATAAGTAGTATCATACAGTATTTGTGTTTCTCTGATTTATTTCACTAAGCATAATACTCTCTAAGTCCATCCACGTTGCTGCAAATTACAGGATTTCATTATTTTATATGGCTGAGTAGTATACCATTATATATATAATATACCTATATATATATATAAAATATATATATATATACAAAGATGTGGTGTATATATATACCACATCTTCTTTATCCATTCACCTGTTGATGGACATTTGGGTTGCTTCCACATTTTGGCAATTATAAATAATACTTCTATAAACATTGGGATGCATTTATCTTTTTGAATTAGTGTTTTTGGTTTTTTTGGGTTTTTTTAGATATATACTCAGGAGTGGGATTGCTGGATCATATAGTAGTCCTATTTTTAGATTTTTGAGGAACCGCCATACTGTTTTCCACAGTGGCCGCACCAATTTACATTCCCACCAACAGAATTCTCTATATCCTTGCCAGCATTTGTTATTTGTACACTTTTTGATGATAGCCATTCTGACAGGTGTGAGGCAATGTCTCATTGCTGTTTTGATTTGCATTTCTCTAATAATTAGCAATGTTGAGCATCTTTTCATATGCCTGTTGGCCATCTGTATGCTTTCTTTGGAAAAATGTCTATTCAGATCTTCTGCCTATTTTTGGATTGGGCTGTTTTTTAAATATTGAGTTGCAGGAACTGTTTATATATTTTGGATATTAACCCCTCAAAGCTCTTAAATTCTCTTAAATTTAGAAAGAAATGCTGTTGAGGTGAATTCTAAATGCTGGGTGTATTAGGTTGCTAGGGCTACCGTGACAAAGTACCACAACAGAAGTTTATCATCTCACAGTTCCAGAGGCTGGCAGTCTGAAATCAGGGTTGGTGTCCTCTGAGAGCTGAGAGAGAAGGATCTGTTCCAGGTTTCTCTCCTTGGTTTTTAGGTAAACATCTTCTCCCTGTGTCTCTCCACATCGTCTTTCTTCTATGCATATTTGTCTCAGCATTCAAATTCCCCTTTTTATAAGGACACCAGTTGTACTGGATTAGGATTTACCTTAATGACCTCATTTTAATGTGATTAACTCTGGAAAGACCTTATCTCCAAATAAGGTCATATTCTGAAATACTCAGGGTTAGGACTTCTTTTTTAGAAGGACACACAATTGAATCAGCAACACTGGACTACCTCAGATGATATGTAAAGCATTATCTGAGAAATCATTCTTTTAGTTGCTTTGAATTATTTGGAGGAAGTCAGACCATTAAAGGGCATGAACTACATTATTCTGGCCAGTTGTAGCCTGGCTTTTATAAACATATCTCATACATTATCAGGCATTTTGTTTATTGGATATGTTTTCATAAAAAATGCTAATCCAGTTTAGCTAATGAAAGAAGTAAGATGGATAGGAAGGCTACCTTCTCACCGTGCACCTCCCCTCCACCATGCACACACACTTTAATAGATGAATTCTGGCTATACCAGAAATTAACCAGGGTGATTTGAGCTTTGCTAGTTGTAAACTAGTTTTTTTCAGTGAACTGTTAAGTCTTACCACTTTCCAGACAGAGAAAGCTGCACTTCAAAGTTGGACATTTGATTCAGATTGTCACTTCAAAGTGGTGGAGATGCTGCCTTCTTCAGACTGACTTTGTAGAACATATCCTTTGGAATATGGAAGCTAGGGGAACTACTGAAATAAAAGGTGGGGTTCAACATGAAACTTGTAGAAGTGCATTGACATCTGTGAATTATTGCAGCTACTCTGAAGGAGGTTATCTCTACGCCAAGTCCAGGAGGTGATAATGTTCCTTGATTAATTTATTCTGGTTCCAAATTTTACTTCAATGTCTATTGTGTTTCTCCCAAAGAGTCTCTTGCAAAGACCCCTTTTCCAAATAAAAATCATATTCACAGGTTTCAAGTGGATATATCATTTGAGGGTGACGTCACCATTCAACCTACCACATAGGGATGTGAGGAAGAAGAGGCAATCACTGGAAGTGGGATTCAGAAAGGAGTGCAGGAGCATGCCAAGGATCAGATTTGCCCTCTGTAACTTTGCCTTGGAGTCTGAAGCAGCTGATGCACCCTCTCAAACTGCTGCTCAAGGTTACTGACGCCTTTGTTTGGTGACCAGAAGTAGTAACGCAGCCTCATCTCAGGGCTGCTGACTCATCTAGTTTTCTTAGCATGAGGCTCCATTATCATTGTTGGCTCAAAGTGTATAAATTTTTATCAGGACAAAGCACAAACTTGTTATTCTCTCTGGGAGAATCCACGTATCGAAGGCAACAATCTATGCCCCATATTACAGGTCAGTGGAACTCAACTCAACTTTCCCAAGCCTCTCAGGGAGGGAAAGTGGGGAAACCTCGCTGCTTTGGAAATGTGCCTTGTGCTTTGTAATTTAAAATAATGAGTACCTTCTTTTTCCCAATGGTTTTAGATATTAGTGAATACAGTTTATGTGTTTGAATCCACACTTGCTTTATTTTGGTCTGAGCTTTTTCCCAGACTATATTATCACATGAATCAAGAACATAGCTACACCCTTCCCAGTGTGAGGGCTCCTTTCTTAACTGTAGACCAAGGTATCAACTGACTTCAGGTTTTGCTTACCATGTTACTTTCAAATATTTCTGTTTGTGCCTCAGATTTACAATGGAACTCAAGAGGGCAGTGGGAAAATGAAAAATAAGTAAGGGGAAATATTTTTATGGATTGAAAAGAGAGCACCCCAAAGCAGCCTGGGCTGGGGTCCTTCAAGACTTTGCCCCTAGGGTGGGTTCATTGATAATAGGGAAGCAGCCTGATAAGAAATGAACAAGTTTTATCTATAACATTTCATTTATTTTTTAAAAAAAGATTGGAGACAAATGTGAGCAAACAAAAATGACTAATTTTGCATAGCAGAAAGGTGGGTCTTAAGTTCTCTTCTTCATTTTAAAAATTTCTGTTTAGAAAAAGGGAAAGAAAGTTTCTTAAGGAAAAAGAAGAACATGATGTTTAGCATTCAAAATCTTTGGTTCTTACTGTAGAGCACAGGGAAATACATTCAATTTCTTATAATAAGCTATAATTGAAAAGAATCTGGAAATATGTGTATATATGTATATGTATAACTTAATCGTTTGCTGTACACTTGAAACTAACACAATGTTGTAAATCAACTACACTTCAATAAAAAATAAAATTAAAGTCCAAAAAAAGAAGACTTTGGTCCTGCCCTTGCCTTACCCTCTCCTGGCTTTGTGTAAATGAAATTCTCTAAGCCTCATTTTCTGTGTCTGTAAAATGGTGGTAAGTCCTGCCTTTTAGGACGTGGTGGATATTAAGTGAGAAAATGGATGCAGAGTGTCCAGCATTGATGGGTCACACCACATATGGCGACCATATGGCTACTTTGTGATTCCCCAAAGTGTGTCTATGGGACATTAATATCATAAGAGGTCCCCAAGTAAAGGATTCCAAGGCCAAAAAAGTTTGGGAAACTCTACATATTACATTTCCTTCTTGGGGACTCGGAGTGACATTAGGATATTAACAACACCGAGAATTTTTGCAGTAAAGAAATCTGTTTTGTTTCTCTTTGGGTTTTTTCCCCCTTTTTTTCATTTAAATGGGTGTTTTCCAGATTTTGAGCATGAAACGCTGGCTTATGGTATCCTTGACTGAAAAGGATGAGGGAGACAACACTGGGAGGTCCTGAATTTTGTGAGAAATGGCTGCACTTCTGTTCCTCGAAGAACTTGGTGCAGAGGGTAGGGGTGCGAATGGTGAGGACGCTCTTCTCTCCCCTGGAACCTGGCGAATTGTAGAGGGGCGGTCACTCAAAGTTGCGCCTGACCTGGAGGTCACCTAGAAGATCGTTGAAGTCTACTGGTAAGTACCATTAACTGGTTGAAAAGCTAAACCTGGTATCTTTACAGTGGGAAAATTATGAAGATCCCACAAAACAAACTAAAAACACATTTTAGTGACTTTGTATTTCTAGCTACTAATAATTACTCCACAGGCAAGAATCAGCTTCAACTAAAAGCACATGTTTTGTGCCCTGTTTTATAGGGAAGAGACTGTCAGTAACAACTCCACCACTAATCCTGTTGGCAGATAGTCACTCAGCGTGAAAAGGACAAATATAGATGGGTGTCATGCTTGGAGCTCATTTTTATGACCTGTCTGAGCACTTAAGAGTTTTACCAGGAGGGGGATACATCCTCCCTGCTCTGGGTTACATGTCTGAGGAGGAAAGATGGGCTGAAAGGAGCCTGGGTTGTTACTGGCAGTGGGTCCCACGCCATCAGCAGGGTGTAACTAGGAGGATGCAGACAGAGCTTCAGAATCCACGACAACATGTCTCCAAATAGGATGAACAGCCCAAGAGAGAAGCAACACGCCCAGCGGTCTAGGCAGGAGCAGAGTGATGCAAAAATTGTCTCCTTTCCAGAGAGGAAGCCTCTCTGCCCTGTGTTTTGAGCCCATGCATTAGTCTTTTCTAAACACGGAAGGGTCGAGAGAGAGGCGGGGTGGAGGGAGCCCCTTACTAGGAGTGGAAACTAGGGTCAGGTCACTATCCTCCCTGAGACTTGACTTCCTGATCTGCAAAGCAGAGATATTAGTAATTGTATCTCCCTTGTGGGGTTGCCGTGCTGTAGCATGGCACCTGGCTTCCCGGAGGAGTCCTGGTAATGTTGCGTATAATTTAGACTGTGACAGGAGAGAATTTAACTCACTGGTCCCCGTCATATGCTGGCCACATTTATCCTGCTTTTCCCAAGAGGCACCTGTGTCCCAGCAGGCGCTTGGCTGAAGCACGTTCATTGTAATTGAATCTAAGTTCTGGTCATGCTGTATAAAGATTAATTGATATGCAGAGACTCTGAAACAAGCTTTGGGAATCGAACATCTGGTTTGGAAGGCAGCCTTGTAGGCCAGCCCCCTGTAGACCCGGGTAGGAGAGGAAAACAGGAAGTTTTATTCATCTTACTTTCTTCGTTTTTCAAGTTACAGTCTCCAGCTGTTTACATCAACTTTGTTTTTCCCAAAGAAAAGAGAGAGAGCGCGCGCGCGACTAGAAAGGACTGTAAGTTACAATCTTTCCATGAAGCAGCCCTTTGTGGAAAATCAGGGTTATTCTCTAACTAGGCTAGCTCAACTTCTATTTTTCTCTTCTCCTCCCAAAGCAAATATTGTTCCCCTGGCCTCTTTTCAGGCCTAGGAGGAGCGAAAAGAGGTTTAAGGAGAAGGTAAGGAGGAGGCAGAATGAAATAGGGGGGAAAAAACCCTGGAGAGGAGGAAAGAAAGAGAAAGAGTTCATGCCCCTGAAACTGCAGATGTTTCCATAACCGTAGGCTCTGCCGCAGGAATGGGTGCATGAATATGAATGTGGCTGGGCACCGCAGATGTGGGCAGGCGTCCTCGGAGCTGAAAAGAGCAAGGGCAAACAAGCCCTCATGGTTTAAGCTAAGGACCATTGTCGTGTTTCTTGAAAATAAATGATACTTCAGTGTTTTGCCCCAAAATTACCCAAACATAGAACAAACACTTAATGTGGCATTTCCTAATCTGGCCGTTGTTCATGGATCTTCACCGTCTAGAGTAAGGGAGAAGCCAGTGGTCTTTGGTCCTAGACTACAGGAGCTCAAACCCCAGCTGGGCTACTGACTTGAGAGCTAGGTGACCTTGGACCAGGCACTTATCTGTCTGGATCACAGTACCTTCATTGACAAAATGGGGATAATGATAATGACGATGGTAACGAATGTTATCTATTATTGTCCTAGCCCGTTCTAATTCAAGTAATTAATCCCATGTCACAGTGGCATATCTTGTCCCTTGATAGTATTTGCTACTTGCAGGCACTGTTCTGAACACTTTACACATAAGAAGCGCTCATCGCACACATCATTTCATCTTACACCAACCCTGGGAGGCAGGGGTCCTTTCATCAGCTCCCAAACCATTGGTGAGAAAACTGACACACAAAGAGATTGTCACTTGCTTAATTCCACACGTCTGATAAATGGTTTCGCTGTCCATAAATCCAGGTAGCTTAGCTTTAAAAAGAGGTCTGCAAACCAGGGCGTGCCACTGTTTTTGCAAATAAAGTTTTAGTGGAACATGGCAATGCCCATTAATTTCTGTATTATCTATGAGTGCTTTCACACTACAATGGCAAACCTGAGAATACTAATTATCTGGCTCTTTTACGGTAACAATTTGCTGACCTCTGATTTAGAGTCTAGCTACACTCTTAACTATTAAGGTGGGGTTGCCAGGTTTGGCAAATAAAAACATGGGATGCTCAGTTAAATTTGAAACAATGAATATTTTTTCAATATAATTGTATCCTATGCAATATTTGGCACCTGTGCATTAAGGTGATCTGCATCTCCCTATGAATACGTGATCAAGCTTTTTTAGAAGCCAAACTGTCCTTTCTTTTGAATCATAATGTGTTAGAACTCAAGGGACCTAAGATGGCAGATGACTTGCCCAGGAATTAATGGCAGTGCCTGGCTGGAACGATCACTTTGTTATCAGGTGGCCTTATTAAACATTTAAGTGTTAGTGGCGAAGTCATATGACATCTAGGAAAAAGAACTGATCCAGGAGTACAGCCGAGCCTAGGAAAAATTATAACATAGAAAATCATCTTTGTGACTTCTTGTCACCTCTCCAGCCTCTGCTCCCCCAATAGCCAACCTGATTCTTTTTACCTTCTTACAACTAACTTTCCCTGAATCATTTTGATTACCTCCTCTATAAAATAAAAGCAATAATGCTGTGCCCAAGTAAACTGAGACTCCTTTCCTCCCCCTGTGACCTAGGGAGAATCTTGGAAATTAGAGAGAAGCAATTCAGAAACAGAACCATTTGTTGGCAGATAATTTTGTAACATGGGCTGGGAGAACCCCACCCAACCCTGAATTAAGGCCCAGGATACACCCAGCTTGGCGAGTCTTGGCCTTTGTGTCTTCAAGGGAATGAGGAGGTCAGAGCATCATGTCTGATTCTCTCTCTCCCACCTCCAGTTTTGTATGATTTTGAAGCATCACATGCAAATATTCATGCCAGAATCCACTAAGTATTCTGTTCTTGAGTAGCAGGGGAGGTGGTACTTTTAAGGTTTATTCCCTTAAGTTTCCCTCTTCCAAGGGCAGTTAGAGATAGACCAACTGGGATCCTAAAAAGAAGGGGGCTGCCCTGTGGGTTATATCACTAACCTACCTCTTGTCTCCTGAGAATAAAATAGATCAGTGTCTCAGGAGAGTTTCAAAATCTTGAGAAATACATGCAGATTAAAAGATAAGGTCAATTGACTTTAAAATATGTATGCAAATTCTTTAATATTCCTCCCATCAGGAGATAGGATCTATAGCCACTCCTCTTTCTTCTGAGTGAGGTTGTGTCTGCTTTGACCAATAAAGTGTATGGGAAATACTGCTCTAGGATTTTCAAGGCTAGGTCTTAAAAGGTCAAGAAACTTTCCAATCTCCAAGATTGCTCCCTAGAACACCTGTTCTTAGACTATTAAGTGATCCAATGACACTGAGGTGCCCTGGAGTAAGGAAACCCAGCCATCTGGACAAATCACATGTAGGTGCACTGGCCAACAGGTTCAGCCAAGCCAGCTTTCAGGTTGCAGGTACAAGACATTTGAATGCAGAGTCTTCTATATGTACCAGCCCGCAGAAGTTTATGTCACCCTAGGGAGTTCAAGTCTTTCAAGGTTCAAGCCCAGATATCATACAGCAGACACAATCCATCCCCCATTATGTCTTGCCTGATTAACAAACCTATAACCATAATGAAATGGTTATCTTTCTGTGCCACTAATTTGGAATGGTTGGTTCTGCGGAAATGGATAATTGGAACAATCACCAACCACTTATTGAGATAGGTAGACAGATGGATAGACAGATGGATAGATAGATAGATAGATAGAGAGATAGATAATGTATATGTACATATGTAGTATTTTGATATAAGAAATATGTATTTGGGCTTTATTCCAAGTTCTTGGCACAGAGCTTCTAAAAACCCTTGTAATTTTCTGAGTGATAGAGATAAAGAACATCTTTAATTATTCATAATAAGCTCCTTTCAACAGTAACTGAATTTATGCTAATAAGGTGACTTTTAGAAGCTGAGGGTTAGTTGCCAAGGGAACCAATCATGTGATTAGGGGGCTAACCTTGCAACTTTCAGCCTCACCTGCAGACCTCTAGAAAGGGGAGAGGGGCTGGAGATTGAGTTAATCACTAACGGCCAGTGATTTAATTGTATCTATGTAATGCATGCCCATGAAATGGAATCTCTATTTAAAAACAAAACAAAACAAACACCCTAACAGAAGGGGTTTGGAGAGCTTCCAGTTTGGTTCACACGTTGAGGTGCTGGGAGGGTGGTGCTGCCTGAGAAGGCATGGAAGTGCCACCTTAGCCTTTCCACATCTCTTGCCCCATGCATCTCTTCCATTTGGTTGTTCCCGGGTTGTAGCTTTTATAATAAACAAGTAATTAAAAGTAAAGCACTTTCCTGAGTTCTGTGAGCCATTCTAACAATTTTCAAACCGAAGGAGGGGTTCGTAGGGCCCTCCCCCCAATTTATAGCCAGTCAGTCAGAACTTGGGACTTAGTTGGCATCTGAAGTGGAAGGAAGTCTTGTAGGACTGGGCTCTTGACCTGTGAGGTCTCCACTAGCTCCTGGTGGTTACTGTCATAACTGAGTTGCAGGACACCCAGTTGGTGTCCGGGGAGTGGGAGAGCTGGCTGATGGAAGGAAACCCCACACTTCTAGTGTCAGAAGGTTGGAGAGGAGGAGAAACAGGTTTTTTCTTTTACATATACACAGCATTGTATGATAATCTTTGGGGATCTATATTAAAATTTGCCTTTTAAATTCTTAAAACATAGTGAGCAACACCAGATAAACAGACGTGTAACTGATGAAAATACGAAAAAGATTTGTACAAGTTAGGATGACCCATTTAATTTGGCCAATGTTCTTCAAAGAGGTCTACTCCTGGGCGACTTCAGAGCTTGGAAAAACTCATTCTTGAAAAGGTGGCATCCCAGGGCTTGCGATAACAGAGGTTTATTTTCCAGGAAGATGTTTACTTTTACTTTTTCTTCCCCGTAGGTGCTGACTCAGGATTATTATTTTATCCTTCCCTCCTTGTGTATAACCTTTCAGTAAAGGGTCAAACTCTGACCTCAGTCCCCCTGAAGCCAATGAAGGAAAAAACAAGGGGACAACTTGGACCTAAAGAAGTCCACGGAGACCCTATGTAACTAGGAAATGTGCCATTTGCATTTATTTATTTTATATATAGTTTCGAATTCTTCGAGATCCTCAAAGACTGGTTTGGCAGACTTCGGGGCACATCAAGAGAAAGTCTCTGGGGTCCAGCACTTGGTTGGCTACCTCTCCTGGCCTCTGCTTTGTTCTTCTTTCTGAGACCTACTTTGGGTTGTAGACAAACACAAGTGGACATGTGGGAATTTGGCATTAGCGTGGAGTCCAGGAATTAGGTGAAACTTAAAATGGATAAAAGTTTTAAAACACGTGAGTTATTAATCTTGATGATAAGTGTATGCCTCATTCAAAAAGAAAATATTTTACCCATAAAACAGCCTCATACTAAGGAAGATACGATACCTGAAGATCAAATTAAATAAAGTACAATTACGTTGTAAGATGTTAAGAGAGGAGGGAAGGCAGAGAGAGACAGAGAAAGGAAGAGGTGTTAGGAGTGTTTCTTATATGAAAGACATTGTTATATTCAGCATAAATCATGTAACCAGAGGATTTTGGGTGTCTCTGTAGGTTTTCCCTCCTCCCTACCCATTTTGAGCACTGTCATTATAGTCATCTTCCAAAAAGATTACTTTCCATCTTAAAAAGCCAGAAAATATTCACTCCAACCATCTCATTTTGAATTTTAGAAACCAAAAGCCGGAAAGGTGATTTGGCCAAGGTGCACAACTGTTTCATGAACTGAAGCCCAGATTATCTCATTTCCAAGTGAAACAATATACTTCCTGAAGACAGCAACGTTGAGAGGCAGTTCAGGAGAGTTGAAGAGAGGTGGGGAGGAGCAGGAGCCGAGAGACCTGAATTATCACCCATGTGCTGCCATTCCGTAGCTGCATTTGGAATAAAGTCTAAAACCCTTAGCCTGGCGATCGGTTCCCACCACATTCTGATCAAAACCTCCCTTCTCCATCCACCTCCAAATAAACTCTCAATTCAAGCCATTAGCATCTTACTCATTGTTCTACAGTATATTTCCCTTGCCCTCTCCATGCTGTTGCTCATTCAGTTCTCCCAGCTTTTTTCTCTTCTCCATCCTCCAAATCCACCCTCCCTTAAGACCCAGTTCAAACGCTACAGACCTACTATATCCCCACCCCATCCACCCCCAGCCCACCAAAGCACCCAAGCCTCTAACTTTCACAGCATTAGCATGGAAGACATGACCAGAGACTATATCCATTTCTTACCTGATCTACATTAGTGTTATGGCCGTCAGCAATGCTCTAGAAAGTTTATTGCTGCTGAATGTTTAACTGTGCCCATCATTCTCTGTCCACTAGAGGGACAAGCAGGATTATCCAGGAGAGGACCACAGGGCTCCTTCTAGGTTGTTTGCCTATGGACAATTTGGGGCAATGCTGTTTCTTGCCCAAGCGGTGCTCAAACTAAATTTTCCATGGAACTGGGAGCTTCCTCTCCCCAGGAGGGAGTCAGGCTGTGCACACACATCCCTACATACCACTGGCCCCCAAGGAGCGCAGGTGCTAAGCCTGTTGCATTCCCCAGCCTCCCCTGAACATCTGGCATCCAATTCAGACTGACAATATCCACTCCTACTCTAGCAGACGAGGCTCACCTTCAAGTTCAACTCAGAAAAGGGGGAGCCAGAAGAGGGTTGAGCATCTCTCCTGGAGTGCAGCCCTATGTGTTTACAAAGCTGGCCTGATGCTTCTCTGCAGAGTGAAGAGAGATCAGGGGACTACGTCTGCCTTAGCTTGCTAACCCTTAACTTCCAAGCTGGTAAACCGTGTTCTGTGACCCACACTGTGCAGCACTAGGGGTTGCATCTTCCCCCTTCTGGCCACAGCAACTCCATACAGGTGGGTCCCCAACTGACCTGAGAGTCCCCAGAGCTTCTGCTCTGAGTGCTCTGAGCTAAGCTTCCAGTTAGCTCCCCAGGCACAAATCAAGCTAACAGACATTCTGTTATGAGTCTTAAAATGCAATGCTCATAACTGCGGACCTTGGCCTATTAAGAGTAGCTACTTTGAGCTGAGTGTGTGCTGTGTACCTGCTCCAAGTTTTTTCATTTAATCCTCATAATAATCCGATGAAGTTGGTAGTATTACCATTTGTATTTTATATTTAATAAAACCGAGACTTGGTATATTCAAAAAATATCAGAGGGGTTGGGTATAGCTCAGTGGTAGAGTGCGTGTTTAGCATGCACAAGGTCCTAGGTTCAATCCCCCTGTATCTCTGTTAAAAAAAAAAGCCACTATATTAAAAAATAATAATAATAAAAAAAGATATATAAGTTCAAGGCCCTGTAGCTAGTATGTGGCAAAGACAAAAACTTGGATCTATTTGACATTGAAGCCCGTTTAGAAATATTTATATAATCAATCTTTTTCCTATCACCCAGAACTAATAACTGAACATTTTTTTTTGTCAATCCATCTTCATTTTTTAATGAAAAAATTTAGTAGTAAAGTCTCCTTTAACTGGCACTCTGAATGCCCTTCTCATCATTATCGTGAATTTGTTGTGTATTCTTACAGTTGTATTGTACAGTTTTAGGTAAATATATGTATATCCATGAGCCATACAGTTGACCATGTGTATGTTTAAAGCTTATGTAAATGTCATCAAATTCATCAAATGTCATCAAAGGAGATGTCTCCTTTCTCACTTTTTTGGTTCTTACCAGTTGTCACCTCCTGTCTCCTCACACAGCAGCATGGAGAAGGGGTGAGTGGACAAACTGAGGCTGTTCTTAGGTGGCCGTGACCACAGAGTGGAGAAATCATGGTTTTACTGCAGGATGGCCTCAGTCTGGAGCTCTCTGTCTGGGTCAGAGGGCCCTTTAACCATGTATACGTGTGTATTAGTGTTTGTGTGTTAGTGGTGTTTGTGCCAAGCTGGTTTGAAAATCTCCAGTTCAATAAGAAGATACTACTGGTCAAAGTCGGACAAGCCTTGTTGTTTATTCCAGGGTCGACTTGTGCTAAAATCCTTGTAGATTCAAATTTATTTCCGTAGATCACTGAGGGTCTATTCACAGCCTTCAGGCGTAAGGTTGGTGCTGTATCTGATAGCCAGATGTGAGTCTGTGTTCCCGGAAACAAACAAAAACAACTTCCGAAACTATCAAATCTACCTTTCATTGATTCATAGCTTAAGTTACATTTCTTAGGGTGATTTTTTTGTCTTATTGCCAAGTCATCCTTAAATAATAATTTTTCCCCAAGAAATAGCATGCTGCCAAAATAGCTTTACTTTCAAAAGTCTACAGAAAGCTGTGGGCTGGCCTGCTAGCCCTGGCTAGAGAGTAAGGCGGCCCATGTTCCACGGCGTGTGTCTGCTCGCTTCACGAGCCAGCGTGTGGTTAGCCATGAACTGCTCTTGGATGATTTTGTGTGTTTGATTCCAAAGCCCAGTTTTAAAAAATGTAATATCTACTTTTCCCCTATCAGCCAGAGCTAATAACTTAGCATTTAAGTAAACACATAATGTGACTCCATTAGCAATATAAGTTTACCATATTTATGGTTTAAAGATTACATACAATGCAAAGATTGCCTAAAAGATTACATAGTGTAATCTATGCTGGGCTAGGTTTTAAAATCGGCACACAAGGGAAATCACATACAGCTATGTTTCTCCCTGGATCCTCTTAAATAGCCCATAAAGTACAACATGGAAATGTGACACTCAATATTTTTTTTAAATAGAAAAGAGTTTATTAGGTGCGCTGCCACAGGCAGCAGCGGGCCACACAGATGAGAAGTGCCAGTGTGAGCCTCAACCTTTTTAACAACAGGTTCAGCACAGGCTCTGGCCAATAGAATGGACACCCTGGTTGTAAATACCTCGGGGTGCAGTCATACTCATGCATGCAGGTGCATTTCGGCCTGACACAGGGCACCCCTGCACATCAGAGGTCCTCAGTTGGGAGGGAACATGTCCCTCCCAGGGGACATTGGGGAATGTCTGGAGACATTATTTTATTGTCATGACTGGGGCAGGGCTGCTACTGGCATCCTGTGGTTAGAAGCCATAGATATTGTTAAACATCCCAGTGTGCACTGGAAGCCTTGCTTCCTGCCACCCACCCACCCCACTCAACAAAGAATTACTTGTTCCAAAATATCAGTAGTGCTACGATTAAGAGCCAGTAGTGTATAAGACTTTGTGTGCAGTGATGTGTTTGCATAAATGTGCCACATTCACAGTAATGTATAATTGAAAACTATCTCTTTAAGCACACAATGAGCTACACAAGCAATGGGCCTAACCTCAATATTTCCATCTCTGCTCTCTGAGGTGTTGGTCATGGAGTGAGTGACTGCTGGGTGGAGCTATTTGCCCTCCCAGATTTCTCCCTGGGTGTGTGCATGCATGTGCTTTCTCTTATAGGTTCTTTCTCCAACTATGGATGGAGTGAAGATTTCTGAAATCTAAGGCCTTAACTATGGACATCTTTAATGAATTGACAACTATAAAATGGCTTCTACTTGGACATTTTCCCCTCCAAAGTTTTAATTATCAAAGTAATATATCATAATTATGGAAGACTTGGATTACGTAGAAAAGTAGAAAAAACAAAACAAAATAAAAAACTGCCTATAATGCAACTCACCACCCAGATAATATTACAATTAAAATTTTAGTGCAGTCCCCTTTTGTAATCTTTTGTTTCCATCTTTACTGAGATATAATTGACAAATAACATTGTGTAAGCTTAGGTAGACAAAATGATGATTTGATATACATATGTATTATGAAACCATTGCTACAACCAAGATAATTAATGATCTATCGTGTTACATTGCTACTTTTTTGTATGGTGAGAACTTTTAAGATCTACTCTCTTAGCGACTTCCAAATATAGAATACAGTATTTTTAACTGCAGTCACCATGCCATGTACTCTTTTCTATTCCCTTAATGGATGTATATGTTTGTCTGCTAGAAATTATTCTACAGATTTACTTTGTCCCTTAACACTATGAACAGTTCATGGCCATAGAATTAAATCAGGTGGGTTACAACATATTTTACTTATCCATTTCCTTTTTGTGAAAAATTTAGGTTGTTGACACCTTTTTGCTGGTATAACTTGTACTGCAGGGAATATTTTTGTCCATGACCCTTTTTCCTACACTTTAAGATTTTCAATAGATTTCCAGAAATTTATTTATCGGAACAAAGATTATGCACCTATTTAAACTAACAATGAAGATTGTGCAAGTGCTTTTGTGAAAGGTTGCATCCGCTTTATAGTCACAAAAGTAGTGCAAAAGAGCAGCCACCTCGTCCTTCTCTCCAGCATGGAACCAGCCATTTTTGTTTTAAAGCTTTTTAGGTGAAAAATGGTATTTTATTGCTGTCATCTTAATCTGCACTTTTTCTGATCTCCAGTGAGGTCAACATTTTAAAATATGTTTGTTAGTCTTTTTTTTTTTTCTCATGTTCTTTGATGATTTTCCCCGTCTTTTTAGGGTTGGGTTTGATAGGCTCTTTATCTGATGTCAGTACTTCATGCATCTGAAAAACTCTAAATATTTCTATAAATTTACAAGGAATGGATTGACCACTGTTTTAGAAATAAGTTTACTCATCTTGAAGTTTGGTCTTGGGGAAGGATGGCAGCTTCCTCTTTGTCTGCATATGGTTTGGCAGTTCTCAAACTTGTCCCTGGAGATAGAACACCTGAAGGTCATGTGATCCTTATGAACAACCTAAAACATTGATACATTCATCTTAAAATAACAAAACAACTGTGTGCTTAATCAGTTGCCATCTTTCCTTAGAATCTAGCACTGAAGTTTTAAGAAAACTTTGGGTAAAATCTTTAAAGTTTTAAGAAAACTTTGGGTAAAATCTTTAACATTGAAACAGTGCATCCTATTAACTCAATTTATCCATTAACTGGGACAAAACCTCTACTGTGCACTTGTTTTTAATGGGAAAACGCTGATCTAAAACACAAGCCTCCCACAAAATGGGGGAAATTACATGCTTCAGATGTAATGACCCAGACATCCATCAAATCCTACATGTTGCACTAGAATGTAAAGTCCCTGGAGGCAGGGATTTTTGTCTGTTTTAATTACTACTGGCTTTTCAATGCTCAGTATAAGCTGGGCACATAATAGTTGCTCAATAACTATGTATTGAACACATAAAGTCTGTCTCCTTCAGGAGACAGTGCGGTGTTTGGAGAAAAGCAGTGTCTTTCAGATTCCATAGAACTTTATAGAAGTCAGATGCCTACCCTCAGCCTTCACCAACTCTGTTAGTCATCAGAAATATCTGCTAAGTATCTTGGGCGCCACGTCTGCTTCCCTCCACCCTGAGCTAAGAAGGACAAGGGGTCTCCCAGGGATTCTGGGAAAGGCGGTTCCCTGAAGCAGCAGCTCTTCCAGGGAAGAAGAAAATGGTTGCATATACAACTTGTGTATATTTACTTCTTCCCAATTTGAGTACAGTCCTTTGTAAATTTTCAAACTATTTATAATGGACCAGACTTTTTCTTTTTCCCTTTTTATCATCACAGACCAATATTTCTGTAAAATACAATAGAAATGAATTACTAGCAAAATTAAACTCAAAAAATCACAACATATGGCCAATTTTTAAATTACTAGATTCAGCAGACAGAATTATAGTTCAATAAGTGCAGGCAGAACAAACATAATAGAGGAGGGAAATCACTAAAACTGTGAATGTCGTTCATTGAAAGAGTAGGTGTAAGGATTAAAACAGAATTGGAATTACACTTGTAAATTTCTATTTGCAGCAATAATAATAAAGAATTCATGAGTGAACTAACCCATATTAGACCATTTGTATTCACACTTAGGACAAACTCCATGTATATCAATTTTTAAAGATTTAATGAGCTTGCTTCTTGCTGAATAATATATGTCATTCAGGTAGGATTGGTGGCAAATGATCCTCACAGAGGATACTATATATCTAAACAGTTTATGTATTTTGTTTTCATAACACTCCTAGTAGCAAAACTAATCTCACAGAGGCATGTGGATAAGAATGGAAGGAGAGATGTTAAAGCAATTCCAGCAAGCTCAAGATACTTATTTTTAAATTTTATCTGAAATTAAGCAAAGTGGAGCTATAATTTCAAAACTTTCATCAGTCACCAGTCCATACACAGACACACACAGACCCACACACACACACACACACACACATCTTGACTCTGCTTAAGACTCTCCCAACCCTGAGTCTAGCAGAACAACAGCTCAGAGCCATAAATGAATTTGAAGTTACGGAAAACATACAAAGTTATATTTCTCTTACACTTAAGTTTGTGAAATTAGGTTCACATCCATGAAATATTTCATATATCAAGAAGTGATTCAGTAGTATCTTAAGAAATTTAAAAGAACAAAGACAACTGTTTTTTTGATATAATTGGTGAACACAACCCCTCTGAAATGTAGCATCTTCAAAGACAATCAGCTTTGGTAAAATGTCTTCCTTTAACTGAAATTCTTTCTTTGTAGTTAATGTATAGAAGAAGCCTAGGTTCCAGAGAAAGATCAGGTTGGGCTCCCAGCCAAATGGAGCATGGTGAGATGTAGATTGTGTAGCAGCCAAAATGACTCCGACCAGTTACCTTGAGTACCTTCCTCTAGGTCTGTCCAAAGCCCAGATGAAGCCTGAATGCCAAGCATTGGAAAAAAGAGGGAAACAACATCCCGTTTTTCCATCATCTCTTTTGGTTGCAACTGAACTCACTTAACAAAAAAACAAAAAAGTAAATTGAATGAATTTTCTCTTTTTAATCGCTGACATTGCTATTTTGATCTTTTCCCATATGATAGCAGAGGCAATCATGCCAATAATGGATTTTATTCTGTTCACTGACACTTTCTTGAAGGAGTGCCAAGTTTAATAAAGTAAAGAAACATCTCTCCAATTACCAGAAAGCTTTGTGTCTGTGCGTAATAAAATAGAGGGGAAAACACCTCTAATGTGTAGTCCAGTGTTGCTGTGTCTCCTCAAGGCGGTTGATTAACACACAAAGCTGGCAATAAAATTCAGTCATGTGTCCGCCAATGAGACAAAAACTGTTGCTGAATCCACTATAAGAAGTAATTGACATGATGCAAATAATGACACTGTGGGACTAGCAGGAGGGAAAAACGACACTGAAATACTCTTGATGTACTTAAAGGAGTTTGCCTGTTCCAATGAATTACACTGGAGAACATTTACCCTCAGCATCTGTTTTATTACCCACTAGGAACCCGTGCAGACACCTTGGCTAACCTCTTCGTTGTCTGCCGAAGTAACCGTGCCAAAAAATGGACTGAGTTCGGCCAAGAATGAAGCATGCTCTGCTCCATCAAGGATTTTTTTCCTTCGTCATGAGGGAGCACTCAACAGGTATTCCAAAGACGCACGTGCAAAATGGAATTCTGTCTGCCTGGTCGGAGTGGCTCTTCCTGCCTCAGTACACTTGCAGAGGGCTGCGTCTCTCCCCACCGGGGCTTGGATGATTTATAACTTGGGAGAGATGCTTACACTCCATCTAATTGGGTGGCCGACATTTGGATTCAATTTTAAAAAATTTTTTTCTGCTGTCCTTATAAACCAAAAAGGATAAAACAAGTGTAGTTAATTTGGTTGTGTCTGGGCTTTTATTTTTATCCATTTGTACCTTGCAGCTTAAATTCTGAAACAATTGGACCAGAAGATTTTGCTGTTGGGAAACTGCTCTTTTAAACTGTGTGTCGTGTGTGTGTGTGAGTGACATTCCAATAAAGAAACATAAGGAATCATTAGATTGTAAGCTTCTTGAGAGTACCATCTTGTTTTATTAAACTTTGTATTTCTGATGTCCCTAATGTCCCTGATGTCCCAGCACATAGTAGGTACTCATGAAATGTTTAATTCAGTCACTTTTATTCATTCTTTTAATCAACAAATGTTTACTATTTTCCTAGCATTATCAATTGATACATGAATGAAGAAATAAATGAACAAATGAATGAATAAACCATGGGCCTCATGGCATTACCATCTCTCTCCAACATTATGTGCTCTGGTTTTTCCTACCCTGAGAAAATATAATAATGTTTTAAAACCTGTTAGAACCCACAGACCTTATACTTGCGAGACTTTAAAAACAGCAGTAAATGTCACTAGTATCAAGGGAAATCAATTTTTTTAAGTCTGCAGCACGTATAGCTTCATGGCAATTAATGATTCACTTGAGTACCTTCTGGATTTCCACACACTATGGGTCTTCTAATAGTATCAGTCAACATTAAGCCTTTACTCTGGCTGAAGGAATGTTCTAAATGTACAAGAATTGTCTAATTCTCACAACAACCCAATGCAGTAGGTACTATTATCCCCTCTTTGTAGCTGGGGAGCTGAGATGCTAGTTAAGTGAGGGAGCCCTTATAGTCTGACTCTGGCACCTTAATCATGCTACACTTCCCCCTTCTCTGAGGGACCATGGATGGTGTATCCACAATGAAGTGTCTGGCCTGCTGCGAAGGGTTCTATCTGCTTAGATCAAACTTTCTTCTCTACCCACAATCATCATAACTTCAGTAAGGAAACAGAGGGTTTGTCTGAGTCGTACCCACTGGTGAGCAACAAGAGATTCATGAACCAACATTGGCATAAGGATTCCATTTGTGCAACATGGCGTGTGCCTCTGCGTGTGTGTGTGTGTGTGTGTGTGCGTGCATGTGTGTGTGCATAAACATTTGTACAGAAGAATAGTTACCAAAATATGAATGTTTGCTATCTCAGGGCAATGGGATTTAGGTTAATTTGATCTTTTTCCCTTACATTTTCCTGTGTTTGAATTTTTCCGATGAGTTATATGCAATTTATATAATCAGGAAAAACATACTGAATTATTTTTATTGTGAAGAGTGATGGCACTGGAGTCAACTTGGGTTTGAGTCACTGTGTTTCTGAGCTTGGGCAAGTTTCTTATCCTCCCCACCTCGGGCTTCTTCATCTGTAATCGGGGCTGACGAAAGCACCTGCTGTGGGAGTGGAGGGAAGGAGATGGCAGAGTGGAGCATGGGCAGCACCCTACTCAAGGGCGTGACCCTCACCCTCGGAGCGGCGCGTGCAGGTGGCTTTCGGAGAAATGAAAGAAATCTACACACCCAAGACCTCCCGTTGACTCTCATTTCCAACAAAAGCCAGGCCACCACCACTACTCAGGCAGTTAGATTTGTTCCAACTCCAGTCTGGATTGTCAAAACCCCTTTTCTGTTTTCTATCAGGAGTTCAAAACAGCCCCACGCAGCAGCACTCCAAATGGCTCCACTTTCGGCCTTCCTTGCTTGGGAATCCATGTGTGAACAACATTGCAGAATGTTTAATCCACTGGTCTCCTTTCATCTGGCCAAAGAGGAGGCGTGTCACATAAAACAATGTAGTCATTCTTTTCTTTAATGCTGACTACGCATGTTTGCTCCTTGGGGAGAGCAGGGATTGGCAGTAAAATCCATGCGTGAAAGGAGCAGATAGTGGAGACAACTGGGAAGACTGGTTTCACTGCTGCTTGTGGGATGGAGGACACTCTTAGAGAAGGTCGTGGCAGCTCAGAAAAGAAAAACACAGGAACCAGGTTCTGAGTAATAAAAACCGCACCTTGTCACCTTCCCTGGTTTTGGAAGGACTTTGCTATATTTGGAGGAATTCCCGGACTCCTGTGCAGTGAGAACCTGCATCCCTTGGTTTCCAGAGCAGCCAGGGCAGGGCATGTGACAGGGGCTTTGCTAACCAGGCTCACTCAGGTGAGACTTCTACTTTGGGGGACCAAGTCTACTGGTGAGGGTGGCACAGGTGCCAGACATTTACGATGTCAAGTTCCTGGTGGGGCAGTGGCCCCAGTGGTTTTTCTAGTGTCTGGTGGGGCAGAAGTTGCAGTTTCTTCATTGAACCATGCTGGGCTTGGTTGTATGTGTGGCTCCTGGAAGCTTAGTCGCAAATCTCCCAGTATCTTTTTACAAACTCTTCCTGCTTAGTTAGCAGCAAACTTCTTTATGTATAACTAAGAACAATGAAAGATACAAGTGCAGACTACTAGGGAATTTGTTCAGCCTTCCAGGAGCCTGAGAACCACTGCTGGGCAGAGTTACTGCTAATGAGTCATGTACTTTGAGACTTTGCACAAGTGCGCTCTGTTCAAGACAACGGTCGTTTGAAGGAGACGGTTTACCACTATCACGTGTTCTGGGATTCCGACGCCCTCCTTATTTTTCACATATAAGTTTTTGTTCCCATGCCAGTGGTTCTTAAATTTTGTTACACATTACCGTCACCTGGGGAGCTTTAAAAAAAATCTCTTATGCCCAGGTCATCCTCCATACAAATTAAATGAGTCACTGGGGCTGGGGTCCAGGCATCATTAATTTTTATGGCACCAAGTCTCAGAACCAGTGGTCTAATTAGTGGTTCTCAAAGTGTGCCCCCCAGACCAACATCATCTGAGAGCTTGTCAGAAATCCAGATTCTTAGAGGAGGGTACAGCTCAGTGGTAGAGCACATGCTTAGCATGCGTGAGGTCCTAGGTTCAATCCCCAGAACCTCCATTAAAAAAAATTAAGTAAAAACAATTAAAACAAAGAAATGCAGATTCTCGAGCCCCATCCCAGACCTACTGAATCGGAAACTCTAGGGAGAGATTGCCACCCCTCAGCAGCAATCCGTGTTTTAATAAGACCTTTAGGTGGTTCTGATATACACTTAAGTTTGAGAACCACTGAACTAAATCACCATCAGGCTGTCATTTCAGCATTTTTAAAGCTTATCTGTTCAGGTCACTGCTTAAGAAAACTTTTATTCTTTCAATTAATATGTCAGGATACAAATTTCTGCACAGAGAGTTTCCACGTCCAGGGTCAGCCCAGAGTCCAAACCAGCTCTATCCCCTCTGCTCAAATTTAGAGTGAATCCATTTTTTAAGAAAAGCCTAAATTATCTATTTCATTCTGTCTATCAAACAGATTGTGTTTGCTTAATTTTGAAAGGGTGAACTAAAAATGAAATAAGGGGAATTGGTTAGCATACAAAACACGGCCAGGGACTTGAACTACAGCAAATACACACATGTGCATGCATGCACACAGATGCACGTATCCACTGCATGCCCTGCCTCGTGTGCACACACAGTTCCAGGAGCTGAATACGGCCTGTCCCTAGCAGCACTCCTGGATCGAAGGGACAGGACGGAACTGGTGGTTGACCAGGAGAGACCTGTATGAGACACTGCATTGCTTGGCACAAAATCATACAGTCCTGGGTGAGGAAAGCTTATCCTGGGACCTTTTCTGTAATACAAGTTTAAACTTGGCTTTCAAAGCCAGCTTCTGCCACTTACTGCAGTGAAATGAGAATTGTAATGTTTTTCCTGGAGTAACAAGTGCCATCAGTAAATGGTTTTATGGCTGTTAATTTTATTATTGCTATTGGCATCATTATGGCAGAGGGCACCCACAGTGCTTCCAGATACAATCACCCACTTGAGACTTGCAAGCACAGAGAAGGATTTCCTCATCAAACTTACTTTTCGGTTCAATTCTGAAAAAAAGGAGCCTTCAAAAAAGCCTGAAAGAGAAGAGAGTTTGGATAAATTTTAATTACAATGCCCCCTCCCCAACCTCCAGAATAAAATAGAGAATTTGGGTTTCAGGAAATCATATAAGAAAGTGAGTAGTTAGTTTAAGAATCTTATAAGGTGTCTCTTCTTGGTGTAATATGCTCATATTTGCTATTTTGAAGACAGAATAATGATTAGCAGCCAGCACCCTTCCATGGGGGACCACTAAGGAACGAGCAGGAAAAGAGAGATGCCTGTTTGTACCACGTCTTGTGCAGTGGAAGCCCTTAGAGAAGGTCGTGGCAGCTTAAAAATGAAGAGAATGCCAGAGCTTTCAGAAGTAATGGCTAATAATCACGAACAACATTAATTAAGCATTTCATTAATGCAGGTTAAGCATTAATTGTTGGGCTCTGTGGTAAGAGCCCTACTTCATTTTATCCGGGTACAATCATGAGCCCCATGTTACAGACGGAAACTGAGGCACAGAGATGTTACATAAACACAGCCTCCCAGCTGGTGAGTGTCTGAACTTGAACCTGTTTGCCCCACTTGACTCGCCGCCAAAGAGTGAAAGGTGGTTGCCCTCCCTGCCCCACCCCCTTACTTAAAACCACCAGCCCTGCTCACCTCTGTTTCATGAACACCGTCGTGCTTCTTGCCCACCAGTTACACGATGAGTATCGTCTTTCACTGGAGTGGAGATAGTGGTGGACAAGGAAGCACAGACCACCTTCAAGTGGGCGGACAGGAGAGTAACTGCAGGAGGATGTGCTCAGCGCCCACCCGGGGGCTTCTCGGTGGGAGCTCCAGCTGAGCTGGGAGCTGAAGGGGTCGTGGCTGGCCGAGGGGAGCCGTGAGAGTCCCAGGCAGAGGGAAGTGGCTGGATGAACACCCGGAGGCTGGAAAGCATGGCCCTTTAGCAAGATGGAAGGGTTCGACATGACTGGAAGACAGGTCAACGCCCTTATTAGGTTCCTGAAGAGCTTTTGACTTGACCTGGACAACGAAGGAGTCATTGAAGGGCCTTCAATATGGAAGGGTCTTGATCAGATTGGAGTTTTGAAAAGATTGTTCTGACTGCAGCAGAGCAAATGTGTTGGGTTTAGGTGGTTCCTGACCAGGGGCTGGGGGAACATTAACAAAAATGTATTGAGTGCCTCCTTATTCTGCGCCAGTCACCACTCTGGCATTGGGTGCTGTGGCAAGCAGGACAGCAGAAGCCGCGCTCTCCTGGAACTCACATTCTAATGGGGGAAGAGAACCTAGTAAGTCTCCACACACGTGGAGGCCATGGTAGCCTCCCTTCAGGTGAGACAGTGGTTGCTCCCATGTCTTTAAAACTATCTGTAATGAAAGATTGGATTTTTTTCCCCAATTCATCTCAGACCAATATGTAATTTTAATGGCCGTGATTAGTGCATCCTCACAGCACCCACCACTTGACTTTGTCAACACCCCAGTGTCCTCTACTCAATTCCAGGACACAAGTCCCTTGATTTTGCTGGGCAATGTTGTAGCAATGTTAAATTGCAACAAAAGGTTTTAACCCCTTGTTCTCAGTTACAACCAGGGAGGCTTATGAGACAGAATTAGATCTGGAGGAAGGTTCTGGGTTAGGATCTTGATTAGGGGATACCTAGTGGAATACGAGACGTCCAGACAAACGAGCGTGTGGGTTTGAACTTGAACCCACACGCTCAGGTGAGAAGAGCAACATACATTGTCACTTCCATTAGATCCTTCAAACCAGCCTCGTTAGATCTGAGTCTGATTCACTGTCTGAGCATTTTGGATCAACACATTTAGATGATAAAGCCAATTTCAACTGACTGACAGTGAAAAAGAAACAAATAATATTGCTAACTGAATGATGTTTGGGCGCCCACTGAGTGACAGAATGCAGTGGGGAAGGGAAGCGGGTGGAACAGATCCAGAAGCAGCAGGACTCTTAGTCTGCACAGCATGGTGAGCTGGCCCCTGCTGGTAGGAAACTGCTTTTTCCCAAAAGGCCTGGACTCTCCGGGTGAGGTTCGTGGTCTGAATCGTGAACAGAAATCCTTGTTCATCCGCATCAGAAACAGAGGCAGGGCCTGGTTTTCTCCTTTCGGGCAGCTGGCTGTGGAGACGCTGTCTCCGGGGCCTTCCTTCTGCTCTTGCCGCCAAGTTCTGGAATGAGGGCTTGGCTCCAGTATCCCCTGATGGCCTTCAGCCCGGGGCCAGCCCAGAGAAGCCGTAGACAGAGGCATGGAAGAGGCCTTCCTACCCTGACTTTTCTAACGTGGTGCCCAGGGGAAGCGGGACACACTACTTTCACCTTGGTTGTGGGGGTGTTGGGAAGCCTCATGCCCCTCACTGGAGTCTCTCTGAGAGCCAGTTTCCTCACCTCACTGTGCAGAAAGCCTCGCCATAATCCCGATTGCGGTGCCTGATGCAGACAAAGACCAAGATGTGTTAAGACTGAAAGAAAACTCCTGGGCCATCCAGTCACTGGGCCAAGACACTGGCAGTGTGCTTTCGATTGACGCTTTTACAAATCTAATGATTTTGTGGATGCACCACTACAGTATTTTATATTTGTGTGTGTTTAAAAATACTAATCTGCTAAGTATAAGTATATTTTAAATATCCCAACTTCCATTTCTTCATTAAAAAGAATAATAAACTGAGAATCTTAAATAATGGAAGTTGTCTGACCCTCTGTCTCCCCTAAGACATTTGCTTTTCCCTCACCCATCCCACCCCAGGAACCTGTCCATTTATTTCCTTAGTTAAGAAAGAAAGAAAGAAGGAGGGAGGAACGAAGGAAGGAAAAATGGAAGGAAGAAAGAATGGAAGGAAGGAAGGAAGGGAAGAGAGAAAGAAAGAAAGAGGGGAGGGAGGAAGGAAGGAAGAAAGGAAGAAAGGAAGGAAGGAAGGAAAGAAAGATAGAGAAGAAAGAAAGAAAGAAAGAAAGAAAGAAAGAAAGAAAGAAAGAAAGAAAGAAAGAAAGAAAGAAAGAAAGAAAGAAAGAAAGAAAGAAAGGAAGAGAGAAAGAGAGAAAGAGAAAGAGAGAAAGAGAGAAAGAGAAAGAGAGAAAGAGAGAAAGAGAGAGAAAGAGAGAAAGAGAGAAAGAGAGAAAGAAAGAAAGAAAGAAAGAAAGAAAGAAAGAAAGAAAGAAAGAAAGAAAGAAAGAAAGAAAGAAAGAAAGAAAGAAAGAAAGAAAGAAAGGGGGAGGGAGGAAGGAAGGAAGAAAGGAAGGAAGGAAGAAAGGAAGGAAGGAAAGAAAGAAAAAGAAAGAAAAAAAATACAAGCAATGACTTGCCCAGCAGGGGGCAGCAAGAGACAAAAAATACCCTGCTCCATTTAACTTCCCCAGCCCCCAGCTTTGTCTGAAATCCTGGATTAAAAGGGTTTAAATTGAGAAAAAGGTGGTGGGGGAACAGGGATGGACTCCAAACCACAGAACCCAAATTCATAAAGTTAAGTGGATGCAGAACTTGCTGGAACAAGATTTACCAAGGACAATAGCCAGACTGCCTTTTTTTTTTTTTTTCAGCTCTATGGAAGAAGGCAGCCCAGTGAAATTTTCTTCAAAATCTGGTTCTCTGTGGTGACGTCCACAAACTTGGTACTATGAACGTTCTTTAGAAAATATACCATAGATAAGAGGAAAGAATGTTGTTGCCTTTGAATAAAATCCCATAACCTATCTTCATGCTACTATGAGCCAGAAACATGGATCTCACAGGCCAGGAGTACCTGGGTGGCGGGGATATATGGCACCCAGCATGGGGCACCTTAAGTAGGACTCACCTGATCAGGTGAGAAGAAATAAGGGATGCTTGAAAGATGATGAGGGCAGGTCAGCATTGTGGTCTAGGACTGAACTTCTTACCAGCCCAGGGGTCCTTGTGCCATGTAAAAATGTGAGTCCTGATACCACAAAAAATACCCCAAAAACAAACCAAAACAAACAAACAAACAAACAAAAAAAAAACCCTGGATCCAAAAGAAGAGAGTAAGGGGAAACAGGAAAGGAAATGACTGCAGTGGGAGGGTTCTGCTTGGGAAATGTTTATCTGGGGTCCTCGGCTGTAAATGGTGTGATTACAAGTCCTGGCAATAGTGGCGTAGGACACTTGGGCTTGTGTCCATTTCAGGGAATCCTGTTAGTTTCCTAGGACTGCCACAGCAGAGTACCACAAACGAAGTGGCTCATAACAACAGAAGTTTATTCTTTCACAGTTCTGGAGTCCAGAAGCCCTAAATAAAGTGTTGGCAGGGCCATGTGCCCTCTAAAGGTTCTAGGGAAGAAAAGTTCCTCTCCTCTTCCTGGTTCCTGGTGGCTCCTGGCATTCCTCGGAGATCCTCGGGTTGCAGCAGCCTCCCTCCAGTCCCTGCCTCCATCTCCACATGGCCTTCTTCCCTGTGCGTATGTGCCTGTAGGTCTGAATCTCCCCCTCCTTCCTCTTATAAAGACCCCAGTGATTGGATTTAGGGCCCACTCCAGTTCAGTACGAGCTCATTTTAATATAACTGATCACATCTACCGAGACCCTATTTCCAAATGAGCTCACAAGCTGAGGTTCTGAATGGACAAGATTTGTTGGTAGGGGGGACACTATTCAGCCCAGCACAGACCCCAGTAGTAGTTATAGCGATAACACTAGAAAAGGCTGCTCTCAAATCCTGGCTCCTACTGCTCCTGTCCCTTTGTCCCCTGAACCTTGGCTTTCTCATCTGTAACGTGATAGCAATAATCCCCATTGGGATTGTGAGATGGTGCAGAGATCACGTGCTTGATACAGTTGGTATGAAACAGTGGGGGGCTGGCAGAGCTGGGGCAGGGGCTACTCTCTCCTGTTGGCAGGCAGCCCCAAGGCACTCAGCCAGACCTCCCAGAGTGCTCCAGACACAGCCCCAACTGCTTTGCCCCACATTTTATGCTCAGGAGCTTCACTTACCAGCTTACTGGCTTGGAATCTGACATATTGATCTTTATTTATGAGTTGTTGTTTGTCTCCCCTGGGTGAGATACCTTTAAAGGGATATCTCCTACTTAGATTCTGCATCGGCTCCGTGAGTGATGACTGGGGTCTCAGAGACTGTTGCAGACCAGTGAGGGAAAGGGGGGTGGGGGCCATTTGGGCAGGGCCAGGATTCCCCAGCCTCCGAGGGCATCCAGTGGTCACCACCTAACTTTGATGCTGGTGGGGCTATTCCTGGCTAGAGCAGGGCTTTGTATGGAAATCTGGCACAATCAACAGTCACAAAATCCCAGGTGGAAGACAATAGGAACATTCCGAGAATTGTGCTGCAGGCTTTTTATAGGAATGATTTTTGTTTCCAGTGGCTCTCACCTTGAGGCTGGTTCAGGCATGGTGTTTGGCGTAGCCAGGAGCACAGCTCCTGCCTCCAGCATCCACACTGGACTCACTGAGATAGATAATTCCAAAGGTTATTGGATATTTGATGTTAGTACTCACTCATGTATTAGTCTGAAGTCTTTCTTGTGTCTTTGTTGGACCAATTTATTGATTCCGAGCGGGGATTTTCCTTGGGTTGTTAACAGCCTTTTTATGTTTAATTAAGGAAAGATTTTTCTTTTTGAATATGCCCAAGATTTTTATAAGCCCTAATCTTCTTGAGTGAGTCAGTAGCAGCTGACTGGAAATGTTTACCTTCCACAGCCAGATTGTCAGATCCCAACCAGAAACAAATAAACATTTTAAGGAAGTGCCCTCCCCATGTCCCACTGACTCAACAAAACTGCGGGAACATCTCACTCTCCTACAGTTAGAGCCTTCCAAGAATGGACCTTCATTGAAATGCACATTGACCCAGGAGTGTTCCATCAGATGGACTGACTTTGTCAAGGGTGTCACACAGTTTGCTCCTTTGTAAGGATTGGCATCAGAATATATAATGTCATTTATCCAATTTTTCATTCATTCAACAAAGATACGGGCATCATGAGGTAGACAGTGTCTCCCATCTGCCTCTGCCTCCTGGCACTATGCATTTACATATTCCTTCACAGTGGCGTGTGGGAAGGCTTAGTGACTTGCTTCTGACAGAAAAAAAAAAATGCAGCAAGTAATCTGATGTCACTTACAAGATTGGGTTACAAAAGACTGTGACTTCCGTCTTGCTCTCATTCTGTCATTCTGTCTGTCTGTCTGTCTTTCCCTCTGGCCTCTTCTCACTTGCTTACTCTGTCTGATGAAGTAAGTGGCTGCACTGTGAGCAAACACGGGATCCTGTGAACTGTGTGAATGAGCTGGGGAGTGTATTCTGCCCCAGTCGCGCCCCGTGTTGGCTGCAGCCCAGGTTGCCATCTTCATGCCAGCTTGTGAGAGACGTAGATTCAGAGGACCCAGCTAAGCCACACCCAGATTTCAGACCCACAGAAACTGTGACACAATAAATGTTGATGTGCCAAGCCACCAAGTTTTGGGGTAATTTGTTATACAGAAACAAATAACCAATAGACACTTAACTGGCACTGAAGATATAAAGTGAAAATATATATATATATATTGGTCTTTTTCTTAAGATATGCAAACAATTTCCATAGGCAGTGATAACTACCCTCATTGCATCTGCGTTCAAAATTCAGTGGCGATACAATAATGATGTGGTTTGGCCTTTTAGCCTAAATATGTATGATTCATGAAACTGCCCAAAAGTTAAAGTGATTTGGAAGGACTTTTAATTATGTGAGATATTTCTGACTGCTTGGAAATGTCTCACTATGAACACAAAAATATGCCTCCATTTCAGAACAAGAGGTGTCTGGAACTTGGAACAGAAATTATTTCAGATGATATCTGCTTCTGCAAAACTCATCTTTATTAATGGAACCACTGTAAATAAAATTAGAAAAGGGGGTAATAGGTCATCCCACCCATTTCCGTTGTTTCATTTTTCAATCAGCATATTTTTTGCTCTAGAGTAGCTGCAAAACATAGACTACAAATGAAGTATACAAATAATATTTGTGCCAATAAGAACAGAAAGACTGTGAAGAAAACCTAAAGGGAAACTTCTTGCTAAAATTTTGGGCCAAGATTCTCCAACACCTATGAAATCAAGATACTGAACTTTAAGACCTGTTGAAAATTCCTGCTTTTCTGCTCTATCCATACCTGTGTTCCCAAATTTAATTTCAGAAAATGAGGCTGCTAGCCAAATGGACTAAAGAGAGGGAGTTGAATTTAAGTCTGAAAAGAATGGGTATTCTGCTGCTGCTGTGTACAGTGTTTTATAAATGTCGGGTATACCTTGTTGGTCGATGGTGTTGTTGAGTTCTTCTATGGATTTGCTAATTTTATTCTATCAATTGTAAGAGAGCACATTGAAGTCACCAATGATTGCAGATGTCTGTTTCTCCTTTTAGATCTATCACTTTTGCTTCACATATTTGGTACCTGCATTGCATACACATTTGGATTACTGTTTTCTTGATGGATTGGCCCTTCTATCATTATATACCTTCCTCTCTGTCTCTGGTAATTTTTTTTTTTTTTTGGCTCTGAAATTTGCTTTATCTGGTACTAAATTTAAAATAGCCATTCCTGCATTCCTTTGCTTAATACTTGCATAATGTAACTTTTTCCATTCTTTTGCTTTCATCTGGCCTATATCATTATATTTGAAATGAATGTCTTTCAGACAGGATATCGTTGAGTTCTGTTTTAAATTCACTCTGCCAATCTCTGTCTTTTAATTGGTACACTTAGATGATTTCCATAATTATTGATGTTAGTGTATAAATAGACCATTTTAATTTTTGTTTTATTTGTTACCACTATTTTTCACTTCACTTTTCTTTTTCCTTCCTTTCTGCGGATTACTTGAACATTTTTTAGAATTCTATTTCTGACTTATCTGTAGTATTTTTGACCATATATTAATATAGATATTTTACTGGCTGTGGTAAATATTACTTTATAGATACATAACACAATCTACTGGTGTTGCTGTTTGACCAGTTCAAACCAGGTGCAGAAAACTTATCTTTCTTTATGTCCCTTTACTCTTCCGCATTTATAATGTAATTATTATAAATACTTTCTCTTCATAGATTTAGAATCAAAGCAGACAGTGTTATCCTTTTGACTTCCACCATCAAATATAATTTAGAAAACTCAAGGGGAGAAGAAAGTCTATCACTTTTATCTGAATTCTGTGTTTTTTCTTCCTTCTTAATGATCCAAGGTTTCTTTCTTGTTTTCTTTCTCTCTAGAGAACTTCAGTTCACCATTCTCTAAGGTAGGTATGCTAGAGACATACTCTCTTAGCTCCTTTATCTGAGGATGTTTTGACTCCTCTCTCATTCCTGAAAGACATTTTCACTGGGAATAGGATTCTGGGTTGATAGCTCATTTCTGTAAGCATTTGGAAATTGTGCCACTGGCCTCCAGGGTTCTGATGAGAAATCTAAAGCTATTCCATTTGTTTTTCCCCTTTAGGTAAGGCTTTGCTGCCCTCTCATTATTTTCAAGATATTTTTCTTTGTCTTTGTTTTTCAGAAGTTTGATTACTATGTGTCTTGGTGTTAATTCCTTTAAGTTGCTTATGTTCGGGATTCACTCAGCTCCTTGTATCTGAGAACTTCTATCACTTGCCATGTTGGGAACTTTTCAGCCATTATTACTTCAAGTACTTTTTCAGCTCCACCCTCTTTTTCCTTTCTTTTTGAGACTCTGATGAGATGAATGTTAGATCTTTTGTCATAGTCTGACTACCCTGAGTATAAGTAATGTCATTCTGATAAATTGCAGGGATCCTTTTTCTTACAGTCACAGCCAGGCACTGCCTCCAGCATGTATGCAAAAAAAAAAAGAAAAAAAAGAAAAGAAAAGAAATGCGTGTTCACTGTGAATCCACTTCTCTTGCAATGCAGTGACCTTCTATTAGGGCTTCCATGTTTCTTTCTTTATTAAAGGCAGACTAGGACTCCACAGCATTTAATGGGCTTTTTATCTCTTAAAGAAAATTTTATAAAGAAGTTATAGAAAAGGCAAAATGAAGCTTGGAATAATGGAATAGTTTTTAGAGAAAAAGATCAAAGTGGTAAAAGATTAAATAGAATGCTTTGTTAAAGGGCTGGCTCTGAACATAATACTTTCTCAAAGAGTCTTGAAGAGAAATAAAATGGTGCTCGAAACTCCTAATGCGCCCTTCACCGCAAAGTGATTTCCACTTGGTTCAGTTGGAAAGCCCTGTTATGGAATCAGTTTGAGCCTCTCTTATTGAAAGCAGGTGCTTGTAGCTAAACAGCTCATCAGTGTTTGTAAAGACCACCAAGTCCATCATTTGTGTAATGACTGGTCCCCTTAGTGGGTTCATATCTTTGCTGTCGAACCAAACTCAATCCTGCTTGACGGGTATTTGAACATCATCACTGTTTCTGGAATGAACCTAAGAGTGTCCCCCAGCCTCCAAAATGATTCCAAAGCCCCTTAAACGCCCCCTGCTACCTTTTTTCACACTTCACTGATACTCCTTCTTGAACATCTATCTCCTCAGACACACTCTGTGCTCTGTGAAGTCTGATGAAAATCCTGTCTTTTTCACTCAGCACCTGGGCCGTGTACTGGCACATGGGGGCACTGGGTAAATGCTTGTCTGATAAATGTCTAAATGAGCAAGATCTCCATAGGTGCAGAAAAAGATCTACCCACTCGTAACTCTATACTTCATTCATTCTGTAATCTACTCTAAGAAAGTTCTACAAATATCTACCATGTGCCAGGTGAGGTGCTGGACATTGAAAGTACAAGAAAAAAAATGTGGATTATATTCTGGCCAGAAGCTCCTACGGAAATATCCCATCTGACCTGTGCTTCCACATTTTGGGTTGGGCTCCCACATGTGCCCCCAGATTAGGGGTGGCAAATTACAGCTCATGAACCAAATCTGGCCACCATATTTTCTGTAAATAAAATGTTACTGAAAGGTTACCACACTTATTTGTGTCTGCTTTCACACTAGAATGACTTGCAAGAGCCTAAAATATTTATTATCGAAACATTTACAGAAAAATGTTGCCAACCCCTGCCATAAATCATGAATTAAGGAATGTCGGATACGCCCTCCCCTTACCTGGAAATCCTTGCAGTGTCAAACAGGCCAAGTCATGGCTCCATTTGTTAGCCAACACATCCTTTGGTCAAGATTATTGAGGAAAAATATTTAATTAATAATCAAAATATATATTGCTCTGCCAAATCCCCAGGTTACATAATCAGTGTTAACCAAGGTCCCTGATTTTATTAGATTGCCATCTATCTGTGTTAAATTTCACAGGATGGAGCTCAGGACAGTTGTTTGGTTCCCGTCATTCAGAGGTGGAGGACGTGATATTTAAACATATGTAATACACAGCTCACACCCCATTGGCCTTGATGTCAGACCATCCTTGTTGTGTCTGAGGAATCGCCAGGGGCTCAGTGTGGCTGGAGGGAAGTGAGTGAGGGCACGCAGTGGGAGATAAGATCAGAGAACTGGGAGGGGGTGAGGAGCTGCCCACTGAAAGGGCTTGGGTTTGAACTCTGAGTGAGATGGGAGCCATAAGTGAGTTTTGAGCGAGGAATTATCTGATCTGTGTTTTGAGGAGATCACTCTGGTTGGCAAGTGGGGACTAGACTAGGAAGGGTGAGGGTGGGAGCAGCGTCATCAGTTAGGAGGCTGTTGGGATGATCCACCTGAGACACGATAGTGGCCGAGCCCAGGGAGCAATGGTCAGAAGGGGTTGGATTCTGCACTTTGAAGATGGAGTCAATAGGGTTTTCTGAAGGATGGAATGTAGGAAGAAGAGGAGAGTCAAGGAAGGCTGCAAGGTTCTTGACCTGAACAACTGGAAGGGTAGACTCCCATTGACTGAGATGAAAAAGACAGCGAGAATCAGGTTTTGGGGGGTGATATCAAGAGTTCATTTTAGACATGCTTGACATGTCTCATTTTTCCTGAATTTCTTACCCCTCCCTTGAATTATCCTTACTCTAAAACCAGAAACTCTACATTCTGGTTTCTCGGTCTGTCTCACACCCCTCCCCTCATTAACCCCTCCACCCAGAGATGGCCGTGTAGCATTGTGGTTAAGAGTGTGGACTACAGACACAGAATTTTGCATGCACATCTAGGTCAGCTATTTCCTAGCTGTGTGACCTTGGGAAAATTGCTTGAATTCTCTGAACTTCAGTTCCCCTATTCATAAAATAGAAAAAAAGTAATCACTTGCTTTCCCCTCGTGGTTGGTGTGAGGATTTAGAGGGACAGCATATGTGAGACTGGCGAGCACACTGTCAGTGCTCTCCTCCTGGCTATGTCCCAGTTTTCTGTCTCCAATTTTTTTTTCCAGTTTCTTGTGCCATATCTCAGGACTGGGATATGAGGATGAGGTTCTTGAGGGGAGGGAAACAATGTGGGGCAGGTGAGAGGGGAGGGGCCAGATCTAGTACAAGGATCTTTGTCAAACAGAATGGCCCAAAGGTTGGTACAGGTATGACTGACAAAAGAGAGCTGACCAGGTAGGCAAGTCTCATTAGGACTTAGCACCTTGCCGTCTTTTGGAAATAAGCCATGATGCCTCCCAGCTATAAGAGGGGCAGATGAGGAGGAGGAAGCCAGGATCTGACTTGAGGCAGGGCTAGGAGGGGGACTCGGTAGATTAGTGGCTGAGCAAGTGGTGGATGGTGTCTAAGGACAAGGTAAGAAGTATTAAGATTTCGCGATGACCTACAGTAGGCTTCTAGGACGAAATGGTGGGATTCCAACAGAGGCTACAACATGGTGATGGAAAGTGGGCATCGTCTGGAAGGTTTTTCTAGGGCTGGGGTTCACGAGCAGAGCTCAGGCCCTTATGGTAAGTAGATGAGAATAACAAAGTTACTCCTCCAGACTCATGACCCAAGTGTCCCTGCCTGAGTGCTGGGCTCTGAATCCCTGTCCTTCCTGTGCCCACACACCTGAGTCCCTGCCACTTAACCATCACCTTTAATTCAGGAAGCTCTTCCACTGTGCAGTCTTGCTGTTAGGGAGATTTATTCACCACACGCTTTGATGAGCGATCAAATTCTCCAGTTTTGTAGTCCAGCAGGCCTGAATTTCAACACCGGCCACTGCCCTGCTATATAACAGAGCACTTCTCTCGTGCTCTCAAGCCTCAGTTTCCTGATCTATGAAATGGGTGTACTAGTAGCAGCTCTCTCTCAGCAGCAGCTGTGTGGATTCACTGAGACTTAGCACTGAACCTGTCACACAGTGAGAGCTCCTGGGGGGGCAGCTATGATGATGGTTATGAAGTGGACTTGCCAGCCCAGGCTACTTTTCACTGCTGAGTCATCAAGCTGTGTGGTTACCTCTTGCGGTAAAGAAAAAGATGAAGTGAGCCTAAACTCCCTTTTGTAGTTTAAAAATTGGATGTGAATGCAGTTCTTTAAAAAAGGTTTCATGTCTTTACCAATTACATAAGAGGTTCCTATGGAAAGACCATTGAAATATGGCCCTTGTTTGCATGTAGGAATTCCAGTGTGTTTATTAAAAGCCAGTCTCTAATTAACAAACCAAAACAGACTCACAGACATAGAAAACAAACTATGTATACCAAAGGGGAAAGGGCGGGGGAGGAATAAATTAGGGGTTGGTGATTAATAGATACACACTTCTATAAATAAAATATATAGAATAAACAATAAGGGCCTACTGTATAGCACAGGGAACAATATTCAATTTCTTGTAATAACATATAATGGAAAAGTATGTATATGTATAACTGAATCACTTTGTTGAACACCTGAAACTAACACTGTAAATCAACTACACTTCAACAAAAAATAAAATTTAAAAAAAACAGCCTCTGGTTTTACAGCCACACGTAGATGTAGGAGATGCAAAATTCAGGAGGGGATAAAAGGAAACCCCTCTCTGACCATTACGAGCATTCACATATCCAGAACAGAATAGTTTTGCTTCAGAAAATTCTAATAAAGGCAGCTTTGATGTTAATTTTTCCTACATGGGCAGCCCACGTAGCTACATGGCCAAACGCTGTTTAATTCTTTTTAAGGAGATGCTGTGTCCCTGGATTGTCCAGCCCCTCTTCTCAGGGGAGATCTGCACAGGGTTTGTAGCAAAGCATCCTCCTCAAGCTGCCATCTGGTTCTGTAAATTAGCAGAAGTGCTTCAACACTGTACAATGTAGCAGAAGCCACAAAGATGTCAGAAATTCTATTGCTAAGAATTTATTCTAAGGAAATGTTCATCAGAAAGCAAAAACACTATGCAAGAAGATGCTTTCTGCAACATCACCTAAAAGACGGTAAAAATATGAGAAGTGAATAATTGCACCACAATGTGGGAAGAGTTTAAGTCATGGAATATTGTGCAGCCATTGATATTTTTAAACATGAAGGCTTTGGAAACAGAAAAATGTTTTTGATGTAATGTTAAATGAAATGCCAGAATACAAAACAGACATTGCTTTGTGGTTGCAAGCATATGAAATGTTTATGTGTGGATGAGCATGGGGAGATAATGGGCAAAAATGAAACATTACTCGAGGGTGCTGGAAATAGAATTTGTCCCTTCAAAATATTTGTGGATGCTGTTGCTATGACAACTTTCCAACAAAAATGTTTAAAATAATTAAGTAAACCAGAAGTACCAAAGATGTGGACTCCCTAAGGCTGGGCGAAATGATACACTCTTGTATACACTGCTTACAAGAGAAAATTCCTCTTCTGCTGTTTAGGCACGGTTACAGATCACCTGCTGACATGCGTCTTCTCACTGAAGCAGGAAGCTACCGCTGCCAGTAAATCTTCAATACGTGCCTCACAGACATCAAAGCCCCCAAACCTACGTAGCCAGAGCTAGAAACTCTTGCAGCCTCCTCCAGGAATTTTACAGTGATTGATTTCCTGTCCAGAGAAACTGGGTCTGGGTAAAAGAAAAAGGCTGACTCATATCTCTTTACCTATAGGAACCATATGGCCCACGCTTTGAATAATTAATTCTTTAAGCCAGACTAGGCTTGTAAACAAATTCACTTTTCCTGCTCTGTAGGCATTCACTCATTCATTTACTCACTCACCACGCCTTTTGCAACATCTTTCATGTCTCCAGCAATTTGCTCTGCATGAAGAGTTAAAATGCATAAGAATCTTACCAAGGAATTCAAAGTCTAATTGGGAAAGACAGACACACCCTCGGTCTTATATGATGAGTTAAGGTCTTACTTTCATCATCTGTGAAGTGGAGGGAGGAACTGCTATCTCACAGCATTAAGAGAGGATTTAGTGAGGTGCCACGTGTAAGCAACACGCAGGAAATAGATAACACATGGGAAATATTGGTTTATTTCCTACAGACGACGATCATTGGGCTGCTGTGATCATTCTCAGGTGGAGGAAGAACTGAATTCCTAAGATTTTGCTGATGATAGACAGGGAAGGCCCCACAGATGCAGGGACACTCGTGCTGGGCCCAGGAGGATGGGTGGGATTTCTCCAGGGGGGGAAGAGAAGGGACGGAACCTCTCCAGACAGAAGGAACTGGGTGCACAGGCACAGAGGGGGTGGGGCCATGCCACATGCACGCTGCCCCATCAGTATTGCTCTGTCACATTTGACTGGCTTGGGGTTCAAAATTAGGTGACATAATTTTCAACATTCTGTGGAAATAAACAAAGACCAACCCAATGAGAACAAGCAAAGATTTATTCAGAGCTTGCTCTAGAAAGGCGGTCAGCCACCACCATTTACGTTTTGGCAGAGACTCAAAGGCAGAGGAGTGGGAAAGTTTTGTAGTGGGAAAAGGGAAGGCTTCAGGTGTGCCCTGACTGGAGGCTGTTGGTGCGAGGAAGCTGGAGGCGGGTTAACAAAGCACACATCCTATGTGATTGGATAGGAGTGCATATCTGGCTTTCTCTGATTGGCCCCAAGTTGAAAGCAGGGACAAAAATCAAAGCTGTCAGTTATTAATCGAGTCCTGGCGATTTGGGGCAGATTGTTACAGAAGTTACTGTTTGGCTTTCCTGTTTGTTCCTAGAGATAGCCATCTGACTTCCTACAAGTCTGACTTACAGCAGGCTGGCTTCCAGGGCTGTTGAGTCTCAGTGATGAGTTGCTTTCCCGGGCAGGTTGCTGCAGGTGGTGGGTCAGAGTTCTGTTCTTATAAATGGCCTGGCTCTTGTCCATTTGTATATTCAGTATCTCAACTGAAATTACATGTCCAGGTCCCCCATCTCACTTAGAATGAAAATGTTTTTCTTTCCTCCGAGGATACATCTGAGGGCTCACTTGTGTTCAAAGGAATTAATTCTGAAGGCATGAAAGATGTCTCCACTCGCAGTCCAGCCTCCAAGTGTGCTTTGTGGCCCCAGAACATGCTTCATTCCTTTTCACACAGTCATCCTAGCAACCTGGGGGGACGTGGACCTTTCCCTCTGGCCATCCCTGGTCCTGGGCTTGGAACCACCCATGTTCAGTCCAAAGACACATTCTAACTTTTCCTGCCTTGTTGCCGGAGCCAGAACTCGGTTCACTCTTAGGAAGCAGACACTGGATTATAGTTGGCAACAGCTTTAACTATGATTTTGCAAAAGACAGATTTTTTCCCACAGATGGGTATTTTTTATATTTCCCTCTACCGGAAAAAAAAAAAAAGTGAAATCACAACTTTTTCCCCACCAAAAGCACTTCTGTGAAAAGCTCAAATAGTAGAGCCCAGACCTGTTGTTTTTCTAATGAGCTGATTCTGTACAGGGATAAAACTTAGAGAATTAAGAGGACTGGGGAGTTCATAGCCATTTAGACTATCTGAAAAATCAGATGTTGCCATCACACTCTTGGCAAATGCTGAATGGCAGTCAGTTCTTGGATGAGTTCTTTGACAAGTGCTTGAAGTGATGTTATTCTGGGCTGTTGATTAAAAAGTGATCCATATGTTTTAGATGCCAGACGTGCAGGCAGGAGAGTCCAGTTAGTTGAGAAAATGTAGGAGCCTGGCGGATACTTTCCCCAGATGGATGGCAGGGGTGTCTGTAAGTGAATGAAGTATTATTCTTTTAAGGGGTAGGTCAGAAAGCGTGACGAGATAATTCTAGCCAGAAAAGATAAAAAGGGCATTCAAAAATCATTTTTAATCTACTTGGATCTCCATCAGTGTATTTTCAAAAGGTGACTTACCCTTCCATTTAAGAAAATAAATGTACACTGAATGCCTGCAAGGCTAACTTTTGACTTCCTGCAGGAAACAGACATTTTAAAGGCAACCGTAATGTGAAGGACTATTATATATTGGCTGCTCTTCATAACACTACTCTGAGCCAGAGCAGGTCTGCTGGTTAATGGAATAAGGCACTTTGGCTCAAAGGAGAGCTGTCCTCAAACCCACGTAGACCTACTGTATGCAAAATATCATACTTAATTCTACAGTCGATGATAAAGGAAAGGTGACATCTGTCTAAAGCAGTGGTTCTCAGCCAGACTCTTCTGCCTCCCAGGGGACATTTGGCAACATCTAGGGACATATTTTCAATTGTCACACTGTGGGCGGTGCTACCAGTATCTAGTGGGTTGGGGCCAGGGGTGCTGCTAAGTGTTTCACAGTGTCCAGGACGGGCCCCAAGAAAGAATGATCTGGCCCAAATGTCAGCAGATCTGAGGTGGAGAAACCTTGGTCTGGAGGAAGCTATCTGCGCCATTCCCCGAGGAGGCTAAAATTGCTGGTGAGGGAGGTGGCTCTGGGATCTACTGGTTAGAACAGGGAGGCAGCCTGACACTGAAGGTTCTAGCAGGAAATGGATTATGGGCTGGTGATGGCTCCTGTCCTCCTCCTCCTGCCACCTCACCTTTCCAGCCTCTCCTTCTGAGGGTGCCCCACGGGTCAGCCATCACTCCCAGGACAGCCCAGGACTCTTGACCCTTGTACATTAGTCCTGCTGCCCACAATCGTTCTCCTCCTCTCTCTCTGGCAACTTCTTAACCATCCTTCAAGACCCTGTTCAAATGCTAGACACCTCCTTTGTGACACCTTCTCTGACACCCTCCTCCCAGCCCACCCTGTCCCTCTAGGCAGAGGAAAGTCTCCCTCCTCTGCCTCCCCCATAGCATTCATCACAACATATCATGACTGTTGGCATTTTAGAGAAAACTGAGCTCCTGAAACTTAGGCATGGAGCCTTCCCCATCTCTGTGTTCCTAAGACTGAGCATTGCGTCCAGCACTTAGTAGGTGAGCAAAAACTTTATGCCGAATTACTCCTTTGAAACGATCCCTGAGTACTATGTCTTTCTCATGGTGAACCCAAATTTCATAAATAGAGAGAAACAGATTTTGTTGTGATTCAGGGAGAGCCTGTGTTGTCTGGGTTGCGTGCAAATCACCCAGCACAATGCCTGACACAGAGATTTAATTAAATGAACATTGTCAGGGTAGCTCAATGAGCTGTGAGGTGGAAATTTGGGGAATATGCAGGTGTGAAGGAATCCCACCACACTGCTATTATAAAGACCATTGATTGTCATTGAGCAAAGCTTAACTCTGCCCAGTTCTTACCATGGCATCTCACCTCCAGTCTGGGCCCCGCACATGTTCGGCAAAGGAGCCCAGATGTACAACCAGATCCATCTTCTCTTCATCACACAGAGGTATAGCTGAGGAGGGGCTGCCTAGTTAAGGACTGCATTGTCCATTCTCCTTGTATCTAAGCAGGTATAAGACCAGTTCTCATCAACAGAATGTGCAGAAATGCCATGTGCGTACTGCTGGCTCAGAGCTTTTAAGAAGCACGCACTCCCTTTCCTCTTCTGCTGGGCAGGTACAGAGACCAATGAGGCCCCAGGGAATGGCGAAACCACAAGACAGGACGAGCCTGAGTCCCTAGATCACAGCTTTATGGAGAGCCACCCCCGGAAACCTCGGACTATCGTACTAGTGTGAAATAAATTTCTATTATGCAGTACATACTTCAGGATCAATTTGGTACAGCAGTTCAGCCTACCTTAATCAAGTCGCCACGTTTCCATAATTAAAACAAATAGGGCAGTGTTCAATGTGACAGACTGAACATAATGTTTATCTCCTCTCCCTCCTGTGGTCACATTAAAGTGACAGAAGGGATGACAGCCAGGACAGGAGGGGCCCATCAGAGTATGTGTGATCTCGGTGAGTTCCCAGGAGATAGGAAGCAGGTGGAAGGATGCTGACTGAGGAAGCAGAGTGGACCACGCAGCACCCAGCCCAGCAGGCGCCTTAAGGAGGGAGGCTGCAGTGTCTTTGAGATTCTGCCTACTGGGGTCCTGAGGACACACCAGCCTTGGAAAGATACAGTGGAGGCCAGGAGTGAGTAGTGAGGTACAAAATAAAGGTGTGATTTAATAATCAGCCTATGGAGCAAAATGCCCACCAGTGACTCCCCCCACCAACTTCTGTGCTCAGAACAACCAGAGTCAGGAGTTCAGCTTCCCAACCCCCACAGTTAGAGAGGGACTTTAAAGAGACCACATAAGGAGGGTAAGAGGGATAAGGTAGGAGTTTGGGATTAGCAGATAAAAACTACTACATATAAAATAGATAAACAAGAGGTCCTACTGTACAGCACAGGGAACTATATTCAATTCCTTGTAATAAACTATAATGGAAAATAATATGAAAAAGAACATATATATGTATAACTGAATTACAATGCTATATACCAGAAACTAACACAACCTTGTAAATCAACTATACTTCAATTAAAAAAAGAGAGAGAGAAAGACCACATAGCTGCCTTGGAATAACCAGGAATAACCAGCTGGCATGAGTGTTGGTATCTCAGATAAATTCTCTGCCTTCTGATGTTTGGAGAAGCCCCGGACATAAGGGACAGCTCCCTTCTCACCCTAGAGTGGAATCAGTTAGCCGACAAGTTCAGCTCCCATAGACAGAGCCCCAAGCCCTCTCGTCTATTGACTGATACCTGAGTATGAACTAGTAACCAAGGAGCTCCAGAAATCTGAAAGCAAACGGACATGTCCGAGCAAGACTAAGACAAGCAAACTCTTGAGGACACAGAGAAATTCTGTGAACTACAGAGACCCCTCCCGCCAAAATCTCCAATGATATTTGCCAAAAACATCTGATAGATGACATAGTGTGTGGTTACTGGGGAGAAGAGATAAATTTCCCATGCAGAAGAATGTTCACACCTCTCACCTCACTCATGTTTCAATCATTCTTCTGACACCTGGAATACAAAAACCAATATATATATATTCCTATATGACTGAAGTATTGTGCTGTACACCAGAAATGGACACATTGTAAACTGACAATACTTCAATAAAACAAGAACTAAATAGAATAAAAATACGACATGAAAAAAAAGAAAAAGGTATAGAAAAATACCAGAAAAAAAATTTTATTTGGGCTGAAGTCCATCAGTTAACAAAAAAAAAAGGAAAGAAAACTAATCTCATTGAAAGTCTACTTCAGTCTCCTGGAAATAGGATCAGATAAGCATTTAGAAAAGTCAGACTCCCATCTAGAGATTTTTTTTAAGGGAATGTAAGAAATCAACATGTATTTGTATACATAGTATATATTAAGCAATTTTCTGGGTGTTTGAAATATTTTGTGATATTTAATCCTCACAATAACATTGTATTATCGTCTAATTTTCAGGTAAGGAAATTAAGCTCAGAGACATTGTTAATAATCTACGCAAGATCACACATCTGATCAGACTTTGAAAGCAGGTGTCACTATGAGACATAACTGTTGGAGATTTCTAAACACAAAGATATGCAAATATTAAGGGATCACTGCCATTGGGAGAACTCTGGTTGGAGAATGTATATGTGGGAAGGAATTTTTCATGTTCTAACAAATACCAGTATTCAGCAAATATTTAGTGCTAGTGTAGTCTTGAATTGTCTTATATTTGAACTCTGAGATGGAATGAAAACCTCAGTGATTTGTCAGAAGGCAGAGGGCAGTGATGATTTAAAGTGTATTAATAATGGAGGTTGTGTCCCTATGCTGAGGAGGGCCCAGCTGAAGCAAAATAGATGTCTTCTAATTAAAAGCAAATGCAAGTCTTTGACAAACATGATTAGGACAAATTACGTTCGATAAAAGGAAAGATAATCTGAGATTGCATGATGGCAAACATCTGGATTTGGGGGACTGGCTGGCTGTCTGAATTGAATTATACATGTTTGGACAGCTGGATTATATCATATTTAGGGCAGTGTCTTCTCACCACCCTTGCCCCAGCTTCCTACCAAAGAAAAATAAGTTACTTCTCTAAAGTAGTCCCAGGTCATGTTTCCAATCTCCACTGGTGCAGATAGTTGGGGCCAGAGGCTGTCACTTCATCAAGCTATTGACCTGCTGCCCGAGGCTACTGGGGTTAAGCAGGGTGCTGAAAGCTTTCCAATTCAAAATCGTAGCATTCATGAGACTTTGGAAATAAATATCTCCCGGTTTCTGAAAGGGCAAAGTCATGTTGTCTTGCTGCTGTGCTATTTCTCTTTGCTCTCTGTTTAGAAAAAGAAACAAGGTCATCACATCCAAAGGAATTTTTTTTAATTTTCAACAATGCAAGGTCCCCATTTAAAGTGACATTTTGGAATGCCCTTGTTTTCTCTTAGGCTTTCCTGGAGCGGTGACTGTTTCGTCTCCTGCAAGGTGAGGAAATAAGAAACAGGTAAATGATGTGATCCCTGTTCGGGTACAAGAATTTCATTATAATGAAAAAATGGAAACAGCAAAAATAGCTGACAGTAAGGATTCGGTCCAATACATCATGGAAAGTCCATAACTACACACTTTGAAGCTATTAAAAGTCTGGAGCTTTTAGAGAAACATTTAATGGCATAGACGAATGTGTGCAATAAAACATATTAACTGTTAAAAACAGGTCATCCCCAGTTTCTTAAAGAAACACCATTAAGTATAATAATGAAAGGATGTATTCCCAAACTGTTAACAGTGGCTGTCTCTATTGATGGGAATATGGGTGGTGTCTGTGTAATTTATCATCCAAACTGAAACATTATTTGAAAATAAAAAAGGGTACCAAAAATAGTTTAAATTACTTAACCTTTGAAATAGTTATTTGTTAACCAACCAACAGTTTTATTGTATTAGTAAGCCTATAACATAGGTTTAAAATTATCTTAAAAATCATTCTTAAAAACTAAAAATACTGTCTTTCTGTACATTAAAGCAACATAAGGAACTTCTTTATATTTGTATTTATTTGATTACTTAAAAATACCATAAACAGTGATTAGTTTGACAGCTACTCTCATGCTTTGGTACGTATTAATCCAGTTTAATCAGTCGCTGTATATCTAATATCTCATCATTGGTATTTTTAAAGAGTGTATTTGCTACAATCTGGCTTTAAATTTTTCCAAAACCATAGCCTGAAATCTGTTTCAAAAATGCATTTTAAGCTCCCGGTAGATTGCAGAATGGCCCCAGTTTACTGTTCCTCCCTGTATCCGTGCTCTTCATCAGGTAACTTCACCAAGCCCTCCCACTCTGACTACAGGACCAGCCGTATGACTTCCTTAGACCCTTGGGATGATAACAAATGTTCTGCAAGCAGAGTCGTGAACAGCCTACTATGAGAACACACCCAGGCTACCTGCCAGGAATAAGGGACAGGGCTGCAGAGCAGAGGTCGTGCCTGCTGAGGCCAGCCTAGATCTGAACAGCCACCAACAATGATACAAGGCCAGCCCAGTTCAGCAGAGCCCCTCGCTGACCACCCCAGACCTGTGAACAATAAACATGTATTGTTACATGCCACTGAGATTTTGTGTTGCTGAGTTACCCAGCATTGCTGTAGTAATAGCTAACTGATACAATAATTAATACATTTAAAAATATTGACACTTTCAATTAACTCTTTTCTGAGACCATGATATTTTAAATTAAGAATATTTTCTCTCGTTAGATGCTGAGGTGGTTGGTAACTGTGGAGCCAACTGTGGTAAACAGAGGATATTCTCTATTCTATTTTTTTTAATATTGAAATGTATAAATATTTCAGTTGAAGTATTTTCTTTTTTCCTTTATTCAGGTTACCATCCTCTATAGACAAAATGGAAAAGAAGAAAGATGAAAGAGAGAGGGGGAAGTCATGAAAAACAGGCAGAAGAATTTGGACGTGGCAAGGTAGATAAGTGGGAAGCATCGTCAGTTCCACAGTAAGAAATCAGTGGAATGAAAGAGGGTTGTATGTCTGTGCCGGGTGAACTAGAATTAAGACAGACAAGAGGCGTGGACCCCAGGTAGGAGGTGGTTACAGTAATTGAGGCTCAAGGTGGTAAAGACCTGGGCCATATGTGGGGGTGGGGTGAGGGTGATGAAGGTGGTGAGATGTTGACAGGCATTAATGATGGTGATGGGGTCATGGACCAAGTGATAATGGAGGGGGAGTGTTGATGATCATGGTGGTGATGGTGGTGGTGATGGTGCTGGTGGGTATCAGTGGAAGAAGAAGAAGCAATGGCCTCCATGCTTCTTTAGAGAAAATCAGTATGTTCTGAGTAGCACCTACTCGACCATCCCTGACATGTTTAGCTTCTTTCGACGGTCCTGAACATAAGGGCAAACTTAAGCCATTACAAGTTCCACCCTTACAGTTTTGACATATTCGTGTATTATCTGCACTATTGTTTGCTTCTTTAAATCACTCACTTTTTAAATTCAAGGAATATCATTTTTAAAAGGTTTTTATTTATTATTATTAATGAGAAATTTCTTTTTAAAAGGAAACTTGATTTTCTTATTATAAGTGAAAACCAGTCTCTCTTTGACACAAATTGGAAACACTAGAAAAATTCAACACTGCAAAAACAAAACTTTTCGGTTAAATTCCTAATGGGTCCAAGGTTCTGAACCTGTGATCTGCTCTTTCTGTGTTTAAAAATGAAGACTGAAAGCGTTAGAGACGTGTTAAAGGCAAAATAGTGCTAAACTATATACTCTCCCTTCATGAAATCAAAAGCATTAAAGAGAATTGAAAGGGAATGTTTTTCTCAGTATGTGATAAAATGCCATTTAATGGAGCATCTGTATGTCACCTAAAATCATATTGCACAGTTTGGGAACACTGTCCTAGGAAAAGATGGTTTCTGCACACCTGGAACACTGGGGACTCCTGTATCTTAGGAGTGATGGGGTGAGGGAAGGGACAGTGACAAGAGAGAAGAGAGGAAAGAGGGAGGATGAGAGACAAACTGGCAGGGTCTGATCACACAGCAAAGCTGCTGAGAGATGAGGACAGATGCCTGGTAAAATACCTTTGTCTTTACATTTTTTACTTTATATTAGCAAGAAAGAAACCATAAATGATCATATAAATGCTTCATGGTCAAGAAGTCAAGGAACTGAAAAAGAAGAACTTTGATACCACAAGTTTTGTGAAAAGCCCATATAAATACACAAATTGTCGCAGGCAGGCACACAGAACGCCATCTGGGAAGTGATGGCAGGACTGAGGCACCGGTATCTGTGGAAACGTGAAAGTGTGTATTTCTCTTCCATCAGGAAAAAAAAAACAGAACCTCAACATATGCCTTCCAATTTGTGTAACTGATTTCTCACACTTTCAAGAGTCTAATCATGTCTTCAACAATAAGAAAAAATTTTTGCTTTGGGAAGTTGATGGAAGGAGTGAGACCAGCTTCCTTGTGTCCTCCCCAGCACTCCACAGAGGTTTACATAAATGATCTCATCTTTCTCCTCACAGCAGCCCTAAGAGCTAAGTTAACACTGGCTTCACTCTTACACAGACCTCAGCCTCACAGAGGTTAGTGAGCAGCTAATCTGACATTCTGGTGGCCATGCCTTCGCCACCATCCACCCGCTCTCAGGTAAAGTGAGTGATCATTGGTGATTGTGTGTGTGTGTGTGTTTTCCTCTTTGTGCACGTTAAGGATTTCTATTCTTTGCTCAGCATGGCCATGACGTGACAAAGGACAGCTCTCCGCAATTTGATGGTTATTCTGCACCCAGTTATTAAGCTGCCTTAGACTCTGTTCAGCACACAGAACTCTCAAATAAGCGGGCGAAAAACAAATGCCCTGTGCTGGCTCCAAGTAATCTCCAGAGGACCCACTGAGTCATTTGACTCTTAAGACTCGGGTTTTCACATTCAGTATATACTTTTCTTTAGAAGTTGTTGTTCAGGAGCTGGGAAATGTCTTTTGGTTCGATGAATAGATATTAGCATCCTTGAGAAACATTTATTTCACACAAGCATGTGAAAACTGCAGTTTTGTTTGGGGTGCATGACAATTAATTTAGTGACTTAAATATTAATAACAAGTATATCAGGAGCACCTCAAAAGAAGCTGGCAAACAAGTGTCTGAAGCCGACTGGAAGGGACGTCCTGTGGTTACAATCAGCACCAAGGTGCTGAGCTCCTTCCTGTGTTCTAGGATATTTTTTGCTCTCCCACGGGCACCATTTAAAATGCCCAAGAAGCAAAGACAATGTCATAGAATGAAATGCCTTCTGTTTACCTACACACCTCTACTGGGAGACTTTTCTTCCTGCCTCTGAAAGTACCACATAGCTTGCGAGTGAGTCAGCGACATTACAGTCAGTCGGTGAGTCAATATTTAGGGACTAAGCATGTGCCCGGATCTGTTTTCACAGAGGATCCAGATGATTTGTATTCAGGAGTCGTGTGTGAATGGGGATCAAGACAACAGATTTCTATTTCCATTTTGAAATTCTGGGTCTTGTGAGATGTGTTACATTTTCCCTCTGTGAAATGAGGAAATGGGTTAGAGCCTCTTAGGTTCCAAAAACAAGGAAACAAATAATTTAAAAAACCCAAACATCTAGGGCTTAAATGTTGGTGAAGAACGTCTATGAAGCAAGTATTTCTTAGTTGAGCCCCTAAAGCAAAGCTGAAATGTTAGAGGCTTTGTGGTTCATCAGATCTACCAGAAGCTGGAAGAATACCATTCTGAAGTCCTTCTCTGCACACGGTCATTGCCTGTTCCACCGCTGGGCTCCTAGAAGTAGAAAGAAGCAAGTTGCCAGTTCCTCACGGGAAGCTGATCCCTCCAGCTCCACCACAGACTCATCGTGGCTGTCTTTCATGGGCTGATTTACGCAGTGAACAAATGAACCTTGGGAACACAGGTGCTTTTGTAGATTTATGCCTCCTGCTATCCAAGCAGTATTTGGAGAAAGGAAAACACGGGTTCTGGGATGAACGGTTCCCAGCCAGCCTGCAGCCTTAAACTGGACACCAAGATATAGTTCTGCCTAGGTTTCAAGTAGACGAAGAAGGAAGGGTGTTTGTTAGAATTAGATTTGGCTAAAAGAGACTTCCCCCCAAAAACCCCAGAGAAACATCGGCTCAAACAAGTTGAAAGTTGATTTCTCTTTCAGGTAAATGTAGCTCATGCATGTGCAGAAGAGCTGACTTAGCAGCCCTGAAACTGCTCTCGTTAGAGAGGCCTACTTGCAAGGTCAGCCCTAAGCTGGCATCTGGGAACTTGGCTCTTGGGGCGTCTGAGTCAGCAATGAGCTGATACTGCGCTACAATAGCCATCTCTGGCATGGAAGGCAAGACAATAGCTGGGGATCCCTTTGTACAACTGAGATCAAGGGTCTTACCCCACGAAGCCTGTGCCTCGACCACCTGTCCATTTCCCCAAGAGAGTCTGGAACTTTGGTATGTGCTGGGCAGAGGGTGCCTTACAGAAGCAACTCCCACTGGGTGCTGGACAGGTGGGCTTTCCTGTGCAGACATCGCATGCATGTTGCTACATTTTCACCGTTGAGGGATGAGGGGTTCTGTGTGACCCCTTAAAGGAGACAGAGAGCACAAGAAAGCCTGCACATGAATTCTTCCAAATTCCACCTATGTTTTTTCCCCTTATGATTGGACTGTGTATCCTGACGACATGGCTGTAATGAATCTTAGTCGTGTGCTCAGCTGTATGCTGAGTCCTGCGAGTCCTCCTAACACATCTCCAAACGTGGGGGTGGTACTGGTGGCCGAAACAGTTCGGGACTGCTGGGGCAGCCCCACAATGACGGGATGGGTTCCCGCTGCCCTCGGTTTGCTATCTTTCACATGCATCTGGACCTTGTGGTCCAGGATGGCCCTTTCTCATGTCTACACGCCAACCAGCACGAAGGAGGTAAAGAACAAGAGAAGAACAACCCTCCCCACCACCATTAAATTCCCTAACTGTTACACAAATCAATTCCATCCCATAAGCCAGAGTTTAGTCAGATAGCCACATCCAGTTGCAAAGGCAGCTGGGAAATGTCTTTATTCTGGGCAGTCACGTGTCCAGCCAGCATCGCAGAGCTCTCCACTGAGGATGGAGGAAATGGATGTTGAGGGAAAACTAAGTCTCTGCCACAGATGGTGAGAAAATAGTGGGGGATTTCTGTTTTTTAATTAGGATCAAGTTATGAATTTTTATACCACTAGACAAAATGAGACAGCTCAAAGTATTACATCAATTTTAGGCTGGATCTTCTAACAATGAAAATGAGGCAGGCTTCTTGCCTATTAGAAGATTTATTCTGGGACCAGTGACCAGCTGCTAAATCATTTATAAGCTATTAAATGATTTACATATGGATGGAATTGAGATTTCCTGGACGTTGAGTCCCTACCATTTTCCTCACTCACTCTGTCACCTCATTTTCTGAATATTTCTAAAAATAAGTATTTTGACTGGAAATCTTTAGACCAAATGGAAAAATCAAGGCTGCGATACTCGGTTCTCTATACATCTCATAAAATACCTACATAGGACTGCACCAGGCCAACATATTATAATTCTTGTCCATGTTATAACTCTTGAAATTTAAGGAATTTCAAACTTAAATGCATGACAATATTGAATATTATGACATATTTAATGCAAATGTACTACTATCAAACAGGCACAAATGCATGACATATAAACCTGGATATTCATGGATGGGCTTCAACAGAGTTCCACAGACAGCCTTGAAATGTGTAAAATTATGTACAAATATGCATTTTTCTGTAGATTTAATCAGCTAATCAAGAAGTCTATAGCTCCCAATGATTAAAAATCTTTCCATTCATGGTTTAATTTCTCATTATCTAGAGATGATAGACATTCTGTGATTGAATCACGCTAAAATTTCCCAGTGTCCTGGGCACTAGTGGTGAGGTGGAATTCACCAGCCAGCCAGTCGGGACCAGAGGTGTGGCCTGGAGAAAAAGCAGAGCTAAATAGCATGCCCCAGAGGGTTAGAACTCACAAGCTAGGTCTTCACTATAGTGGAGATCTACCGAGCAACACCATTTCTTAGGACAAGTCACTCTTGTTGTTGTTGTTGTAGTATAGTCAATTTACCATGTTACATTAATTTCTGGTGTACAACATAGTAATTCATTTATATATATATGTATATATATATATATGTATATATATATATATATTTATATATATATATATATTCCTTTTTATATTCTTTTTCATTATAGGCCATTACAAGATATTGAATCTAGTTCCCTGTGCTATATGGTAGGACCTTGTTATTTATCTATTTTATATACAGTAGTTAGTATCTACAAATCCCAAACTCCCAATTTATCCCTCCCCATCCCCTTTCCCTTCTGGTAACCACAAGTTTGTTTGCTATGTCTATGAATTTGTATCTGTTTTATAAATAAGTTCATCTGAGTCTTTTTTTTTTTTTTAGATTCCACATATAAATGATATCATATGGTATTTTTCTTTCTCTTTCTGGCTTACTTCACTTAGAAGACAATATCCAGGTCCATTCATGTTACTACAAATGGCATTGTTTTATTCTTTTTATGGCTGAGTAGTATTCCATTGTATACTCCATATATATTATATATTATTATATATATTTATTACATATATATATTCCATATAGATACCTCAACTTTATCCATGCCTCTGTTGATGAACATTTAGGTTGCTTCCATGTCTTGGCTATTGTAAATAGTGCTGCTGTGAACATTGGGGTGCATGTGTCTTTTAGAATTAACTTTTCTCCAGATATATACTCAGGAAGGGGATTGCTGGATCAAATGGTAAGTCTATTTTTGTTTTTTTGTAGAATCTCCACACTGTTTTCCATAATGGCTGGACCAAACTACATTCTTACCAACAGTGTAGGAGGGTTAGGACAAGTCACTCTCAAGAAACAAGCCTGGCTCTCATTTAGGATGGCTCGTAGTCTCCTGGATCAGCAGTTAGTGCCAATCCAGGGACCTCCATTTCCTATATAAATCCCCCGCCTCTTCCACACAAGCCCCGTGCAGCAGTCTCATACTGTAAGTGTGACTTCCGCTGCATCCTGGTGAGGGCTAGAATGGATGATTAGAGCAATTAGAGCAAAATTCAGAAGCCCAGGTTTAAACAGGTAGTAGATCATGTCTGCTTGGTGAGCATTCACAGCGAAGGTCAATGAGGTAACTGATAACACAGAATACTAGTGATGAAATTGCTTGCTTTTTTTTTTTTTTTTTTTTTTTTTTGGTGTGTTTCCTTCATTTGATTAGAAGGTTACAGGGCAATATAATGGTGATCTGAGCCATTCTGCTCAGTGATGGGAAAGCAGACTTATTGTCCAGAGATTAGCAGTATGGATGCAAGAGCAATTACAGTCTCTGGCCATTTGATGTTAGTTTTGTGCAGGACGTGGTTTGACATCCGAAGGCTGCAGCAGCTTCTAATGCAACAGAGCCATCCGGGATCACACTGTTTAGGGAGTGAGCCTGATAATGCCAGAGACAAATAGACCTTTGTCATGGGCCTTTAAGTTAGCAACCCATTTGTATGTGTGTGTGCGCGCGCGTGTGGTGTTTCAGAAGCTATTAAGGCTTTATTTGTGCTTGAAAAGACACTTAGCTCAGTTGCAAATATGTTCAATGGAAAAAGATTTGAAACAGTCCCTTTCAAAGTCAGCTGGGACCCCTGCCACGGGACTGGGTGTTGGTGCTGAGACAGATTCATCAAGCCCCCCTTGCATGGTGGGGATGTCCTGGTATGAGACCAGCATGGAGTAGATGCTCAGGAAATGGTCCATGTCACATACACAATGTGCACTTTCTATGCGTTTGGAGTGGATCAGCTCTGACACCCTAGGAAAATTTGACTAGTGCTCTTGCATCATGGATTATATTAGTTAGGGAATAATTTAGAATATGAAAAACTACAATGGCTCAAGGAAAGAAGAAGTTTCTCTCTCACTGACTGCCCAGAGGTAGGTGAGTGGTCCACACTCAAACTGTCCAGGATCTCACATTCTTTCTAACTTGTTGCTCTACCGTATCAGGAAGGACCACCAGCACCGCCACCGTGTTCCAGGCTACAGAAGGGGAAAAGAAAGAAAGTGGACAGGAGGCAAACCCTCTTTAAGGATGTGCTGCCCAGGGAGCTCACAGTTACTCCTCCCAGGTCTACCCGGGAGAACGACATCCCAAGGTCACGCCTGGCTACGAGGCAAAGCTTAGGGACGTGAGCCGCAGCTGGGAGGCCAGGGGCTCTGCTGAGACTGGTCGGGGTGGGAGAGAGTCAGCTCTATCATTAGAAGGAAAAAAAGGATAATGGATTCTGGGGGACAATGGTCAGTGTCTGACACAGGGTGGATCCTCTTTTATAGACATAGAGGCAGTGAAGCGTAGTAGAAAGAGCAGGGCTTTTGAATGAAACACACACTTCTCAATCCCGTCTGTCATTCAATGTCTGTGTGATTGTGAACATACCACTCTAGTTCACAGGATCTCAGCTTCTTTAACTAGAAAATTGGAATAACAACCCTACGTAACTCACAGACCTATGAAGATTGAGTTGTGATACGATCACTGTGCCTGGTACATAGATTTCAAAAGTATGTGTGTCAGATAAACTTATTTACAAAATAGAAACAGACTCACAGACATAGAAAACAAACTTAGGGTTACCAGGGGAGGAAGGGGGTGGGAAGCAATAAATTAGGAGCTCCAGATTTGCAGACACTAACTACTACATATAAAATAGATAAACAACAAGTTTATAGTGTATAACACAGGGAACTATATTCAATATCTTGTAGAAATCTATGGTGAAAAAGAATATGAAGATGAATATGTGTGTATATGTATAACTGAAACATTACACTGTACACCAGACATTGATACATTTTAAACTGACTATACCTCAATTTTAAAAAAGTGTGTGCATATCTATCCATACACACATGTCTATATCTGTATCTACGTCTACATATAAATCTATATCCATGCCTGTATCTGTATCCAGTCATAGAAGCTTTTACCAAACTGTGCAAGGAAGAAGATACAAAAATGGCAAATGATCAAGGTCGCATTGACCTTGAAAACTGAAATGACAAATCAGATAACTCTCTCTTTTTAAAGTTCCATTTAGTCTGTGCCCTTAACCAAAAGGCACACTCATTTCTGAGAAGGAAAAGCGACAGAATATTTCCCTTGTGTGAACAGATCACAGATTTGCAGCCTAAGACACTGTCATGAATGGAAAGCACCTAAGCTGACATTCCATGTAAAACTTTGGGTAAAGCTTCACTGACGATGCCAAGAATTTGGAGTGAGTGTTTCCGGCTTCTCTGTGCTAGGCTCACCTTCTCAGATTTTCAGAACCCTGCTCTTCCGAGACCCAACTGATACGCCTGCTCTTCTCCCTCAGAAGGAACTTCTTCCACTCTGGTTTCCAGACTGTGACTTCTGCCCCTTTCAAGCCCTTCTGCCTATGTGGCTGCTGGTGGCTTACATGTCTGCATCTTCTAGAAGACTACAAGCCACTTGAGGGCAAAAATCACATTCTCTATCTTATTTATCATTGTCTCCCCACTCCCTCTCCAGCCCCTAATACAAAACTTCACACATAACGTGCAAAACAAAACCATTGTTAGCTGCATGAATAAATGAAGGAATTCTTACTTGACCACTCCAGGTCTATGTTCCAATAACTGTATATTCTGAATAAGAAATTAGGACTTGTTATCTGAGAAAGGAACATATCAGGATAAAGAACAGCTTTAAATCTGAACTGTCCTCTGGGAGATCTGAACTATTTGGCTATGCTCAGAAGTCACGCATCTCACAGTGAGTCAATCCAGCTTTAAGTTGTGTTGATCTTAGTAAGTCATTTAACCTTCATAGCTTCTCCTTCCTCTTGGCCCAAAATGAGTAATAACACTTGACATGCCGACCACACGGGGGCACTGTGATGAGGGGCAAATGAAATCACTATGTAGGTGAAATCTCTTTGGTCTAAATCACTGTAAGATCTAAGGTCATAGTTATAAAAGTCCCATCCCACTTTATGGAACATAAAAATTAAGCTCCCAGTTTTGACTTTCTGGCACCACAGCTCCACAATCCTTCATGGCACAAGCTGGTATTTCTTCTTGTTTTGGAGCAGTGACCTCTCATCTTTCAGAGCTAGGAAGTTTCCAGACTTGGAGGTCACTTAATAGATAATTCTGAGTTAACCCAGCAAGTCAAAAAATTCACTGATCTGATTTGACCCCTCATATTCCCTCACAGAGATCACCCACTAGTCCCCTTTATCTATCAGTGATGGACTCGCCTTTCTCATGTCCTGCCCTGGAATGTGTAATAATCTACCATCTTGAAAGGAAATTCTGCAAAAATAAAGTTTCACTGGAATGATGGATGAAGGCCACCCTGGCTGTTAAGATGTTAGCTTTCTGCAAAAGCAGAGCAGACTGTAAATCTGAACCTTATCAGGGGCAGCACCAATCTAAGATATGGTCTCATTTCCTAAGGCTACAATCTGCTACCGTTACAAAGAGAGTTTGATTAAGGACCCGGTTATATGATTTTAGAATCACGCTGAAGAGAAGGAAGGAGAGAACCAAATCCTCTGGGAAACAGGAAAAGGCCTGGAAGATCAAAGGCTCCTGTCCCCAAAGTAAGCTTTCATTATTCAAACGGTCCTTTTTTAAAAACCAGAAGGGGCCAGAGGAAGCCCAGTGAGATAAGTGATATCCGGGTCCAGGAGGCCTCCTCGTGTGTCTGAGCCACACAGAATACAAAAGAGTCATTCAGCAGAAGAGTATAGGATTCCTGCTGGTGGAAGAAGGGGGGTGGAGATGCTGCAAAGCTATGAAAACCTTGGAATGTGGTGTCTTTTTTTATATTTTCACTTTTTAGAGCAAGGGTTCTCAGCCTCGGCATGATTGATATTTTGGACCAGATTAATTCTTTATCATAGGAGGCTGTCCTTTGCATTGGAGGATGTGTTACAGCCTCCCTGACCTCTACCTAGTAGATGCCAGTAGCACCCCCCAGTTATAAGACCAAAAATGCCTCCAGACACTGCCAGTGTTCTCTCATTGACAAAATAGCTCTCCCCCCACCCCCAACTTGAGAATCTTGTTCTAGGGCCTGCGAGTACCTGGGGTCAGTGCTTTGCTCCCCTCATTCATGCTTAGTTTAGAGACAAGTTCAAGTGTGATTCAAAAATGTAATACTGCCCTTCTGTTTCACTCAGACATACATAAAGCAGGCAAAGCTGGTGCAGAAGGCATCGACCTGGGAGGTGGGCAGGACTGTTCTAGAAGGAACTGTAGGTATAGCAGGTAAGGGCTGGGATCCTAGGGCAGGGTGGGCTGGGGATGGGGGACAGAGGAAGAGATCCAACTGGTGATTCTGCAGGGAAGTATCTGGGAAGGGAAGACTGAGTGGGTCAAGTCAGCTCACATAGGAAGAATCTGATCCATACCACAGGCCTAGGCAAGCAAGATTCAAGAGTCCAGAGGATGAGAGAGCCCACGTTAGTAGAAGTGGTGAGCTACAGCCAGTGAAGTCGATTTCTGGCCCAGGAGCTGGTACTGGAGCTGTGTCTCCTGCCTCTAAGCCTGATGCACTTTCCACTGGCTGTGCTTCATTGCTGCATCTCCACTGTGCATCAGTGATCTATGTGGTGGTGTCCCCTTGGGATGCTCTGCACAACATTTATATAGAACCAGATTTAAACTGGTCTGGGGGGGAGGGTATAGCTCAATGGCAGAGTGTGTGCTTAGCATGCATGGGGTCCTCGGTTCAGTACCTCCATTAAAATAATAATAATAATAATAATAATAATAATAATAATAATAATAATAATAAGCCTAATTACTCTCCTGCCAAAAAATAAATAAACTGGCCTAAACAACAAGGACATTTATAATCTACAAAAAGACCAGAGGTCAAATGTCTTCAGGTTTGAATAATTCAGTGGCTAAACATTGGCCACCCAGGTCCTTCTCTCATTTCCACTCTATTCTCAGTGGGATGGCTTGTCCTCAGCCAGTTTCCTTCATGGCTTCAGAATGGCTGCCACAGCTCCCAATATCACAACATAGAAGAAACAGCAGAAGAAATTAGTTCCTATATATTCCTGACAAAAAGAGAGAAATCATTTTAATTGGTCTCCCTGGGCCTGGAGATGGAGCTCAGCTATCCTGAGGTCCCCCAACAAAATTGTAATCTGTCAGCAAGGAAGAAATAGAGAAGTAGTGAGGTGGTATCCAAAAGAACCTACTGTACATGGATGATTTCATTTAATTTAAACTTTACTACAATTCTATGAGGGAGGTACCATTATTAGCTTAATTTTACAGATACAGAATTTCAGCAAAGCTAGATGCTTTCCTCAAGGTCACAGCAGACAAGTGGGAGGTGAGGTTTCAGACAGGTGGGATGACTTCAGATCCCCGGGTTTCTCAAGAGCCATTCTGTGCTATGCTGATTGCCCCACATTCACATCCTATGTCATTTGTACTGAAAACTGGGCTATAGCCAGCACCCTGCCCCATTAGTTTCCAGAAACAGGTCATAATTTCAAGGTCTAATCTGAAGAACTCATCAATTTTTGTGGGGTGTGTGTGAGTGTGCGTGTGAGTGTGTGTGTATGTCTGTGTGTGAGTGTATGTGTGTCAGTGTGTGTGAGTGTGTGCGTGCAAACACAGATGCTAACAGGAGGGGTTTTCCTTTCTTTCTTTCTTTCTTCCCTCACTCCCTGCATCTTTCCTGGCTTACTCTTTCACTCTCTTTCTTTAAATACCTACGTCAATAAACAGATATTTTATGAGAATATCACTTCTCTCTTTTAAACCCCCACCCAGAAGTCAGGGACCACCCAAGACACTGACATCGTTTCTCCAAGTTACAAATAGCTTGATTATGATGTGTCAAAAGAAGTTTAAGCAAAAAGAAAACCCAATAAACACATATTCTGCAATCTACCTTCATACCATCCTGATATTATTTTCAACAGAGCTTCAATTTCTACATGTTAAAAAGAAAGGAAGAGAACAATTCACTAAAACCCAATTCACTGAGTTATTTGTTTCTTTTAAGTACTTACAGAGCATACAATCCCATTTCTGAATATAAGTGCATCCTTGGGAAAAATTACTTAAGTCTCTGAGCCTCATCTTCCCCATATGAACGTGGGACAATGATGCTTAACCCTCCAGGAAGAAGTCATGCTCAGTGATGATGGAGACAACGTGTGCTGCAAAGTCTGGCCCATGTAGAAACTCAGCTCGCTTTAGTCCTCTCCACTTTCCAGCTTGCTGATAAGTTACCTGTCAGGAATTTCCTTCTCTTGAGTTTCACCCCTACCTCTTCCCCCTGATTTACAGCACAGTTTGGGCATCCCAGCTTTCACTGCAGCCTATGCACATGTTGCTCCTTCTGTATGAAACCCTTCCCCCACCCACTCCCGAGTCTCCTCTTGAATAATTCTTACTCATCCTCCATGTCTGGGCTTAAATATCACTTCCTTGAGAAAGCCTCCTCTGATTGCCTCCTAGACCAAGTCAAGTCCTCCTGTTGAACACTCTTTTGATGCCATGTATTTCTTTTCCACAGCACTCAATACATTTGTGGTCAAAGTATTGATGTGATGAGCTGTGTAAGGTCTGTAATGTCTACCTCTAGACTGAAAGCCATCTGAGGGAAGTGCCTGTATCTGTCTTGTTTGCAGCTGTATCAGCAGCATATAAAACACACTCAGAGAAATGTTGGTTAAACGAATAAATGAGCTCCAAGCAGTGATCTGTACCCCCACCCCATCCCTGTCCCCACCACCTCTTTGAGACCTAAGCTTCACCTGAAAATCCATGAAAGCTCCTGTAAAACTGCCATGAATCAGGCAAAAGGGCCTTATGCTTCAAAGTATCCTGCTCTGGCCAATGCTGGGCTGCATCCCTGCCCCCTAGGTGAGGAATCTGTGGGCCAAGAAGATGTTCCCCAGCAGTCTGTGCTCCTGAGAAAGGACCACACCCAGTAAGCTTGCTCCCCTAGACCTGAGGAGTGACCACAGTGTCCCTGTTGGTAGGCATGTGGCTGGAGCTAGACAGAAAGGCAAGGATGTGGGAGGCAGGACTGGGGGTAGGAGGGAGGGAAAGAGGAACAGGCTGAAGGCTGTGGCTGGAAACTGGTCTTCCTTTGCTACCCTGTCCAAGCTCAGATCTCAGAGGAGTCCAGGAATTCCAAATTCAAACTTGCCCTTCTAGGTCTTTATAAAGGTATGTCTGTCAAGGTCAGAGGATATCATTTTGCTTTACAATTTGTTAAGTTAGTTTATACCTTCTACACATTTAGATATAAGGTATACAAACCTCCCTTTGTACTTTGCCCTGAGCCCTGCAAATACTGGGGGCAGGCATGTCTAGCAGGGGATGGAAAGTTTCTATGAGTCCTTCTTTTCTCTCCACCATTAATTCCAATGTTCCTCCTTAGACCCCATGCCTCCTGAGATAGTGGTTGGCCATGGCTCCCAAGGCCTCCCTTTACTGAGAGCTACCTTGGAGACGAAGAGTCCCCTTTCTCAGGTCCCTTAGAGCCAAGTGGCTGCGGCCAGCCTCCATCCTTCCTGAGCCAGGTCTTCATCAGGAGCTAAAATCCTTGTCATAGCAGTGGGACCAGACAGAAAGGTAGGAGGAAGTGGGAGGCTACTTCCTGGAGCCAGGAACCAATGCTCTGAATCTTCAGCTTCCAAAAGAGTTCCAAGCAGAGGTCAGGAACCTAATAGACCCCTCTTGTCTGGCATGGATATAAGCCAGAAAAGTCAAGGCCTTACATTTATGATCAAGCACCAATCAGAGAGGAAAACCTCTGTGGCACTATCTTCAACAGTAAATGGAGGCGGTCACAGCTCACTACAGAACAGAAGTTTAGGAATGGAAATTAGATTTCTGTGAAGTTCATTGAATGTTAAATCCACTGAGAAAATTCTATGCACGCAGTTAGGTCAGAAATTGGATTAGCAATACTGACACCAAGATGATTTGTCTCTTAGCATTTTCAAAGCTTATTAAATATTCTCTCCTAAACACAGACTGGTCCCGATGTGTTTAGAATGCAGAGAGGCCAAATCAACTAATTCCTTGTCATGTGGCCACTTTTCTGTAACATTTTGGTGGTGCAAGTGCTAAGAGCTCTACATTTTTTTAGCACTTTGATTTCTAGAAATTACTAGAACTAGCCTATAGTAGCCTCTCACTTTCTTGGGAGTTAATTGACTGGTTAGTAGATTATACAGAATGCTGAAACCACAGCCAGGTTAGCTAATGACCTTCTGCCTTTGCAGGTAGAAACCTCTGTTCTGTTTCTCTGCCTTTGTTAGGATTTGGCTGCATGTAACAGGAGAGAGAGAGAGAGAGGGAGAGAGAGGACATTCATTCACAGCCGTATTGGAACTGGGCTTTGCAGAAAATGCCTCTCTTGGGAGATGAATGACTTTTGAAGCCCTCTGGTGAAAGTTCAAGGGTTTAGAGGTTTGTTTTCTACCATCATCATAAGCTGTATCATCAATTTGTCTCTGTTTTTCTGAGCTTTAGCTATTAAACACTGAAATTCATCCAAGTGTCCAAATTATAATTTTATCTTTTTGTTTTCAAAGATCCAAGGGCTTTATTTTCCTCTCCAGATAAGCGATTTTTAATTCTTTTGATGTTAAAAGATTTTCACAGCTCTAGTTAATGTTGGCATGCTGAAGTACTTGAGGGGAAGTATACTGATGTCTGCAACTCCTTTGAAATGCATCAAAAAACAGAATGGATTGATGGATGGATGGGGGATTGGCTAGATGGATGGAAATGTGATAAATCCAGTATAGTAAAATGTCAATTGTAGAACCTACGTAGTAGCTATGTGAGGGATTGCTGTAAGAGTCCTTCACGTTTTCTAAATTTTTTACACTTCCATAATAAAATGTTAAGTAAAATAAAAACTACTTGCACAAACTCCCTGATTGTGAGTGGGCCAACCACTCCCTCAGTCAAAGCATCTGAACTGTTATCAAACTCAGGTTCCATTGTGCAAATAACAAGGAAAAAAAAGATGTGCATATTTGTGTCTGGTTTAAGAAAATAAAGATGTAACATTTTGATTAAGTTCTTTTAAATAAAGAGGCTTTAGAAAACTTTTATAAAGTCAAAGTATGTATGTATATGGTGATTACACACCCTTGAATGATATCCTCAATGTTATACTGTCATATATATCTTGGAGACAGGATGTACTGTGGCAGTGAGGGGTCATATTTTATATAGTTGTCTCATGTTAGATAACTTGCATGAATTCCCAAGATGATAGTTTCAGTAATACAAATCTAGAGAAATGATAGCCTACATTACTTCATTAATTTCTTCTTCTAATATCTGGACTGCTTTTAATCTTTTAAAGCTTACCTATCAATTAAGATTTGTAATCTTTTATAATTTCTGTTATTCAGATTTAAACATGGCATGTCCATGAAATGAAAGATAAAAATTTTATAGACAATCTAACCATCATGCATTTTTATCTCATTAGATCATTTTGTTACCTCTCTCAACCTTAACTATTCGTAAAAATCTCAGTTCGACTGAGACATGTAAAAGGGAATTATATTCAATTCTCCACACACTTTCCAGGTAAAACATAGACACAGAAAAAATAAAGATTTCATGCTCCCCAATGTGAATTTCTATTTTGTTAAATGTATAATGACTCAATAATTTTCCCCCTTAGGATGGTCTTATGCGAATTCAGCTGCCTATTTAAAAGTTCAGTTAATGAAAAATACAGACTCTAGGAAAATATAAAAATGTACATTTTCTTTGGCTCAAGATTATCAAGATGCAATTGCTGTATTTCTAAAATGGCGAAGGCCATTTCCTCCTTCACTTTTTAGAAGATTCAGTCATTCATCAAGATTTTATTTTTCTTCCCAACATACCTGCTATTATTTATTCTTCAGAGTTCTCAGATAGCTTTATGTATTCTGTCCAAAGTTTTTGGTTGCAATCAAGGAGATAGGTAGGGTAGAGCATATTTAATCCATCACAGCCACTCAAAATTAATTTTGTCTGTAAGGTATTTTCTCGTTTCCCACTGACTTTAGAATCTAACCCTTGATTTAAAATTCACTCCTATTCTCTTTTGTTTTCTCTCTTATTATAGCAGCTTTTTTAAAAAAAAAAAAGTGTCATCAGATTTTACTAGCTGTCATTTCTTATGTGAAAGCACTTAAAATTGTAAAGGAACTCACAAAGAGTAGGAACATTGTGTCACTAAGAGCGTGTGGCTTGGATAAACAAGGTCCTACTGTTATAGCACAGGGAACAATATTCAATATCTTATAATAATCTACAGTGAAAAAGAATATAAACCTGAATCACTATGCTGTATTGTACACCAGAAACTAACACAACATTGTAAATCAACTATACTTCAATTTTTTAAAAAATGCATGTGGTTTGGTGTCAGAAGTAGCTGGGTCAAGTCCAGTTTTGCCACTTATCAGCTCTAGGAGGTCTTAAGCATTAGTTGTTGGATCTCTCTGAACTGCAGTTTCCTCATCTGTAAAATAAAGATCATTATATAAACATCATAAGATTGTTGCGAGAATTAAATCAGCTATTATGTGTGTAGGGCTTGCCAATACTAGGCATGTAAGAAATGGTAACTATGTTTCTTGTCAGGATCGGTTGCATTGTTGATGTTTCTTTAACCAGTTCTTGCCAAAAGGCTCTGCTTTGCAGTCTTGTTTCAGTGCTCATTATAACAGTAATCATCAGACATCAATCAAGATCATTGCAAACTATGGATGAACCCAGTCAGATACATCTTAAAAATGAAGTTTCATAAGGGATCTGTTTGCTTGTGTATTTTTTAAGGATGTGGTTATGGCTGATGGCAGTGACCCAGTAACTGGCAAAAACGTTTCCCAGAGAAACATTTACCAGAGGTTTGACCATCAAACCTGGCATCAGAATGCAAGATTCAAGACAGTTGTGGAAGCTCAAAGGAGGGTATGAGAGTACAGTGACATCTTCTACCTTTAGCAGAAACTTTTCAGTCCAGTAGCTTTTTAAAAAAATTGTGGCTTGGATTCATTCATTTCTTTTGTTCCCTAAAATATCCTGCTATCAATTCTTTTCTCTTCACCAATCATCATTGTATGTTTAAAAGCTTGTCACTGCCTAGAATTTCTTTGTTAAAACTGAAGAAGCATTTTTAATAATGCAGCCTTCTTTGGGGCCCCCAATTATCTTTTTCCATTTGCTAATTAGTGGTCATACTGTTCTTTTTTTTTTTTTCTGTCCTTTTTGATTTTCTATTGCCTTTCATACCTGGCAGGTTAAAACTCCCTTCAACGTTTGCTTTTTGATTTTTTTCCTTCTTGCTAGCTCTCTTGTTTATGAGCTTATAATGCTTGCCTGGGACTTTTTAATTGCACTCTATTTAAACACAAATGGCTTCTGAACTTTTTATTCTTCACATTTCTGCAATGATAATAAGTAATAGAGTCAAGTTTAACTAAAGAAGAAGAATATCGAAAGTTCTTCAGAGCAGAACACAGAATAATACAGCATTTCATTAGTTTTCAACACCCACACGAGAAATCTCGCTTGCTGCTAATTCTTTCCCACTCCGTTGCTAGTGCTCCTGCATTCAAAATGTCTGCCATTATTTCAAAAGTGCCAAAATAAAGCAATGATTTCTTCCACAGGGAAATGTAGGGCTGAAAATGAGCTGACTGCTAATAAAGGGGAAGTACCAGTTATACTGAATATTGAAAATCCACATCAACCGATAGCCAAATGTCTATTGTCTACATGAGTGCCTACTGTATACCTAGCAATGCAGAAAAATGAAAATACGTCAAAAGTTCCTCCCACCTCTATACCATCTCTTGCTGCTTTTCATTCTAGCCAATCAAATTTTTATCCCAACTATTCTTTCTTGAAAAACATGAAGCTTAAGAGCTCCCCAAATTTGGCTTGCCAGCTGCCCAGAACATGTCTGTACAGAGAACCCTGAGAGGTCAAAGGAGTGGGCCACCGGAACCCCACTTTGCAAATGTGGAAACGCCACTCAGCTTTGTGAAGGAAGGTTCTTGCTGCAGTGACCCAGGAGCAGACCTGGGCTGTGAAGGAAGCTGCCATGGAGCTCTTGTGTTTTGCCTGAGCAGTCAGGAAATCTGCCGTAAAACTGGTGTATATGATTCATTTCATTTTTATAGAAAAGGATATTATTGTGATGGTAGAGGGAGTGAACACCTGAAAAGAGACTTCTGCTAGCAAAACCTCCTGAGTTGTGACCTGGGTTTCGGGCAGCCTTTTGTATTTCCAAAACTGTTAAGTTTTTCAGTCAGCTAAGAAAAAAAATCTTACAATGATAATGCCGTGAATAGAAATAAATGTCTCTGCAACTGGTTGTGAAAAGCTAAACTAAGACTTTTTTTTTCTTCTTGGCCTGTTGGAGTAATTGGTCTTGAACCAGCCCTCCTGTTGAAAACAACTATAAAACTGAAAAAGATATACAAAACAACTAATTTCTTTGATTCTAGGAAGGCAGAATTAAGATCCTGGAGTGCAGGGAAGCAAAGGAGTTGAGCCCCACAACTGGCCCAGCAGCCCCTGCACTGAGGTGCTGGGCGCAGAGCACTGACGGGCAGCGGCCACCTCAGGGCGTGGAGGGATGTGGCTTAGGACTTGACTGAGTAGGCCAGGATGGACTGCAGAGTACTGCTCCACCCACTGTCATGACCTTTTCGAGCAACCTACAAGGAAAGGTCTTGGCCTAAAGCCCCAAAGAGCAATCCTGGTGCCAGCGTACCCGGCCTGCCAGGTTAGCCAAGGCTCGTTGGGCCTGCGTTGAACTTCAACTTCTAGCTTTACCCAGTGCTCCTCCCTCTCCCAGTAGAGGTGCTGATCACCAGTAAACATCCTCCACCTTCAAATTCCGTCTTGGTATTTGCTTACAGAGATTCCAACCTACCAAACTGATGAATTCTAACATTTAAGGTAGAAACGATAACAATCTTATACACACTCAGAAAACAGAGGAGAAAAGAATCTCCTGACCTATATTATAGGGCTGACAGAACCTGATACCAAAATCTGACAGGGGCATTATAAGAAAACCAAAGATCAATATCCCTTATAAACATGTATTGCAAAAATAAAATTTAACTGACTCCATTAACACAAGAGCTAAGTCATATGATCATCTCAATAGATGCAGAAAAAGATTTAACAAATTTCAACATGACTGCTTGAGTAAAAACTCTCAACAAAATAGAAATAGAAAGGAATGTCTTCATTCTGATAAAAAGCATGTATGGAAAATCGACATGTGCAACATGCAAGAAAGTTTTCACACACTTAGAAAAGGAAATTATTTCATAAATAGGACTTTAAAACCAAACCATAGCAGAAAAAAAATGATAAATTAAACTTGTATCAAAATTAACATTTCTCCTCTTTGAAAGACATTTAAAAAATAAAAAAGCAAGCTACACACTGGGAGAAAATCATTGCAATACCCATACCTAACATAGAACTTTAAAGAACTCAGTATTTAAAGACGGACAATGAAATTTTTTAAAGGGAAAAATATCTGAACTTCACAAGGAGATAGAAAATGACCAGAAAGCAATAAAACACCAGCCATTTGGAAAATGCAAATCAAAACCATGAGACACCACTTTACATGAACTGGGATGGCTGCAATTAGAAAAAAACAAATAATAACAGGTTGGTGAGGATATGGAGAAATTAGAACCCTCATACATTGATGGTGGGGATGTAAAATAGCATAGCCACTGTGGAAAACAATTTAGTAGTTTCTCAAAATGTTAAACGTGGGAGAAACCATATGACCCAGCAATTACACTACTTGATATGTACCAAAAGGAGTTGAAAACATAAGTTCACACAAAAGCTTGTACTAATGATCATAAGAACATTATTTATAATAGCCCAAGTGGAAACAACCCAAATGTTCATCAACAGATGAGTGGATAAATAAAATGTGGTATATCCATATAATGAACTATTATTTGGCCATAAAAAGCAATGAAATTCTGATAGATGCTACAATGTGGACAAACCTTGAAAATATTATGCTAAGTGACAGAGGTCAGACACAGAAGGTCACATATTGTAAGATTTGATTTCTACAAAACGTCCAGAATAGGCAAATCCATATAAGAAAAAGTAGATTAGTGCTTGCCAGGGACTGGGGAGAGGAGGAAATGGGGTGTCACTGCTAATAGGTAAGGGACTTCTTTTGGGGGTGATAAAGATGTTCTGGAATTAGATAGTGGTGATGGCTACACAGCATTATGAATTACTAAAAACCACTGAATGGTACACTTGAACTTTACATTTTATGAATCATATCTCAAAAAAAAGCTATTTTTCTTGTATAGGAGTATAATATTGGCACAAATTCCCAGAACACCTCAGTCATTATCAAACTAGAGTTTCCATTAACCCTCTCCTAAAAGCCTAGGTCAAGTCACTGCTGATATGACCTAATTTTTGGTACAAAAAAAATTGTTACTGTATGCATAGAAATTATGATTCTTCCCAATGTCTCTTCCAAGAAGACTATTTTTCTCCTTCCATCCACACACAAGGGAGAATGGGGCATAGTGTTACTTATATAAACATTACCACACAGAGAGCTTAATTTATTTTTGAGCTTTGAAAATAAAATCAAATTCTAGTCTATTTTGTGCAGAGTGCTTATAGTGTTTCTCTGCTCTAACGCTTATGTTTTTACTCTGGTGATGTTGACATTTGCTTGTGGAATTCAATCACCAACTCAGCTACCAGACAGATTTTAAAGGATGTTCTGTTCCAAGACTGACCATTAAAATAGCAAAATATGTTTGTTCCCACATTTTCCCAACATTTGAGCCTAGGAAAAATCTTCACATGAAAAGTGAATTTTTATTTTACAGTTTCTATGGAGATTATTCAAATAATACGAAGCCTAAGATCAACTGTACTTGAGAAGTAGCACGTGGACATGCCTTTTAGTAAAAACACTGTGTATTTGCACCTTAATGTGAACTGAAAGACAAAGAGATAGTCTGTGAAAAGAAAATTAGCCTGACTGTTAGAAGACTAGATCTAGTCCTGGATTTGTGGCTATCTAATTTGTGGGAATCACTTAATGGTTCTGGGTGCCAATTTCCCATCTGTTACATTTAGGAACTAAATCAAGGGCTCCTAGGTTTTTTTTTTTTTAAGTGGTGTATTAGTTGGGATTCTCCAGAGAAATAGAACCAATAGGAGATATATACGTAGAGACAGAGATAGAGATACACAAAGAGATAGAGATTTACTATAAAGAATTGGCTCATGTAATTATGGAGGCTGATAAGTCTCAAGATCTTCAGTTGGTAAGCTGGAGACCCTGGAGAGCTGATGGTGTAAGTTCCAGACTGAGAGTCAGCAGTCTCATAACCCAAGAAGAACCAATGTTTCAATTCAAGCTGGAATGCAATAAAAGATTATGTCCCTGCTCAAGGCAGTCAGACAGGAAGAAGCCTGTCTTACTCATAGAAGGTCAAACTTTTTGTTGTATTCAGGCCTTCAACTGATTGGATGAGACCCACCTGTATTAGGGAGGCAATCTGCTTTACTCAGTGTAACAATTCAAATGCTAATCTCATCCAAAAACATTCACAGACACAATCAGAAGAATGTTTGATCAAAGTGCTGGGCACCCTGTGGTTCAATCAGTTTGACACATACATTAACCATCACAGCTGGGTAACTCTTTCTTCAAATAGTATCTTATGCAGAAGTCAAATATATGAAATAATTGCCTAAAACATCACAGGAAAAGTAAACAGATGAAGCAGAGACTGCTGATTATCCATAGATAGTCATCTTCCTGTCTCCCACAGTGATTCCTTTTTAGCTGA